>NC_141694.1:1240577486-1242067039 GCF_964263255.1 Lissotriton vulgaris
GATAGGCGGCCAAATTGAACATACTCCCGGAGCAATTGCGCCAGATACCGAGATGGATCACAGACAAAAAGCACCATGTCGTCCACATATAATGAAATAGCAACTGGACGATAGTTAAAATGTAGCGCCGTCTCTCTGTGTCTCTGTCTGATGACACTTGCCAGTGGCTCCAATATGATCGCAAAGAGCAGTGGGGACAGCGGACATCCCTGGCACGTACCTCTCTCTATGCTAAAGGGCTCTGAAGTTAGCCCACTCACACGCACTCTGGCAGTCGGAGCAGTATAAAGCACCTTTATCCATTGCAAAAATAAATGTGGAAATCCCATCTGCCTCAGAACAAAGTACATATACTTTCATTCCACCGAATCAAATGCTTTTGCAGCGTCTAGCAGTACAGCCGGAGCTGACATGCTCGGGTCGAGTATGTGGAACATGGAAAAAACAGTCCGGAGGTTATGCAACGTGGATCTCTCAGGAATAAAGCCCGACTGATCAGGTAGTACCAGGCACTACAACAGAGGTTGCAACCTAGTCGCTAGAATTTTGGCCTGTATTTTTGCATCTACTTTGATCAGGGACAGAGGACGATAGGAATCACACCTATCGGGTGGCTTATCCTTTTTGAGCAGAGTTATTATCAACGCCTGTCGTAAAGTCAGTGGCAGTGTCCCAGTCTCATGTGCCTCAGCGTACATCACCAATAAGTAGGGGACGAGTAGATCGGTGTACTGCTTATAAAATTCCCCGGTGAGGCCGCCCGGTCCCTGCGCTTTGCCATCAGAGAGCGTTGAAATAGCTATCATAACATCCTGCTCATCTATGGGTACACATAGATATCCCCTGTGATCTTTTTGCAATGTCAGATGAACAAATGTTAAAGAATTAGAGAAACAAATTATTTTTGCTCAGATCAGCAGATTATGTGGCAGATGATTGATTATGTGGAAAATGCGGCAAATCTGCAATTATGTGAAAATCTTCACAGCCGTACAATTGCATAGCTCCAGTGGTCCTGATTATCGCACATAGTACAAAAACAGTGCAAAAAACAGAAGGACTACAAACAGAAGATACTAGAGTTCTGGTCACACGCATTGTTCTCTGCTACATATATGCTGCGTATGATGCCTAATTATGCGACAGGGGACAATACATTAATTTCATAAATGTTGCTTAACAAGTGTAATGTAAAAATTATAGGAATGATGCGAAGTTATGCTCATGTAATAAACATTTCATTAGGGGCTACAGGTATTTTAACAAAAGGAGAAGGGAAAAGCTTACCTGCCTGTTCATTTTCTGTATATTCCAGGGAGGTATCAATTCCATGTAGTTCCTCCAAACTAGCTGGATCCATAATCTCCAACACTTTTAATTCAAGATTACTAAAGTTAAGCTCTAAGGTACTCCTGCCACCTGTACCTTTAGCATGCTGCTTTGCTCTGCTATAATCTTCATGCACCTTCCTGTGCAGGTAACTCTTTTTAATATCAGTTACAAGACACTTGGTAGTGGAGATGGCATTTATCATTTGCAGGATACTGTCCCAGATACCTTTTTTAGAGTTCAGACATGTACGATTGGACTATTCACCATGAAAAACATCATAGTTTTCCAGGACAGAGTCAACAAGCAGTTCCAAAGATTGTTCGGAAAATGTAGCCTTCCTGTTTCTACATATATTTGCATTGGCAATGTTTGCAAACAGATCACCTTCAGCTGAGTAGCCTTTATTCTGATAAATAATCTGCCAAACAATCCTGTGAACAGAAAAATGTTTCTGTTATCTTCCTGAACCAAGCTTTTCCAGCAGCAGCTAAATTAAGAATGATTTATTGGCAGCAAAGTTCACAGGCCAGATTATCTGTCAGCATACAAAAATGTAAACACCTGTGACACGCTTTGCTTTTAACTCCACAAATCCACTCCGACTAATTTCTGACTATTTCTAATGGTTGCTAGGCAAGCCCTTCTAAAATATTGACAGAACACCGACTCCCTTCCGAGGACTTAATTGAAACTTTAAAATAGGTTTATAAATAACATTACACTTCGGATGCTAAATTGTTAAAAGAGAAATGGAGATAAATATATTGCACTTGGACGTGGCTTCGGAGCCGATGAGGAAGGCTGCGTGAGCAAGGAGCTCCGTGCCAACCCCACCACTAATCCTGGATTGGGGGCCATAATTGCAGTTTGGCGACCCAGGACCTCAGCTCGTAGGCGCTGAGGATTGCCAGAAGCAGTAATGGGCATCCTTTAACTCCCAGTGCCGCACGGGAACTGAATGCAGAGAGGAGCCCGGTCCGCTACTCAACAAAATGGTGGCCGCGGCGGCCTATCGCTGCTCTTGAGTCGGGAGTTGCGAGGTGGACTCTGATGTTGGAGGGGTCCCCACCGGAGGAGGCCAACCGTCGATCACCCGCTGTGCTGCCTGGACTTGCTGCCAAGTAAGGAGAGGGGACGGTGGATTGGCGAGTGCTGCAGATCTCTGCCTGGACCCAGGGAGACTCTGCTATGACGGGGGAGAGCTGCAGACAGCGGTGACCTGAATGCTGAAGCTGCGGGCGGATTGGAGAGGGTGCTTGCTGCCTGGGTCCCACTCGATGGGCATTGAGGAGGACTGTGTGCAGATTTGAGACCCGCCCATTGCCAGTGTGGGGAGCGCACAGCTGCACTGGTGGTGAGCTGCATGCTGTACCTTTGCGCCTGGGGAGAGGAGCAGAACCGGGGGGCCGACGACAGAGAGAGTGTGGGGAGAGCTGCGCTGTATATGGTCCCTGCCCTGGCCAGATGCACACTGATTGGGGACTGGGGGTGCTTGGCATGCAGGGACTGGCAGTGAAAAGCGACCGCTAGAGGAGCAGGTGGAATTGTAACTTGTGGCGGATTGACTGTTATCTGGGCTCAGGGCAGGAGAAAATTGCTCTGAGGAGGTCCCCCTGGGGTCGCCTCCTGAGGTTGCCCATAACAGCAGGGATTGTTAGAGGACCATAGCGGAGCCTTGAACAAGAGGACAGAGGAATTTGGTTATCTGGGCAGGCGGGGACTGCTGGACCACGCCGGTTGAGTAGGAGGTAGGAGAGGACCCTGCAGAGGCCGCCAGGTCGGGCGTATTGAGCGGGGATTGCCCTGCCCTCACATTGTACGTAGGACCCGCTACTGGCTGGCGGAGTGAACCATTGTGGAAAGGGGTGCAGAATAGAGGTGGCGAGCCCCCTGACAAGTGGTGAGAAGTGCGACAGTCGTCTGGCAGGGGTACCGGCGAGTGGAAACCCCGCTGAGATGAGTGCCGCTTGGAGGCCGCAGCTACAGCGGAAATGGTGGAGAAGATGGGCAGGATCTTTGCAGCTAGGGCCGGGCTTGCAGTGAGCAATGGGGAAACCACAAGGCAAACAAGGCGGGTCCCACCCGGAACCGGAGGAGGAGATGGCGGAACAGCGGAAGCAGGATGCGGCGAATTACAGCCAGAGGGGCTGATGCAACAACCGGTCTATCGAATAAGGCCATTGTGGGCACCAAGGATGCTCTTCAACAGGACATTGAGCAAGTGTCACTGGGACAGGGCCTCCTTCGGGCGGATCACACTAAGTTAGTTGACCGTGTAAAACAAACTGAGGTCACATTGGAAGTCCTTGAACCTACCCAGAATGCGTTGGAGACTCAGACGAGTGAAGTCAATCGCCCATTGCAGATACTGGAGCGGAGGGCCAATGACGCTGAAGGGCTGAACAGAAGGAATAATAAACGCGTGGTGGGTTTACCGGAAGGAGTGGAAGGGGCCAACATGGTGGACTATCTAGAAAATGGGCTGCGGACTGTGGTTGCCCCCAAAGGCCTGACCCCCTTCTATATGCTGGAAAGAGCGCATAGGGTGCCGGCTCGACCATTGGAGTCTGGGAAGCCACCCAGGCCGGTGGTGGTGCGCCCACTCCACTACAAGGACAGGGACCTGCTCCTGAACAGGGCTCACACTGCAGGCCCGTACAGGGTGGAAAATAACAATGTGACTCTGTTTCCCGATTATACGGTTGAAGTGCAGCGCAATTGATCCTCGTTCCTAGCAGTTAAGAAGGCCCTCCGCGATGAAGGCAGCCAATATTCGTTGATGTTCCTAGCATGCTTGAGGGTGATAATGGACGGTAAAAAGTACTTTTAAAACGACTCTGAGGATGCGTGGAGTTGGCTGGAATCCTATAGAGCTAGATTGGGTGCAGCAGGGCGCGGACTAGGGCAACAGACGGAGGGACCCCAACGGCGCCAAACTAGGCGCACTAGACAACGTCACCCTGGAGCGCAGGGGCCCACAACGACTCAAACGGAAAGGGAGAGGTTGGCAGCATTACACGCAGTGACGCAATCTATCAAGTAAGAGGTACAGTGTCGATAGAGGCAAAAGACTCGGAAAAGAGGTCACCTGGGACTGAATCCAATGGAACTGACACTGGAAGTGTTCTGCTGCCGCATGTTACACCGGGGACCGCAGATGTGATTGCTGATGCCCGAGCCTGTGAGGCTGAATCTAAGAGACTTCTAATGGGTGCTGCCTGGGGCTGACCCCCCATTTTGTTCAGGGGAGCGACTGAGATGTGTATTAGTCGAGACGGCTGGGGCTGGGGAGTATTAGAGGCGGGCGGCTACCTCAACCTGAGGTCCCTCAGGAGGCACTGAGGCTTATATGATAGTGGGTTACGGTGTCAGAGTTCAGTGGTGTAGTAGACCGGATCTTCTTGGCTCTAGGGCTCCCCCCTAGTTTCGTTCCTTGAGTGGATCCCTGGTACATACCAGAGGATTAGTTGGTTTGTTAGTTTGGATGGGTGCTAGATTTTTAGAGTCTGTTCTTGGGAGGGGTTATTGGGGGGTTTTGTGTTTTTTTGGGGGGTAGTTAGAACCAACGGTGAGCCAACGGAGGGAGTGCAGGTACGGATAAGGATTAGACAATACAATGGGGACATTACATGAGCTGAAATCCATCACGTGGAATGTATGGGGGATACATACCATGTTGAGACGCCACAGGGTCCATGCTTACTTGGTGTGTAGGGGGTTCAGATTGCTTTCCTCCAAGAAACCCATGTTGACCGTGCTGAAAGCCAGGCTTTGCAGCGCAGTGAAGGACTGGGCTATTCTAAGGCCCAGCGGTGCCAGGGGACAACACCTGAAACCTTCGTGGGTTACCTGTTCCGGCGTACAATTCACAGAGACACGGGACACTTCCTTCGGCGTCAAAGATCAAGGTTTATTTACTGCAGGGAATACAGAGATCGCAAGAAGTACAGCATGTGTAGGTTCTAGGAGACTGCTTCAAATTGCAACAGTGGATCGCTCCTTTTATACATATTTTAGTCATAGCATAACATGGCGAACAAAAGGTTACAACTCAGTTCCCACAGTAAACTTCAAAAGGGTCGCTTTCATGTATTCAGGAGCCCGGAACATAATTACAGTAGCATCGCCGGTTCCCAACTGTAAAAGTACGTTATCCCACCATTAAGTACATTCCATTCCGGCTGTAAACGAGTTTGAGAGAAGAGACAGAAACAGGTGCAAGGAAGACAAAGATAGACAACAGATTGAAAAAGAGTGTAGGGGGCAATATCGGAAGCACGATTGCAGGATCAAAGGATTCGTGCCTAATGCATGCACGGCTGAAACAATAGACCGGCACGGCAAGATGAGCCTCGAGCGGGGCCATCTGCCTTTGCAGTGTCATCCCTCTCATCATAAAGACACCCTCAAAGGAACACGTGTCTTCCGCAAGAGCTTGGGAATCCCAGGGTCACGAAGCGGACAGTGTCCGTTCGCTGGCTACTTGAGGGCAAGAGACAAAATGGATACCGTATCTAAAATGGAACCCGTGGGTTCAGATGGAGAAACCCACGAATAAGACGAACGGTTCAGGCCAGCGTAGCGAAAACACGTACACCCACTAAACTCGTCATTTGCGGTTCATAGATACCAAACTCGTCCATATTCGAACGAGTCGAAAACACCATTATGATTGTCACCGAACCTCAGACGCTCCTTTTGCCCTCATGTAGGCAAGCACTAGTCGATATCAGAATCGATCTCGATATTCATCAGATCATTCAGCTGTTGCTGCAGCATCATTCTATCCATCAATGCTTCCTTGGTAACAGATGGCCGTCTTATACACGTCGTAGCACAAAGGCCACATAAAGCAGGACCACACTGCACACAAAGACAACACGTGAACAGAAATGCTACAACAACCCCGATGATCATCAGAATCTTCCAACCGAACGTCGACATTAGGCCCCAAAACCATCCTAGTAGCGTCCAATCACCTACGTCCACGTGTATGGACTCGGAGATCTTATGCAACTTCGAGATGGCTTTATAGACAGTTGGAGCGTTATCAGGGATGAAAATGCAGCAACTCGAATGGATCACCTTGCACACACCACCTCTATCTGCAAGAACAACATCTAAAACCATACGGTTCTGCAACGTCATAAGCCTATCCGCCTGAAGCTCTGCTGTCAGATTACCAAGAGCACGTGCAGTTATATTAGCAGTTGATTCGACCACACGAGTCAACTGTCTCAGGTTCCTACTATTGATCATAGGTCCCCAAAACGGCAGGAAACCCTTAAAGAAGTCTCCTGCTTCTTGACCGGTAGTGTCCTCTTCGCTAATAACGCCTCTCACAACTCTAGTCTTGTGATAGTCCGAGGCAACTGTGAAGGTCGGTGGCAACAGATTCGCAATATAACAGGTGCCCGAGAAGTCACGGGGCAACCATGTATATGCGCGATCGTAACATACAAAGTATGTACCCTTGGCAGTCAGGAAAACAGGGAAAGAGAGCGTTGGTAAAACATACGTTTCAGTGCAAGCACTCCTCCCAAGTTGAGCTCGCGGACTTCGGCCAAGGCCTTTCAAGCGGAAATTACCGAGATGGGGTACGATCCAGATCGGAGACGAGCTTTTAAGCTGTCTATCACCCACTGATATACTATACTCAGCCTCACTCAGATCCTTGTATGCTCGCACCTCTTCCTCTGGGATAAGCGATGCATCAAAAATATCTCTATCTAAGTCAGCAATCGCTCTTGCCAAAGGCTTATGGTACGGGCTGGGACCAGAATCTGGAGAGCGTGGCTCTCGATGGGGGTAGGAATCTAGTGCGCTACGAAACATAGTTTGGAATGCTCGAGCTGACCCCTGTGAGCTGTAAGGAAGAACCATATACAGAATACCCCTATCCATGGTATGTGGCATTAACCCACACACCCAATAGTTAGTAGTATTCATCACCAACTGATGCTGATGAAGAAGCTGGACAAAGGAGTTGTTCATGAATTCCGCACGTCTAACCTGTTCGTGTTGGGGCAGAGGATGAAAGGAATGTGGAGAAACAGTGGGAATAGATTTCAGTTCAGAAGAAGAAGTAGGTGAAACAGAAGGCAATAATGACTGTATTCCAAAATACACTCCACCCACCAATAACATGGAAACAGTCAGAAACAGCAGGAATACCTGAAACAGAAAGCATTTTGTTCGTACAACCCTATGCAATTTTGATCTTTGAGCTGACATCCTCTCTACTTCCGACAACTTAGAGAATTCCATCCTCTAAAAACCGCCCGTAACGTTCTTGACGCACTTCGTTCTGAGTAGCGATTATCAATTCCCAGGAGTTCCCAGGAATCGACAAAAGTAACCGACCTAGTGTCAGGAACCTGCTAAACGGAAGGAAGTACCCGCACGGCTCTACGGTCAACCCGGATGTAAGGTTTTCTTTAATCAAACATTCAATTTTAATGCGAATCTCCTAGCTGTGGAAAAACATACGCAGAAAAGGCTCAAAAATTAATAGAGGATGCAATTGTTCATAATGTTCAAGGCAACAGTAAGGGGGTAATATGAATTCAAAAAGGGGAAAAACAAAAAGGGATTTCCTTTATTAGTCTTTGTTATGAGAACGAAGAAAATATCTGCTTCTTCCAGGACGAGTCTGTTCATCAAATAATTGTTCAGATTGTGAAACAGCGTCCAATCGATCAGATGACAGTTCAAGCCTCGAATTCTCCAATGCTGATGGTTCAACAGATGTATCTGACTGCAATGGGGTGTCTCCTACAGGTTGAGCATCACTAAACGGCACAAAATTCATTGGGGTCTCTGTTTCCGTTGCGGCAATCCCGGTCCTCACCCAAGAATCTGCTGGCAAAGGGATCGGAACTTTTTTGGTGTGGGTGGCATGCACCCAATTTTTTCTGCCTTCCAAACGAACTGCAGTCCTTGTAGCCAGCAGGACTTGGAATGGACCCACAAATCTCGGCTCCAAATTGCGCTTTCTGCCAAAGTTGCGGGTGACGACCCAGTCACCCGGTTGGAGCCGATGTCCAGGACCCTCAGTCTGTGCCGCTAGAGCTTTAAAGACCTGTTGATGAATTAACTTCAGTTTAGCAGTCAGATCATGAAGATAATCAATTAACATTGGATACTCAAGACTATCAAAGGCCTTAGGCCTCGGGACTCCCCAAATGTTCGCAGGACGGCCGAACACAATCTCATATGGGCTAAGCCCTACTCGAGAGTGTACAGTCGCCCTGGTCGACAAGAGAGCCAGAGGCAAGGCATCAGGCCATGACAGACCAGTCGTAGCTTGAATCTTAGCAAGTTTCAGTTTCAGAGTACCATTGTACCCTTCAACTAAACCCGCTGACTGGGGATGATTGGCGCTATGGAATTTTTGTCTAATTCCAAGGCCCTTACACACACTCTTCATCACACTCCCCACAAACTCACTTCCGTTATCTGACCATACAATCCGTGGCATTCCATACCGAGGAAAGTATTCCTTCAGTAGGACTTTCGCTGTTGACAGTGCAGTATTATCTTTAAGAGGATAGGCCTCAATCCATCTGGAGAACGCGCAAACCACAACTAAAACGTACTTCAGGTTATTGCATCTCTCCATATGGATGAAGTCCAGTTGGATAACCTCAAATGGACATGTAGGAGGAGCAAAATGGCCAGGTGGAGTGGGAGTGCCCTTGCCAGGATTGTACATCATACATACCATACAATTCTTAACCACTCTCTCAGCACACTTAGCAATACCATCATTCTTCCATACAGAGGACAGCAACTTACATATACCTTTCGCGCTAATATGTGACAAGCCGTGAGCCATAGTCACAACGGCTAGCACATATGCATCCGGTAACATCCACCTCTGACATTCCGACAAATCAATCCAACATCCATGCGCATCTAACTTTCCCGTGCTTTCTTTCCACTTAGTCTTTTCAGTTTCAGTGGCCTCATTCTGAACCGCTTTCACGCTCTCAACAGTGTCCTCACACATACCAGTCTCTGCCGGCCACCTTACTGAACTCGTAACATACATTCGTGTTGCAAGGTTTTTAGCTGTCTCTTTAGCAACCTCATCCACAAACGAGTTACCACGACCAACATCATCCGTAACCTTTCGGTGCGCGCTGCATTTAATAATTGCCACCTGCTTAGGCAATGTAAGTGCGTCCAAAAGATCGTTCACGAGCTGTCGGTGTTGGATCTTCGTGCCATGCGATGTCATAAATCCTCTTTCTCTCCACAGACGACCAAAGCTATGTGCAACGCCAAATGCATACTGACTATCCGTAAACACATTCACTCGCTTTCCCTTAGACAAAACACACGCTCTCGTCAACGCAATCAACTCTGCCACCTGCGCGGAATTCTGGCTCAATCTCGCAGTTTCCACAACCGTACTCGATGTCACCACAGCATACGCAGTCGTCACATCACCATTCGGCATCTTGAAACACGAACCATCAACATACAAAGTACCATCGGGATCTGCCAATGGAGTGTTTTTTAGGTCAACACGACCCTTCGTTTCTTCCTCAGTTCGTAAATAGCAATCATGTGGTGGTACATCATCTGATTCTATATTAGTTGGCAACAACGTCGCCGGATTCAGTACATTACAGCGCTTTATTTGTATATGACTTGCCAAAAGCGTCAACTCATAACCGGACAACCTTGCGCTCGTCAAATGTTGAGTTTTTGTATGATTCAAGAGAGTGTCAACTGCATGTGGAACCATCACCGTAAGCATATTATCCATGACCAATCCTGCAGATTGCCGGATGGACACCGCAGCTGCCGCTGTCGCTCTTAGACAACTCGGCAATGCTCTAGCTACTGGGTCCAAGGTCGAAGAAAAATATGAACATGGACGCTGCTTACCACCAAATTGTTGCGTCAAGACACTCAACGCACAACCCTCTCTCTCGTGAACGTATAGTGTAAACGGCTTACTGTTGTCAGGAGTACCTAACACAGGGGCCGAACACAACGCATCACGCAATTCAGAAAAACTTTTCTGACACTCTTCAGTCCATGGCAAAGGAGTCGGAACATCCTTGCACTTGAGGGCTACCAATGGCTTCGCTAGCAATGAAAAATTTGGAATCCATTGCCTGCAGTATGGCGTGATACCTAGGAAGGCACGCACATCTCTCTGAGTTGTTGGCACAGTCATTCGAGCAATCGCTGCAATTCTCTCTGGGGTCAACCTTCTTCCCTCCTTTGACAATAAGTGACCTAAATAGGTTACTTCTTGACAACAATATTGCAGTTTAGAAGGCGACACCTTGTGATGTAAGTCACAAAGATGTTGTAGCAGTTTTGCAGATCTCTTTAGTGTCAGCAGCCACTAACAAGTCATCAACGTACTGAATCAAGGCCGCACCAGCCGATAACACAAGCGCATCAAGTTGACTCTTCAGGGCTTGGCTGTAGATCGATGGAGACTCACAGTAGCCCTGAGGAGCGCGTTTAAACCTGAAGCTGCGACCACCTAATGAGAAGCAGAATAGATCTCTGCTTTCCTCAGCAATCGGAATGCTAAAGAAAGCATTCTTCAGATCGATCACTGAGAACCAAGAGGCAGAGGCTGGAATCAGAGTCAGTAAAGCCGTAATGTCAGGCACCACAGGAAATTGTGGAATCACAATTTTATTTACCTCCCTTAAATCAATGACAAAACGATACACAGGAGGCTTGGATGGAATAGTTTGTTTCAAAATAGGTAACACAGGACTATTACACACATTTCCCCGAGTCTCCTCGATGACATCCTTCTTGATCAAGTCATAGATGATCGCTAACAGCGCTCGTTCACCATCAAGAGAGATACGATACTGGGGAATACGTGGTAATCGCACATTCGATTTCAATTGGACAACATAAGGTGATATATCCAGCAGGCCCACATCATTGGGACCTGTTGCCCACAAAGACTTAGGAAGAGCACTCAATTCCGGTGGGAGCTTATCAGTTGACAAGTACATAGGAGAAATCACTCTCTGACCCAATGTAAGCTCCACTCCCGCAGGAGAACAGTACAGGGTCGCATATAACCGTTTCAGCAAATCCAGGCCCAAAAGATTCTCACCACAACCAGTAGTCAAAATCAAAGGAGCTTCTAGCTCACGAGGCCCAATTGTGAGGGGCAAAGGGCTAGAAACCGAATTGCTAACGGGGGCACCAGAGAATCGAACAGAAGCATTCGTTAAGCCAGACAAAGGTGCGCCAGGGAGTTTCGAATGCATGATGGAACTTTTCGCTGCACCAGTGTCCAACAGAAAAGGCTCAACTACGCCCAATGTGGCAACTGCGACGTAAGGCCCTCTCTGATCAACCGGAACTGATACTACTCCCTCTCTTTGTCTGTGGCTGTCCTAGTAAGTACCATCAAGATCGATATCATGCTCGACGTAACAGTCGTCCACATGATACTGTGCAGATCTACCTGACGATGAACCGCGCTGATCAAAGCAATTGTTCGAAGTGGTAGAACGCTCATTCAGATCTTGTGTGACACCGCGTCCTCTACCACGTGAAGCCTGTTGAGGACCACTACGACCTCCTCGAGCCGAAACACCATTGTTTCGATCACGCAAAACCGGACAATTAAACTTCAAATGGCCTTCACCCCTACAGTACACGCATTGATTATATCCGAGCATAGATCTCGGTGTAGAGGAGTCATTACGCGACTGCGACCTAGCAGACTGTGATTGCGATCTATTTTGCTGCTGTGCATTGTTTTGATTGGAGCGCGGAGGATACGCTTGCTGCAACAGAACTTTAGTTTTAAGATCCTTTGTTTTCTTATCCGCACAATCATTTTCCTCCTTCTCCCTATTCTCGTAATATTGAGCCGTGGCCAATATTTGAGCAGAAGTAGAAACAGCCCACGAACTTTCGGAATTTTTCAATTTGTTGCTGAGGTCAGGCAACAAATTCGATACAAATTTATCTACAAATAACCGCTGACCTCCCTCAGTGCTCATATCCTGACCACTGTAATCGATGAATGCCTCCTCAAATCTGTAAAGAAATCGGAGACACTCTCGTCCTTCTTTTGCTTGCACGCGGACAGTTTGTCCCAATTAACTCTCATTGCTGGCATAAGCGTCTTCATAAGTGTAATTATCCTCTGAGGCAGATTCTCAATGATCTGTTCAGGCTTAGCCCCACCAACTTGTCGTCCGTCGGCCGCCGCAAGAGCAGCCCAATCACCACCTAACTCGGCTACGTGATTCTCTTGACGGATTTTTGCCCAAATTGGTTGAGGTACTACGTTACCGAACAGCATGTCGATATCGGCAAGGTTCATAACAGTAGCATCCACTAATTGGGATAACTCCTTATAATAACCTGCCGGATTTTTGCGGGGGTCAGGCAAAGTTTGCTTCACCTGCAAAACCTCCGACCGCTTCCATGGGAGGTGTATCCAAACTCTCTGGAAGTGTGGTGGAATAGCAGGATTAGCGTTCGCATCACCTGGCATCCACACCGGAGGGACTTCTCGCATGGGATACTGACCAGGTGTTGCCATCCACTCCTCGGTTTCATCCTTAAACAATGCCCGAGGTAGTACTGTAGATCGAAAGGATAGGAGACGCTCTAAAGCACGTCGAACATTACTACCCACAATCATACCACTCGAAAACTGATGCTGGAGTTCAGTCACTTCGGGCGGCACATTGTCTACCTCATCAGTATCCCATACCTCTCTTAATGATTTACACATTTCCTCAAACACAAATCTCTGCGTGGGCTCATTAAATTGAGAGAACGTCTCTAAAAAACAATGCCCGGGGTGTTTTTAATGGGATACCTAATCCAATTACGCAACATTTTTATTAACGTATCACTCTCCCTACCACCAGGAATTTGACTTCGTCTTTGAGGGACATCAGAAACATCGGACCCAAGGATCGGTCCGAATGGAGAGTAAAGATTAGCAACAGCATTAGGTATGCGACTACGGACAGACGGAGAAGAGGAGAGAAGTACAGGGGCAACAACATGAGGACTGAACATAGGAGCAGTAGCAGCAGTAGGAGTAGCCAAAAGAGCAGAAGTAGCGGGAACAGCAGACTGAGAAGGTATAGGCAGTGGAGCAGTAGGAAGAAGGGCAGGTAAGGGAACAGGGACAACTTGAGGAACAAGAGGATTCGGAAGAACAGGACCAGCGACAGGCTGACCAGCAGCTGCCGGAACAACAGGTTGAGGTACAGGAGGAACCACAGGGGCTGTAGTATCCTGTGCGTATGGAGGTGGTGATTTCAGTAGATAGGACAACAAAGGGTCCTCTACCGCTTCCTCTCCCTTCTTATCAGTACTCGACGGTAAAACAGGATAACACTTATCCACCGCCCTATGTTGCAGTCTAGCAAAAACTTCCTTTTCCTTCTCTTCTTTGTCTCGTTGGAACTGCTCTGCATTTCTCATCACCGTAACGATACCTTCCCTTTTATTTTTCTTAAGCTGTTTAATTTCTTTCTGCTTGGCCTCTTTTCGCCATAACCGAAAGGAGTCAAACATGGCCGGCCTAGATTTCTTTTTAAACAATTTTGCTTCGAGATTATCCAAAATTGCAGTTTCGAAACTACCATGAGGTGGCCAACTAAGGACACCATTGTCTTTAGTGTAGCGGATCCAATAATCATTATATACGATAGGACCTACTCCATGGCGACTATAGAGCTCATAGATCGGAGTTCCAACTGGAGGTATCGGACATGAGTCCTCCAATCGGGAATCCGCACCGCAACATTTAAAGCAACTAAACAAAGTACTGCGGCCAGGCATCGCGCACACTAACCGAGTTTACAAACTTCAAGGGTTATCGAATTACGATGTCCTTGCAAAAATGCAAGAACCTCGGTTTTTGGCAATTGCAATCGTCAAATAAAACCCAACAACTAAGAACCAATAACTAAGAACCACAAATGCAATGGAACCATGCAAACAACCAAGTTTCAACAACAACCAAGGACTCTGGGAGCGACCCACAAATACTTAACTGAAAGAACAATGGCGTCACCAGGAAGGCCCGTCTATCGTCTTGCTGTACAAAGGACTACGCCAGGCGCCAAAACAGGTCGACAGTCAGGGCATCAGTCCGTCGCAGCCGTCAGGAGGCGGGGATCTTCGCGGGAAAAGTCTTCGGACCACTTATTTCGACAACAGGATCGATGAAGCGGGGTGCACCTTCCCTCAGAGATTTCACACGAAGTTCCTCAAGATCGTCGGGCTTTGGACCGGTACCGCTGATGTCGCCCCACATTGGGCGCCAACTGAAGGACTGGGCTATTCTAAGGCCCAGCGGTGCCAGGGGACAACACCTGAAACCTTCGTGGGTTACCTGTTCCGGCGTACAATTCACAGAGACATGGGACACTTCCTTCGGCGTCAAAGATCAAGGTTTATTTGCTGCAGGGAATACAGAGATCGCAAGAAGTACAGCATGTGTAGGTTCTAGGAGACTGCTTCAAATTGCAACAGTGGATCGCTCCTTTTATACATATTTTAGTCATAGCATAACATGGCGAACAAAAGGTTACAACTCAGTTCCCACAGTAAACTTCAAAAGGGTCGCTTTCATGTATTCAGGAGCCCAGAACATAATTACAGTAGCATCGCCGGTTCCCAACTGTAAAAGTACGTTATCCCACCATTAAGTACATTCCATTCCGGCTGTAAACGAGTTTGAGAGAAGAGACAGAAACAGGTGCAAGGAAGACAAAGATAGACAACAGATTGAAAAAGAGTGTAGGGGGCAATATCAGAAGCACGATTGCAGGATCAAAGGATTCGTGCCTAATGCATGCACGGCTGAAACAATAGACCGGCACGGCAAGATGAGCCTCGAGCGGGGCCATCTGCCTTTGCAGTGTCATCCCCCTCATCATAAAGACACCCTCAAAGGAACACGTGTCTTCCGCAAGAGCTTGGGAATCCCAGGGTCACGAAGCGGACAGTGTCCGTTCGCTGGCTACTTGAGGGCAAGAGACAAAATGGATGCCGTATCTAAAATGGAACCCGTGGGTTCAGATGGAGAAACCCACGAATAAGACGAACGGTTCAGGCCAGCGTAGCGAAAACGCGTACACCCACTAAACTCGTCATTTGCGGTTCATAGATACCAAACTCGTCCATATTCGAACGAGTCGAAAACACCATTATGATTGTCACGGAACCTCAGCAGACAGAGAGGGATGCTTTTTTATACAACTTATTCTGCCTTTGCTAGGGGTACGCTGTTCTGGGTTAGAGCTGGGGTCCTCTTTCAGCCGACACAGCAGTTAGTGGACCCTGGGGGAAGATTTGTGGCTGTGTTGGGGCGATTGAATGGAGTGGATGTGATGTTATTTATTTATTTATTTATTATTGCATTTATTACAAGCGACAGCTACCCGCAAAGGGTTTCCCGGCGCGAAAAATTTGTAAAGAGATCATAACACTGATAGTACACGGTCTAGATGTTAAATAGCCAGGTTTTTAGGCTTTTACGAAATCTGCCGTAGTTGTCTTCCAAACGAATTGCAATGGGCATTGAGTTCCACAGCGTAGGGCCTTGATAGCAAAAAGATTTCCCTCCCACGCGGGAAAGCTTAAATCTGGGAATCGAAAATTTCTTTTGGGTTGAGGACCACAGTGATCGAGACGGCTGGTAAGGGTGGACCAATGACATCAGGTATTTAGGGGCTTTAGCAGCATTTATTTTATGCATAATGCAGAGTGCCTTAAATCTAATCTGATTTTCCACCTTTAGCCAATGCAAATCTCGGAGATACTGAGAAGTTGGAGTATGTCTTGGGATTCTGCATATTAACCTAGCCACTGAATTCTGGACTACCTGGAGCTTACGGATTGTAGCCTTATTTGAGCCCAAATACAAGACATTTCCATAATCTATACGGGAGGTGATCAGGGCATTCACCACCGTCTTCTTTGTTTGCTCCGGTAACATCCAGCAAATCTTTTTCAACCATTTCAAGATGGTAAAGCACGTTCCTGCAGTTTTTTCTACCTGTTTGTGCATCTTGAGTGCATCATCTATGATGACTCCAAGATTGCGTGCTTGTGCCACTGGGACCGGGATCCTGCCCATCTCAGTTGGCCAGTGGTGAGGGCCCCATAAACTTTTATTATTCCCTAAGATAATAACCTCCGTTTTATCTCCGTTTAATTGGAGAAAATTATCCTGCATCCGCCCTGCTATTTTCTTTAGGCCACTTTTCAAGATAGACTCATCCTTCCCTGTCTCTGATGTCAGAGAAAAAACAAGTTGAGAATCATCCGCATAGGAAAACATCACTAGTCCTGTTTCTTCAACAATCCTGGCCAAAGGGCTAATGTATAAATTAAACAATAAGGGACTTAAAATCGATCCCTGGGGTACACCATGTTAAAAAATATGTGTTTCTGAACATGCGGTCTGGGAGAAGACCTGAAAGGTTCTTCCCCTCATGAAGGACGTGAGCCACTCCAATGCTGGACCGCAGATGCCGAGTGATTGCAGTGTAGAAATTAAGACCATGTGAGATACCGAGTCAAATGCGGCACTAAGGTCCAGCAATATAAGAGCCACCATCTCTCCTTTGTCCAGACGACTCCGGATGTTTTCAGTAACACCCAATAACCTGGTTTCCGTTGAGAAGCTCGCTCTAAACCCAGATTGACAAGAGGGTAGCAATTCATGGGTGGTGACAAATTCAGTTAGGGTTTGATTCACATGTTTTTCTAGAATTTTTTAGAAGATTGGTAACAATGAGATCGGCCGAAAATTTGAGGGCTGATTTGGATCTGTTCCCACTTTCTTCAATAAGGGGTGAATCATGGCATGCTTCCACTCGGACGGTAAGGTATTTTCATGCAGGGACGTATTTAACAGGTTCGTGATAGTGTCCAGTGAGTCTATGGAGAGTTTTTAAAGTATTTTACAAGGTAAAGGATCTTTAGGTGATCCTGACTTAATAGAGCTAAGCAGTTTAATTAGGATTTCTGTACTCAGTTTTGGCCAATTTTCCAGAACGTTTCCCCTATTCAGAGGTAGCTCCAGATCCAGTCCATCCGCTTGTTGCCCCCTCAAGGGAGGGAGCATGGCCCCAGGATGTAGTTCACCGTGCTTGGCTATCGATATCCCGTGATGAATTTTGTCCACTTTCTGTATAAAAAAAGACGCTAAGACTTCACATTGACCTTTACTTAATTCCAGAGGACTAGCTACAGTTTTTTATCCTGCCAGCTCTTTAACCATTTTAAATAACATTTGGGAGCGGTTTAAAGCCTCTGATATCGAGGAGCAGACATAGTCAGCTCGAGCTTTATCACAGAGAGACTGATATCTTTTCAGCTTGTTTTTATATTCTGTTTTTGCTTCTGATAGATAGTGTTTTCTCCACCTACGCTCCAAGGTTTTACATTCTGATTTTTCCTTTTTTAATGCTTCATTAAACCAAGGGGCAAGTGGCCGACTCCCCTTGCACTTTGCCTTAGAAAAAGGAAGATAAGTATCTATAGCCATCCTTAGCCAATCTTGAACTTCGTTTGTCGGTGACTGAACCGACCAGTTGGGGCCAGGACGATGGGCATCTAAGTGATTATTCAGCATTTCAAGATCTAAATTTTTCCAATTTCCGATCAGCCTTGGTTGGTCCAATGGGACGTTAACTTCCTCAGGGGCAATCTGTACCAAGAATCTAACCAAATAGTGGTCTGACCAAGTAAGTGGAAGTGCCGGTAAAACATTGACATCCTTAATGTTGGAAATAATAGGATCTAATAGATGGCCTGCACTATGAGTTGCTCCTGTATTTAATAACATCAAGTTCTGGGCAGCTAAGTCTGATATAAATTCTGATATGATGGTACAGGCTAAGTTTTCCAAATGTATATTAAAATCTCCGAGGAGAGAAAAATTGGCAGCTGACAGAACCAGGGGACTTATAATATCAGGTAGGGTCGTCATCCAATCCAGAGCTGAGCCTGGTGGACGATAGGCCAGCAGACCAGAAAATGCAAAATTAGAGGTAATCGCCAGCTTAAAAATAGCCGCCTCACCTTTGACGATTGGGAGTCTTGTAAACTCACAACTATATTCTTTTTTAAACAGAACGGCTATGCCACCTCCTATTTTATTAGAACGGTTGAGCCTAACAATCGCATAATTATCAGGCACGGCCACTGCAACCTCCGACCCTGAGCTCTCTTGGAGCCATGTCTCGGTCAGGAACTGGGCGTCTGGGTTTTCCTCCACCAGTAGATTAAAAATTTCATATCTGTGCTTGGGAAATGATCTACAATTTAAGCTCAAGAACGAGAGCATTTTAACGTTCTGTTGTGGTCGATTTCCCTTTGGATATTTCCTTTCCTTCCCTCTATGTCTAATCGTTGTGGATAAACCACAGTTCCGGCAGGAGGCAATTCCAACGTCTAGATGTAACAAGGTACAAGCCTTCTGTATGGGTATTCTCAAGTCTCTCAACTGCTTGGAGCTATACTTCAAATTGAAACAAGTGTTTTTACCAGAATTAGTTTTCTCCTTACTCCTTCCTTCATATATATTGCTTGCTGGCTCCAATTGAAAGGAGGAATGGCCAGGGATTATGGCCCTAGGCCCGGTCCCGACGCGGACAGGCGCAGACGGGCTTGCCTTTGGCGTGCCTTCGGCATGCCATCGGCGCGCCCGCTGCGCCCGTCCGCTGCGCCTACGGGTTTATGACGTCATTTATGCTATGGGGAAGCAGGAGGTCAGGGCAGCTAGAACGCTAACCTTGAACCTCCAGCAAGATGGGGGCCAAGGAGATTGTCGGTTCGATCCCACTCTCAGCTCCAAATCGGCTCTAAGTGGGGACGAACGTGTGGGGCTTAAACAGAATAAAATGCACCAAAACAATTTCAAAGTGGTCCAATGATTAAAATACAACAGATAGCGCCACAACCTCCCGGCTTTCCGCCTCAAGAGGTGTTGCAATTTGCAAATTTACTGCGCCTGTGTAAACATGCCAATTTATGCAATCAAGGGCGGGATGTCAGGGCAGCTAGAACGCTAACCTTGAACCTCCAGCAAGATGGCGGCCACGGAGGAGATTGTCGGTTCGATCCCACTCTCAGCTCCAAATCGGCTCTGAGTGGGGGACAAACGTGTGGGGCTTAAACAGAATAAAATGCACCAAAACAATTTCAAAGTGGTCCAATAATTAAAATACAACAGATAGCGCCACAACCTCCCGGCTTTCTGCCTCAAGAGGTGTTGCAATTTACAAATTTACGTTATGCAGTGTATTTGCCCCTAATGTGGAACAGGCAACCTTTTTTGCCCGATTATCAGGGAAATTGGCGCCCTATCTGACTGCCCTGGTGATACTAGGTGGAGACTTCATCTCTATCATGGACACTGCCATGGACAGATCCCACCCTCCGTTGCCTGAAGCACCCATACACAGACTCGCTAAAATCAGACAGGAATGGCAAGATAAGTGGGGGCTTATAGATACATGGCGCGCACACCATTTAGGGGAGCGAGACTACTCTTACTTTTCCGCGTTGCATGACTTGCATGTACGGTTGGATGCCATTTTATGCACCCCAGACGTTCACGTGGCAGTAGGACATAGTGAATACCTAGCGAGGACGATTTCAGATCATAATCCGTTATTGCTGACAGTACGCTGGGTTCGGGAGAGACCTACTATCCCTAACTGGGGATTACACTCTGAGGCCTTGGAGGACCCTGTCTTCCGCGTGGAAGTACAGGCAGGCATAGAGCACTATTTCCTTGAGAATGAGGGAATGGCATCGACCTTGGTGCTGGAGTGGGATGCTTTTAAAGTGGTGGTGTGGGGCTTATGCATAACTAAAATGGTGGAAGTGCGGATGACTCTCTTGCTAGATATAGAAAAGGAGGAACAACGGTTGCGACGGGTGGAGAGGGCCCACTCAGAGAACCCGCGAGTGCAGGAAGAGTTCTCGGCAGCAAGAGAAGGGGTGGCGATTCAAGTGGATAGGTTGCGCTGCTTTGACCATAGGGCATATTTAGCAAGGGTGCATGCGGAACGGGACAAAGCAAGCACATTGCTGGCCTGGGTGGCCAACCCGGCCTCTAGGGGTACGCCCATATTGGCCTTAGCTTCGTCCATGGGAGCGCCAATATATACCCATCAAGGGAATAATGTGTTGTTTTTAGCATACTATGCAGACCTGTATAGTAGTAAGCTTCAGGTTACTGGTGACGCGTTGGAGGACCTCTTGGCGGAAATACACTTGCCTCGCCTTGAGGAGGAGCTGGCGAATTCACTAGGACAACAGATTACCTTGGGAGAAATACGAGGGGCGGTCAAAAATATGGCGCACAATAAAACACTGGGTACTGATTATCTTCCGATAGAGTTTTATTCGACTTATGTCAATATACTGGCCCCTAAGTTGTTGTCTTTCAGGAAGCCCAAAAGTTGAGGCGACTGCCTGCCTCTACTCGGGAGGCTATCGTTATCCCCCTGAAGAAGCCTGGAAGGGATCCCCTTGATAGGTCTGCTTACCGCCCTCTCTCTATGTTAACATCTGATTATAAAATACTCAGTAGGATCCTAGCGACTCGGCTCCTACCATATAAGGTGCAGTTGGTCCACAGCGATCAGGCGGGATTTATCCCGACACGGACTACAGCAACTAATGTACGACGCCTGCTCTTCATTTTGGGGGAGGACTATAGTACGGTCCCCACTGCTGCAGTCCCCTCTGTAGACATCAAAAAGGCGTTCGATAGTCTGGAATGGCCATACCTGTTCCGGGTCCTGCGCGCGCTTGGCCTGGGGGAAACATTTGTAGGATGGACAGAAATTCTTTATCGATCAGCGACAGCCCGAGTACGGACGGGAGCGACAATTTCCCCCTCTTGCTTAATAGGGCAAGGAACACGGCAGGGGTGCCCACTCTCTCCATTGCTGTTTGCTTTAGCCATTGCACCCTTGGCACTTATTAGACCCTGTCTTTTCCTACCTCTTAGAGGCCACGGCCGATCTCCCTAAACCCATGGGCTGGACCGACCATTTCCTTATTAGATTCTCCTTGATGGTCAGAGATCCGCTCACAAAAAATACCTCCAGTTCCTGCTACAAGAGGCCTTGGCACAAACTTTCATCTAATGATCTTACCAATAATCTAGGCGACTTCCACTTTAACTCTGAGAACAGAGACATAAATACAGATTATGCTGCTTTCCATGAGTGGATCACCACAGGACTTGACACCCTAATCCCAGCGAAATGGACCAAAACCCGTAGTACCCTTTCTAACCCATGGTACAATGAGAATCTAAAAACCATGCGGAAAGACTGCAAAAGAGCTGAACGATGTTGGAGGAAAGATTATAAGGATACTGACAAAGCCCTCTACCTGTCAAAGTTGAGGTCGTACCACAAGGCGGTACGCACCACCCGTGCATCCTTTTATGCTAAGGAAATCAGCTTAAGTGCAAACCCCTCCAAAACCATTTTTAAGCTAGTACAAAAGCTCCAAAATAGCTCTAACCCAGCTCCATGCATTACCTCCTCACAACAATGTGACGACCTCGCTACTTTCTTTATAGAAAAAGTGAGGAAAATCTACAACGCCTTTCCACAGGACTTCCCGGAACTCCTCAACCCTCGTAATCCCTCGCCCGACAATCCCAGTCTGCCACTTATACCTAGTATAACCCATGACGATCTAGCCAAGCTATGCACACAGGTTAAGTCCGGCTCTCCTACAGATCCTATGAGACCAGCCACATTTTTAGAATCCCTGGATTTCTTCCTCCCCCCCCTGGCCACCCTACTCAACTTCTCTTTCTCCTCGGCGGTGGTTCCCACATGCTGGAAGCAGGCATGGGTCTCCCCGATTATTAAAAAGCCCACGCTAGACCCCACAAAGCAAGAAAATTTTAGACCTATCTCGCTGCTTCCATGGGCATCGAAACTGGCAGAAGCCCATGTGAACAAAGTATTGTCCAACTATATGGCCCAAAACCAAATCCTGGACCATTCACAGAACTGCTTCAGGCCAGGATTCAGTACTGAGTCCGCCCTGTTGACTACCATTGAACACCTCCGGAACATACTGGACGCCGGTCAAAGTGCTGCGCTGATCCTACTTGACCTCAGCGCTGCCTTTGATACGGTCTCCCCTACTCTTTTGCTAAAACGTCTCGAGGCTATAGGGGTCAGCGATCTGGCCCTTGAGTGGTTTCGGTCCTTCCTGAAGGATAGATCCTTCCGGGTCTCAGCCCCCCATTTATCTCTCAGCCTCACTCCATAGCGCAAGGAGTTCCTCAGGGATCGGCGCTTAGCCCATCCCTTTTTAATCTCTATGTCCAGCCTCTTGCTGAAGTGGCAAAAGAGTGGGACCTCACGCTGGTGTCGTACGCTGACGACATGCAGCTGGTCATCTCTCTAACTGAAGGCCCCTCAATGTCAGCTACGAAATTCAAGAATGGCTTAGCGGCAGTCGCGCAGTGGATGACACACAACTGCCTACAGCTGAACGCTGGAAAAACAGAGGTGCTTCTCCTGGGAAAAAATCCCTGCTACTGGAGTGAACATTGGTGGCCGTCCCTACTTGGCCCCATTCCTTCCCCCAAAAATGTGGTGAAGAATCTAGGTGTCTGGCTGGACTCCTCCCTCAATTTCCAGACCCACACAAAGAAAGTGGCAGCTACTTGTGTGGGCCTGCTGAGGAGCCTTCATCCGATACTTGGTTTTTTTTGACCCCAATACACGCCAACTGATAGTTCAATCAATCATTCTGGCTCGATTGGATTATGCCAATGTTCTATTCTTAGGCATCAATAAAGCAGAGATGGGGGCGTGGCTTGGGCGCCGATGGCGATGGTCGCCTGAGAGCTCGGCTCCGGGACTGAGCCCGGGATTATCCTGTAAATCGGAGGCTGCGGGGCACCCCAGACCCCGCATTCTGCTGAACGGACCGACGAAGACCTGCCAGGGCCCCTGGTGGGGCTCGGACGAGTGTTGATCCGGTGTAAAACCGAAGTTTGCGAAGTTGCGGAGTGCGACCCAACATGGCGCCCGGACTTCATTGTCCCACTGGCCGGATCCACTGACTTGGAGGAGCGTCGCGGGCGGCGACTTGCCCCCGGCTTTGCCATCCCCTGCCGATCTGTGCACTAGATATCAGTTGGATCGGACTTTCTACAACGAGACTGCACTCGGTTGGGTGACTGGGCGGCTGCCCACGTTATAGGGGACCCCGTGAGCGGACGTACTGTGAACCAGGCGGTGGCCCAACTCACGACACCGCACCTAGCTACGCGTTACTGGCCAGTCCACTTCCATGGGAGGCGCGACACTCTGGCGCCACAAATCGTCCGGTGGAGTTGGTGACCCTCACCCCGGGTCTCTAGCGGCTGTGCGGGCCTGCCCGACTTGGCGGCGGTTGTCTCCGCCCCCTCATCGGTGCCCTCGGACGCCGTGGCGGTGGCGCGAGCTGAAGCGGAGAAGTTTCCACAGGCCCTGGAGAAGGAGATCTCCGATACTCGATTTGAGGACCAGTAACCGGGAGGGTCGTGGTCGGCATTCGCACCCGGAGTCGCCTACTCCGGGACCTTCACGGAGGGCCCCCGGCGACATGGGGAAACCTAGAGGAGCCAAGGGGACTACCCCGACCGCCTCGGACTCGGAGTCCCAGGACAAAGAGGAACATGGGGACCCAAAGAGTTCTGGTGGCGCATCGATGCAACAGCAGTTCGACCGTGTCCTGGAAGCGATAGCGACCACAAGATCGGCCCTCCAACAGGACATTGCCCAGGTGGCGACGAGCCTAGGTCTCCTCAGAGCGGACCACGGCAAACTTTCGGACCGGGTCAAGGAGGTGGAGAGCTCGGTGAAAACCTTGGAGCCGGCGCAGCGCACCTTGGCTGCGACCATGAAGGATGCCCTATCCCGAATTGCGACCCTAGAACAGAGGGCGGAGGATGCAGAAGGCCGCAACAGGAGGAACAACATCCGTGTAGTGGGCCTTCCGGAAAAGATCGAGGATGGCGACATGGTGGCGTACTTGGAAGCCTGGCTCCGCGACACGGTAGCCCCGGAGGGGCTATCCTCCTTCTACACCCTGGAGCGTGCCCACAGAGTCCCGGCGCGGCCACCGCAACAAGGACGTACCCCGAGACCAGTGGTGGTGCGGTTATTGCACTTTCGGGACAGAGACTTAATCCTCAATGCCGCCAGACATAATGGTCCATTCAAAGTGGCGAACAGTCAGGTGAACATCTTCCCGGATTACACCTACGAGACTCAACGCAGGCGGTTCTCCTTCCTGGCGGTCAAGCGCGAGCTCAGGAGCGAGGGCATCCAGTACTCGCTCCTCTATCCTGCAAGGCTCCGCATCATTGTCGATGACAAAACTCAATTCTTCGACACCCCGGAGGATGCCTGTGCCTGGCTCGAGCTTTACAGGACAGGGAAGGATGGCTTCGGCTCCTCATCCCAACAGGCGGAGGAGCCGGAACAGAGACGGCGATCCAGGAGGATTAGGAATCGCCGCGGCCGCACGGGAGGGCCCTCAACTGCAGAGACGTCGACGGAGCGGAGGGGAGTGCTGGAGGTGTTGTCTGAGTTGTCTGGCGCACGGGGCGAAGCCATTGAAGAGGAAGTAAACCCAGGTGACGAGAGGGCACCATCGGACTCGGAGGAATCAATGACTGATAGCGCCCATACTCCGGTGATCACACCGAAATCGGTGGAGGACCTTCTGGATGGACAAGGGTAACGGGGTGTGCTACCTCATTTTGGGAGGGGGGCCCGGCAGGGGGGAGGCGGTTGCCGTCAATAGCTGCTGACAACGAGGGCGGGGAGGGCGGGGTGCCCCTGCTTCTGCCCCGAGGGTTTTTGGCACTGTTTTGGGCTTGTTTTAGTCCTGGTAGCCGGAGCGTCGAGGGCCCACTGCCTCCGCCCGGCCCGCACCTGGCCCTTAAGGCCTTCCTGCGGTGGCGACCGCAGGATTAGTAGAGGTTATTGGGTTGATGGAGGGCAAGGTTTGGATGGGATCTGAATGGTGCGGTTTGGGTGTTGTTCTGGGGAGGGTGGGTGGGGGTTTGGTTCGTTCTTGGGTTGTTGGGTTTTGGTTGGGGAAAATGGCCGCCATCAGTGCTGGGATGAATGATGTCCCTTTTTTGTGGGAACCCGGATGGGGAGACTGTACGAGAACAATATGGGACAATGGCTGATGTTGCTAACTTAAAATGTGTTACTTGGAACGTACGGGGGCTTCATACTATGTCCAGGCGCCACAAAGTCCACGCTTATTTAGTGCGTAGGGGAGTGCAAATGGCGCTGCTGCAGGAAACCCATCTGAACAAGGCGGAAGGGGCGGCGCTACAGCGTAGATGGAGGGGGCAGGTCTTTTCCACATCGTACTCCGCGTATGCCAGAGGGGCGCTAATATGGATCAGAGCTGGGGTCCCCTTCCAAGTCACGAAAACAGTGATAGATCCAGAGGGGCGTTACGTAGCCATTTCGGGCACTTTAGGAGGGAGGGACTTGAACGTCTGCTGTGTGTACGCTCCTAATATAGACCAGACTGCCTTCCTTTCCAGGTTATCGGGTTCGCTGGCCCACTTCTTCTCCGGGCCCCTTCTGCTCGGGGGAGACTTCAATTCAGTAGTGGACGTAGACATTGACCGCTCGCATCCGCCACTTCCCGATTCTCCGGTTCGTCGCACGGCTAAGGGTCGTCAGGATTGGCAGACCCGTTGGGGTCTGACGGACATCTGGAGGGCGCACCACCCCGCGTCTAGGGACTATTCATACTTCTCGAGCCTACATGAGTTGCATGTCAGACTGGATGGCTTTCTTGGATCGCCCGAACTGGTTTCGGCAGCGGTCCGATCTGAGTACTTGTCCAGAACCATTTCAGACCATAACCCCCTCCTCCTGGACCTTCGCTGGTTCCCCGGGACGCCGGCGGTGCCCACCTGGAAGTTGCGACCCGAGATTCTTGAGGACAGTGTTTTCAGGGCAGACCTAGGGGATAAGGTATCGGAATATTTTGCGTCCAACGGCGGCACCGCGAGTACACGAGCGTTAGAGTGGGACGCTTTTAAGGTAGTGGTGAGGGGTTACTGTATTTCTAAGAAGGTGGGCATGAGACGCGTTATCCTAGCTGACCTAGATGCAGCGGACCGGAAACTCCGTGAGCTGGAAATTCGCCGCCCCGGACACCCGGACTTACAAATACAAACGGCGGAGGCGAGGGAGAAGGTAGCAGCAGAGGTCGAACGGCTTCGCTGTTTTGACTACAAGGCCTATACGGTCCGATCCATCGCAGAGGGAGACAGATCGAGCGCGTTGCTGGCATGGTTGGCCAACCCTACGCGCCAGTCCTCATTGACGACAAGTATGCGTAAGGCAGACGGAACCGAAGTACACACTCAACCGGAGATTCTCGGCTGCTTCCGGCGTTATTATGAACGTTTGTACCGCAGTCGCTCCGCACGGGACCCTGACCGGCTCGATAGTTATCTACGCCCACTGGAGCTCCGAACAGTGGAGCAAGAAGTGGCGAAAGCCCTGGGGTCAGACATTGCATTGGGGGAGGTCCGCGGGGCCATTAAACGGATGGCGAGAAATAAGACCCCGGGCCTGGATGGCCTACCTGTGGAGTTTTATGCAGCCTATGCTGACCTCCTAGCCCCTCGATTATTGGTGGTCTACAGGGAGGCGAAGAGGCTGGGGCGACTCCCGAGCTCGATGTGTGAGGCGCTGGTGGTTCCTCTCCTCAAACCAGGTCGGGACTCGTCCGACCCGGGGTCTTACCGTCCCCTGTCGATGCTGACGGTGGACTATAAAATACTGAGCAGTATCTTGGCCTCGAGGCTGCTGGGACACATGAGTTCCCTGGTGCATGAAGACCAAGCTGGTTTCATCCCACGGCGAAACACGACTATGAACATTCGCAGGCTGTTCCGTTTGCTAGGGGAACCATTTGTAGATGCCCCGTCCCCGGTCGTTTTGTCGGTGGACCTAGAGAAGGCTTTTGATAGCCTGGAGTGGGACTACCTCTGCACGGTGCTGCGGAGATTCGGCCTCGGTGAGGGCTTTATCAGGTGGACCGCGGTTCTCTATGCCTCTGCATCGGCCAGGGTCCGGGCGGGACCACTGATTTCCTCACAATATCCGGTAGAACGAGGCACGAGGCAGGGGTGTTCGTTGTCCCCACTTCTATTTGCGCTGGTGGTGGAGCCACTCGCGCTGCACCTTCGATCGGGAACCCACTATACGGGCCTGTGGACGCCTACGGGCCTGCATTACGTTTCGCTATATGCGGACGACCTGTTGCTCTTCCTAGAGGACCCGCTCGACGCTTTACAGGGAGCGGCAGAGGCGCTTACAAAGTTCGGGGAGGTTTCGGGCCTCCGGGTGAATTGGTCCAAGACCTGTCTTTTCCCGGTTCGCAAGGGTGCTCCCGCCCCTACTTTAAGTAGAGAGATTAGATGGGAACCCGACTGCTTTAAGTACCTGGGGGTATTCGTCTATCACGACCCATCCGACCTCCTGGATGGGAACATTGCCCGCAGCACTCGAGCACTTCGAGGCTGCATGGACTTTTGGGCCACGCTGCCGCTCTCGGTGGCGGGACGGATCGCCCTGCTTAAAATGGTGGCGCTTCCCCGACTATTATATTACTTCCGGACACTACCGATCTGGGTCCCACCGGCCACGTTTCGACTGTTACGCTCTATGGTGGTCGGATTCCTCTGGGGATCGGGCCGCCGGCGGGTGGCCCTCAAAACCCTGATGAGGCCGAAAGACGAGGGGGGGCTCGCGGTGCCGGACTTTGAAAAGTATTATCTGGCGGCGCAGCTCCAGACCTTCACCCAGGAGATCGCCCGGGAATTCCGGGGCCCGGAAGACAGAAGGGGGGCGGGCATGGCCAGGCATATTCTCTCCTTTATAGCGCTGCGACAACGTTTGGCCCTGCGGTATTTATCGCTGGAGGAGCGGACTGTCCGCTTGTGTTGGAATCGGGCCCACGTCCGAGGCCATCTGAAAACACCGTATGCGCCCGAAATACCATTGGGGATGCTGACGGCCCTCCCCCATGGAGGTGATTGGTCACGTTTGGCGGCCTGGGAGGACGCCGGCTTACAGCTAGTTGGAGATCTGTATGAGGACGGAGCGCTCCTGTCCTTCCAGGATCTTCTTGACCGCTTCGAGATCCCCCGTGGCGACTTTCTGTTGCACTCGGCCATTGTCCGAGCGATCCAGGCACACTGGAAGAGCGGGCAGGAGGAACCCGCCTTATCTCAGGTGTGCCAATACGTGATGATGTCCGCGGGCACGGTGAAGGCGGTCACTTGCCTTTACGGCAGGTTGATCAACGAAGGGCTGGCTCCTCTCACCACTCTGAGAAACCGCTGGGAGGAGGACATTGGCAGGGAAATCCCGGAGACGACCTGGTCCCAGTTGGTGCGACGTGCCTGGAAGGGCACACGCAACGCCCGTTTTCAGCTGGTCCACTATTACGTTCTTCATAGAGCATATCTGACCCCAGTGAAAATTAGGCGATATTTTGCCACGAATTCGGCGGAATGCCCTAGGTGCCCAGCACAGGAAGCGGACCTCCTACACATGTTGTGGGCCTGTCCAGGACTTTCATCCTACTGGATGGAAGTGGAGAGGACCCTGGAGGAGGTGACGGGGAGATCCTTATCATTTGACGCGGCGGTGGGGCTCCTACACTGGTTCCCTCATACCCCCAGAAATAAAATTTCCAGCAAATTTATCGACCTAGGGCTCCTCCTTGCTAAGCGTGAGGTGACCAGGAACTGGAAGGCACGAGTTGGTCCGACAGGCAGCAGGTGGCACAGCGAGCTGTTGAAGTGGGCGGCGGGGGAGAGCGCGCTGAGATATCAACTGGCTTGGAGACAGAGTAATGAGAAGGCGCAGGAGGCTGCACTGGAGTGGGAAATGTTGGTGCAGGCCCTCAGGGATTATTGCGCCCCCAGCGACTCTGAAGGTGAAGAAGCGACTCGCCCCGAGTCCCGATAAACATTTGCACTGTTAGTCCTATTGCTTTCCCCGTGGGTCCCATGGCAGATCCTATAGCGGTTGCCCCCAGGCGCTGATGGCGGGGTTGGGTGGGGTTTCCTTTGGTTAGTAGTTTTTTGAGGGTGTGGGGTTTTTCTTTTGGGTTTATAGGCTTGTTTGGAAAAGCAGATGACGGACAGTGGATCATCCGGACCAGCTCAAGCATCCTGCTGAGCCCCCATTGAATTTCGCCGCCCGACCCCAGGGTTGTGGGCCAGATGGCTGTGTACGGAACTTACGGTGTGGGGACAGAGGGTTGTGTTTCGCTGATAATTGCTTGTGATATAATGCTGGTCGATATTGTAACGATTTACTAATTCCTGCAATAAAAATATATTTAAAAAAAAAAAAAAAAAAATCAATAAAGCAGAGATGGCTCAGCTGCAACGGGTACAAAATTCAGCAGCTAGGGCTGTGGTAGGCCTTCCTCGCAGATGCTCTGCCAGAAATACCATCCAGAAGCTACACTGGCTGCGTATTGAAGCCTGAGTTCGATTCAAGGCTCTCACCACTGCCTTTAAAATTCTTAGATCTGACTGCCCTGGACTCCTACGCCCACTCCTGGTACCTTACACCCCCCAGCGCGCCCTACGCTCCTTAGGACAACACCTTGTGGTTGTCCCCCGAACAAGGCTTAGCAGAATGGGTGGCCGTTCTTTCAAGGTGTTGGGGGCGAAGCTTTGGAACTCCCTGCCACCCCACATTCGCTCCATGACAAACCTGATGGCCTTTCGTAAGGCAATTAAAACATTTCTGTTTTCCCTGACATAATCTTCCTGCAGTTCCTCTCCCTCCCTTCCCTCCCCTCAGGTATCTGTTATGGTTCAGCGCCAGGACGCCTCGTTGCTGGGGCAGCTGTTTTGCGCTTAATAATTTTTTTTTAACATAACATAACATAACATAACATGCTAGACTAGGGAGGCATTATTCTGGGTTAGGGCTACATGGGGATATGCAATATATCTCCTTATATGCTGATGATTTACTGATTTTCCGGGCAAACACGGGCGGCCTTAGAGGGCGCCAAGCAGTTGCTCCATGCTTTTGGCAGGGTCTCGGGACTGGGGGTGAATTGGGGGAAGACTTGCCTGTTCCCGGTGGTACCGTCTGAAGTGGGTCCCTTCCAGGTTGCAGGTATTCGTTGGGAGCCTAGATGCTTTCCCTATCTTGGGACAAACATATATCATAACTCTGAGGATCTGTTGGAGGGCAATGTGGGTAGGGCCATACGGGGTCTTAGTAGTAGTATGGCGTTTTGGAGTACCTTGCTGCTCTCTGTAGCAGGCCGAGTGGCACTCCTGAAGATGATAGCACTCCCTCGATTCTTATATTATTTTAGGACGTTACCAGTCTGGGTGCCAGGCTCTACTTTTATGCAGCTTCGTTCCATGGTTGGGGGATTTTTACGGGGGACCTGTAGACGGCGGGTTGCACTGATCCCTATGATGCGCCAGAGAGCTTTGAGTTATACTACTTAGCAGCCCAGTTACAGGGCTCACACAGGCGGTGGCTCGGGAGTTCCGCGGCTCAGACGTCCTGAGGGGCGGTGGTTCCCACGCCATATACTGTCCTTTACGATACTCCAACAACAGCTGTGCCTTGAGCAGCTAACTAGCGAAGAGAAGACACTGAGATTGTGTTGGAATCGGAGCCAGCGTAGAGCGGGATTCGCCCGCCCTTACGCCCCAGAGATTCCGTTGGGCATGAGCACTGCCCTTCAGCACAGCGGGGATTGGACAGCATTGGCTGAATGGGAGGCGCTGGGTGTGCAGGTACTAGGGGACCTGTACGAAGATGGAGTCTTTTTGCCGTTTCAGGCATTACAGGATAGATATGACCTCCCTCTGGGAGATTATTTGTTGCACGCCGCTCTGGTCTCGGCAATACAATGTTATTGAAGGGCGGGGCTGTCGGAACCACAGACATCAATGACATGCCAGTATGTAGTGATGGCGACGGTAACCTTCTAGGCAATTACGTGCCTTTATAGACAAATGCTGACTGAGGACCTGGAGCCATTGAGGGAGTTGCAGGGAAAGTGGGAGGCGGATCTCGGCAAGGAGATCCTTGAGAAGACTGGGCCCACTTAGTCAGGAGGGCATGGAAAAGTACCAGGAATGCCAGGTCCCTATTGGTTACATTTTTTATTTTGCACAGGGTGTATTTGACTCCTGCTAAGATAAATGAACATTTCAAGACGGATACGGCCCACTGCCCACGTTGCAGGCTGGAAGGGGCACATTTTCAACATATGCAGTGGGGCTGTCCGCAGCTGGGAACTTATTGGATGGAAGTGGTTGATCTGCTTTGTGGAATCACAGAACGTAGTGTGGAACCTGACTTGGGCACGTGTTTACTACATTGGTTTCCACATACCTCTAAAACGAAGGTGACGAGCAAGTTCATGGATCTAGGCTTACTGTTAGCTAAAAGAGAGATCTCTGCGCACTGGGAATCAGCGTGAGGGCCCACTCTTAGGAGGTGGAGGGCAGACTTACTTAAATGGATGCAGAGCGGGAGTACAATCCGGTTTCAACAGGCTGCATGGACCAATAATGAAAAAGCGCTGGAGGCGGCGAGAGCATGGGAAACATTGGTTGCTGGGTTACAGGTACCTGAGCTGGACTCTGAGGCAGACTCTGTGTTGGAAGCCCAACTGGGTTCGCAAGACCCCAGCGGAGAAATAGAGTAACACCGAATATACCCTGTGGATCAACAGCTGGATTCGAATACTAGTATGTTAGCTCTGCTGTCCCTAAATTGTTTATAGTAGAGGGACCGCGATGTTAATACTATCATTAACTGTATGTGATTGGGCACACCGGTGGTATGGGTAGGGAGGTGGGGAGGGAGTAAGGTGTTATTTTGCTAGGGTTTTTTATATTTTATATTATGTTATCCAGTACATGTGCAATTATTGGCTATTGACTGATGGTAAAGGTTGGATATATGGCTAAAGAGGGAGAGCGTGTTACGATAGGACAGGGATAGTCTGTGACATTGTGATAGTTGGTACTATGGTCCTTCCTTTCTTCCTGTTGATAGATCTGGGGTACTAGGATATGGTGGGATGGCAAGGTTATATAAAGGATGACAGCAATATTGTAATGTTTGAATTGAAAAACCAATAAAAATATATTTAAAAAAAATACTTATAATTATATTGCACTTCTTTTTAAACAAATTACTTAATGTGGCTTAACGCTGCCTTGTGCGCAAGGCACCAATTCACGCTATACTTAGCGTGAAAGGAGAGGGTAATGGGTGCTGTGGTGGGCCACCGCAACATCCATAAATTTGGACGCAGCACCATATTTAAAAGGGTGGCGTAAATATGGGGCAGTGCCAAAATTAAGACCACAGTAAACCTGACCTTACCGTGGCGCAACGAAGAGAAAAGTTTGATTTCTCCTAGTTTTTGCTGTATCCATGTGTTCTGCATTGAGCAGAACACATGGAAACAGCAAAACACCATTGATTGTTTATGTGCAAGATGGGACACCTTCCTGCACATGAAAATGTCATCCCCTGCAATGCAGACACCCTTACACTATGGTGTAAGGGTGCCTATATTGGGGAAATGTAGGAGCGGGTGCTGTAAGGTGCCCCCTCCTGCACATACACTGACAGTACTGGTGGTTTGCTGTCTGAATGTGTCCTGCACAATTCTGCACAACTATGTATATTAACAAAAGTTCTATTTACACAGCATTTCTCCTCTTTCAGCAACATTAGTACATCATCTTTGGGATTATGGTGAAGGATCTATCTTAAAATGTGTTTTAGCAGAACACCCATCACAACACCCATTGTCCACCACATTGACACTAAGTATAGGGTCAAAGTATGCCTCGTTAGCAAGACAAGGTTAATCCACTTCAAGTGGCTTTACGCTGACTTGATGTTTGATCCAAGCCCCTATCACCACCTGAACAACGGGAAAATGACATTCCAATGACAATGTTGCCTTGTAGATTTGACCCATTGTTTCATTCACCCATGTCCTGCCATCTCACTGCCTATCAAGGATATAGACTCAACATACTCTATTTTTGTGAATGTCCTCTGGATTAGATGTGCTGGCTACACTGCTTAGGCATTGTTGACACCTCTCAAGTTTGATGGTCACAGACAACACACATCAGGGAAATATTATTGTTTTTATTTACATGTGTGATTTTGAAATTGTCACATTGTACCAGTTCCTTTGACAACAACCCCCAAATTGTGTACATATCCAGGGGAGGGCCAGGCAGAGTTCTTTTTGGGGAACATGTCATGAGACATATCGAGGAATCAGAAAACTTCAGTCAGGAGGATGATTGCAGTGTCATTAAGGATCAATAACCACATTGACAGTCCATAAAATGTCCTAGATGAACGTAGCATAATCAATCTGAGGACAGTGACTGGTGATGTTCCAATGCAAAAAGAACAACTGCTGGACAAAATTCAGAACAATTTCAAACATTCACCCCAGTACAGAGATCTGGGCCTAAATCCATAGTCTTTTTGCTCACCAGCCATTCCAGTTTGGACCCAGCCATATGCAAATCAGTCTTGACCCTGCGCTCAGTGAGGACAGTCCAGCCCGAACTGCCAGGCCAGGTCCTCCCTGGACTGGAAACAAGCATCCTAGGACCGGTTTCGGGCTTTCAGCCCTCATCAGCCAGGATAGCTTAACTTCAGTGGCATGGAGAGCGCGGGACCCACGTCTGGGCATACCCGTCCCACCCGGGGTGACAAATGCATAAAGATGAATTGATGGACAGAATGCAGAACAATGTCATACATTCACCCCAGTACAGAGATCCGGGCCTAAATCCATCTTTTTTTGCTCACCATGCCATTCCAGTTTGGATCCAGCTATATGCAAATCAGTCTTGACCCTCAGCCCAGTGGAAATAGTCCGGCCCGAACTGCCAGGCCAGGTCCTCCTTGGACTGGAAACAAGCATCTTAGGACTGGTTTCGGGATTTCAGCCATCATCAGCCAGGATAGCTTTACTCCAGTCGCATGGAGAGCACTGGACCCACGTCTGGGCATACCCGTCCCTCTCGGGGTGACAAATGCAAAAAGAACAATTGATGGACAGATTGCAGAACAATGTTCTGAGGCAAGATGTTAAGCACAGGGCTAAGCAGGAACTAGCCATTTAACACAGGTGACTGCTACTGCTGATTTCTCCTTATGAGTGATTTATCATCCACATCTTCCTCCTCTGATATGCCTGTTGGTGCCTGTGAGGGTGATGTTGGATTTGCGGCAGCCCAGGGAGACACAGACACATCAGGGGGGCAGAAGAGGTGGATGCTGTTGGTGCAGCAGCATTCATCTGTGCCAACAGATGAGGCATCACTGCAGCGAGGATAAGCTGCAGGGCGTGCAGGACTCCAGCAACGTCTCAGTGGTAGGCAGTCATGGCAGCCAAGTGGGAATCCTGCTTCTGCTCCATGTGCTCCAAGATCTTTCTCATTGCCTCCAACTCTTTGGCCACATCGCTGGTGCCACTTTGGCAGGACAGTTGTTGTTGCCTCTGTGTCATGACACCAGCGATGTCAGCCAGGGACTGCTGGAGGCCACGGAGTGGACTGTAGGTCCCTATTGGGAGTGAGGCACCCACGGATGCCCCCAAGTTTGGTTGTCAGGCTCTCCAACCCCACCCGTGCCTGGTCTGCCATCTCACCCTGGACTCCTACCGTACTATGTTGACATTGTATCAGGTGGTCCTCAGAGTCCAGGTTTGTGGCTGTGGTGGGAGGTGGTGCCTGCTGTATGTATGGCAGAGCATGTGGAGATGCCACAATGCTGCTGAATCTCCCCTGTTCCAGAGATGGGCTGCTAATGGAGTCGAGCAGCTCTTGAAGAGTGTCCTGGTCGATGGTTGTGAGCTTTCCTTCTACATCATCATCATTATTGAAGCGTGGGACAGGCTGCTGAGCAGGAGGTGATGTTTCATCCTCTGCAATGTAAAGGGCAGGTACTGGTGTATGGGTCTGTTCAATTGTACAATGCATTTTAGCATTTGACAATCAGAGTGCATGACACTTTCCATTCTCCTGTGTTAGGTGGTAGACCTGTTACCCGCAGCTTTGTATGCCAATGTACAAAGTCCATGAGTATTACATTTAGGTTGTTCATTGATTTGGATAGTTGCTCTGTATGCAAACAGTCAGGGGCATATTTATAAGCCCATACTGCCCCTGTTACATCATCTATTCAGACCTTCCTGTGGTGCTGGTTGCTTCACCTTATTTACAATGTAGCATTCATATACTTCATGTGGCTTAACACTGCTTTGTGGATAAGGCACTCTTACATGCTCCAGGTTGCATATGAATGATGGTCACTGTTTTGAGATGGACATTCCACTGCCCCCTCCGATTGATGTTGGCAATGCCACTTATCTAGAAGTGTGGCATGATGAGGAGGACACTCATGCCCTTGAGACCAGGGATATAGTGATGTCCAAGTTGAAAAGACAATATGCCTCAGTCCTTTGTTCCAACATGCACTGGTGAAAAATGCAGCTGCCTAGCGCCAATGCAGAAACTCTGCGTTGGGGCTAGGCAGCTACATTTTGCGCATGCACATGCAGAAATGCCCTACAGCACCTTAATGTTGTGAATATGGTTGAGACCTGTGTTTTTGAAGTGGCTGAGCACGGAGTTAACCCAAGAAGGCTAGCGCCGCGTTGCATTACAGCCTTGTACATAAGACCCAAAGTACATTTACAAGGTGTTGTTAATCCACATCATACAGTACAGTCCTGCATTTCAAAAGTGGCAGAGCGCTGTGTTAAGCCAAGAAGGCTACTACCAGGCTCAGTCACTTTGCTTTTTCATATAGCCCAGAGTTAGGAGACACATGTCATTGTATGTATGCATGTGTGCTGGTTTACAAGTCCCTTACACCACAGTTATGTGACTTTCTATGTATTTGTTAATGATACCAACAGCTCAAGCGACATGTGAATGTACCCCCAAGTACCTACGTTGCTAGCATTTGACCTGCACACAGTGGGGATGGGCACTGAGAGATAGGTAGGTGGATTGAAGCAATATTACTACCACCCCACATCCCTGGTAGTTACTTACTCTGTTGCTGATGTAGCTGATCATAGTCAGCACTATCCTGTCCCTCTACTCCAACCACCGACTTCTCACAGATAACTGCGGACACCTGTTCCTCCAAGTGATCAAGCTCCTCCTGTGGTGCTGAACTCCCACCACCGGTCTGCAGTGCTGCCTGTCGATTGCTGGTCAATTTCTTCTTAGTATTACGCTTGGCATCATGCCAGTGCTTTTTACAGCTGGTCGCTGTCATTTTGACTTATGCTACTGAGTTCACCTTGTTCACAATGGACTGCCAAATGGCATTTTTGGTCCCCAAAGAGACACTGGAGCTGACGAAGAGCTGATGTCGATTCTACATCACCTCTGCAATCAGGATCATGTTCTATTGACTGAATCTGGTTATCCACTAACCCTGGGACTTTGGCTTAGGGGGGTGTTATCAGCTGCTGAACTGGGTCCAGGTGGCTCCATTTTAAAATTGAGGTATTTTTGGGGGGGGAGTGTTTGAGGCATTTTTATACACTTTTTTCCGCTAGACGCATAAAAAGTAACATGCGGCTGCCTAACGTGAGTTTTCTTGTCACTAATTGGCCGGCTGGCACTTATTCGTAAGTGGCAAGATTTTTATCGGCATGACACCCAGGTTGGCGGCAACTTTTGTGAACTCTAGTAGATCCTATCGCCATGTAGCGACGTATTGTTAATACGTCACAAACATGGCGATGGATTTTGGCAATAGACAGCGTTAAAAAATTGCCACTAACCAGCATCAAAACTGGTTAGCTGCAATTCTTGTAATTATACCCCTCTGCTCCCAAGACGTTCAAAATACCCTCATGGGCTTGCCATTTGATGGATCTAAACATTTTGGAACAAAGCGGATCCAGCACTAGAACGTTTTAAAGAAAGTTAAGCCACAGCCCATCCACTTGGTCTTCAGTCACAGCCTAAAGACTACAGAGAGTTTAAAATATTTAGAGACTTCAGCAGAGATTTTTCATTTTGTGGTCCCAAACAATTACCTGCATAGCATTAACAGCAGTCAGATTGCCCTTACAGATGTTACAGAGAGCGTGCCTGAGGGAGACAACAAACCCCACCACTTCCTCTTGCCTTTTCTTCATCCTTAGCCAATGCTGGTAAGCAGCCCTAATTTCATTTTCAGGTATCCCATTTCCCACTTCAATGGAGATCCATAACACTGACCTCTGGGTACTAGAAAATGTACAAAAGGGGCATGTTCTACCTCTCCAACAATTTCCCCTGCCCTTCCTCCTCCCCCAGTCACATCTACTGTCTCAAGAACATCTACAACTTCTCTCACAAGAGGTCCAGCCCCACTCCTGAAGATCCCAGGGAACTTGGTGCCAGAACAGGAATAGGGTCAGGCATGCTTTTCTCTATATTTTCTGATCCCAAAAAGCATTGAGATTACCATTACCACCTGATCCTTTACCTCAGGATTCTGAATTGGTTCCTCAAACAGGAAAAGTTAAAAAGGCTGACCCTGGCTCAGGTTCTCCTTGCACTAGAAGCAGAAGACTTGATGGTCTTCTAGATCTGTAGGATGCTTATTTTTACATTCCCATCCTGCAGCCACACAGGAAATGCCTTAGCTTCATGTTGGGATCCCAACACTATCAGTTTACAGGCCTTCCATTTGTTCTCACTTCCACTCCTCAGGTTTTCACAAAGGTGACAGCAGTGGCCCATCTCAGAAGATTGGGAATATCTGTATTCCCTTACTTGGATGATTGGCTCATCAACACCCGTCAGCTACCCAGAGATGGTGTCTTGCCACATGCGGGCAACAACCCAGTTGTTGTTTTATCTGGGCTTTTCAATCAGCAAGCTTAAATATCACCTCGTGTCTTCTCAGTGCATCCTGTTGATAGGGGCAATACTGGACCTAACATCAAGTCTCCTTAGAGCGTTCAAAATATTCAAGCGATGTTTCCAATGTTTCTGGCCATTCTAGCCCTGAAGGTCCTATACCTGCTCATTTTCTTGGCCTTCTGCATTCTGTTATTGACCCATGAATACTGGCATATGAGGGCCCTCCTATGGTGCCTCCACAGACAGTGGTTCCAACACAATGGAGATCTTAAAGCTCCGATCAGGATCTCCAAGGACAATGCAGAGAATTTTCTAAGATGCATGAACGTCAGCCTTTATTAAGGAAAAGCATTTCACCCTCCTGTGGCAATGGTAATCATGGTTGCCTCCATTCTAGGGTTGGGAGATCACCTAGAGGAAACGCAGATCAGAGGACTATGGTCGCCAGAAGAATAGATCTTGCGCATCAATCTGTCATCATTACGGAGGATATGCCTGGCTCTCAAGGCCTTTCTCTATTCTATTCAGGGTAATTTGGTTCAGATTTGGACTGACAATAAAACTGCAATGTGGTATATCAACAAACAAAGGGGAGTAGGGTTGTCTGTTCTAAGCTGAGAAATTCTATGACTCGAATTTTAGTGTCAGTACATTACCTGACCAGAGTGCTCAATGTATGTGTGGGCACTCTTAGTCTGTACCACCTTTCCGATCATGAGTTGCGTCTCTACCCAGAAGTAATTCAAAACATCTGTCCTTGTGGAACTCCCCAGATAGAGCTATTTGCCACTCAAGAGAATGTACACTGCAGGCATTCTGCACCTTCCATTTATCCGATGGACAGATCATTTGGGGGGGCACGTTTCGGGTTGAGCTGTGTGTGTGTGGAGGGGGGGGGTCCAAGCTTCTTTATGTGTTCCCTTCCATACCCTTGACTCCTTGGGTTTTGAGGAAAATGTGCCTCGATTGGGCTCTTAATAGCCTTGTGTAACGACCGGGTTCTAGACCAGATGGGATCAGCTCCTGAGAGCCCCTCCAACCCAGCCGGAACGTAACCACCTCCCTCCTCAGGACCCATCTATCCAGGCACCTGGGTACCTACCTGAGGATGGGGAACTCGCAATATACAAGCTCATATCATCAGAAACACCACTAAATCTATAGGGATACTAAGAATACTCACTGATTACTAAGGACATCCATGCCCTACACCACACTCATACCTCATAGTCTCGCGACCACATGGGTCCAGGCTAATCTACCCTGGGGCAGTTCTGATTATTTACCATTACACACTGATTACCATCAGTGCTCACTCGACACGCAATCCGGCGTGCCATTCACACTGAGCTGCAGCCCCAGTGCTCTCTTTTTATCCGGTCCACAATCCGGCGGACCTACACACCGTGTCCTCCCGGTGCTCACTCACTTACCACATGGTCCACAATCCGGCGGACCTATACACCGTATCCCCCCGGTGCTCACTCACTTACAACATGATCCACAATCCGGCGGATCTACACACTGACTACCCTCAGTGCTCACTCAAGCCGCAATCTTGCGGGTATACACACTGACCACAATCAGTGCTCTCACTAACGCCACTTACCAATGACGACCACTTTCCTATGAATACCTTCAGCTCTCTGTCTCTATGTTGGGAAGTCTCTCTCACTATTCACTAAGGGTTCGCTACTACAATAATAGGAGTTAGAACGGCTTTCCAAATTGAAATATGTACCTTCTGCTCTTGACATCAAATGTTCCCTCTCTCCCTCATTGTTGAGTCACCTCTTACCTGACCGGGATTCACATCCGTTCATGCAAACAATGTCTGACTAGAAGACCAGGTTACCCTGATTGAACAAGAATACAAGGCACATGTCGGTTCACTAAGAACTGGGGTATCTTTATTACAAAATGGCAATAGAACACATACACAGATCTGCGGGGTCTCTACAACTAACAGGAACTTTAACACACCGCTGAAAGAAAAGGATTAGACATACAGTATGAGGACAAGGTTATCTGCGGGGTCTCTTGATTAACAGGAACTTTAACACACCGCTGAAAGAAAAGGATTAGACATACAATAGCCTAGGGAATAAGGACAAGATTAAGGTGTAAGTGTAAAGTGGACTAGTTTAGACTACCTCACCTATTAGAAGGAAGATTTCTCTCTGTCGCTGGTGGGATCAGGGCTCTCTCTGTCTCTCCCTCCGTCACCACAGCTCCACGCCTCTGGCTCAATTACTTCAGCTGACAGCCTCAACTCCTCCATCTGCTTTAATGCATTCTGATAGTCTCTCTCCAGCTTCAGCAATCATCTGCCTTCTTTCTCCATTCCAGAAAACCAATAGAACTGCACTGTATTCTGCAGCTCCAGCAGGCATCCTACTCTCCACTCTTCAAGAACCAAACTGACCACTCCTCCTCTTCTGCACTTCGCTGATATGGATTCCTCTCCCCTCATGGAAATTTCCGACAGAGGGCTGCCTCCCACCGAATTCCTGTGCTAGCTCCAGAGCTCTTTGCGCAACCGCAGTGGCCATCTGCATGTTACGTCTGGGCCCAAGAGACAAACACATTCTTCCGATAAGAACCGGTCCTGGCTGGTTTTCCCCTAGCACACAACAGCCTTAACTATAAACATTACCTTTCCCCTTGAAGCATCTCAGCTCTGCAGGGATAAAAAGCAAAATGGAGTCTTTCTAGTTCTGGGCCTTGTAGGCCTGAGAAGGATGAAATAACCCTTAGCTCTGTCAGAGTACCTACACAAACCATAATATAAAGTCAGGACCACAGGATCCACCCTCTACTATAGGCAAAATAATGAAAGGCAAAGCCAATAGGCAATAGATGGATTAGAGTAAGGGATCTATCATCATATAAAGCAGCTATCCTCTTATAGGTCTGGAAGAAAGGGCTTAAAAGGGCCAACACATCTAAGAATACGGATCCTAGATGTGAGCAAGCTTAAAGTCTTTATCACTCCGAAATAGAGCCAAAAAGCCTGTCAAGACACCTTGGAACTGTCATGAAGAATGTGAAATGCAGACCTCATTTGCCAGTCCCTGGGTCTTTTGCTCTGTCCCCCTTTAGGTTTTTGTCCACACCCTCCCTCCCTAGTTTTTTTGGGGGTGCTTTGAACCCTTTTTGGGGTTTCTCCGGAGGCGTTTATTGCTAGAGGTTCGTAGGGGTTTGGATATGTTGTATATTTGTCGCTTGGAACAGGTGCTGGCGGGGTTGTTGAAAGTTGGCCAGGATTGGCTGTAGTTTTTAGTTGAATGTTGGTAGTTTGTGAGCAGGAGCAGGGAAAGGGTAATCAGGTAGGCTAAGTTTAGATTAGAGGTTTGTTAGTTACAGTTGCACAAAGGCAGGTAGGGATTTGGGTCATGGGAGGTTAGGATTGGCAAATGCTATTTTGTGTAGGATTGTGTAATATTATTGTTATGGAATATTATGTTGTATTTTACGGGGTGGGGTATTTGATGTGGGGATCGTAGGGGTGGGGGGAACAAGGGGTCAGGTAATTTATGTATAGTGATGTTTTAGTTTTGGAAGGCAGTTGCCAAGGTTAATAAATTGTGATATGCACTTGTTTCAATAAAGCGGCCTTTTACAAACGCAAAATTAGTCTTGTGCTGGCTTGCCCTCCTCCCTCTCAAACCCAGGTGCCACAAGTGGATGCACCTGCTCCCGACCGGAGCAACTGGGAACCTAGGAGACGTGGACCGCATCCTGTCCTCTATGCAGACTCTCTAGTGGGACAGAAGCCTAGCACAGGTTTTCGCAGCAAAGGTCGAGGCCCACAGCCAGAGAAAAGACTGCTGGAGCCGATGAAAAGTACTACAGTGCCACTTAGTGGCCATTTGGAGATATCACACCTGTGATAAAAGGGCGTGGCTAAGGCGCCGATGTAGGTGGAAGCGGGACTCCGGAGCTCCTCCGTGCCCGCCTCGCACCACCACATATCCTGCGCCCCGACGGACTCCCCGACCCCTCAACAGTGCCCAGGTGGACATCAGGGGCACGCGGGGAGACTCTGGAGGACGGGGGGCCCCTGTAGCTGCCCCCGCCGGACTTTTGGCAGCGAGCGCGGCACACGGGGATGCGAGCGCCCAAAATGGCGGCCGCCGTCCTGCTGTGACGCGCCTGGCGGCGGAGCCCGGGAGAGGAGGAGAAGCCCTCTGGCGCTGTGTTGGCGGGCCGCTGGCCAGACGAGACCCCCCGGGAGCGAGCGGAGGTGAGGGGTAGAGGCTGGCACCCTCGCGGGCGGACTCAGAGGACGGGGGACGATCGGCCTGCCTGACTTCAAAATGGCGCCGACAGAGTCCCGGTGATCGCCTTGGCAGCCGGCTGTGGACCCACTGGACCCGCGCAGAGCACTGGGTCAGCGAGGGGCACCTGACCCGCCCCCCTGGCGGTGACTTAGACGAGGAGCCTGCACCACAGGTGGTTTGGGGGCACACGAGTGTGGAAGTCGACGAGGAGAGCGGGGGATAAGGACTGGCTTGTCCTTGAAGGCGGGAAGAGGCGCATATCTGGTCCTGGCGGCCGTTTGCTGGGCCGCGGTGGCCGCGGAGAGTGCTGGGCCTGCGGAGAGCACCTGTCCTGCCCTCCTGGCGGTGGCATAGCCAGGGAGCCTGCGCCACAGGTGGTAGGTGGCACAGGAGCGAAGAGGGCGACGAGGGAAATTCGGGATGTGATGCTGGCTCCCCACCCACATGAGGCGCTGAACTTACAGACGGGAGGAAGCGCCTAACTGGCCGGGGTCACCCGATTACAGCGGGGCACATCGGGACTGGTGCTCAGTGGCGCACACCCTGCCGGAGCCTTCTAGGTGCCCAGACCTGGGGCGCTGGTGAAGCGGGACCTGGCCTCTGGTCGGCTCCACGGACTGGACCCCACAGGGCGCGGGCCCAGAGAGCAAGGGAGTCGGCGGACCTGAGACGGACAAAGAGCGGGAGTGTCGGCGGCCGCTGCAGAGCCATCGGACGAGCGCTGCCCGCGAAGATGGTACGAGGCAACAGGAAGAAGGGCTTCGAGGCCCTGAAGCTGGACGACCCGGGACACCCTGTCGATGACGTCCCACCAGGGGGGGGAGCCGGGAGCTCGTCCCACCCGCGAGACCCCTCCCTGGGAGACATAATGCAGGCGATTGTGGCATCGCGGGAGGCTCTTGAGAAGCGCATAGACACCATTGGGTCGGACCTGACCCTACTGAAGGACGACCACAGGAAGCTGAAGGAGCGGGTGGCGACCTCTGAGGTTACCCTGAAAAGTCTCCCAGGGGACGTGGTGGAGCTGAAAAAGTCACTGGCGGATATGGCGCAGAAGGTACGGGTGCTAGAGCTCCGAGCGGAGGACAGTGAAGGGCGCTCTCGGCGCAATAACCTCCGCCTCGTTGGGGTCCCTGAAAACACAGAGGGGCGGGACGCGGTCACCTACCTGGAGGGCTGGCTGCGATCTGAGGTGGCCCCGGAGGGGCTCTCGCCGTTCTTTGCCATTGAACGGGCACACAGGGTCCCTGCGCGTCCCCCCAAACCGGGGGCGCCTCCGCGCCCGATTGTACTGCGCCTCCTGCACTTCAGGGACAGAGACCATATACTGCGGAAGGTGAGAGACGTCCCGGACCTGAGAATCGACAACGGCAGGGTCATGATTTTTCCGGACTTCACCAGGGATGTGCAGAAGCAACGAGCCTCCTTCCTGGCGGTCAAGCGGAAATTGAGATCGCTGCAACTGCCCTATGCTATGCTGTTCCCGGCGCGACTGCGGGTGGTCGATGGAGAACGCACACACTTTTTCACAACGCCACAGGAGGCCTGGAGCTGGTTGGACGCGAGGGGGGAGCCGGGCACGGCCCACACACCACGGACCCCTCCCAGGAGACACTCCACGGAAACGGCACCAGCGCGACGTTCTGGCTCCCCTTCGGGCTGGCAGCAGGAACGAGCCAAGGCGGTGCAGGCAGTGGCGGCCATCAGCCAGGGGGACGCCAGCCCCTCCAGCAGCACGTCGGAGCAGTCGAAGGCCAGTGCTCCCAGCCCTGGCTCCAGCAGTGGGCACGAGCTGTCAGAGACAGACATGCCGGTGGTGACTCCCCAGACAGCGGATGGTATCCTTGGCTGAGGCGGCTCGTGGAAGACCGGCCACATAAGTAAGGTACTGGGGCGTGCAGGCGGGGGGGGCGCTTCCGGACGCTATGCAGTGAGTTGCGGGTGCCCCCCGGGACTTCTTACTGTGACCTTGGGGACGGGGAGAGTCGGGGGACCTCTCCTGTTTGTTGTTAGGGGTGTTGGGGCGGGGGCGGGGGGCTTCGGGCCCGTACGGAGCCGGCATCGCTGCCTCTCCAGTCCTATTTTGTAGTGACACGCTTTCGGATACTTGAGTTTGGATGGGGTTTCCACGTTGGTTGTCTGTCCGGGGGTGTGGGTGTTGGGGTAGTTTGATTATGCAAGTTGGGGGGGGGACAAGGGTGGGACCTAGGCGTGCCGGGGGGGTTGCTGAGAGGGCGAACGGGGCTTGGTGGACACTACCATGGGATCCGACCTAGGCTACAAATGTCTCACATGGAACGTAAGGGGGATGCACTCGATGCATAGACGCCATAAGATCCACTCCCATCTGGTCAGGCGGGGCATACACATAGCCTTCCTTCAGGAAACTCATCTGCTGGACAAGGAAGGGAGGGCACTGCAGAGGCGCTGGAGGGGGCAGGTCTTTCACACCGGTTACTCTGCTTATGCTAGGGGGGTGGCCATCTGGATACGGGCGGGGGTCCCCTTTCAGTGCACACAACAGGTAATTGACCCGGAGGGGAGATTTATAATGGTGAGAGGCAAGCTGGACGGGAGGGACCTTAACCTGGGATGCTTGTACGCCCCGAATGTGGACCAAACTGCATTCCTCTCCCTGCTGTCCAATAAACTAGCCCAGTTCCTAGTGGAGCCCCTGCTCCTGGGCGGCGACTTTAACAGTGTGGCCGACGTCGCCCTGGATAGATCCCATCCCCCCCTTCCGAACGCACCAGCTGGTAGACTCGCACTCGCGCGCTCAGCCTGGCAACGACAGTGGGGACTGGTTGACTCCTGGAGGACTAACCACCCGTCGGACAGGGACTACTCATTCTTCTCCGCCCTCCACGAGTTACATGTCCGTATTGATGCCTTCCTGTGTTCACAGGACGTGCACGCGGAAGTGTGCCACAGCGAGTACCTCACGCGCTCGATCTCTGACCACAACCCGCTTCTCGTGCGGCTGCGCTGGTCGCAGATCCGCCCGAGAATACCGGCTTGGAAACTCCGCCCTGAGGCACTGGAAGATCAGCTCTTCCGTACCACGATCGCCTCGGGCATCGAGGCGTATTTCCAAACTAACGCGGGCACGGCGGGCTCGGCCACGACGGAATGGGACGCCTTCAAATCCGTACTACGGGGCCAGTGCATTGCGACGTCATCGGGGGTGCGGAGAACACTACTGGTAGAAATTGAGAAAGAGGACGAGACCCTGCGGAGGCTGGAGAGAGAGAGGCCTGAACGGCCGGACATTCACGAGGCCCTGTTGGGGGCGCGGGAGGCGGTGGCGGCAACGGTGGAGCGCCTCCGATGCTTTGATTACAAGGCCTACCTCACGCGGGCGCACTCGGAACGCGACAAATCGGGGGCTCTACTGGCCTGGCTGGCCAACCCGGCCCGCCGGAGCTCGGTCATCCTTGAGCTCAGAGACCACGCGGGGGCGGCGAGATTTGATCAGCAGGGGATCAACGCGCTGTTTTACGACTACTATACAGAGCTCTACCGCAGCAGGGTCCTCCCTTCGGTGGAGGAGTTCCAGACCTTTACGGAGGGTCTTGACCTGCCGGAAATGGAAGAGGAGGACGCAAAACGACTCGGGGACAAGATCGAGGAGAGAGAGGTGCGGGTCGCCATCAAGAGCATGGCGAGAAACAAGACACCGGGCACCGATGGATTCCCTACAGAATTCTATCTTACCTACGTAGATCTCCTAGCGCCCCGGCTGACGTGGCTGTACAACGAGGCGAGGCGACTGGGCTGTCTCCCTGCGACCACGAGGGAGGCGCTGATTGTCCCCCTACTGAAGCCGGGTAAGCAGCCATGGGACAGATCGGCGTACCGCCCCTTGTCCATGCTCAACCTGGATTACAAGATCCTGAGCAAGGTCTTGGCGACGCGTTTGCTCCCCCACATGCCCATGCTGGTACATGCGGACCAGTCGGGTTTCATCCCGGCCCGCAACACGGCGCTTAATGTGAGACGACTCCTGCATATCCTAGAGGCCGACACATACGACGGCGACGAGGCAGTGGTGTTTGCTGTCGACATGGAGAAAGCCTTCGACAGCCTGGAATGGCCTTATCTCTTCCATGTGCTACGAGCTCTGGGCCTTGGCGAAGGCTTCGTCGATTGGACGAGGCTGCTCTATACAAACGCGACGGCAAGAGTCAGAACAGGGAGGGTCATCTCTGAGATGTGTGGGGTGGGCAGGGGCACCCGTCAGGGATGCCCTCTTTCCCCCTTGCTGTTTGCCCTGGCTGTCGAGCCCCTCGCGGCGCGGGCCCGGCTGGGCCGGGCATATCAGGGCCTGGACGTCTATGGCCAAATACACCACATCGCATTATACGCTGATGACCTACTGATGTTCCTGGCGGACTCGGCAGACTCCCTGCGTGGGGCTAAGACTCTCCTGAAATCGCTGAGTAAGGTCTCCGGCCTTCGAGTGAACTGGGCGAAATCTCACCTATTCCCGGCCCGCCCACGGGGAACATGTCCGCTGACTACGGAAGGCGTGACTTGGGAAGAGAGGAGCCTACGATATCTTGGCACCTCGATCTTTCATGACAGTGCCGATATCCTGGAAGGGAATATCGGTACGGCGATCAGGCACGCTAAAGGGAACTTCGACTTTTGGGGCACGCTCCCGTTGTCGCTCATGGGGAGGGTGGCGCTCCTCAAGATGGTGACCCTGCCGCGGCTGCTTTACTTCTTCGGGACCCTCCCGATCTGGATCCCGGCGAGCTACTTTCGACGGCTGCGATCGATGGTCATCGGCTTTCTGTGGGGGGCGGGCAGGCGTAGGGTGGCCCTTGCCACACTTCTCCGCCCTCGGGCGGACGGAGGTCTAGCTGTCCCGGACTACGAGCTCTACTACTTGGCGGCACAGCTGCAGTGGCTGACGCAGTGGGTGGCGCGGGCTAGGAGAGAGGCGGACGGGTCGGGGGAGCCGGCGGGTCCGGTCCAAGTGTTGTCCCGGATTGTCCTGGGACTTCCGATGGGGGATTTCCACCTCACGCAGGAGTTTGCAACGGCCCGAAAATGCTGGAACAGATACCGCCGGAGGTGCGGTGTCACGGTCCCGTACGCACCTGAGATCCCACTTAGACTCTGCGAGACATTGCCGCACGGGGGCTCGTGGCACGGGCTGGCCGGTTGGGATCAGCGGGGGCTCTCCTCCATGGGCGACCTGTACGAAAACGGGGTGATGTTGCCCTTCGATCTCCTGCAGGAGCGCTTTGAGCTGGCGGGGGGGGACTTCCTCCTACATGCGGCGTTAACGGCGGCGATTCGCAAGCACTGGGGGGCGGGCATGTCGGAGCCGACGCTGTCGCTGGGCTGCCAGTACGTCGTGATGATGACGGGGACGGTCAGGGCGGTCACGTGCCTATCTCGACGCATGCTCTCGGAATCCATCGCTCCACTGTTGGCCTTGAAGGCGAAATGGGAGGCCGATCTGGGGACTGAGATCCCCGAGGAGGCCTGGAATGGCATACTGGAGGGGGCCCGGAATGGCACGCGCAACGCGAGATTCCAGCTGGTGCACTTCTATGTCCTACATAGGGCTTACCTGACCCCTGACAAACTACATAAGTACTTCCCGGCCCACCCGGCGTCCTGTCCGCGCTGCCCGGCGGATCCCGCAGACTTCCAACACATGTTCTGGTCCTGTCCTGAGCTGGGGCCCTTTTGGGAGGAAGTAGTGGAGGTCCTGAGGGAGGTGACGGAGAGGGACCTGCAACTCACCATGGCACATTGCATACTACACTGGTTCCCACACACATCAAAGAATAAAGTCACTAGCAAGTTCCTGGACTTGGGGCTTCTCCTGGCGAAGCGGGCCATTACGTCCCAGTGGAAGGCGTCCCGGGGCCCCGTAGTAGAGCGCTGGAAGGCTGAGCTGCTTAAATGGGCCAGATGTGAGGGTGAACTTCGCCTGCGCGCGGCGCTTAGGTTAGACAATGACATGGCACTGGAGAGAGCCAGGGCGTGGGAGGGGCTGGTCCTTGATCTCACGCTCCTGGATGTGGAGGAGGGGGACTCCCCGGTGCATAGCCCGGCGCCTGCGGGACACCCGCCTGACGGGGGGACAGTATAAGCCCGCGCTGCTATTTCGCTACCCTTGCGTCCCATTGTGATGATTTACGAATGATTGCTGATAAATCCTGGGGCCTTGTTTCGGAGCTGATCTTGGTGAAGGGGTTGAGAGCTCGGTTAGGTGATACTCTGGCACGCCTGGGGGGGTGGGGGGACTGGGCAGGGGTGGGGAGCAGCTGGGGGGGGATCCTAGACGTGGGTGGCGGGGTAGGAATGGTTGAGGGGGTTACGGGGAAGGGGAGGGGGTTTTGTTCACGAAGGGTGTACGGGGACTCCTGGCTCACACTGGTCTTGGGACATGGAAGAGGGAGTGTTAGGACCCAAAAGCAGCTAGGCCATTTCCCACCCACTTGGTGGCTACAGCCATGTACAGTACGATCCAGCGCAGTATCTTTGTACCTATGACTTTGCCGCTCGACCTCCGGGGTGCGAGCTGAATGGCTGTGTGATACTGGGGTGAGGGAGCGGCGCTTTCACTGAGCACCAAGGGGAATGGCTTAAATTTACTGTCTGCATTTCTGATCTTGCTGCAATAAAAAGATATTTACAAAAAAAAATCACACCTGTGATAAAGAAATTGCAGCACTGAAGAAGTGGTGTGCTTTGTGACACCCTAGCTGTCCTTGGCACAGAAAGAGAAAACCGGTGAGACGGCCCTGCAGGACAGCATACATGTGAGGCTGCTAGACAGAGGTGCAATCACCCGAAGGAAAGAGCGTGCAGTGCCCTGTACTCCAATGACCTGCAATAAGAGCTACCAGGAAGCAAACGCTAAGACTGCAAGTTTCAAGCAGCCACCACCAAAGACTGATTGAAGAGAGTGCAGCACCCCCACCCCCATGGACTCCCCAGTGGGCTGAAGTGAAGAGACTGCAAACCCACAGCAAAGCACCCCAGGAAGCCCCACGCCGCAGAGCATAGAAAAAGGCAGTGCCTAGCAACAGGGAAGAGGAATAAAGCAGCATGGGATACCGACTTGCAGGTGGCAGTGCCTGTGAGGAGCACCACAACGGGTAACGTCAGAAACGCTGTCCCTGGTCCCCAGAGGAAGGAAGTAACGCTTCAACACAGACAGCTTGAGCCAGCAAGCACAGCTATCACAGCCGGAAGCGGGAGATCTGTTTTCCCCAGCAAAGGCTCACTGAGTGTCAGCCTGAGAGAGGAGGAAAAGTTCCCAAGGAGATAAATGGGCACCACGCGAACCCCAGTGGCTGTCTGATGCCACCACAAGGGAGGAAATTGGTCAACTTGCTCCCACTGGTGCACGGACACAACAGCAAGCTACAACACAGGCACGCCAGGTGCCCGAAGAGAACACCCAAGTAGAAGGCGGAGCGTGCTAAATCAGAGGCACGCAGAAGGCCGCCTCAGTGAACTGAACTGCACGGGCAGGCGCCCAGGAAATAGGGACATCTCAATGAAGAAGCACTGCTGAACACAGGAAGGAGAGCATCTGCATCTCCATCTCACCAGTGAAGCACCGCCTTGGGCTGAAGGCAACACAGAGTGTCCTCCCTCGCACTGCCTCAAGACGGAGTCAGCAGGGACCCAAGACAGGCAAGAGAGGAGTCGCACACTCCATGTGGCAGGCCTCGACAGCGACAGGCGCTCTGACAGCATGGCGACACATGACTGGACGTCACAGGCACAGCAGACAAAGGAGCCCGTCACGCAAAGTGACCAGTCCGGACAAGCGCCTCGGAAGAAAGGAAGAATAATCCGCCATGACGACGCAGCCTCAAGGTGCAAGCACAACGCCCTCGAGCGAAGAGAAGAGGGACACCGTGAAATCCCTGAGGAGGGAATGGTGCCACTCGAAATCCCCAAGAGGTACATGCAAGTCCTACTGACAGGACAGGCCTGCTCCAGGTCCGCAAAAGATAAGGAAAGACCATCACAAGAGCGACGGGACCAGTGTGATGTCCATGTGGAGCAAACATGAGACAGGTGGTAGGACGCCACATCCATGTGAAAGCCTGGTAAGAAGAAGTAGAAGAGCATGGCACAATGCCACTGCGCAAAGGAGTAAAGAACAGTTGCATGACGCCACCACAGGGCAGACAACCACCACAGGCGCGTGAGATGGAACGGAGAAGAGCGACAGGACAAAGGACTCGCACCAGCACTGAGGAAGGTGTTCATCAGCATGAGCCAGCCACTGGGGTGCAGAGACGTCACTGGAGACATCTCCGCGGGAGGACCTACCGTAAGCCGCTAGCAAGCGCGATCTGCGTCCTGGCCCCACGCTTCGCAGTTCGACCGTCCTCTAACCTGTCAATGGCTGCTTGGTATCGATAGCACCACACCTCGCAGTGCACCTGCCTGAAGACAACGGAGCGGTGCCATGAAGTTCCTCAAGTCCTCCTCACTCCCAAAGATCATCCCGACAGAAGATGGCCGCCTGTTTGCCCACTGAAGAAAACCAACATTCTGTTATCACCATCCAGGTGCATCATTGCCAAGGAGTATCGCACCACCCGAGTGAATCCACACATGCCCCAAACAACCAGAGGTCAATGAGGCGAATCACCCAGGAACCTTCTGTGCACCCCGTCAACCTACTGCCTGCCGAAGTCGAGCAAACCCGGCCATTGGAAGATCCGCCCCTGGGGACTACACAAGACTTGGCCATGGCCCTGTTGGGAATTCCACAGCGACCCCTAAGCGCGGCCTACGCAAAGGCCCGCACAGCCCACGCGGTCACATGGCAGTCCGGGGGACAAGGGCCTCAACGGAGTTCCCGTACGAAGGGAGTCCGAGCAGGAGAGATGCATCGGCTGCAGCTCCACGTCAGGCGCGGGAAGCATGGAGGTCATGGTTGAAAACTGGTCACCCACAAGATCGTCAGAGGAATGCGCAGAACCCAAGTCCGGACGGCGAGGATGCCCAGGCGGAGACACCAGCATCAGAGGCTACATGAGTGAATTGGCTGTGAGTCCGTTGGCAGTTACTCAGCGACGCCTTTGTGCAGCTCACACAAAGCCCCGCACGGTCCACACGGTCCCGTGGCAGCCAGCAGGAAAGCCCTCCAAGAGGCTTCAGTGAGAAAGGAGTCTGGGCGAGAGAGGCAAGTCGGACGTCCAGTGGTGGCTAGTAAAATTTAAAAGCGGTAGGGGGTAATTACCTTATCGATTTTGAATGTCTGCACTTGATGTTCTAAACCTGATTTTAGGGGTGGGGACAGTTGCTAACATGTAAACATAAATAAACAAACCCTCCTGTCTGCCTGGGCTGATCCAAATAAATCTGCCAAGTGGCTGGCGCCATGTCGCCTGTGAGCCTTCAGTCAGTCCCAGTTTTTTATTTAACATCAGTCTGCATTTTGTGATAGTGTATACCCAAAATGCATGGTTGGGTTAAAAGCATAACCATTAGCCCCAGAGCGCAATAACTTGTTGACTAACATGTCATGACTTGCTGATAATATTGAAAGTGAATCCGATCCACGTGTCAGTGGTATAAATAAAATGCTTTGCGATTTTTCTTTTTTCTTCATTCTTAATTCTTACATTATTGGGTGGTAAATAAAAGTTTTAAAAAAATGTTGTGATATGAAAGATTTGTATTGTGACCAGCCCTCAAAGAGAACATACAATTGCTGTAACATTTCTGACAATATGACATGGTTTATCAGGCAAGAGGAGGGTGGAGCTGAGGTGCAGATGTTTGCATTATGTTGACACTGCTCTGAAAACAAATGCAGGTGTTAAATACACCTTTATTGTCCAGAGCAATGAGAGCCTACTTGAGGTTTGGTTCATTGGACACATCATCACATGCATAGCACCTCCCTTATGGCAATAGGATGTGTTAAAGCAGGACCAGGATGCCCGAAGAGAGGCAAGAAAAGGAATACAATATACTGGCACCATGCAAACTTCCATTATGCAACCTCACAATAAAATGGACACCTCTCAGGCACCCTCAGCCTCCATCCTTGAGGGACTGAGTCCCCTTTCTAAAAGTAGTGGGAGAACTCTGTGCACCCCCATCAATCCCGATTTGTACCCTACCCTTCAAAGTGTTAGTGGTACACAGGACAAATAGAAAGAGTACAGAAAGAATAAGGAAGGGACCTTGGTAATTGAAAGAGTATGATCTTTGCAAAAATGTGAGTTTTTCTGTGGGATTGGCTACTACTTTCTTGTTCATTCCACAGACAGCACCCTTTTGCACCTTAACTTCCATTCTGGGTCAAGTAAACTGCAGAGACGCCGCTCCACTTTATGCGATTTCAACTTCCCACAAATCAGCACGCGATGCTGCTGCGTCCCATCTTCGAAATATATTAATTGTCACGCCTTATCATTTTCAGTCAGTAAGTCTACAGAGTGAATTCAAGGAAAGGCTTTCAGCTTTGTAAAGAAACTTTGGGAGATGCAGCAAAGGTGTGTGCACGTGCATTGCCACGTTGACATAGTTACTATTGGGAAAATAAATTAATGTCAATACACATCGCAGGATTTATTTCAAATTGCATATATTTCGAAGACGGGATGCATCATGCAGCAGCATCAAGTGTTGATTTGTGGGAAGTTGATATCGCCGAGGTTTGTAATGGGAAATCGCATAAAGTGTTTGATAAGCAGACCTTTTCAATTCCCGGCTCAACATCCTATAAACAGGTCAGGTAAGGTGCGCTTCAGAGTTTTACAGTAGACAGGGCTGGTGCGAACAGGCTAGTCGTGTTAGACACATTTGCGGGAGTCATTTAAGGTGACAACATGTTTAGACAAATTCATGTTTTATTTAAACAGATAATGCCCAGGAGATTATATTTGAGGCAATCCATGCTCTGCTCTAATCTTTTCTGCTGTCATCTCTGTGCACTGATTATTTATCTATATGCTGCATTTTCCGGGGCAGTTATGTCCTGGTGCCAACAATAGGCAACTTGAGGCATGGCAGTGTTTCTAGATTTTGGGAGTGTACCTCGGGGAGCGCTAAGATTTCGTCTTAAAATGTCTGCGGTGCCTCACCCCCGTGTAGCCGATGGTAGGGGCCCGGCTCACCAAACCATTTTCACATACAGTCGCGGCTGGCATTTCGGGTGGGGGGGTGGAAATGGGGTCGTCGCACCGCAGAGGGATGGGGGGAGGTGGGATAAATAAAATAAAAGTAAAACGTACCTTCCTGTTTTTGCTTAAGTCCAGAGACTCCCTACTCCCGCCGTCCTGCGTTTCGAATTCCTAGGGTGCTCGTCATCAGGAAAGCTGCAGGCAGCCTCCCTCACCTCCACCGCAGCGTTGTGATTGGTGAGGCGGCTGCCCCACCCGGGTCACTGTTGGGCAAGCCACTCCCCCCTGCCCTCGAGCAGGACCGCCCACCCCCAACCAGAACCTTCTGCTTTCTCGCTGTGCGAGAAGGCAGAAACAAATTGTAGTTATTACCATTTATGTTTCTGCCTTCTCGCACTGTGAGAAAGCAGGAGGGCGGCGCCCAAACGCCCCTATAGAGGAGCAACCACTGCGGACGTCGCTCAGCAATCAGGGGTAAAGAAGGCCATTGAGCACGCCACCTCCAAAAGAAGGCTCCAATCAGAGATAGTCTCCGACAGCTGCAAGTTCTGTCATCCACCGAGGCATGAGCACCTGAGAGACCCTCCAGAGTGGATTCTACCTCAGCTCCAGATGCACCAGCAAACTCTATACATAGACTTCAACACCGCGAGACCAGGCCAGTCTAAGGAACATCGCCAAGGCAGATGAAGGCATCCTGACCGTGCGGTCCGAATCTCCAGCGCTGCCTGGCTGACGGCCTGAAGAGACTCATTGGGTGCTATTGTTGTTTATTTGTTTTGTTCCAGGTTAGACTGTTGTTTTTTTTAATTATAGTTTGGGAGGGATGTAGTATCCGGCTGGATACGTTCTAGTGTTCCACTGAGGATGTAACGCACACTATTCACCCACCCACCACAGGCGTCACCTGTCAGGTGACCCTGTCAATAAAAGGGGCCAGGCACACGTGCCCTGGGCCAGTTATAGTACCCCACCACTGTGTCTGTGTGGTCAGTAATGCAGCATGTGGGCCTAGTGGCCCAAGACACCACACAGTGACCATTCTGTTCCTTTAAAAACTCTTCCTGAATCAGTTTCCCGTTTAACCCTAAGCGAAGATAATGAAATAGTTGAAAGTGGAAGAAGAGCTTTTTAGATCCAGATGATGGGTCTTTGCCCCGAACTCATAGTGTAGATGGCCTGGACAAGATGGTGATGTCCGGCTTGTTTATACAATGGACCAGATATGCTGAAGAGTGTTTAGTATATGACAATGTTAAGAAGGGCCCTCACTTGAGGGAAAGTCAATTTGTCAGTTCTTCAAACCTAAGAAGGTGGCCTTTTAAAAGAGGTCCCCCAATGTTATGAGTGTCGAATTCAGCCGGTGTGAAATGTTTCCCAAGTAAGTGGGCCATGGGTGCCAGGGAGACAGAGTTATTTCTGGAGCATAGGTGAGAGCTCTGTTAGTGAAGCGCATAGCTCGGGTGTAGGACCACAAGGCCATCTTGTTGTTGTTGTGCCTCGGAGACCGTCCCCTACACCTCGCACCCACCTCCCAGCTGACCCTCCCTCGCCCCTCCCGCTCCACTATCCATATATGACAGATGCATTTGCGTGCAGCGTTCACGCGCAGCGGTCGTGCCCTAAGCGCGCCGAAGGTGCGCCAAAGGTAAGGCCGTCTACGCCCGTCCGCGCCTGGACTGCGCCCAGCGCCAGACCCCCTGGCCCCCGCAAATCGCACTCCTCCCGCATAACGTATGACGCCGCCACCCTCATAGCCCTTAACCCCGGACGCACACCACAATGCTACGAAGCTGCCCCGGGACGTACCCACGGTCCCTTCGCCTGCCACTCCTGCAAATTTACAAGCATCAAGACCCATACCATATCCACTAACCCCAAACACAGCTCCGACTCTAACCACCTGAAGTGCATTCTGCTGAACACCTGCTCGGTCCACAGACACACCACCGAACTCTGGGACCTACTCGACACTGCTTCACCGGACGTCGCTTTCCTTACAGAAACCTGGATGAACGCATCATCAACACCCGACATCGCCATAGCCATCCCGGACACTTACAAGATCACCCGAAAAGACCGCTCCAATCAAACAGGAGGAGGCATCGCCATCGTCCATAAGAACACCATCAAAATCACGACCAGCTCCGACGATAACCTTGCAACCGCCGAACACCTCCACTTCCAGATTCACACCGACCCTAGGACCACACTCAGAGGCATCCTCATCTACAGGCCTCCAGGAACCCGTAAACAATTCAGCGAAGACATCACTGACTTCATCAGTCCACATGCCCTCGCCTCCGAGAACTACATTCTACTAGGAGACCTCAACTTCCACCTGGAAAAGAAAAACAACAGCAACACCACCACCCTCCTTGACAACCTGGCCAATCTCGGCCTCAAACAACTTGTTGACACCCCCACCCATGTAGCCGGACATACGCTCGACCGAATCTTCACCACCAGCAAACACATCTACTTCGATCGCACCACAGCTCTCCATTGGACGGACCACAGTTGTGTGCACTTCAGCTACAAAACCACCTCGACCCACAACCCCCCACAACCTATTCCCCGAAGAAACTGGAACAAAATCACCTCCGACCAACTCCTCACATCGCTCAACCAAAACCCACCCGCCCTCTCATCGGACCCAAACACAGCTGCCATCAAATTCAAACAATGGATCACTCACAGCGCTGACGAATTAGCACCCTTGAAAAACCATCACACCAAACAAGACAGCAAAAAGGCCCCCTGGTTCAACGATGACCTTAAGAAATCCAAGAAACTATGCCGTACTCTCGAGAAAACATGGAGAAAAACCCAACCACCGACAACATGGCCACCTTCAAGGCAGCCACCCGCAAACACCACCAGCTGATTCGATCCACCAAGAAATCAGCATTCAAGAATCGACTCGACAACAACGCCCATAACAGCAAGGAACTATTCAACATCGTCAAAGAATTCACCAACCCCACCGCACCCTCAAACGACATCACGCCCTCCCAAGACCTCTGTGATTCGTTATCCTCCTTCTTCTAAAAACAAAATTGCCGACATACATAACAGCTTCGAAAACAGTTCCAACGAACAATCCTCTCCACACCCCTCAGAACCTAAACCGCCCTCTAACAACCTCAGCGCCTGGAACCCAATCACCACTGAAGACACCATCCGCCTAATGAATTCCATCCATTCTGGCTCGCCAACCGACCCATGTCCCCACCACATCTTCAACAAAGCAGACTCCATCATCGCACCCCATCTCCGTGATGTCATCAACTGCTCCTTCAACTCTGCTCCCTTCCCAGAAAGCTGGAAACACGCCGAAGTCAGCGCCCTCCTGAAGAAACCCACAGCAGACCCCTCTGAACTTAAAAACTACCGCCCCATATCCCTCCTCCCATTCCCTGCCAAAGTCATTGAGAAAGCCGTCAATAGCCAACTCGCCGCCTTCCTTGAATCCAACAACTCCCTCGATCCCGCACAGTCCGGCTTTCGAGCCAAACACAGCACCGAAACCGCCCTCATCACAGCAACAGACGACATCGGAACACTACTGGACAACGGAGAAACAGTGGCCCTCATTCTACTCGACCTCTCCGCCGCCTACGACACTGTTTGTCACAGCACCCTCATACAACGCCTCAGCAACATCGGCATAAAAGGAAAAGCCTTGGACTGGATCATCTCGTTCCTAGCTGGGAGAACTCAGAGAGTCCGACTTCCCCCATTCAAATCAGAGGCCACCGAAGTCATCTGCGGTGTACCACAAGGTTCATCACTCAGTCCCACCCTCTTCAACGTTTACATGAGTCCACTCGCTTCCATCACGCGCCAACACAACCTTAACATCATCTCCTACGCTGACGACACCCAGCTGATCCTTTCCCTCACCAAAGACCCCAACACCGCCAAAACCAATCTTCACAAAGGCATGAAAGAAGTAGCCGTATGGATGAAAAACAGCCGCCTAAAACTCAACTCAGACAAAACGGAAGTGCTCATCCTAGGATCATGCCCCTCTGCCTGGGACGACTCATGGTGGCCTTCGGATCTGGGCTCAGCACCCATACCCACAGACCACGCACGTAACCTTGGCTTCATCCTAGACTCCTCACTCTCGATGACCAGACAAGTCAACGCCGTCTCATCCTCCTGCTTCACCGTACTTCGTATGCTCAAAAAAATCTTCCACTGGATCCCCGCCGAGACAAGAAAGACTGTCACCCACGCACTGGTGACGAGTCGACTAGACTACGGAAACACCCTCTACGCCGGAATTACAGCCAAATTGCAGAAAAAACTCCAACTCATCCAAAACGCATCAGCGAGACTCATTTTGGACATCCCTCGCCAAGATCACATTACCGGCCACCTGAAAGACCTCCACTGGCTTATCGTCAACAAGAGAATAACGTTCCATCTCCTCACCCACGCACACAAGGCCCTCTACAAACTAGGTCCCGAATGCCTCAACACACGACTATCCTTCTACACACCCACCCGCCAACTAAGATCCTCCAATCAAGCCCTCGCCGCAGTTCCGTGTATCCAAAGATCCACCGTGGGAGGTAGATCCTTCTCCTACTTGGCGGCCAAGACCTGGAACTCACTCCCCACTCACCTCCGCCTTACACAGAACCACATCTCCTTCAGAAAAGAACTTAAAACCTGGCTATTCAATAAATAATGAACCCCCTCCCCAAGCGCCTTGAGACCCTCTGGGTGAGTAGTGCGCTATATAAATTCTTGAACTTGAACTTGAAGCAGACAGTGGTAGGAGCTATGTTGCGAGGAGACAGTGACTAAAAGCCTGTTCAGAGTGTTGGGGTGAAGTGGGCACCCCTCTGTGCATGTCTACTCAAGCGAGAGTCCTGACAGCCATCTACTCAGCCATTGAAGCTGGGCAAAAAGGCACTAGAGCTTGTAGTCTGGAGCCCCCATCCTCTAACTCCAATCGGGAGGCGTAGTTTGGTGAGAGCCACCCTACGATGACCCATATGGCATATGATTTCCCCCTTGAAAAACAAAATTGCTGCGGAGTATAATAGGCACATTGGCAAATTTGTATAACAAGTGTGATAAAATCCCCATCTTGGAAAGGGTGATATGCCCAAGAGGAGCCAGTGGTAGGAATTTCCAGAAGCCACTTAAGCAGTGAGGGCTGATACAGCTCTTGTCAGGTTGGCATCCAATAGATATCGCTATCTGCCTTTATGATGTTAATTATCGATATGGCGCAATTGGTTTCACATTTCAGAAATAATGGGGCTTATTACGATGTCGGTCCAAGTTGCCTCTGACTACACCGTCTCTGCACTGACTGACCTCCGGTCAGTGGTATGACCGCCTGATTATGATGCAACTGAACACTGTTCGGTCGGATAGTCACATATCTCTATGGTAGCCTGTGTTTACGGCTGTAAACCTACCAGAATACAGGCTCCCATAAACAAATGGGTGTGTTTGTGTAAAAACCTGCATCCTTGCATGGATTTCGAGGGGGGTACCCTAGGTACCCCCACCGCCACCAACCATAAGCTGCGGTGGCAAGGGGTCCCAGCTAGGGGCCCCCGAAGTCACTTTCCGCCAGCCTTTCCATGTTGGAAAGGCCGGCATGGAAAGGCTGTGGGAAACCAACATCGTAATTTCAACGGCGGAAATGCTGTCCATAAGGGATTACAGTGCGGTCTGACAGGCCAGAAAACTCCGAGATCCGGTCGGAACAGCGTCAGAATGACCTACTTGTTCACACTCTGACCGCCGACATCGTAATTTGGGTTTGGACCGCAAACCGACCGTGCTGGTCGGAAAGCCTCCGATCTCAGTCGGAACGCTTCCGACAATGGGCTGGAGGCTTACCGATGACATCGTAATTGGCCCATAAGTCTGAAGTACTGGTTATGGGAGGCAGTTGTTTGCTTTCATTTATTTTGTGTTACCTCAATTCCTTGGCTCTGACCCAACCACGTTCATTATGGCTTGCTGTTTATGAATGGGTTTTATTTTCATTATTAACTTATCCTTTGAGCCACAAGAAAATACTATGATAAAAGCAGTGAACCTTCGTCTTAGCTTTTAGTCCACCCTTTTATCACTGCTACAACCAAGGCCAAATGGGTTCAGTGCAAATAGCCACTCATTCCTGGATGTAGTATTGCAGTGAGCTGTGTTTGGCAGTACCAGTAAACTAGTGGGAAAAAAAAGTCTAAGATTGAGCCAATAAACTGGTAAAGTACCTAAGGAAGTATAATCAGTAACCCGCGCTGAGTCGATTGGTCAGTGAATAAAGTTAATATTTGAACAGCATCCTCTTTAAATTGTCCCTGACCATCAAATGACTACATTACAAACCAAGGCAATGCAGGATTGCTTTTGTGCAAGAAGGGCACCTTCCTGCACAAAAACAATCCCCTGAGGCATATTCCTCTATCTATGTGTACAGCAGAATGCATCAAAATCTTGGAATGCGTCAAAATCTAGGAGAGTAGCATAGGAACACCACACAAGGCCCATGGAATGCCTTCCCAGGACAGAGTTACACAATGAAGTGATTTGCGCTGTGTTGCGTTACACGCCTTGGGTGGCTTGATAAATTGTATTTTGGGGCTGTGTTGCACATGCATCAAGTTGCATGGTGAAAAGTGGCACAACCCCCTTCATAAAATGACCCTCAGTATCCACTGGCCACCTACTTTGTCGAACACCATGATCCATCAGCCATAGGCAGGTTAAAATGTGTGGGTATTAAAGCTATTAAATTGAATTGAAAAGGAGAGGAGAGGCATTTATTAAGAACCTAGGAAACATTCTGGATTGATAAACTCAAAAATGTATCCAAAGGTTTAAATACTGATAGAGAACTTTCCACTCTTCTTTAGATAAGTGAATAGTATGTAGCAAAATGGAAAATATATATTCAGGTGGTAAATATTAACAACTATCCTAATATGTTTTGAGTAATCCAACAATGTATGACAAAATGAAGCATACATTATTTGGGGAGTGAATTGTCAACAAAAAAAATCTAGAATTACATTAGATAATTACGGCTCATCTAGAACTGGGTTAACATTAGCGAGTTAATGAGGTTCATCTGATCGTGTGCCTGTGGTTTCAAGTCTGACTTTTACTTTGTAATTGAGACAGCAGTTGAGCAATAGTATGGTGCACCTAACCCCAGTGTGTGACATATCTAGTCGGATTTTAACTTGGGAACAGTGTATGTTTGAGTCCCCTCCTTTTTCTTCACTTTTTTATTTCCATTTACAACAAGGTGCATATTTGTAGCATAAGGAATTTGTATATATTTATATCCTTTTGAAAAATTGGTGATGGGTGTAATTTTTGGTATGGACTCTCATCTCTGGATAGACATGCTCACCCTTTTTTGTTTTGTTTTACAATACAATGCATATTTGTTAAGTATGAGGAGTTTATATATATATTTAAATCTGTTGGAAATGGCCTTTCTTCAGGGTCACCCCAAATGTTTGCCTTTTTACTCCTCCTTTTGCTGATTCTTTTTGTTGCTCTTAGGTCTCTGAGCACATTACCAAGGCTGACCAGAGCTTATGTTCATGTGCTTCTCCCCTAAGCATGGTAACATTGGTTTATCCACAATTGGGATATCTACTTTACTACTGCTGGTGGGCCAGCAGCACTGATTGTGCTACCCCCACAAGTAGCCCTTTAAACATGTCTCAGGACTGCCACTGCAGAGCCTGTATGTGCAGTTTTACTGCTATGTTGACTTGTCAATTCAAACCCCTTACCAAGCCCTAAACTCCACTTTCATTACACATAAGACACCCCTAAGTGTAGGCCCTAGGAAGTCCACAGAGCAGTGTGCAGTTTAAGTAAAATGTAGGACATGTACTTCCATATGTTAAATATCCTGATTGTGAAAAACACCTACATTCTTTTTTCACTACGGTGAAGCCTACTCTTCTCAAAGGTTAACATTGGAAATTCCTTATTACACTTTTAAGCTATTATTCCTGATTGAGAAAGAGTAGCTCTGTCATGTTTTATATAATTTGAAAGGCAATGATAAATCCTCTTTACTGATAAAGCTGGATTTAACATTACTATGTTAGAAATGCCACTTTTAGAAAGTTGCCATTTCTCTACTGTTAAAGGTTTGTTTGCCTGCAGCCTTTCTGCAATGCACGTCTGGGGTGGATGACAGCTTGACTTTGTGCATTGCCTCTAGACAGCCACACACAAAAGAAGGTTAGGCGTGTTCATTTGCATCCGAAAGGCTCATCCTGGGCAGGATGGGACGGAGGAGCTGACAATTATGCCTGAATAGGAAGTGACCTGTCCCCACACAAAGGGTTGATTACCCCCCCTGTAATGAGTCTGGTGCCAGGGCTAGGAACAAAGGACCTCTGTGCACTTCTATGACCTTTCTTTTAAGTCACCCCCACTTGAAAGGCACAACTGGGTATAAGTACTGGATTTCTTACCCCACCAATTCAGATACATCTGGACCTATAAAGAAACTCTATCAGGAAGAAGGACTTCTTTGCTGCTACAAAGACTGTTACTCTGCTGGACTGCAGCTCTGGAAGAACTGCTTTTCTGCTGTGATGCCTGCTGCCTGCTACTCTCTACCCATGCTGAGGAAGAACTAAACTCTGCTTGAACCCAGAGTTATCTCGGAGGGCTGATGGCTTGCTTCCTGTTTTTGCGTCTAAGGGATATAAAAGTTGACCCAGGCGCTGGCTCCTGTTGAACCGATGAATCTCCTGTTTGCTGGGAGCAGAACCAATGCATTGTTGTGGTTGCAGAATCAGCACATCACACTCGGAACCAGCGCATTGACTTAAAGAATGGACGCAACAGAACCAATGCATGGCTGCCGCTGCAGTGTGGGAAGATTGGCACATCTCTTCAACTGTGTTGAGAAACCCAGCACTTCTTCTTTGGAACCACTGCCTCTCTGTGCATCGTCTTTGAAACAAAGGTGTCACCACCACTGCCTGAAGAAAATCAGTGCATCACCTCGACTGCGGGATCGACACAGACGCATTGCTTGGCTGCACCCCACATCTCGCTGTTGCGACCAGCATCAAGGTACTTTGTTCAGCAGGCCTTGCGGGGCTCCTCAATTTGTTCTGCACTCCATCGCGGTCGGCCTGAACTCTTGACTTTGCCCCAGTCCAGTGCGACTAGATACCCCCTTAAGCGCTTATTGTTTCTAAGCACTATTTTGAAAGTACACTTTAAAAATTAATATCTTGACTTCTACTAATTGGATTTTTTTTTTGTTTTGGTCTTGTATTATTTATAAATCTATTTTTCTAAACTGTTTGGGGTTTTTTGTGGTTTAAAGTGTTGCACACATACTTTAAACATTGCCTCTTATGTTAAAGCCTTGCCTGCTCCGTGCCAAGCTACCAGAGGGTGAGCACAGGTTAATTTAAATTGTGATCTGACTTACCTTGACTAGGATTGTGGTTTCTGCTTCGACAGGGTGCATACCATTGCCAACCAGAAACCCAATTTTGTGGGACTGTTGGCAAGGGACTACTACTCTGTAGTGTTTTTAGAATTCATGGAGCAGAATTTTGGATGTTGTATATATGAAGGCGCTCTTCTTTAAGTTTAGCAACTATCAATGTAAGTAGAGTTCTTTCTTAGGAAGTTTCTTAGATGTTTTTTCTTCATTAACTTTTAATGTTTTTGTGTAGCAGGCTAAATTGGAAAGTTATCTAGTTGATATATGTAGTTGAGATATGTAAGTGATCGAAATATTGAAGGTATATTAATCACATTATCTGGAAGGGAATTATTTGGAATTCGTAATGTTAATCTCTAGACCAGGATTCTGTGGAGATAGAAGCTATAATGGTATTATATTATAGGTCTGAATCTCTACTTTTGGCCGCTGTTCCGCGTGTTAAGAGGGCTCGCCTGGGCGGCCGCTCCTTCAGTTTGTTGGCTCCACAGATGTGGAATTCACTACCGCTCCCACTGCGGGGGGCGACTACTCTCCTTGATTTTAGAAGAGGTCTTAAAACTTGGCTGTTTACCCAATAGGTTTGCTAGCAGTTCCTCTCTTTTTGTCTGTTTGCTTTTCAACCTTTTTAACTGTGTTGTGTTATTCTGAAATCAGTTCTCCTTACCTAAAGCGCCGGGACACTCTTTTTGAGTAACCGTTGCGCTATACAAAAGAATAAATAACATAACATAACATAACATATTATCGTTTTTTATAGATACTGGAATGAAACAGTCTTTTTATACTCTAAGAATGGGGTTTCTTGCATAATCCAACATGTAATTCCATCAGTAGGACTAAATTATGATGCCTACTATTTAAGGAGCTGAGTTTTCCTGAAAAATCTAACTTTCAACAGCTGTTTTTGTGTGGAACCATGATCTGAAATAGCTAAAAAGCTTATCAAATTAAGTATTCGTTGTAAGAACAGGTTTTGATATATCAATGAAGTATTAGAATTGGCATATCAGATTCACATTGGGATGCTTGTCCAATAATTTTGTGATATGAGATGTAAGAAACACATCAATATGAAAGACAATTAGGTGTCACCATCTTTATTTATGGTCTAAGATGTTTGCAAACTGAACTTTTATGATTGAATTTTGACAATTGATATATTGTTGTACGTTTCAAATTGAGTGCTATTTTAGTGTTTTGTACCAATTATTGCTCCCTTTAGAATCTGAAAAAGGTATATTGTACGTTTTCCAATTGAAAAATCACAGGGAACCTGAACTTATGGACCATGATTTTAACTTAAGGTTTTATTATCACCTTTATGACTTTCAGGTTTATGGCTTTAATTTTATTATGGTTCAATATAGCCTTATAGCCCGCCGTAGGGGCCTATAGCGGCTATTAAAGGCCCTCTCCAGGATTCGGCGAGGGCCTTTAACAAGGGAGAGGGACTTTAATAGCTGGTATAGCCCAGCTACGAAGGGCTATAAGGCTATTAGAACATTCTGCCACTAGAGGGCAGAATGTACTAACAAATAAAACAAAGCCTTCAGAGCAAGGGGATTGAAATTCCGTCAACCTTCCTGAAGCCTTTGTTCACAACCAGAGCTGTGAACAAAGAAACATTGGAATGCTGGAGCTCCGGGCTTATACCAGCCATTATAAGCCCGGAGCACTCCATTGTTTTCAGTGGAGCTACCAACATTCCAATGTTCTAATTAATTGTACAGCCCTGGAGAAGAGAATCACACCTCACAACGTGTTGGCTGGCTGGATAATGATCCTAATGAAGATTTATTTTGTTGAAGCAACATGATCTGGATCTAATTGGATTCAATTTGTTATGAGAGGATACTTCAATGTTATTTACGATCTTCAGCAACAAATTTGAGATCTTAATACCCCTCCAATAAGGTTAAATATATTATGTATTATGTTTTGTTCTGATATTTGGGTTTTGCAATGTGTATGCCTGATAAAGCAATTTATGTAGTTGTTGTTTGTTTGTGATATACATATTAAACGGTTAATGTATAAAATAAACAGTAATATAATTGAAGACATCAAACAAACCAATCGCACTCTTACTCCCATTTCACATCCCTCACAACTCCTCCATACCCAGAAATTCCCACCATACACAGACAGCAAAGACATACAAAATAAACACATCTAAAGCCAACGCTCATGTACAGTTCCAAACATAGACTCCCATAAACCTGCTGACACTCTCTATCTATTTCTTAGAGACACACACACACACACGCACACACATAGGCACACACACACACACACACTTATACACCCTGTGTAGGGTGTTACACATTGTATCATGGCCGTTTAGTGATTCTTTATTAATTACAGAGTATAATTATATTGTCAATCTGTGGCACAAGTTTGTTCTGGATCCTATTTTCTAAGGTGAATGTGGTGAGATTATGGTGAGTGGTGAGAGGCACTTATGATGCAGAGTTCTGTCAATGCAATTTTATGTTATATTTCTCCTTCTTTAATCAAACAGAGTTTTGAATTTTAGATTGCATTTTTCTGTGTGAGCATTAGTTCATAATTGTTCTTCTTTTCTGTGTGAATTTACTTATTCTTACTACTTACCTTCTCACAGCATGCAACATCAACATACTCCCCCACCCTAAATGCACAACGGTGAACCAGACATGAAGCAGCACAAATGTCTCAGATTTGCCACGGGAACCCCGTCCTCGTTGAGGGTAGAATTGTTTGTTGGGAGGGTAGAAGCCTCTACCGGTGAAACCTCTTCCTCTGCCAGATGAGAAGGGCCGGAAAGTTCCACGGCCGGAAGAACGGCCCCTTCTTCCGGCCTGTCCAAAAACATTTGTTGGGAAGACTTTTCTCATGTTGTTCTGGGCTCTATCTAAGGCAGTGAAGGTGGCGACATATTTTCCAATTGTCTTGATCATATCTTCTCCAAATAGGAGACCTTTAGGTTTATTAGAGGGTTCTTTTTCAGCGAGGTCCCCAAGTTTGGGGTTAATTCTGTTGAGGATAGTTTTCCTTCTTTCCATATTAAGACCGGAGTTAGCGTTCCCTAGGAGCACGATCGCCCTCTGGCTCCAACCTCTTATTAGCCCAATGTCAAGGGGTATATTAGAGATATGAGATTCCTCTGCTAAATCGAGGATTTTGGTAAGTGGGCCGAGTACATCTAGGAGGCGGTCTTGGCAAGCTTTAAGGGCTCTTTCCAGGCCTTTCCTGGGGTCTTTTCCAAGTTTAAATAAGAATTTAATTAGGTCAGGGTCTAGGTTGGGGGTCTGGCAGACCTTATCGTCAATCCATGGTCTGGGGCATTCAGAACGCATGGTATTGCGTGTATCTGTTTCAAGGGTATTCCTTAGCCACTTTGTAATGAACTTGGCGACGTGGTCGTGAGGAAACCATTTAGAGCTATTTGGGCGGGAGATATTGTTAGGGGAGAACATTTCTCCACCTAAGGGGTCAAGAATAGCATCTTTAGAGGAAGGGGAGGAGTCCGCTTCAGAAAGCGCATTTAGATCTATGTCATTCAAGTCATTATCATGAAGATCAAAAACGAACTCGTCGTAGGGTTCATCATATAGTTCCTCTACATCAGAGTAGGAGTCTGAGTCAGCACAGGCGTCTTCACCAATTGTGCCGCTAAGGACACCTGCCAAAGCTGTGCCGCCAGGGGCACCCATCCTTGTTGTGTCGCGAGGGACACCAAAACCTTTTGGGGCGCTATGGCCTCCCATAGTGCGTGAGGTGCTAGGACCTCCCATGTCAGCTGGATTAGGAATAATACCAGTATTGCCTTGATTGTGCTTGACTTTTTTAGTGGCTTTAGAAGGGAAAGAATCATGAATTGTATCACCTTCAGTACATAGGGTTCTTTTATGAGACATGACTTCTTTCAGAGTATTGATCATGCAAGATCTCATCTCTTTTTTGAGAAAATTTTTAAAAGTGTCGCTAGTATGGGTAGGGGAGCTTGCGAAGGCATCGTCAGAGTCCATGTCGGACATAATGCCTGTATATTTTGATAAATACCAGTATAAAGGATTATTAATGTAGTAAAAGGTATTAATCTAATATTATTATCTCAAGTTGTTTATTATATCTCAATTGCTAATTATGAATATACTATCCAATGTTAAATAGATAGTGTCTCAAGTTATTAGTTAGACTTGAAACCCAATATGTAATGAAAGGTTGTTTTTCCCTTTTTTTTTTTTTTTTTTATATATATATATACCCCAAAGGATCTCAGGATTGAAATATTAGACAATATCTCTCTCCGTTGGCAGTATAATGTGATTTATTTTGGAGATGACCGAGCGGGGCTGAGGAAAAGCAGCTGGTTGTCGGGTCGGAAGAGCAACTGATGCGCTCGAGGCAGGAGACCTCGAAGGAAAGAGGAATGACCCTTAGGAGGCAGGGCGCGTTGCGCCGCCGCTGCCGAGGGTCATTCCTCTAATGCGGGGTGATGAATGCGCTCTTTGAGAGTTAGGAGCGCGAGCGTTTTAAGTTTTACCGCGTAGGAGGCAGAGAGAGAAATAATGAATTTGAAGGCAAATGAGGGATTAAAACGGGTCGCGCATCGCGGGGGTGAACGCTGGAAGGCTTCAGAAGCGGAAAGAAAGGTAAGGGAAAGACGACCGTAAATTGGAAGTCTTTGAGGGAGGGGGGTTACGGCGAGTGTAACCAACAGAAAGAAAAGACAGTGGTCGATTCGAAACGAAAAGGATTTAAACGTATAATCATAGTTATTGAGTTAAATCATGCTTTAAGACATACAAGGATATTGTACAAAGCTTAACAAATAAATTAGGTCAGTTTAACAAAATGAAGTAGGTCGCATGAGCTTAACAGATATAATGTGGGTTATTAGAATAATCTCTAAACAATATCAAAGAGATAGGTTAAGGAAAGACAACTTATCTGTTTGAGAGCCGCATTTAAAAGAGGCTGATCTCCCTTGGCACCTGGCCTTTATGGATACTATGATGTCACCTAATTCTTATTCTTACCTTTGTGACGTAAGCGGCTGTGTTTGTGAGCTGCATTAAAAGATTTATGCATAATGTTAGCCTCCGTGTCTTTAATGAAATCCAGATTCTCTGGTCATGTTAATAGGAGAATCGCAATTGTTCATCATGTTTGCTACTGAAGGTATCTCCTTTGATCCTCCAAGAGAAAGAGCCTTCATACTCAATTTAATGCATAGGGAATGTTTACTTTCAACTCTTTTGCCAATAGGTGCTGCACCGGCTGACTACGACGTATTCAAAGAATCCCTAGATGGGCAAAATTTTCATTTCACGGAAGAACCACGCAATTTTTACAGACGACACCAGCTTGTGGATGAACCTATTGATGTATATGTGGCAGCATTACAAATGTAGCTGTTAGGTGTGACTGCAGCTATCGCTGATCAGTATCTTAGAGATCAACTCATTATCAAATGCTCTAAAAAGGCGATCTAAGAACAACAGCTATGATCATTGAATCCTACATTAGCTCAGATGTTTGTCATAGCCAAAGGTATAGCATGTTCTGTTAAATCTTTGAAGGCTCTCAATGATGATGTCAGTTTAAACCTACATGTGTCTGCTCTCATTAGTAAAAAGGATGATAAATGTTTAGTTTAAAAGAAACATTAATCTAAAAATAACTTTGTCTGTAAAAGTAGATGGGGAAAAAATGGGTTAAGAAATCATTATTCTATGTATAAAAGTGTTCTCGTTAAGTGTGAAGAACGTTCTTAGTGTTTGCAAATATGTTTTCTCCTTGAGCATGAATAATGTTCTACTTGTTTGCTGTGTACCAACAGTGTAATGGGTACTTTAGTTCAAGGGAGTAGTTCTGGCCAGAAGGCTTCACTGAGGGGCAGAGCTACAAGGAAGTGCCACAGCACTGCAACGCAAGCCCTTTGGCTGCGCCACGCTGCGGCACTTCGAAAGCACAGAAATGCAACATATTTACAATAATATTTCGAATTCCTGTGCTCTCCCCTGCGCTGGCGCACAGACTGCAGCCATGCGCCGGCGCAGGCACCCTTGCACCATGGTGCAAGGATGCCTGCGCCATGGGGAGATTGTTTCTGTGCAGGAAGTGGCATAGCATTGACACTCATTTCCAGATTTATGATTGCCCATAAATCTAGAAATGTGTCTTGTTCCATGGGTGTTGCGTGGGAACACCTACAGCAACACCCATGGAATACCCCTTCCACGCAAAGTGCTGCTTGTGAAGGGGCCATATTTACAAGGAGAGGAAAAGTCACGCAGGGTGGCTTTTACTCTCCTTGTAATTATGGAGAAGTGAAATGCGCCTCCAGTACGTCACAAATAGTGACGTACTGGTGGCATGTTAGGTACTGGTGGCACAGGGTGTAAATCTGACCCTGAGTCTTTACATGAGTGTGTGGAAGTGATCAAAATTCTCAAAAACCCAACAATTTGGTGTTGATGAAGTGCCTTTCTGAGCTCCCCATTTGCGTTGTCATTGGTGGAAGGGATGTGGAAGTTCTTTCAGAGATGGCTGTAGTGGTGGTACATGCTCTCATAAAGGCATCAGGAGACTTAGATAAAAAGCTACACTTTAATATGGACACCTCATCCACCTTGAACATTTTCAAACTAACGCCACTTGAAATCCTATAATCATAGTAAGTCAACATTCCAAAGTACAGGAGAAACCATTACAGGGGATAGAAAGGATAGGGCAAATAAAGATACCACACTGTATACCTCACTGGCATTAAACTTCTCTTTTAACTTAATGATGAAGTAAGTGTTATCCACATTTTATTTTTTTAAAGGAATAGTTTTCTAAAACAGCTGCATTTTCTGAAACATTTAATGTGGCAAAGAACTGCCACATTCGGAGAGGTCATCCTCAGAGAAATCTGGGTTGAAGGAGGTGCAGAGAGTATACTTGTTTTTCTTCTTTTTTTTGTAAACAGACTACTGATCATTTGAAAAATGAGGCATCATACAGAATATGTGCTGGCTCCACCGGGCTAACAAGCGAAAATACATCTCTACTACACATATAGGGGCATATTATCAAGAACAGCGTTAAAATTATTGCCGGTTTAGCGGCAGAAAACTGCAGCTAAATTGGCAATAATGAGCTTGATAATATGCCCTGGAGAATTCCAATAGAAGCCCATGTTCACACCAGAACATGGACTCCTATTGGAATTCTCAAGGGCATATTATCAAGCCCATTATCGCCGTTTTAGCAGCAGTTTTCTGCCGCTAAACCGGCGATAATTTTTAACGCCGTTCTTGATAATATGCCCCATAGTTCGAGAGTGTTTATGTAAATGTCCATGCTTCGACTCCAGTGCCTCAGGAGCTTCAGTATTATACGTTAACTGAGCACATGCCTACGAGCAAAACAATAATTGAATAATGTAAGCCCCCCTCTAATTGCAGGGAGTATACTAAACAAGTATAAAAGTGTTTAGCATAAGGAGCTTGGCCAGTAGAGGTTTCTTTTTGCGTCACATTGAGGACATCTCTGCCAAACATAGATGAAGGAAATGACTTTTCGAGGCAGGAGCTATTTATCATATTTATCAAAGTAGATAACATGTGAATGTGTGATTAAACAGGTGAATGCCTATGAATGGGCTTCTATGATGATTCTGGTCAGAAAAAAAATAATTTGGTTCTCTCAGACTTTGTACAGATTAACACTCTCTTAACAAGCAGATTTTAGTGAAGCGTCCATGAAATCCAGGACCTTGTTGGAAGGAGTCAAGTATTTTCTCTTTCCGGATCTGAAGGCAACGTATCACTAGATTAAATTAACACCAGAATGTTGGTGTTAAACCATTTTTGTTACCCATGATTGTGATCATAATTATTGTAGGGTGCAGATCGATTTGTCATCCACCGCTGACATTTTTCAGAAGTTTACGGCTTTGCTCTTTGAGAATGTGGGGGATGTAGAGGCTATTTTTCAGTATGATAGCCTAATATTTGCCAAACGTGTGTTGGAACATAATCAAAGTTTGGGCAAGACATTGGATGTGTTACAGAGTAGAGGTATGAATCCATGGCATAAAAAATTTACATTTTTAGCTTCAGAGATGGAATTTCTGTGTCACATTATCAGAGGATATGGAATAAAACCCAAATAAGATCTGTTGCTTGCAGTTGAGCAAGTCAATGTTCCAGAAAATGAGGATCAGCCTTTGATATTATTTGAGGTTGTGCAAATGTTACCCAAGGTTTCGTTTAAGGGCTTGCAACAATTAGTGCTCTTCTAAGGTTGCTGATAAAAAACGTTAAGCGTATCTGGGCTCCGTTAAAGAGTTAGCATTTGAGATGCTTATGTCTGCAATTTTGCATTCACCAAATCGTAGTGTGTTTAATCAGTATATACAGAATTGTATCGCTTTAGAAACAAATGCTGAAGGTTTGGCTGCTGTTTTTTCAAGAGTAAAGAAAAGTAACATTTCGTTGCCATAACAATTCAGAACTCTGACTGACACTGACACAGAGAAGAGATAGTAAACTTGGAATATGAAACTTTGGCCTCTGCTGGAGGAGGTGAGACTATTGCATTTCTTAAATGATATGTATGAAGAAAATCGTTTCATTTTATGACTGATTACAAACAATTGTTTTTTTGTTAAGAGCTAACGAAGAGGAAAGTCTTAGCTAGATTAGATTCCATCAAAATGTGGAAGTTTTTAGAGGCAAGAATTATTGCTCTCAAGAAAACATATCTGCATTCTCCTCAAATAATTAAATTGGTTGAAAGGTTTACAAAGATCTTTTTTTATTGTATTAAACTAGCATTCCAATTGGAACAAGAAGGAGGAGTGAAATGTAGAGTCTATTCTTATCACTATGCTCAACAACATGGTACTAGTAATATTTCTACATAAACGTAACAAGGAATGCTTTTGTGTAATGGTGAGGTCTGGAAGGGTTAAGAGTCTACCCTAAAAAGATTAGGGCCTGATTATGACCTTACAGCAGAGCAGTGGCGCAGTACTGCATACCGCCGCAGGACCACATCGCCAAAGGTCGCTGCCGCCCACCTGCCAGACTACTACTTTTTAGTGGTCTGGCCGGCGGCGTGGCGTTTCCCCTGAGGTGCCCTTTAAAAGTAGGCAGTGTCTTTCAAAAGGGCGCCGCAATGGAAACGCCTCACAAGGTTCCTGAACAGCATGGACTCGAAAGTCCAAGCCATGCAGCAACCGATGTGCATGCACACAGAGGGACACATGTAATGCCTCCCTGTGTGCATGCAGATATGTCTTAGGCACAGGGGGGCCCTTTAGCACCCTCTTTGTTTCCTCTCCACCTTTCGGTGGAACTGCCATGAAAAGTCTAGCGGAGAGCAAACTCATAATATGCTTGGCGGGACCATGGCCTCTGACTGCTGCTCCTACACCAGGGAACGGCGGTTCCCTGGAGGTGCCAGTGGTCCTAGTGCGGTCCGACTGCCCGAGTCATAATCGGGCGGTCGGACTGCCGGTGAGGTGGTGGCTAGACCTGCCACCGCCCGCCACCACGAGCCTGGCGGTCCGAGGAGCGCCAATCCTACGCCAGGGTACGGCGGTGCCCTGGCGGAGCCAGTGGTCCTAGAGCGGTCCGACTGCCCGAGTGATAATCGGGCGGTCGGACTGCCGGTGAGGTGGTGGCTAGACCTGCCACCGCCCGCCACCACGAGCCTGGCGGTCCGAGGATCGCCAGACTCGTAACAAGGCCTTTAATGCGCGTAATGTTACCTTGTATTATTGTTTCCTCATTCATTTTCAGGTTCAATGTATGGATTTGGTCTCCCTTGCTATGTTCTAGTTTTCTCTTTGAAGATGTGAGATATGTAGTAGTTCTCATACTTACCTTGGAATGCTGCTTGCATTTGCCCTTTCTATTCTTTCTTCTGTGCTTGTGTTTTAAGTGCTGGTGTGGATTTGACAGTTTGAAAACGGTTGGGCCTGTTTGGAGAGAGGCACTATGGGCTCTCAATAATTACCATGCTTAACTTCTCTGCTGCATGACTTCATTATGCAAACTGGGACTTCACAGTCTCGGCTGAAAATTACAGTTAAACAGACGTTTACTGATCTGGTCTAGCAAGTGGCTAAAGTTAGCAGCGGGCGTGAAGTGTTGAAGGCACAATGTGACACAGCATTCACATTTTTCAACAGAGGACGTTTTTAAGGCAAAAATAATTCTATAAAATTAGATGAGTGGGTTATTCATAAGTGAATGTTGAATGGAAGAACTTAAGGTTCATTGTACAACATACTGCTGCCTTCTCATACCCTCAGATTTGCAAGGTCACTGGCTATGCAAACAGAAAAGTGCTATGTGCAATACACTAAATCCTATTTGTGAGTTGGAATACCATTTCCAGCTTGCAATCCGTTCTAACTGGCAATTAGGAGGGAGCGTGACAAAGGGATTCCCTCTTAATTGCAAATCTAATGGTACGCTCAATGGCTTTTTACTGCAGTTGTAGTCGCAAACCGATAGTTAGTTACCAACATCTCGAAGGAGGTAGTAAAATATTAAAAAAGGGAGCAGTTTCCCTTTGGGAAACCTTCCTCTGTGTGCATCCTGTTGAGTGACCTTAGTGTGTAGCAGGCAGTGGTCTAGAAAAACACTGCCTGCTTGCACAAAGTGAATTTTCCAAATGGAAAATATTTTGTTCAAAAAGCATCACAGGTTCCTTCAAGGGCAGTGGCATAGCTAGAACCACTGCCACCCGGGGCAGTCCCTTACTTTGCCACCTGGTTCAGATAAGGAGCGGGGGTGGCGGCTGATGGACGACTTGTTCGGGGGGGGGTGGTGGGATGACGCACAAGGGTGGTTAGAGGTTCTTTCCTTGGTTCCTAGAAAAGAAATCGTGGAGTGCTAGATTTGCATGCCCCATGGGCGTCGGGGTCCGACTATGTAATCTACCATGATTTGGTGGTGATTGAAAGAAGACTGCTACGCCTAACCTTCAGACCTCCTCGGCGCCCCATAGAGAGCATGCGAATCTAGCGCTCCACGATTTCTTTTCTAGGAACCAAGGAAAGAAACTCTAACCACCACTGTGAGTACTAGTGGGGTTTTTAAAGTAGTGAAGGGTTGGGTACACCTTAGCGTGTGTATACAGGCCGGGCTACCACCATTGGTCCTGACAAAAGCCTTACAATCATTCCATAGGTTGAAACACGTAGACCATTTTTTATTTCTTCACAATAACTTGCGACACCACAGGCCAACCTAACTCGGCATGGTGTCCCATTGATCATTTTTTTTTTTTTAATTTTTATTTTGCAAAACACAGAGAAAAAACAGTAAACAAAAGTTACTGCATCGGGTGCATAGATGGTCCCACACAGTGGGAAAACAATAAAGCAAGACGAGGCAATAATGCAATGCAAGAGAAGCGAGTAGATTCTAGGCTCCAGCATCCGCAAGAAAGATGTAGTCTCATATGTAACCCCAAGGCGGGGAATACTTCTGGACCAGCCGGCAGAAATTCCAGAGTCACAAAGCCGTTAAACTAAGCCTCGTCCCAGCGGCACATATGCCCCAATAGCGGAACACAAACTCAACTTCCCTCATCCCACCCCCCCCCCTCCCGTGACGGCGCCTCATTCATTCCTCACTCACTCATCACACACACTTAGAGCTGAAACAAATGTAGGGTCCTCAACGATGCTGGGCAAACTGCCGAGGGTAAACCAGTAGAAAGAAAGGACACCAGGGGACCCCATATGTGCTTAAAGTTTTTGTAGTTGCCTAGGAAGATGTCCGCCATTCTCTCAAGACTCAGGAGCCTCCACAGTCTAGCGTGCCAAAGTGAGATCGCCGGTGCCTCCTTACGTTTCCAGGCTGCCGCCAGTGTGAGCTTGGCAGCGCCGAGGCAAAGCCACAGAATCTTCTTGTCCGCGCGTGTCTGGTGTTCGAGGCCAGGATCCTGCAGGCCCAGGAGTACGGAAGCCAAAGAATTATCGATGGGATACTGCAAAATATCTTTGATATGGGATAGGATCTCGTCCCAGAAGGGTTTGATGATCGGGCAATCCCACCAGATGTGGCGGAAGTCCCCCAGTAGCCCACAGCCCCTCCAACATCTATCCGAGACGGCCGGGTAAATACGGTGAAGTCGGGCGGGGACCATATACCATTGCGTGAGAGTCTTCAAGTGAGCCTCCCTCAGGAGAATTGAGTGGTTAAATTGCGTCATGTCCCTCCACAACGCCGACCATTCTCCATCGGCGATGTCCCTCCCCACCATCTCCTCCCATTGTTCCATGTAGCGCGGTCTAGGAGAAAGGGCAGATCGAAGCAACAGACGGTATAGAAAGGAGATGGCCCCCTTCATGGTAGATGTTTTCAGCAGGAAGACCTCAAAGTCGGAGGGAGGCCTCGTGGCAGCCTCCCGAACTCCCGGTGACGTGGCCCAGTGGAGCAGTTGTAAATGCCTGTATTTTTCGACCCCCCCGTCAGCTCGCAACCGTCGCAAGAGTGTAAACGAAAGCCGAGCCCGACCTCCCTGCCAGACAAATTTTAAGATCAATGTTCTGAGCTGTCCAAAAAATGAAGTGCTCAGTGGAATCGGTAGGGCCTGAAAAAGATACAAGTATTTGGGGAGAAGGACCATTTTAATGGCATGCACCCTACCGAGCCATGACAGGAATTTGGGCTTCCACTTCTCCAGTTCGGCCCGCGTCTTGGCCAGCAGGGGTGGGAAGTTGGCTGCAAATAAGCCCCCCACCGTAGGAGTGAGGTGGACTCCTAAGTAAAGTATCGAGCCCGAAGCCCAGGCCAGTGGTGTCGATGTTTTTACCTGAGCAACGTCGGCTTGTGATAAGGTTAAATTCAGGACATAAGACTTGCCGTAGTTTACCTTGAAGCCAGCCACTCCCTCGAAGTCCAGCAGTATATCCCGCACGCATGGGAGAGAATTAGCGGGGTCAGCCACCGATAGTAGAACATCATCCGCAAAGAGAGAGATTTTGTGCTGCTCCCCAGTGAATGGAATGCCCTTCACCCCCTCATGCTCCCGGACCGCCATCGCCAAGGGTTCAATGCTGAGCGCAAACAATAAGGGAGAGAGGGGGCATCCCTGTCTGGTACCTCGCGAGTGCTGGAAGAAGGCCGATAGGTGGCCGTTCACCGCCACCCTCGAGCGGGGGCTACAGAAATTAGCCCTCACCATGGTGATGAATCTGTCGGAGAACCCAAACGCCTGCATCGTGTGAAATAGAAAGCTCCAGTCAACACGATCGAAGGCCTTCTCCGCATCTAGGCCCACCAATACCGCCGGAATGTGGAACCTGTTCGCCTTCTCAATGAGATGAATCACCCTGCGCGTATTGTCGTGCGTCTGGCGGCCTTTGATAAATCCGGACTGATCCGGATGAACAATCGCCGGTAACAAGTCCTGGAGGCGGCTTGCTAGAATCGCCGAATACAACTTCGCGTCGATATTAAGTAAGGCTATGGGGCGGAAGGAGGAACAGAGCTCAGGATCTTTCCCTGGCTTCGGCAGGACCGTTATCACCGCCTCCGCCAGAGTCCCGGTATTCACTCCGGACGTAGCCATGTCGTTGAAGAGGGCAACTAGAAAATCGCACACCTCAGTTGCGTAGGTTTTATAGAAGACAGCAGTGTACCCGTCCGGGCCGGGGGCTTTATGTAATTTCAACTTTTTAATGGCGGAGAGGACTTCTTCCCTCGTGATCGGAGCCTCTAACAAATCATTCCATGCCCTGGAGACCTGCGGGAGTGGCAAGCGCTGCAGGAACTCCTGCTGCGCTGTCGCATCCAGCACCTCGCCCGTATACAAATCGGCATAAAAGCGGCCAAATATGTCCGCCTTCGCCCCGTCACGATGACAGAGAACTCCTGCGGGGTCTTTGATCCCCCCTATGTATTCTCGTTCCCTCTTGTCCCGCAATTGCCGGGCCAAGTGTCTGCCAATCTTATTGCCACTAGAGTATGAATGCCGCCCCAGTCGCAAGAGAGTAAGCTCGGCTCTATTTGTATAGTGTGCCTTCAGTTTGCCCCTAACCGCCGTAAGTGGACGTAGGGTCACCCTCGAGGGATTGAGCTTATGGGCCCTCTCGAGTTCAAGCACCTCGGCTTCCAGTGCGTCCCGTTCCTTTCTACGCAGGGTGTTAAGTTGCGAATTGAGGCCCAAGCACGTCCATCTGATCGTCGCCTTAAAGGCGTCCCACGTAGTCGTCAGAGAAGTATCCGACGGTGGATTGCAGTCGAAAAATTCACGGATGGCCAGGCGCAAGGCTTGGTTAGAAACCTCGTCTCTAACCACCGACGCCGGGAAGTACCACTTTCGGCTCGCGGTGTCGGGTGGCGACCAACGGAGAGTGAGCACCAAGAGACTGTGGTCCGACACCGAGATCGGAAGAATGGCGGCATCTAGAATGTTCCCTCTGAGGGACTGGCTAAGAAAAATGTGATCCAAGCGGGAGTAGGAGTGGTGCACATGTGAAAAGAATGTGTAGTCTTTCATGGCAGGGTGGAAAAAACGCCATCCGTCTACTAGACCCAACTCCCCCACCCCCTGCTGCGTGGCATCCGAAAAGACCCCTGTGTCCGCCCTACGCCCCCCGAGCTGTCTAAGTCCCTGTCCCACACCAAATTAAAGTCTCCCAACAGGAATAAGAGCCCCTCCGCAAAGTCCCCAATCTTCACCAGCAATTCTTGCAAATACTTGTTCTGACCTGCATTGGGCATATATACCACCACAAACGTACACAACCTGCCCTGAATGTGCCCCTTAACCATCAGCCAACGGCCCTCCTTGTCGTGTCGGACCTCTACTGGTTGGAAATGCAACGTAGCCCTGAACAGAAGCGCCACCCCCCGGTGCTTCGTAACAGCAGAGGACCTGTAAACAATGGGGTATGCCCTATGGCGGAGCCTCAACTCATCCTTCCGAGCCAAGTGGGTTTCTTGCAGTCCAACTACATCAAGTTGATGATCCATCACATACTTCAGTACTCTCTGCCGCTTCTGTGGCGAATTCAAGCCCTTAACATTCCACGTCCCTACACTAAGCGGCATAGCGGATATAAATCCCAGAATTCGCTCTCAGCATGCCAAGTGCCACCCACCCCGCATTCAGCCCCGCCCTCAGGCAACAGATAACTAGTAGCTTCCAGAACATTCGCGGCACGATAGCGCCAACAGTAGAGTACGTACTCAGCAGCAGACACACAACAAACATCCCCTTCGGCCTTCCGTCACGGGTCCCTCCCCACCGTCCCCAACAACCCCCAACCCAATCCCACCCCAATAGACAAGCAAACCAAGCATAGCACAAGTCATGGAGCCCCCCCGACCCCGAACCCCCAAACTCCCCAACACCAAACCCTACCCTTAGAGAAAGGAACAACAAACAAAAGGAGTGGAAATCATAAAGGATAAATAGAATACTCATCAGGTCCAGTAGTCCAAGGTTCGTGGGGAGCCTTCCTAACCGGAAGTGGAGCAGGGGTGCCAGAGGGTCAACCCCCGGGGCCATGGTCCGGGGTGTCTTCCCAAAAAGTACATCCATACCCCAGACCGAGGCACCGAAGTCCCTCCGGCGCCGATCCTGGTCAGTTCAAATCCGTGGTGGTCATGCCGCTCCAGAGCTTTGTTGCGTATCCGCCAGAGTGGCTGAGGCCACCGAAGCCACTGCTTCGACCCTTTCCTGCAGACTAGAGGCGCGATCCGGCCGCCGCCGGTCTGGGGAAGCCCCCACCCTATGCCAAGAGGACGAGCGGTGACGTCTCCGAGTTGGCGAAGCGTTCGCCTCCTGTGAAGAAGGGACATCCTGTAGACCCAAGAGGTCCTTTGCTACTTGGAGAGAATTAATCTGTGCCAGCCGATTCTGCCATCGGAAGATGATCCTGAAGGGGTGGCCCCATGAGTAGGAGATGTTGCGTTCTCTCAAGAAGGAAGTCACCGGGCGGAACTCCCTCCTCTTCCGCAGTGTGGAGGCTGCCAAGTCCTGGTACAGCTGAGGGGCATGGCCCCTGAATTGCAGTGACGGGATGGCCCTGGCCTTGCGGAGAATACGTTCTTTGATTTGGAAGTCATGAACACAGACGAGGATGTCAGGAGGGGGACCCCCTCCACGCCTAGGCAGACCAACTCTGTGTACTCTGTCCATCTCGATCTCCCTCACCTCCTCCTCGTCCAAGATCTGTAAAAACAAATCCCGGACGTAGCCACGCAGGTCTCCCGCCTCGCCATCCCATGGCACCGCCCGAATGCGGATGTTGTTCCTCCTGGAACGGTTTTCCAGGTCCTCCGTGTGCAACTGTAGGTCCAGATTCTGTTCGGTGAGGCGGATGATATCTTGTTGCAGTAGGTGCACATCGTTAGCCATGCTCAAATCATGGTCTTCCAGGGTCGCCACTCTCTCGCCAACGCCGTCCACGTCCCTGCGCACCTCCCTCAGGTCAGAGGCCAATTGAGCCCGGAGCTCAGAAATATCCTACTTGATAGATGCAAATAGTTCGGTCATGAAGGCCTTAGTAGCAGGCGCCTCGTCGTCCGACACCTTCTGCGAGCCACTGGCCCCCGGGGACGCCGGCTGCTGAGAGGACTTGGAAGCTCCATCCTTACCCTGTCGACCCCCCTTTCGTGACAAGGTGGACATCTTGGCTGGTGGCACGCAGACCGGAGGATCAGACCACCCCAGTCAGACAGGAATCAGACGCTATGGGAGCTCGTGGAGCCCGTGGGCCGCAACGCTTCCCTCCAGGCAGCTCAAATGGAACCCCCTCCCTGTCCAGGGCTCACCGGAAGGCAGACCTGAGGCAGGCGGCCCATATGCGGGGGATCAGGGGTCCCCACCACCAACTATGTGTGATCAGGAGGCAGGGCTTGTTAGGGCAATGCAGTCACAGTCCACTCCGTAGTCAGCGCTATCCACGTCGTGGCCTCCGGGAAGGAACTGAAATGGAACTGCGTCAGACTCCGATGTTCCCAGGGGCAAGGGTGCAGCAGTCCGGCCCCAGCAATCCGTCCCCCTAACGGGGTCTGTGATCCAAATGGCCCTACACCGCTTACACGGGGCCGTGGATCTCGACGCAGGTCGCCCTGGCACCACGTGGCAAATGCAATCGTCCAGCCAGCCCACGCCTATATGCCAAGTGTAGTGTCGCAGCAGTTGTAGGTAGCGCCAGGTCCCGTTGCCCCAGGCAATACGGCCGCTCCCGCCCTTTCCTGGGGAGGCACTCACCCTGCCGACAAGCCCTCGCTCGGACCGGCACCGCAGCTGGGCCCCTTCTTCGTCCCTTCACAGCCTGTTCCACCATCAGCACTGGGCCCCGCGTGGTTCCACTCCTCTCCAACGGCCCTGTTCTGCGCCGCCCGCCGGTAGTCTGCCGTGTCTGGACGCTCCGTGGCGCGCTTACCGCCCTCCTCCGTCCGGCCGCCGGAGTCACCTCCACGTTCCGGCTGTCCCCGCCGTCCTCTGCAACAGGGCTCCAATGCCCAGGCTCGTTTCCCTGCCGGCAGGACCTCTGCCCCCACCGCCGGCAGGCGCTGAATATGTACCGGCGGCACCTCTCCAAGTACCGCGAGTGCCGCAGGTCACCACGCCGGCTCCCCGATCACGCGAGGCCGGTGCTTCCTAGGCCCCAGAGGCTAGGTATCCCCGTGATCGTTCCCAGGGTCACTCCGCTCCTCTGATGGCACCGCTGCACTCCGCTGCGTTGGGGGCACTTCCGCCACCCTTCAGGACCCGGGCAGCTACACCAGGACCGTGCTTTCAGTAGCTTTTTCGGATCGGCGCCGGAGAGACCTGAGAAAGCGTCCTACTCCGACGCCATCTTGGCCACGCCCCCCATTGATAATTTTAATGTTGCTCAGCTTCTCTGGAATAAAGAGTTTTTTTTTTTTTTGTAGTGAGTAAAACTGGACAACTTTCAAAATCACCTTTTTTTCTACCTCCAAGAGAAAGTACAAAAAACAACCTGTTCAACTGTAGTCAGGTGTCGCAGCACACCCGGATGGCACTCGGCTGTCCAGGTGGGACCCCGATGATGAAGCATGTCACCAACTAGGTTGGTGAGTGAGGGGTCTTCTAACAAAGGACAAATTTGTCCTTTGCATTCCCTTTGTGCACCTCGATTCCTCTAGAGCAGGCACGGTGGTGCCTCTAAGGTGTACTCCTCCATTTGTTTACTGTCATTTGGAAGTATCTCATTATGTCCACTTTATTGGCCTGTTGACCAAAAACAAGTCTTAGAGGCACACACAAAGTTGTGAGAAAGATATGGTATTTTATGTTAAAAAACACACACACAGCAGAATTTCTACACCAGTTAATATCTTCCTCACTCTCTATCTCTTCTTGAGTCCCACTAACATGGATTCCATGTTAGAATGTGTTTTTATGAAAATGCGAAAACTGAAGATCAGTTGGAGCTGGACAGAGACCAGGTGATCTGAGGAAGCTCTTGCTAAAACCTACATCTAATGAGATCTCCTTGCATATGTTTAATGCCTCTCTGATTCTTCTTTTGTCACACCTCAGTTTAGTGACTCAGCGGCTACTCTTTTCTCATTCTTCCAGAATACATTTCCCACAACATACCAACACATCTTGTTTCCTCAAAATAAAAGTAGATATTTGTTACCATATTTTATTCAACATTAATATTAACATTAAAAATAGCTTTACATACATTTTTGAAAGATAGAACATAATGCTTCCATCTCATAATCCATTGATCGCATTAATAGCGACATACTATTTAACTGCATCATTCTTGACTTTCCAGTTGTTTTGGATGAGATTGTTGTAATTTACACTGTATAATCTTCAGCAATCCATTCTGTTAATTTAGGAGGCAGAGTTATATTTGCATACCAAATAAAGTCCATCCATATATACCCCTTTTGATGAGCCTCTGCATCCTGTCCTGGCTGCTTCAAATCATAGGACGGGTTCCCTTTGCCCCGCAATTTGTTCCATGTGTAGGGTATATTGGGGCATATTACCAATGAGTAGCGATATTTATCGCTAACTAGGCTTTGCAACAATTTTTTTATCGCTAAGCATCGCCGGAGATTTTTGCTGAGATGACTTGCTATTAGCAACGTTTATCTCAGAAGTGATAAAAATCCTCACGCTAACTGCCAAATGAGAGATTATCGCTGGAAAACCACCGATAATCTCTCGAAGTTTGGCGTTAGCTTGATGATAGGGGCTCACAAACTTAGCCATGATATCCACCTTCCATGGGATATCATGGCTAAATCAGGAAAAAAACAGGTGTAAAAAAAGCAGCGCTAACCGTGGTTAGCGCTGCTTTTTTTGTCTCTAACAGGGTTAGCGTGAAGCTTGATAATAGGAGAAATGTCGCTTAGCGACATTTCTCCTATTATTTTGCTCTGCAACGCCCACTTTGCATCTCATTAGAGATGCAAAGGGAAGCATAGTGAAAAAGGGTGCTAACATGCGAATTTGCGTGTTAGCACCCTGTTGCTGATAGGGAGATAATTTTATCTCCGCTTTCTTAGCTTTTAAAGCCAAAAAAGCAGAGATAAATCCCTTGATAATATGCCCCCTTGTTTCTTCGCTTTCACACTTGCCTTCTATTTCCTCTCGATTCTGTGGTCACTTCCACAGATCCTGGCTCTAATTATTATAGTTCCAGTGCATTGTCCTACCAATCCTAATCTGATTATTGCAGTCACTCCATACCACAGCTTTTCCACTGGTAGTAACCCTGACAGGCACAATTCAAAGTCTATTGAATCCAGCAGGTAAATACAGCCAATATTTCACTGTGTCTGCCCAGAATTTCATAATCCACGAAACATGGAAGCAATATTCTGCCCTTCCCCTCATTTCACTCATTATGAAGCCTTGGCCTCACAAATCTAATGTTAGCCGCAATAGTGTAATGTATGCATATTTATAGGGAATTAACTTTGATCGCCTGTTCAGAGAAATCTTACTTGTATGAGCAAACACCCATGCCTAGTCTGCATCTGTGAGTGGTTTACCCAGGCCCACCTTCCATTTTGTTCTGATTCTAGCCAGAGCAGCTCCCACCGTTTGGCACCTAAGTTCTTACAGTGCAGACACTCTCCCACCTCTGTTCTTCAAGTATTTCAGTGTTTGGTTATCTAAATGTTCGACTGGTAGCGAAGAGAAATACTCCCAGGTTCTATGTGCTATATGGCCAATGTGATGAAGTTGTTTTGCATGTGAAGGTTGCTTCCACAAAACTTGGTCATACTGCTGAATCAATGATTTTTATATGAATTATTTAGCAGTTGAACTTGCCTGCCCTCTACTTTAACCCATATGCATACCTTCCAATGTTGTCACAAATGTGTATTAAACTATCTGTTCTCATTTATTTGTACTGGGCCCTGTGTGGTACCCTGGTTACCTTTGTCTAGGTAACAGGATGCCACAGGTTGTGGAACGTGGTGTGATGGAAGAGTGCGGGGAGTGGCAGTTAGAAGGGTTACCGGTAGTGGTAGGTCGCTACCAGTTTGCTCTCCAATAAAGGGTTCACTTACCTCCTTGTACGAGTGATTTCTACACCCTGCAGTTGCATGGCCCTTACCCTCTTAACCACTTAATCAATAAAGCAAAAATTAAGAAAACGATATAAGGAATTCCAATGTTATTGGACACCGAAAAACATTAGTGAAAAACAAAAAATAATCCGAATGACCATCAGCAAAAATAAATGCTTAAAAGTGTTGGAGACTATCCAATGAAAAATCAGAAATACTGAAAATTTTAGCAATCAAATTTAATGCTTAAAATACATAATTAAAAATAATGGCAAATCAACCATAATTAAAAATATTTCTGATGAAATGCAAAGATGCGGTTACTTTACAAATCAGTGAGAAATAATAAAAAGTATGAAGGGTTAATATTTAATTTTCTTAGCCCAAGACACGTGTTTTGCTCTTAACAAGCTCATCGATAGAGCACTACAGGTATTGAGTGCCAAACTTGTTTGCAGCATAACATTTAATACCAGTGCCTTCTTAACTGTTCATCAAACAGCATGTTACTGTCAGAGTCATCTACCTACATTAGCTATTGGTCCTGGGAACAATGTTATGCAAAACAACCTCAAAGGGGCGGCACTCAAAAGAAGGCTGGCACTCACCAATAGCCTTTTGCTGTGATTTGGTTTTCAAATGAAACACAAATCAGTAACCCTCCCAGTGCATTCTAATCCAGGGGTCTCCAAACCGGTCCTGGAGGGCCGGATCCATGCCAGATTTTTTGGATATCCCCATTGAGATACATGTAGTAATTTAAAAAATCTGGCATGAATTCGGCCCTCCAGGACCGGTTTGGAGACCCCTGTTCTAATCAATATGACCCACCACTGCAAAGTCTCAGTCCTTCTAGGGACTTACATTCCAACTGTACAAATCTCATTAAGACCTCTGGGTAAGATTGCGTATTGCAAAGGGCTTCCTGCTTCAAAACTGTGTATTTCCCCAACACAAGCTTTTCAAAGAAAGTACATGGAACCCAGTGAATTGGCTCATGGTAATCAGTGCCAGAGGAGCACCCTTGCAGAGGGGGGAAGGAGCGCAGGTCACAAACACCTGTATTGAGACCCATCTGCAAAAACGTGAATGAAGATCTCAATTTACTTTCTGGATGATTTTATTTGAACACAACTATTGCTATTTTTACTACTGCTCCTTTTCTTGTGTCCAAATGTTATATTAGGAAACCAAATGAATATATCAGGATGGTTTGTTAAATTTATTTTCAGTGCTTGGGTGCAAGATCAGTGGAGGGTAGGGTGGAAAAGAGTTGGGGTAGAAAATGGAACAAGGAGGGGAATGCTATGATGGAAAATTCTATCTTTTGTTGATACTCTGTTCTATTGGATTACCATATCTGAAAGGAAAAAATAAGTACATGGTTTCCTTTCAAAAGAGCATTGGCTATCCATCTTTGCTTGTGACAGAAACTGGCCACTGTTCCTGCAGCGAGAAAGTTTAAAAAAGACTTACACAGTCATAGCAGCTCCAAATGAAATGGCTAAATCCAGTAAGTCCCCTTAACAATTCCACAGCATGTCTGTAACCGAAAAGGCTGATTTACAAGGAAAAGCTATGTGATTTACAAGCGCTATATAAATGCCTTTTCCACCCCTCCCCACCCCTTCTCAATCCAAATAACTGACTAACATATCCACCACTAAAATTACTCTCATGTTTCACCATACTAATTCAACACTAATCCTTATGGGTACCAGAGTAGCGTGCTACTTGCGCTTCAAAACCCCATCAGGGGTAGCAAGCACTTTATAAATACAAACCTCTTTCCCTCTGCTATCCCGCCACCCACCCGTCTCTACCCAAATAACTGAATAACCTATCCACTACTCAAATTACTTCACATTTTTCTATACTCATTTTCAACACTAATCCTTTATGGGTTTTGGAGTGGCGTGCTACTCGCCAGAAAAGCGCTTCAACACCCATCAGGGGTAACAAGTGCTATATGAATGCAAACCTTTCTTCCCCTTTTATCCCTCCACTATCCTTCTCACTCCAAATAACTGAATAATATCCACCACTGAAATTACTTTCATATTTCACCATATTAATTCACCACTAATCCGGGACATGATAGATGCGGACTCTCCTGACATCATTTTTCTTACCGAAACTTGGCTGCAGGACGCTGACACTGCCATAATAAATCTAGCTTTCCCCTCTACCTATACAGTGTTTACTTTGAACCGCTCGTCTAGGGGAGGTGGTATAGCCATGGCGACTAAAGCCTGCTTTCCGGGTGAGTGGAAAGCTCTGGATCTTCCTATGTGTGAAAGCGCCTCTTTTAAGGTAACGGTCAGTCATCAATTTACCTTTAGTGGCGTGCTTATCTATCGTCCACCCGGGAACGACACTGCTTTCAAGGCCGCCCTTGCTGATGCGATTAGCTCGTTGGCTCCTAGATGTGCTAACTTTAACATAGTAGGTGACCTAAATATACACCTTGATCAGACGTCATCTCTACCCATCAGCTCCCTGTTAGCGGACCTTGAAGCGATGCAACTTAACCAACTAGTCACCTCCCCCACCCATATAGGAGGACATATACTCGACCCCTTCTTTACCACCTTAGTTCGGGCTAGAACATCTGACCCGATGGTGGTGGGTTGGACTGACCATCTGTTGGTTAAAGTGTCATGTCCCTTAGATAACCCACAATTGAAACCCGTGGACAAACAGATCCTAAAGCGAAATTGGCGTAAACTCAAGCTGGAGGAGTTTGTCAGGATATTGGAGGCACAGCCCCTAGGCAAACCGCAGAATGTGGAACAGGGATATGAACAGTTTTGCAACTGGGTCCTTACTGCCCTCGATTCTCTTATACCTCTGCGCTGGTCAAAATGTCACGCTAAAAATCGCAGCCCTTGGTATAATGAGACCCTCGCCGAGCTCAAGAGAACCTGCCGGCAAGCTGGGAGGGCCTGGAGGAAATCCTTTGATCCCTTGTTAAAATCGCTGTACTTTGCCCAGCTTAAGATCTACCACAGAGCTATCTGTCAAACCCGGGCTGCTTATTATGCAGCTGAGTTTTCCAACAGCCCTAACCCTTCCAAATTAATCTTCAAGGTACTTGAAGACCTGATGGGTAAACGGGCCACCTTGCTAGAAATCTGCACGGACTCTCACTGTGAAAGTTTGGCATCCTTTTTCGTGGAGAAGGTGCAGGCAATCTACTGAGGATTTATACCATCTGCTCCCGGGGATGCTCCTAGTGATGTGAAGGTCTCGGTTTCCGAAACTCTGTCCTCCTTGCCGGCCATGTCTAATGAGGTATTTGACACTCTGAGCCTCAAAATTAAATCTGGCTCTCCCTTAGACCCGCTGAAGCCGGAGTTTTTTACCCTTCTCCCGCCTCTCTGTCGTGAGCCCATCTTGGACCTGATTAATCTCTCCCTCAGTGAGGGCGTGGTTCCTCCCTCCTGGAAGCAAGCTGTGGTCAGCCCTATTTTGAAGAAACCCAACTTAGACCCCTTGCTCCCTGAGAACTACCGGCCCGTCTCCCTCCTGCCTTGGACCGCCAAGGTCACTGAGGCTCACGTGAACTCTATCCTGTCTGCCCACCTCTCTCGTAATAATATTCTTGACGAGAGTCAAAATGGGTTTCGCGCACTACACAGCACTGAAACTGCGTTGCTCTTTATGATCGAGCATCTGCGGTCAGTGCTGGATGCGGGGCAGACTGCGGCGCTCCTACTGTTAGACCTGAGCGCCGCGTTCGACACGTTGTCTCATGACATCTTGATGCGGCGCCTGGAGGAAGCGGGTATTGTGGGGAAGGCTCTTCAGTGGTTCCGCTCTTTCCTTTCGGACCGGTTTTTCAAAGTAGCCATTCCACCTGGCCAGTCCTCTTTCCACTCTCTGGGACTGGGAGTCCCTCAGGGCTCTGCCTTAAGCCCCACATTGTTTAACCTGTATGTGAAGCCGCTGGCCGCTGTCGTCAGGCAATGTGGCCTTACCATGACATCGTACGCCGACGACACGCAGCTGGCGGTGACACTTAGTGGGTACCCTGAGGTGACTGCGCCCAGATTCCGTGCAGGACTTATAGCTGTGGCAAGCTGGATGCGTAGCAACTGCTTACAGCTTAATGCTAAGAAAACCGAAGTCCTGATTCTAGGGAAGCAGGCGGAACTCTGGGGAGATCAGTGGTGGCCTCCCGAACTGGGGGTGTCCCCCATCCCAGTGGCCGAAGTTAAAAATCTGGGGGTTTGGCTGGATTCCAACCTCTCTTTTACCAGCCATACAAAGAAGACAGCAGCTACCTGTTTTGGTATCCTGCGAGGACTGAGACCTGTCCTCAAATTCTTCGACCCTCCCACTCGGCAACTGGTGGTTCAGGCCTCTATCCTTTCCCGGCTGGACTATGGGAGTGCCCTGCTGCTCGGAGTTAATCAGGCTGAGGCTACTAGGCTGCAGAGGGTGCAGAACGCTGCTGCACGGGCCATTGTTGGCCTTCCGAGACGATGTTCTGTCTCTACTGTCCTGACCTCCCTTCACTGGCTTCCGGTCAGACAGAGAATCAAATTTAAGGCTCTCTGTCTGACATTTAAGATTTTGAAGCTTTCCTCTCCTCCTGCCCTCGCGGGCCTTATCTCTCCGTATGTCCCCACGCTGTCCCTCAGGTCTGAATCTCACCATCTGGCGATTAAGCCTAGGTTCAGACTGAGTAGGATGGGAGGACGCTCTTTTCGTGTTCTGGCGGTGGATCTGTGGAATTCCCTTCCTGTACATATTCGTGCCTTAAATAGCCTGACTCTTTTCAGACGCGCCATTAAAACCCACCTGTTCGCTTCTGCTAACTGATTCCTTTCCTTTCAGCTGACCTGTTGTGTTGTGGTACTTGATCAGGCGCCAGGACGCCCCTTCGCTGGGGCAGCTGTGCGCCGAATAAAAGTTATTAACATAACATAACATAACATAACTTTCTGAATAGCGTGCTTCAACACCCCATCAGGGGTAACAAGCGCTATATAAATATAAACCTTTGTCCTCCTCTATCCTTCTGCTATCATTCCAAATCAAAATACCAGACTAACCTATCCACCACTTAAAATGTTCTTGCATGTTTCACTATACTAATTCAACACTAATCCTCTATGGGTCCCGGAGTAGTGTGCTACTCGCCGAAAAAGCGCTTCAACGCCTCGTCAGGGGTAGTAAGCGATATATAAATGGAATTACAATACAATACAATAAGGTGACACCACTTTACTAAGACCGGATCCCAAAGTAGGTCATCACCTAAGGATAGAAAAATTGAATGTTTTTTAACTATGAATATGTAGTTTCTCGCTGACAGTCTGCAGTATTGAAAGAGTCTTGCATTTTCCAAAATGACCAGCATGTATAGCTATTACGTTTATAAACTCTTCCAGCAACAAAGACATCTGTTGGTCCTGCATCTTATCCTATGGAGAATAAAGAAAGCCTAATCCTCATGAACAATTACCAGTATGACCCCAGAATGATTTGCTGCCAATACCTTACACAGTATCCACCTCCCCCTCTCATTTCATCCCATTCTTACTGAGAGGCACATTGCTTGGCCAGTAATTGAGGAAAGTTACCCTTGTTATGAAAATCATATATTAATTCTTTCTGAACTTTTTTCTTCCTTGTAGAGAACTGCAAGGTGTCAAACGCATCATTAGTGCCCTCCTGATCATGCCTGGGTTTACCAGTTCACTCCACCAACATCACCACACTAGTTAACGTCTGCGGCTGCCTTTCCCTGTGAAACAAAAAGACCAACATATTGCCTGCCCTCTTTGTCTCCTATTCTGTGCTGCCTCTACCATAGATGTGAAGTCAAACTCACTGAGTCTCACATATGCTCCACAGTCACTTAATGTATGTCCTGTTGCTTTTTCTAGCTACAACCTGATCTCCTATCAACCTCTACTCCAGTCCATTTGTTGCTCTTCCAACATATCAATAACTTTAAGCAGAGTTTTCTTTATTCCCATACTTGAGATTCACAACTTCCTAATTGTTAATTTACATACTGCTAATACTTTTGCTGCACTACCCACCAAGTCTTCATTCATTCACAAAAGTGCTTGATCCCATCCCCAAGGAAACCACCAAAGAGTGTTCTGTGAATTAGTTTCCCTGTTGAAACGGATGCACTAAGCCATCTCAGTCTCTTTGGTTTAGATGTTACTGCATTCAATGTGGTAAAATTGCATGTCTTGTTTTTGCACTTGCACTATCAGTGTTGACTTGGCACACACAGTAAACACAACATTTTGCACAAATATTTTCAGCATGGAAATTGTGACATTTTTATTCAATCCAGCTAAAACAAGGACAACATTTTCCAATAATTCTAAATAAGTTCTAAGCAGATCTGTATTCTGTTTATAGGAAGTTGTCAATGTAATGCAGATTTCTTGCCTGTGGGCAAAAGATATCAAATAGATGATTTGTTGCATTTTTTAGTTTCTCACTAGGATCTGCACGTAAGCCCTGGTTACCTAACACCTGTGCTATGTGTACCTTTGCCTCAAGCAAGGAAAGTTAAAGGGACACACCCAGCGGAACTGCAGGTTGACATAAACCATCAGACTAATATACAGCTTATTTGAGCGGCCTTTCCAGATTCTTACATACCTTGAAGACCACACTCCCCTTCTTAGATCTCCTTTCTGAAATTTGAAGTCAGATGAAAAAAAACACTACTGCCAATCAGCCCTTGTGGGCTTGGCTGCTGGGAGACTGAGGGATTTCCTGGCATGCTGTAAACTGGTGACACCACTTCTGCCAGTCAGGCCAGCCTCTTGCTGACAGATACTTCTGGCAACAAACACTGACATTTTTGTGAATTGTTAGTCTTCTCCTGCTTAGTGAGGTTTTAGCTTTATCTGCAGTATTGCGTGTGAAGAGATCTCGACTGTAACTGTTTTTCCATTGATACCTGATGAAGTACTTCAGCTTTTAAAAGTTATTTGTTATGACTGGTTTTAGAATCTGGTTTGTATATTTAATTTTGCTGCAATATTCATATTGTATTGAACTAATATCATAAATGTATTTTTGTAAGTGATATGAATTTACTATGAGCTGGTTTATTTGAAGATGTTATAGGACTAGAAAGCACAGACGCCACACAGCTCAACTATTTTCCCTGCAAGAGGTTTGAGTGAGGAGCCCTCAGAAGCAAGGATACAAATTGCCTTTAAATACTGATCAGCATCCAAGTTGGCCGCTCTTAGGATGCAAAATTGGATAGGACACTTGTTACCACTTATACCAAGAGAAGTATTGTGAAACCCTCATAAACGTTGTGTATAACGAGAAGCGGTATATCTTGTTCTCCGCCCCACACAAACGTTTTGGCAGCAATCATCGGGTTTGACAAAGTGTGTATTGCCTTGCCTCGCCCGAGGCTTTCTCTGGTTGTTTCGTGGCAGTCTCCAGAGATAAAAATTCGAAAAACCCCAACAGAAAAAAGGCGATAAAATAGTTTAAAGCCGAGTGAGATACTCTTATTTTATTAGTATCGGTGGACAACTAATTTAAAGGAAGTTGGTATGCTCGCTGGAAGGTTAGGAATCCATAGCATATATAACTAATATTGACAAAAACGTCGACATGTTTCTGCTCTGTTGGCCCGTGGGTCTAAGAGCATTCGTCAGGACAAAGACAACAATAAACAGAGATCTACCTATCACTATTTGTGATGTAGAGGGGTAGAAATGTAATTTACAGTCTTACCCTTATGAGGTTCTATGGAGTCACCTCTAATCGGGTGTACTCGGATTTGTGAACCTTGTTAATGTTTAAAAAAGGGTTCCCTCAGGAGGTCCCAGGCCGCAGCGGAAATGTGTTCCGCGTCTTGTGCTGGCTCTGCCTCCTGGACCTGCCTCCATGCTGTAAACTGGTGACACCACTTCTGCCAGTCAGGCCAGCCTCTTGCTGACAGATACTTCTGGCAACAAACACCGACATTTTTGTGAATTGTTAGTCTTCTCCTGTTTAGTGAGGTTTTAGCTTTATCTGCGGTATTGCGTGTGAAGAGATCTCGACTGTAACTGTTTTTCCACTGTTTGACGTGCTAATTTTGCTAATTTTTGCTAGAATAATGTTTTGTTTATCAGTAGCGTCATTCAGAGTGTGAATTTTTATAATACAGTTGTCAAAAAAACCAAGCGTCTTGATTTTATTTATTGTGAAACCTTAAATAGTTGCACTAAATTGTGAACACAAATGACCGAATGCACTTTATAATCTGCATAATTGACCATAGGTATACCGATAACAAAAATGGCATTGGACAGAAATATTTTGGCCTTATTATATTTTACAAAAATCTCTCTGCATTGGATGTAGATTTTTTTTTTAAAAGAAACCTCCACTGGCCTTTACTATGTCTGGCTGTACGAGGAGCATGTCAGCGGCAGAAACAGGGTCTTGCTGACAAACTTAAGTTCCGCCTGACTCTAAACGAAGTGGGCAGACCTTCAGTTTGGTGGAGAGGGTACTCTGTCGCTGTTGCAAGAGTACTGTCTCCACCAAACTCTAAATCCGGTTCTATGCCTAACCAATCAGTGAGATACCAAAGTGGGAATCAATACTGTGCAAAAAAATGTTTGGTAAATCACACTGTGGCTCAGTAGTTTCCATTTAAAAGTAAATGCCAGAGCTTAATAAAGTATAGAATTGAGCTAACATGTTGTTGATGTTTTTCTAACATGTTTATATGTAATGACTTCTTTGAGAAATTTACATAATTACTATAGATGTGAAAAGCACCCTGGAAAGAAAATTGACTGCCTAGAAAGTAGCTATCCAGAAGGCTCTTTTAAAAGAATGCAATTTTTACGGTCATATACGATATTAAAGAGAATATATATTCTTTATTCAATCAAAAATATGATCATTTACAGTAATAAAAACATTTCATAAAGATAAATCGATAAAAGAATAAAAAACAGTATTTCATACAAGTCTTATAACAGGCGGACTATAGCAGCACTAAAGGGAATACAAAAAATACATGATTTCATCATCAGAAGTTAAAATAGTAGGTATTAGCCAGTCATATATTTACAGAAGCACTTTTATACAGTTTGGACCTTCTCCACAAAGCATACAGCAGAAATCTTGATATTACAAATACGAGCCACCGTATAGTATCAGATCTAAAAATACGCAGTGCTTCACTAGGAGATCTGAACAACAGTAGGCGGCATTCTGGGACTATCCAGGTTTTCCTATGATCAGCATGGGTGGGGCAATAAAAAAGAAAATGATCAATGCTCTCAGAACTGTTATGACATGTAGGGCACAGAGGTGTTACAACTGCATCCCCCCACATGCTACTTCTATGATTCAAAGGTAAAGTCCCAAGTCTAAATTGAATGTACAAAGCTTTTGCCTGTGGGGTTAATGAGAATATTAATCTTGATCGATAAAATTTATAGTAAATGCATTTTTTAAATAAAGCAACTGTATTGTTAAAATGACAGATATCATTTAATTTTAAACGTACATGTGGCTGAAAAAAACACATGACAAAAACACATTAAACAAAAGTCAATCAATCAATCAACCAAATTTGTATAGCGCGCTACTCACCCGCTAGGGTCTCAAGGCGCTGAGGGGGGGGAACGCTACTGTTCGAACAGCCAGGTCTTGAGTTGTTTCCTGAAGGAGAGATGGTCCAGGGTCAGCCGTAGGTGAGTGGGTAGGGAGTTCCATGTCTTGGCTGCCAGGTAGGAGAAGGATCTTCCTCCGATGGTGGATTTGCGGATTTGTGGGACGGAGGCGAGGGCGAGGCTGGCGGAACGGAGTTGTCGGGTTGGTGTGTAGAATGTGAGTCGGCTGTTGAGGTACTTCGGGCCCGTGGTGTGGAGAGCCTTGTGAGCGTGGGTGAGGAGTCTGAACGTAATCCTCTTGCTGACGGAGAGCCAGTGCAGGTCTTTCAGATGGGCAGAGATGTGGCTGTGGCGAGGGATGTCCAGGATGAGTCGTGCTGAGGCGTTCTGAATGCGCTGGAGTCTCTTCTGTAGTTTGGCTGTGGTTCCAGCGTAGAGGGTGTTCCCGTAGTCCAGACGGCTGGTGACGAGGGCCCGGGTGACCGTCTTCCTGGTTTCGGTGGGGATCCACCGGAAGATCTTTCGGAGCATGCGCAGGGTGTTGAAGCAGGATGAGGAGACGGCGTTGACTTGCTTGGTCATCGTGAGCGAGGAGTCCAGTATGAAGCCTAGGTTGCGTGCGTGGTCCGTTGGCTTGGGGGCCATGCCCAGGGCAGGGGCCACCAGGAGTCGTCCCAGGCGGAGGGAGATGGTCCGAGGATGAGGACTTCCGTCTTGTCTGAGTTCAGTTTCAGCCGGCTGATCTTCATCCATTCTGCGACGTCTTTCATTCCTTCCTGGAGGTTGGCTTTGGCGGAGGCGGGGTCGTTGGTGAGGGAGAGGATCAGCTGGGTGTCGTCGGCTTAGGAGATGATGTTGAGGTTGTTTTGGCGTGCGATGGCTGCGAGAGGGCTCATGTAGACGTTGAAGAGGGTGGGGATGAGTGAGGAACCTTGCGGAACGTCGCAGATGACTTCGATGGCTGAGGAGCGGAACGGGGGGAGGCGGACTCTCTGCGTTCTTCCGTCGAGGAAAGAGATGATCCACTCCAGGGCCGCTTCTTGGATTCCGGTGTTGCTGAGGCGCTGTATCAGGGTGCGGTGGCATACGGTGTCAAAGGCTGCTGAGAGGTCCAGGAGGATGAGGGCAGCAGTTTCTCCGTTGTCGAGCAGGGACCTGATGTCGTCGGTGGCTGCGATGAGGGCGGTCTCGGTGCTGTGCTTTGCTCGGAACCCGGACTGTGAGGGGTCGAGGGATCCGTTGGTCTCGAGGAAGGCGGAGAGTTGTCTGTTGACAGTCTTCTCGATGACTTTGGCTGGGAAGGGGAGGAGCGAGATGGGACGGAAGTTCTTGAGGTCCATGGGGTCCGCGGTGGGTTTCTTCAGGAGGGCGCTCAACTCGGCATGTTTCCAACTCTCCGGGAAGGTGGCGGATGCGAAGGAGCTGTTAATGATGTTCCGGAGTTGGGGTGCGATGATGGAGTTGGCTTTGTTGAAGATGTGGTGTGGGCAAGGGTCGGTAGGGGAGCCGGTGTGGATGGTGTTCATCAAGCGGGTGGTGTCTTTAGTGCTGACCGGGGTCCAGGTGCAGAGGGTGGTGGTGGGGGGCGTTGGTTTGGTGGTTGGGTCTGTGGTCTGCGTGCCGAAGCTGTTGTGTATGTCGGCGATCTTGCGGTGGAAGAACGAGGCGAGTGAGTCGCAGAGGTCTTGCGAGGGTGTGATGTTGTTGTTTCAGGCGCTGGGGTTGGAGAGCTCTTTGACGATGCTGAAGAGTTCCTTGCTGTTGTGGGTGTTGTTGACCAATCGTTCTTTGAATGTTGTCTTCTTGGTGGTGCGGATCAGCTGGTGGTGTTTGCGGGTGGCGTTCTTGGGTGGGGTCATGTGTTCTGCTGTGTTTTGACAAATAAAAAAAAGTCAACCTGCGCCCGTCAAAGTACATCTAAGCACATGTGCACATTTACTACTTGTTGGAATTCACGAACAGTCCCAGTATTACTCCTTGTAAAGCTGCATCAGGTGCAGGTTTACAGCAGTGCAACTGGGAAAGTCATGTGACATTTCCCACTAGTTTCTGTTCTTTGATGTGGATATCTCCATAGTGTAGATTGAAGAATAGTAAAATGGAGCCCTCTGTGTAAATCCACATTTTTTCTTTTTTTTTCCATGCAGGGTACATTTTTTCCTCTTAGAGAAAGCGCTTCCCCCATAGCCAAGACAAATTTGGGAGTGATCCATTATCCCTCCCATCCTGGAAGGGAAGTTGCATCAGCCCTTGGCTAGATTCCGACAGTTTTTAGGGTGGGAAAGGGTATGATTTCTGCCATTGAATACCCCCAGATATGAATGTTTGTGGGCCGCCACAAACGTAACCTCTTCAATGCTAATGACAAGGGTAACTCGTCATGCACTGCCCATTCATTTCAATGGAAATCTCATTAGATGGCCCTTATTCCAATAGCGTCCAAGTGGTTAAAATGTTAACCATGGCTTGTAACACCCATTCTTCCCCCCTGCCTTGGATTTACTACTGGGAATTTCGGTACTCGTGGCGGGGAACTCTGTGGTAGTAAATCCTTTTAGAACCACCAGGAATCTTTTTGTGAATTTCTGGTAAACATAAATGTCAGTATTTTCAGTAGTAAATACTGGTTTACAGCCGAAAATTCCTTTAAAATTGACTCAAGCAGCAGATCTGCCAGAGCAGGAGAAAGTGCCCCGTCTCAACTATGGCTGCCACATTCATGAAGCCCGCTGCCCACCTGTGCTCTTGAAAGATCCTTATACCCCATTTCCTTCAAACCTTAATTTTCTTAAACTAAAACAGACTTTACTGACCTGGGCATCATTAAAAACCTATTTTTCGACAAAATTTTTAAAAATTCTGCTGTGCTTAATGACATTCAGAATCGTTCGTATTAAATGATTAGGTGTTTTTCATTTATTATATTTGCTGCTACGACATAAGAGTTTTTAATAACAATTTTGCTGTGTAATCTTAGCTGGACCTTCTCTTTGTGTTACATTTGTACTCTGTGCTTGACTGGATTGAATTTGGCGCCGATCATACATTTAAAATACTAATTCATTAGTGGAAGAATATCTAGAAAGATACCAGCAGGGCGTGGGATGGGAAAGGCATGCCCTTTTTAGTTTCTTCTATTAAATTTTTTATATAAACCCCAAGGCGCCTTTGTATAACGAAGAGGAGAAATAATGGAGCTCTCTACTCTGATTGTGTTGTGCTAAGTCTGTCAGGCACATGAAATTAAAAATACCTCACGGATACTTAATAGCTTTTCTACTGCCTTTTTCTGTTACATATATTGGCATAAATATGGAGTCATCTCGCTGTTCATCTCATAACGCAAAACTATGATTCCAAAATGGCCGCTCCAGGGTTTAATGATACGATAAACGACAATAGGATACAGAGAATTAGTTTTATTGGGCCAAATAATACCTATTACTTTTAAGTCTATTTTGGAGGAAAATATCACAATTATCTGATAGTCTTTCTCTCATGATTGTTGGTGGTGTTTTGTTGCTTAGATGTGTGGTCTGCTTGTGCCAAGAGTCCACCCGTGAAGTTAGCATGCTCTACAAAACGAAAGCATAACATGACATGAATTATAAATGCATCTGCTATATAAACCACTATTGTAGATCAATTTAAAATGTGTATTCGGCATTGGCGCTCTAGCGGTTTATAAGAGACCTGCAGTCTCTGGGCATTGACCCAACTTCCTCTTTGAGTGATGGACCGCCACAAAGGAATGAATAAATGAAGGCAATGCAAAAGAGTCTGACCCTACTGCAAAATCATATGCACAACTCTTAGGCCTTCATTCTTACCTAATTGTTCAATAACTTGCTACTTTCGTTTCATCAATTCATTCAAAAACTGCAACAATATTATTTACTATACTCATTTGTTAAGCGCAACAAATCATCCCCAGGGGGATCTCTCCGCGCCAGAGAAGAAAATACCAATGAGCAGAAAATCCTAGAACAACCAGGTCTTGAGCAATTTCTTACATCTGGACAGATCGGCACAGGCACGGATCTCCTTGGGAAGACTGTTCCAGTGGCTGGGAGCTATATGAGAGAAGGCTCGACCACCCATTTTAGCCTTGTTTATTCTCCACGTGGAGAGCAGATTGTGATTGCTGGATCTTAACTGATGCATGGGTCGATACAGGGATAGTTTATTTTTGAAGTAGGCTGGGCCTGTTCCCTGTAGAGACTTGAAGACCATACGTAGCTTCTTGAAAATGGCTCATTTCCCAATCGGAAGCAAATGTAGTTGGCGCAGGAGAGGTAAAGAAGGGGTGCATGCCGGTTTGTTGAGTGCGAGGCGGGTTGCTGTGTTTTGCACCACCTTAAGTTTTTTTATTAGGTCTTCCCTTATTCCAACGAGCAGAGAGTTGCCATAATCCAGTCGACTGATCAAGAGCAACTGAATGAGGGTTTTTCCTTGCCGAAAGTGGGATCCAAGGGAAGATCTTTCTATGCATCTGCATGGTTCCAAAACAGGTGCCTGACAATGTCTTCAACTGCTCCTCCATTGATAGCTTATTATCGATCCTCATGTCTAGATTCTTGGCCCAGTATTTTGGGGAAGGTGTTTCTCCCAGCTCGGCAGGCCACCAGTCTGGGGTCCATATTTCCTCAGCCTTCCCGAACAGCAGTATCTCTGTTTTTAGTGGAATTAAGCTGTAGGAAGTTCTTCCTCATCCATATTGCAATATAGGACATGCAGTTTTTAAACTTTGATTTAGTTGCTACAGTGTACAACAATAGAGGATAATATGGCAGAATCGGAAAAGTGACTTGGGGCAGGCGTAGCTAAGTTCAGGGCCAGCATTAGCGCTGGTGGCGCCTGGTGCTACAATCATTTTTGGGAGCCCCCCCCCCCCAATAACCTCCTCCTCAGATTCCCTCACCACCACCCGGCGAAAGTGCCCCTAATTTCTCCACAGCCCTCCCTCACATACGTTTCATTTGTTTTAAAGCGTTGGTAAAGTCTGTCTTCACTAATTCACTCAGCTATCCATATAAAATAGAGTTCTGATTTAAAAAAAAAAAATAGAGATCTGTTCTTTGCAACAGGCATTTTAACCATCTGCGCTACCTTATGGCGAGTCAAAACTGGCACTAGACAAAACTCTGATCTCTCTCTAAAATGAACATTAATCACAAGAGTTATCGTGACAATCTTCTTGCTGCCTGAAAGCTGGACAACAAGGAGCTCTGCAGCAGGTGCTTTTAAATCGTAAGTTATATCTAAACACAGCACCCCCCTGAGGTCAGTGCCCCAACTCCAGGTCAGCACCCAGTGCGGCCGCAATGGTCCCACTGCCCTAAAGCCGGCCCTGGATACGTTACTTACAGTCATTCCTGGATATCCTCAAACCAAAGTAAACAGCAGTACGTTTTGGGGATAAAAATAGAACTGTCACGTCTCAGCACTTCAGCAGATGTGGTTTCCTAAGAGAGTGATACACAACCACGCCTATTAAACAAACGAGTGGTTAATGGAACAACGCCGTCTGCCACACTCACTGATTAACAAATGCAGCATGTCGAAGAACAGAGCAGCACTCAAATGTTGACCAGTGCAAAATGAAGAGGGAATTCATATGATATTCAGCAAAAGCAAAACTAAGTAACAGACAGCAATTGGCAAGCAACAGAAGTAGATTCAACCGAGTAATCAGCAGATGAAGCAAAATTTCCTGGCTGAAAATGTACAAGATTTGTTTTCAAAGAGCATCCCTTGAGCTCAAAAGGGAGTAGTGGAAGTAGTTGAGAAAACTGGAAGACGCTCAAAGATGAATAATTGCCCCCCCCCCCCCCCGCTCCGAGTGGCGGCCAGCACGGATAGGAGGCGGTGAGCGGGTATTCGGGGGAGAGTAAGGGGGTGTAAGAAAAGAAAAAACGTACCTCCTCGCTGTGTCTCTCCCATGTCATCTCTCCTCCACATCGGGATGAACAGGAAGCACTCAGGCTACCCTGAGCCAATCCAATGCTGCAATGAGATTGGTCTGAGCGCCGTGGTTCGGTGCTCAGACAGGGACTGGAAGCCGCCTGGGCATGTTATCCACCCATGTTGTAATGCAGCCTGGGTGGAGAACACGCAAAGTATACATGACTGTTGGGCTGTCCCAAGACGGCCAGTCAAACATTCATGCGCGCTTACAGTGTGCCCACACTTCCTCGCAGCAGCTAATAACATCAAGTTATTATCGTTTTATTTTTCCTTTATTTAACTGCTGCAAAGTGGGGCGAAGCTCCTGCGCCTTAGTGGAGGAGCCACCACTGCCCCGTTCCCCTGTAACTCAGAAAGTGCAGTAGCAGCCATGAAAGAAAAAAAGTTAGAAGTTAGGTTGTATGTCACAATGTGGTATGCAGTAATATTATTTGACATAAATATTGTCAGCTAAAAATCATATACAAACATATGGTCCCATTAGGTGTAGAATTTCTGTTGGTGACTCCAATGGTACAATATTTTTGTAAATGCCGTTCAGTTAAACAATATGTTCTCTCTACCATATTTATTTATTTATTTATAATGTTTTATATAGCGCGAACTTGATCCCGAAGGATATCAGAGTGTTTTACAATTTGAGGCAATTAAATAACTTCTCACTCTATTCCCCTATGATCCCACATCCCACTATGGAACTAAAAATGCAAAATTAGAAGAAAAAAAATGTAATAACTACTAACATTTTTACAGATAATAAAAACAAAAATAAATCTTATACCAGAAATACATGCATCACACACATAACAATATTAAGTCTATTTTTGTTTTTCAGAACGATAAAATGGTAGACCACAACCAGCTACTACCAAATAATGACAATGGAGTGAGGGCTGAAAAAGCTGTGCCTGACTCATCTGGAAGATCTGCGTCTGGTTACTGAGGTTAAAAAAGCTCGGTTCAACATTCATTGCTTATCCAATCTACCATGGCCATCCAGCCTTATTTAATTTGTAATCTGAGAGGCTACGAAAGGTTCCTGTTGACTCGTTTTAGGTTTAATATTTTTCATCGTCTGGTAACTTTTCCCAGAATCAATGATGATATAAAATCAATATTATGAAAACTATTGGAGTCTAAGAATATTAAATATATTATTCCCACTCGAGTTTATGCAACAGTAGAGAAAGTGTATTTGAGGGAACAGTGACCCAGTTGGTAGAAAGCACAATCAGGGTAAGAAAAATGAAAATGCACAAAACTTCACAAGATAGAAGGAGTTTAGTATAAGCAAAATGGAAATTCTGAAGCTCTCCTCATACTTTTTGTTCCCTTCCCTTAAGGTCCCTTATATGCTTCTGAGGAACACCACAAATGCCTTGGTTGGGGAAGTATGCCTAATGTATTGAAGCAATTTGAATTCCTAAAGGGATACCAATCTTGCTGGGGCCAACTGCCGCTCTCTTTGCCTGAAAAAACCCTGGTGGGACTCCTGGTCCCAGGGTGCAACATGGACAGGTTCTTGCAGCTGCTGCTCGGGGGGAGGCGTGGCCATCTCATGCTATTAGCGATGCCTAGATCCCCGTAGCGTGTGACGCATGCGGGACATGCCCAGGCCAAGGAAAGGCCCGTCTTGCGCCCGTCAGCAACAGGAAGAGGCAGGGCTGGGCCATCCCCCTTGGCTTCGCTGAAATGGATGCCTACGCTTACCGTCTACCGTCAGTGAGTACCCTGCTCATTTTAGATAATCTTTAAGTATACTAATACATCACCTCAGATTTTTGCTATGGACAGGAGAAAGCTTTTGAATAATGCTGCTGGGCAAAACCGACCAGAGTAGATCGCAAAAAAAGCGCTACCGGTAATTGCTCCCTTGAAGCAATTGACAAACCAATTGAGGAGGTTGAGAGTATTTTGGGTGTAGACCCAGCCCGCCCTGAAGGAGGCAGTACTAGACCCAAAATCACTAATTATTTCAAAGGAAGGAGCACAAAGGCCACTGACAGTAGGAAGGTGACATTTCATCAGGCCACTGTAGATGATTCGAACCAGACCAAATTGATTGGAGCCCACTCTTTGCTCCACTATGCAGCCGGAAACCACCGCTCATTCGATCGCTCCCCCCTTAGCCCCTTCCAACCAAGAACTCACGGCAGCAGAGCCCCTATCTGAAATTGTCTTCTCTGATTGATATGCTCCTCTCACAAACCTGGAGAAAGAATTCGATGAATGGAACTCGCTAACAGTTGATGTGATTACCGCAGCGGAACAGGGAGTGAGACTGTTGGAGGTGGAGGTGACAAAGCAAGGACAGCAATGTAGCTGCAGGTAGGATGTGTACAAATCCTTTGCTCCATGGTCAAAGAGCTCCAGATCTCAAACCGGGAAAAACTGGGAAAGATAAATCTTCTTACCAAGGCCCAGCTTGACAGGAATTTGAACGAAACTGACCAACGCCAACCCCACCATTCTTGCAGCTTTCCTTGTCTTGGCCACAATGAAGTTCCAAAGGTTAGGCCCTCTTTGTGTCCTCCCTTACAACATAATCCATTTAACCAGGTCATCAATCTACATAACCTTCATGCAAATAACCACCGGAGCTCTACAGCAGCAATAACGGACCATCAAAGGATAGCTAGAGGCCCGGATAAAAAGACTCCAATTGGAGAGAGTTGCTCAAAACTCTTGGCAAGGAGCCCACAGCAGAGAAGGCCGCCTCAACATATGTCGCTTACGCACATGAGCCACCAATCTGGGCACATTATGGTCAACCATTCTCAGAGGCACCAGACAGAAGGGATCCTCGAATGCAACCTTCTTGCATTCTCCTCGCACCACACGGAGATCCCTTTGGCACTAATCAAGCCATTACAGGGTGGTAACAATATTATGGCATGGGTCCCAAAATTAAAAGTGGGCCAGTGGAAATCCACTGAGTACCTAATCAACAATGCAACACACTAGGTACGGTACAAGCGCAAATGCCTTGCTCTTATCCGATCAGATATTGTCCATGCCCAGCGAATCCTAAACAACCCAGGCACTTTTCACTGTATTAAGTTTCTAATCAGAGATCAGGGAATTGGGGATGTCCTCCTTGCCTTGGAAGCCAGATCACTCCCCCCTCAATCAACTAATATCCAGTTTAAATTGGCCCTACACATTGCGAAAGGTGATGGCCTTGCGCATTAACCTAAAGAAATAGATCCAACTGCACCACCCCGAGTTTAGACAGGTCCAATGCAATAGGTTCACACAAAGGTTATAACAACAAAGGTTACAACAACAATATTCCGAGGTACCTAAAAGCCCCAGTATTCAAAGGAACCATTCCCATGGAACTGTATTTAGCAACACTGACATCCCCTCAACCTCAACAATCACTCCCCTACTCTAGATGTTTACTATCTCCGTTAAGGGAAATTGACGGACTGTTGGTTGATCTCCAAGCCGCCAAAGATTAAAACCTGGTAAGAATGGTGCCTAAATCCAGAGAAGCAGTAGTCAATACAAACCAAAATATTTCTAAAGACACGAGGAGAGTCCTTTTCTGGAACTTGGCATGCTTAAAATCCAAGTTCATCAATCAACATATAGGGGTCCTTCATTGGCAACATTGAAGTTTGTGCCTTCCAGGAAACATGGAGCACGGAATCCACCATTAGAAGCAGGTATATAACCTTCTTTTGCCTGGCTAAAGCACAAGCCAGAGGCCGCCCAGCTGGAGGCTTACCTGTCTGGATCATAATCTCATTTAATTGCCAAATTAAGAGGCTACGAGGCTCAACACCTGACCTACTGGGACTCTCACTGCGCAAAGACAACAAATGAATTTATTTATTCAACATCTACAATAGACCGATGAACACCCATAAAGAATGAGCAACTCTCGCACTTTTTGATGACCAGCTGAGACTCCTCCCCCCTGAAGCACCAACAATAGTCGTTGGGGATTTCATTGTGACATTTGAACCACTGGTCAACAGTGAAGCATTTCTAACTGACGAGGAAGACGAACAGTGGTCAATCCCGAAAACCAGTATCATCAAAACAATCAGAAGCTCAACCCTTGCTCTCCAATTACTGTGCATTACATTAAGGGGAGGGCTAAGAGTGTGTAATAGTAGACCTCTATGAGACCAGCAGGGTGCTCCCTATTCAATCAATCTAACTGTGGAAGTAGAATTGATTGTTTTTTTATCGCTCAGTATCTGGAAAACATGGTAGATATGAGAGTCTTTGAAAGATGGGTCAGTGGCCACAATGCCCTGGATCTCAAATGATCTGGCTTGATTATCCCCATTCAAGCATTAGCAAAACCTTGCCTTTTGGGTAATATTGCTGTATCAAACAACAAAAAGGCCCTAATGTGGTAGTTTGTGGGGGCCCACCAGCGTTGTTAACTAAAGTGTATATGAATGTGTGTGATGCCCTGGAGAATATGGGTAAATTAGTGGATTGTGGAGCCCCCCTCCCCCAAATAAATAATAACCATCCAGGAAGACCTGTTTACAAAATTGAGGGACATTCTATCTAAAGACAATGGGAGGGTAAAACAACCTAGTTTCCACCCACACCCTTGGTTCAACACTCAATGTGGAATGGCAAAAACACTCCTTTTGGATCTTATAAAATCCAAAGACTGGGATGGAATACACCAGGCACGCAGGAATTACAACAGAGTGCTAAAGCAAGCCAAAGACAACTGGGAAAACTAGGTTTGGGCAGAGCTTCTCCATGCAGCGAGAACAAGAGACTCCAAATCATTTTTGGCTTGATTATCCCCATTCAAGCATTAGCAAAACCTTGCCTTTTGGGTAATATTGCTTTATCAAACAACAAAAAGGCCCTAAAGTGGTAGTTTGTGGGGGCCCACCAGCGTTGTTAACTAAAGTGTATATGAATGTGTGTGATGCCCTGGAGAATATGGGTAAATTAGTGGATTGTGGAGCCCCCTCCCCCAAATAAATAATAACCATCCAGGAAGACCTGTTTACAAAATTGAGGGACATTCTATCTAAAGACAATGGGAGGGTAAAACAACCTAGTTTCCACCCACACCCTTGGTTCAACACTCAATGTGGAATGGCAAAAACACTCCTTTTGGATCTTATAAAATCCAAAGACTGGGATGGCATACACCAGGCACGCAGGAATTACAACAGAGTGCTAAAGCAAGCCAAAGACAACTGGGAAAACTAGGTTTGGGCAGAGCTTCTCCATGCAGCGAGAACAAGAGACTCCAAATCATTTTTGGAGTATTATCACGCATGGTAGCAGCTCGCCTATCGATATAGTTGCTTCACACATAAAGCCAGAATTATGAGTAGATCATTTCGAATACTATGCTCCTTAGCAAAAGTTGAGGCGGGAACACACTCGAGATATTAAATTACTTGTGGCCAAATAGCCCCCAGGCCCAGACTGTGTTCAACTCGACCTTTACACCTATGACCCGGACATCTGGGTGAACTACTTAAACATCCTAACTAGAGCAAATTTGAGGGGAGGCACGACCCCAGACTCCTGGTGAGGGGCCGAGATCATGCCGATCTATAAGAAAGGGCATGAAGAAGAACTAGGAAATTACAGACTAATTAGCCTAATCTATGGACTGCAGACAATCTTCTGCAGGCAAGTCTTGGCCAAACTGACTGATTGGCTGCAAAACAACAACATCCTCTCTAACTTGCAAGCGGCTTTAGACCTAAAACCAGCACCCTGGTCCAAATACTGAGATTCAATATTGTATATTGGAAGACAGTAACTTTGGGGAAAGTACATTTTTTGTTGCCTTCATAGATCTAAGATTTGCGTTTGACATGGTACATCGGGGCAAGATGTGGGCAATATTTAAAAAAAATGTGTGTGCCAGAAAATATCTTAGATATCCTCATTAGACTCCATGAAAACAAAATGCCAGAGTCAGATACGGCAACAATGGAGAGCAATCTGATCTATTTAGGATTGAGAGGGGGGTGCTGCAATGCTGAGTCTTAGCCTCAACCCTCTTTTCTCTATTAATTAATGATCTGGCTGAGATACTCAATTTTGAGAATTATGATGCCCCCGAAGTTGGCCCCAGAAAAATACCCATGCTTCTCTTTGCAGACGACACTCTCTTAATCTCCAAAACACCTCAGGGACTACAAACTATCCTAGATCGCTTCTCACAGTTCTGTACAGATCGAGGGCTAGAACTGAATGTCAACAAAACCAGGTGCATGATATTCAACCTCCTACAGATCCTCACATCCTAGGTCATAGGTCAATGTGACACTTGACTTGGTCAAAGATTTTATATATTTATGAGTGATGCTTACCCATAATTTTGATTGGAAGGTCGAGGTTAACAAAAGCGCACTCAATTTACAGCAAGAGACGGGAGCAATGTTAAAAATTGAAAAATTAAAATCTAGTCACATAATGCCAGCCTTATAAAAATACAAAGTAAAGGCAAAGAGTGCAGCTCTTTATGGTGTAGAGCTCTGGGGCCATGTAGAAACCAGAGAGCTGAGTAAAGTAGAGAAAAGATTTCTAAGACACCTTATCAATCTCCCACAGAGCATGCCCACACTCCCAGTGTTGTAGGTCACAGGATTGTACCCGATCTCCTCTACCATAAAATCAAGACCTCTAATCATCTGGCATAGGCTCTGGTCAACACCAGAACTAGAGCCATATAGGGAAGTAATTAGGGAGCTTTTAAAAGCAGCAGGCAATTCAAGCTTCATGTGGCTGTCATTTAAAAAAAAATACTTTATTGGTTTTTTAATTTTTTTATATCTCATACCATCACATTACATATTTGTAGCATCAGTAGTCTTTTCTGTATATAAAATACACATATTTATGACATAGTCCTGCTGTAGTACCGCTGTACAGAAACAGTTCACACAATAATTACAGAGCGCCACATTTCTTAAGGTATATCACTTTCAAGTGATGATAATGCATTAGCATATTAGTACAACAAACAAACTCCAACTCCCCCCTCCCGCTCCTCCCCAGTCCAACGAGTATGTCAGAGTCTTGATCATTCTGCATCATCCGGTATATCCTCGCGGCGAATCCATGTGTTTTTATAATATATTTCCTTGTCCATCTGCTTTTAACAACACTTAGTTACCCTTCTGCGCAGTCAGTTTTATACTCTACTCAGGGTCCTAAACTTCATATACTGTTTTTATGGCTTCCAGCATCACATCCCATTCCAGTGCTATTGTTGTTTTACGCAGTCCCTTGAGTTCTTCTCTACACAGTGCTGCACTCTCAGCAGTGCCCCATTGCAGCAATTCCGCGTGCCAGGTCAATACATCTGGGGGTTTCCGCGATTTCCATCTCATAGTTATATTACGAATAGCTAACATGAGCGCTAGATCTATAAAGCGGTATTGCACTTTGTGTTTAGATATTTGTTTGTGGAGTCCAAAGATGCGTTCCTCTATTGTGTTCTGTATTTCCCGGTTTGTCGCTTCTCCCGTTCTTTGCCTGACAGTGTCGCCGTATCCCCGCACTCTTGGACAGGACCATAACATGTGAAGTAGATGCACTCCCTCTAGGAAGCATCTCGGGCAATACTGTTGGGTTTGGGGGAACATTCTATTCAATTTATGTGGAGTAAGATAAGCTCAGTGCAATACCATTGTCTGTATGAATTTGAATTTCGTGTTCCTCAACGTCTTCCTTGGGTGTTCCAGTATCTTTGCCCAATCTTTATCTGTTACGTCTCTATCTATGTCTCCTGCCCATGCATTCCGCTGTGTGTCTAGAGCGGCTCTTGTGTATGTGAGCAGATGCCTGTATAGAGCCATCTTATAAGGTGTCTACCTCTCCCTGTATAGTATTTCATCTTGACCAGGTCATTGGTAGGGGGCTCCTGCCATTGCGGGGCCCAGTGCGTTTTTATGTACCTCAGCAGTGCAGCGTGTAGTATGTATAAGTGCGCCAGGACCCCAGTTTCATTTACAAAGGTATCATGGTCTAGCAATATCCCATCCCCAAACAGATCTGACACTGTGCTAACCCCTGCTTCCAACCAGGGTTGTAGCTTGCGTTTCGTGATTTTGCCTCCCATTAGTGGGATTCCCATCAGAGGAATGTTACCTGCATATGCCGGCGGTGCAAGCGTCTATTGTAGCGCTGCCTTCCAACATCGGAGCGCTGTGACCAACAGTGGAGGGAGGTCTCTTGCGGGTCTTCTACCAGGTAATAACAGCATATGTAATACGCCTTTGTCAATGTCTGCCTCTGCGAGCCCTATTTCCTGTAAGTTGCGTCCCGCTGTCCAATATGATAACCACAATAACTGCAATTGACTTGCATAGTAGAACGCTCGCAAATCCGGGACACCCAAGCTTCCCATTCGTGTGCCTACTTGTAGCTTCTTCAAGCTTATACGTCTTCTACCGTTCCCCCAAATAAGGTCAGTAAGCATTGTGTTCAGCAGTTTGAACGTGGCCTGCGGCACGATTAGTGGTAAATTAGTGAAATAGTACAAGAGCCTTGGTAGCACCACCATTTTTGCAAGGGTCACCCTCCCCATAACAGATAGTGGCAATGCCGTCCAGACACTTTATGCTGTTGCCTCAAAAACCTTTAGGCCAACCCAGAAGCAACTTCTGGCTATTCACGTCTAGAGATAAAAGATTGATGTAAGGTTCACTTCTGGGGTGACAAGATCAAAGCATGTAAGACTGGAAGTCTTACAGACATACCTTGACTACAAGATTATACCATCATGTGAAGGAGCACTCGACTCCATACAAGGCTCCCTGCCTAGACAGCTGTACCTGAAGATCAGGTATGGGACTCTTCTACTGGCCCAATTCACTTCTAAATCGGAGAAGCCCAATAGCACTTCTAAAGCATGTCCCGTCTGCATCAATCCCACAGAGTCAACATTCCACTTTTTATTCTTCTGCACAGCATATCAAGCCCCACGTAACAAATGGATCATACCATTATGCAGCTTTATTGGCCTTAGGAGCCATAATATAGATTTGAGAATGCTTAGGACGGACATAAGAGAAGTGATCATAGTTGACATGGCCAAGTTTGTACAGGCAGCCTGGATAATCCGCAAACGATTAGAAGGAACATCTGTACAATTTCTCAAGGTCCAGGCTACTGATAGACGTGACGGCGGGTCACGTGATCACTCTATGTGCCCGGCCTTCGCCCGATCTAATCAAGACATGGACATATAATGACCTGAGGGCTACTGTGTCTCCTATTGTTGTGTGCTTCTGCCCAGTTTTATTAGCTAGAATGCAGCTAATGTTGCTATTTTAGCATCAAACATGAGTAAGCTGCAATAGATTGTTTCTAATGATTAAAATATGTACAGGTTTTTCAACTATTTGTTATTTTTTTTAGCCACTAATAGCATTTTACAATGTTTTAATGAGTGTTTAATGGATTTGTAATCCGAAACAAACAATATATTGATGATGATGATGAATTCCTAAAGAATAAGAAGTCCTCCAACATATTAAGAGAATTTATTCCAAGTAACATTTGCCTAAAACAATCAATACGTGTCAAAGAGGTAATGCAGAAATAGTGAACCAAGTCTACACAGTGTTGAATACAAATATATTTTTTCTTTAAAATACAGTTGTCTGCAACACCTTCTTATCCCTCAACTTTACAGGAATCTCTGAACAATGCAAATAATATCCCCAAAAGTTTGATTACCTCAAAAAGGGAACAGAGAAGTTAAAAAATGAAAAATAATCCAAAACAGCTTAGACTAAATTGGTTAATGATCTATAAATGAAATTAGATGCTGACAATTGCAGACCTGCCAATAGTGTGACATACAATATCAGCTACCATTACACGGTCACCCGGTGAGGAGCCAATATAACATGGTGACAGAGAAAATGAGTTGAAAACCTCTGTAAAAAGTGGATTTTCTTATAGTTAGCTTTGGTGCTTTCCCTGATACTCAGCTGGTGTGGCTCTTGGAATGCCTGATGTCATAGTGGAATCCTGTGTGATCCTTTAATTACAACATTTTTGGCGACGTTTGGTGAACCTACATTCTTCAGGAGAGAGCCAATTTACAAAAGAACCTACAGCGTGCAAGAAAGGAAAAGAAATAAGGTATCTGTTAAGAGAAAAGAAACTGGAAATAAAGAAAAGAAGCCACAGTTGTGAAGTGAGACTGTTAAAGCAGCCCCTAATTTTAGAAAAAAAATGCCTTGATCAAACTCCACCATTGTCTATTTCTATCTCGACAGCCTGCAGCCCAAGGCATTCAACCATCTAGGTGTAAGTACAACGTGGCTGTAAATTATTGCAGGGAGGGCAGAAGAGTCAAGGAGGGCAAAGGAGTCAATCTGCATTAATGCAGCCTTGTCTGAAGAGTGATGCCTTCCTGTTGCTTGCCGCTCTTAATGCACTTGTGAGTCAATCTACTGACTTGAGTTAACAGTGCCAACTGGTGCTTGGGAAGTGGCACCATTGACGTGTTTTGAGAGAGACCAGGGTGAGAATTCAGCTGAAGTAAAGGAACGGCTAACTGGATTAATACTTCACTGTAAAACTGCGTGCAAAAGTAATTGGGAGGCGGAGGTACCGTTAACTCAGCATCTAATCTAATTCACATTGCTGTTGTGAAGAGGCCGTTGGGATCGGGAGCCTGACAGAGTGGAAATCAGACAGCTGTGTTCAGAGACTGAGCAGGGTCATACGGAAAATTTGTCTTTGTTTTAATCAACTGCCACTCCACACAAGCCAGGCACACAGGATTCTACTATGACATCAGGCATTCCAAGAGCCACACCAGCTGAGTAGCAGGGAAAGCACCAAAGCTAAGTATTACAGATTTCCAGCTCGTTTTAGGGGGTTTTGAACTGCTGACATCCATTAAGGATTGTGAGCACACCCCAGGACATCAGCCCCAGCCTCATCTAACTTTTTTTCTTTTTTTGAGGAAGGGACATGGGGACGTGAGCAAAAGCATCTCTTAGGTAGTCGTACTTCTCGGCATGAAGACCCATCCCCTCCAAAGGCCCGCCCCCTCTTCACACTGACATTTTTTTAAGTTGGCAGGTGTGCAGTTATTAACAAAGTCCTAATAAACAGCTTGAAGTTCACAGGTCTTGGTCAAATCCTTCTGCAGTACTTAATAATGTTTTTTTATTCTGGCCAACTACATGAGCAGACGTCTAAAATTCACACCTAAAATTAGGGTAATTAACCAGTCAATGCTGTTACAAAGTGTGCATTGAGACTTAGAGAACAAGGGGAGTTGCAGGTCAAATAGTTCACCATGATGTGTGGATTTGTAAATGGAATACACAATCGTTGTATATAAAAACTGAAGTGCACTAACTTTACCATTGGATATATTTTCATTTTCTGAATGATCAGTGATCCTCTTGAAACCTCTTGAAGTCCTTTAGACTTGGGCAGATGGAGGACATCTGCCCCCAAGGGGGGATCTCCTGTTCATTGTATTAAGATTACACTGATGTCAAAGGCACACTAAGGATACCGGACAGGACATCTGTCAATGTTTGCCAGCTTTCGCTTAACTTAAGTAAGGTCCTTAGGGGCATATTTACTAGAACTGACGCATCAGTATCGATGCGTCAGATTTCTTGCGCCTGTTGCAAATGCCCTAACGACGCAATGGATGCGCTGCATTTATAATAGAGTGCTCCATGGAGCAAGGATTCACGGATGAGTCCGAAATTTTGACGCATCTTTTGGTGCTGAAATGACGCATTGCTGGAGTTGGTTGTAATACTGAAGCAACTTCAGCAATACGTCAGAACACAGAGGTGAGTCCCATGTTAAAAGCCCTGTATCACCTTTACGCCTGGTTTGAGAAGACATAGGGATTGTGAAGCAGTCAAGTCATAAAGTGATGCAGTGTAAAGTAAATTTCACGGCATCAGTTCTACATGGCGTTTAACATGGGAATGCCTAGCCTACATACCTTATACCTGGCGCAAGTATAATGTGACGCAGACCTCTTGAAAATGACGCATTTGGCCCAATGTGTCAGTTTGTAAATATGGAACAGTGTGGAGCACTGATTGCATCACCGCTGCATCAAAACAATTACGCTCCGGCGGTGCTAGCTCCTGTAAATATGCCCGAAAGTTACTTTCCTCGCAGCGTATTTAAACTGGGCTTCTGAAATGTTGTTAGTAGTTCAACCATACCATAGACCTTGTCTGAAGAGTAGCAAATTATTAGTTGTTAATGTTCATCAGTATAGACAAAACATACAAAGATACCAAAGAGGTGATAAGAGGTTTACCATGTTTACTAGAAAGGAATCCAGAGGATATTGTGATTTTCACCTTAATTTTTCTTTAAAATATCTTTATGTGCATTTTGTCAAACAAACAGATTACAGTTAAGTAAGAAAGTGGGGAAGAAGGTAAGGAAGGAGGAGGAAGAGGTGAGACAGGGAGGAGAGAGATTGGGTGAGCTAGGGAACAATTAATCATTACAAGTGCAATAAAGGGTTCGGCAGGTACCGTCGGAATATTTGCAAACTGTGATAAACATTAAGTCTGTACAGCAGGTAACTGACCACAGATTGCATTCCTGTTGTATGACATGTGTATTGATTATCAGAAGGATCGGACTTTAGTGTCCAGACAGATATAAGGAGTATATTCATCCATTCTCAGCTGTACACACCAATGTCTGTATCTGGTTATCCAGTTCGGCGTCAAAATTGAGGCAAAATCAGATACAATTTCTAATTCTACAATCAAACATAAAAATAAACAAAGAAAACTGTTATCATATCGTCACACCCGGGTCATGATATGTAGGGTAAATGTGTCGCCATCTCGGTCGCCCTGTATTAGGTCTATCTCCCTGTCCTCCTGGTGATTGAAGGAATATGGGGTTGTGTCTTCCCCTCCCTAACTTGTGTATGTCCCAGACGTGACCGCCTTCCTCCATGTCAGATCTCGGTTTCACTCAATCCAGGAGAGCCATGTGCCCGGGAGCCAGTGTCTGTGTCTCGTCGTCTAACCTCTTGTGGTGGGCTATTCCCCGGTTCTCCATCTGTACATGCCAAGTCTTCAAGAATACCGTCCCATAACTGTGTGATAGGGTATTTACGTAGTCCTGCTATTCCCTCCCCGTGCAATGCCGTACTTTCCGCATGTGCCCATACTAGAAGTGAGTTTTTCCAGCTGGCAACTGCGGAAGGGTCAAGCATGCTTCTATCTTTTAGTGATCAGCCTTTTAACTACAATGAGGCCCAGGTCAATGAACCTGGACATGACCCAATGTTTCTTTGGTCTGGTGTAAGAGCCCAATACGCACACCTTCCATGTTGGTGGCAGTGCTCTTTCAGTGCTTGCTGCGAGCACCACATTGATTTCCTTCCAATATGTATGTAAGGAGGTACAGGACCACAGCATGTGAAGAAAGTCTGCGTTCACCTGTAGACAGCGGGGGCATGCTGATGTAGTCATATGAAAGTATTTATTTAATTTATCTGGAGAAAGATATGATCTATGTACAATATATGTCTGTATAAGCCTGAATCTAGAATTCAGAGGTATACATGTGGGAGTGGCTAATATCCTGTCGCATTTGCGGTCTGTCCTTGAGTTACCCCGGTCTTCTTCCCATTTTGAAAGGAGGGACGTCAGAGGTTGTGTGGTATGGATGAGTAGCGCTTCCGCCACCCAATGTATGATGTGGGTCCCATTACCCATAACATGTAAATATTGCAATAGGAGGTGTGCCTCTGGTTCAGTGTTAATATCGCCCCATGCTGCAGTGAGTGATCGCAGGATCGCATTATATAACATGAATTGACCTGTTGGTAAATTATAATCCTCTGCCAGATCTTCAAGAGGTAACGGCGACCTCAGCGTAAAGATAGCCCAGCGTGTGTAGGTCCGCCGCATGCCAGAACACTAGCGCCCCATTGGTAATGCTCTCCTTGCCCCGAAGCATTCCTAGAAGTGCCAACGATGGGGCATAAGGAAGTTTGTCCCAAGTGAGGTACAGGCTCCTCTTGTAGCAACGATGTTCCAGGACAAGACAGGTCTGTGATGGGCATAGGGGCGAGTGGTGGGGTGAACAACTGGTATATCTGGGATTGGGACCACGGCGGCTGTGTGGTAGCGGTGTCATCCAGACTGAGACTCGTCAATCATTTTGTCACCCACTGTAGTTGTGACGCTAGGTAATACAGTTCCAGGTCGGGGGTCGCCTACTAATAGGAGCGTGAAGCTTCCAGAATGATTTTCACCTTAATGCTGGCACGATTAGCAATGAAGAAGAGAATGGTGAGATTTCGATCACAAGCAAATTATTCTGTACCGCAAATGTGACCTTTATGAGGCAGAAAATAGATCACAGACGTAAAACGCTGTTGGAGTATACAAGAGGTTTAAATATAGGATTATTAAATGGCTAGTGCTCTTTGAATTGTCTTGCTCTATACTCCTGTCTCTGTCATGGTTGCAGGATCTGTTTGGATGGGGAAACATCACTTACAACGCATTTATTACAACGCACTACCATTACAACGCAACCATTACAACGCAAACCATTACAACGCATTGCGCTGGGGGGCGCTCTAGGATAGGGAATATATTTAATTTACTATCCAACACCTTCCCTACTATCCACGGGGACTGGAGTTGGAATAGTAAATTAAATAAATCACTATCCAGCGCTTAAAAGCACTATGCGTTGTAGTGGTATGCGATGTAAAAACCGCGTTGTAACAGCAGGCGTTGTAATAGCCTGCGTTGTAACGACACCAATCCGTTTGGATGATATATATGTGTCATTATACTGCTATTCCTTCTGAGCACTACAAATAGACTATTTTCCACATGTTTAATTTGTAGTCTTTTCAATTTAATTCAGCGCTTCTAAGGTCACCACAGGCATACTATTTGAAGAACAATCTTTGAACACAATTAGAGGGACTGCTGTTCTACAAGAGCATATGCAGTGGTGGCTGCCACCAATGGAACCTGGTAGCTTGAATCCAGTGGAACAGTGAGCCCTAAGTGCGCCAGGTATGTCCAGGTGTGGCGCTCGGGCTCACTGTGCAACTGGATTCAAGCTACCCTGGCTGATGAGGAGTGAATCCCCGAAACCGGTCCCAGGATGCTTGTTCCCAGCCCAGGGAGGACCTGGCTTGGCAGTTCAGTCTGGACTGTTCCCATGAGGCACAGGGTCAAGACTGGTTTGCATATGGATGGCTCTACACTGGGTTGGCATGGTGAGCAAAAAAACTATGAATTTAACCCAGATCTATTGACTCTGGGAGAATGTTTGATTTGCTCTATATTCTATCCATCATCTGTGTGTCTTTTGCTTTATGGTAATGTGAAGCATTACAAGTGAAAAGCATGAAAATAGATATGTATTTTTGTGGAAGCACAGAACTTTAGAATAATATGAGTGGAGGTTAAAAGGGAAGGTGATAGTTTCACTGTCAAGTAAGGCCTAAAACTCCACGTAGGTTAATGACGGCCCTCCTCCCATCTGTTCTGCTGCCAGAGAAAAACAACATCAATTATCTAGTTGTCAAAGACACTAAAAAGCATTGCAATGGCGTGTTTATGCCTTTGAAAATTCAAGCTCAGGCCGCTCAGTAAATAAACAAAAATGGTCACAGCTGTGTGGAGGGCAATCAATTTTTGTGGAAGCACACAACTTCTGTCCAATCAAAACATGTAGTCCTGTCTCTCAATATGTGGGCAGAGCAAAAGCCCCTCTCTAGTGATGCTCACATAATTGTCTGGCAACAGATCAGCTGTCAAGCCAGACATAACCAGGAGTCAAGGAGAGAGAGAAAAGCAGAATCAAGTCACAAAAAGGAGGGAGCAATGAACACATAAGAGGTCTTACTTGAATTAATTGGGTTACAAAGGAAGAGAAAGAACAGCAATAAGTGGGCCGCAGATTGGGGGGGGGCGGGGTTGTACAATTAAAAGATCAAGAAGATAAATGAAATGTACAAGCCAAGGGCCACAAGGAAAAAGAGAAAAGAAAAAATGTGAAGTTACAGAAAAAAGGAAGATATGCATACATAAGGAGCCTCTCAAGAAGAGGAGGGGCACAAAATAATCTCCAAATGCAGGGAATGCATAACTGGGACAATAGAAAAGTAGGAGGTTTTGGAGGGCCAGATCCATTGTTTTTGAAAGGATCAATCTTACCCATCAGCAAAGGAGATCCCTGGTGACGGTGGAACACATGCATCAAGGATTCCTTATTTTAGGTCTCATTACCCATTGTAAGAAATTAAATTTTTTATTGGGGTCGATGACTACCCATTGCAAGGACTAATAACAACTTTTGTCAGGGTGACCCCTTAACGTCACTAAGTTAACCTGAGCTCAACCCCTGATAGCTATGGCACTGGGCAGACAGGCTTAACTTAAGGAAATGTGTAAAGTAAGTCTGTAGTACCAGCACAGTAATAAAGTCAAAATACAAAACAATAAAAATCTCAAACAAATTAGACAAAATATACTTAAATGACAAAATACAATAAGGGGAACTGGAGATTTGAATTTTTTAAATTTTAAGTAGGATTAGCGCCAAGAAGCACAATGAGCCAATGATAGTCAATGATCACGTAGACTGCGTCCTTTGATGCTGAGTGTGATGGAGCACAGTTGAATATCCAACCAGGTTCTTCCTGGTCAAAGATTTTACCTTCTGACATTAGTCATTTCAGTCCTACTCCACCAATGTACTGTTCTAAGCCTCCCCTCCTGAACCTATGGGGAGATACTTAGAGACTCACTGGGTGTTCGGCAGAGGCCAACAGCAGGGTCCAGACCAGGTGTAATTGTCACTGGTCAGCTAGGCAGTTCAAGGAAAGGCCTCTTGTAGCTTGTTGTATCTCTGTAGCTTGAACAGGGGGTCTACCTTATGACCCTTGAAGTCCACTTCTTTATCCTGGGTACAAGAGAGAGCAGGCCCAGTCCTTCAGGGCTCTTCTCAGGTCCCAGACAGCAGGTTCAATTCTCTTTTGATTCTTCCACAGATCCACGGGTGTTCTGAAGTGGGTGCTTGGAAGTTCCACATTTATTCCTAGCACAATTTAGTGGGTGTGAAGGACTCCTTGGCACCACCTACCCAATAGGGTAAATGTTCCAGTGGCCAACCCTACCCCCTTAAGGCATTTTCTGTCACACTAAACTTGGACTCCAGGGGTTTGGGGAAATCCAGTTTGAAGCAGCCACTGTACCCACAATAAACCCAGAGACAGACGTCTGGTTGAACATAACTGGGTTCATCAGCAACCAGACAGTGGATACAAAATAATCGTCTTGCTATACTGTTCTCTGCCTTTCAAGTGCACCCTAATGTGTTATGTAAACCCAGCAGGCCTGTCAAGTAGGGTTTGACACTGAAGCAGGATTTGACACTGTAATATCAAAAGGATCCTCAAAGTCCCACACTGCATATTCTGGGACATTCAGAGGAGTCACCGCTGCTTATTAACGTGAGCCGTTTGCTCCCGGAAAGCATTTCACACCTTTTTTTACCCCTATTCTAATGCTAATCCCTAGCTGAGAGTAGTTTGGGAGCAAATACAAATTAGCCTCCAGGCAACTTTAGGCAAGAAAACAGTAACCTAATAAAAGTTAAATTTTCTTAATATTTATCAACAATCCCACTACACCATTCACTTTAGTAACTATTTAAGATAATTGTTTAATTCCTGAGATACAATAATAGTATTTTAATCTGAACTTTGGTTTTCTACATAAGACAGCTAGGCCTCCCACCGTGAAAATAACTTTTGGATGCAGGCATTATAAGGACATCTCAACATTACATTTCAACATGTCCTACTTTTAAATACCATGTACAGTGCCTTGTGGACCACATAGTTGAGTTAATAATGCTTAACAAAGTGAGGTGTTGACCTGTCAAAAGGGTTTGCTTTGGGAGGTCAAATTACAGTTTTTTAGACTGATAAAGTCAGGCTATAATGGTAGGCCTGAAGTCATGTTTACACTGCCATTGTAGTTGATGGCAGATTAGGTGCTGCAGTGCAATAGTGACATTCAACTTAGAGGCCCTGGGTACATTTTCTAACATATACTAGGGACCTATATTAAGGGGGAGTGCAGCCACTTTACCAATGCTTAGTAGGGGGAAAGTGCACAGAGGTCTAATGCGAGCAAAAATATAGGGTCCAGCAAAACACAAAGAATACAGGGTGGCCACACAGAAACGGTGGATTTCCTACTCCCCTGTAAACCCATTCACTGTTCATGTGGCCCTGTTCATCCATCCCTCTTATTGAATTACCCATGCTTCGTTTTTTGGTTGGCTTCTGCCATTAGATTTTCATCCATATTTAGTTCAACTGATTTGGTTAACTCTAATACTGAAATTAATAGTGACACTTCCAATCCACTCAAAGCTTTGCTTTTCTTACTTCGTTTATCCAGTTATAACCAAATTTCATGATTTTAAAGCTTATCCTTTACAATACATTGCTACTCTGAGTTTCCTAATCATGGTTCAGAACCCATTGTTATGGACTCATATGTGACTTTCAACCACCTCCTGGATCAAACCTTGATTCCTGGTATCATGATAAGGAAGCTTTATATAAAGTAATCTGATCTTGCTTTCCGTTCCACTTGCAACTGGAAGCTTTTACAAATGCCCAGAGAAGGATGGACCAATTGCCTCTTTTATCGGTTTACTGAATTAAGGACAGTCCCTCCCAAAATCCATGGTGGTTGAGGTCGTGTTGGTACGCAAACAATAAATTAATGCCTGCAAAAAAACCACACAAAATAAGGAAAAAGACAAGTGCACTAAATAAAAATAAGAGACGGATCTCTGAAGGGCACCATGGAAGTGAATGACAATTACAATAGATGATCCTGCTGAAGCCAGAAATCTTGTGAAATAAGTGTTGGCATTTTGTAGCAGTCACTTCTGTAATGCAAAATGAGGGGGCCCCCATGCGGAATGTGATGATGGCCCCACCAAGTCTACCAAATTTCACAGATATTCATTGGCCTTGAGCTGAATGACGCTCCCCCTGAATGGTTCAGGCCCCTATAGGTTTGGGGGCCCCCTGCGCTGCACTACTGCCTGGTGAAATAATTGAAACCAACTTGGAGCAGTGTCCTTCGCCTGACTATTTGTTAATATAGTGTACAACATTATACCAATTGAGAAAATTGGTATTTCATAAAGAGGAGCGCATGCAGGTCTAGGGTTGGCATTTGCCCAATTGTGGATCATGTAAACACGAAAAAGAATATTGAGGCAGAAGAGAGAGATGGAACACATGGCAGACCTATGCTATAGTGACAAGTAGAGTTTCTAAATTGTTGAACAAAGAAAACTGCAGAGTAGATAAAGGAAATCAATCCCACATGAAAAGAGAAAAAACACAGGGACTAAAAGATAAGGCAAGTTGTCAATAAATCCACTGAAAACAAGTCCAGAAGAATTGTGATGCAAGAATCTGCAATAAATACTGCCGTATACAGTATCAAGAAGTCCCATTTGACAGGAAGTGGGTGGGTGCACGTACCAGCCACCTTTGATTGGATTAAATTCTGAGCTACTATGGCTCCCATATTCGTTTGGGACTGGCATGTTTGCACCAAGCAGGAAGACACATCTGGCCTGAACCAGATACTCAGTCTTTATTTGCCCTATGGGGTGAGGCTCCAGAACTATAAAATTGACTGTTTTCCCAATCTGCATGGTTGAATTATCGGATGTTGCCCTCTTCCCAAGGTAAGGAGAGAATGAGAGAAGCAGTATAAAATGGGAAACAGTGTGTGCACTTGTTAGAAATGGGGTTTCTGGTTGGCTAGGGTATGCACATAAGCCAGGCAGAACCCACCACTCTAGTCAGGATAAGGGAGTTACACACCCAAGCTAACTCCTGCTCACCCCCTTGGTAGCTTGGTAGAACAGTCAGTCTTATCCCAGAGACAATATAAAAAGCATTTGCACAACACACACACACACACCAGTGACACAACAAATACACCACAAAAGGGACACCACACCAGATTATATAAAAATATCTCATATATTGTATATAAATATATAGACTACAATCACATAAATCATAAATCACTTTACCAACTAGACGATTGTCATAACATCACTTTTAGTACCATAATGTAAATACTTACAGGTTACACACATCATGGAAAACATCCTACACCAGCACTGTACATATTATACAGGTCCTGAAATAATACTCGTTATCCTGATATTGCAAGGCATAAAACGACACATATCATAATCGTCAGGGCATAAAAGGCAGTAGTTAGGGTAGGGAGATAACACGTAAATCACTATATAACATCACACACATGCAGGGTGTAGTAGTCACATAGATATAGTGCCCTTGCACTTCCCTTAAATGTTATACGGTAATTTAGCAAGTTTCCTCTATGGGGCAATACTAGGATCAGAGTCCTCCATCGAGGTCTCACCCAGTCCTTGGAGCCAAACACAGAGCCCCCAAGTAGGTGCAGGCAACTTACACCTCCCACGTCAGCAGTGCCAGTTTCCTTTCCGTGGCCCGTGTGGTCTCCAGACCACCTACAGCAGCCCCACACCTCCTCGGGGTGTCTCCCTTTCTTACTGCTACAGGAGCTATGGGGATTATCTCGTTGCGTCCTGCCCCGAGGTTCAGATGGTTCACTGTGCTTAAATGGTTTGCTTCCTTCCTCTCTGATAGATCCCAAATGATCAAAATAGCGAACAGTCTTTCACCTCCTTCAGCGGTAGGTCAAGGTGATCCTCAAGGCTTTATACTTGCACCCACACTGTTCAAACTCTATTTAGAACCACTGGGAGATCTCCTAAGTAAATCCGGGGTCCACTATCATCTCTACGCAGACGACACTTAAATCTACCTCAAAGTTGCCTCCACTCACGATCTCTCCGTCCTAAGCTCTACTCTGGACTCCATTCAAAACTGGATGTCAACACATCAACTGATTCTGAATCCCTCCAAAACTGAATTCCTCCTCTCTCCTCCTCACTCTCTCCTCCCCGGTGCAATCATGGATGGATCATTTGAACCTACTTAACAACAAACCCATCATTGTTGATAGCGCAAAATCCCTGGGTGTCATAATCGACAAAAAGCTCAATCTAATCTCCCATATCAACTCCATTGCAAAGTCTGCTCGATACCAACTGTGCCTTCTTTGGGGAATTTGTCGCTTCTTCCCGGAGCAAGACCTTAAAACTCTGTTCCAATCGCTGGTCCTCTCCAGACTGTACTACTGCAATTCTCTTCTCACTGGCCTCCCCAAATCCCACCTGTCCCCCCTTAAATCTATTCTCCTTTCAGCAGCTCGCTTCATTTATGGGGCCAAAAGAAGCGACCACATCACACACATGCTATCCACCCTCCGCTGGCTTCCCATTGAGGCAAGATCTATCTACAAGACTGCCTGTATCACCCACAAAGCCTTACACTCCTCTCCTTGCTACCTGGCGAATAAACTGAAACTCTCTGGAGGCTCTAGACCATCACGTAATGCCGAAAATGTACTGCTTGAACCTCCCACTTTCAAGAAGGAAAGATCAATGGCCCAATCCTTTTCAGGCAACGCGGTGAGAATCTGGAATTCACTTCCGCCTCAGCTCCGGACCACCACCTCCTCCCAGGCCTTCAAAACTGACCTCAAAGTTCTCCTCTTTCAAAGACACTTCCAAATGTAATTCACACCCTCTCTATTATCTGAAGGAAGACCCTCCATTATAGAGAATCCTTTTCTCCATGACTATGGAAGTGCCTTCCCAGTGTGTTCTGCCAGCCATTGCAGTATCATCCTTCTACCTGTGTTTGGTACTCGTTTGTAGCATGCACACGTCACTTTTCTCTTGTAACACACTGTTTGCTACCTCTTACACTTTGTTTGCTTTAGATACTTGCACAAGTGCCACCATTGCCCACGTAACGTGTGTTCTTGTGCTTGAGTGTCTGCCATTTATTGCAGTATTATACCTCTACTTGTACTTTGTACGCTGTTGTAACCTGCACACATGTCACTTTTTCCTCCGGTAATGCACCGTTTGCTACCTCTTGTATTTTGTTTGCTCACAATTGTAATTTTTGCCTCATGTAACTTAACATTTGCTTTTGTAATTTGCTCACTTGTAATGTTCTCCTCATGTATCTGTTCTGTTCCTAGTGTGAAGCGCTCTGACACCTTCGGTTAAAGTCCGCGCTATATAAAAACGCATAAAATAAATAAATAAAATAAAACACCACTGGTGCAGCACCTCCGCTCTAAGCACAGCACATGCGCTGGCAGCCAGGGAGAGAAAGAGCACTTCCTCAACAACAAGCTCTCCCTCCTGCTGCCCTGAATACGAGGGACAGTGCAGTGCTCGACACGCGGAGTGTACACCACAAAGTGCTCACTTTGTTCTGGTTTTGAGTGCTCCCTCTTGAAAGGGGAATGACTCTCTACATGCTTACTTTGTAAAAAGGTATAAGAACAGTCCAGTCCTTCTCCTGCTCCTGACAGAAGCAGCAACCGCAGGCCGATCCCCCCAACACACAGCAGGGGCCGCACTCCTCACACAGCTCTGCCAGCTCTCCTTCCAGGTAGGTTCCTTTTTGATCCAGCAAGGATCCTTTTAAGTCTTTGATTTCCCTGTGACTTCCAACAGGAGGCAAGCACATCAAGCCCTTGGACACCTTCCCAAGTAGAATATCACAGCAGGGCAAAAAGAGTTAGTCCTTTTCCTCTGCCCACAGATAGAAGCAGCACCTGCACACCAACCCAGCCCTCACACATAAAAGTGCAGCATTCCTCACACAGCTCTTCAGCTCTTCTTCTTGGCAGGGCCCCCTTGTTTCCAGGAGTGATCTAAAGTTCTGGGGTTTTAGATCCAATACTTATTCCCCATTTCCTCATTGAAGTGTTTGTTTCAGAGACGCTGAGCTCAGTACAAACAAGTTATTTCCTCTCTAGTCCAGCTTGACCACAGGGGGTGGAGACAGCATTGTGCAAAGGAGCCACAGCCTTATCAGGTCCTAGTGAAAACTCCTCCCACCACGCTGTGGAAGAGGTGTGGCGCAGCAGCCAGGGTGCCTGACTCTGGACCACAGGGTTCACGGTTCCATCCCTGGCTCCGGCGGCAGGTTAGCCCAGCACCATGTGACTCTGGGCAATAGCTTGCTTAATCTTCCCGACAGCCCCCAGCGCCTGGACACCTCCGTCGGAGGTAGCTGTGCGCTTTACAAATGCTGGCATTTACATTTACATTTACTCTTAATGCAGAAAGGTCTATTCAGCCTGGCTATGAGTCACCCAGGAAAGGCAGAACGTACCTCAACCCCCTTGTGACTGTCTAAAGTGAATGCAAATCCCCAGCTCCTGTCATTCCAAAACCAGACGGTGAATACACAAACTGGCAGAGGAACATAGAATGGTAAAGCAAGAAAATGCCCACTTTCTAAAGGTGCAATTTTCCAACTCACGATTTAACAATTTAAAAACCACCTTTACTAAAAGGTGTGTTATTAAATTTAGAGTTTAGAGAGCCTATACTCCATTTCTCAATCTTGTTGATATTACAACGCAGCTCTCATGTTAACCTGAGGGACAGACAGCCTTTCAATATTGAAAAATGAATTACATAGTATTTCACTATCATGACATGTAAAACACACCAGCACGTGTCTTACCTTTTACATACACTCCACATGGGGATACCTTGGGCCTACCTGAGAGGTGCCTTACATGTAAGAAAAGGGAAGGTGGGGGCCTGGCAATTGGGTGCACTTGCGAAGTCGACATGGCAGTTTATAACTGCATGCACAGACACTGCAGTGGCAGGTCTGAGATACTTTTACAGAGCTACTCATGTGCGTGGCACAACCAGTGCTTGGAAGCCCACTAGTAGCATTTGATTTACTGGTCTGGGCATACTCAGTGCACTTTACTAAGGACTTACCAGTAAATCAAATATGTCAATCATGGATTACCAATCAGAATTACAATTTACACGGAGAGCATATGCACTTTAGCACTGATAAGCAGTGGTAAAGTGCCCAGAGTCCTAACACCAACAAAAACTGGGTCAGAAAAATAGGAGGCAAAAGGCCAAAAGTTTGGGGATAAATCTGCAAAAAGGCCAGGTCTAATACAACCCCCTCCCAGCTTAAAGCCAGGGTAGACTAATCAATCCCTTGATAGACTTTCCTTCCTGTAGCTATAGAACATAGACCTGGCCCACAATTGATGGGGCACATTGGAGCCCTCTGTCCATACTCTCAGGGCCTGCTAAGCTAACCCATGGGGAACCTTTACCCTCACCTGTGGACCCCATCTATGCAGCACAGTCCTTAATCCTTGACCTGCTGGGGTCTGATGAAGCAGTAGTATATCCCAATTAGGGTAGAACCAGTACTACCAGCCATTACAAAGAGTAAGTCATGGTGGCTTAAATCCCAAACATTAATTCATTATTGTTTTCCAGTCCACCTTAGTGTAGATAGTTTTTTTTAACTTTAGGTCCTGACGAATCGTCTCTAAACTTGTAGAATTGCGAAGAAACATGTTTTCAAACCACAAGGAAGAGAGCCACACCTAAGACATTAACTTAGCATTGCGCCTTTCCTCTTTATTTTAATCAGGGTAGGAGATCCCACAATTAAAATTATTTTTGCTGGTACTCCCAACCCTGTTTTAACTCACATAAACATCACACACCACTTATTAATCTACACTCACTAAATCTCTCACCCACACGGCACCAAACAGCTATTTTGAAAAAGATCTCAGCCAAAGTGCTCCTCATCGGAAGCCCATCAGGCATTGCAATGCCAGCCAGACGAGGAGCAGCCAGACATTGAAGCATGACACCCAACTGGATGTGTGAGGGCATTACATTCCAAAGAAATGGATTCCCATCTCTTTGACTCTGTAGCCTACTGTCCTTTGTATATTTCTAAATTCCAGATCATTTAGGAACAGCACAACTTTAATTTTCATATTGGGGAAACATGAGCCACCTCCTTCAGGATTACAAAAGCTTCTTCAGACCCTCTAGACTCCACAAAAGATCTGCCTCCAGTGCAAGCTCACTGGGGTCAGAGAACTCACACTTCACCGGGTTTTGGCATAGCTCTGGAAAAGAGGGACTGAGCATATGCTCTCCAACAATTGAGTCACATGGCCCCTCACATGGGTTAACCAACATACCCTTCACCTCAGCATCCAGTGCCTTGCAAAAGTACCCCACATCACCCTCCTAAGACTGGTGAGACAGCATCTGACTGTTTCGGTCACTCAAACCGCACTCTTCTGGGCTGTCTCCATGCTCACATACCAGTGTTCTACCATGGCAGAACCCCTTTCCATGCACCTCTCATCTAGAGTCAGCAAAGTGTCCCTCCTACCACTAGGAATATGAGCCCCTGTGCTACTTCCCTTATCCATCTCACAGACCCTGTGCACCAGTGGAGCTTCCTCCTAAACCTGACCGCCTGGTGTACATCAACCCCCTCCTTCAAGGCAGGCCCCACTTCTCTATGTGTGTGCCCTTCTCCCTCAGCACCAGATATCACATTTTTGCTGCCACCATCTGAGCTTGACTTTTGCTCTCATGGTATTCCTTTTCAACTCAGCAAAGTTTAGTTCATAAGCTCCATAACTTTCCTCAAATTCCACAATATTATTCTCATTCCATCCCAATTCTCTTGTAGCTCAAAAGGCTATCAATTAATTTGTAAAGCAAGAAAATGCACGCTTTCTAAAAGTTTTTATACAAAACTTGGTATCTAGTTGCATTAGTTTTCCGAAACTTGATCAATAAAAGAGTAAGTTATTCACAAACCTGTGTGATTTATTTAACTTATCTTCACCTTATTCAAAAGAGTGTTTGATGCATTTGAGTCATGTCATTATAAAGGGCAACACTTGATTGTGTGGCATATTTCTCAACAATATACATATACAAATTACAAAAACACTTGTATATAAAAAAATCATACGTACAAAACTCAACATAAGGTGAACAGACTTTATATATACTTACTAGCAGCCCGTCCCGACCTTGTCCGGTAGCAATCAGGCTTCCCCGACCCCCGCCTGGCTTCCCCGACATTGCTCAGCAGCCCGGGCCCCCGGCCGCTCCATCCCCCGCCTGCCCCGACCCCCGCCTGCCCCGACATTGTCCCCCGGATGTCACAAAGGCCCAGTGTTGAGGCGCTCTGAATAAATCTCCATGGCAGATGCTGTAAGTCCCCGTCCCCCGCCTGCCCCGACCCCCGCCTGCCCCGACATTGTCCCCCGGAGCCTTTCCTCAGCCGATGTAAATTGTACCCTTCTGTTTTGTTGTAACTCCCTGTCCCCCGCCTGCCCGACATTGTTCCCCGGAGCCTTACCTCAGCCGCCGCTCCTCAGTTCACCGCTCCTCCTTCTGTTTTGGTGTAAGTCCCCGTCCCCCGCCTGCCCCGACCCCCGCCTGCCCGACATTGTCCCCTGGAGCCTTACCTCAGCCGCCTAATCTCAATTCACCGCTCCTCACCGCTGGCCCGCTGCTCCACACCTCCTCCCCCGCGCCATATCCGCCGCTCGTCACCGCTCCTCCCCCACGCCATGTCCGCCGCTCCTCCTCACGCTCCTGGACGCCGCTCCTCCCCGCGCTCCTGACGTCAGCACGGAGGTCGCGGCTGGCGCTACTTCGAGGGGACTACTTTTTTTATAATGTAAATTTTTTTAATATAACGTATTTTTTAACTTTATATAGCCTATGTCCATCTGCACACCCTGAGGATTACAACAATGTATCGGGTGTGTAGATTGGCGCTGTGGTTCCCGAGTTTACCCGCCTCAAAGCCTCAAAGTTCTACCTTTATAATAGTAGTATAGATATGACATGTGTGACCAGTCCCTAACTAGAATCAAAAACAATGGGCAGAAAATGTACATTTCTCCAACTGAATGTCTGTTGCCTCCTGCCAGTGTATATAGCTCTGGGAACTCTGATTTAAAGTGTTGTCAATAAGAGAGTACTATTAGTGTGAAAATCTCTCCTGGAACACACTGCAGGTATCTTATCCCAGACACCGGGGTCGACAAGTTTCAAACCCCGAAGTGGTTATGGGGTTTTCATCAGGACCTGGATGTGGTTGTGTCTGTTGGGAACAAATAAACCTGTCTGTTATGCGCAGGTAACTATAAAAGCCTAGCCCACTGCCATATCCTTATTGTTTCAACACTGTACCTTCAGTGCTTTGATCTTGTCCTTAGTGGAAAATGTAATTAGAAAATGGTTGTGGAGCCTAAATTGTTATCTGATTCCTGCCGGAAGAAAGTGTGTGGTATTTAGAATGATTATGTGTGATCAACCCTGCGTGAATCGAATAGTCAGATAGAGTAGCAGGGAGACTTGCCTTTTGTGCAATTCTGGTCTTCAGTTTAATGCTAACTTCTAAGACCCGAAGTGTAGGTTCGGCCTGTTGGGTGATAAAACATATTTTTAGAGGGATGGCTGTGGCGGGCTCAAGATAGTTGGAGACTGGATGTAGGTAGAATGGGAGTGGGGTAGCTCACGTTCCCTGGAGTTGTTTATGGCTGGGAGACAGGAACTCTGCATGTTGGGGGTGGCGGGCGGTTTTAATCTCGTCGAGCAGGGAGGCAGGGAGGGGGGTGAGATTTTGAGGGGATGGGTAAGTTTGGGTTTGATTTGTTGTGGGGTTTGTAACATTTGGTTTTTTGCAGCAGGAAGAAGTGGCATCTTGTATATGTACATCTTAGCTGGCATCACCATCCAGGTCACCAATGTAATGTTCCAGGCATTGTATTGCGAAGCAACGGCCTAGGGGCTGCCCGGAAGGATGCAGCGGAGGGTTTAGGACACAACATATTCTCCATGACTACCATTGTACTAATATTTGAGGCTAATGGCGAGAGGTCAGGGACTTAAACTCACAACATGGAATGTCAATGGGTTAAGAGAGTCATTGTATTGCAGTATATCCATCGTCAGGGGCTTGATATAGTGCTATTGCAGGAAACTCATCTGATAGGTATTCTTGTGTGGCCCTCAATAGAAAGGGATATTGCATGATAGCACACTCAGGCTTCACTACTGGGTCCAGAGGGTGGGAGTCTCCTTCGTAAAGGCTGCCCCTACGTGGTACAGAACAATTGGACAGGTCCACAGGGTAGATAAGCAGCTTGTACTAGTATGTGGGAGGGCAGGGTTCCTAATTTTCTCTCTGTGTACGCCCCACCAGGTCTGCAATGCTTGACATTGACGGATGTTGGGGCGCTATTACTGAACCTACCTGTGGGGACCCTGATTATGGAAGGCGACTTCCACCTGACGATGGATGGACAACTGGACCGGTCCCCGCCCAGACGTGACTTGACACACTGTTCACAACTCAGTGATTTTACCAATGCCTTGGGGATGGTGGATATCTGGAGATGGTCACACCCCCATGACACACACTTTACGTTTCAATCTGATGTGCATGGTAGTCAATCAAGACACAAATTCACTGACTCTGCGTGCTTGGCGCGAGGAGTTTCGGATCATTCCCCTGTACTGACGGTCCTCGGTGCTCCGCGCGTTACATGACCCGGTCCGATCATGATTCAGCCATGGGCGCTAAAGATTCCACATATTAGAGAAACTTTGCGGCAAGACACTGATTAATACTTTGAGGGGAATATAGGGTCAGTTAAGTCGGCAATTACACTGTGGGGTGCGTACGGTGCAGTGATTAAGGGGAGGGCACTGTCACTAAAGGTGGGCCATAGGGCCGCGCGTAACCGGAGAGTGGTCGAATTAGAAACAGAGATCTCCCTCCTTGGGGGCTTCATCTCCCAGGGCCCAGATCCTGATACTCAGCACCGTCTCAATAAAAAAGGCAGGACTATAGACAGTTGCTCCTGGAGGACGCCAACAGGCATTCCCTTGCCACTGGACACCAGATTTACGAGCAGGCCGAGCGTACTGGTAAACTACTGGCATGGCTGGAACTCAAGGAGCAGTCGGCAAGATGGGTTCGTGCAATCAAGGGGCCTAACAATGATCTGATAACTGACCCACAGGGCATTGCCGATACCATCGCGATCCATTATAAAAGAGTGTACAGCATTCCGCAAACTTCACAAGCCTTGATGGCCGCAGATCTTCTTGCCACTATCAAGGTAGCATGTATCTCTCAACAGGGTAGGGAGGCTTTAGACGAGGACATATCTGTAGACGAGATTCGGAGAGCAGTTCAGGACATTCGTGTAGGTAAAGTGATGGGTCCTAATGGGTGCCCTATTGAACTGCTCAAACCCATGGCATTGAAGCTGGCACCCCATCTGCTCAATCTGTTTAACGAAAGCTATGAGAATAGATTTCTCCTGGCTGATATCCGCACGGCCACCATTGTAGCTATCCACAAACCCGATAAACCGGTGGATGAGTGCACATCGTACTGGCCCATATCTATGATTAAAGTGGAGGCAAAAATCTTGGCTAAATTGTTGGCTAACCGGCTGCTCCCTTATCTCACCGACCTGGTGCGTGTGGGTATTCTTTCACGCGTTGGTTACTTATGACTCGCTGCGTGTTGGCAAATGCTGCACGTTGTCTGTTGTAAATGCACTGTTCCTAACTGGCTTGTACTTGAACGCTGCAAGTTATCTGTTCTAAACGCACCGGTACAGAATAACGTGAGCTTACTACAAAGACACAGTCACTTGCCTGAAGTTCTTTTCAGCCTCCGATCTCATGTTGGGAGTCTTCTCGTAAATTACATTTTCCAAATGCCTCCTTGTTGATAAGCCTTCGAGGGAAACACTCAAAATCCATACTTGAGTGTTCAGGAGTCATGCATGGCAACAAATGTTTGAGGTGCATTGTGGGTTATTGAGTTCAAAGAACGGACGAGCCTTATTCCTATGAGTGTAAGGACGTGTTGCATTATTCATATAATTTGGCGACTTCGGTCATTTCGTTTAACCCTTTCATGACAGTGTCAAATTTCATTATAAGGTACGCTTCCTTTTTTGGTAACAACATTTCTGGGTGTCCGCCTCTGGGGTTCTGTGTGATAGCACAGAGAACCGTCCACTTGAAATCTTTTTCAGCATGCTTGTGTTCCGCAAAGTGATTTACCATTGGTGCTGTATTTTCTAAAAGTGGCATTTTCCAACACACAATTTAAAAACCACCTTTACTAAAAGGTGTGTTATTAAATTCTGAGTTCAGAGAGCCTAAACTCCATTTCTTTATGTTGTCCCAATTGAAAGTTACACTTGTAGGATGTTACAAGGCAGCTCGAATGTTAACCTATGGGACATACAGCCTTTCAAAAGTTAAAACATACTACACAGCATTTCACTAACAAGACATGTAAAACACACCGGCACGTGTCCTACCTTTCACACACACTACACCCTGTCCATGAGGGACAGGGTTTTAGATGTGCCTTACATGCAACAAAAGGAGAGGTTAGGCCTGGTAAGTGGGTGCACTTGCCTGGTCGACATGGCAGTTTAAAACTGTGCATGCATACACTGCAGTGGCAGGTCTGAGACACATTTACAGGGTTACTCAGAGTTGCATAGTTATCTCAGACTGGTCAGAAATGTTCAGCATGGATTTCTTTTTTGACAATATTCCGATTATCTATAATACATCATATGGTTGTCTTTGCAAGCGGGGCAAAGTTGGCCACAAATGATGTCAAATGCCCATGTGACAATACAGCTGAACAATCCACACTGCCCCTAACTCTTTTCTGTAAATGTTACCCTAAATGCAGAAAAACATATTTGAAACTTCTGTTTTTATGTGAAAGATTGTTTGACTACTGGGAGGCATTTCAGTTTTTGATGGACATGAAGGACACTAAGGTCTGTAATGCATTAGCAAAATATTTTGCAAATGTAATAATTATAAGGAAAAGGTTTTTGAATATAGATGTAACCTTCTGTTAATATTGTATATATGTCTTACTATTTACACTTTACTTCAGATGTAGTCTGTTTTAAAATGACGATTTTAAAGTTTTATGATACATTTATTGTGGGGTTGGAATGGAATTTTAAGCTATTTATTACTCTTCTTTTTTTACTTTTGATGGACATGTATTGAGATAATTTTTATTTTTTAATGTTTTATTTGTGACATGAACCGAATAAAGATTGACTGAATTGATTGAACTTGTACATCACATTTTGCCATGTTAGTGCTCATTGTTATGGTTTATATCAACCACCCAATAAAACTTGGAACTAGAACTAGTGGGGATAATAGTCATTTAATTCTTGATGATATTCTTTGATTTTTAAATCTGACAAATATGTGAGTTGTTACATGTACAATATAAAGTGGAATAACCCATCTCAATTTAGATTTCTGAATTGTTGAACTTGTTTGCTAAACTGAGGGTACTGTGAGGCGCTATCAGTCACACCAACATAGGAAAGTAAAATTTTTATTATAAAAATGCATTGATCAATCTTAGTGACAGTTCATTCCTTAGTGCAAGGAAGTTGGCGCACTGAGTACACTGACTCCTGCCGGTCGAGAGTCTACCGTTGTGTAAGAGTAGGTAGTCTTCTTGATGTTCTAGAGATTTCTATTTCGACAAAACAGACTAATGAAGAACTGTAGTGGTTCAAGAAGTCCTGGCAGTTTGCGGGTGTTGCGTCATTTTGGTATCGCGCGGAGATTTGCTGGCAAACACCGTAGTCATGTACATTATGGTGACCTTTGACAGACATGCACTGGTTTTGGTGGGCAAATCGTGAACACAGCAGTACAGGGAATATGTGAGATTGGAACAGAGGATGATTGAGAATTCCTCAGCATGGGGAATACCTTTTTTGAAAAAAGAGAAAGACGTGAATAAGGAAGAGAAATGTTCCCCAATAGGGAAAAGGCAGCCAAGAAAAGGTTACACACACGCACATGGCTTAGCCAATGGCAAGAATACACGTCCAAATATGGAGAATTAGGATTTCCACAAGCAGGAATTTCCATATTCCCAGAATATTTTTTAAAAAATCTTTGGAAGCAGGTGGCAAGCAAAATAAAAGGAAAAAGTTTGCATTAAAAAATCTGCAATAGGGCTTATTCGTGGAAAAACACACAGGAGTATGAGAGACAGACAAAATGGAGGGAGACCATTGGAAAGTACCCTTTGATAGAGAGTGAGGAAACAGCAGAGGAGAAACCTGGGGAGAGCGGGAAATTCAAAAACAAGTCAGAAGCAGAATGTGAGGAGGAGGGTGTCTTCAAAGATGAGCTCTTCAGTATAAGACCACCCCCATATAGCAAAGCAACCACACCGAACACTACAGCTCTGATCGCAACTGAGACAAGAACAAACAGTGAAACCCCTATAGAAGTTCACGCATGGCCAAGTTATTCAGAAAGTCCTATTACATCCCCTGCTCAGCCCTAGACAAGCACAGTGCTTTCGTCAGGTGCCTCAAAATCTTCTCCTGCCGAGACTTTTGCTAGTATTCCTCTAAATCAGACCTTTCAATGTGTCTCCCACTACCCCGCATTGGTAACCTGGCAAAATAGCATTATGCTCTCTGCAAGGAGAGGTTTTGGAAAGTTCCATGGCGAAAGCTCAAGCATTTATGGTGAGTCTACCAGCCGATCCATCAAGTATGTGAAATACTCGACAGAGACGTAATGTTACTCAATCGAAAGCTGAATTTGAAGAAATTATTTACTCGAAACGTAGGGAAGGCTTTCTTGGGACATAATAATGAGAGTGAATTGCTGTATATGAGCGAGGAGGCTGCAGAGTAACATGAGAGGCGCATGGGAGAATGGAGAAAGTGGCAGATGAATTCTGTGTTGATTCAGCACAGAGAAAGAAACTGCGAAGAATGTTAGGATGATCATGTGTGAGAAGGAATTGAAGTTACTGAAGTTGGGAGGGCTGTAACACATGTGAGGGAGTTGATTGAGTACATTATGGATTGGAGCATGTTTAGAGACCTGTGGTCAAGAAGAAAAGGATTAAGGTTACACGAAAGAAGGAAGTTGCCAAGGAAGGTGGTGGATATGGTCCTCTCTACATGGTCACCCCCAACATTTTTTCCTTTACCCTCCACTTTTCACAGGATTAATTTTTGCTGGCCTTAGAACTCTTCTGTGCACTTTACCACTGCTAACAAGAGCAAAAGTACTTGAGCTCTGTCCTCCAACCACAGCAACATTGGTTTGTACCCATTTGGCATACTTAATTAATTATAAGTCCCTAGTAAAGTGACACTACACGTGCCCAGGACCTGTAAATTAAATGCTACTAGTGGGTCTGCAACACTGATTGTGCCACCCATTAAGTGGCCCTTGTAACATTTCTCACATTCTCCATTGCAGCCTGTGTGTGTGTGTGCAGTTTTTTGCCAGACCCAAACCTTCCTTTTTAATATATATAAGTTGCTCCCAGGATAGGCCCTTGACAGTCCAGAGGCCACAGTGCAATGTAGTTAAAAAGTTAGACATGTACGTTTAAGTTTAACATGTACTGCTAATAAAAAACATTTACATTCGTTTTTCACTACTGCAAGGCCTACCTATCCCATAGGATAACATTGGAGTTACCTTATGACATTCTATATGTGTCATTTACAAATAGTAATGGGTGAATGTTAGAAAATAGGTTGTTGATTGACTGAGGTGCAAGCCCTAGTCAAGCAGCAACCACAATCCTAGTCAGGGCAAGGTAACCTGTGCTCACCCTCTGGTAGCTTGGCTCGGAGAAGTCAGGCTTAACTTAGAGGCTAGTCTTTGTGCAACACTTCAAACAGTAAAACTGTGAAAACACCGCACAAAAGGACTCCACACCAGTTTAGAAAAATATATCTGTGAATTTAATAAATAAAATAGGACCAAAATGTCAAAAATCCAATTAGTAGAACGGGAGATATTGAATTTTAAAGTTTATAGTGAAAATTAGCGCCAAAATGCATAAAACACTATTGGGGATATCTTGTCACGCCGGACCGGTGAAAAGTAACAAGCTCAGGCTGACCGTGATGGAGTGTGGGCTAGTTACAGAGTATCTTAAATCTTAAATCCAAGTTGCAGAGCGTTGCGTGGATCAGATGTGTCATGCAGCCGAGGCGAAGCGTCGATTCCAAGATGCGGCAAGGTGCAATGCAAGGTCCTGTTGCATTGACAACAAGGATCCCGTTGACAGGGCTTGTGACGGGAAGTCGGGGATGCAGTGTATAGTCGATGCCGTACAACACTCACAAACCCTCACCACATGTACTTGATGCACAAGATGCAACGCTCACATACAGGCACAGCATGCACACACACTAACCACATGCACACACAGCTACGTTGCGCAACACAAGCCATGCCAATAATACAGACCCACCACATATTAAACAACATATGACGCAGTACCTAATATGCACATGTATCAATGTATCAATGAGACCATCTTCGACACCTTGGTGGATTATTTCAAGGTTCAAACAATGTATATCAATTAGTTCCCCTTAATGTAATATAGAAGTAGACTTAAAAAAGAAATAAAGTGACCTCACACAGAGGGGTTGAATTTGAGTGCATATTCGTTCTTAGGACTAAAGCCGTGGTATCTGTCAAACGGTCTCATCTCAGCATTCCACGTTTGCAGCGCCTGTCAAACGGTTTGTGGTAAATCTTCAGTGGGACTAACCTGGGACTGTATCCAACCTCCGCTCCAGAGCAGTGGGCCTGAACCTCTGAATTTGACCTGTCCAGCACAACTAGATATCCTGAGTTGGCTCTACATTCACTTTATTCCTTAAAAATCCATAGCTCCATTTCTACTGATTTATTTTTCTAGTTGTGGTCTTGTTTTGTTTATTACATTCTGCTCTATTTTGCTAATCTGGTGTGGGGTATTTTGTGTGGTGTTTACCCTGTTGTTCTGTTTGAAGTGTTGCACAAATACTTTACACGTTTCCTCTAAGTTAAGTCTGACTTCTCTGTGCCAAGACACCAGGGTGTTGAGAACAATTTAATTTGGAGTTTGGTTGTGCCTTACCCTGACAAGGAATGTGGTTGCTGCTTGACCAGGTCTCACACCCTAGTCAAAACACAACCCAATTTTCACAGAAGGTGAGGGGGAAGCTGCAAGAGAAGCAGTAAGGGAATGCCCTCTGAGGGAAGTACAGGGAGGAGCATATGTGCATGCCCATGGTACTGTACCGATCTCTTACATTTTACAAATTCTCTACCTAAGTTATTGGGAAAACCCTGATGAATAGTACAAGCAGAAGAACCAGCTTGTGACCATTTCAAATGTCTTGCTGGAGGTATAGATATGTTGTTCGAAGTGGCGGTCCCAAATGACTTGTGGGCAGAATGCTGGGGAGCAGTGGAGTGCCGGACCCAGAATCCTTTTAGAGTAGAAGGAGCAAATGCACCTTCACCCTTGGTAATGACAAAATATGATGAAGTCATAAAACCCTTAAAAACTAATGTTCCTCAAAAGGAAATAAAAATTGGCACAAGATTTTCTGAACCACTCAATATGCAAAGAGTCCATGCATGCATGCTTTGAGAGGTTGATGCAGGTGAACAGGGAGCATATTGAACTAAATGAGCCACTTGGACATAATATGGGAGGGTTTCTTACTTCTTTTGTGCAATGGCTATGACCAGAAATCAGCAACCAGATCATCGTAGGTGTTCTCTGCTGACAGGGTAAACCCCTTGATGAGATTCTGTAGTATATAAAATATTGTGGTGACATGTTAGAAGCCAAGCTAAAGGGGCTCAAGAAAAAGTTTATGACTTCACAGACCAAATTAGCGCAGAACAAAGGTATGACAGGACTTAAAGTACCCCACGATACTGACCCCAGAGTTGAATGAACATGCAGGGAGTTTCTATGGCATATGGAGGAAGTGCCCAGGGAACCAGGAGCATAGCTAGAGCTTGTGGCGCCCGGGGCTATCCCTCAGATTGCCGCCCCTGGGGAGGGGGGGAGGGGGCTGGGGAAAAAGGACCGAGAGACACGTAGTATCGCCGCTAATAGTTACCTCGATCATGCAAGTTACATGCACATACATGACATGATCCAAGGCTACACAGTTAAATACACCGGTGACCGGCAGTACAAAGGAGAACACACAGACTGCCACCCTGCAGGATTTCAGGAAGGGCCTGAAAACATGGTTATTCCATTAACGTCCCTCATCAGCAGCACAGCCCCGACCATCCAACGCCTAGATACCCTCACAGGTGATAAGTAGAGCTATGCAAAATATTTAGCTATTACTAGGCACCACTCTGTGTTCACTCCCATAATTGTCACCTTGTACTCAAAATTAAGCATGTGGTATTTTGAACACTTTCTCCTTTGCTTCGCGTTGTTCTTGCGAGTAGTACCTTTACAACCCATAGCTCACAATATTTTCTTCAGATGCCGTTTAACACTATGGTCAAGAATTTCTGCATTATGTTAGGGGAAGAAAATATTGGTACAAATCCATCAAGTTTCAAAGTTGTGAGAAAAACAGTTAAAAAATGTACTTGAGGTGAAACTGCAAATCCTATTTTAGCACCAACTAGCACTGGGAAGAAATATTGCCACTTTGCGGGGAAAAATGTACATCAGGGTGTAAATGTAGAAAACACTCCTGCAGGTAAGCCACTCACCCTGAGCTACGCAAAGCATTGCTAATTTAATAAACATACCCACTCCTGGTAAAAAGTAGACAGTTCCCATACTTTTTGTGAGTCAAGCAGTGTTTAAAGGTGCAAAAGGAAAATTGAATGTTCTAAACGTACATTATTAATAAAACAAAAGGTCGCCTACTTACTGGGTCTTTAATTGTTTCATAACATCTTGGTGTTTTTTTTGTAGATTACACTAGGTGCCTCTAAGTAATCCCGGATGGCATGTGTGCAAACCTCGCTCAAGTCCACTGTCCCGCCATTCCAGGCTCGCCTCCTCACCCCATCCCCCAACCTACATCCCTCCACCCACCACTTCTTCTCTCTCTCTACTAGCATCTAGCCAGTAAATAAAATATATATATCTAACAGTAGCGTGAAGTGACTTACATCACATGCATTCCACCCACGGACGTGTTCTGGAGACGCACGCGCACCACACCACCACCGTGCAATGTGTGTGCAGCGTGCGTGCGCTGCGGGCAGGCAGCAGTTGCAAGCAGGTGAGTTTGATTGCACTTAAAACTGTGCCGCAGCGCGGGCGCGGCACTGGTGGCCCGGCGTTGCGGCCGCCTTTATAATTTATTTGGGGGCTGGGGACACTGACTGACAAAGTGTCAGACAGTGAGTGTCCGGTGTCCCCAAATAAATCATAAAGGCCGCCGCCAGCAACGGCCACAAGTGCTGCGCGGCCGCGGCTGCCGCCTCCAAAACAGTGCCATCTGGGGCGGTCCGCCCCGCACCCACCTAGCTACGCCACTGCAGGGAACAGAAAGAGGTCAAGGCAACATACCAAGAACTAGCATAAGTCCCCTTAAGAAGGTTGTCCCTTTCCACATTTCTAACAAGATTGGGCCCTGGAACCAGGAGTGTCACTACAATACTGGTCAAGCTATGACTGATGACCAGGCTTCAAATGTTGTTGTGCAAGGAGTGATTTACCCGATACCCAGACCCCCATGCGAGCTCTAAAGACTCTAGAACCTGGCATGTCACAGAGTTCTCCATGCCCTGCACAGATCCAGAGAGGAAATCCCAATTTTCTACCGAATAATAGAGTTCCCCAAAATCCATTTGTGTTGCAGAATGGTCCAGTTCTTATGATATATGAGAACTCTGCAGGCTTTGACCAGGCCCAATGACGGTGCCTGAGATGAAAGGATGAGTGCGTACTTAGCGCAGTCCTAGAAGTGGACCAGAGTGGACTGTACATAGATGGTCAACTCTAATCTGGTATGTTTCTTGATAGACTCAGGAGCTACTCGCTCAACTGTTTGAACAGTTGATGTCCGCTGAGTAAAAGAAGTCCAAGTTTTAGGTATTGCATATCAGCAACGTGCCAATCAGATTACAGTCCAAATAGAAGACATCAAAGAACAACACCAGTTTGTGGTGTGTGATTCAAACCTATAAACTTGCTGGGGAGGGATCACCTTTGCAAACACTACTGCATCATCTACTGTATGCAGGATATAGTCAGAATTGAGACGCAAGCAGCGGTTGCAGAGTTCAAGCAACAAACACCGGAACCTGTCATCAGATTGTATCAAGTTATTACCAAAGAGGACCTACCCATTGATTTGAAAGAGACAGTCAGAGAGGATGTTTGGGATTTTACAGGGTGAGAGATAGGATTAATTAAAGCTGCAAACCCCTAAAAGATATGCCTTGAGCCCAGTGTATTTTTCCCTCAAGTGCATCCTTACAAAATAACCCCAGAGGCCATTGCAGGAATCACGTCTATCATTGAGAGCATGATAGAGCAAGGCATTCTAAAGGAAGCCATCAAGAGTCGATGCAACTCTCCAATTTCAGCTTTGCAAAAAGGAAACCTAAAATGGAGGATAGTCCAGGATCCATGAAAGATTAACCAAGTTGTTGTCAATGCTATCCCATGGCACTATACCCTGCAGTGATTTTGTTTCCAGTTCCCCCAGAAGGTGACTGGTTCACGGCCACTGACCTTTGTCAGGTGTTCTTCTCGGTTCCTCTTCACAAAAAGAGCCATGTTCTCTTTGTGTTTTGGTTCCAAGAAAAGACTCTCATGTGGTGTTGCACTCCATAAGGGTACACATAAAATCCACCCTATTTTAATCAGATACTTAAAAATAATTTAGAGTCTGTGCAGTTGCAGTATAGCTCGACCCTGATCCAGTACTTCAATGATCTTCTGGTTGTATTGATCACAAAGGAAGCTTCTAGACAAGACACTATTGCTCTGCTCAACCATTTGGGTAAGAATGGGCACAAAAGTTTCCCTAAAAATTTACAGTATTGCCAAAAGGAAGTCATGTATTTGGGACATCAGATAGAAAAGGGGTTAGACGAGTGTCCCATGAATGTTTTGAAACAGTACTCAAGATGACGTTTCTGCCCAAGCAGAGAGAAGTGCGAATGTTCTAGGCTATTGCTGTAAATGGATCCCGAACTTGACCTTTGTGGCAAAGCCTTTACTGAGGTTGATGCACACTTCTGTCAATGACCTGGTACCAAGGAATGATGAAAGCACGGAAGCCTTCCATGAGCTCAAAATCTTACTTTGCAGCGCACGTGCTCTTGGAATGCTAGACTTCACCAAAGAATTTGTGCATTTTTGCCATTAGAGAGAAGGGTGTGCTTCATCTGTGCTAACTCAGGCCCATGGAGAGAGGTATTTTTCAGCAACTCTTGATCCAGTAGCTGCAGTATTGCCTGGTGGTCTCCAAGCGTTTGCAGCGGTAAGCCTTAGTATTGAACAAACAGTAGGGATAGTGATGGGCTACCCACTAATTGCACATGCACTCAGCATTTGACAAACAGCCACTTAACCTGCTATGAGAGAATCGTTTTGGCTGCTGAAATTGTCTCTGTCAGAAGAGGTAACACCCTAAACCCGCTTCTTTGTTACCAACCCCAGAAGGAGATGAAGAGGGAGACTATGCTCATGATTGCATAAGTGTAACCCAGTTGTGCTCAAAACCAAGACCTGGCATACTGTATGTACCCCTTACTGCATCTGATCAAACCCTTTTCGTCAGTGGGTCTTATCTAAGAGACTAATGAGGCATTATAACATCCACCTATACTGTGTGCACCTTACGTGGGGTTGTAAAAGCATCCTATGTGTGCCATGTAACAGCTGACCAAGTGGCTGAATTGATTGCCCTTACCAGAGGCTGTTGTATTTTAGAAGACTCGTGAGTCGCCAATTACACTGACAGCCAATATGGGTTTGGGGTTGTGCACGACTTTGAGCAGTTATGGTAACAGAGGGGATTCATGCCCGCTGCTGGGTCCCCCATATAAAACAGGTTATGTGTTTCCAATTTACTGGAAGCTCTACCGTTGCCAATGGAAATCACAGTATGAAGAGCGGCAATGATTCTGTCACCAGAGGCAACCACGATGTGGATGAAATCGCCCGATATTGTGCTCTTGAGTCCAGCATCTTTCACATGGATGAGCCATCCAATGGAGAAGGAGAATGTGACAAATATGCTATTAGACACTGTACACACTTTCAAGAGCTACGAGAACTGAAACACAGTGCCCCAGAAGTGGAGAGAGGCAAATGGGAAAAGATGGGATGTGTAAGGGATGCAAATGACATTTGGGTGTCCAGTGATGCGAAGCCAGAACTCCCAGACTCAATGCTACCTTCCACGTTATCATAATAATAATAATAATAATTCACATTTGTAAAGCGCACAATCACCCGTAAGGGTCTCTAGGCACTGGGGGCCGTCGGGAAGATTAAGCAAGCTATTGCCCAGAGTCACATGTTATGACATATGCATGGTCCAAAACATGCAGGCAGGGATGGGATGTTGTATAATTTTAAATGGTATCCCCATTTTCGATCAAGGCAGAACATTTGTGTCAGCGTTGCGCTACTGTCAGAAACAAAATGTAGGCAAAAAGGTTATTCCACATAGGGAATTCTGATGGTTCCTTCAACCATCGATTTCGTGGATCTGCCCGATCTAACTTATTGAGGTACATCCTTGCAAGTGTGTGTTTATTTTCTCGCTGGCTCGAGGCATATCCCACCCAGAGATGTGACAGTTTGACAGTCACCAAATTATTGTTGTGGGAGTTGATAACGCAATTCGGGATGCCAGTTCATCTTGAATCAGATCACTGAAGTCACTTCAAAAACGAAGTAAAGCAGTTACTGTGCACAGCGCTAGGGATAGGCCAAAGGTTCTGTGGTAGTTATAGACCCAAGGCTTCAGGCATTGTAGAAAGACTGAATAGGACGATCAAAGCTAAATTGGCCTAGACCTGTGCCTCTGCATCTCTTAAATGGCCCGATGCCCTTCCTCTGGTATTGATGCGCATATGAAGCGCCCCCGTACATGAACAGGATTGTCTTCTCACAGTATGTTGATGGCAAGGGCCATGCACATTTCTTCTGTTCCAGCTGCTGACCTTATGAATATCACAGAAGATCTGGTTCTCAATTGCTGCAAGAGATTAGCTGATCTGGTGCCTTCTATATCCCATCAGGTTGATGCTGCTACTCCAGCTGTCCGAAACTCTCCAGGATGTGATTTGAATCCCAGCGATTGGGTTCCCATAAACTCTCTGGAGTTCACATAAACTCTTTGGAAAAGCATAGGAGCGGCCCATACCAGGTGATCCTGGTCACCAACACCACTGTAGAGTGTGCTGGTTTGCCGAACTGGATCCATGCCTCACATACCAAAAGGGTGAGATGAGTAGGGGAACGAGCAGAGCCAACATCCACAAATTCCTTGAGTCACTCTATATTCAATATTTCAGAGGCCATCTGAAGAAAGAGGAAGACCCGGGTGAGGACTCACAGCCTCCCACAGAAAGGCATCCAAAGGAAAGAGAGCCAGGTTATGGTGACACCATTCCAGCTGCTGTTGGAGCCATGACTACGGGGTTAAGACAGGGAAAACTCATGGAAAGCTGAATCAAACCTGTCCGAAGAGAAGTCGCAGGAATCAGAGAGTGGTATTACCGCAGAAGATTCCACCTCTGAGATGTAATTGTCCCCATCAGAGCCAGAGATCACAAACACCTCTCAGTATCATTGCTCAACTGGGGAAGGCTGGTCAGAGACTACAACGATCCTAAAGAGACTGCTGATGACTAGAAAAAGACCAGAGAAGATTAGGGAAGTTAGCAAGTTAGAAGAACAAGAACATGCTGAACAACTTCGTGGATGAGAGCATAGATTTGGCAACTTCCAAATGACCCAAAAGAGAGAGAAAGGTCAATAGAATTAGACAGGCCTGGATTGGACCTATCTCACAAATATCAACGTTGAATCTGATGACTGTCTGATCAACACTGATGAGCCTCCTTGAAGTCAGGACAATCGCAAAAGGAACTCACTTATGTGAATCAAAGTTCAAAAGGACAACTAGAGAGCTAGGGCAATGAACAGATGACCTTGAACCTGAGGACTCCAGTTTTGACGAAGAATAAAAACCACTATAGATTTGGAGATAGGGTATAGATTAGAGGACTAACTGCTTCATCTTCAAATTTCAATTTATTCCTCTGATTTAATTTGAGTAAACATGGTGCAGCAAAGCTGCAAGTTCTTTCTTGTAGCTCTGGCAGTTGCCGTTTCTGTTTCTATGATTTGGTGGCTATTAGACATGTTTTCGCGAAGTGGAAAGATCCCATGTACTCAGGTAAACACCTCAATTAAGAGCGGGAAGACAGAAATGCACGTATCCCACATCATGAGAGTGTTTATAGTTATAATATGCACATCCAGATTTTAGCGGAGTTTGTGAAAGTTATCCAGGTAGAAAATTGTTTTGTCTGCTCCTATCTTCCAGCCTCTGCGGCCGAAAGGGAATCATATTTTCATTTGTCTCTGCCTTACTTTTTTTCATGCGCTGTCATTCTGAATCGACATTATCAACAGAATTCTATCAAGTTCCAATCTGTTTATGATAGGCCTTTAGAAAATGTATCAATTGTGACTGATGCAAAAATGTAATTGTCGGCTCTTAAATATGTTTATCATTCTTTCAAGTCTCTTAGATTAAAGGATCAGAGTTAGTATAGAATGAAATTCTTTACTCCTGTGACTAACTCGAGCCTTACTGATCAAAGCATGCGTGATGTAATCTGTAGGGACAAAAGGGTTTTTGTAGATAAGTTGAACAAGAGGATAACATCAGATGATGATGAAGGGGAAGAGAAAGTTAGTTTCAAACACTTCAGGCATATTACTGAGGGCCATTATCGCCGCTTTTAGCGGGACTTTTTCCCGCTAAAGCGGCGATAATTTTATCGCCCTATTACCAAGCTGTCGCTAACACCAGTTAGCGACAGCTTGTAGGCGATAGCCGGCATTTTGGGGCCCGCTTTGCATGTCAGCGATAATTATCGCTAATGACATGCAAAGTGGGCGTGCCAAAATGTCAGCGACTGAAAACAGTCGCTGCAATCGCTATCGCCTATGATCAACACAGGCGTACTTTTGGAAATATTCGCGCTAAGTGCGAATATCTCCAAAAGCTAACGCCTGCCCTGACCAGTTCTTAGCCATGTTATCCAATGAGAGGTGGATAACATGGCTAAGAGCATTGTCACGGTAATGCCTGAATATCGCTGTATTGACAGCAATATTCACGCATTTCGCCGATTTTTTAGCGCTTCTGAGATAAACCTAAAATAGCAAGGTATCTCAGCGATAAAAACAGGTGAAGGGCGGCGATAGGAATATTCCCGCTAAGCCAACATATCGATAATTATCGCTAGTTGTTGGTAATATGCCCCTTCATTTGGAAGGGAACCTAGATTACAAGGGAACCACCCCCAAGACTGAGAATTGACATTGTTAAAAAAAAGAACATTATGCCTGATAAGGAAGCAGGAGGGGAATGAAACTGTTGAGATACAGGGATGGATGGAATGTGAGCATACTTATTTGATTAACCCCTTGGGCGTGGCTGGAATTTTGCCACGTTGTGGCAAAATTCCACGTGTGAGCAGATCGGATGTCCCCCGACTGTCCGACGCACACGAACACCGCGGCGTCCGACGCATGCAAGGGGTTAAAGGTAGGGCTTTAGCTGAATTACAGGTGAGTATGACAGGCATCTATTATGTGTGTAGTGAGCCGACTTATTTCTAGTTCCAGCATAACTGGCAAGGCAGTTGTTAGGCAGCTTTAGTCTTCCCCAGAATCTGTCATAGTAATGAGTTAGGTCCAATCCTGGATCGCTACTTTAAACGAAGTAAGATGAGCTTTAAGCAGATCCTTAGTGATATTTTTTGAGCACTTATACCTTCTATAGGAGTTGCATTGAACGATATTAAGATTTTAGGGCTATCCACCCAGTATGCCAGCATGCTACTAACACAGCAGGAGAGCTAACTGCAGTAAACAAAGAATTGCTAGCTATGACCATGCAGAACCACATTGCATTAGATTTGCTGCTTGCAATGGAAGGCGGAAGCGAGTGGCAGATCCGCCTCCTACCTTGAGGCCAAAACCTGGAACGAACTCCCGCTCCTCATCAGACGAAGCCTGACACTGCACCAATTCAGAAAGGACCTCACAACCTGGCTCTTCGAATGACCTACGGAGCTGCTCGTACCCCCCACCCCCACCCCCAGCACCTTGAAACCCTCAAGGTTCAAAAACCCTGATTGACTGATTGAGTCTGCAAGCTCATTCATGGCCAAGAATGCTGTGCATACGTCTCAAAATAGTAATCAGCTTAATAGTTATGTCGCTAACATTACTAATATCACACAGGAACTTACCAAATTAGAAGAGACAGGTGCCTCGGAAGGAATAGGTTGAGTATTTGGATCTACCGGGAGAAGATTTGCTAAGATAGGTGAAAGGTTAGGAAGTATAGGTGGAGGAATACTGAGATTGCTTTTAACTCTTCTCTTGATTATACGAATTGGCATTTCACGTGTGCTTTTTTACCCAAAAAATTCTGCATGGATCTCATCAGGCAATGGGTTTGGTTGTGGGTATAAGACGCTGTCATCAATAAGAGGAAGTGAAAGAAAAAGAATTGATGTAAAGGTTGTAAAAATGCAAAGTGATCTTTACGCACCTATGAAAGATTTGGCAGAATCAAAGGAGAAGAACCCAAGCTAATGAAATCGGTGTTGGAATAAAGATGTAGATGTAATCATTTAGAAATCATCAGAGTGGGGGTTATGAACATTGTGTTATCTTTTACGCTTCTAAAATGCTTGAAATCGAACTTGAGCTAACATAATAGAAGATGTACTGTCTTCCACCTCGAAATGGCCCCACACCACGTGATCATAGTTGTTATTTTTTCGGCTCTAAGTCAAGAATTTCAAATTTGTCACTAGGAAATTGTGAGGGTTCCCAGAGATTTAACACCATGCTGTACCTAACCCAGGACATCCCAACTGTCTAAGACTATTGATTATACATATACAATGCGTAAATTATAGTGCTTGAATAAAGAGTGGGAGCAACTGAATTCAAGGCAATAGTATAATGGGAGAATCCTCTAATGTATTCTGTAGTAATATGTTTCTTCTTGCTTGTTTCTTTGTTTTATTTTTTATTAATATTTTATGTCAGCAAACAGTCTTTATAGCAGTAGCAATCATATATCTTGTATAGAACACAAATCATTATATATATAAATCAAAATGCAACATCATTTCATACTCCACAGTTAAGACATTAATCAATAAATTCAAATCCATTTTGATAAAGGAGCCCATAGATTCAACCCAAATAGCTTTTTTCTTGCCCCCTTTGATTTATATGCAGCCATCTCCAAGTGATATATAGATAATAATCTAGATTGCCAAATATTAAAAACTGGTGGATCAGAATCTAGCCTGTGCGCAGTTATACATGATCGATAGATTGACATACAAATATCTTGCTTGTTTCTTATTGATGCATATCCTGAGAACTATGTATCTGCTTAGAAATGTATGAAGTACTTTGCCGGAAGTCCTATAGAAGGACGTAATTCCTCTGTAACTAGGAACCTCATTCCCACTTTTGTGAGGTGAATACAGGCGGGATTTTGCATTTTAACATTACTGAGTTCTTTCTACTTATGATCTGTAGTCTTTATTGCTAAAAATGCTTATGATATGTTTCTTGTATTTTGCATTATACTTCTTTACATAAACACCTTAATATTTGACCAGTATCTGTCATCCTTACTGAGAATGTCACAATTGCTATTATTGATTTGAGATCTACAGAAGTAGAGGCGGGTCTACTCTGGGAGCACCGAAGTCTACATATGGACTACACCGCACCCGGTCCACGCTGTTGGCGTGCTCTTGGTATGAGAAATTGGTTTGCTTGCCGACACTAGCTGGAGAGACTACCACAAGATGTAAGTGCAGTGGGAGCAGTTATGAGCCCTAGTGATCAAGTAACACAATGAAGTAAAGCAATTACCATTTATATACATCATTAGAGTAAATCAGTATATTTTTAGAAGGGTCTTTACAGTTATTATAATCCAGTAAATGCATTACCCCGTGATTGGTGGAATATCCCTGCTTCTTTTTACAGTAAGAGGGATCCTTTAGGCTACATTTCGAGTCACAGCTTGCATAACTGCATGACCTTTAAAATGTACTGTCTGTCTCAAAAGAAAAGAAAAAAATGCAAAGAGTTTTCAAAGAACCTCTTTAAAAATGCAGCACTTCTGCATTCTAAGCACAGACTAGAGGCACTCTAATGACAGGAGCAGAGTTACCACAAAGACTTACTGCTCTACAGCTGTAAAGCAAAGTTCCTGAAGAAACCACTTGACCTTTTAGGTTCTGCATTGACTGAGCTTCCTGTCTTGACACCAGAATAAGTGGCCCCTTAAAATGCTTACACTACTTAGTTTGATTCTCATACTAAACGCTATAAATAATTTGTTGAGTGCATGGGTTTCCATTCTACTTGGTTACTATAGGATTTTATAATCTTGAAATTATAACTGTACATACCTATTGCTTGGGTAGCATACAGTATATAAAGCAAAGAGAGACATATCCATCTTGTTAATGAGCTTTGAGGAACATTCCGAGACTTGTAAAGTTGCAAGGCGTGTCTCTGCATTTGCTGCCATATTTGTTCTGCTCTCTTGTATGCTTGTTGCCTATTTATAGGGCTAACACTATGCAAGATTTCAAAACTGCAGCCTGTTCGGAATACCGTGGCTTGGCATCTCTGTGAAATCCGTCATCTTGCGATGCCTATTCCAGGTCTGGACTGAAAATCAGAGTTAGACCTAAAAAATATCCAAAGCAATCCCATAACGAGCATAACACGAGCCTCTGCAGCTCAGGGGACCCACAATAGCCCCCCCCCCCCACTCCTTATGGTGCTTCCATTTAGCATAAGGCCCATAGGTTGATGTGAGAGTCTAAGTGCCACTCACAACATTCTGTAGGAAGGCCCCCATTAATTTACATTACACCACTGCTCCACACTGCAAAAGGCGGCGACTAGAATGGGGCCACAGGGGAAATGGGTGGTCATGGCAGCCCACCCTGCTCTGAAACCAGACTTCTGTGCTGCAGCCCACTGGGCACAATTAATGCCAACGTCTTCACTGTGGCAAGGCAGGTTCATCCAAAGTTCGAAGTGTGCGGGATCTGTGGGGCATGCTTTGTCCATTCTTTTTTAATCAAACAGAAACAGTTCCCCTACTTTCTCTAAAAGGACACCCGTCCTGGGACAGTTAATTCCAACAGATGAGATGCCCCCGCTGAAATGGATGGCAGGAAGTCTCCTGTGCTGTGATGTCGAAAGAGGGGCAGACAGCTAAAAAAGAAACAAGCCTTCTTGCCAGGGTGCCTGTTGCTTCAAAGAAATGTAAGTGTGTGCAGTTGGTTTATCTGCAAATGTAAACGCTGCTCGGTACCCGGTATTGGCTTCAATTGATGGAGTCACTTGAAACTTCCTGATAACAAAGATTTAGGGGCATATTATCAAGCCTGTGCGCTAAAATTATCGCTGCTTTATCGGCCGAAAACGGCCGATAAAGCGGCGATAATGGGCTTGATAATATGCTCTATGGAATTCCAATCGAAGCACATGTTAGATGTGAAGACATCTAACATGGGCTTCGATTGGAATTCCACAAAGCATATTATCAAGCCCATAATCGCCACTTTATCAGCCGTTTTCGGCCGATAAAGCAGCGATAATTTTAGCGCACAGGCTTGATAATATGCCCCTTACTCTCTGTGAGGATTACTGTAAGGGTGTTAGTAGCTGAGCCAGTAGATTACTTGCATTAGTGGACACTTATAAAACATGGTTCCACTAGGTACAATGTACGTATTACTAAAACTATATTTTAAAAGCACTTTATTTCCTAAACCAACATTTTTTGTGCATTTTGCGACCACCTATCACATACAGTTTGCGTTGCCATTTCAAAATAATGGCTTACATATTCATAGTGCTTCCTCTCAATTGTTGGGACTTCATAACATTAAAAATACACAGGCCACTCTTCACCCCTGCACCAACCATTATTTATCTGTGGCTCTCTGGTTACATGCTCATTCATCTACAGTAATTACATTAACCAACAGGGGTTTATAAAGTAACATAGTGCATGTCCGATTTATTAGTTTTACCTGTATTCTTTTCATTTAAGTTGTCCATCATTTTATATACAGTTACCAGAAGGTGAAAGGTAAGCAAAATAGTTACAAAAAAGATAGGGGCATATTACCAACCTACAGCGATATTTATCGCTAAGTAGGGTTAGCGGTAATATTTTTATCGCCGCCCTTCACCTGTTTTTATCGCTGAGATAACTTGCTATTAGCAAGGTTTATCTCAAAAGCGATAAAAATCAGGCGAAGTGCGTGAATATCGCTGTCAATACAGCGATATTCACGCATTAGCGTGTCAATGCTCTTAGCCATGTTATCCACCTACCATTGGATAACATGGCTAAGAACTGGTCAGGGCAGGCGTTAGCTTTTGGAGATATTCGCGCTTAGCGTGGATATTTCCAACGCTACGCCTGTGTTGATCATAGGCGATAGCAATGTTAGCGACTGTTCTCAGTTGCTAACATTTTGGCACGCCCACTTTGCATGTCATTAGCGATAAATATCGCAGACATGCAAAGCGGGCCCCAAAATGTTCGCTATCGCCTACAAGCTGTCTCTAACTGGTGTTAGCGACAGCTTGGTAATTGGGCGATAAAATTATCGCCACTTTAGCGGGAAAAAGTCCAGCTAAAGCGGCGATAAGGGCACTCGGTAATATGCCCCAAAGTTCTTTTTGCCAAGCCCCCTTCCCAAAGTTCACTGATCCCGGCTGTGCGTCCGTTGCACTCAGGATCACAGTTTCCATTGTTTTTTAATGCACTTCATCCGGCCATTGTAGTAAAGACCACAACTTTAAATGGTTAGTTCATTTCCATCTTTACAGTCGTTCCAGCATGCCTAGCTAGGCCGTCCATTTTTTCGTGATACGATGAGGAAGAGAAATCTGTAGATGCTAGCTCCTACCCTTCAGAATAAACATACACTGAGACTCAACATACCAATCCGTGCTTTAAATTGGCCGGTGCTCACCAGTACTGAGTACCTGCAATTTTTCAATTGTCTTCCGTTGAGTAGCAGAACTTCTCCTGGGATAAGGAGAGTACCGGTATTCATGGGAGCTTGGCAGTGATTAATTTGTAAAAAACATAAGTGCCGGCCGGAGCTCTCGTCAGGAGGCAGCTTGCGCCAACCCATTTCTCCTGTTAGCACCGCCTAAAACAGAACCAACTACAAACCATGAAAGTGGGAAGAGGGTGTGGCGTAATGGCAAGAACTGCAGAGTTTGGAGCTGGGAAACCAGGTTCCAGTCTCCCATCGGCTCAACATACTGTGATTCAAATCACGTAGTCTCCCCTTGTCTACCATAAATGAATGTGAATGTGTCCTTAACTGGTGCTAATAAAAAGCGCCAGTGTTGATGAATACGTGCTGCTGCTGAGCATTGGAAACCACCAGCTCAAATTAAACACCTGAGCCTGTCATCAGGGCAGGTGCTGCTGCGCTTAATAGCTGTTGTTATCTGTGTGAAGGATGCAAAGTAAAAGCAAAAAGTGTGTGAGTTTGCAAGCGCAGGTATGGCTGTGAGAATGTATTGCATGTGTGAAACTGAATGTGTTTTCAAGTGTATGAAATGGGCATTTAAGTGATTGAGGGTGTGTGTGTTTGAGCTCACGTGTGTGAAAAGTGGCAGCTGTATTCATTTATTTTGACTCTGTAAGGTATGCGTTTAATTCCATCGCCTTAACTTCTGGATCAGCCAAGTTACAATCATAACAAATTCGGCAGGTTAGAAATAGAGGCTCAGATTTATTAAACTTTCACGCAACACAATGCAGCAAGGGAATTTTCTGTGAAGCGTTTCATGAAAGGGAGAGAGCAGAAATGCACCATTTGTACTAAGGTAGGGAACACCTCTGCTCTCTCCAGGCGCTAGTACTCTTGTTGAAGCCTTCTGCCAACACAGGCAACCTTGTGACAGGACGCAGGGGTGTCTATATTGCCGTCAGAATCGTTTTCTGGAGGAAGTTACCTTCCTGCACAAAAACTATTCTGCAAATCCTACTCCTCTTTGTATGTGTGCTGCAAAATGCAGCAAAAAAGCAAAGATGAAGTGGAGGAGAAATAAAGATATTTTGTTACACTAGCCTCGAGTAGGCACACCATTTTGATGCTGGCTTACACAATCGAATACATCTGGGTTTGCATCAGAATACATGGGTGAATGCATAGGAATGTCCATGCTTCACCCAAGTAACGCCTCCCTGGTGCAAAGTAACACAAGTCAGCACTATGCGCTGCGTTGAGTTACTTTTTTTGTTTTTTTACAAAGCCACCCAAATCGGACTTTGCGTGGCTTTGGAAATTCTGAAATACATTTTGCGCCCTGGCTGCGCTGAAAAATTTGCGCAAACATAACACAAAATGTTAATAAATCTGCACCAAGATGTATGCAAGAGCACTTCAGATTCAAGAAAGATTGGGCGCATAAATGGTTTTCCTTTCCTGGCCAAAGACACAGAACTGACTGGGGATTTGTTGAAATTTTATGTTGTCAATTTCTTCAAGAACATATCTTCAGCTTAGTGAACAAATAATGAAGCAGTTTTACCTTGGTGGACTCAAATGTATTTTAAAAATGGACACTAGTGAGACCAACATCAGCTTAATTATTTAGGAAAGGACCAAGGGTTGGCTGCAGAAAGTGGGCGGAGTCACAAAGAGCAAAGTAAAAAATGTATACATTGGGGTATATTTACAATGCCCCTGCAGCGCTTTTATGCCACTGAAGCATCACTTTTGTGATGTGCTAGAGGCGTAGTATGCCAGTCCATATTTACAAAACCACTTGGAACCACCCTGAGTTGCTTTTCATTGCCTGGTAAATATGGCCCCCTTTCATGTATTAATCTGCGTGAAAGGGGCATTCCATGGGTGTTGCTGGGAATGTTCCCACACAACACCCATGGAATCTGACTTATTCCCAGATATGCAAGGTTTCGTAAACCTGGGAATGTGTCAGATTCTAATCCTTCCCCAGGGGAGGCATTGAAGTGGCCCAACATAGAGAATACCTTCATTTATTTCCTCATTTTTTTATTTTTCTATATGCACTGCATTCTATAGCACACATAGAAGGAGGAAAATGCCCTTGTTAGATTTGGGGCTCTCTAGTTGGCACAGGTAGGTACTTGTGACGAATAAAGACACTTGCCTCTAGTCAGGGTAAGGGGGTACACCCCTAAAATAACCCCTGCTCACCCCCTTGGTAGCTTGGCACGAACAGACAGGCTTAACTCAGAGGCAGTGTGTAAAGCACTTGTAAACACATACAGTAGTCAAGTGGCAACACTACAAATGGACACCACACAGGTTTTATATTAAAAATAAGTATTCTTTATATAGACAACACAGGACCACAAACAACAAAAATCCTCAATACATTACTTAAAATGGTAGTTTTAGCTTAGTTCTCTTTAGTTTTTAAAATGCGACACTTTGAGTCAATGTACCCTACGATGCTTAACGCTTCCACAACGAAAGTGTTGCAGAGATGAAGATGCGGCAAAGATCCAGTGCAAAGAAATAAAGACGTCATGACCTTCCTGATGCGGCACGCTTCTTCGATGTTGCAAGAAGTCTCGACTCGATGCGTCAGCTCCAGCGGGGACACCTATGTTCAGTGATGACAACAGCAGCTTTGGCGACGACACTCTTCTCTGACGATGCAAGACGCTTCCGCTCAATGCGACAACTGCAGCGGCGACACCCTTGTTCAGTGATGCGACGACAACAGCTCCGACTGCGCCACCCTTCTGCGTGGATGCAAGGCACTTCTTGTGATGCGGTGCAATGCAAAAGCTACAGCGGCGACATCCTTACTCAGAGATGCGACGGCAGTGGCTGCGATGGCAAACGCTTCTTCCTCGGTGCGAGATGCTTCTCTTGATGCGGTACAATGCGACAGCTACAGCGGCGACATCCTAAATGCGACACTTTGAGTCAATGTACCCTACGATGCTTAACGCTTCCACAACGAAAGTGTTGCAGAGATGAAGATGCGGCAAAGATCCAGTGCAAAGAAATAAAGACGTCATGACCTTCCTGATGCGGCACGCTTCTTCGATGTTGCAAGAAGTCTCGACTCGATGCGTCAGCTCCAGCGGGGACACCTATGTTCAGTGATGACAACAGCAGCTTTGGCGACGACACTCTTCTCTGACGATGCAAGACGCTTCCGCTCAATGCGACAACTGCAGCGGCGACACCCTTGTTCAGTGATGCGACGACAACAGCTCCGACTGCGCCACCCTTCTGCGTGGATGCAAGGCACTTCTTGTGATGCGGTGCAATGCAAAAGCTACAGCGGCGACATCCTAACTCAAGATGCGACGGCAGCGGCTGCGAAGCCGACATGCTTCTTCAGGGTTTCGGGACGTTTCTTGAGATGCAGTGCAATGCGTCAGCTACAGTGGCGACATCCACGATGCAACGGCGACACGCTTTTCCCTCTTGAGTCGCGCTTTCAGCACCTTACGACACGCAGTCCCTCAGAAGGCCCAAAACAGCAGCAGGCACTTCCAAAGAACTCTGGGGAGCTGGGGGTTGAAGTCTGTTGTCCCGGAAACTTCAGCAGGAGGGACACTCTTTTCTCAAGCCCTTGGAGATCCTTCACAAGTTGAATAAAGTGCACACAAAGTCCTTTCTCCTTTCCTTGGCAGTCAGGCAACCACGCCAGGCCAATCCCCCAAGCAGCACTTCATCTTAAGGATAGTCTCTCTTCAGTTTCTTCAGGTTCCTCTCCTCAGCAAAAGTTTCTTCTTGTAGTCCAAAAGTGATCTAATTTATTGGGATCAGGGTCCCAATATTTATACCCCAAAATCCTTTGCCTAGTCCAAACCAGTTCTGGAGCACTCTGTTGACATGACTCCTTCTCTCCTGTCACAGTGACAGAGACATCAGACGCACCACAGGAGGTGGAGCCAGCATTGTGGAAGGCAGGCACAGCCCTGTTCAGGTCCCAGGTGTAACTCCTCCCACCCATCTACATGCAGATCTCTCTATTTAGGCCTGTGCTGACTCACCCAGTCTCCTGGAATCCCCCAGCCCTGTCACTCAAACTCCAGACAAGGAATACACAACCTAGCAGAGGCAGGCCTGGATAGTTAGACAAGAAAATACCTACTTTCTAAAAGTGGTATTTTCAAACACAGAATGTTAAAATCAACTTCACAAAAATATGTATTTTATCATTCTGAGTTCAGGCATACTAAACTCAAATGTTTACCATGCTCCCTGAGTCAGTTAGGATTATAAAATGTAATATTCTTACTGCCCATTCTGGTCTATGGAGAACAGGTAGCCTTGTAATAGTGAAAAACGAAAATGCTGTAATGCACTATTAGGACATGCCACACACACCAGGGCATGTCCTACCTTATACTTACAATGCACCCTGCCCTTGGGCCTACCATAGGGGTGTCTGATATAAAGAAATGGGAAGGTTTAGGGACTGGCAACTGGGTACACTTGTTCAGTCAGCATTGCAGTACCAGACTGCACACAGGCTCTGCAACGGCAGGCCTTAGACACACTTTTACAGGTTGCTTCTGTGGGTGGCACAACCAGTGCTGCAAGCCCACCAGCAGCATTTGGATTTACAAGCCCTGGGCACACTCAGTGCACTGTACTATGGTCTGACAAGTAAACCAAACAAGCCAACCATGGAATCACTAATCCATACATCAATTACAATAGGGAGAGCATATGCACTTTAGCACTGATCAGCAGTGGTAAAGTGCCCAGAGTCATAAAACCAACAAAAACAGGTCAGACAAAATACAGGAGGAAGACAAAATGTTCTGGGATGACCCTGCAAAATGGGCCAAGTCCAACACAACCCCCTTCCAGCCAAAACACAGGGTAGACCAATCACTACCTTGATGGGCTCCATTGCTTTGGGCGATAGAACATGGATCTAGCCCATAACAGCAGGGACATACTCCAGTTCTACGCCAATCTGAACCCATTTTAATTCCTCTGTCCATACTCTCAGGGTCCATCAAGCTAACACATGTGGAACCCTTCTCCTCCCCTGTGGACACCACCTGTGCAGCATCTAACCTTAACTTGCTCACAGGAGTGTCCCAACAGACAGATAGCATGCCACAGTGGCCCCTGACAGTAGTCAAGGATGAGAGCCAGGCCTTATGCCTCTCAGGGCTCTCAAACCTCTGTGGCATCAGAGAGCGGGGGGCAGTAGCCCCAGGTGCTTGGCACCCTTTGTCCACTCTCTCTCCTGTTAGGTCAGATATGACATCCTGACACTGACTCACCAGCCCTAGGGTTGTACCAGGCGGCTGGGCAAGCGACTGGGGTGGGCTCTCCCACACCAGGTCCTCTTCCTTAGGGCTCTGTACCCTCCCACATGGAGCAGTACCCCCTTCCAGAATTATCAGGGAGCCTGTGGCAGGTGTCCTGCACAATTCGCCCACCAGTTCAGGGGTTCTATCCTGCAATTGGGCTTCCAGGTCAGGGGGAACACCCTGAACCTGACCCTACAACCTATGGTCTAAAACCTCGGGCTGCACCGGGGTCCGAGGGGAGGACTCCCTCCCTCTGCACCCCCTTTCAGAGCACTGCACCCTTCCAACTGGAGTGGTACTCCTAGAAGCTACCTCGGTCAGGACACTGATTACAGTTGCCCCTTCCTCCAGGTCAGACAACACCTGAACTTGGCTTCCCAACCCAGGGACCAAACCCTGCAGTTGAACACTTGCCTGACAAAACCAGGACTTCCTTGGGAGCACGCATGCCCCCCATGAGGGTAACACATAACTCATGTGTTGTGTGATAGTCTGCCTGGCGCAGATCTCCCGACCCCTGTCCATCTGTCAGTGCGTGAGGATCCCCTAGGATAGAAGTGGTGTCACCATGGTCACTCACCGATGACTCAGCCCTTCTGGCTGGCCCCTGACCCACTGGTTCTTCCACTGGAGACTCTTTCCCCCTCTCACCCATCTGTCTGGACCTCTGTAACCTCCCAACTGGAGCGGCACTGCCAGACACCAGAACTGATGTAGGTCTGATTACAGACACTCCCAGCTCACCAGACACTAGGGGATCCCCTCAACAGGCGGCCCATCAGGACAGCCTAGGCTCCCCACCTAGTGTTCACTTAAAGAACCATGCAGGCTCTGAGACTGGGTTTCGGGCACCCGGGGGCACACAGCCCCACACTCACTCCTTCTCCAATGAGACAGGACGTGAGCCCCTACACCCCTCCCACTACAAAGGGACCTAGCTGGGCTACTCTGCACCACTTCCACCACTCTGGGTTGGCAGATACCTGAGCCACTCCCCACAGAGTCATTCCCCAATGCCTCTCCAGACCCTCTGGAATCCACCAAAAGGTCTGCCTCCAATGTGAGCTCCCTGGCATTAGAGAACTCACTCTCCAACAGGTGTTGGCATTGCTCTGGAAAACAAGGACTTACAATATGCTCCCCCACAATTGGATCACAGACCCCCCACAGGGGGTAACCAAACTAATCTTCACCTCACCATCCAGTGCCTCGCACACGTACTCCACACCACTCTCCTGAGATTGGCAAGACAGTATCTTACTGTCTCTGTCACTCGACCCACACTCTTCTGGGCGGTCTTCATACTCACATACCAGGACTTAAACCTTGGGGGAACCCCTCTCCCTGTTCCTCTCACTTAGAGTCAGTAGAGTGTCCCTCCCACCACTAGGACCATGAACCCCTGCGTCAGTTACTCCATTCTTCTCAGGGACACTGCGCACTGCTGGAGCTACCTCATGTCCTTGAACCTCCTGGTGTATGTTAACCCCCTCCAAGTCAGGTGCCAAATTTCTAGGTGTGTGCACTACTCCCTCAGCACTAGATAACTCACTTTTGCTGCTACCATCTGAGCTGGACTCCACCTCCAACTCAGCAAAGCTCACTTCCTGAGCTGCCCAAATTTCTTCTTCTTGGGCTAAGGCCCTCTGAGCCTCCTCAATCTCTCTCAATTCTTCGTCAATCTCTTTCAGCCTCTGCTCATGAGCCAGAAGCCAGCTTTCTTTTTCAGTTTCTCCCTCACTTATAGGGAATTCTTCCTTCTCAGACTCAACTGGTAGTGTTGCCTTCCAGCTTGGTAACTCATACTGAAATAGGGATGCCTCTAGATCCTCCCTGGACCTTCTCTTCACAGGCAGCCCCCTTTTCTTGAAAAATACACGTAGCTCCTTCATTTTGTAGACAAACATGTGCCAGAAGTCGAGTTCCATTTTGCAACAACTAGCCAGAGTCATAGTATCACAAATACTTCCAGAAGAGGACCAGAAAACAGAAAAACAGTATGTGGTTGTGTTTTGGTCTGCACTCACTAGTAGTGTTCACGAATAACTGTACATGAGTCACAAATGCAAGTCCAGAATCCTCACCCCTGACCACCAATGTTAGATTTGGGGGTCTCTAGTTGGCACAGGTAGGTACTTGTGACAAATAGGGACCCTTGCCTCTAGTCAGGGTTAGGGGGTACACTCCTAAAATAACCCCTGCTCACCCCCTTGGTAGCTTGGCACGAGCAGACAGGCTTATCTCAGAGGCAGTGTGTAAAGCACTTGTGAACACATACAGTAATCAAGTAACAACACTACAGATGGACACCACACAGGTTTTATATTAAAAATAGGAATTATTTATACAGACTTAACACAAGACCACAAACAACAAAAATCCACAATACCGTTCTTAAAATGGTAGTTTAACTTAGTTCTCTTTAGTTCTTAAAATGCGACACTTTGAGTCAATGTACCTTACGATGCGTCACGCTTTCACAACGAAAGTGTTGCAGAGATGAAGATGCAGCAAAGATCCGGTGCAAAGAAATAAAGACGTCAAGTTCTTCCTGATGCAGCACGATTCTCAGATTTTGGAGAAATCTCGACTCGATGCGTCAGCTGCAGAGACGACACCCTTGTTCAGTGATGCGACAACATCAACTTTGGCGGCGACACTCTTCTCTCTCGATGCGAGGCGCTTCCGCTCGATGCGACAACTGCAGCGTAGACACCCTCATTCAGTGATGCAACGATAACCGCTCCGACGGCGGCACGCTTCTGCGTGGATGCGAGGCGCTTCTTGTGATGCGGTGCAATGCGACATCTACAGCGGCGACATCCTTACTCAGAGATGCGACAGCAGCAGCTGCGATGGCGACACACTTCTTCCTCAGTGCGATACACTTCTCTTGATGCGGTGCAATGCGACAGCTACAGCAGCGACATCCTTACTCAGAGATGCGACGTCAGCGGCTGCGACGCCGACATGCTTCTTCGGGGTTGCGGAACGTTTCTTGAGATGCAGTGCAATGCATCAGCTACAGCGGCGACATCCACGATGCGATGGCAGCAGCTGCGACTGCAACACGCTTCTCCCTCTTGAGTTGCGCTTTCAGCTCCTTGCGACACACAGTCCTCAGAAGGCCCAAAACAGCAGCAGGCACGTCCAAGGAACTCTGGGGAGCTGGGGGTTGAAGTCTGTTGTCCCTGAGACTTCAGCAGGATTCAAGCTCTTTTCTCAAACCCTCGGAGATCCTTCACATGTTGAATAAAGTGCATACAAAGTCCTTTCTCCTTTCCTTGGCAGTCAGGCAACCACTGCAGGCCAATCCCGCAAGCAGCACTTCAGCTTAGGGATAGTCTCTCCCCAGTTTCTTCAGGTTCCTCTCCTCATCAAAGGGTTCTTCTTGTAGTCCAAAAGTGATCTAATTTATTGGGATCAGGGTCCCAATATTTATACCCCAAAATCCTTTGTCCTCTGAGGGCAAAGGGCCCTTTGCCTAGTCCAAACCAGTTCTGGAGCACTCTGTTGACATGACTACTTCTCTCCTTTCACAGTGCAGGGCAGAGACATCAGACGTACCAAAGGAGGTGGAGCCAGCATTGTGGAAGGCAGGCACAGCTCTACTCAGATCTCAGGTGTAACTCCTCCCACCCATCTACATGCAGATCTCTCTATTCAGCCCTGTGCTGACTCACCCTGTCTCCTGGAAACCCCCAGCCCTGTCACTCAAACTCCAGACAAGGTATACACAACCTAGCAGAGGCAGGCTTGAATAGTTAGACAAGAAAATACCTACTTTCTAAAAGTGGTATTTTCAAACACAGAATGTTAAAATCAACTTCACTAAAAGATGTATTTTATCATTCTGAGTTCAGGCATACTAAACTCATATTTCTCCCATGCTCCCTGAGTCAGTTAGGATTATAAAATGTAATAATCTAACTGCCCATTCTGGCCTATGGAGAACAGGTAGCCTTGCAATAGTGAAAAACGAAAATGGCTGTAATTCACATCTAGGACATACCACACACACCAGGGCATGTCCTACCTTATACTTACAATGCACCCTGCCCTTGGGCCTACCATAGGGGTGTCTGATATGACCATACTAATTCAGCACTAATCCTTTATGGGTTTCCAGAGTAGCTTACTTCAACACCCCATCAGGGGTAACAAGCGCTATATAAATACAAACCTTTTTTTTTCCTCTTCAATCCTTCTGCTGTCTTTCCGAATCCAAATAACTGACTAACCTATCCACCACTTAAAATGTACTTGCATGTTTCACTATACTAATCCTCTATGGGTCCCGGAGTAGCGCGCTACTCGCCGAAAAAGCGATTCGAAGCCTTGTCAGGGGTAGTAAGCGCTATATAAATGCAATTACAATACAATACACATACAAAAGGGAAGGTTTAGGGACTGGCAAGTGGTTACACTTGTCCACTCAGCATGGCAGTACCAGACTGCACACAGGCTCTGCAATGGCAGGCCTTAGACACACTTTTACAGGCTTTCTGTGGGTGGCACAACCAGTGCTGCAAGCCCACCAGCAGCATTTGGGCTCAGGGCACACTCAGTACACTGTGCTAGGGTCTGACAAGTAAACCAAACAAGCCAACCATGGAATCACTAATCCATACATCAATTACAATAGGGAGAGCATATGCACTTTAGCACTGATCAGCAGTGCTAAAGTGCCCAGAGTCATAACACCAACAAAAACAGGTCAGGTGAACTACAGGAGGAAGGCAAAAAGTTCACGGATGACCCTGAAAAAAGGGCTAAGTCCAACAGCCCTCAATCATTGTTTTTGTGCAGGAAGGTGTCCCTTTATGCACAAAAACAATTAGCCCTGCAACAGAGGCAACCTTGCACACTGGTGCATGGGTGCCTGTGTTGGCGCTAAGCAGCCAATTGTGTACCAGCGCATTGGAAAGCACAGGGATGCGTCGTATTGCTGTAAATATGATGCATCCCTGCACTTTCCTAATGACGCAGCGCGGTGTAGCAAGATGGCTTACAGTGCTGTGCTATTTACGAGTAAATATGCTCCTTTATGTTTTTTGAACTCCACCTCAAAAAATTGACAAGATAAATATGAAACGAACGCTGTTCTGGCTTCCTTAACTGGCACAGAGTTTATTTGGTGCATCATTTGTGGGACAGCTTCTTCCTCGCGTCTCTTTCCAAACTCCCCTGTACCTTCTCATCCAATTTAAGAAACTACAGCCCATCTTCGTCACAAGTCCCTAGATTGCATTGCCCTTGCCGGTAAACCAGTCAACCCTGCCTTAATTGGGTACACCAGACAAAGGTCACAAGTGCTATACATAAAATGCAGAGAGAGGGGGTGAGCATTAGGGTACCAAGGATATCTGCCCATGGGCCCTGGTGTGAACAGGAAAAATGTTCCCTTTGACTGCTCTTGCACAGGTAAATAAAGCATTGTCAGGATTTATTGAGCTCCTACCCCACTGCACTTACTGCATCATTGCTAGCTATTCTCTTAGTTCGAGAGATATTTAATTATTTGGGGATGTTAATTAAGTGCATAGGTTGATTTCCCAGACAATGAGACAGCAAGAAAGGAGCTAACAATAAGATACAGGAGGCAGATGAAGAAGGCGTCTCTGTAGCAATATCAGAGGATATATGTTTACTAAATATTCTGCATATATATTTTTGGGACACAGTATAATTAAATAACGTAAACGCCACAGCAACATGAGGGGAACTTTAATAGTACAGAGTGAGTCGTTGTGAAGTTGCTAGCTGTTAAGGGCTTGGGTTGCATCAGAATAGAGCACGAGTCTGTCGCTCTCATGCAGATCTGGAGGTGCAGCCATGGTGAAAACTGGAATTGACTTTCAAAAGATAAATACATCTCACAAGCTACAGCCCCATTCTGAAAACAAAAATGCTATCACATGCCTGACAGGAGCAGACACGAAAGAAAGCAACTTCAAAAACAATTGCAGGGGCGTGGCTAAGATGGCGACCGGGTAAACGTGTTTTGATCGTCTCCCCTCTCCCATCCGTCCGCCGGGACGCCAGCAGCCAACATAGTGGCGCAAGTGACCTCATATTGAAGGAGGAAGGAGGTCCCCTGCAAGAGCAATCGGAGGCCCTCATTTTCCACGACGGAAGAAAAGTAAGATGGTGGCGACTCCTTGATCGGGAGTGGAGACGCCGGAGCTGTGGCCGAGGGACAGAGGAGAAAGAACCGGGGCCAAGAGAGGTGGAAGAGCTGTGTGCCATTCCGTGCCCAACGTGGACTCTCGGAGGGGAGCCGCGTTTTCTGATCAGCCGTAAGAGGGTCCCCGTGGGCTACACCGATGCAAGTAAGGAGAGGAGCGGGACAGTGCACTACTAAACTGAGCGGAGGCCCCAGGGAAAGGGGTCGGAACTGGGGGGCCATCCCTTGCCATTAGGTAGCTACAGTGGGGATGGAGAAAGGCGGCAGCAACTCCTAGAGACAGAACAGAGAAGCTCGCCTGCCAGCCTAGGGACAGAGAAGTTGAAGTCGAGGCCAGATGCAGAGGAAGGGATACTCCCAGGCCCGAATACTCAGAGGAGAAGCGCAAGGCGTGGGCCTTGACACGGCCCCCCGGTCTGGGACTGGGGGTGCAGACCAGGGGCTGGGGGGCTTTTGAAGGTCAAGGGTCGAGGAGACGCAATAGTGGAGAGAGAGTGAGACGCTGCCCACCACAGCCGGGCCACACACAATTCAGATTCTGGCTCCAATATGTGGGAAGGGGATGCCCGAACATGCAGGTCCAAGACCCAATATACGATATCCCTAGACCGCCACGAGTCTAGGGACAAGAACGGAGGCTTCAGAGGGGCCATTCAGTACGGTGTGAGGACGATGAAAGCACCCACACCCGCCCTGAAGGGGGAGACTGGAAAGCGTGGATCCCAAAGATTGCGGCCGCAGTTTGTGAGCAAGGCACGGGACAGGCCAAGAGGGGCTGGCAGTTCGAGTGGCTCCCGGGGGACTGGGTTCTGTTCCGGGGCCTACTTTCAGCGGGGGAGTGAGCTGTGTGGGCTCCCCATATCACAAACGGGCAGCTGACCAGGAAGCAAACAAAGCCCGGAGTAGCCTACGCAAAGGACACAAGAAAACGGGGATGAAGAGATTGGAAGCACACAGGAGTTGGCCCCTCCGTACCCAGGAACTTAACAGGTGAGAATGAACCCAAAGAGATACAGGGAGGGAGAGCATCACAGACAATGGCATGGTCCGGAGCTTGAGGTGGGTGGCCAATAATAGAGGTTTTCTGTAAGGGTGTATCCTCTGAGCACCAGCTACAACCAACAGTCACTCCAAGGCTGGGCCAATAGTAGGGAGATCTCAGGCAACACCAAGGCTGACAAGCGGATTGGTGGAAGACATGGCATCGGCGAGGGTGAAAAAAGATAGGAATTTAGAAGACATGCTGAGCAAACTCCTGATGTCGAGTGGAGGAGAAGAGAGAACGTTGCCTACCAAAATGGCGGGACAGGATTCAGAGGGTGCTGAAGAACCGGTCAGTCACTCCTTTTTGAAAACGTTGTTCAACACATTGTGTGATGATTTGCAGACCCTCAAAGTGGAATTCGCGAGAGAGTTGAAGGAGGTTCAACGGGATGTGGACGCAGACGGGAAAGAGTTGCAAACATCGAGGAACGCGAGATAACCTGAGACGAGGAGGTGGAGCAGCTACAGCAAGAAGTAATTCGTTTGAGGGCCCAGCACATTGATCTACAGGCTCACACAGAAGATTTGGAGAATCAGTCTTGAAGGAATAACATCAGAGTGAAAGGAGTACTGCCCAAGGAAGAAGACCCAAACATCACGCTCTATTTACAAGATCTCTTTAGGAATATATTGGAGATACTGTCAGACTTTGAAATTAAAATAGATCTAGCACATAGTGTAGGCCTGCAATGTCGGGCGCCAGCCCCACCACCGGATATTCTGGCCTACCTCCTGGACTTTCAGTTGAAAGAGCGCATCTTAAGAAAAGTCAGAGACAAATTGCCACTTAAATATCAGGTTAGCATCATTGCGCTTTACCAGGACATGGCAATGATAACTTTACAAAAACGGAGAAATTTTCGCCCAGTAACAACATATCTGTGCAACCTGGGGATCGCGTGCTCATGGGGCCACCCCTTTAAATTGATTTTCTGATGGGAGAGCAAATTGCACCAACTCAGGTCATTGCAGGACATGTGCAGGGTTCTGGGAATCGACCATCTCCAGCAAGAAGAAGCTGAGAGAGGGGGGCCAAGGCTCTCCGAGACAGATGGCGGAGGGCTGGCAAAGGACACACCATGAAACATACGGCAAAACCAGATCCTGCAACAGTAGCATAGGAGAGACAAGCAGTTACAGAATCATTGGCTATCCAGAGGACCCCCGCAGAAGACAAATGAAGCTGCAGAGGACAGATAAGTGTACAGAGCCCATCCTGGTGGGCAGCGGGTGAGGGAATGGGGAGCGGGGAGTGCGATATTTGGCCACATCAGACTCAACCTGCGGGTCTTGGACTATTTGTGGGTTCTCTTTGTTTTCTAGTTGGGGTTAGGGAGGGACGGGTTGGGAACTGGTACTCACAGAAAAGGTATTACAGGGATGACACAGGTTCAAAGAAGAGAAGAGCGACTCTCTATGGTACAGAAGGGAAAAAAGAGCCAGGGAAAAGAGGTTTCTTTCAACTTAGTGATTCACTCCCTTCCACAATGTCAAATAATTTACTGAAGGTCCTTACTCTTAACGTGAAAGGCCTCAACAACTCCATTAAGAGGAAGGCCATTCTTTTGTATTTAGAAAATTCCAAGGTGTACATTTGTCTCCTTCAAGAGACCCATCTCTAATCTAGGGATTGTCACTGCTTGAAGGTTCAAGCATTTCCCCAGTCATTTTTCTCGTCTACTTCGGATAAGAAGGCGGGACTGGCTATTTTGGTTGCTAAGCATTTCAGAGGGGAAGTCAGGGACAAAGTGACGGAAATCAAAGGGAGATTATTTGCTTACACATTTAATGTAGTGGGACAAGCCATAGCGATAGGATTGATTTATTCCCCTAATTCTGGCCAGGAAAGATTCTTGAAGACAGCAATAGCAGATGTCATGAACACACAGACACAATGACAATGGTGGGGGGAACCAAAACATAGTAATGGAGGGAACCAAAGACTGCTTTCATCAAGCTGGCGAGTTGTCAAAGGGAGGGAAGGAGTAGGGTTGGAGGGCCTATGAAGGGAAGCGCACCCACAGTCCTCACAATATTAATTTTTCTCACACACCCATGGGACCTATGCGCGCCTTGATTATTTATTAGGAATGAAGGAAATTAGTAGTTAGGGAGGTGGAAATTGTACCAGTGGCGCTCGCCGATCATGATGCAGTGACGGTCACTTTACAGCTGCCACCACAGCGGAAGCATATAGGGAATTGATGCTTGAGAGATAGTATGCCCCACAAGGATACAGTGTCAAAACAACTTACCAAATGCATATCTGAATACCTAGAGTTGAATGACTCCTCAGATATATCCGTCTCTACGCTAAGGGAGGCCTTGAAGGTGGTAGTCCGAGGAGAGTTCATAGCTTTATCGGCAGTAGAGAATAAAGAGTGCAGGGAAAAAAGGGAACAACTGGCGGCACAAGTCAAAGTACTGGAGAGAGTACATAGTCGTATAGGGGCGCCAACGTCTGGTCTCAGTTGAAGATAGCAAGAGCGCAATTGGCAGGGCTAGATTTGGATAGAGTGGAGTATGCGGCGCTGCGCTTAAAACATTCCTACTACATAGGGGGGGGGGACTGATCAGGGAGCCTGTTGGCGAGTAAACTAAGAGCCCGATGCCAGCAAACAAAGATCCATTCCCTCAAGGGGTTTAGTGAGGAGGAAATCACAGAAGAGGAAGACATAACAGACATTCCGGGATTTTTACGTGGAATTATACAAAGGGGAGAACCTAACAGAACACCACATGACCTCATACTTGAAGGGCATATATACGTCCAAGTTAACTACCGACTAGGCCGATTCTCTGGATACCCCCATACAGATCGAGGAGGTGATTGGGGCAATATCTTGCCTTAAACCTCTAAAGTCGCCGGGCCCAGATGGATTTTCGGCGACTTTTTACAGGACATTCTGCCAACTCCTGGCCCCTGTCTTGACATTACTATTTAACTCCTTTGGGGTCCCGGGATCGATCCTCTCCAATATGCTAAAAGCGGTCATTTTGTCCTACCCTACCTGGGGAAGGACAAGACAGTATGTGGTTCCTATTGCCACGTCTCCCTGCTCAATGTGGATTTAAAATTGTTCACAAGTATCCTGGCCACGAGACTGGGCCCACTGATGCCAGCCATAATTGAACCGGATCAAGCGAGCTTCATTCAAAATCGCCAAAGTGGGGACAACACCATACGGATCCTTCACTTGATTGACAAGGCTCATCTTGCAAATCAGGATGCAATCTTATTAGCGGTCGACGCTGAGAAATCGTTCGATCGGGTGGATTGGGGATACTTGGCAACAGCAGTGGCCCACTTTGGCCTGGGGGAGCGTTTTAGATCCTGGGTGGCAAGTTGTTATAGCTCTCCCACAGCTTCCATTATAATAAATGGTATAATTTCTCACCCCATTTCCATTCAACGGGGTGCCTGTTGTCGCCCCTCCTGTTTGACCGCTACATTGAGCCATTGGCCCAAAGGGTTAGAGATAACACAAACATCAAGAGCATTTTGTTGGGGGGGAGGGGGGAAATCACTTTAAAAGCCTATATGCAGACTACATATTTGCTTCGCTCGAGTCGCCAGAGAGGTCACTGCCCGCTTTTCTGGAAGAACTGGAGGCCTTTGGTAAGGCCTCGGGATTCCAGGTGAATGTACGCAAATCACGGGCACTCAGTCTCTCGGAGATACCAAGGGGCTCGGGTATAGGGGGAACTCGCTTTCCGGTGGCCCAGGCATTTGGGGATAGAGCTGGCTCCCACTATTAAACAAACAGTCATGTTGAACTACACCAAACTAGCTCGACAGATTAGGAAAGACTTGGACAGCTGGAGGCACCACCACCTGTCACTCCTGGGGCGTATAGCAGCCATCAAAATGTCAATCTAACCTATAGCTCTATATTTATTTCAAGCATTACCAGTTTCTCCACCTACGGGGACTTTGGCGCCAATGCAAAAAGACATACTCCATTTTGTCTGAGCAGAAACTTGGCCAAACATGCGTCGGGGTCTGGGCTATTTGACTCAGAAGGATTGAGGATCCGAAATCTACTGGATTACTTTCGGGCAGCTCAGATGAGATATTTGCTGGAGTGGAGCAGAGAGGGATCAGAAAAAAGATGGTTGTTCCAAGATAGGGCGATAGCAGCACTCCCTTTGAGGAAGGTGCTCTTTTTACGGAAAACAGACGCCTGCGGAGTTTACTGAGTTCACCCATCACAAAAACAGTGATGGAGGTATGGGAAGGGGTGGCTATATGACGAAAACTTACAACGTTTCCCTCTCCGATTACACCATTGTTTGAAAATAGTACACTAAACCGCAAGCCTTCTTCCCCTTCTTTTCAAGTAGCACACTTAAAGACCCACAACTCCATCGCCCCTGACTTAGAGATCACGAGAAGTGCACACGGCAGTCCACAACACTGCGAAAAGTTACAAATAGTGAAGAAAATGATTTGCTCTTGTGCAAAGAAACCCGCTAAGAGACAGCCCGCCAACAATGAAACGCACAACACCAGACGTTGGTTTATCCAGCTGGAAGGCACCCCACCGCCCCTCTTCCAGAAAACCACGGACCCCGAAGTGAAGAGCCAACGAATGAACTCAACCAATCGTGGAGCTGCTCCCATGCCATTCCCAGCACAAGAGCAGCACCATGATTGGTCGGAGCAGGCCAACACAGTGGTCCTTTTCAGTCTAGGAGCCTGGGCCTGCAGTCCCCGGCTGTCACACAGGAAGTACATAGGTGCGGGCTGAAGTGTGCATGTTGGACTGTCGTAATGTATTTATTTTTTTATTTAATGCGATTTTCTATAGCGCGAACATTACCCGAAGGTGTCAGAGCGCTTTACAAAAGAGCCAGTTGCGATACATAAGGATTTAGGATTAAATTAGTTACATAAAAGATACAAACAGGGAACAAAATTGCAAATGTACAAGTTGTAAAGTCACACAGGGAAGAGATACAAATAGAAAAATTTTTAAATGTACAAGTTGTAAAGTCACTCAAGGAAGAGATACAAATGGATAAACTCTAAGAATCACATAGGAATGGTAGTGAGTATAAAGGTCTACTACATATACCAGTGGTTAGAGTTATCTCTATATAAAAATATATCACAAATTAACAGAGTGAAAAGAGAAATAAAAATTAAAAAAAATAAAAACAAATTAAAACAAAAAAAGGGGTAGAGAGCGGTATGTGGGGGAGAAGAGTTGGAGGCTGAGATTGGTGAGAGGAGAGAGGGGGACCTGAGGGGATGAAAGAGATCAGGCAGTCCAGCGTAAGTGAAATGTCTGAAGGTCAGCAGGATGGAATTCAAGGGACCAAAGGAAAGGACAAGAATCAACAAAATGGCGGACCCGGGTCGTGTGTATCGATGGAAACCATCTCAACATGCCAAGATGCACCCAGGGCAAGAGTGACAACAGGAGAGGGTCCCAAAATGGCGGGCGCACACGAGTTACAGTCCAAACGTTATGAGGCCCAAGTCCAAACAAAACCAGGGAGCCGACCCAACGGAGGAAGAACAAGAGGGGAAAAGGAGCCAGACAGTCAAAAAGAGGAGCATCGTCAGTATTTGCACCTCCTTTCATCACTGCTGCACACACATGATCCCTGGTCTAAATGCTTCCATGCTCCTGTACTGGGCACCACAGTCCACCCGTGTCATTAGCTGGAGGGGTGTTAAAACAAATTGCCAGGTCTCCACCCAGCTTTAATGCTCGACAAAAAGCTGATGTCTATCTTGGCTCTCCCAGGAGGGCGTTAGTAGCTTCGTCATATGTAGGGGTGAGCGCTGTAATTGAAATCCTCTCCCGGTAGTGTAACCTGTCCCGCCCATCTGCTATGGCCACAGGCCCCCATCCACACACTGCGGTCGGGCCACACCTGGTGAGAGGTGAGAGGGCGCCATTTTACTCTTGAAATTTGTAGGGGTGCACCATAATCCCGAGTAGTCAGCACCCACATATTTAGAGGGTTTACGAATGTAGTTTAGACTTATAATATTAGGCTGAGAATCAGCACGATATATATGGATGTGTTTATTAACCAGAGATTAATGTAGAGTTTAATTGAAATGCAGTGTTGCCTAATACAAGAATGAAATCATCTGTGAAATGTTGTATTACTAATGAAATGCTTTTGAAATATAGGTTTATCAATGAGTGAATTAACGTAGGCTTTAGAACGAAAAGTAGTATTCACATTGAAAGTAGAATTAACGTGTTGAAGTAGTAAAATGTAATGTCATGTTGTATTAGAAATGTCTTCAAACGTGCAAAGGCCTGGGACATGTAAAAGCCAGTAGAGGCCTAACTGTATTTCTTTTGTTAGCTTTAGTCGAGAAGGAAAGATTTTATCTCTCCGGGGAAGAAGCTGTCCTCAGCAAAATGTTGAATTGTAACTTTGAATGTTTGCAGAGATGTTCCCATGTATTTCAGCATGCAGCTGCAAAGCCACAAGGCTCGTTAGGTAGAAGGGTCCATTGTTTAGGAGCTAGGATAGTAGGCGCCAATGAAGAAAAGCTGCCAAAGAATTTGGGAGTGCAACATTTAGCGAGGAAGGTGCCTGGGACCCAAGGACACACCAACTGACGCTTGATGGAAAGGTGCCATACTGGAAAAATCTGAAGATCTTCACCTGCCAGAGGGGTGTACCTCTGGGCGTGTCGACTGTTTTTGGGATTTTTTATTAGGGACAGCTCCTGAGGGTGGAGAGCAGATCTTAGACAGGGAACGGACAGAGCAGGATGTAGAAAGCTGTAGAGAGAGTGTCTTGGGGAACTTAGGGCAGAGTGGGGTGTAAGAAGGAGCATCTTAGAACGAGCTAGACAGTTAGACTATTTGTCTGAAGAAGGTGAATGTACTTCTTTGAAGTCTTCACCGCTGACACCTTTACTCTTGTCTGATGGGAATGTTATGTAGGGATTTCACCTTAGTAAGTGTAGGGACAGACTAATCACTTTCCTTTCCCTTTTTGTAAATGCAGTCTAAACTTCAAGCTGGGAATGTTCTTGGTTGCCTAATGTTACTCGAATTGACTCTGCTTTTTATTCTGAGCCGTCTGAGAATCTTGCTTAGAATTATGCTTGTATTAGTGCCAGTTTATTTTCTGAACCTCTTGCTGAGATGTATGTGTGTCCAAATATTTTTGGCTTTGTAATAAGTCTTTGAACCTTCAGTTTGTAGTCAGTGGTCATTTGAGTTTAATTTGGATTTGATGGTGAAGTTGTTCAAAGCTGTGGTAAAATGTTCCCTTTATTCTTCTAGAACAGGGAAAAAGGCCCAGCCGACCTGGTTTGGGATTCTAGAGATAAGTAAGAAAATCTATTTATTTTTTTTAATATATTTTTATTTTTCCCCAGTACACACATTGTATATATTATACATTTAACCAAATAAATTTACATTTATATTTTACACTGTCTGGATTGATGACAATACACATTCTTTACCCTCTTTTTGAATCTACAACATACAAAACAAAACAACTACTAAGTACATTTTCAAAACATATTCATGGACTTAGTAGAATCTATAATACATGTTACATTCCACATAAATTAGTCTATAATGCCATAGTCTCCTTCCATTTTGCTATTGGCTCCCAAATTTTTAAGCCTAACCTTCTTCCCCTTTTTTCCTTCCGTGCATAAATTGCCTTCTCAAGGTTATACATAGCTAATAGGTTTGCCAGCCAGGTTTGCATCACCGGGGGGGTCTTATCCAACCATGCTCTTGCTATTGTTAGCCTCAGCACTGCGGTAGCAATAAACATAAATTCCTTGTATGCAGAGTCTCCCCCCGGGCCAATCCCCAACAAAATCAGCATAGGTGTCAAATGTGCTTGTAGCCTTAATGTGCTGCCAAGAAAAACCTCTAAGTCTTTAATCAAAGTGTGTAGCTGGGGGCAGAGAGCAAACATATGAACAATATCTGCCTCCGCTGAATTACATCGAGGGCAAGTGGTATCAGTTGAACCTCCCCACTTAGCTATTCTCGCTGGGGTATGATACAGTGAGAACAGGGTCTTATAATGCTGGGACTGCAGGGGACCTGAGCACAAGATGGTACGACCGAAGTCCAGAGATTCCTGGAAGCTTCCAGGCTCCCCCCCCCCAATTTTTCACCCCACTTATTACTAACTTTATTTATATCATCCATCTTCCCTTTTGCAAGGCTTGCATAGAAAGATCTAATCGTGCAATCCCCTCCAAATTTTATCTTCTCCAATATTTCATTCCTGCCAAACCCTGCAATACCACCCTGCTTATTACTAAGAAAGCTCCTTACCTGTAAGAATTAAAAAAAATCTCTTCTTTCAATGCCATACTTAAGGGTAAGGTCTGCAAACTGAGCTATTCCCTCAGCATCCATTAAATCCCCAATCTGTATTATCGCTTTTTGTGCCCATCCGGCCATCGTTAGATCAGCGAACACTGCCTCAGGAAAGGATTTATTCTTATACAACCGGACATACCTGTTATATCTTCCTAGACCAGCCTTTTTTAAAAAAGCGTTCCAAATCTTGACTGCTGCTACTACAGTCTTGAATCTTGTCCTTTTATAGTAACTCTTTGCTCAAGTCCCCCTCCCCCAATTAATCCCTGCATATACTGTAATGCTGCAGCCATTTGATACAGCCTAAAGTCCGGAGCCCCCCAGCCCCCTCTCTCTCTCGGGAGGGACATGAATCTGTAAGCCCGCCGAGTCTTCCCATGGGCCCAAATAAACCTATTCAGTACCCCCTCTAATAAAGTAAACCCTTTAGCTTAAAAAACTAGGGGGATGGATCTAAAAAAATAAAGTAGGGCAGAATTAACATTTTTATCACATTAGTGCAGCCCATAAGGGAAAGATGGAGATTGTTCATCCTTTCCAAATCTCCCTTTACCCTAGAAATTAATGGAGTCAAATTAGTCTCGACCACCACGTCCAAGTCCGCCGATAATGAAACCCCTAGATATACTGCAGAGCTAACCACCCTGCTGTCATCACAAATAGCGTGTACATTCTTTATGATCTGCGTTTTAGATCTGTTCAAACTGTAGCCAGATATCTTTCCAAACACCTGGGCCTCCGCTTCTACCTCCTTTATAGCTAGAGAAGGGTTCGAGGTCAATATGGCTACGTCATCTGCGTAAGATAAAGTCTTCACGGTGCAGTTGTTTGCCCTCATCGATGGGATCTCAGGGTTAGCTTCAAGTCGCCGCAGTAGTGGCTCAAGATATAACGCAAAGAGAAGAGACGAGGAGGGAGATAAGTAAGAAAATCTAGATGAAAATCCCAGCTTCCCCAGAGGCTGCAGATCCGGCGATCACGGGCTGTACCAGCTGCGGGCACCCGCCAGGAAAGACGAAAGGGTAGCAGGGGGCCCGCTTCTGATGTCGGGCCCCCGCATTGTTACCTCATAACGTGGGGGCGCCATCTTGAGGTGTTATCGCCAGGGGTGGATATTGCCGATATCCCGGCAGAGCAGCTGCTGGAAGTATCGGCGGCCCCAGCAGCAGACGCTCCAGATAGTCCGATTTTGGCATTTGGCCCTTACAGATAATTTAGTGGGGCTTGGAGGGCCGCGTTAGGATGTTGTGCGCGGGGTTTCCACAGAGCTGAAGCTCCGGGCAGCCAAACCTACATGCGCTCTTCAGGCTTTAGGTAAGTCGTTCCTGCTGCCAATCAGAGGTAGGAATGGCCCCACCCCTAAGACAAGACACAGTGAGTACATCCTACCAAAATGGTCATGTCCATTGACCATTCCATCAAATCTACGTTTGAATCAGCTGCTGCGGCCGCAGGCAGGGCGATGCTCCTTTGCCCTAAAGGAGGGACCACCTGACATCACAGGTTAGTAAATACTATATAATTGGGTATTAGTGTAACAACTCATAAATCCAGCATTCTCACAGTGCATGCAGATTTTTTGCACAGAAAGGTTGGAAAAATCGAAAACTAACACTGGTAAAGGGCTATGATTGGGGAGGGTTTGAGGCACAGCAGTAATTAAAAAATGACTTTGAAACTGGTCCCTAGTGGACCCTTTGTTAAGGTTCCTAGATTTACAGGTAAAAACACAAATTGATTTATTAAAACCATTATCTCTGCAATGATACACCATTAAAGTAATTCATGTCAGTGAGGTTGCTCTGTTTAACATTTCACGTGTTTGCTTAATTTACTTTCCCAAAAGTATTTGTTTTTGCTACAATTGTTCTTTTTCTGTAGTGTTTTTCTTTTTAATTCAGTATATTAATATACTGTACTTGATGAGAACTGGCTCGCCTGTAGGTGTCTGTGTGGGTTCAGGTGGGTGAGAGTTAATAAAGGGCCATGATTGAGCGCTCTGACGTTGAGTCTGAAGTCCATGTACGGGACTCACAGCACCTGTCAGTGGGTCATAAAGGTGTTCAGAATACATGCTCATGCAATTCTTTCCCCTATTCAGAGCCCATAGAGCGCTGGTAACATGTGCCAATTGTAATTGTGATTATATGCAAAACTATGTGAGGGATGTATAAACCTTATGAAAAAGTGACAGCCCATAAGTAAAAGAAATTGCGGTACCTACAGGTGAAAGGGGTGCCTTGTGTTTATGGGGAGGCATTGTGAAATGAATGACATGTACGGGAGTATGTGGAGAAGGAGAGTGAAAAGAGGGCGTTGAAGAGAAAAGGGATCAGGTGAGAAATATGCAGACTAATGATTTCAGAAAGACGAGGGAAGAAAAAGGATGTAAGTGTTTCACAGAGATGCTGCAGAGGAATTGGTCTTAACCTCATGGGTGCTGCTGACGAGCTCAGCTCGTCATGAGGCAATGTTGAGCTGAGCTCGTCACGGCCGTTGGAACGTTCACACTCGGGGATAATTTCCCTGCTGTGCTGAACATTTCAAAAACGGGTGTGGCTGTGACGAGCTCAGCTCGTCATGAGGGCAGCTCCGCTGTGCCTCATGACGAGCTCAGCTCGTCACCAGCACAGCGGTGCCGCGCGCGGCCACCCTCCCTCCCTCCCCCCCCCCCCGCACAGCGGGGGGGAAAACACCCTGCAGCAAATGGGTTAAGGAGAAAAACAAGAGTGACTGTGAAACTCTGAAGGCTGCTAACCCTTTCACAACCTCAGCAATGTTTCAGTCAGTATCATGTTTTCACACATGAAATATTTTCAATTCTCATCATTAGTTTACTCATTTAGTGCTAACAAGCATTGGGAAAGCTAATGGGTCTGATTTTTTTTTGGCACGTCTGTTATCGCGTCATATGTTTGGATGCAATAACAGAAAGCTCACAGAGAGGTACTCAAATGCTAGTCATCTGGCATGCTGTGTGAAGCACAGGATTTTAGTTTACCTATTAGGTAGCATGTTTTATGCCAAGTTCTTAATTACAAACCCCATTGCTCTTGGAAAGGATACACAGTTATGCGTCTTTAGTCACGTCCCCCTTTAAGAGAGTTGCATCTCTTGCTCCACCCTTAACAACACCCTTAACACCACCCGAAGCTCCACCACCAATTCAAGGCTCATTTGGTGAGCACCTGCACTTATATTTTCAATGTAAAGCATTGTTGAAAACCACTTACTATTTTGAAAGACGTTTGATTATCCACTGTTGGAGTACTTTAAATGGGCATGTACTGACAGATACTAAGTACTGGCATTTCTTTAATTTAAAAGGGAGAGTGCCTGCACTTCTCATGAAGAACCCAGCTGTTTGTGGTCTTTAAAGGCCATCAGGAAGAGAGAATCATTCCTCCTAGTACATACCACCATGTGATACATGATGCTCACTCTTTTCTCTCCATGACTGCCAATCATCACTAGCGCGAAAACAAGGAGATGATGGATGGAGCTCTGAAACTTTTCAGACAAGAAAAGTTTCAGCACTCTATCCGTTATTTTCTTGTGTTTGCTTTGTTCATCCTAAGTTGGCTGGGTATGTCCAGACGTGGGTCCCTTGCTCACTTTGCCACTGGATTAAAGCTAGCCTGGCTGATGAGGGCTGTTAGCCCGAAACCAGTCCCCGGGTGCTTGTTTCCGGTCCAGGGAAGACATGGCTTGACAGTTCAGGTTGGACTGTTCCCATGAGGCACAGGGTCCAGACTGATTTGCATATAGCTGTGTCTGAACTGGGGTGGCGAAGTGAGCTAAAGAACGATGATGGATTCAACCCAGATCTGTGACTGGGGGTGAGTGTTTGATTTCAGAGCTCCATCCATCATCTCCTGTGTTTGCTTTGCCAATCATCACTAACCACTCAGGTACAAGATTACAAGCACTAACATCAACTCCATGAAATAAAGATGAAAACCGGAGATGGCATGTCACTCTCTCAGATATCTGTTATCAAGTTCACCTGAACTCTCTGGCTCCAAATATGACCTATAATTGAAATTCTTTAATATACTAATTTGGGGGATAATATGCTTAGATTACGGCGCCCCCACTTTGCCTATTTAAATAAGACACATCGCAGTACTTCCACCTGCAAAAGTCCTTGTTTACACGTCTACTTTGCACTGCTCTTTAGTAACTACACACTGTCCACTCCTCAATAGGTGTAACATAATCTATAATTTATTCAAGACTTTTGAAACAAGCAAACTCTACAAGACAAAATCTCGGCTTGATCTGGAACTTTATGCCATCTTTTTACATATACATTTCCTTGGTACAAGTGTATGCGTTAACATGAAACCTAATTACAGTCCATCATAACAACTCAGTTTGAGTTTCTCTTATTTGATTTGCATGGTAAGGGTTACACCTTAAAGTGGACATCCTCTTCCACTCATACAATACTACAATACAATCAATAATCCTTTAAAAACGGTGTAGTTGTTTTAAAATCATCCTAATGCCTATGCTAAAGGTTTAGCTCCTGTTTCTCACACAGATAGTAAATATCTACCACAGTTTCCTTAATAAAATATAAAACAATAAGTTTTAAAGGCAAACTTCCTTTTCGTGAAGCCAATTATTTTATCAATGCACATACTATCAACAATGATACCCATTCCCTATAGACGGGACGCAACATCTGATATCTAATATTTAATTGTACCTGCACGACTTGACGGTGGATCACACTTCGATTTTCGCCATTTTTGAGAGGTTCGAGCTCTTGTCTGGCCTAGCGATTAACCCTGCAAAATCGGTTGGTTTCTTCTTCCGGGAGGCCCTGCATCTTACCCACATACAATTTGGTACATATCCAATCCCGGTGGCCCATACCACCTTTAAACACCTGGGTATACAGGTGTATAGGTCACCAGAAGACCAGATAGATGGTAATATCCAACGCTCTATAACACGTCTCTGCAGTAGTGTAGGGTTTTGGACCTCTCTGCCCCTGTCAGTCATGGGCAGAGTTGCCATTTCCAAAATGATTATGCTCCCTCGCCTTTTATATTATTTTGTGAATATACCTGTGATCCTCCCTCAAACTATTTTCAATACACTGAACACCCTCTTGATCAACCTTATCTGGGGAACCGGCCGGAGATGGATTAGCCTCCGTAAACTCCAATGTGGGACTACGTCAGGTGGCTTTGGGGTCCCTGATTTCCGAGGCTACTACTATGCTAGCCAACTTCAGTGGCTTTCTTATTGGACTGCGGGCTGGAAACTCCACGAGATTGGCCTCACTAGGGAGCGATTTGACCGCGGAGAGCTCCACTCTTTGCTGCTGCCCAAGGCCCGGATACCCCCGGACTGTCCCACCTTGTTACGTACTGCCTTGCTTTGCTGGAGGAAAGCCCTCTCTTATACGTCTGCAGTGTCACCCTACGCAGCGAACATTCCTTTATTAGGCATCCCTACACCACATGGTAGACGCACAAAACATAAACTTCGCCACTGGGTGGATAGTGGGATAGAGGAGGTAGGAGCCTTTTTCGGAGATGATGCCTTGCTGGACCATGAATCCTTCATGCAGGTTACCGGTGCTCCCCCACGACTGTACCTACTACATGCCATAGTAACACATTATATTAGGACCACTTGGGCACCACAAAGGCTCAAACCTACACAACACGAACGTGTACACTTACTATACTACATGGGACCTGATGGGCACCTCGTGCACTGGTTGTATACCGGAATTAGGGCACACGCAGCAATGAATTCCACTCATGACCCTTAGAACACGCTGGGCAGAGGACTCTGACACTGAACTGATAGACAGGGCATGGCAGCTTATATTAGAGCATCCCAAAAGAGTGTCACGCAATGTTAGGTGCAAATGTATCCAGGCAATGGTGCTCCTTAGATCATACTTCACCCCTCAGAAGATACATCGTATATTCCCAGATTCCCCTCATTGCTGCCCTCGATGTGGGGGGGATGAAGAGGACTTTATACACATGATGTGGTCTTGTCCACGACTGCCGGGCTACTGGGCCGAAGTTTGCCAAGTGCTCACTACTGTGACACAGCTGCCGGTCCCGGTCAAAGCCTTACCTTGCCTGGTGGGATTACGTAAACGGTCAGGGAAACAGAAACTCAAGTTACAATTCTTGGACCTTGCCCTCATCTTAGCGATCAGGGTCATAACGATGAGATGGAAATCCCCTAGGCCCCCTATAGTGACCACGTGGCAGGCAGATCTAGTGCAGTGGGGGCGGGCGGAGGGAGCAGCCCTCAGGAGGGAAGAGGAGAGGGGTCAACGGAAACAACCCAGGGCATTAGAGTGGGAAGCCATGTTGATAGAACTAGAAATGCTCGACTTAGTCCCATCTCAGGTGGCGGAGTCCCAATATTACGTACAACCTAGTAGGCCCTTTGTAGCGTAGGGCCCCCTCCAGTGCAAAGTAGTTGCAGGGTATCTGTTCCCATATTCTATAGACTGACAGCCTCTAGTGCCTCCCCAGAGGCAATTGAACTACTGACAACGGATCGACCAGGAGTGGGAGGGGACGGGTGGGGGTTGGGGGTTTTATCTAGTTCAAAAACGGTAATTATTATCTCTTTGCTTAAATTGTGCTGAATTACTTTTCGATGATATGTCAACGCATGTCTAGGACGCTTAGCTTACCTCTTAACAAATTTCCTTGTATTGCATAGGTTATAGATATGCTATTTATGCAATGGGGGGGATATAAATCATAAAAGACTGTCGAGATTGCATATATCTGTTAATACCATGACTGAACCTGCAGTCGATAATAAAGAAATGAAAAAAAACAAAGCAATGATACCCGTGGCATAACTTGCTAAACTTGGCAATCAAACTAGTAAATACTTAGATATAAATGGTGATGTATAAGTGCTTGCGTGCTAGCCTAATCTAATGCGACTCTATTACAGATTTCCAGACTTGCCTATTGAGGCTCAATTTTGAGTGTACATCTGATCTTTGTTTCCATGCTGCGTAAATGTAGGATGAAACAGTCTAATAAATGCACATACAACCAGGAAAGATGATTTGAATCCTCTTCCAACTGATTGACACTGAAACACATTGTAATGCACCGGCATCATTGCTCCTGAAGAGCCACTCCTGTGCAAGTATTGTAAATATAAAACACCTCAGTCTCACATTCACATAATGTTCAGAGAAAGAGTGCTCAATTGTCTCTTAACCAAATCTGCTTGGAGTGGGATGATCAATTGAATGTTTTTTTGTAGGGTATGTCTAGTAGCAAGATTGTTGCTTGCTCTGTTGCAGAAATCTATTGAGGCCCTACATCCAGCGGCCTAGTAGGGGGAAACTGAAGTCTGCCATGAAACGAGAAACCAAGCACCACAAACGTAGGGGGCAGATGTGTGTATTCAAAGACATTTCGTGGTTACCTCAAGGAAAAGTTAACAGTTTGTGTTGAAATTTCAGTCTTGGAAGTTTTTTTTAGGATATATTAATGAGTGTTTGAGTTTGCTTGATACTAATGAATGTGCTTTGCATTTTTTTCTATGTCTGGGACTGAGTATCGATGCATTTTTCCTACCTTTATAACAAAATAATAATAGATCAAGCCATAGATTTGTCTTAACAAGACTCAGATTTGGAATGGCCCACGTTCTGGTGGCCTTCCCTCAACCAAAAAAGTACCCTGTTGGCCCTTGCCCATGTGATGGGCACTCGAAACAAAGCACCCTGCACTTTATGTTAATCTGCCCCCTTTTCTTGAATGTTCGGGTTACTTACTTGAAACCACTGTTTGTAAAGTATGGTATCTACAATGTGGAAGAAGCAATGAAGTTGATCTATAATATGAACTCCCCGGACAAATGTTTTTATATTGCCACTTTTACATATAAATCAATTGAACATAGAAAAAGTATGATATTTTAACAACTCATCTATTTTAACCTTTGTTTTAACCTGCATTTTTAACCTGTATTTGCTGCTTTGTATTGTACTGCTTGTGCTTTTATGGTCATGTTTTTATGCACCAAATAAAGCTTCATGAAATGAAATGAAATGAACAAAATAATAAATAAAAAAGTCTGCACATCTCAATGAGTGACGTACACCTTTAAATTAGACAGAAACCAGACAGAATACACAGTTACACCAAAGCTTCAATGAGTCAACCACAGACAACAAAACTAAACACCCATTAGCAGCATCCCAGGTAGTAATTAATAATGATTCTATGTTAACTGACAGTATGTTTATTGACACTCCCTTATTCGTCGTGGCATTGGAATTCTTCAGCTCATACCTAATGTTCTCTAGGCCTTTGGTATCTTTGTTTTGGCAGAAGACATCCCTCATGCCAAGTCCGACTCACACATGATTGTGTGCTAATTAGGTGTAAATAAAGAACTTTAGAAATATAAAATTCCTCATGGTTATCAGAACCAGTATTGGTGAAATTGTATGTTTGTAACAAAACCCGCAATTGCAATACATATGGAACAGGGGGCCAACAGGGGAGAACCAACATAGGGGTCCCAGGAAGGTTTACGGGGCCCCGCACGGAAGATAAGTAGGAGGTGGGGAGCTATTTCGAACAGCGCTAGAGCCCACATTGAAATACCGGGAAACAGTACGGCTCTTCCGAAAGGGTGGCGAGATTAATACAGAGGCTCTAGCAGTAGAAATCCCGTAGGTCAAGATGATAAAGCCCGGGTCAGAAAAGGAAGTACTAAGGGGCAGCATGAAGGATATCAGCAAAGCTTACCTTGTAGGACACTTCCGATGGCCGATAAACAGGGGTTCCGGGTGTCAGCGAAAGATAGGACCGCAGCTGCCGCCTAACAGTCAGTGTTGCCAGATTTATAGACCCGGCCCAAGCCCAAAGCCGCTCAAATATAAGCCCAATCAGACCAGTTCCATCCCAAATTAGCAAGTCTGAAATTATGCACAAATTATCATCAGAAACAATTTTAACCCCTTCGCTGCGGCGGCAATTCCGCCGCAGCGCGGGGGGGGGGGCCCGAGCGCCGCTCGCATGCTCGTGACCGAGCCGCTCCGTCACGAGCCGCGGTTGCGCTGTGCTCATGACGGAGCGGTTCCGTCATGGCCCCGCCCGCATAATAGAACACGCCGCGCAGGCGCGAAATCAGCGCCGCGCAGGCGCGGCGGCAGGGCCAGGACGGAACCGCTCCGTCATGAGCACAGCTCAGCCGATGCTCATGACGGAGCGGCTCCGTCATGAGCACGGGAGGGGTTAAGGACAAATATACATTGTATTCAATATATAGATGGTGGGAGGGCACTAACTGAGCACCTGCCTTAACCACATGGCTGCTGGGCGTTTTCCCCCCCCTGTGCTGGAAAATGCCATTTTAGTGGCACCATGACGAGCTCAGCTCGTCATCAGCACACGACACCCGTGGGTCATCGAAAGGGTTAATGCTACTCAATTTTAAGACCAGTCCTTTCTGTGGCTGGGCCTGGGCCGAGGCTAGGACGAGGCTGGGGGCTGGGCCTGGCATGGCTAGGTGCTGGGCCTGCCTGAGGCTGGGGGCTGGGCCTGGGCTCAGGACTGAGGCTGGGTGCTGGGCCTGCCTGGGGCTGGGCCTGGCGTGGCTGGTCCTGGGCTGAGGCTGGTGCTGGGCCTGCCTGAGGCTGGGCCTGGGGTGGCTGGGCCTGGGGTGGCTGGGTCTGGCGTGGCGTGGCTGTTGGGACTAGGGTGAGACTCACACCGCATCACACCGATGTTATCCACCCTCCGGTGGCTTCCCATCGAGGCTAGAGATATCTACAAGACTGCCTGTATCACCCACAAAGCCTTGCACTCCTCCTCTCCTCGCTACCTGGCGAATAAACTGAAACTCTCTGGAGGCTCTAGACCATCACATAATGCGGAAAATCTACTGCTTGAACCTCTCACTTTCAAGAAGGAAAGATTGATTGGCCAATCCTTTTCAGGCAAAGCGGTGAGAATCTGGAACTCTCTTCCGTCTCAGCTCCGGACCACCACCTCCTCCCAGGCCTTCAAAACGGACCTCAAAGTTCTCCTCCTCCAAAGACACCTCCAAAAGTAATTCACGCCCTCTCTATTATCCGAAGGAAGACCTCCCATTACTGAAAATTCTATTCTCCATGACTATGGAAGTGCCTTCCCAGTGTGTTCTTGTGGTTGGAGTGTTTGCCATTTATTGCAGTATTATCCTTGTACCTGTGTTTGGTACTCTTTTGTAACATGCACACAGCACTTTTCTCTTGTAACACACTGTTTGCTACCTCTCACATTTTGTTTGCTTTTGATACTTGCACAAGTGCCACCATTGCCTACGTAACGTTTGTTCTTGTGCCTGAGTGTCTAGCATACATTGCAGTATTATACCTCTAATTGTACTTTGTTTTCTCTTGTAACCTGCACACTTGTCACTTTTTCCTCCTGTAATGCACTGTTTGCAACCTTATGTATTTTGTTTGCTCACAATTGTCACTTTTACCTCATGTAACTTAACGTCTGCTTTTGTAATTTGTTCACTTGTAATTTTCTCCTCATGTATCATTACTGCTCCTATTGTGAAGCGCTCTGATGCCTTCTGGTAAAGTCCCTGCTATAAAAAAACGCATAAAATAAAAATAAATGAGAGGAGTGTCACAACAGGTGTGAGACTGCAGGCACTGTGGACGTATGACTGCAGTGGTGTCACTGTAGATTAACCTCATGCGCGCTAGAGGAGTTCTACTCCTGCGCTGAGATTTTAAAAAACCCATGTTACATGACGAGCTGGGCTCGTCATCAGTGTGCGAGGAGGCTACACCATGACGAGCCCAGCTCGTCATGAGCGTTAAAGGGGTTAAGGTGCTAGGCCTGGGACAGCAGATAAGTGAGGGCGGCACATGCGTGACGGGGGGGAGGGGGTGGGTGGGGTTGTCACTGCAGCCCCCAGTTCGGGGACAGACCCGCGCTCTCCTTGGTCACGTGACTGCGGAGATCTCAGCGCTCCTCGTCACTGCTCTCACCACTTACGATTCATCACTTTGTTAATATGGCGGAGTAAAAGCTTCTGCTAATAAGAAACCCCCACCCTCAGGAGGAGGAGGGGGAGGGGGAGGGGGAGGAAGTACGCCAGCAGGGCCGGGCAGGATAGGCATGCAAAGAGAACTTTCACACTCTTACCCGCTCTACAGAACCCACCGAGCTACCTCCCCGGGGCTGCGGCCGCTCAGCCTGCAGTGGGGTGCACAGAAGATACTGTGTGCCTTTATGCATAATCTGCACTGTTTCCGTTGTAGCTCACGTCTTGAGGGCACTCACCCAGCCAGCATAAGTCTGCAGTTTGCCATCCCGGTCTCGGCGAGTCCTCGAGTCGGAGATGCCCAGGGCCTGCCCTAGCCCAGGGCCCAGGGCCTGCCCTAGCCCAGGGCCCAGGTACCCGAGGGGTGAGGCGCAGTATCCTGGAGTGCCAGCACCTTCCCCCGCGCGGCGCCTCACTCACAGCTCCAACCCTCACAAGTCTCGGCCGGGTAAAGTTCGGCTCTCGGTCTAAAGAGAGCGTGCTCACGTCAGCCCCCCGCATATATGGTAAGCACGTGGGGGCTGACCAACAAATGCTGCCCAGGGCCGTCATTAGTAGCGTTTTCGCGCTCTACACGAATGACGGCCCCCCACATTGACAGGCCACAATCAGTGATGGATGCCAGTGCCAGACGGAGATGGTACAGACCTGGCTGCCTTCTGCTCTAGGAGTGGGCGGGGTCATCATATGCCTGCGCAGAGAGCCAGAGGCAGGCCCATCAATCATCGGACCTCCTCCAGGCTCCAGTTACTGACTGCTGTGCGCGAAGCGCTCAGAGAGGTGTGTGTGATTGTGGGCACCCGCCCAAGCCACTTATTTGCGCACAAGAAGGCAAAAGTAGCCCAAAAAGTAGCCCCCCGCCAGGCATGGGTTTTTCCCGCACAACTGGGAAAAAAGGCGCCCAATTGTGCGGGAAATAGTCCAATCTGGCAACCTTGCTAACAGTATATGCAGGCAGAGTAGGAGGTCCTATATTTAATGGCCGAGCGAGGATGGGCTCAAATCCCACGGGACTTGAAACTGCAGGTATGAAAGAAGGACCATAGTGAATAACATGGTCATAGTTGATACCGGCGCGGCCATCTTTGAACGGGGTGCCGGGACAGGCAGATAAATAAGACCTCAGTATGTATATCCGAGAGGAAGAAACAGTTATATACAAGGACTCAAGGGTGGACTGAATGGCCGTATACATAATACAAGCATTTGCAATGCAATAGGTCTCGCATTATTAAAGTTAGAGCTATTGGCATTGTAAATGGCAATGCCTTTTATTTATGTTTTTGCTTTTAAAACATAAATAAAAGGCATTGTCATTTACAATGCTAATAGCTTAAACTTTCGCAAAAGTGAGACCTATTGCATTGCAAATGCTTGTTTAAAGGACGCCCCAGACACTTCTTCCCCAACCTACCAACCTTCAGCGATAGGACAAAACTGCAAGCTTATCTTAGCAAGTCCATACCTGAATACAGCGTGCTTCGAAGAGCAGCACATGCGCTGCTCAGGATCGACCTAAAAAGTCTGTTTTAATAGCATTATACAATATGCTCGGGTATACAGGAAAGAGCTGGCAGTGTTGGATAGTTGTCAGGGGCTATTCATTCGTTTTTGTGTTAAGCGCTACACATGGAACATTGTTTAATATAATTGATACCTAGTGTTAATTTGTCCTTTTTTTCAGTGACTTTGTGTGCATGTGTGCGTGTGCATATATGTATGTGCGTGTGTGTTTATGTGTTTGGGTTTGTGTGTGTGTGTTTGTATGTACGCATGTGTGTGTATGTATGTATGTGTGTATGTATGAATGTGTGTGTGTGCGTGTTTCTCTGCAGATTATAGGTTCCCATCTCTGCTGGGCAGCCTCTGCCTTTCATCCTTTGGTGTCATTCTCCCTCTGACACGTCATTGGTTTCACACGAGTCTCACTGTGGTGAGAGTGCTGCAGGAGAGTATCAGGGGTACTGGGTCTCTGGATGACAGTTTGTGTGGAATAATGTTTTTACTAGAAAAGTGCTTTAGACCAATGACCCCAGAGCTTGCTCCCTTCCAGTGTGTGGTGAGATTTTTAGGATGTGGGGGCTCTGAAGCGACAAGTTTTATAGCGCTTGGGAGCGCTGTATTCACCTGCCTAGCGCTTGGGAGCGCTTCATTTCCCTGAAGCGCCTGGGAGCACTTTGTTGCAGGAGGCCAGTGCCCACCCGGCTTTGGCCTTGGGATTTCCCTCCTTAGCGCTTGAGAGCAATGTGTTTGCCGTTGAAGCGCATGGTGCTCCAAGCCGGTGCCCACCCGGCATTTGCCCCAAATTGCGGCGTATTTCCACTTGTAGCGAGTGTCACCTCGCTTTATAATTAAATTCTGGAGGGAGCCTACCCCTCGTGTGTTCCCCCGCATCACCGCCGCAGCCCGGTACAAACCCAAAATCGCCGCCGGCCTGCGACCAGGAAGTCAGGCAGGCCAGGCGGGACAACCGGAAACCGGAAGTAGGAGGGCGGGAGCCTACCCCGCCTCCCACGGAAGAGCCGCGGCTGTTTTGAGCACCGGAGCAGGCAGGAGCCTACCCTGCGACCCGGTGCACTCGCCCTGAGAAGGAGGGAGGAAGAGTCCTGCTGCCGGCGCCTTCCATGAGGCTCCCAGGAGTGAGGGAGAGCCCGTGGTAACCGGCATAGAGGAGCCCTGCAGCTGCCGATGAGAGGAGAGCCACCGCACCAAGGAAGCCGGTGAGTGGGGCTTCGCCTTGTTGCTGAGCTGCGAGGGCGGGGGGCATGTGTGTGTGCGGCGGCGGGGGGCTGTGTATGTGTGTGAGCGTACGTGTGTGTATGTGTCTTGGAGTCTGTGTGTATGCGTGTGTGTGTTTAAAAGAGGCTGATGACTGTGGGGGGCGGGGGGGGGTGTGTATGAGTGAGCGAGTGTCTGTCTGTCTGTCTGTGTGTGTAGATGCGCGCGCATGTGTGCCAACTTCAAGAAATCGGAGGGATGTGCACGGCGCGGCGCGGGACGGAACGTGCACGTTTGCGCACCCAACCCCGGCAGAAAAGCTTGTAACACCCTCTTGTCCCTAATTCCCCCAAGACGGCCGGCTATACATCTCCAGCTGGACGCATCCTTCGGATGCTATTCCAGCGAGACCTAAAAAAGAGGCAAAATTGGACAGAGGTCGATGGGAAAAATAAAAAGATGTAAAGAAAAAAGGAGAAAAATAAAGTCAAGGTTAGGAAACGGAGGTTATAGCAGGTCAAAATGGACTGCCAGCAAGGGAACAGAGGGAAAAGCGGGGCAAAATGTCTAAGTTAGCGCATTGGCCCATGGGCATTCCTCATTAAGCCCATTTTGTACGCTATTGAAGTAAAAGATGAAAAAAACCTCTAGTTTTTTCCTAAGAGATATGGGATCAGTACCCGGCAGGGCCTGAATTTTTTTAAGGATGGACCAGCTTAGTTCTTTTTCTGTATGGCCATGGGCTAGCCAGTGACCAACAATAGGGGCACCTCCTTTTCCTGTTCTGATGTTCGACTTGTGTTCCCCGATGCAAAGCCGGACCTCCCGCCCTGTCTCACCCACATAGGGGAGATTACAGGGGCAAATGATGATGTAGATCAGATTGGAGGAGCGACAATTCGTAATTTTGGTCAAGCTAATGGTGCGAGCAGGAGTGACGATGGTAGTTCCTGTGATGGCATGAGGGCATGCTTGGCAGTTGCCGCACAATGGTTGCCCAAAACAGGATTAGTGCCAAACATCGAGCTTTGGGACAGGGGGACTGGTTCCGATATCCTACCCCTCACAAGAAGGTTTTTCAAATTTTTGTTTCTCCTAAACGCGAAAATCGGTTTAGGGACAAAGTCCTGCTCTTGGTTAAGGTTAAGGAGAAACCAGCTAGAGTTGTTGGCCTGTCGGAGCTTATTATTCAAGTTAGAATGTTTAGTAATACAGACAATCTTTTCCACTGTATCCTTGTCCCTGTGTTCAAACATGGATTCACGGTTATAGTATCTGGCGCGTTTGAATGAGTCCTTAACCAGCCGGTAAGGATAGCCACGTTGCATGAGCTTTTCTTTCAGGATATCACCTTGAGCAAGAAAGTCCCTAATATCGGTACAATTCCTCCTTTTGACAGCGCAGGTGACAGCTGCTGTATTGAAGGAGAGTGTTTCGGGCAGTGGGTTTAATAAATAGGGAAACAGTAATCTCATTATTGCAATGTTCCACCCAGAAGTCCAAGAATTCGATTCTGTCACTACTAGAGTGACTGGTGAATTTCAGGTTGGGGTCCGCAGCATTAAGCCATGAGATGTACTCAGTCAGAGATTCCGGGTCCCCCTTCCAAATGAAAAAATTCCGTCAATAAATCGGGACCAGGCCCGGACATTTTCATGGAAGGGCGCCATCTCGTTGTAAATATGGGTACGCTCAAAAGCACCTATATAAAGGCATGCAATACTGGGAGCGCAGGCCGCGCCCATGATGACTCCTCCAATCTGATGAAAAAGGTTATTATTGAACTCAAAATAGTTCTCTCGTAACACTACCTCCAGACATTCAAAAATAAAACTGGCGTTATCATTTTCTGGGTTAGATTTAAGGACACTTTGAAGGACTTCTATGGCCCCTTCCTGGGGGATATTGGAGTAAAGAGACTCCAGGTCCAGAGTGACGAGCAGTTCTCTGTCATGATAGTATGGAGTTCCTTCTACTTTTGCAATTAAATGACCGTGTCTTTCACAAACGAGTCCAAAGATGAAACCAGAGGTTTAAGAAACTGGTCAATATATTTGGACAACGCTTCTGCGGCCGATCCTATAGTTGATACGATCGGCCTCTAAGGCGGGTCCCATTGTTTTTTATGAGTTTTGGGAATTCCATATATGATGGGGATCTTGGTGAAATTAGGGATCAGGAACTCAGCTTCCTTCTCCCAGATATGGCCATCTTCTACGGATTTTTCCACCATGCGTAAAATGCCCCGTTTGAGAGCAGGTTCAGGATTCCTGGAGATTTTTCTGTAGTAGTCAGAGGACGAAAGGAGAAGATTAATTTTTTCGATATAGGTGGGGGTGTCAAATATGACAACACCCCCACCCTTATCGCAGGGTTTGATCGTAAGAGCGTTGTTCTTTTTTAGGGACTCAAGGGTGTTTCCTTCATTCCTGCTAAGGTTGGCAGGAGCCATAGGAACAAATTTCAAGATTTTATTGATTTTGGAGGTGACCACCTTTTCAAATATACCTACCTCAGTTCCAACTTCTTCCAGATTTGGGGTAAAGGTAGAGGGAGGTTTCAGACCAGATTTGTTCTCTAAGGGTTCAGTGGGAGGGCGCATCATGAAAAAAAATGTTCATCTTATTTTTCTGAAGAATAAATTTAGGTCCCTTAGGAATTCAAACGTATTGAAATTAGAAGTGGGAACAAATGACAGGCCCCTCGACAACAACCCAACCGTCTCTGGTTCGACTTCCGCTTTAGAAAGATTAAAAACCGGGATTTTTTTATCTTGTCCAATATTGGTGTTGCCTGACTTGAATATACATCTGGGGCTGGCCCTGACCCTGATGGTAGTTCCCTTGATGGGGGGTCCGAGCTCTCGGTCTGAAGTTCCCCGGCGGTTCCCCAAAAAACGATTGGGTCGAGAGGGTCGATCAAAGGTGTCCTGCCTCTCTGGGGGGTGATGATCAGGTCATAGTTGGGGTCATGCGGGCCCTCACCTTCCGAATCTGTGGTTTCCGAGAAGGTGGTCACTCGCCGATTGCCCCATCTTGGGGTGGTGTTCTATTGATTAGAGCCTTCCAGGGTGCTATACAAATTACTGATTAGGTAGGGGTAGGCCCGCGCCTGGGAGAAAAAACGGATATCCTTCCTACATTTTTCTGTTTTTCTCTTTAATAGATGAGATGGTCAGAGAATTAATCCAGGTCGGCCTCTATCTCCTCCAGTTTCTTTTTCCCTAGTTCTACAGAATTATCTGATTCAAGTTTTTCCTCCAAGGTCTCAATCTCATTGTTTAGGATGGCTATAACCTCCCGGGCGGTCTTGATGATGAGCATCATCCAGTCCCTGGAGCAACGGTTGGAAATGAGGGCCCATTTCTCCAGGAACTATCTGATCTCAACAAAGAGACCGGGGATGTTACGGACCCTAAGTCCAATAGGTATAGTTCAGGCTCTGAGATAGTCCAGCATAAATTTAGCATGGAATCGTTTTGATTTTTTTTCTGAGATTGAGAAGTTTAGTCCATTCGCCTTCAAGGCCCTTGGACAGGGTGAATGCTTTATCACTACCTGTCGCAGCACCAACCATTTTAGCAAAATCTTCATCGGAGAAACCGAAAGTTTTAATACTCTCCATATTTATGGCTAGATGTTTCCTGATTCAGAAGACTTGCAGAGGTAGGGGATTAAATATCAAAAAATAAAAAATGAAAAAAAAGAAGAAAAAGGTGAGAAAGTTTACAGAAAACACAGACAACGGCCTTTAGAAAATGGAGACAGCAAAGGAGTCTCCAGACAAGTTAATTTAAATATCACACCCCACAGCTCAAGGCTGTGAAGAAATACCACAAAGAAGGGGGACCCCACATCAATAAAGGGAAGGAACCTGCCCTGTAGGATCTGTAACTAGGCCTCAAAGAGGTCCGAAAAGACTAACATTAAACTCTGAACCACATAGGAACCACCTCAGACAAGAATAATCACAAATCTAAAAAAAAAAACTTTTTTATTGAAACTTTCATTTTTCTCTCATTTGCATTTAAGTGATATACAAAAGTTCATAATCAATAGACCAAATTAATTAAACATATAAATACATTAATAACCCATTCGGCTATTACTCAGGGCCCACATTCCGCGTGACACAGACATACCAGCATACACACCACTAGACTCACAAATCATACAACACTTAGCAAAGATGTCAAACATTGGGGATGAATGTAGGGACAGTTCGCATAATATCCCAGATGGTTCAGATGGTTCCCAATAGGAACAGACGCCAACGCCCGTTTCGGTGTATCGCCCCTGCGGAGCTACACCTTCATCAGGGCAGAAGTGAGGGGGAGGCCCACAGGGAGAAAGGGCATCTGTGAGGAAGACATATTAAAAACATGTTTTAGAGAATATCCTATGCGAGGTTCAGAGCACCATATATACATGATAATAATATCAACAAAAAGAGACATCCAGAGAGTACAACTTCGTCAGGCCGGAAAATAAAAAAGTTCATTTGAGCAAGAAGCCAAGGCAGATATACAAGAGTGCTCAGTAAAAGGAAAAAGAACTCATAATGTGGGTCTTAATAAAGTGAACAGTGCTATAAGAAAGCCAAGGAGCAAGTTCACACAGGCATATCAACAGGCAGAGGCTAGTAAATTAATTGCCAATCAAGATGGTCCACACCAAAGTGTACATGATACTCATGTGACACAACAGGCCAGTTTACATTAATACCTTCCAAATACGATGTGGCCAGACGGAAAATCTCATGAAATAAACAGCCACAATGGCAGACAGTCACTAGACTCCACAGATAAGAAATGATGGACGTTGCCACATAGCTATGAAGGAGAAGAAAAAGTGTCTTGAGACCAAATAAAGAAATATAATAGGGGAAATGGCCTAAATAGGTCGGAGGGAGGCCAATGTTCAGGGCAGAAAAAACCTACCAGAGCGCTTTCCGATGACAATGAATTCTTCTGAGTATTTTACATCCAATATCCAAAAGGCAGAAGGAAATTGTCCACTCTGTGATTGACCTTTGAATTATTCCAACCCTTCCCTTAGGGTACTTAAGGACTTACCTGTGGTGAGTCCTCAGATTCATCGTGGGATAAGACTGAAACCGCGTCACTCTTTGACCAACTGGACACTGAACATTGCCTCTAACTGAGACTGCATCAAGGACGACTCTGATGCTCCTAGTCTCGCTGTTCTGCAAGTCTTCTTTATTGTCTGTGCTTCTTCCAGGATCTTCAACAGACCTGCGGGCATCAAGGACACCCGAAGTAATCACCCTTGGATTGAAGGAGTCACTCACATGCATTTGCAGGCGCCGCAACGAAGCGGACAGGTCTACTGCTCCCAACGTCCTACGGACTTCGAAAGGTCAGCAACACAGGTGGTGGTTCTGCAACTCCCTTGAGGTATGACCTGTTCTCTGCAATTTTGAGGCCAGTATCCCTAGTCTGAACCGCTGGGACCAAATCCCTGTGCATCGCATCAACTTGCCATTGCCAAGGCTTGTTGGCTCTGCACAGATCTTCAGGCTACAAGAAGCTCCCGCCTTCGGCACTTCTTACCTCCAAGATCAGCGTCCTCACTACATCCTCTGCACCGTGGGTGTCCATCTTTGGTGAGCTGCTCAAGGTCCTCTTGTGACTCCTGTGCCTTCGGCCTGTGGGTCCTCTTGAGGGTCCTCTCTTGCGTCAGTGGGCTGCCCTGCTTGCTCTGCCCTACTCTGACTCTCCTGCTGTTGGTGAGTCCTTTGGACCTTGCTTGTCCCAACATTGCTTCTTTTAGGTCTTCCACGCGATTAGCAACTTTTTTGCAAACTTGTCACTATCAAACTCAATATCAATGTTTAAGAATATAGGATAGAGCGAGCCCAAACTGGTTACAAGTTTTTCCCATAACAAATCAAGTAAAATGGAATGTTCGAGGGGGGAGCTACTAACTGAAGAAGAATTTAGGCATCAAAACGATTCCTTTTGTTATGCCTGTACAACAGGTGCAGAAAGACGGCGTGGCATAGGTTACGTTTTAAACGTTGTGAAAGTGCAACTTATACTTAGCAAATCTTTAAGTACTGGGGTTTCTGCAGTCCGAAAAATAATCTAAAGGAACAAAATCAAGGGGGGTGGCTCAGCCCTGTCTCTTGCGGGCTGTGACAGGTGGAGGACTGGCCAGCATGCCCTGGTGGGACCGCCCTTGGCCTGAGCACAGCCCAGGTGAGTCCTGCTCAGTGAGTAGATTAAAATAACTACATAGCACTGCATCACGACAGCACTTCCTTATAGAAGTGAGTGTTAAGCTGTTTGTGGGCGTCTGTGGGCAGTTAACACTTTAGAAGAGGATGCAAAATACTCTAAATTTTAAATCTCTCTTCCACAACTCTATCACTTCAAAACAGATGTCCTAATTTTCACTTTTCTACCACCCAAAGAATGTCAGCTATTGGGATCCGAAATTCTGATTGTGGTTTCTTTGTGTCTTGGTAGCAGGAGTGGAACCAGGAATCATGCCCAATGCTGTTCAGGCAAGGTAACTTTACTTTGGCTGCCTTTCATTGGAGAGAGAATGGGTGATGATGGCCTTTGACGCACAAGCACTTGTGCATCCGTGTCCACAGCAATCCACCATCTAACGAAAGAGACGTAAACATTTTCTAGCTCCAGTTTCAAGAACTCCTCCATGGCTCAATCCTAGTTATCTTCCAAATGCTTAAGGCCCTTCTGCAAGCTAAGAAACACGAAGGTTGCAGAGCCCCAGGATTGTTTCTACCTGCAAGCATTAGTCTGCCAGGTCAGAACATCCAGAAGCCACCAACAGGATGCCATCAGCAAGTTTGCATCAGTGTGTGAAATCCCAACCCAACTAAAAATCTGTGTGACCGTAGCCTAACACTCAAAGGCAGGAGGTATAATACCTATTGTAGTGTCGCAGCAGGCCAATGAATCACGCAGGCAACTTCTATTATTCAGGAGCTTGTTTATTCATGTGCTACAGCCATGGTGGTCAGCAGGGAACTGCCCTTTCGTCCCCCAGCTCCTCCCTTTCCTCCCGCCCTCGGTCTTCCCTCGGGCTGGTCCTAGTGCCTGGTCAGTGTGGTCACTGGGCACTATCTATCTACTACATTACACCTCCCCCCTCGGTGGATAGTGGCATAATGACAATGTCCCTGATCGAATTACAAGTTCATTTTGTTACGGTTCTTCGATCAGACGCGATGGCTTCTTAATCACGCGTCTCGGGCGTGCTTGCAGGTCAGGGTTGTCGTTCTCATTGTCGTCGGTGACCTCCATTGTTAGTGGGCTGTTGGTTGTCAGTCTCTCTGGGTCTTCCGGCTCTAGTTTGGGATTGGCCAGTGACTCGGTGACAGTGGGTCCGCACTTTTTGAAGTATGTCACATTTCTGGTGAGTCTCTTTCCTTCAGTCTCCGCGGTGATCATGGTTCCCTTTTGTTGAATCACTTTGAGTGGGACCTCGTTATATCGACAGTCAGTCTTTCGGTGCTGCTCTTGTCTTGCCAGCACCCAGTCTCCTTCTTTTATTTGCGGGGGTGCCGCGTGGCGTCGCTCATCTGCATATTCTTTCATCTTTTCCTTTTTTTCTTTGTCTCTTGCCGCGATCTCTTCGTGATCAGAGTCAGAATCCATTTCCGGCGCAGTCAGATTCATCATCGGTATTCTGGTGCGCACTGGGCGTCCTAGCATGATGGTGGCGGGACATTTGCCTGTTGTGGAATGAGGCGTGTTTCGATAGGCCCGCAGCATCTCATCCAGGGCTGTTTGTGGGCGCTTTCCGGTGAGTTCAGCTTGCTGTAAGGTCCTCTTGATCGTGGCCATGAAGCGTTCAACCATCCCGTTGGCCTGGGGCCATAATGGTGTGATCTTGCGATGTGTGAAGTTGAGGTGTTGAGCGAACTCAGCAAAGTCGTGGCTGTTGAAGGGTGGTCCATTGTCCGACTTTACCACTAGGGGGATTCCCCAGGCGGCAAAAACCTCTTCCAGGATGGGTATGGCACTTGATGCTTTTGTAGACGTGCACAGCTGGGCGATGGGGAATCTGGAGTATTCGTCCATGATGACCAGGACGTGTTGGCCCGATTTGATCGGCCCGTAGAAATCAATGACTACGTGTTGCCAGACGCCCTCTGGTAGTGGGGACATTTGTAGCGGTGCAGGGGGGTCTGGACGACTTACGAGTTGACATTGCAGACAGTCCTTCAATGTCGCTTCCACCATCTGATCTAGTGTTGGGAACCAGACCCTTTCACGGAGTGCTCTTTTTGTAGCTACTACACCCCGGTGTCCCTCATGCGCTAAGTTGACGACCCCTTGTCTGAGTTGTTGTGGTATTACTATTCTTGTGCCTCGTAGAACGAGTCCATTGGCGGCTATCGACAGTTCTTCACGGACATGTTTGAATGCCGCTATGTCGGTGTTGGTTTGTCCATTGCTTGGTTTGCATCTCCAGCCGTTGGTTTGGATCATGAGTTTCACCTCTTGCATGGTGGTGTCTGTTTGTGTTGCTTCACAGATTGCATCCAGTGGAACAGCCGGAGGCCTCGCTTGATTCACTACGAAGTGAATGTATTCATCCGCTATTGAGTGTTCTCGTTTGTTGTCTTTGATGGGGTGTCGTGACATGTAATCTGCTGGGTTTGCATCTTTGCCTGGCTTGTGGATGATGGTGTATGTGTACTCTTGCAGCCTTAGGCCCCACCGCTCTATTCTCGGTGGCATTTTTGCTTTCGGGTTCCCGAAGATTGTTGTTAGGGCCTGGTGATCCGTTATGAGTGTGAAATGTTTTCCAAAAATGAAAATGTGGAAGTGTTCACATGCCCAGACAACCGCCAGGCTTTCTTTTTCTGGTTGCGAGTAAGCCCTCTCTGTGTCAGTCAGGCTTCTGCTGGCATACGCTACAATGTGCCTTTGATCTTCTTCCCTGTCATACTGTGCTAGGATGGCACCTAATCCTACGGGACTGGCGTCCACCGTTATCTCCGTCTTCATTGCTGGGTTGAAGTATGCTAGGTTCTTAGCTGATTCAACAGTTCTCTTGATTTCCCGAAAGGCTCCTTCACACTGGGTGGACCACTGGAAAGATTGCCCTTGTTTAGTGAGCTTCCTTAATGGGTAGCTTAGTGTGGCATAGTCGGGGATATATCTGGAACAGTAGCTGGCCATGCCTAGGAATGATCGTATATCGCCAACGTCTTTCGGGCTTGGTGTGTCATTCAGCGCTGCTACCTTTTCTGGGTCTGGTTTCATTCCATTTCCAGAGAACAGGTGTCCGAAAAATTTTAATGTTGGTTTGTGCAGTTCACATTTGGCTTCGTTAAGTGTGAGGTTCGCGTCCTGCAGTGCTTGACAGACCTGATTCAGCGCCTTGTTGTGTTCAGCCTCCGTTGCTCCGTATACGAGGATGTCATCGCTGTAGTTCAGGACCTGTGGGATGTGGTGTATTGTTCTCCTGATGGCCTCTTGAAATATCTCTGCCGCTGATGACACTCCGAAACTTAGCCTCTTGTATCTGAATAGTCCAAGATGTGTCGAGAACGTTGTGATGTATCTCGACCTTTCGTGCAACTCTAGCTGATGGTATCCTTTGTTGAGGTCCAGTTTTGAAAATATCTTTGCTCCGTTGAGGGACGTGATCATATCACTGATGTGTGGGCCAGGATGTCTCTCTCTTTCAATGGCTGTGTTGGGCGCTCTCATGTCTACACACAGACGAACTTTGCCAGCTTCTCCTTTCTTTGGGACCACTACGACCGGGGAGACCCACGGGGTCGGTCCTTCCGTTCTCTCGATGATGTCTGCCTCTAGCAGGTCTCTGAGTTCCTTCTCCACAGCTTCTTGGAGGTGAAATGGAATTTTTCGGTGGTGTTGGGCCACTGGCGTGACTTGTTCATCTATATGTAGTTTTATTTGACAGTTCTTCAGTTTTCCTAGGCCTTGGAACAGGTTTGGGAATTTTCGGATGAGTGCTGGTTTGTCAGTGACTCTGAATAGGATGTCTACCAGTTTCAGCCGTTCGGCAGTTGCCAGGCTCAGAAGGCAGTCGGCTTCGGGCCCTTCAATGACGTGAATGTATGCTGGTATCGTTCGGCCTTCATAGGATAGGTCAGTTTCAAACTTCCCGAGGCACGGCAGTGGCTTTTCAGCCATCCACGTGTATACTTGCACATGGGCCTCCATTAGTTCTGGTTGTGGATTCATCCGGTGATATTCAGTGGCTGGTAGGTAGTTGAGCGTTGCCCCACTGTCGAGCACAAACTGGGTGGGGTGAGAGCCAACGTTGATGTCCAGACGTGGATATTCTTTCAGTTGATCAAGGTCTGCTACCCGATAGAGGTATTCCTTTCGAGGAGCAGGTGATGGAGATCGAGATTCTCGGGAGGATGATCGCCGAGACTGACATGTTCTGCAGGAGCGGTCACTTGATTGTGATGACCCGGAGGATGGGTCACGTCTGTCTTCGACAGCCCTGGCATGATGGCGACTGCTTGAGTTCGGGTGTCGTCGGTGGCTTCCCTTGTGGTCACTCTTTGATATGGCCCCGCACATGCTTTCAAAGTGGTTGTCTCTCCCACATTTCCGGCATTGCTCTCCCAGCGCTGGGCATGCATCTGCATGTGGGAAGTCGTAGCCGCATCGGTAACATTTGGTGTGCTTATCCGAGCGTCCTTTCGTGTATCTCTTGTCTTTGTGCCCCCGGTGAGATTGGTGGTGGTGTTTCTTGGACTTGGATGAGCGATCACTTGGCGGAGACCGCCTAGGTTCGCGCCTAGATTGCATCCTGAACGCTCGTTCTGGTCGCTCACTTTTTCCGCCTTCCATGCTCTTTGCATGCTCGTCCGCTTGTTCTTCCATTCTCGTCATGTCCACGATGTCTGTTAATGCATAGTGTTTCTTCAGCAGCTTGCGTCTCAATGGTTCGGAGAGGCATCCTTCTATGACTCTTAGTCGCATAGCGTCTTCCTTCGAAAACTTCTCGAACTCGCAGTATTCTGCTAGGCGATCCAGACGAGTCACGAACGCCTCCATTCGTTCATCTCTCTCTTGCACGGCCCGGTTGAAGGTGTACCGCTCATAGTCAACATTCCTTTTGTGTAGGAATTTACCGTTCAGGGCCTCCCGTGCTTTCGTGTATGACGTCAGAGAGTCTGCTGGGAGTTCTTTCATGACCCGTCCACCGTCCTTGCCAATCAGGTTCCTGAGGAATAGTAGTTGCTCTTCCTCGGTTGTAATCTTGGACGCTTGTATGAAGGTGTCGAAGTCTTCTATCCATTCTTGCCACCGCAGACTCATGCTCCTGCCCGATTCGACGATAAGGGGCTCGGGGCGCCGCAGGAGAGAGGCACGCGACGTGCTCTCAGAGGCGGGGTCAGGCATTGTTCGCTCGTGGGTCTTGACGCCTTTGCAGTCTGTGTTCGCTCTCGCTGGTGCTTGTTTGCAAGTACCGTTGCACTCGCCAGTGATTCTTTAGTATCTTCGTTGCACTCACCAGTGCTTGTTTGCAGGTTTCGTTGCACTCGCCAGTGCTTATTTAGTATTTTCGTTGCACTCGCCAGTGCTTGTTTGTCGGTTTCGTTGCACTCGCCCGTGCTTGTTTGTATGCTCAGTTGCACTTGCCTGGGCTTGTTTTCCTTTTTCGTTGCACTCGCCAGTGCTTATTTAGTCTCTTCGTTGCACTCGCCAGTGCTTGTTTGTCGGTTTTGTTGCACTCGCCCGTGCTTGTTTGTATGCTCAGTTGCACTTGCCTGAGCTTGTTTTCTTTTTTCGTTGCACTCGCCAGTGCTTATTTAGTCTCTTCGTTGCACTCGCCAGTGCTTGGTTTCCTTCTTTCTTGTTTTCCAAGACTCTTGCCTGACTTTAAGATGGCCGCCGGAAATCCCTCGCAGGGGATTGGTTAAATCTGCCTGACTCCAAGATGGCCGCCGGGAATCTCGTTTCTGGCGGGATTTCGGCCTATTTATTTGTATTTTAACCGGGAGTCTGGCTGGGTCGGCGTTTTCACTCACCCGGACCTCGATCCGCCGCTGGATGCACAGGTGAGCTAGTCTTCATCTATTTCACCGCCGAGGTGGGCACTCGGTGGGTGGATATCTCAGTACGCCGTCGCCGCCGAGGTGGGCACTCGGTGGGCGCTTCCTAGGTCCGCGTCTCGTCACGCCGTCGCCGCCGAGGTGGGCACTCGGTGGGCGCTTCCTAGGTCCGCGTCTTGTCACGCTGTCGCCGCCGAGGTGGGCACTCGGTGGGCGTTCTTTCTGGCTGCACGCCGCCGAGGTGGGCACTCGTGGGCGTTTTTCCCTTTGTCGTCGCAGCGCGCTCGAGCCTCCAAGCGTGGGGCGAGCCCGGGGTCAGTCGATCGCCGGTCGCTGCTGGGTACACGCGTAGGGTGTCTTTAGACCCTTCGTCGCCAGTTGTAGTGTCGCAGCAGGCCAATGAATCACGCAGGCAACTTCTATTATTCAGGAGCTTGTTTATTCATGTGCTACAGCCATGGTGGTCAGCAGGGAACTGCCCTTTCGTCCCCCAGCTCCTCCCTTTCCTCCCGCCCTCGGTCTTCCCTCGGGCTGGTCCTAGTGCCTGGTCAGTGTGGTCACTGGGCACTATCTATCTACTACATTACACCTATAACCCTAGCCCAGTTTTGCAAAAAGGAAGCATTATTGTCCTCTATATTTTCACATATATGAAATTACTTAGGGCCATATGTATGAAGCTAACTAGCATTCGCCTTTGCAAATGCTAATTACCTAAATGGTATGTATCAAACATTTTTGCATCAAAATAAGGAATCGCAAAATTTGCTATTCCTTATTTTGCGATTGCACTTAAGGAATCGCAAATTTTGCGATTCCTTAAATGCAATGTATCAAAGAAAAAATATGCAAAAAATGCCATTAAGGAATCGCAAATTACCACCAACTTCTAGTTGGTGGTAAGTTGCGAATTCTTTTAATATTGCTTTTTTCCCAAAAACCAAAAGGTGCCATATGACGCCCATACATGCCCTTAGGGCATGTATGTGCGCCATATGCCCCCAATGTCTTTTTCAGGGGTTCAGCAGGGTGTTTTTGAGACACCCCTGCACCCTTGAAAAAATTCCTAATTTGCAATTAGCAAATTGCTAATCGCAAATTGCCCCTTCATTCCTATGTGCCTCCTGGCCCATAGAAATGAATGGGTAATTTGCGATTAACAATTTGTTAATCGCAAATTAGGAATGGTAAGGAATCGCTATAAAAAAGCGATTTTGTTCATACATACCATTTTGCATTTCCTAAATAGCGATTCCTTAAAATTCGCTATTTAGGAAATGCAAATTGGTTTGATGATACATATGGTCCTTAGTTAGCTATATTAAGAGTTGAACATGCACATCGTCTGTGTTTTTTTTTCCAATCCAATTATTTGGCTTTCTCCAGAGTTTTAAGAGGACTATGGGAAAATTACCACCTATTTAGAAATCAACATATTTTATTATGTTAGAATTGCATTTTAGAACACGTTTAAATGCTATTGAAATGCTCATTTTAGAAAATAACTGACAACTAAAAATGTAAATGAACTTTTCTAGAATATTAGTCGGTAAACTGAAATTATATGGCATTATAACTAATGTAGAAGTGAAAGATGTAATGCTTCATTTATTAATGCATGCTTTTTTCACAATTTTGCATCAAGCAACTATACTTTAGTGTGTGCAGTGACTAGGCCCAAAGCTCTCCTTTTCGGCCTTTACTCATAGTAAAGTATTCGGTGCCATGCCCAGAATTGATGCCATCCTAGAAATGTGCGGACGTTAATATCATGTTCATTTAGTTCCTCTCCCCCTGTTCGATCATTCCACTATAATAACAAACATATTGAAACTGTAAAGAACAAATAGCGACAGACTTATAAATGTTGCTTCCAAATAACTTGATATATGTTTTATTATTTGTTGACTAGCCTTTGTCTCTACATTGAAGCTTATAGAGCATCTTTCAGCTTAGCCAAGAGGTTTCTCATGGGAATTTTTCCTCTAGAACAATCGTGCTAGAAAACTGTATCAATCCGGATGGGAATTGAAAGAAGATGCATCGTATGACTGACAACAAACACCACCTTGCAAACTGTTCTGATTGGACTTCGAGTGAAGATGTCTTCAGAAAATCGATACTTGAATAGGAAAACTATAATAATGAGTGTTGCTAGCTAGTTAGCCACCACACCTCTATATTTCCTTTACCCATCCGGTGGTCCTGCTGCTGGATTTCTCCTCTGCCCAAGACCCTTTCTAATGGGGAGCTAATTCCTATTAGATACTCTTGAGGTGATTTGCCTTTACTTATTTGTGATCAATGCTATTGCACAGATTGCTATTCTAAATACAGTGTCTAGGGCAATTGTGGAAAACTCGGCTGAGTTTATAGAACTACTCTTCATGAGAAGTTCATTCCTCATGGTCTTCTCCAGTTGAACTCATATGGGTTCTTATTTAGAATAGGTCTAGCTAGTTAACTGGGTTTCTTTATGGAACCCATGTGTTTATTGTTAATTTCTAAACTCTTATTTTATTTCTGCAAATAGCTAAACTAAATAAAGAAATTTGAGATTCTAACCTTTATATAAAATAAAGCTTTTAAAAACCAGCTTAATCTCTCGTCATTGACTCATCGCAAATTATGAATGTCCATGGGGTTTTTAAGACTTTCTTGAGGAAGCTCTAATTCGCCATATGGTGTAAAAGGTCCATTGACCACTTTGGAGCCTTTAGGATTCTCCATTGCGACATTTTGAAGTGGTGTATGTAAAGGTCTGAACCATTGTGGAGAGTCACTTTTGGGCTCCAGCAACTACTAACTTATGAACATCTAGAACTGTAAATATTCTAAATGATGGCATATTAATGTAATTTAAAGAGTACTTTTGTCTGAGAACACATCAAAAGAAAAAAATGATGGATTGACTGAGTAAGGTTTGAATTTTTATTTTTTAAACATACAAATTCATTGAAAAAAAATAAAGTTTTAAGCTTAGTTATTTTTCAAAAAACAAAATGTATTCTCTATATGAAACCAATTTAAACTATACAAGCCTTATTAAATCTAAAGTTATAACTTACAGTACTATTTGTACCTGAGCCCAAATGTACTATAACTCACGCACTTCCGTACACAGTGCTGTCAACTCGCTAGCCAGACTACCTTAACTGTAACCTGGCCCTCCACCATGCACACTTGAATGCTATCATTTCACGAGCTATAAGTGGTGTAATATAAAAGGGTATAAGCAGTGCATGGGGAAGCCGTGAGCTATAGTTAATTTAAAGTGGCTAGCGTGTTTCACACTGTACGGAAGTGTGCAAGTTATAGTTTGCTTGGGCACAAATAAAAACAATTTATATATATATATATATATATATATATATATATATATATATATATATATATATATATATATATATATATATATATATATATATATATGCAAAGCAAAGCACAACTGCAATTCCGGAGCCCCAGAGACAGAAGGCAACACGAATCCCAAAATCTAGGCGAATTCCTATTTATTTGGCAAAAAGCAGCAAACGAGACTGACGCATTTCGGGCAGTTGCCCTTGTTCACAGTAACACATTACCCAAAATGCCTGGTTTTTTTAATTGCTTGTGCACACCATGTGACATCAATAGGCATAGAGAACATACTACTACGGTCTTTCTGCGCGTCTCTGAGTACAGGGGTTACATTTTCATACTTCTCATTTCAGGTTTGCATATAAAAATAAACATGCATATTTCTGAATAAATTCAATGGTTGGTAACAAGATTGTATCTGCATAAATGCAAAAATAAGGTCTAAACAGTCTAATATTATTAGTGCAAAGTTAAAGTGCAAAATAACGCAAGATGTAAACATTTCACTTGGTGCAAATAGGCAATTTCAGTTATAAAAGTATAAATACTTAAAAACTTCCAATACAAAATTAATTATTATATCTAAAAAATTACCATATACACATGCTAAAAAATGCTAAATTTGTAAACTTCTACACTATGTGCAAATCGCGCAATATAAATACAAGTACTGTAAAGACCAAATAAATACTATTTACAATCCTGCAGGGACATCTATAAGTGATGGCAACCCTGTAACTCCTAACCGTACTATGAGGGACATCTACTAATGATGGCAACCCTGTTTTTCTCATTGATTCACAACCCGTCTGGTAGATCTCTATGCAATAATCCTGAATGTGCTAATAACACCATAATACAACGTGTTAAACTCAAAATGGAAAGTGATACGATCCATTCTTAATTGAGTAGCCCCCAGTGCAAAAATTATATAAAAAAGGGAAGGGAAAAATGACTGGAATCAACAATGGGAAGGGGCGAGAAACTACACAGGGAGAAAGAAGACAAAGATATTAAAAAAAAATATATATATATATATATATATATATATATTACCTACTGGCGGTCGCCAGTAGGTAGTTATAGTTAGGATTTTTTTCAATGTTAAATCTCAAAATTCTATTTGGAATAACTTTGGCACCGGTTGACGAATCTGCCTGAAAATTTCCTGAAAATGGCCTCGTCGAGCTCCGGTTCTTCCTTGAAAGTTTGGGGGGGATACGTCAAGCGGGGGCCGAGATAAAAGGGGGGTCCCAAAACGCGTTTTCCCCATGTTAATTTCCATAGGGCGGTCGATTTCACTTTTAGCCCGAATGGCTGAATGGATTTCCACCAAACTTGGCAAAATTGTAGGGACTGGTAGCCCGATGTGCCTTTGCTATGTCTCAAGATATGTGCTGCAGTGGATTTTGAGTAATTTAGGTTCCAAAAAATATATATATCTATAGGCGCTCTCCGGTGCGCGCACCGGAGTGCGCTCCCGGCGCGACACGCGACTTGCGCGCAGAAAGCTGATTGGCTCTCAGTTGTCTGTAAACATTCGAAACAGTCCGGACCGGCCGCCATCTTGTGTCTCGGTAGGATCGAGACACGAGAGGTGGCCAAAACAAAGGGGGAAATGACCATAAGGGGGCAGGGTAGACCCCCCCTTGACCCCCTAGGTTTGATGTGGGGGCTATAAAAGGGCCCCGCGGGGCATTTAAAATATTATTTTTTTTCGTTTTGCGCGGGGGAAGCGCCCGGTACGCGCACCGGGGAGCGGCCTGGGGAGCGTACTATGAGGAAAAAAGATGACAGAGTTTTTAAATAATGAATTTTTTATTTAGAAATTGGAGGTAGTTCTAAAAAGAACTTTTTTTTTTCTTCTTTTTGTTGTTTTATATTTTTTTTGTGTTTTTTGAACTTTTTGAACTTTTTTTGGCTTTTTAAAACAATTTTATAATTTTTTTGGATTTTTGTCAAGGGAAAAACAAAAAACAGGGATTCCAAAACGGCACAACAGGAGCAAAAAAATGTGAAAATTTAGGGACTGTCAGGGCAGCGGTGTTGCTGTTTCTTTTTGGCAATGAGTTCAACACTCTGCTCCCTATAGCAGAGCAGTTCGTCACACTCCGTGCACAGAAATTTGATGCCTGCAAACTCTGGCTGTATGTTAGGGACCATTCTTCTACGGGATGGTCCCGAAGGTGTTGCTCCACCAGTGGAGGTGCTGCCGCCATCTGTGGGTAATTTCCGTGCCAGGTCTCTGACACTCTCCCTCGCAAAGTTGTTTGGGTGTCTTCTTTTGACATGCCTGATTAAATTGGCATTTCCAAAACTATATTTTTTCAGAGGATTGCCTCTGGATAAAGTACTACCACATATTTTGCAGGTTACTTTTGGAGCGTTGACTTTTTTTTCTCCTTCAGGGATGTTATAAAATTTCCAGATGAAATGGATTTTTTTCTTCTGCGTAGGAGGGTCCTCATCTACAAATGCCTCTGAATCACTGCTGGATGACTCTCTTGCAGCCATTGCGGTAGATCAGGAAAGTAGGAGATGAAGATAGTACACAGAACAGCTCTTGCTCTCTCCAAGTACAAAGCAAAAGTGAAGGAAATGGGTGGGGATTTCATTCTTTGTAAAAAAAACTGTTAGCAACCAATGAAAAGTGTTATTTTAGGGTCACATGACCCGACGCGCTTACGCAGCGCGCTCCGGAGCACTTCCGGGTGCGTTTACGCGGCGCGATCGTAGGCGCTTCCGGGGCACAAACGTGGCGCGATCTTGGGCGCTTCCGGGTGCGTTTACGCGGCGCGATCGTAGGCGCTTCCGAGGGCACTTACGTTGCGCGCCAAAGTGACGTCATCAAACTTTTTCAGAAATACATAATCATTTTCCTTATAAAAAAAAACGGATTTTATTTGTATGGAACGAAATGTTTTGCATTATTATTAACTTTTCATTCATATTTTTTTTCACGAACGACAGTAGCGCTCTGGGTGCGCTTTCAGGTGAGCTCACCGGAAAGCTTACCGGAGAGCTTAGCTGAAAGCTTCCCGGAGCGCGCACCCAGAGCGCAAAAGAAAAAAAATATAATAAAAAAATGAATACTTACAAAAAAACAGCGAATTGTAAAAAAAAAAGGTTAGAAACTCGATATAGAAAGGAATTAGCATTTAAAAAACCTATGAAATTCACTGAAAAAACCATAGGTTTCACACCAGTTATAGTTAGGAATTAGCATTTAAAAAACCTATTAAATTCACTGAAAAAACCATAGGTTTCACACCAGTTATAGTTAGCTGGAAATTTTACTGATATAAAACCATTGAAATTCCCACGTTATAGTTAGTCGGACTCACTATAACTTGCGCGTGCAATGCACTGCTGATGACATCACATATTACATCACTCATGACATGGTCAGTGACATCACTCATGACATCACTGATGACACCATCCTTGTGACAGAGTGACTGACCTCCTTTCACTGTAAAGTAACCCTTGAAACACATATTCAAAAATAGAAACTAACATTTTCAAAAAAGTGGAGATATCTATACCAGTTGCAACAACCAATTCAGTAATTCCACCATTTATATACACATCCACTCATTCATCAACAGTTCTATATAGTCAGTCTTAAATATACTCACTCATCATATGTAGTGAGACACCTATACATCCGTTAACACACCGACAGTCTTCCAAAAGTTGCTCACACACATACTCACACATGCAAATAAACTATTGAACATCCATTTTTTTGCATATACAGCTATACACACACTACCACCTTACTTCTAAAGAAACTTACACATACTTACGCTCTTAAAAAATCACTTATAGAAACACATACTTTTTAAAACAAGAATTCTTTCAATCTCTCACTCTCATATATACTCACTTATATACATCAATACTCACATATACTAGATTAAAACATATGTAGTTACTGATAAAGACACTAGTAAGACAGTCATTCACTTACTAACACATACATATACACACTCATTCACCCATACAGTCCGGCACATATGCTGTCTTCAAAACACATACAAACAGTGAGTCAGTCCTTTATGCATCTATGTGCTAAGTAACACTCCCACCAAATCATACAGACACTTATACTGATACTAAAAAAAACATCTAATAACCCATATACACACATATGTAGCTACTCACCAACCCATGCAGCCACTTATACACAAAGTGAAACACTGATACATATATTTAAATATTTAAACATTACTCACTAATATATGTATTCACTAAGATACACTTAATAAGGCAGTTATTCAATATTTTTTTTTTTAAAAAACCATCCATTTAGACACTTATTTAAACATTTATTCTCCCATTGACCTTTACATATACATATATAAAACATATTTATTTTTCAGAAAGACACACATTCACTGGATGGTGTCATCAGTGATGTCATGAGTGATGTCACTGACCATGTCATGAGTGATGTAATATGTGATGTCATCAGCAGTGCATTGCACGCGCAAGTTATAGTGAGTCCGACTAACTATAACGTGGGAATTTCAATGGTTTTATATCAGTAAAATTTCCAGCTAACTATAACTGGTGTGAAACCTATGGTTTTTTCAGTGAATTTAATAGGTTTTTTAAATGCTAATTCCTAACTATAACTGGTGTGAAACTATGGTTTTTTCAGTGAATATATATATATATATATATATATATATATAGATATATATATATATACACACATACACACATGTGAAACAAACTCCAAAGCCACTTCCAATCCAACGGACCGGCGAAGCAGGAGACGGACCACAGGATCTTGCAAAGATGTTTTATTTTTGTTGCGTTTCGGGCTCACAAGCACTTGTGTTTATATATATATATATATATATATATATATATATATATATATATATATATATATATATATATATATATATATATATGTTCAAAACAAACGCTCCTGCTGGCAACCCCTCGACTTGGCTGGGGTGGCTCGAATCGGCGGAGCAGCCGGACTCAATATCCTTCAAACAACGGCGTTCCTCACGAGCACTCAGGCACCATACAGACAGACCACAATCCACTTATTAGTCCAAAAGTTGATTTATTGTATTCATAAATCTACGTGACGCGTTTCGCACTCCATAGAGTGCTTGATCACGCACTCTATGGAGTGCGAAACGCGTCACGTAGATTTATGAATACAATAAATCAACTTTTGGACTAATAAATGGATTGTGGTCTGTCCGTATGGTGCCTGAGTGCTCGTGAGGAACGCCGTTGTTTAAAGGATATATATATATATATATATATATATATATATATATATATATATATATATATATATATATATATATATATATATATATATATATATTCAGCCAAACACTTTCCCAGTGAAGAAAAGAAATCCGGGCCACTTTGAAATGCAGAAACATGTTTATTTTCAACGGCTCTCTCGACGCGTTTCGCAGGGTAAACCTGCTTTGTCACGAGAGCCTCTCGACGCGTTTCGCAGGGTAAACCTGCTTTGTCACGACTTGTGTGGTTGGATATATATATATATATATATATATATATATATATATATATATATCTTTCCAAAACAAGGTTGCCCCCATGAAGATGCCTCACAGGAAGGGTTGCAGCACAAATCATCCCAGGCAGCAAGCACTCCACCAGAAAGCCAGCCTCCCAATAGCCATACGCGCTTCGAGCAGTCTCCGTGCTCTTGTTCACTGGCAAACTGACACACAGGCAGGCTGAGTTAGAACAGTTAATTTATTTCGTAATAAGTCCCGCCCACATGGCGGCAGGCATTGTGGTACTGGTAGTCCAAAAAATACAAGCCTATGACTCCAATGTTCTTTTATCCAAGTGGATACCAAGCCTTGGTCAGTATAAATGTATACCTTGTTAGGTGAGAGCGCTGCCTTCCATGATGAAAAACTTGCCAATGTCTAACTGGGACTGAGGCTCCCTCCTTTCCAATGAGCGCCCGTAGTTCACGGCACTCAGGATCCGCCCCAGTCGGGCAGCGGGGCATCTTCGCGACCGGGCCGGCCGCATATTATCTTTCCAAAACAAGGTTGCCCCCATGAAGATGCCTCACAGGAAGGGTTGCAGCACAAATCATCCCAGGCAGCAAGCACTCCACCAGAAAGCCAGCCTCCCAATAGCCATACGCGTTTCGAGCAGTCTCCGTGCTCTTGTTCACTGGCAAACTGACACACAGGCAGGCTGAGTTAGAACAGTTAATTTATTTCGTAATAAGTCCCGCCCACATGGCGGCAGGCATTGTGGTACTGGTAGTCCAAAAAATACAAGCCTATGACTCCAATGTTCTTTTATCCAAGTGGATACCAAGCCTTGGTCAGTATAAATGTATACCTTGTTAGGTGAGAGCGCTGCCTTCCATGATGAAAAACTTGCCAATGTCTAACTGGGACTGAGGCTCCCTCCTTTCCAATGAGCGCCCGTAGTTCACGGCACTCAGGATCCGCCCCAGTCGGGCAGCGGGGCATCTTCGCGACCGGGCCGGCCGCATATTATCTTTCCAAAACAAGGTTGCCCCCATGAAGATGCCTCACAGGAAGGGTTGCAGCACAAATCATCCCAGGCAGCAAGCACTCCACCAGAAAGCCAGCCTCCCAATAGCCATACGCGTTTCGAGCAGTCTCCGTGCTCTTGTTCACTGGCAAACTGACACACAGGCAGGCTGAGTTAGAACAGTTAATTTATTTCGTAATAAGTCCCGCCCACATGGCGGCAGGCATTGTGGTACTGGTAGTCCAAAAAATACAAGCCTATGACTCCAATGTTCTTTTATCCAAGTGGATACCAAGCCTTGGTCAGTATAAATGTATACCTTGTTAGGTGAGAGCGCTGCCTTCCATGATGAAAAACTTGCCAATGTCTAACTGGGACTGAGGCTCCCTCCTTTCCAATGAGCGCCCGTAGTTCACGGCACTCAGGATCCGCCCCAGTCGGGCAGCGGGGCATCTTCGCGACCGGGCCGGCCGCATATTATCTTTCCAAAACAAGGTTGCCCCCATGAAGATGCTTCACAGGAAGGGTTGCAGCACAAATCATCCCAGGCAGCAAGCACTCCACCAGAAAGCCAGCCTCCCAATAGCCATACGCGTTTCGAGCAGTCTCCGTGCTCTTGTTCACTGGCAAACTGACACACAGGCAGGCTGAGTTAGAACAGTTAATTTATTTCGTAATAAGTCCCACCCACATGGCGGCAGGCATTGTGGTACTGGTAGTCCAAAAAATACAAGCCTATGACTCCAATGTTCTTTTATCCAAGTGGATACCAAGCCTTGGTCAGTATAAATGTATACCTTGTTAGGTGAGAGCGCTGCCTTCCATGATGAAAAACTTGCCAATGTCTAACTGGGACTGAGGCTCCCTCCTTTCCAATGAGCGCCCGTAGTTCACGGCACTCAGGATCCGCCCCAGTCGGGCAGCGGGGCTTCTTCGCCACCGGGCCGGCCGCATATTATCTTTCCAAAACAAGGTTGCCCCCATGAAGATGCCTCACAGGAAGGGTTGCAGCACAAATCATCCCAGGCAGCAAGCACTCCACCAGAAAGCCAGCCTCCCAATAGCCATACGCGTTTCGAGCAGTCTCCGTGCTCTTGTTCACTGGCAAACTGACACACAGGCAGGCTGAGTTAGAACAGTTAATATATTTCGTAATAAGTCCCGCCCACATGGCGGCAGGCATTGTGGTACTGGTAGTCCAAAAAATACAAGCCTATGACTCCAATGTTCTTTTATCCAAGTGGATACCAAGCCTTGGTCAGTATAAATGTATACCTTGTTAGGTGAGAGCGCTGCCTTCCATGATGAAAAACTTGCCAATGTCTAACTGGGACTGAGGCTTGTGCTGCAACCCTTCCTGTGAGGCATCTTCATGGGGGCAACCTTGTTTTGGAAAGATATATATATATATATATATATATATATATATATATATGCCACGAACACCTTCTCAACAGAAAGTCAGAAGCCACTGTAGGGGAATGCAATGGAGTCTCTTTATTGAGGCTGAAACAGATGAGCATGGGCGTATGCATTTCGGCCGTGTGGCCTCTTCAGCGCCCCAGGTGTACCAAGTGAGATTTCCCGCCCAACAGTTCTGCTCCCATTCAAATAGTTCTGGTTGGCTCCACCCCCAAGCAGAGATCTGTGTCACCTGCTTCGATGCAAACGGGTGAAGCAAACTACATGTCCCAGCATGCAGTGGTTCTTGCCAGGATTTGTCGCCAAAGTGCGTATGGGGCCGAGTCTGCAGACAGTTATCACCCGGTGTCTCACACTGTCTTTGCACAATATTGAAGCTCCTCGCGTCCCCACCTGCACAACCGCCACACACAGGTAAACTTCCATGGGGGAAAAAGGTGCGACAGTGCGCTTCTCCCAGTGCAGAGTTGCACCACTTCTGTTCCTCCTGGGTGTAGTGGCGAGCCTGGTCCTTCCGATACTTCGGATTGAAGAAAGTTCTGCCAAAACAGAACGGCGCCAGTGATGACCAGGTCAGTTTGCGTGCAGGGGCTTCTGTTGCACGTCGCTGGCTAACCGTGCAGAATTATGCCACGAACACCTTCTCAACAGAAAGTCAGAAGCCACTGTAGGGGAATGCAATGGAGTCTCTTTATTGAGGCTGAAACAGATGAGCATGGGCGTATGCATTTCGGCCGTGTGGCCTCTTCAGCGCCCCAGGTGTACCAAGTGAGATTTCCCGCCCAACAGTTCTGCTCCCATTCAAATAGTTCTGGTTGGCTCCACCCCCAAGCAGAGATCTGTGTCACCTGCTTCGATGCAAACGGGTGAAGCAAACTACATGTCCCAGCATGCTGTGGTTCTTGCCAGGATTTGTCGCCAAAGTGCGTATGGGGCAGAGTCTGCAGACAGTTATCACCCGGTGTCTCACACTGTCTTTGCACAATATTGAAGCTCCTCGCGTCCCCACCTGCACAACCGCCACACACAGGTAAACTTCCATGGGGGAAAAAGGTGCGACAGTGCGCTTCTCCCAGTGCAGAGTTGCACCACTTCTGTTCCTCCTGGGTGTAGTGGCGAGCCTGGTCCTTCCGATACCTCGGATTGAAGAAAGTTCTGCCAAAACAGAACGGCGCCAGTGATGACCAGGTCAGTTTGCGTGCAGGGGCTTCTGTTGCACGTCGCTGGCTAACCGTGCAGAATTATGCCACGAACACCTTCTCAACAGAAAGTCAGAAGCCACTGTAGGGGAATGCAATGGAGTCTCTTTATTGAGGCTGAAACAGATGAGCATGGGCGTATGCATTTCGGCCGTGTGGCCTCTTCAGCGCCCCAGGTGTACCAAGTGAGATTTCCCGCCCAACAGTTCTGCTCCCATTCAAATAGTTCTGGTTGGCTCCACCCCCAAGCAGAGATCTGTGTCACCTGCTTCGATGCAAACGGGTGAAGCAAACTACATGTCCCAGCATGCAGTGGTTCTTGCCAGGATTTGTCGCCAAAGTGCGTATGGGGCAGAGTCTGCAGACAGTTATCACCCGGTGTCTCACACTGTCTTTGCACAATATTGAAGCTCCTCGCGTCCCCACCTGCACAACCGCCACACACAGGTAAACTTCCATGGGGGAAAAAGGTGCGACAGTGCGCTTCTCCCAGTGCAGAGTTGCACCACTTCTGTTCCTCCTGGGTGTAGTGGCGAGCCTGGTCCTTCCGATACCTCGGATTGAAGAAAGTTCTGCCAAAACAGAACGGCGCCAGTGATGACCAGGTCAGTTTGCGTGCAGGGGCTTCTGTTGCACGTCGCTGGCTAACCGTGCAGAATTATGCCACGAACACCTTCTCAACAGAAAGTCAGAAGCCACTGTAGGGGAATGCAATGGAGTCTCTTTATTGAGGCTGAAACAGATGAGCATGGGCGTATGCATTTCGGCCGTGTGGCCTCTTCAGCGCCCCAGGTGTACCAAGTGAGATTTCCCGCCCAACAGTTCTGCTCCCATTCAAATAGTTCTGGTTGGCTCCACCCCCAAGCAGAGATCTGTGTCACCTGCTTCGATGCAAACGGGTATAATATATCCATTTGGGCATGGGAAGTGTGGGGGACGCGGGGGACAAGGGTGGGGGGGGGGGGACAGTGGACAAAAGAATTTCCCCTCTCTCTCCTGTCTGTGGCAGGGCCATTAGTGCGCGAAAGCGCTACCTAATGGCCCTGCACTTGACCTGCCTGGAGTCAAAGAGGCCACCCGCCCTCTGCCGTTTGTTATGCTGCAGGAAGGCTAGGCGTTTGTTACGCTGTAGGAAGGCTCGGCGGCGTTCTGGGAAGGGCAGAGAAGGGGGAAAAAACTGTCTCTTTTCCTTCATACCCTTTTCTGTCTCTGTCTCACTCCTGCTTAAGTTCTGATTTCAAGAGCTCTTATGTACTCTCTCTTGCATCTCCTTTTCTTTATTTGTTTCTCTGTGAAATGGATCCAAAATAGGCGGACACTTTGGCTGGATATTTCCTCATTTACTGACCGTTTTATAATTCCAAAGAAAAACCTCGGGACGGAGAGAAAAAAAATGAAATACCTAAATTAAGCAATACAGAGTGGTCAGCAGACAGGCCAGATTGTTATTTACATCCACACATATTAGAACCACTTTACAGAGTTTGCCAGTGAAAGCGCTTTCTTTTTTTCTTCTTTCTTTGAACAACATTGTTTTCACATGGTGGGGAAGTGAACCATTCCTAAAGGGACTGCAATACCTGGTTGATGGGTGAAGTGGAAATGTTTAATACCATTGTTTTCAACTTTTGTAATTATTTTAGCTTATAAAATGTGTACTGCGGCTCTGTGTTCGGGGGATGTGATTTTTTTTTAAACCAAACTGCTTACATTTTGAAAGGATATAAGCAATGGATATTGAAACAGGTCCCTTCCTGGTCCTGTAGCCATGTCCTGAATTTTTCAGGAAAAATCACTTACATTTCTGAATGAGTTTAAAACTGTTAAGGTAACCATGTTGTTCCTGAATACATTTCACATGTTTTGATTATTCTTGCATTCCTTATGAGTGTTTGCTTTTTTCAGGGTGTTCATTTTTTTTCAGGCAGCATTTTACTGTTGTCTAGTGCATAATTTGAATTTAGTTGCAGCACAATTAAGTTGTAGCTGAAGGCAGTGCAAGTTTCTCTCAGTGGGGCACTATGGTTTACAGTGTGGGAGAGGATGTGGCACTCTGGCCAGAGCTGCTGAATTTGGAACTGGCGCACCATTTTCAGCCTTCATGACCAGTCCACCAGACCGCACTCCCGAGCGAGCTCATTCCAATGCTACATCTTAGAAGGACCAATAGACCTTAGAAGCCCTGGTGTCTTAGCACCTGCAGGTGTACCCTAACGGTGGCAAGTGTGAGTTAACCTTGAAGGCCTGTCCACCACAATCCATACTGCAGTACACCTTCAGTCTTGCAAGCAGGCATACGAAGAAGCAGACCCTAGATCAGCTGTCTTCAATCTGTGGGGCGCGACCCCCAGGGGGGTCGTGGAGTCCTGGGAAGGGGGTCGCAGATTCTGCAGAGTGTAGTTCCTGGCATTGGGCTGAGGGTGCTCACGGCGGAGGCCTAATTCACACTGAGGTGTGAAAAACATCAACGCCTCATTAACAAGTAAAAGGTCTTGTAAAGACCTGTCAAGTACTTGGGTGTGACTGTGTGTGTGTCCCTGAAGCTGTTACAGCCGGGCTCACATACACGAGCTGGGGGGACATGGGGGGGGGGGGGGCTGGGGGAGTGGCTGTAGTGTAGCCCTTTGAGTTCAATGGATGTTGCTCACCTGGAGCTGTGGGTCCCGTGACATGTCCCCCGCCCCAGCAGGGAGGCACAGAGATGCCCTCCCATGAGTGGGAAAGAAGAAGGAAGACGACACAGAGAGATACTGATCACCCCCCCCCCCCCCATGAGAGAGGCACAGAAAAGGTTTGTGGATGAATGATGGGTGGGTGGATGGATGGATGAAAGGCTGAAGGATGGATGGATGTGTGAAAAGGTGGGTGGATGAATGATGTGTGGATGGATGAATGAAAGGGTGGGTGGATGAATGATGAGTGGATGGATGAATGAAAGGGTGGATGGATGAATGATGGATGGATGGAAGGATGAAAGGGTGGATGGATGAAGAATAGATTGGTGAAGGATAGATGTACGGATGGAAGAATGAAAGGGCGGAAGGATGGATGGATGGATGAAAGGGTGGATGGATGAATGATGGATGGATGTGTAAAAAGATGGGTGGATGAATGAAGGGTGAATGGATGGATGAAAGGGTGGATGGATGAATGATGGATGTATGGATGGAAGGAAGGATGAAAGGGTGGATGGATGAATGATGGATGGATGGATATGTAAAAAGATGGGTGGATGAATGATGGGTGAATGGATGGATGAAAGGGTGGATGGATGAATGATGGATGTATGGATGGAAGGAAGGATGAATGGGTGGATGGATGAAGGATGGATGTATGGATGGGAGGATGAAAGGGTGGATTGATGAAGGATGGATGTATAGATGGATGGGAGGATGAAAGGGTGGATGGATGAAGGATGGATGTATGTATGGATGGGAGGATGAAAGGGTGGATGGATGGATGGATGGATAAAAGGCTGCATGGATGAATGATGCATGGATGGATGCGTGAAAAGGTGGGGGATGAATGATGGGTTGATGGATGAAAGGGTGGGTGGATGGATGTATGGATGAAAGGGTGGATGGATGTATGGATGGGAGGATGAAAGGGTGGATGGATGAAGGATGGATGTATGGATGGGAGGATGAAAGGGTGGATGGATGTATGAATGGATAAAAGGTTGCATGGATGGATGTGTGAAAAGGTGGGTGGATGAATGATAGGTGGATGGAAGGAAGGGTGGATGGGTAAAGGATGGGTGAATGGATGGATGATGGATGTATGGATGGATGGATGTGTGAAAAGGTGGGTGGATGAATGATGAGTGGATGGATGAATGAAAGGGTGGATGGATGAATGGTGGATGTAAGGATGAAAGGGTGGATGGATGAAGGATAGATTGGTGAAGGATAGATGTATGGATGGAAGAATGAAAGGGTGGACAGATGAAGGATGGATGGATGAAAGGGTGGATGAATAAGTGATGGATGGATGGATGTGTGAAAAAGGTGGGGGGATGAATGATGGGTAGATGCATGGATGAAAGGGTGGGTGGATGGATGGATGGATGAAAGGGTGGATGGATGTATGAATGGATAAAAGGTTGCATGGATGAATGATGGAAGAATGTGTGAAAAGGTGGGTGGATGAATGATGGGTGGATGGAAGGAAGGGTGGATGGGTAAAGGATAGATGTATGGATGGAAGGATGAAAGGGTGAATGGATGAAGGATGGATGTATGGATGGAAGGATGAAAGGGTGGATTGATGGATGTGTGAAAGTGTGGGTGGATGAATGATGGAGGGATGTGATGAGGTCTAACAGGCGCATTTATGGTTGTCAAAAGTTGATGATGAGGAGTACCAGTTTCTCGAAACTTTTGTCGGAAGGGGGTCCTTACGCCTAAAAAGGTTTTACAAGGGGGTCTCGGCATCAAAAAGTTTGAAGACCTCTGCCCTAGATTGACAGTGACTGTCACTGAGGTTACAAGATTCTTGAGGCCAGTCCACCTCATCCATTGGTACCTCCATTGGCCTTTTTCCGCAGTAGTGGTGAAACTTACCAGGGGTTGGCAATGTAGGATTTGCATGCACACCAAACTTAGGGGGTGATTATAATGGAGGTGGAACCGCCACATCACCCAGTCAGTGGCGGTCCCACTGCCATCGGTGACTGCATCTACGCCAATTATAATACAATGGTGGGTGGTTCCCTGGTGGTCGGAAAGACCAACCGCCACGCACCCGACTGGCCCCTTGAGCCCGCCAGTGCGGAGGAGGGGCTTGTGGTTCCTACAGTGCTGGTGGTACCTACCAGGCACCCCAGTAAGGATTACGATACTCCTTACCCACCACCCTATCCATGGCAGTTCACCCACCATAACATTTTGGTGGAAAGGGACATTGGAGGCCCATAGAAGGCCCCTTTGCCCCAGCCCCCAGACATGGGATCTGGGGGGCATCTAAGAAGCCCCCCTACATATCACTGCACCATTTTTTTAAAAATATGTTTTTATTGCAGGCATTATACAAGTCAGACGTTACCACATTGCTCACTTCCTTATCTAGTGGATGTAGCGGATTAATCGTCTACTTCAATCTTTACACAGCCCTATTGCCCACATCCCGGAGGTCGGGCGGCGTATATCAGGCCAAATTAACGGGCGTGCAACATTAGATCATCACATCCAACTAGTAGGAGCATCTCGAGTCTGCTTTTCTTTTTTATAAACAACCCCTCAAACATAAGTCCCTCCCCCTCCCCACAAATCCCAATCAAATTGGCAGCTAAAAGAAACAATCGAATTTACTTGATGCACTCTTATACCTTCTGTAGTTCTTTCCCCGATCATGTTCTTACGGATCTCTCATCCGACGATTATACCTGTCAATTCTCACCCCTCTCTGTGCTAGGTGTCATTATTCTTTGTTGTTCCGGGGAGTCCCTCAGTGGTCTGATGGTATTATGTGTTATGATTTGGTGGTACACCCTACATCCTTCACTAGGAGTTCCAATGTGCCTAATGCTGTCTCCTATTGCCCTTGATGTGGTCTCTCCTCCCTCCCCCCTCCCATAGTCCCACCACTTCGCAGAATATCTCAGTCTATTTCTGGTGTCATGGACCAGGAGCGTTAGGCGTTATGGAGTGTAACGTATCCTGGGTGTGCTGTCTGGGCTCCCTTTCAGTGTCTCGCTCCTTCTAATCATCCTGTACCTCCAGATCCCTCAGGGCCTGTACTAATACCTCCCATGCCGACGCTGCGGCTAGTGCTCTGTCATCCTGCCGTCTGCGTGCCATCTGATATCTAAGGGAGCTTTCACAGGTGGCCCATTTCAGGAATTCACTCATCCAACGTCTATACGATGGACCAGCTCTTGCCTTCCAATGCCGAGTAAACTCGCGCTTGGCTAATATAAGGCCCATGTCAATGAATTTGCTGGTATTCCTGTGCTTGGGGGCATGTGGGAACCAGTGTAGAACACCGACAGCCATATCAAACTGTATTTGTCTCCCCGTCGCCTCGTTCAGAACTTCTCCTATTGCCCTCCAATAATCCCCCAGCACTGGGCAAGTCCAAAGCATGGGATCTAGTTCTACTGCCTCCCTAGAACATCTTAGGTATGCCGCTTCCTGTACTCCAAAATATTTCCGGACTTTCCCCGGGATCAAGTACGGTCTATGCAAAATGTTTGATGTTTGAATAGCTTTATTTCGATATAAAAGCATATCATAAAAGCATTACATTACAGCAAAATGGATAAAAACAGTTTGACAATACACAATATAAAAAGCCTACAAAATCAACAGGGATATCAAGGGAGTGGATTATTAGCCCGGTCATAAGGACAGGTTCAAGCAAAAAATAAATTACTGGAGCAGCAGTTCCTTTGCAGATCTTATCCGCCAGGCCCAGCCCAAAAATTTTGCCATGCAACAGGCAAAGAATGGACGAGCATCTGAACGTAATATGCGTAAGGCTTCCAGGTGTGATCTAGTGCCCAGGCTCCTACATAGTGGCTTCAGCCATCTCGACCTGGGCGCTGCATATGCACAACACTCAAACAACAGATGGGCAATAGACTCAACCCTTAAATCACAGAAGGGGCAATATGGAACGGTTTGTAATGGTGGTTTCCAAGTAGAAGTTAACAGCCCTAAGGGAAGTACTCCTAACCTAAATTTGAAGTACAATGATCTGTCGCCCGGGTTATGAATTAAGTCCAGGTAGGGTTCTCTAAAGGGGAGTTCCTTAATTAAAAGAAACTCAACAATAGATTTACAAAGCTTAGAATTGCACATTCTCTCATTAGCCACCCATAACCAGTAAGTCTTCTTGAGCATCTGTTTAGAAGGTGCTGTTCTGTTGACCCAAGCGTCTCCTAAACCCAATTCATGGAGAAGTCGCTTGACCTCCCTGAGCCAGCTGACCTTGTGCCAGCCCGGTAGGGATAAGAGTTCTCTTAGGGCATCGGCATAGCTGCACAGTTCTGGAACATTCCATATCCTGGCCCATAATAAGAGGGGGCGTAGCCTAGCTTGCTCACATATTGGGCGTGTACCTGCATCGAGTAAGAGGGGTAGTGTAGGGGTACTGTGGGGTAACTTCATGAGATCTTTATGGAAGTTGTTTTCGAGGTGGGTTAAGGTGTCGACTCTCTGTACGCCCCACAGTTCCACACCATACAGTGCTGCACTCACCACCCTTGCCCTGTAGATGTCTAATAGTGCCCCGATGGGTTTAAGAGATGAGGCACGTTGTTCTTTAAGCAGGGCCCCTGTGACCCTCTTATGGGTCAGAAAGACCTTTTGGTGATGTGCCTTCCAACTCATGTTGTCACAGAGTCGAATGCCCAGATAGTCAAACTCTTTGACTCTTTCAAGTGGGACTGAGTCTAAAGCGGGAGGGATAACAGATTTCCTGGGGGGGTTAAGAACAAGGAATTTGGTTTTGCTTATATTTATAGACAGGCCCTTGATGTCACAAAAGGCCTTGAAGCTAGAAAGCAACTTTTGAATGCCTATTGGGGATTTTGAGATTAGAAGGGTGTCGTCCGCAAATAGGAGCGTAGGTATTTTTCTGCCAGCCAGGGAAGGTGCGTCTGATGGATGTTGAAGGAGATGCTCCACCACTCCGTTACATAAAGTGAGAACAGAGTGGGGGCTAGCACACAACCCTGGCGGACACCCCTATCTACAGGGATTCAATATGTTTTTTCCCCCTGATCACCCCATCTAATCTGGGCAAAGTTGGTTTCATGGAACTTAATAACCAAAGCCAACAAATAAGGGGGGATACCCAACCCATCTAGGACATTCCACAGTTGGGCTCGTGGGACCAGGTCGAAGGCAGTTCGCAAGTCTATAAAGGCTAAATACAAACTGCCCCCACCCAATACGACCACTTTCCAATACAGCATTAGAAGGCGAAATGTCTGCTCGATGGTACCTGCTCTAAATCCTGCCTGGAAATCTGACAGAACCTAGTTTTCTTCGGCCCATTGCAAGATCCTACCCAGTACCAATTTGCCCGCAACCTTTTGTGTCGAGTCAAGCAGGCTAATTGGGCGATAATTAGCTGAGTCGTCCCGACAGCCTTTCTTAAAAATGGGGACGACCTCAGCGCCCCTCCAGGAATCAGGAAGAGAACCTCCCAACACAGCCTCATTCAGGAGCGATGAGATTAGTCTACTCCACAAACATGGACTTTCCTTCAGCAGATCACCAGGAATCCCATCTGGGCCAGCAGCCTTGTTGGTAACAATGCACCTGATTGCCCCTTCTACTTCCTTAATACTGAAGGGGTAATCGTTAATTGTGATGGCAACTGGAGATCTGGCCAGAAAACCCATGTTTGGTTGTGATACACCTAGTGGGACAGAGTAAAGCTTGGAAAAGTGGGCAAACCAGACCTCACCAGGAATGTTACAGGTGAGTTGTACATCAAGGGGCTTGTCCCTGGCGCTCAACAGATCCCAAAACCCCTTAGAATAGTTTCTAGTACTCGCCTCCATTAACTCGCTCCAGAAATTGTAATCATGAGCCTCCTTAGCCATGGCTACAGTTTTTTTGTATGATTTCCTCGCAAGTCTGATATTGCCTGGGTCCTTGGTCTTCACTGCAGAAATGAGTTCCCTTTTAGCAACCCGACATTTAGAGGAATACCACTTGTCTCTTGCCTTGGAAGCACCTTTCGTTGCAGCCTTCACCCTGTTTTGGGGAATGATAAACAGTTCACTTAGTGCCGCAATAGTTTCTGTGAATGTCGTTAAAACAGCTTGACTAGTGATGCCCAAGGCATCGAGACGCGGCCCCACCGCTGTCATTATGGTCCTTGCTTGCGCCATCCTTCCCTCATCCGCTGCTACTTTAGCCCATTTTAGCCGCCTGCCACAGTTTGAGGGTACAAGTTCATGGGATGTTTTCCACGTATTGACGGCCTTGGCTGGGTTTCTGTCGTGCCAAGGCGGAATGAGGGTTAAGGTTAGAGGATTGTGGTCGCTGTCGCAAGACAACATGACTTCCATGTCTTGATGAAATGGCCAAAGGTTGTGGTTCAACATGATATAGTCTATTCTGGAGGTGTGTCCCACCCTGTTATAAGTGTGCGCACCCTTAGGGTCTGATTTGGATCGACCGTTAGTTGCTCTCAGGTCGTGTTCCATACAGAGCGCGTTGATGTCTATTGCACTCTGCGTCCATTTTTGAATCGGATCCAGGGTCAGGGTGGTGATGCCTCTCCTTGTATCATCATTCCAAGTGTCCAAGATGTCCTCCCTAGCCAGTGGCTCGAAGCAACAATTGAAATCGCCTGCGAGGAGAACATAAGAGTCAATACTGCAAGCGTCTAGTTCGCTGTTTAGTCCTGTGGAGGATAGCGATGATACCCCTCCCCTGGCCCCCCTCAAATAGAGGTTAAACACTTCTAGCTTCCTACCCCCCTGACATTGTTTGGTTATCCTCTGAAGGTCAGGAGATTGAGTGGTCTTTTGGCTTACAGTTAAACCCAGTGCAATGCTAACCCATATAAGAATGCCGCCAGACGGGCGACCTTTGCAGCCATGTTGTTGTAAAGCTGGAACGAAGTAGGTCATAAAGCCTACTCTGTGCCTGGGTTCTAGGCACCAGGTTTCTTGCAAGAGACAAATGTTAAAAGGGTCCACAAAAGCGTTCCAATCTGGGATGTCAAAGTTGCGGGCGAGCCCTGCCACATTCCAACTTAGAATCTTTATCAGAGGTTTGCCTGGGGTGATCCGACTTGCTGGATTGACAGATACAGCCGGAATAGACTCGAGACCTGCCACCACTGCAGCCGCTCTATCAGACCTTTGCAGGGGCTCATTCTGATGTTGATTAAGAGCCCTTGCTACAACGGTCCGCTTCCCATCTGCTGGAGCATTCTGAATGGGTGACAAGGGAGTCATAAGGGGTGTGTCCAGCTGCTGCGCTACTTCTTGAGTTTCTAGAGTGCATAAGATATTCAATCCCCCCTCTTTTGACAGAACATGTAGCATTTCTTCTGGAGCTGGGGGGATAGTGACAGTAGATTCTATCGCCAAGGATAAGGATTCTGAGGTCGCCAGGGGTGAAGGGTGTAGGAAGGTGGATATCTGACTATGGTTACCCCCAAACTTTTTGCCTGGTGTTTAGCTGGTTTTTGACTTAGTTGGCCTGGGATCCTGCTATTCAGGGCCCCAGGCTGATTGCTCTCTCCTTAAAATGGACTCCATGTACCTTAGGTGCATAACACAATTGGAATTGGTTCACCTTATAGGCCCCTGTAACAGTGTACCATAGGTACCCAGGGCATAGGTGTAGCCAAGGCCTACCAGGGGCTGCAGCATGTATTGTGCCACCCCTGGCCTGGCCTCCATATTTGACACAACTGGCTGATCACTCAGCTGGGGTAAGTTGGTGTAATCACCTCTTACTTAGGTATAGTATCCCTATATCTACCCTTAAACTGGACACATATGTTCCTATCAGCCACTCCTATGGAAGGCCTCATCAATCCTGGAGGCAGAGTGCTTGGAAATATGTGAGATGGTGCTCTAGCATGAGCTGAGCCTGTCTGCAGCTGTCGGGAACCACTCCCTAAGCTGTTCCGGGATATTGCCATACCATATACTCTTAAGTGCATTATAATCCTCGCGGTTAAATGCTATCTTTGGTTTGGCTTTATCAAAACATGTCGAGTAAGGTGTCATACGAATTGGAATACTATCCCCTCGACAGTTCTGTCGACGGGGATAGCATTCTACCCTTCTAGAGGGACACGACATGTGTGTAGCCTTAACCCCGGTTAAGGTTAACCAGAGCCTCAGCATCACAAAATGGATGCTGCCACCACAGACACGAGTCTGGCCTCCTGCTGCTGACCGAAACTCGGCAGATGGTGGCCTGGACAAAGGGTTTCCTGCCTTGGGAGGTGCGAGCACCACCCCAGACAGGGTTTTGTGTATTGGGTAGGACAGGGCTGAATAGAATCAGACATGCCCGGGGCACACAAGGTGTCCCCGTGCATAAGCCAGTCCAAACCGGTCCTGGGACTTTCCAGACCCAGGCCTGGCGAGGATCTGGACAAAGGAAAGGGGGTGTAACCGCCCCCCTTCCTGGTTCCTCCCAGAGGAGGGACCTAGTAGGTGATCCAACCCTCAGATTGGGAATAAGAGTGGGAGCAGTGCCATTGCACAGCAGATCATCCCGAATCAACTTTAAACAAAGAAGAAGACTGGACTTCGACATTCTGCTGCTCAGAAGACTGAAGAGAATCTCCCTTGTGGCCTAGGAGTGGCCACCCTGTGAACACAGGCACCAACCAGCAACTCGACGTCTGCTTTGCCGCCGCCTCCCGCCGGAGCCAGAGCCCAGAGCCCCCAAAGACCCAGACTCCCAGACCTCTCAGAGCCCGATCCACAGTCCCTGCGAAGAAGGGACCCGTGGAGGCACCGAGTGACGTGGGACCGGACATCTTGGAAGACACTCGAAAAGCTGACTGCGCAGCATCTGAGGCATCCTCGACGTTGTGCTTTGGGGATTGAGAACACCCACCACCGAGTATCCCTTGCACCGAAGATCAGCCCCCCAGCATCTCCACGATCTGCGTGGGGCCCTTTTGCATTGTGCCACTCGACGCGCCATCCCGGCCACTAGCCACGTGGTCAGCGGCCATCTTGGCGACGAAACCGACGAACTACACAGCGGGTCTGGTTGCTCCAGACTTGCCCAAGCTCCTGTGAAAAGGAGCACTCGCTCTGACCTTGCTGGTCCGAGTGTTAAGTATCTTTCGATTCCTGCGTGGCTTGCATTAGCCAAGGCCTGTTTGCTCCAATCAGGTCGCCGACACCGCCAACAGCGAGAAGCCTGCGTGGGACAGCTCCTGACCGACTCCTGGACGTCCTCAACCCCCGGTGTCCACGTGGCTGCAGAGAGAAGCTACCCGACAACGCCTGTTTGCACCCGACATCGCCTGGTTCCAATCTGGTTCCACGGTAGTCACTGGCTAGTGACTTTGAACATTGTCCCCTCTGCTTTCAGGTCTTCACATCTTCAGATCCACCCTTGGATCCACCGGAACTCTTCACATCGAGCCGCCTGCAGCATCTTCAGCTCCAAGCACCATCGACCAGCGTGACGAAACCCGACACTACTTCGACCCTGTGCACCCGCTTCCTGTGGGTGAGGTAACTCAGCTCCGCCGGTGTTCCCACACTGGTACACATCTCAAGGGCCTGTGTCTTAAGTTTCAGCGTTCTAGGTCACTCGGAAGGTTCCTAACTATCTAACTTTGTACTTTTTACGCACCATAGACTTTACATTGGAAAGTGCGTGAACTTTGAACACTGCACCCGAGTCCCGCGGGCCTTTCCCGACTTAGTCACTGCTAGTCTCGAATAGCTCCAGCGATTCCCAAGGCCCTAGGCCTGTTCCCTTTCCGATTGGTATCTCTTATACCACTTTCTTAGTATATGGTTTAGGTGGCCCCTAGGGCTCATCCATATTGTGCAACTTTTGTGTATTTTAAACTGTCTTGTGATTTAACGCTTGTGCTTCTGTGCTCATAAAGAGCCCAGGGGATTTTGTAGTTAATAAATCTAAATATATATTTTCAATATATATCTGTGTGGTGTCCCTTTCATTTGGTATTCAAGGGGGTTGTGTATGGTAATACAGCTGGCTTCACATGCCTTTCAGAGTTTAGCCTAAGACTGCTTTGTCCACGTTACCACTAGGATAACTGGTCTACAAGGTTGAATTACAACCAATCATCATAAGGGTTGCTTGGCATGGTACAAAGTGATCACTAGAATTAGTGAGCATTATATACCAGGCCAACTTCTCACATTGGTGAGCAGCGGATTGGGATCTGAGCTTGCTGTTGTTTTACCATTACAATATTTGAGATTATCATTTGAAAGATCATACAGGTTCCTGCTAGGTACATATAAAACAAGACTAGTATACTTAAGTTCTACTGAACTTAGTTGTTGTAGAGCAAAGGGAGTAGCACACCCTGACTACAACTACTAGATAGGTTTAGTAGGTAAACACCAGTGTAGGTAGATTGCAACACATCCACCCACACTAGAGCAATGTCTGGAGCAGAGGGTTCCACTGGGAACATCCCTGTTGAGAGTGACCCTCCAAGGGTACCATCCAAATTTGCTATTTTTTCCTTTAAGGAACTAAGACAGCTTTGTGTCTTAAGGGGTCTGAAGACAGGGCCTTCCCCTACTACAGACCACCTAAGAGAGCTCTTAGACCAGTCTGAGACTCTAAAGCCCTCTAAGGCAGACCCCACTGGGAATGCTGATGAGGCCATCCTTCAGAGGATGACACTGTAGACACCCCTGTCCCTATCATCCTGGTAGATGAGGAAGCCCCCATCACTGGAGCTCCTTTTTTTTTAAAATTATTTTTATTTCCCCCCCCCTCTTTTTCTGTTAATTACAATACAGTATTTACAATACAGAGTTTTGTTTTCACACAGTTAAACATGTATAATACCGCCAGCTACATACCTAAAAAAAGCAAACAAAAGCAAAAAAGGAAAACATAGAAACAGGTCAAAGCAGAATCCGAAATAACCCAACAATAGCCAGCGACAAGCAAACAAAGAAGTATGCCAGCTCCCATATTTTTCAGCTCTTTCTGTTCTTCCACTGCTCGATGGGAAGCCAGATCCTGCCCCCCAAAATTCTTGCCCTTCTGCCTTTTCTATCGTAAATAGCTTTCTCCAGATTATATATATGTAATATCTTTGCTATCCACATCTGAAACGTCGGCGCCAATTTATCTTTCCAGGCTTTCGCAATAATAAGCCTGAAAACTGCTGTGACCAGGAACAGAAATTCTGTATGTATATTATTATCTCCTATACTGATGCCTAATATTGTCAATTCATCCGTTAATTTAACTTTTAACCCCAGAGAATTCTCCAGAAATTCCTCTATTGCCAATTTTAGTGTATAAAGCTGTGGACACTGTGAAAACATATGAGTGATATTAGCACTCGTTGAGTTACAGCGTGGGCAAGTTATTCCGGTGCTACCCCCCCATTGTGCAATTCTGGCTGGTGTATAGTATAAAGAATAAATAGTCTTGTAATGTTGAGTTTGTAATGTTGCTGAGCACAGAACGGTTCTACCTAAATCTAGTGATGCTTGAAGAGCTTTAGGATGGGCCCTTACTTGTTCCACCCATTTCTCGCTATATTTCTCCCTATCATCTGTTTTGTATGCCTGTAATTCTACATACAGTTGTCTAATTGAGCACCGTAAACTGCTCCCCAAATAATCCATTATCCTGCAACTTGTCATTCCTGCTGATCCCCCCTGTTTTGTATGAAAGTAGCTTCTTACTTGTAAGTATTTAAATAAATTATTCCCAGGTACTTTAAATTTATATTGGATAACTTGAAATAGCAAGAACCCACCTGTCTCATCCAACATGTCGCCTAATTTCTTAATTCCTCTGCCATCCCACTCTTTCATAACAACATCCCTAAAAATCTCTGCCGGAAGGTCGCTATTCGTGTATAACCTCAGATATCTATTATATCTTCCCAATCCTACCTTCTTCTTAATTGCACACCATATTTTGTATACAGCACTCAAAGTCTTAAACCTTGTATGTTTGAAATAGGCGAAATCCACAGTGGTGACAAAAGCATTCTCTGCCATTTTTCCCATCAGTGCTTCATAGACATTCTCTGGGCATGCTCCCTCATCCTGATGATCACTCCCTCCTAAAAGCCCCTTGGAATATTGCAGAGCTGCCGCCCAATAGTAAAATCTAAAATCTGGTGCCCCCCCATCCCCCCTTCTCCCTTGATAGTGTCAAAAATCTATACGCCCTACGTGTCTTACCCTGTGCCCAAATAAATCTATTCACTGTTGCTTCTATTCTATTAAACCATGTGCCATCAAAAAATAAGGGAATTGCTCTAAACAGGTATAAGAATTTTGGGAAGGTAACCATTTTAATATAATTAATACGACCCATTAATGTCAGATGTAAATTGTTAACCCTCTCCATATTTCTTTTAACCTTCCCTAACAGTGGTTCCATATTAATCTCTACCAGTTTCCCTAAATCCGCGGTCACCCTGACTCCCAAGTATGTTGCTTCCGGGACCACTCTTATGTCTACAAAGGTTGAGAATCTATTCTGTATTACTTGTGTCTTCCCTCTGTTTATGAGATACCCTGAGAATGTACCGAATTTTCTCACCTCCTGTTCGATTTCAATCAGTGCTCCCTCCGGAGCTGATGTTGTGATAGCCACGTCATCTGCATACGCAAATAGTTTGAATTCTTTCTCTTGCAATATAACTGGGGGGATCCTGATATTATCTGTGAGACTTCTTAAAAACGGGTCCAGATAAATGGCAAATAGTAGAGGCGAGGCTGGGCATCCCTGTCTAGTCCCACGCCCTATCGCTACCGTCTTTGAATAGGATTTATTAATTCTTATCCTAGCAGTGGGGTGTTTATAAAGAGCCTGAATTGCTGTAATAAATCCCTTACCTATACCTGCCCATTCCATGGCTTTCCATAAATAAGCCCAAGAGACCCTGTCAAAGGCCTTCTCGGCGTCCAGAAAAATCGCCGCGACAGGGTCCCCTGAGGCCTCTGCTGCATCTAAAATAGTGATCATCTGCCTGGTATGTTGAGTAGTCCCTTTACCAGGTATAAAACCATGTTGTGCCGGTGATACCACTCTCTCTATGACCTTGCTCAGCCTATTAGCTAATGCTTTGGAAAATATCTTAGCGTCAGCATTTAACAAAGTAATCGGCCTATATGAGCCTGGTTCTGTTGGCGGTTTATCTTTTTTTAGGATCACTATAATATCCGCATTGGCCCATGATTGTGGTACTATTCTACCCCCCCTGTGCCAAACAACAGATTGCCCATAGATCCTTAACTACCACATCCCAGAAGGTTTTGTAGAACTCTGCAGGTATCTGATCTTGTCCTGTTGCTTTGCCCGATGGTAAATTAGCTACTGCATCTCTTATCTCCTGGACCATTAATAGCTCCTCTAACTTATCCCTCTCCTCTGTGCTTAACCCAGTCTGTGGCCTTTGTAATAAATATTCCGTGCTTTCTTCTTCTATGTTTCCAATACTTGTGTCTTGTTCATATAAGACCTCATAAAACCTCCTAAACACCTCCTGTACCTCCTCCACCTTGTTTACAATTATCCCACTACTATCCCTGACTTCTTTTATCTCCCCTGCTGCTAAGGTTTGTCTGGTTCTAATTGCCAGCAGGTGGCCAACCCTATCATTAAATTCGTGGCTAGATAGTTCCTTGCAATCTTCTGCGCCAATGTAGTGCCTGTTTCTGCTTTCTGTATTTCCAAGGCTAGTAAAATCTGTTCGAAGGGTTCTTGCCTACTTACTGCATTAACTAGAGCTTCTTCTAATGCCACCAAGGTCCTAATCTCCTCTTCCGTTTTCTCCTTTTCCCTTTTACTTTTTGCTATTGTGTAACTTAGTGTCTCCCCTCTTATACCTGCCTTAAAGCTATCCCATACCACATCTGCTGAGGCCGAGTACCTATTCATATCCCAGAATTGTGTTATCCAAGCATTCATTCTTGTAATGTACTCCTTCTCTTTCAGCAAGCCTCGTTCAAATGTCCATGTAGGTCTTGGCATTTCTTTGTTTTGGGGGACTGGTATACTCAAAACCAACGGATTGTGATCTGAGAGTATTCTGGGGAGCCGCTCTATTCTACTACTACCTACAAGTGAGCTAGAAATAAAAAAGTAATCCAGTCTCGCTATCGTTTTGTGTGGAGCTGAATAGAAGGTGCTGCCTGTACCCACTGGATTAGCTTCCGCCCACATATCCACCAGTGCATTATGCCGACTAAGATTTTGTACTGATCTGCATATCTTTTTTTTCCTTCCAAGGTATCTACCCCCCTTTTTGTCAATAAGGCCATCCAAACCGTTGATGTTAAAGTCCCCACAGCATATCACAGGTTCTGACCATAATGCTAATTCCCTATCCAAAAATTCAAATAAGTCAGGATCATCATCATTTGGACCGTACAATGAGATAAGTGTACATCTTCCTGCAGTAGTTTCCATATCAAGCAGTACCCATCTCCCCTCACAGTCCTCCTTTTTCTTTTTAACTTTCACAGTACCTTTTCTCGCCAAGACTGCCACTCCCTTGCATCTCCCTTCCTGACCTGTATAAGCAAGAACCTCAAACCCCATTTGCTCCAACATAAATTTGTCCTCGACAGCCACATGTGTTTCCTGTAAATATATTATATCAATTTTCCAGAAGCGTAGTAGAGCAGCCAAATTTTGCCTTTTCTCCCCATTATTTAGTCCACAGATGTTAATCGTAATTATCCTAATTGCCATAACTCAAAGTTTGCTTTTTCCATCACTTTATCTGTCCTCTCAAAATTAATCACACATTTTCTCTCTTCATTATAACTTTTACAACTCTGTATTGTATTACCACTCCGACCATCACCCGTGCTCCAACCCCCCTCACCACCCCCCCTACCTTTTGAAGCCCCCCTCCCCGACTGCTGCCCCACCCCCCCTACGACAGGCAAATAGGTCACTCCTGACCTATGCGTGTCCACTGAGCAATGTAGCGTCGCCCCCCTCTCCTCCCCACTCCATAGCTTCTCCCCATAACAGTTCCTACCACCCAGGCAATTGAATATCTTTACTCTTTACCCTTTCTTCATTCTTATCATTTCCCAGCTTTCTATATATCTCTTGTTTACTCTTGTTTACTTCCTTCTAACTCTTTCTTGTTCTTTTAGCTCTTCTAAAAATTCCCCTGCCTTAATCTCTGAGAAGAACATTCTAATTCTACCTCCTGCAATGACTTTTAGCTTTGCTGGGAACATCAAGTATGCTTCTGCGCCATGACTCTGAAATGCTGCGATCAATTGTCTAAGTCTCCACCGCCTCTCCACAGTTACATGACAAAAGTCCGGTCTAGCAAAGAATGTTATTCCTTCAACCGTCTTCCTCGAATCAGGTCTTGCTTTCTCCATCAGTTCTTGTCTCGCTAGGAAGTTTCCAAAGAAGACTAGTATAGCCCTTGGCAATGTACCTGTACCCTCATCTCTTCTTTTCTTTACAGTTAGCGGGAACCTGTGGGCTCTCTGTACTTCTTGCTCCCAAAGCCATGGCACCTCCGGGAAGGCTCCCTTTAACAACTTAATGACGAAGCCTCTGGGGTCTTGCCCCTCCGCCCCTTCCTCAATTCCAAGGAGTCTAGCGTTGTTGCGCCTCTGGCGGTTCTCCAAATCCTCCACCTTCCATTGTAGATCCTCCACAATCTTCGTCTGCTCTTCCCTAGTTGTCTGCCAATCCGTAACTTCATCCTCTAGTCTGCCCGTTCTCTCTTCAACATCTATTGCTCTCTCCTCCACTTCCTCAAACTTTTTGTTTATTTTCCTGATTGATGCTTGAATTTTTTTTGTATCGTGCCTAGCCCTCCGGCTTTCAGCTCTGGCTTCTGTTTGCATTTGCTTTAATGTAGCAAACATTATATCCAACTTCCCACCTTCACTTTGAACATCTTGCCCATCTTCCTTGTACATACTGGAGGTAGCAGAATAGTCCCATAGCAGTTTTTTATGAGTATTCTTAAATGAGCTCATAGGAGAGCCTGTTTTCCTAGAAGACACCTTGCGCTTTTTTTGTGTACCTCTCCCCTTAGAGCCACCAGTATCGCCTGAGCTTGACCCTGAGTCTGATGAATCTCTTTCTTCTTCGCTGCTTGTTATCGTGGACTCTGACTCTTCGGGGGACAGAGAAAAACCTATCCTCCTCTGCTCCCTCTGTAAATTCAGGGTCTGCCAGTACATTTTGCTCTCTCTGTGGTCTGGGGCTCATAGCGCTGTCTCTCTGTATAACTCTTACAAGTTGGGCTTGCTCCTCTAAAATCTCAGCCTCCACTTCTTGCAGAGCTTCTAACATTTGTCCAGTGCTCGAAGCCTCAGTCAATCCGGCCCCGCCAGCGCTCTCTCTCACCTCTTTTACTGCATCCGAATGCTCTTCGTGGCTCTCCTGGCTCCCCTGCTCAGATTCTCTCCCAGCAGCATTCGACCGGCTTGCCGCTGGGTGCTCCGCAGGAAGCGTTAGAACTGTTTGGCTTGGTTGCCTGGCAACCCCTCCGCTTGCGTCCTCGAGGACGCTGCTGCTAGATCCGTCGGGTAGAGGGGTTGCTGTGCTTTTCGGGATTGCCGTGCCAGCACCTAATGCCCCCGGGGACGCCTTGGCGCTGAAGACTTCCGACATTGAGGGCTGACGGTAGGTGGTATCGTTTTTCTTTTTATCCGGGATATCTCTTTCCGCTTGCTTGCTGTTGCCGCTGCGAATGTCTTTACCCAGCTTCAGGTCTTTGTCTCTCTCGCTGGCTTTCTCCATTTTTCGCTGCTGGGCTTTAGACGCCGTGGAGATTGTGGGTGTCGATCTTTTACCGGGTAGAGGCATTTTTATTTTCGGGATGGTACCGGTCTTCCCCAAATCCTTCTGACATGTTTCTTTAGTGAAACCGCTAGGCGTAGGCTGTTTATCCCTCCCGCGGGTTGCCATCTCCGCCTTAATAACCTTTAGGAATGTGGCGACCAGAGACTTTGTTTTTGTAAAGGCACGTTTAAGGATGTCAAAACCGCCGCTTTGCTTCTTAAATCTCAGTCTGTTATGACACTCAAGTTGGCTCCAAGAACTCAGCTGCATACTATCTTCAAAAGCCCATCAAGTGCCTGGGACTAGCCGTGGGTTGGAGAGGGGTCGAGATGCGACTAACACCTACAATGCTTCAGCGGCCATCTTGCCCCCCCCCCCATCACTGGAGCTCCTCAGGTAGATGAGGAGGAAGAGGAAGAAGAGACAGAAGAGGGGGGGAGCAGTGAGTCAGATGATGACAGAAATAGTCAGGTGCTGGTCAGTAGACTGAACCAGGCTAACTTAAGCCTATTTGGGACTGAATCAGGTAACAACCCATTCAGACCCCCAGGTGGACTTAACCAGAAGCCTAGGAGGAGAAGGACTCACTCAGGTGACTAACAACTCCCATGCTTCTAGAGGTTCTCATGGTCACTCCAGAAAGGAGATGACTAGCCCTCAGAGAAGGGAACATGAGGCCAAGATGAGAGAGGCTGAGCTTAGGATCCAGAGGCAAGAATTAGAAGTTGCCCTGGCCCAAGAGAAACTTGCTAGAGCAAGACAGCCTAGAGAGAGTGGGGTAATAGAACCCACTGGTGGCAGCAATATCCACAAGGATAAAGACAGGTCTTTTGATAATAGAAACCTGAGTAATATTGTGCCCCCTACAAAGCTGGGGATGACATCCATAAATGGATAACTGCAATGGAGAGAGCCTGCAGAGTACAGCAGATCCCTCGGGAGCAGTGGGCAGCAATCTTGTGGCTCTCCTTTGAAGGTAGAGGCCGAGACAGACTCCTCACAGTTAGTGATGGGGATTCTAGAAACTACCTGGTCCTGAAGAGTGCTCTGATTGATGGGTTAGGCTTAACCACTGAACAGTACAGGTTAATGTTCAGAGATACCCAGAAGACACAGACTCAGGACTGGTCTGAATTTGTGGAGTGTGCCACTAAGGCTCTGGAGGGCTGGTTGCTGGGAAGTAAGGTTACTGACTATACAGGATTGTATAATTTAATTATGAGAGAGCAAATCTTAAGTAATTGTCAAAATCAGCTTTTACATCAGCACCTGGTTGACTCTGATCTGACCTCCCCACAAGAATTGGGTAGGAGGGCAGACAAATGGGTCAGAACCAGGATCAGGCCTAAGAACCAGGGTGGTGACCAAAAGAAAGAGACTACCAAGCCTCAAGAGAAGGGTGGGGATAAAAGTAAGGAAAAGACTTCCCCAGGGCCCCAAAACTCCAAGAATGGGGGTGGGTCCCAAGACACTTCTACAACTCAGAAAAAGCCTTATTGACATACCTGTAAACAGGTGGGGCATTACAAAACCGACAGCTGTTGTCCCAAGAATGGCAATAAAGAGAATATACCTCCAGGTAAGGCTCCAACACCTCCTGTCACTGTTAACAGTGGTCCCCCAGGTGGTGGGAGCACCCCTAAGAATTTGGGTGGGTTTACTTTTGGAGGACAGGTGGACTCTGGCCTATCCAGGCCCCCTAACTCAGATACTCTTGTCTATGAGACTGGCATGGGGTTTGCCAATATCACTGCTTGCCCAAACACTTTGAGCAAGTATAGACAGGAGCCCCTCATCAATGGCTTGAAATTTGAGGCCTTCAGAGACACAGGGGCTAGCATCACCATGGTGGCTGAATGTCTAGTCCCCTCAAGGCAACTTTTACCTGATGCCAAATATCAGGTGACAAACATTGATGGCATAGAAACCAATCATCCCATGGCAGTAGTCAATCTTAGCTGGGGAGGTGTCACTGGCCCAAAGAGAGTGGCAGTGTCAGCAAACTTGCCTGTAGATTGCCTACTGGGTAATGATTTGGAAATCTCAGCCTGGGCTGAGGTTGAACAGCAAACCCATTCTAGAATGGTAAATCTCCATGGAAAGGTTAGTGGGGCTGTGATGGCTACAGCCCCAATCCAAGATGTCCTTCCTGAAAAGGTTGGGAGGGCTGAGCAAACCTCAGCCCCATCTTTAGATAACTTCCCTCCTCAAAAGAGTAGCAGGGCTGTACTGGTAACAGCCCATACCCAAACTGAGTCTCCTCCTGAAAAGGTTGGTGGGGCTGTGATGGCCACAGCCCAAACTCAAACTGATACATGGGTAGTGAAGCCTGAAATGATGGATCACTCCACCCAAACAGAGAGCATTGAGGAGGAAGATAAATCTCCCTCCCACCAGACTTTAGGAAAGGATCAGCCTCCTCAGGGAACTGATCTTACCCCTGATGAAGGAACTGTCCCAGAGGTTGTTAGGCCTGGCCTAACAGAGCCTCTGATGGCAGTGGACCCTTCTCAGGTGGGACCCAGTCTGGAGCAGGTAACCTGCCCCTCTCTACCTTGCCTTACTCAGCCCAGGGCTGCAGAGGACAAGAAGGACAGTGAGACCCAAAGGGCCCCCTGTCAAATAAAGCACCCCCATCAACAGATTAGGGGCACCAAAACTAGTAGCCCTAGTGAGGTGCAAAGTTTAAAAACTCCGGAGGGATCCCCCTTAAAAGTAGTTAGGGACCTCCCCCAGATGGATATTGTTGGGCACAGCCAAACCTGGAACCCTAAGGGCCCAAACCTGAACTGTCCCTCCAGTAAGCCAAACAGTGGGACTCAGCCTCCAGCTTTAGGTAGCCAGAGGTTGACCCTGAGAGCACAGTGCAACTCAGTCAAAGAAAGAAAGGCACACATGGTGGAGAGTGATTGGAGGACGCTGAGTCCTACAGAGGAATCTCACTTCAGTACTCCATCCCAACACCAGCCTTTAACTTTGCAAAGACACACCACAGGTAGAGATTCCCTATGATGGAGACCCTCGGATACCCTTAGGGTGAGGGATTGCTTAGTGGACCATGACACAGGGGGTAACCAAGCCAGAGCTGGTACTTCCTTATATGGCCACTTAGGCAATATAGGCTTACCTGGACAAGGATAGCCTTATCTCCTTTCGTTTGGGGGGGGGTTATGTAGGAAGGTGGATATCTGACTATGGTTACCCCCAAACTTTTTGCCTGGTGTTTAGCTGGTTTTTGACTTAGTTGGCCTGGGATCCTGCTATTCAGGGCCCCAGGCTGATTGCTCTCTCCTTAAAATGGACTCCATGTACCTTAGGTGCATAACACAATTGGAATTGGTTCACCTTATAGGCCCCTGTAACAGTGTACCATAGGTACCCAGGGCATAGGTGTAGCCAAGGCCTACCAGGGGCTGCAGCATGTATTGTGCCACCCCTGGCCTGGCCTCCATATTTGACACAACTGGCTGATCACTCAGCTGGGGTAAGTTGGTGTAATAACCTCTTACTTAGGTATAGTATCCCTATATCTACCCTTAAACTGGACACATATGTTCCTATCAGCCACTCCTATGGAAGGCCTCATCAATCCTGGAGGCAGAGTGCTTGGAAATATGTGAGATGGTGCTCTAGCATGAGCTGAGCCTGTCTGCAGCTGTCGGGAACCACTCCCTAAGCTGTTCCGGGATATTGCCATACCATATACTCTTAAGTGCATTATAATCCTCGCGGTTAAATGCTATCTTTGGTTTGGCTTTATCAAAACATGTCGAGTAAGGTGTCATACGAATTGGAATACTATCCCCTCGACAGTTCTGTCGACGGGGATAGCATTCCACCCTTCTAGAGGGACACGACATGTGTGTAGCCTTAACCCCGGTTAAAGTTAACCAGAGCCTCAGCATCACAAAATGGATGCTGCCATCACAGACACGAGTCTGGCCTCCTGCTGCTGACCGAAACTCGGCAGATGGTGGCCTGGACAAAGGGTTTCCTGCCTTGGGAGGTGCGAGCACCACCCCAGACAGGGTTTTGTGTATTGGGTAGGACAGGGCTGAATAGAATCAGACATGCCCGGGGCACACAAGGTGTCCCCGTGCATAAGCCAGTCCAAACCGGTCCTGGGACTTTCCAGACCCAGGCCTGGCGAGGATCTGGACAAAGGAAAGGGGGTGTAACCGCCCCCCTTCCTGGTTCCTCCCAGAGGAGGGACCTAGTAGGTGATCCACCCCTCAGATTGGGAATAAGAGTGGGAGCAGTGCCATTGCACAGCAGATCATCCTGAACCAACTTTAAACATAGAAGAAGACTGGACTTCGACATTCTGCTGCTCAGAAGACTGAAGAGAATCTCCCTTGTGGCCTAGGAGTGGCCACCCTGTGAACACAGGCACCAACCAGCAACTCGACGTCTGCTTTGCCGCCCCCTCCCGCCGGAGCCCGAGCCCACAGCCCGACAATCTTGTCCAATTTAGTGGTTTGGTATAGGCTAACTGGCGCCACTTAGACAGTCTCACAGTTTTATTTAGATGCAGATGTTTTATCTCTCACGGTGCTATAAGGTAGAAGGAACCACCTAATCCTTCCAATAACGAGCATACGCTTCAAACACAAACAAACTCCTTAGCACACGTATATCAAAATATAGTTCTATATAGGTGTTGCCACCCGTTTGACACAATTGCAATACGTAGTCCTTGGTAATACAGGTATTCAATTTATTCTTGAATGTTGCAAATTCTCCACACAGCCGACACGTGTTTCGTCGTGACCGGGAGTATAACCCAACGACTTTTTCAAGGCTGTAGAAGTTCAAAATAAACAAATATATGTTGCCATTTCATGTACACTTTCTTTACCATACATTATATTGTTAGTCCAAAATTGCACAAGTCATGTGGCCCCTGTCATGCAAAGTTCCGCTCAAGTATCCAATTTGATAGATTACAAGCTATATTATACACATTTTTTCTCCTCAGTGAGCAAGTGTGATCCACATCTTGATAAGGTGTCACATTGACAACGTCCATGTACTCACATATCTTTAGTTTGAAATCACATTTTGTTTGAGTATCATTTAAATATTAATTAACACATAATGTACCTCATTATCTTTATAGAGGTCTATGATCCCGTATGGTCTGGAGAGATCTGATATCTAAGTAACCTTATTAAGGCGTGGGTTTTGTATCCAAGTTTGTGTTGTGACCGTCATGCATCTTGGTGTGTATTAAGAAACACCCCGAACCTACACCATGTGTCAGGCATTCTCTTCTAAAATATAGTGAAGTATTTCGTGTTCATGATTGTTTTTAAATTTACACAACATGTAGTGATATGTGATTGATATTTCAACCATAAATACCTATTTTCAAATCCGTTTTCTTTTACTGTAAAATAAAGTCATTTTTTAGGTCATATATATCAATTTTATAGATGAGTAGCATGTTAACATTGATTTTACGTTTATTTTCAGTGGTTAACTTACTTAGTATGCGGTGATAATTCCACGGGGGTCTTCTGTTCTAATGTCCACTATAATATGTCCAATGGACTCCACTTCACACTTTGGTTGAGTTTGGCTGAAAGGAAGTTTTATATCCTTATTAGTATATATTTGGATCCCAGTAGTATTAAGTAAACTCTTTATCTCCTTGTTATTCTTTGACCTTTCTATTTACATGGAAAAGATTCCATCCGTTCCCGGAAGGATCCCCCCCTTAACTTTACATCTTAGCTCAAGTTGTCAGTATTTAACCAAATAACATAGCTTTCGCTGAATACCCATTTATATAGTTGTCTGTAACATTAGCTATTTCCCAGTGTTTCCCAATTGTACTCCGACCTTTAAAGAAATATCCACTGGTTCGGAGTATTTAAACGCACTTATCCATATTTAACTATTTCAGTGCCAGTCGTTTGTTTCTACCCGCTAGAGAATATCTATTTTATTTAATTTAAAAGCAATATCACTACGGTGTATAAGCGCGTTCTCCCCTTAGTACTTGTCCCTTTCCTCTTACCTTTCGCCTCAATAGTTTTCATCCGTCAGTCCCCCCGTTCAGGATCAGCGTGTTCGCTCGGTCATTATTCTTTCGAATGCCCCGCGTCTTTATTTAGAAACACTTCCGTGTTTCAAGCGGACGTACCCGATAGGTTGTTTAGGGTCACGTGATCCCCGTTTCACCGATCCCTATCAAATGGCTCAGAGCGGTCATGTGGGTCTATCCAAACACAACTTCTTGTGGCGAATTAGGCGCCATCTTATAGTGTTCTTTTGAATGAGAATTTGATTAAGGGCATATATATTAAAAGAATATATCAGTAGTGATGAGGCTCTTTGAGACATACACAATTTTTGTTAGGTATCCTCATTTATCCTATCCATCGGGTTTATTTACGTGATTTAATTATTTGAAGAGTATTTTATTTTATACATGCTCGTTTTAGTATTAACCCCAATCTATATGTAGCACCACTAATTTTATTAAAAGCGTCTTGGCCACTAGTTTAATTAAACCAACAGGATCTTTAAGCTGTTCTTTAGAGTTCAGTCAGACACATTTATTCATTCATTTTGATTCATACGAGTTTAAATAAAACTCTTGATTATTTTATACCATGGAACTATTTTTGTATCCTTCATAACAATGAGTTAACATATTCTTCGATTTTCAATAATCCACAGAGGCACGCAGTCGTGTCTTATGCGGTAAGGTATAAAAAGGCCAAATCTCGGTTGATAAGTGAGATGCATTGTGGACCGCTTAGCGATGTCTCATGCCTATTAACCACATCGCCCCTTTAAATAATGTGCTATTGTGAGTATTTTCTTTAGGGTGATGCTACATCAATTTAGTACTTACCAGTATTCTAAAACGTGTGTAATTAAAAAAGTCGTAAAAGGTGCACGTGTGTATTCATAAATTTTTCTCAGTGAACTACTGATCTCTCCATCATGTAGGGTCAGTACATAGTCATGGTACTCACATTAATGGATGGTTATTTTATCACATCTCATATATATAATTCATCAGGAATACATTATTCATACATTAGAAACATGATTCATTACATTATCAGAAATCTTTTTCTATTTTACACTGTCCATGTATAAAATAAAATACTCTTCAAATAATTAAATCACGTATATAAACCCGATGGATAGGATAAATGAGGATACCTAACAAAAATTATTGTGTATGTCTCAAAGAGCCTCATCACTACTGATATATTCTTTTAATATAGATGCCCTTAATCAAATTCTCATTCAAAAGAACACTATAAGATGGCGCCTAATTCGCCACAAGAAGTTGTGTTTGGATAGACCCACATGACCGCTCTGAGCCATTTGATAGGGATCGGTGAATCGGGGATCACGTGACCCTGAACAACCTATCGGGTACGTCCGCTTGAAACACGGAAGTGTTTCTAAATAAAGACGCGGGGCATTCGAAAGAGTAATGACCGAGCGAACACGCTGATCCTGAACGGAGGGACTGACGGATGAAAACTATTGAGGCGAAAGGTAAGAGGAAAGGGACAAGTACTAAGGGGAGAACGCGCTTATACACCGTAGCGATATTGCTTTTAAATTAAATAAAATAGATATTCTCTAGCGGGTAGAAACAAACGACTGGCACTAAAATAGTTAAATATGGATAAGTGCGTTTAAATACTCCGAACCAGTGGATATTTCTTTAAAGGTCGGAGTACAATTGGGAAACACTGGGAAATAGCTAATGTTACAGACAACTATATAAATGGGTATTCAGCGAAAGCTATGTTATTTGGTTAAATACTGACAACTTGAGCTAAGATGTAAAGTTAAGGGGGGGATCCTTCCGGGAACGGATGGAATCTTTTCCATGTAAATAGAAAGGTCAAAGAATAACAAGGAGATAAAGAGTTTACTTAATACTACTGGGATCCAAATATATACTAATAAGGATATAAAACTTCCTTTCAGCCAAACTCAACCAAAGTGTGAAGTGGAGTCCATTGGACATATTATAGTGGACATTAGAACAGAAGACCCCCGTAGAACCCCTATGCGGGTTGGAATTATCACCGCATACTAAGTAAGTTAACCACTGAAAATAAACGTAAAATCAATGTTAACATGCTACTCATCTATAAAATTGATATATATGACCTAAAAAATGACTTTATTTTACAGTAAAAGAAAACGGATTTGAAAATAGGTATTTATGGTTGAAATATCAATCACATATCACTACATGTTGTGTAAATTTAAAAACAATCATGAACACGAAATACTTCACTATATTTTAGAAGAGAATGCCTGACACATGGTGTAGGTTCGGGGTGTTTCTTAATACACACCAAGATGCATGACGGTCACAACACAAACTTGGATACAAAACCCACGCCTTAATAAGGTTACTTAGATATCAGATCTCTCCAGACCATACGGGATCATAGACCTCTATAAAGATAATGAAGTACATTATGTGTTAATTAACATTTAAATGATACTCAAACAAAATGTGATTTCAAACTAAAGATATGTGAGTACATGGACGTTGTCAATGTGACACCTTATCAAGATGTGGATCACACTTGCTCACTGAGGAGAAACAATGTGTATAATATAGCTTGTAATCTATCAAATTGGATACTTGAGCGGAACTTTGCATGACAGGGGCCACATGACTTGTGCAATTTTGGACTAACAATATAATGTATGGTAAAGAAAGTGTACATGAAATGGCAACATATATTTGTTTATTTTGAACTTCTACAGCCTTGAAAAAGTCGTTGGGTTATACTCCCGGTCACGACGAAACACGTGTCGGCTGTGTGGAGAATTTGCAACATTCAAGAATAAATTGAATACCTGTATTACCAAGGACTACGTATTGCAATTGTGTCAAACGGGTGGCAACACCTATATAGAACTATATTTTGATATACGTGTGCTAAGGAGTTTGTTTGTGTCCAGAGCCCGACAAGACCCAGACTCCCAGACCTCTCAGAGCCCGATCCACAGTCCCTGCGAAGAAGGGACCCGTGGAGGCACCGAGTGATGTGGGACCGGACATCTTGGAAGACACTCGAAAAGCTGACTGCGCAGCATCTGAGGCATCCTCGACGTTGTGCTTTGGGGATTGAGAACCCCCACCACCGAGCAGCCCTTGCACCGAAGATCAGCCCCCCAGCATCTCCACGATCTGCGTGGGGCCCTTTTGCATTGTGCCACTCGACGCGCCATCCCGGCCACTAGCCACGTGGTCAGCGGCCATCTTGGCGACGAAACCAATGAACTACACAGCGGGTCTGGTTGCTCCAGACTTGCCCAAGCTCCTGTGAAAAGGAGCACTCGCTCTGACCTTGCTGGTCCGAGTGTTAAGCATCTTTTGATTCCTGCGTGGCTTGCATTAGCCAAGGCCTGTTTGCTCCGATCAGGTCGCCGACACCACCAACAGCGAGAAGCCTGCGTGGGACAGCTCGTGACCGACTCCTGGACGTCCTCGACCCCCGGTGTCCACGTGGCTGCAGAGAGAAGCTACCCGACAACGCCTGTTTGCACCCGACATCGCCTGGTTCCAATCTGGTTACACGGTAGTCACTGGCTAGTGACTTTGAACATTGTCCCCTCTGCTTTCAGGTCTTCACATCTTCAGATCCACCCTTGGATCCACCGGAACTCTTCACATCGAGCCGCCTGCAGCATCTTCAGCTCCAAGCACCATCAACCAGCTTGACGAAACCCGACACTACTTCGACCCTGTGCACCCGCTTCCTGTGGGTGAGGTAACTCAGCTCCGCCGGTGTTCCCACACTGGTACACATCTCAAGGGCCTGTGTCTTAAGTTTCAGCGTTCTAGGTCACTCGGAAGGTTCCTAACTATCTAACTTTGTACTTTTTACGCACCATAGACTTTACATTGGAAAGTGCGTGCACTTTGAACACTGCACCCGAGTCCTGCGGGCCTTTCCCGACTTAGTCACTGCTAGTCTCGAATAGCTCCAGCGATTCCCAAGGCCCTAGGCCTGTTCCCTTTCTGATTGGTATCTCTTATACCACTTTCTTAGTATATGGTTTAGGTGGCCCCTAGGGCTCATCCATATTGTGCAACTTTTGTGTATTTTAAACTGTCTTGTGATTTAACTCTTGTGCTTCTGTGCTCATAAAGAGTCCAGGGGATTTTGTAGTTAATAAATCTAAATATATATTTTCAATATATATTTGTGTGGTGTCCCTTTCATTTGGTATTCAAGGGGTTGTGTATGGTAATACAGCTGGCTTCACATGCCTTTCAGAGTTTAGCCTAAGACTGCTTTGTCCACGTTACCACTAGGATAACTGGTCTACAAGGTTGAATTACAACCAATCATCATAAGGGTTGCTTGGCATGGTACAAAGTGATCACTAGAATTAGTGAGCATTATATACCAGGCCAACTTCTCACAAAGGGGCCCTTTTCGCTGCTTGAAAAACAACTTGCCTTGGGAGTCAGTCTACATCTTCGAGACCGCCAAACCTATTCGAGGTTGGGAGCCCACTCCAACGTCTAGCGAAATCTTGGTGGTTGTTCGGGTGGCTCCTCCATGTGTGATGACGTACCAATGTCCAGTCACCATCCTGGGTATGTCTGGGGCGTGGCGGATAGAAAAAGGACAGCGGCCTAGGTATAATGGGAGAACCTTCCCCGGTGGGCCAAGAGTAAATGTGGTGTGCCGTATGTGGGTCCTCGAAAGTCACCACTATACAGTCCCCGGGACTGGTTTTCCTTGAGGGGCCCACCCAGGGAACCCGACGGACCATTAGGACTCTACTTCTCCGACCATTTGGGATAGGTCTGTTCACATTAAGCCAGTGCATTATCTTGTTCTTCAGAGACCAGTGGTTCTCGTGGTGACCATTTCCGATCTGGGGGACGCCCGTCAATACAACCACGTAGTCATTGGCCTCTGGAGGAAGATCAATATAGCCCCCTCTAAAATTATTCTTAATGGGTGGGCCCTGGGTTGGTTGGTGAACAGCTTCACTGGGAGAAGGTCTTAGAGAAACACCAGCATTAGGATTTGCTGATGATTGAGAAATGGGGCGCTTGGGAGCCCTAGTTGTGGGAGCGGCAATATTTTGGTCCACACACACGGTCCGTGGTTTGGGAACCGGCCGTACTAAAGCAGGTGCTGGAGGGGGGAGTTGTGGGGCTTGTGGTGTTGGGTCTTCTGCAAGGAGGCCTTGATTTTCTAGACTTCTCAGTGTCATGATCGCTCCCGCAGCCACGAGAGGAAAAAAGAAAGGTCAAAATGCGCGATCACTCCATCTGCACTACAAGTCCCAGAATGCCAAGCGGACCTGGAGAACAGGAAGGAAGGTCGTATCTATATAGCTCCGCCTCGGGAGAGGCTCGGCGCTTGACAATTGTTTTTTGTGGATTCGAGTAGGGCGGATGGTGTTCCCCGCCGGATTTAGCTCTGAGGAAATCGCCAGCGCCGAGCAAGTGCCTGCGTGGTCAGAGGAGATCGTCAGCGCCGAGCAAGTGCCTGCGTGGTCAGAGGAGATCGTCAGCGCCGAGCAAGTGCCTGCATGGTCAGAGGAGATCGCCAGCGCCGAGCAAGTGCCTGCGCGGTCAGAGACTCATCAAGCCAGTTCCTAGTAGGAGCCTGTGTGGTCAGAGAAGTGGAGCAACTTCCAGATAACCGCAAGTATAACTACAGAAGAACGGGATCGTTCTTCCCTTTCAGTTCATAGAGATTGCTATCGTTTTACGGGAGTTCCCAGTTATTCTTTCATTATTCCAAAGAGTCTGGTGCAAAAACTAAATCGAATTGTTCTGTGACACACGCAGTATTCTCAAGCGTTATTGGGAATACAAACGAACGGAGGAAAATACTATTAGCATCAGAAGCCGAAACGCCTTATAAGGATTACGGCGCTGTGTGTGAAAGTGACTATTAACTTTCACTTCACCTCTCCAGTCCTCTTGAAGAGGAGGAACAGATCGGTTCCATTTAAAGTGAGAGCGAGAGTAACTTTGGTAAGTGTGATTGCTCGAGGCCAGGGAAAAGAAGGGATTATCGGGGAACAAGGCACTTATACCTGTCAATTGTCTTTCCCCGCTGCAGTACATCCTTCCACGGAGGTTTCCCTGGACCCAGACTCAGAGTGCCACATCCTTCACTCCGTTCTTTCCTACGCCTTACCCTTCCGGCTTCTCGCAATACCCATTCAGAAGGTGCTCTCTAAGACACCCCTGGGTGTGGTGTTTAGACAAGTCGAAAGGACATTCATCCCATCGTTCCTGCTGACCGGATTGATCAGGTTAGTGGTGCGCGAAGGTATTGGCGCCGCTTGCAATCGCGACACTCAGGCCAAGAGTGGCCAAGGCAATGATGCTCTTTTCCATCTCTAGCAAGTTATTTTCGATACGTGAGAGTCTGAGGTCCAGGGGAGAGAGAAGTTTCTTAAGGGTTTCCCATACTAAACCTATGAATTCCCCGTCCTTCCCTTCCTGGCCCTCTACGTGTAAGCCCTCGTCCTCTGCAGATGTGGTAATGGAAGCAGAGGCTGTCCCCTCTTTGGCTCCCTCTCGTTGTGGCTGTGCCCAGGAGGTACACCCTCCTATTACATTGGGCACAGGTACACTGCCTAAATTCAGCTGATGTGCCACTGAAATTTTAGCCTTCTTACGAGAGTAAGCGGACCGAGAATTGCGTTTCCTTTTGGGTGGTTTACCATTAGTATTATTGCACTTTGGTGTGTTTGGGATTACCAGGGTAGGGGAGTTGGAACTAGCTTCCTGCTTGTGAATAACCACAGGTAGGTTCAGGTCGCCTGTCTGAGTTAAAGGACACGAGGCTGGGGAAAAGGAAGGTAGGATCGGGGTCTGATGGACGTCTGCCTGCGTAATTACACAATGGGGGAATTGCTGGACGCTCCGGGGTAACCGCAGTTGCTATGTGGCCCAGGGAGGATTTTTTTGAGTTTGCAATGTCCTGGGACAGTCTTCTAGCGGCTGCCAAATCCAAGGAGACACGAGTCTGTAGTTTTTAAATTTCTTTGTCTATGGCTAGATTGGTGCGAGTAATAAAATCATCCATGGGGCCGTTAGTTGGTGGGCCACCCTTAGCGGCCCTACTCCGAGTTGTCCTGGTGCACATAACTTGGCGTGAAGGACAGACCACATAGGCTGGCAAATAGGGAAATTGGATGTTGAACCTAATTGACCAAGAGCCAGGCAAAGGGCGAAAGAGGGTGGCCCAGTCCGGTCCTCGCAGACCTCGAACGGCCTCAAACGGCCTCAAACGGCCGCAAACGGCACGCTCTTCGCCCCGAGCTGCGTCCCGCGATGCGGGAGTCTGAGGCTATGATAAAGGGGCGTGATGGGCGGGCCCGCAGGGAGAGCGGACCGGATGCTGGGTAATGGTCTCGCAGAGACTCCTGGATGTTGGAGTCCCTGCACGCTCGCAGCCCTGCTGAGCCTCACGCCCAGAACCGCCTTACCGTTCCGGCCCTTGGCTGACACTGCCCAGAGTTCTCCTGGACGATGCGGCACCCGCGAAGCGGGTGCGGCGAGGTGCTGGCCCAAGGAAATTAAAAGATGCTGTTGGTGCGATGCCTTAGCGATGAAGCCTCCTGGTGCAAACAACAAGTGTCCCAGCGATAAGGAGGTGCAGGGGGCTTTAACAATCCTCAGCTGGGCGGGGGGCGGGCCCGCAGGGAGAGCGGACCGGATGCTGGGTAATGGTCTCGCAGGGACTCCTGGATGTTGGAGTCCCTGCACGCTCGCAGCCCCGCTGAGCCTCACGCCCAGAACCGCCTTACCGTTCCTGCCCTTGGCTGACACTGCCCCGAGTTCTCCTGGACGATGCGGCAAAATGAAAAAGTGCACCAGCTGGAAGCGAGCGTTTCTAGTGCTCTTACGGGCATGTCTCATTATCTGTGCCCAAGCTGAATCCGGGATCTCTTTACCTATATCCGCTTCCCACTTATTTTTCAACACAGTCAACGGAGGTAGGTTTTCACGGAGCATTCTGCCATAGAGGCATGTGACTGCTTTATGAGTGCCCGCTGCCATTATGGTGTACTGACAGGCCAATGATGTCGTGGGTTCCATTAGTCCCTCCCGCCAGTGTACCTGTATCGCCCTGGTAATCGCGGCATGTAACAAGAAGTCCCCCCAGGCAGATCAAATCTTTCCTGGAGCGCTTGGTAGGGCAGTAGAGCCCCATCCTCGTAGAGATCTCCCACAACTTGTAGTCCCGCCTCTTCCCATATCTGCAGTTGGGACCAGTCCCCTCCGTGCGGTAACGCCGTCACCATCCCAATTGGAATTTCCGGTGCATACGGGTGACGCACTCCTGCCAAGCGTTGGGACCTGTTCCAGCAAAGTCGGAACGTTCGCTCCTCAATGGTCAGGTCACGTAAGTTCAGCTTCTGCTGTAATGTTATATAAGCCAAGATGTGTCGCAGTGTACCTCCCTCTCTCTCCTGCTCTGGGCCTCTGAACACACTCACCACCTCTTGAGTAAACAGCTGCAGCTGTGCTGCCAGATAATAAAGTTCGAAATTTGGGACTGCAAGTCCCCCCTCGTCTTTTGGTCTAAGGAGCGTGTTCTGAGCAACCCTGCATCTCCCCGCCCCCCAAAGAAAGGAAGAGACCTGTGATTTCAACGCTTTGAAAATGGAGCAAAGTATCCACACAGGTAGCGTGCGGAAGTAATACTAAAGTCTTGGTAGAGCCACCATTTTTAACAGGGAGATCCGGGCCATCAATGAGAGAGGTAGAGTCGCCCAGAAGGCCATGTTGCCTTTCAATGCTCGTATACATCGACCCACATTACCTTCCAGCATGTCTGCCAGAGTATGGTATATATGTACACCGAGGTATTTGAAGCAGGTGGGTTCCCATTTTATCAGCTAGTGACCCTCCGGTCTGGGCTCTCCCTGTCGGACAGGAAACATGCACGTCTTGGACCAGTTGACTTTTAAGCCCGAAAACTCCCTGAAGCAATGCTACAATCTTTCTGCCCCGGTCAAAGCTGCCTCCGCATTTTCTAGAAATAGCAATAAGTCATCCGCATATAAGGATATCAAGTGTCTCCCTTCCCTGTCGACTAACCCTCTGTAATGTCTTCCCGTTCTAATCTCACAAGCTAAAGGTTCTATTGCAAGGGCAAACAAGAGGGGGGACAGTGAGCACCCCTGTCTAGTCCCCCGCGTTGCCTGGTATTGAGGCGATATCAATCTCCCCACACGTACCCTTGCCGTCGCCGAGGTGAAGACTCTCGTCCATTTTATATACTCCTCACCCAATCCGAAACGTCGCAAAACATTGTACAGATAGTCCCACTCCAGGCTATCAAAAGCCTTCTCTATGTCTACGGATAGGATATGGGGCACCTGTGCCTCAGAATTGTCGAATGAGTCTCCGAATATTCGAGGTGGTGTTACGCTTGGGGATAAACCCCGACTGGTTGTCGTGGACCAGCGAGGTCATGCATGGCAGCAATCGGGCCGCTAATATGCTGCTGAGAATCTCATTGTCCGTAGTTAGCATGGACAATGGCCTATAGGAGGTCTTGTCGCTACCCTCTTTCCCTGGCTTCAAGAGTGGTATCACCAGTGCCTCCCTCATTGATTGGGGTAAACGGCCCACTTCCTTGGCCTCTTTGTATACCTACAGGAGCCTCGGCGCTAATAGGTCGACATATTTGCTATAAAATTCCACCGGCAGACCGTCCAGTCCTGGTGTTTTATTGCGAGCCATGCGTTTTATAGCCCCTCGAATCTCCGCTAGCTCTATATTCTTTCCTAGAACTTCTGCTTGGTCGGGATCCATTTGCGGGAGATCCAGCTCGTCCAAGAAGGCATCCAGAGCCGGGTTTCCCTCTGCTACCTTACTTTTGTAAAGCTCTTCATAATACCACATGAAGCCCTGTAATATTTCAGTCTGTGTGTACATCATAGCTCCCTCCTCATCCTCTAGAGTTAAGAAGGGTAAGTGTTGTCTCTCGGGGTTGGCCAGCCATACCAGCAGCGTGCTCGCCTTGTCCCCCTCCGCATGCATTCTGTTTGAGTAAGCCTTGAAATCAAAGCTGCGGAGTCGCTCCACTTCGACTGCCACTGCCTCTCAAGCTGCATTGAGTTTCTCTTGGAGCTCAGGGTGTCCCGGCCTCGCAATTTCAATTTTCCGAAGGTTTCCCTCTGCCGTATCTAGATCTCCTAGGAGGACCCTACGTACCCCCGTCTGCTTCCCAATACAGAGCCCCCTGGTGACGACCTTGAAGGCATCCCATTCTGTTGCCCTAGTCGTGGCAGTGGCAACATTAACCGCGAAATATTGCCTAATCCCGTCTTCCAGCATCGCTTGAAACAGCGGGTCGTCCATGGTGTCGGGACGTAATTTCCACGTGGGAACACATGGAATCTCTGGCATCCAGTCTAGGGTGACCAATAGGGGGTTATGGTCTGAAATTGTCCTGGCGAGATATTCAGTCCGCACCACTAATGGCATTATCAGTGGAGAACACAGCATCGCGTCCAACCGGACATGTAACTTGTGTACTCTCGAGAAGTATGAGTAATCCCGGCCAGCTGGGTGTCGTGTACGCCATGCATCAACCAGATTCCATTGTGCCTGCCATTCCAGCCTGCCCTTAGCTAACCTATGAACCGGGAATCATTGAGCGGAGGGTGAGACCTGTCTAGCGAAACATCCGTCACTGAATTAAAATCCCCTCCAACCACTATTGGTTCGCCAGTAAATGTGCCAGTGTCCCCGACAGTTTCCCCAGGAAAACCAGCTGTTCTGTGTTGGGTGCATATATGCTGCATAGGGTAATGTCTCGGCCCCGTAGCCTGCCCGCCACAGCCACAAATCTGCCTTCAGGGTCGATTACCGGTCTGGTCATCTGGAATGGCACTCCGGCTCTAATCCAGATCAACGTCCCTCTAGCGTATGCGGAGTAGGCAGTACTAAACACTTGTCCCCTCCATCTACGTTGCAAGGCTAGACCCTCCGTTGCCGTTAAGTGTGTTTCCTGGAGAAAAGCAATCTGGATCCCTCTACGAGTTAAGTAAGAGTGAACTTTATGCCTCCTCACCATCGTATGGAGCCCCCACACATTCCAGGTCATACATTTCAAGTTATCGATATCAACCATAATCCCATTCCTTCTCAGTACTGGTCAAGTCGACTGTCGATCTAGCTTACATATCACTGCACCATGTGGCAGGCACCGCGCTGTGCCTGCCACGTAGTGCAGTGATATATGTAACATGTCAGTTTTTCCATTGCAGCAGATGATGCAGCCAGTAGCACCTGCTGCAATGTAAAAGATGCGCACGGCGAACGCCATAGTGGCGGTTGCATTGTAATGCCTATCGTGGGGCCGCCACCTTGAAGGCCAGTGGTCCCATTCCCAGATTCGATGGCGGACGGACTGAAGTCTGCCTGCCTTCATAATCAGCCCCTAAGTTTGCAAACTTCATGGTCTCTGCTTCATGCACAAACACTTTTAACATGTGCAGCCTTCTTTCGGGCCACTAGAGTTATGCAGCAATGGAGGCCAAAATTATATTGCAGTGTTGACTAAATGATGCAACAATAATAAGCCTGCAGTGTGATGCGGTGCATTTTATGATACTTTATTATTGTAACATATTTATACATACTAACAGCCTCTGCAAAGCTTTTGCCTCATTTGTACCTGTGTAACATGCAAATGCAGCAGAGGGAAAGGTGACCAGTCAACCTTTGCAAAGGGCCCTGCGCTTCACAGAACATAAGTCACATTTCTTTTAGTAATTTTTGATCCGTTTGAGCTACAAAATTGTTTTGGGTCAAATTGTTAGATTATGCACCAGATGATTTATTATGTGGCAAATATGATACAGCCATAGTTAAGTTGAAAACATTTTTCCACTTAACTTAATTTTGCCCCAGCATTGTAGTTGATCAATTTATAAGTTCCCCAAACCCAAAAGTCGAGTTTGGGTGCAATTTGCATTTTAAAAGCAGTCCTACAACACAGGGCTAATTTTAAACTGACCTCAGGCTTCAGCAGTGCACACATGCAAACACAGAAAGGGCTGCTGGCCTCTAAACTGCCATGCCCTATTATATTCTGGGGATTTAAAGGTAGTTCTAATCTCCCTGCCCTATTATGAACTAGGGCCTTATAGGAGAGGTCATGCCAATCATAGGGATACCCTAATCCATAGTGTACCCTAGTGTATGTAGGTGTTTCACAGTATCTTTAAGGGTCTCTTTCAGAATAGCACTGGCCCTGTGCCTGTTCAGGCAGAGGCCAGGGTCAGTCAGAGTCAGGTACCACCAGTACCAGTCAGCGAAACGTTGGGGAGGGCACAGATTGGCTTAGCAACACTAAAGAAGCACATACTCAGAATTTAAAACATAGCACCATGGTTGGGGGGTTCTCTTTAATAATCATAACTGATTTCTATCCTAATGAACCCATTTTCCAACTTTAGGATAAGGAAAGACTGGGGAAAAATCATATTGTTCTAATCTATACCTTGAAGTTTTCATGCAGCTCTTTGATGACTGTTAATAGCTCACTGTTCAATGTTAGGATTTTAACTTATAAAACTGCAAATACCAAAATAATCTCTCAGACAAAAGCAGTAACTCACTGACAGATTTACATGATACGCATTTTGTGATCTGCGTGCTACACATTCTTTGCAGCAGGCACATTAACCCACTGTGTCTACCTTACCAAGAGTCAAAACTTCCACTAGACAAACCTCCGATCTCTCTCAATAAAGAACATTAATCACCAAAATTACCTTCACATTTTTACTGTTGCCTGAAAATTGCTGGAGACCAGGAATGCAGCAGCAGGTACTTTTCGAATCATAATGCACTTGCAAACACGACGCCCCCACCCTAAGTCAGCGACCTATGTTTGCTTGGTGCAGCAAGAGTCATATACATGGTTCTTTAACATTTGGTCTGATTACTATATGAATGTAAATAACAATACATGAAAACTGTGACAACATGCCTGCTTTTCTCAATATTTCACTTCAAAAGTATGCGATTGTATTTGTTTAATGGGCAGTGATTTGTATAGGGTCACTGGAAAGTCCACAAGGTTGTCCCTGATCCCCCCCCCCCCCCCCCCCAAGAATTTTTGTGTCTCCTACGCCCCTGGTCAAGGGCGGACCTATTGGTTCCTGAATACGACGGTGAAGCAATTGAGTTAAAAGAAAAGCCACCATTAACATGGTCCTCTCTGCCCCGGCTTCTTCAATTAGCAGCTCTCTCCAGAGCAATGCCTACTTGTTGCAGGCAGTAACTATTCTTGGCTCCACAGCAACCAGCCAGGTTACTGCTCTGTTCTCCCGGTGCTCCGTGTTTACAATCTCAGCCTTTCATAAAACAGACAGGCTTCCTCCTCCTACCTGTGACACCAACCCCCCCGCCTGGGTGGACCAGCTCTCGGGTGAGGCTGAAAGTGCTGAGGTCTTATTTTAAAACTTCCCCCTCGCTGGCCGTCCGGGCGCCTCTGCCGCGGGAGGAATGTGTCAACCAGGAAGTGAAAACGAAAAATCTCCTCAGCCGGTATCTCCAGGTGCTATCCACACAACAAGACGGCCGGAGCGCTCAATCATTAACAGGAGCGAAGGGCCTCGGAGCGAGCACGGCTGGCGATCCTCCGGGCCGGTCGAGCAGGGGGGCCATCTCAGAGCCTAAACGGGGCTGTGCGGGGGCAGAGAGCAACGTCCACCGGGATGCGCTTTTCAATACGTGAATCCATTTTAATGTGAAGTGAGGAAAGCAGAACCGCCGAACTTCTCATTCCCGCCTGAAGCCGAGTCTTCCGAAGGAGAAAGAAAGGCAGTGCCTTAACCTGGGGGGCGGTGCTGCTTGTGTTAGCGCGAGGTCTGAGGAACCTGTGTTGACGAAGGCAGTTTTATTTATTCCTTTTTAGCTTGACATACGTGATGCCGACAGGTGCGGTGGTGTTACCACTTTGTGTTATTTAACTCCGGCCGAATGTGAACATGAAGGCTGCAAGGCTAGTGGGAAACTAGTTCGTGCTACCCTTTTTTTCTTTTTTTTTTTAAAGTTGTGTATGCGTAAACTGTGCACCCACCCCCCTCTTTGAATCTCCGCGGAGAAAGAGGTAACAGCATGGGCAACTACTTTCATAGGCACTGCTCCTGCATGGAGCCCTGCTTACCCTGCTTATTTAAACGTAAGGAAAAATACGAAGACAATGGCATTACCATTCCCAACTCCCATGCAAATACAGCCGGTGCAAGTAATGTCCCACGCTGGACGAACCATGAAGAACAATCGCAAATAACGACTGTGGACGGGGCAGCGGGTGGTTCCCAGGGGTCCACCTCTGGACAATTGTACGTAGCCCTGTTCAGCTACGAGGCGCGCACAGATGGCGACTTGGGCTTCCGAGCTGGAGACAAGTTGGAGGTGCTCAGTTTCGACCACGCGCACTGGTGGCAGGCCAGGGCCATCAAACCGCGAGGACCCAAGTCCGTGGGCTACATCCCCTTCAACTATGTTGCCCCGTGCCAAAGCATCGAATCAGAGCCGTGAGTACAAGTCTCTCATCTTTTCTGAGTACTGTTGTGGAATATGTTGGTGCATCATAATTCCTTTCATACTATGGGTAGTAGTTGCATTGCGCGACGGAAGCGTATAGACCGCCACCGCTTTCTGTCAAACACAGCAAAGAAAGGGAAGAGCCGTGTCAAAATTGCTTGTTCTAAGTAGTGCAATTCTGGTGACATTGAATGTGTGTATAGCATGCCCTGAAAAATCACCAATTGAAGATAAGTTACGGTTATGACCCAAAATGTAAAAAATAAAGAACTGAAAGCTGGTTACAATTTCATCCACTATTAGAACAAGCATTTGCAATGCCAATAGGTCTGAAATTAAAGGAATGTTGTTTGATAATGTGAAAACTAAACAATTGATGGACGGAATGCTGGACAATTAAAACATTCACCCCCAGTCACGAGGATCTGTGTTTAATCCATCATTCTTTTGCTCGCCACACCACCCCAGTTTCGACTCAGCCATATGCAAATCAGTCTTGACCCTGTTCCTTGTGGGAACAGTCCAGCTCGAACTGCCAAGCCAGGTCCTCCCTGGACCCTAAACCAGCATCCTGGGACCGGTTTCATGGCATCACTCTTCATCATCCAGGCTAGCTTGAATCCAGTGGTGTAGTGAGCACGGGACCCACGTCTGGGCATGCCCTTCCCACTCTGGGCGGCATATGCGTATGATAATGTGAGGCGTTATGAATAGCATGGGGATGGATTTGTGTTTTGTGGCAGCAAACACTGTAGAATAATGTTGGTGTAGGTTTAAAGGTCGGTGACAGTTGCACTGTCAAGCCAGACTTGAAAGTCCATGTAGGTTAATGACTGTCCTCCTCCCATCTGTAATGCTGCCAGAGGGAAGCACCATAAATTCTATAGTTATCTAGGGCACTTTAATAGCATTACAATGTCATATGTGTGCCCCTGGGAGTTCAAGTGGCAGCAGCTGGACAAATAACAAAAAAGTGATCATAGCTTTGTGGGGGGCAAGCACTTTTTTGTGGAAGTACACAACTTCTGCCCAACCGAAACAAGAACTCCTGGCTCCAAACATGTGGGCTGAGCCATCACCCCTTTCCAGGTGCTTCTCACATAAACCATAAAAACCCTTAAAGCTCTACTCATGACTTTACACATGACATAAAAGTACATATGACCTGTGACAACGCAGGAACATCATACAGAGTACCCAGGGGATAACCTGTGTCATCTCTGTTGTGTGGTGCATTCATGGCCACTAAATAGAGGGGGATACGGAAGCCAGCCATGACCTGTGCATGCTCTGTGTACAGCCATTGGAAACACCGCCGTATAAGGCACACAGGATTATAACTTCAGAAATGTGCTTTGCTCTCTGCATTGAGTGTGCAGTGCAGTAACATATCACATCCCTGTCTTGAATGTTCATGCACAGGGCATGGTTAGTACATAAGGGAACTTTTTGCATAAAGGGCATGGACATTTTTGTGTAGGATACTATGTGTTATGTCATTGATGATGTTACCTGGGATATAATTTAAGTACATAAACAGTTGCACAGGACTTTTGGTTGAGTGGCACATTTTGTATTATTAAATTGCAGTGCTTTGTAGATTTTAGATAGTAACTCATTGTGATGCCCCTAAAACAGTTTTTTAGGTCTCGCCTGTCGATGCGCATGTGGAACAGGAGCCCATATGACAACCGATGCCCAGGCTGCTGGCGCAAGACGCCTCTTAGTTCCCATTCTGAATAATTACCAAAATAAAGAGACGGGCGCTGGGAGCAGGAATCAAGAACAGAGTTTAATTCTCATGAGGAGAGCCTGTCATGTCAGACACGAAACAAGGTGCCATCGGGAGGTGCTCTAACAAGTGAGCTGAGTCTCTGTCTTTTATACTTTACAGAACACTTGGCATTACAGTCACAGCATTGTAAAACAAAGAAAAGACATCCTCATAATCCTCGTGTAAATCCTACCCCACATGTGTTCACAATAAGGACCCTTGACCTGCTGATAAGAGGGGAGGGCAATCACGCAGCTGTGTGTTCCGTCAACTGTTTAGAATGTGTGCGCCTGATCATAGCCCAGGGGGTGGGGTGGCCAGGATCAATAGTGGGTTCTTTGAAAAGGAGTGACTTCATACAATAAGGGTCAGTAAATGGTATCTCCTGGCTTAGGCGATGGCCTCGGACATGTGTGGTCAGTCGGACTCGGGGGAAGGGGTCATCAAAGAGGTGGTATTCATGCAGTGTGGACAATCGAGCGTGGAGGGAAGGCTTGTCAACAGAGGGGCATTCATGGAAGGAAAGGAGGTGCCGGTCAGGTGCGGCCGTGACTCCCAAGGACAGGGTTTTGCAGAAGGAGAAGGTTTATGACTTGTTCATGTGAGGGAGAAGGAGGGGGTCAGGGTGCGCGCAGGGTCAGAGTCGCACAGAGAGAGAGAGAGGTCTTATGACCCGTACATGAGAGAACAGGGGCAGTCAGATACAGCTGGGGGGGCTATGTCAGCTGAGGCGAAGGATGCTTCTTCAAGAGGGAAATGGGGGGGTGCCTGGGTCAAGCAGGATGGTTGCCTTTCATAGCAGGGTCGCGCAGAGTGCTGGGTTTCATGGTCTATGCATGTGAGAGGGGGAGGGGGGTGCTCAAATGCGCGCAGGAGGGAAGCCAGTGATTCTAATGAGTGGGCAAGAGGCCAAGGTGCCTAAAATGGCTGTCATGTACACATGGGTACAGGCCTTTGCGGGCGGAGGGATGCAGTCAATGCTTTACAATATTCATGGTGCGTGCAGGGAGGGGAGGGGGAAAAGGGAAATGAACGTTGCTTATGTACATAAATACTTCTTATTTTCTACAGTCGCCCCTTTTTACATAGCAAAGTTCATTTTTTGCAGTCGATGAAGGTACATATAAACAGGTGCGATCGAAGAATTTGCATTTGTCAATACTAACATATGGCATATAATCATGGACAGTTGATGTGTTTGGCAGAACGCAGCACATAGGGGATGGCATTTGTCGAGTTCCTATCATTTCAAATCACTACATAGCATAAATGTTTCTGACTTAAAAATGTGACCAATGAACATTTTGACCAAGTAGTTGAGGGAGGAATTCAGTTCAATACGCAAGATCTCTTCGTCACAGTGTCTTTTTATCAGTGAGCCATCACTGGTAGGCTCCAGTCCGTGTCCTTTCGTTGGCGCTGTTGAGCACCGGCGGTGGAGCTATAGGTCCAGCTCGGTTCTATCCTTACGCGTTGCAGGGTGCGGTCAGTCCTCTGCTGTTAGACCACAGTCCTGTTCCCTAACCAATCCTTTGAGTGGCGCCTTAAGCTTGCCACCTATATTTCCGTGGCGTAACCCCATTTCCATCTAGATGCTGTTCTTCCTTTCAGCAGAGAGTCGCATGGAAAAGAGGGTGTGCGGTTTCGTTAGTCGGTGGGAGTGAGAGGGCGGAGTGGGGGCAGATTTCCCGGGACACACCTAAGGGACCAAGGGAGCAATGGATAACAAGCAAGCAGGCCCATCAATCGGGCTTGAAAAGAGGGACGGAGGCTCCAGGCACACGTGGGTTGGCGGACAGAGAGCTTCAGGACAGCCCTTCATTCTTTCCTTTACCGCCTTTGAGAGTGCTGCCTCGTCCCGTTTCTTGTTGTGCTGCGGCTCCACCTTTGGTTGAGGTCGCATGTGTCTCATGATCTGCAGCCACGCTGTGCGTCACGTCCGGCCCTTCTCCTCCGGTGATTGAGTATCTTTAAATGGGTAAAAACAAATTTTAGAGAACTGGCAGGAGAAGAGATTTTTACATTTGAATTCCACTCGCAATCCTAGCACCTGGCGTTATGCTCATTGGTCATAGTCAGAAGTCTATTACCATGAAGTAAGTAGGTGGGTATTTCTACTGCGTTCGCACCAAGTCTAATCGGCGTTCGTTCATGACATATATGGACAGAGGTCGGACTCTTATCGCCTGCGTATTTCAACAAAAAACCCCAAGATTGACAACATTCAGGGGAGACTCGTCCTTCTAATTCGAGCCTTAACAGTCTTACATTTCCCTTTAGAGCTGGCTGACTCTTTCAAACAGAGCGGGGGTGCAATCATTGAAAGACAGGGTCAAGCAGGTTTTTCTCGAGGGGCGGCAGTTACTCATGGTCATCAGATATATATATCGGGGACAGTTGCTGGGGTCGATCAAGTGGGGCGGGGACGCTTCGGGCATTCGCGCTTGGGTGCAAAGGGGTGGGGCAATCTGGGCATTGGGGGTCAATCTGGACCTTGGCGCTTGTCTCTAACAATAAAAATTAGGATGCCATTGACATATAGTTCCCCTATAAAAGGCCAAATTTGGGGGACTTTAGTCGTCTTACCTGTCCTTTCCTTCTCAGCCAATTCAAGTTCATTCATTTTGCAGAAAGGAGAGGCAGTAACATGGCGAGATACAGTCATTTTAGTTTCGGTCAATTTCGCTGAACACCTTCGCGTTCAATATGTATCAAATCAGACTGGTACCGGTGGGGTACAGTTTTACCAAAAAGGGAGAGAAAATAGGGAGACTCCCGTAGAGAGTGAGAGTCGTCCGCAATCTAAACGAGCCATTCTGTACACGTATGACATGTAGAGAGAGAGAGAGAGAGAGAAAAGAGAGAGAGAGAGAGAGAGAGAGAGAGAGATAAGAGGGTGGAGAGAGAGGGAGAGAGAGACGTGTACGAAGATAGGTCATTTAGCGCGCTCACAACACGGAACAGCAAAGGTCAGGTAACATGCAGATACAGACAGAGGGGAGACATAAATTCGTACGTTACACACACACAAACTCAGACAGGGAAGACGGCACATGTATTACACATATACAAGACATTCACGACAAGACAGGAAACAATTGTTAGTCTACAAGATCTGTTTTTATATATATCCTACGTATCCTTACTATCCTATTTATCTACGTGCTTAGCTCTTTCTGCCCTTCCCCCCTTTCCCTTCTCGCTTGTCACGCCTGCGAGCGTTCCCAATTACCAATACTCACACCTCGGTTGGTTGATCAGAAATTAACCTTGTCGCGCTAGTTACCCATGGTTGGATCTTAGACCATTTTTCTGTTCCCTCCTTTGGTGGGAAGTTCTCCAGGCTGAGGCAACGGCAAGTATTGATCGGGAAAACAGTTGGACAGCTTGGCTATATCTGTAAGAGTGTGAGAAAGGGGGCAGTGCATTTTGAACATCGGCAACATTTCTTACTTCCTAGGCGGGTGGTGCCGTGGCAACCCTTACCCGTACAATTTTTCTTTGTCCTTTCCCTACCTAGTCAAAACGTCCAGTTACATTATTTAACGCGTCGTTTCTAGTCAATTTTTTTTTTGTCATTCAGTACTTGTCCAGTCTCTATGTCAGTCCATCCTCCCGTTGCTATGTTCTAAGGAGGAACAGTCATGTTTAAGTCTACGTCTTTAAAAAAAAAAAACTTTTATTTGTCATAAGGACCATGCTCATATTCCCTTCTTCCCCTTCTCATTGGCGGTTCGGTCGTCGTCCATCCATACATCAGCCAGGGTTCCGATGTGACCTGCAGAAGGGAGGAGAAAGAAGGGGTGGGGGGCAGCATTCAAAGTACATCAGCATGCAGTAGTCCGAAAATGTTTTTACCTACCACATACTCGACCCATCTCCACGTACTGCATTTCTTTGCCATCTCGGCGTTTAAGCCCAGAGGGACCAGAAATGTCAGACAGATAATCATTGACGATCTGCGTATCTACATGAGTTACTTGGTCGTAACCCCTTTTGATCGGGTACAAGGGTGGCGGTCAGGTGGCATTTCTGTGGTGTCGTTTTAGGGCTTCTAAAGCACTTTTCCGGCTGCCTGTGACACATAGTGTGGCTGCTAAATATCGGGTCCTTTTTAACCTTTAGCCTTCATCATACTTTCTCGTTGCTCACAGTAGTAATACATTCAAAACTCATTAATGCAACCGCTACAACTATGCTTTCGTTTTCAAAATACTTTAATAAAAAGTGTTGATGTATAAATACAGACCTACAACCCAGTGGACTGGCCACGGAGCAGAATGGAACTGTACATAGGAAGAACAAAGCTGGTGGCAGTTCATTGCATAAAGTGCGGCAGTGCAATAAAATCGTATTAAACTCCCCTACAAAGCGAACATGATGCATGTCAGTAACTCATCTTTACTAAATTCATAAATACATTATCCAATGTTCATTCATTACCTAAATTACACCAATTCATTTTCCAACTCATAATCAGTACCCACCCTAAATCAATTCATTGTCCAAGCACATACTCAATATCCTTCATATCTACTTTCATTATCCAAAGCGTTATATATATCTCGGGGTAAAAAGCTTGCGCAATCAGGGTGCAACAAAGTTCATTAAAAACGTCTCATTTTGTGTCGGCGCCATTTTGGGTGGGGTCAGGCAAGTTCCAGCACAGTCAGAGTGTCTCTAGTCTCGCATGGTTGGCCCAGAACCTTCCGTTGGCAGTTCAAAAAGTTTTGTGCTATGTGGTTAACAGTCTAACAAATACGGACCCTTAGTCACCGAGTGGGGAGGGCGGCAACAATTTTCCTACCGGGTCATTCTGGTGTTCCTCCGGAACTGAACAAGTCTGTGCCGTGGCTGCATTTTAGCCATTTCCAATCCGAGGCTGGTGCCGGCAGGAGTTGCTCCGATGTCGTGGTTCCCAGCGAAGGGGGCGGGGGCACCCATGCAGGGGGTCGGGGGCCCCCCGGCTCTTATAGAATCTTCAAGGTCGAGGAGAGACGATATGGAGCGTGTGCCCGTCCTGGGCAGAAGACCGCTTTTTGATGTTGACCCTCTTTAAGCAAAGAGTGTTGGGGTGTCGCTGGAAGCCTCCACCTGGAGGGAGGTGGGGGAGGGTCGTTCGCTCCACCTCCCCCTTCCAGCGACCCCGCGCCGTTCCTCGGCTCCGTCGCTTCGATATTGGCCGTGCCAGCCATTGAAGATGGGGGGGGTGTGGTCGGCGGCTGAGGCAAGACAGCCCCCCCCTCCCTTTTTGACATGTGGCGGAACTACCTCCAACTCTCCAGGGATTTGGAATGTGGCGGGACTACCTGTAACTATGCAGGCGATGGCGAATTTGGCATGTGGCGGGACTACTTGATTTGCCGCCGTTCTCGCCCCTGGCTTCGGCCTTCTTCGTGGGTCGGACCAGGCGAGAGACAGAAGGGGGGGGGGGTGGTCGGTGGCTGAGGCAAGACAGCCCCCCCCCCCCGTGGCCTGCAGGGCAGCAGGAGAGGAGAGAAGGAGAGGTCTCTGCCATTCTTTGGACCGCCTGCCCAACATCATCTCCTCCTGACCGTGGCCAGGCGAGCCCCTCGTGCCTCGAGGCCTCGCCTTCCGGATGGGCGTAACCGCGGACCCGTTGCACTTCGGGAGCTTTCCGGAATGGGGGTAGGTACCTATTGAATTGTTTCTATTTCATGTGACCGTTATTTGGGCGTGGTGGGCAATGAGGCAGACATGTTTAGGGCAGAAATAGGCAACGGAACCTAGCTACCTCGTGGCTGCCTTGGTGTCAGGCTTGTCTTCCCTCGCCATTTTTATGTTTCTTATTGCTAGTTATTTCTAACGTTTTTTATTTTATTTTTAACGAAGTTGATAACTCCTCAGTGGCCTACTGATTTCGCCCAACTCCTTTTCTTGTATTTTTATGCCATAACCTATTATGAGCCATAGCGACTAGTCCACACTTAATGAACAGGTCCTTATTAGGTGTGCCCTCCAGTGGAGCTGGATAGTTCAACTCTAATAAGCGGTCCGGGCTAAAACAGGCTACCATCCAGTGGGGAGAAGATAGGCATGACGGATTACAACGGGGACAAAAGTCTGCATTACCTATCTTATCACAGCGGGCAAAGACTAGGCAGAATATTTCTATTCTCCGTTGTTTGGCGGCGGTGAATACCGCAAACAAACCAATACCGAATAATCGGCCAATCAAACAATTCAGTGGGGAGAATAAGTGGGCACGAAAAGTTATCGCTACCCACTCTTTCTCTACCTGCAAAGCGAGACCTTGTTCTTCCCTGTTTGCAGACAAAGAATCTCCAGACAATAATCCACGAACGACAGTTCGGGAAACAGTGGGGGAGGAAGATAAGCACGACGGATTACAATGGGGACAAAAGTCTGCGTTACCTATCCTTCACTGCTTGCAGAGAGAGAGCCTGTTGTTTTCTCCGTTTGCAGACAGTGAATCTCCAGAGGGTTTCAACAAAGCGTAATACTAGTATTATCCAAAACAATCATTTCACAATTTGTCGCATTTACGCGACCTTACCCGGACCGGACCGTGTGGGCAGTTCTTCGCCTTCCTCCTTCCAGCGCCCGATCGTTCTCTTACTCCATGATTTTACCGCAGCAGTCCTGTGGGATTCCAGTCAGGACAGTAGGTCACTCAAGAGAGGTCCGTTCAGAATAGGTGAAGTTCATTCAATCGGCAGCCGGACGAGGACCCTCTCAAGGCAGGTATACTCCGATCATTTAGATGTTCACCTCATCGTCTGGATCTCTCTTACTGGACCTTATGTCACTGATGGACCCCGCGTTGGGACGCCAATTGTGGAACAGGAGCCCATATGACAACCGATGCCCAGGCTGCTGGCGCAAGACGCCTCTTAGTTCCCATTCTGAATAATTACCAAAATAAAGAGACGGGCGCTGGGAGCAGGAATCAAGAACAGAGTTTAATTCTCATGAGGAGAGCCTGTCATGTCAGACACGAAACAAGGTGCCATCGGGAGGTGCTCTAACAAGTGAGCTGAGTCTCTGTCTTTTATACTTTACAGAACACTTGGCATTACAGTCACAGCATTGTAAAACAAAGAAAAGACATCCTCATAATCCTCGTGTAAATCCTACCCCACATGTGTTCACAATAAGGACCCTTGACCTGCTGATAAGAGGGGAGGGCAATCACGCAGCTGTGTGTTCCGTCAACTGTTTAGAATGTGTGCGCCTGATCATAGCCCAGGGGGTGGGGTGGCCAGGATCAATAGTGGGTTCTTTGAAAAGGAGTGACTTCATACAATAAGGGTCAGTAAATGGTATCTCCTGGCTTAGGCGTTGGCCTCGGACATGTGTGGTCAGTCGGACTCGGGGGAAGGGGTCATCAAAGAGGTGGTATTCATGCAGTGTGGACAATCGAGCGTGGAGGGAAGGCTTGTCAACAGAGGGGCATTCATGGAAGGAAAGGAGGTGCCGGTCAGGTGCGGCCGTGACTCCCAAGGACAGGGTTTTGCAGAAGGAGAAGGTTTATGACTTGTTCATGTGAGGGAGAAGGAGGGGGTCAGGGTGCGCGCAGGGTCAGAGTCGCACAGAGAGAGAGAGAGGTCTTATGACCCGTACATGAGAGAACAGGGGCAGTCAGATACAGCTGGGGGGGCTATGTCAGCTGAGGCGAAGGATGCTTCTTCAAGAGGGAAATGGGGGGGGGTGCCTGGGTCAAGCAGGATGGTTGCCTTTCATAGCAGGGTCGCGCAGAGTGCTGGGTTTCATGGTCTATGCATGTGAGAGGGGGAGGGGGGTGCTCAAATGCGCGCAGGAGGGAAGCCAGTGATTCTAATGAGTGGGCAAGAGGCCAAGGTGCCTAAAATGGCTGTCATGTACACATGGGTACAGGCCTTTGCGGGCGGAGGGATGCAGTCAATGCTTTACAATATTCATGGTGCGTGCAGGGAGGGGAGGGGGAAAAGGGAAATGAACGTTGCTTATGTACATAAATACTTCTTATTTTCTACACGCATGCGCATCGAGCTTGCAAGACTATGGGGGCTTAACCAGTCTTTAACTAACTTGCAAGGAATTGTGGCGATTCCTTGCAGTGCCCGTGAGATTCAAGCTCAATGCGCATGCGCATTGAGCTTAAAAGCGCGTGCACATCTCACAGCCTCCCCCAGCTCCGCCCCCTCACTTCTTGGTTGCACGGCCGTTAGGCCGTGCCTCCCCTACTCTCCTCCCCCCTCCTCCTCCTACTCTCCTCCCCCCTCCTCCTCCACCGATAATATTTGAACTGTGCGCGGTAATTGGTTTCCGTGTGCATCCGCCCTTCAAAGTTGGCAGTAATTCAGGGCAAGATTACCAGCAGCATTGTTTCGCAAAAGACATCCTGTGTAATCGAGGCAGGGGCTGTTCAGACAGTGGAGAGGCTGCGATTACTCTCCTCCCCCACTCCTCCAGCATTGTAACCCGTCAGCATGGCAAGGGAGTCCCACCCCTTCAGTGTTCGCTAGCCTGGCATCCATCTTTCAATGCCTGTCGTGTTTGCTGTCATACATTTATATTGTCTGCAGTCGATTTTTTCTTTAAAGCCTGTACTTTGTTTTAAAAAGCATTTATTTTTAAAATGTCATTTTTATTTTTGAGTAGATAATCCATAGATTTTTTTAAGTTAACGATAACGTTCTTCAAATAAAAATACGTTTACTTCCGATATGATGCCTGGACCTTTTGAGTTCTTTCACCTAATTACTTGAGCTGGGCTCTAGTTTATTTCTCCTGCAGTGAGAACAATCCGCTCCATAATGGCCGCCGTTTTTAATTTAACGACAGCTAACACCAATAGAATACAGTCCTCACATCCAGGCGTACCTCTAGAGTGGAAATGCTTGCTGTACGTGTACGCAGGCGCATTGCAAGTTTATTCGCTCACAGCACATCGTTTAGTCCGTTTTTACTTTCGTTCATGCCTTCTGAAGGAAATGGATGTGTGTATGGCCATGTGTACGGAGTCTTTCAAATTGGAATTAGTGAACTCCAAGTCCCAGCCGCATTGATCCAGGCTGTCTCTTTCAGCCACTGGCTTGACACTTTGTCAATTACATATTGGCTCAGCCCAGAGAACTACTTCTTTCTTCCCCACTGTTTCTCACCTTATGTATAGGTTTTGCAGTAACCCGTCACCTTCAATGGGGTGCAGGTACTGTAATGCATTCAAGAATATTTTTTATTGGCCTACCTCTATCTGCTTCTTATGCATATATTTATGCCCATCTGAATGTGCACTAGCACATAAAACCCAGACCTATTGGCTTTGCTTATGCCCGGTTTATTAAAGATGAAGGACAAAGCAAGGTGAAGTTTGTTTAACTGACAACAGTATCTCCAGAAGTCCTAGTCGGCAATTAGCTCCATATCCTAATGGTTAATTTGAAAGACTCCTGTTTTCAGCGCTTCCATATAGCTTTTAGGTCTCGCCTATGGATAGCTTCAGCTGTCTGTTGTCAAAATACATTTTGTGTGCAACGCCAACAATGACAGCAGATTTTGGGGAAACGTATAGTTTATCATTGTATGGATTTTTTTGCCAATGCCATTTGCTTGCTAAGAATTCAATGGCTTGCTTTATTTACTCCTTTTTGCGTTTGACACTACATTCGAGTATTGCTTCTTTACAACACTTTTGAGTGGATAACTTGTACCTTTCATTGCTTGCATTAAGGGAACTACTTTTTAGATCTGGCATTAGCCAAGACCATCCACCTATTTCATTTATAGGCCATAATTCTCTTTCAGCCACCACATACACATCCACCGCATCCACCACACCCACCACCACCACATCCACCACACCCACCACCACCACATCCACCACACCCACCACCACTGCATCCACCACCACCACAGCATCCACCACCACCACAGCATCCACCACCACCACTGCATCCACCACCACCACTGCATCCACCACCACCACATCCACTGCATCCACCACCACCCCATCCACCACCACCACCCCATCCACCACCATCCACCATCACCAACACCCCATCCACCACCACCACTGCATCCACCACCACCACCGCATCTACCACATCCACTACATCTACCACATCCACTGCATCCACCACCACCACATCCACCATCACCTCCACATCCACCATGACATCCACCACATCCACCACCACCGCATCCACCACCACATCCACCACCACCACCACATCCACCACCACATCCACCACCACCACCGCATCCACCAACACCACATCCACCACCACCACCACAGCCACCACCGCATCCACCACCACCACATATACCACCACACCCACCACCACTACATCCACCACCCCATCCACCACCACCACCCCATCCACCACCACCACCCCATCCACCACCACCAACACCCCATCCACCACCACCCCATCCACCACCACCACCCCATCCACCACCACCACCGCATCCACCACCAACACCCCATCCACCACCAACACCCCATCCACCACCAACACCCCATCCACCACCAACACCCCATCCACCACCAACACCCCATCCACCACCAACACCCCATCCACCACCAACACCCCATCCAGCACCACATCCACTGCATCCACCACCACCACATCCACCACACCTACATCCACCACCCCCACCACCACTACATCCACCACCCCATCCACCACCACCACTGCATCCACCACCACCAACACCCCATCCACCACCACCACTGCATCCACCACCACCACCGCATCCACCACCACCACATCCACTGCATCCACCACATCCACCACCACATCCACCACCACCACCACATCCACCGCATCCACCACCGCATCCACCACCACATCCACCACCACCACATATACCACCACATCCACCACCACTTTCACCACACCCACCACATCCACCACACCCACCACCACTACATCCACCATTAGCCACCATTGGCATTAGCCAAGACCATCCACCTATTTCATTTATAGGCCATAATTCTCTTTCAGCCACCACATACACATCCACCGCATCCACCACACCCACCACCACCACATCCACCACACCCACCACCACCACATCCACCACACCCACCACCACTGCATCCACCACCACCACAGCATCCACCACCACCACAGCATCCACCACCACCACTGCATCCACCACCACCACTGCATCCACCACCACCACATCCACTGCATCCACCACCACCCCATCCACCACCACCACCCCATCCACCACCATCCACCATCACCAACACCCCATCCACCACCACCACTGCATCCACCACCACCACCGCATCTACCACATCCACTACATCTACCACATCCACTGCATCCACCACCACCACATCCACCATCACCTCCACATCCACCATGACATCCACCACATCCACCACCACCGCATCCACCACCACATCCACCACCACCACCACATCCACCACCACATCCACCACCACCACCGCATCCACCAACACCACATCCACCACCACCACCACAGCCACCACCGCATCCACCACCACCACATATACCACCACATCCACCACCACTTTCACCACACCCACCACATCCACCACACCCACCACCACTACATCCACCACCCCATCCACCACCACCACCCCATCCACCACCACCACCCCATCCACCACCACCAACACCCCATCCACCACCACCCCATCCACCACCACCACCCCATCCACCACCACCACCACATCCACCACCAACACCCCATCCACCACCAACACCCCATCCACCACCAACACCCCATCCACCACCAACACCCCATCCACCACCAACACCCCATCCAGCACCACATCCACTGCATCCACCACCACCACATCCACCACACCTACATCCACCACCCCCACCACCACTACATCCACCACCCCATCCACCACCACCACTGCATCCACCACCACCAACACCCCATCCACCACCACCACTGCATCCACCACCACCACCGCATCCACCACCACCACATCCACTGCATCCACCACATCCACCACCACATCCACCATCACCTCCACATCCACCATGACATCATCCACCGCATCCACCACCGCATCCACCACCACATCCACCACCACATCCACCAACACTTTAACCACACCCACCACCACTAAATCCACCACCCCATCCACCAACACCACCACCCCATCCACCACCACTGCATCCACCACCGCATCCACCACCACCACATCCACCGCATCCACCACCACATCCACCATCACCACCACATCCACCACCACATACACCATCACCTCCACATCCATCATGACATCCACCGCCACATCCACCGCATCCACCACCACCACATCCACCGCATCCACCACCTCATCCACCATCACCACCACATCCACCACCACATCCACCATCACATCCACCATCACATCCACCATCACATCCACCAAGCTATTGATTTTGCTATTTTCAAAACCAACACATAAATAAAAAAAGTGTCATTTACTATACCAATCGCTCAAACTTTCCTAATGCGAGACCTATTGCATTTCCAACGCTTGTTTTATTTCAACTAATGTGCACTGTTGCATTAGTAATTAAAGATGGCGGCAAATTGTGGCCATAGGACCCTGTAATTGGAGACGAGCCCAGGAGACCTCTTTGGTCCATGTTATCACCCCAGGGTCAAATTTGCACACAAACAATTCAGCATATGTGTTCCGCCATTATGGGATATAATTAGAATTATGTCAGACAACCCTCTGAGTGCTCGAGTCTTCTGGGTCCTGTTTTTAAATTGCAGATTCCATGCTGGGTGGCTGCGCCTGTCCCCTGAGTCAATCCCAGCTCCTGGGTTCATAATTATGTTTTTAAAAGTTTTCTCCAGTGCTTGCATATTGCAACATCCACAGCTGCAGTGCTACTGTGCAGTGTACAAATAGTTGAAAAGGTGCCAGCAGGTAATCCAAACAGTACTGACTTCCTGACAGTCAAGAACAAACTGGGCCACCATGAGATAAAACTGAGGGTTGTAGTCGGGCAGGAATGGATTCTAGTGCAGAAAAAAACTATCATTGTGTGTTCTGCCTACACACGCAATTAAGAACGCTCACAAGTTGTTCTGATCAAGTTTAACACTCGCAGCCCTGTGCCTCTCAAAGATTTGTCTGTTAACTTGGCTATTAATTTGTAGAAATTTCATCTTTTTTTGCCTTGATCACCATCCATTTTGTGACTGATGTTGGTGGTTACTGATTCTGAAAGCGTCCTGGATTCTGATAACCAGGTCTAGTGCCTGTGTTCTGCCCTCTAAAGGTATTGGTAATTAGTGTAATTCTAATTGGAAAAGACAACCTACCTGTAAGTCCATAATATATGATAGGGCATGTAGTTTTAAAGACCCCAGTGGCCTTAATGCACTTACGTGTGCACTGCTGTGGGGTCTGCTGTCATTTTAAAGCCAAATGCACGAAGATAAATTGATGGACAGAATGCAGAACAATGTCATACATTCACCCCCAGTACCGAGATTTGGGCCTAAACCCTTCGTTTTTTTTGCTCACCACACCAGTCCAGTTTGGACCCAGCCATATGCAAATCAAACTTGACCCTGCGCCCAATGGGAACAGTCCAGCCCAAACTACCAGGTCAGGTCCTCCCTGAACCGGGAACAAGCATCCAAGGACTGGTTTCTGGCTTTCAGCCCTCTTCAGCCAGAATAGCTTAACTCCAGTGGCATGGAGAGCACGGGACCCACGTCTGGGCATACTCGTCCCACTCAGGGTAACAAATGCAAACAGAACAATTGAATGACAGAATGCAGAACAATGTCATACATTCACCCCAGTACAGAGATCTGGGCCTAAACCCATCGTTTTTTTTGCTCACCATGCCATTCCAGTTTGGACCCAGCCATATGCAAATCAAACTTGTCCCTGTGCCCAATGGGAACAGTTCAGCCCGAACTGCCAGGCAAGGTTCGGGATTCAAGCTATCCTGGATGTTGAGAGGTGAAACCCTGAAACCGGTCCAAGGATTCTTGTTTCCGGTCCAGGGAGGACCTGGCTTGGTAGTTTGGGCTGGACTGTTCCCATTAGGCATAGGGTCAGACTGATTTGCATATGGTCAGGTCTGAACTGGGGTGGCATGGTGAGCAAAAGAATGATGGATTTAACACATATCTCTTGACTGGGGGTGAATGTTTTAATTTGTTCTGCATTCCGTCCATCAACTGTGTGTCTTTTGCTTTCTCGTCCTAAGTGTGCCGGGTATGCCCAGATGTGGGTCCTTGGCTGACTGTGCCACTGGGTTCAAGTTACACTGGCTGATTACGGGTGAAACCCCGAAACCGGTCCTAGGATGCTTGTTTCAAGTCCAGGGAGGACCTGGCTTGGTAGTTCGGGCTGGACTGTTCCCATGAGGCACAGGGTCAAGACTGATTTGCAAATGGCCAGATCTGAACTCGGGTGGCATGGTGAGCAAAAGAATGATGGATTTAACCAAGATCTATTGACTGGGGGTGCGTGTTTTTGTTTGTTCTGCATACCGTTCATCAACTCTGTCTTTTGCTGTAATTTTAAAGCCAGGCCTGATTTGCAGGCGGGTTTTAAAATAAAACCATGCCCAAATTAAACCTTTGAGTTTAAAGTACTTACAAAGTCCCAAACTAGCTTTTTATCATTATAAGTAACCCCTAATGTCTGCCCTAGGTGCCGCAAGGGTAGCGTGCCTTGTTATGAAAATAATGGGGACAATATAAAAGGGTGTTTCACGTGCCCTAGTAGGGTAAAAAACAACCAAAGTAGTTTTTCCCTATTTTACTGCTAGCCTCATAAACCAACATGGGGAAATCTTCATTAAATGTAATAAAGTCTAACTTTGCATTGGAACTAGCTAGCAATACCATTCAAGGTATACAATTAATAGTTTCACGAAATCCAATCAGTTTGCCAAAGTTGGATTTAATATAACTATTACAGGAAAGTAGTTTTAGAAAGAACTATCCTGACGTTACCTAAACCATCCCTGTAGCAGTGTCTTCTGATTGGCCAGTTTTGACAGCCTGCGCCAAGCTGCTCACCAGGGAGAGGTAGCGGGTGGGGTAGATAAGCTGGAGAACAGATGTCACAGGGCCCAGGTCAGCCCCCACTTCCTTGATTCCCAGCCAGATGGGAGCCTCCTGATTAGATTAGGAGAGGGGCTGGGAGGCGAGTGTAGTCAGTAGTTAGCCATGCCTCTGAGTTGAGGTCCACAGACACACGCCAAACAGAGATTCTTTCCATCTTGATGTTTTAGGTTGAGTGTGGGCAGCACATGCGCTGCTCTGTGAGGCATGCTTTATTCGAGAATGGCCTTGAAGCCCCGCCCACACTCCGCCCATATTTGTCATTGGCTTGTATTATTGCCCTTCGTAAATGCTGGCCTCTGATTCGTTAATAGGCTTGTAGGTCCCTCCTTTGTACTGCCTTGCCTTCATTTGTAACATCCCATGAGGACTGGCCCTTTTACTTATGTCTTATTTATTATGTAATCCCTATTTTCTTTAATTTGTTTCTCCTACTGCAGGCACGACATGCGCGCTTTCACTTTCCAAGCAGCCCGGGACAACAGCGGCTGATTCTTTGACATGAAATAGGTCTCGCATTTACAAGAGTTTGAGCTATTGGCATTGTAAATAAGAATACTTTTTATTTATGTTAATTATCAATCCAAATAAATAAAAGGCATTGTCATTTACAATGCCTATAGCTTAAACTCTTGCAAATGCAAGACCTATTGCATTGCAAATGCTTGTTTTTTTGGGAGAGTAGTGCATTCTGGGCCAAACGTTTGACACACTTCATAGGAAGTGGTCATACCAGAGGAAGATGGCATACTCCCTATTGGCTACGGCACCTCCCTCCCTCAAGTCCAGGAATGAGGAATAAGGCAGCTAAGAGGAGATCACCTGAACACTGCCCAACCCGTGCTACATTGTAGTCGCGTAAAACTTTGACTTTGTCTCAGTCCAGCGTGACCAGATAGCTGTGAGTGGCAATTTAAGCTTTTTGATGCTAGAGTGCACAGTTTTGGATGTCATTTTTTGAAATGCTTATCTCTGGTTCCCTACACTGGATTTTTGTTGTTTTGGTGTAATTTTAAAAATGAAATTATTCTCTATTTTTATAAATTGGTGTTGGATTTTTATTGTGTTGTGCCCTTTACTTATTTACTGTTTGGTGGAATTAAGTGCATCACACATAAATGGCTCCTACGTTCAGTCTACCTGCGTGTTTGCCAAGCTACCAATGGCTGAGCAAGTATTAATTTATTGAGACTTGACTGGACCTATAGTGATTGTGGTATTATTACGATCTGAGGGGTAATACCCCCATCCACTAATATCCCACTTTCCTTCATTAATTATTATTGATGACCTTGAACTCCTGTCTGTCCCATAGTTGCACTCTTGTTTTCCTTTCTCATCTCTTGCTTCCATACCCCTTTTTTTGTGTCTTTTCATGGCATATAACTCATTAGTTTTAACCCACTTGCTGCAGAAAAGTTTCATGTAAGCCTAGTCTGTCTTTCTGCCTCTAGATTCTATAAAATTAGTAACACAGCATTGAATATAAACACTTAGGTCTTTATTTACAAAGGTAATGTACACTTGTGAGTAATTTACACTTTTGAGTATGTTTACTACTTTTTGGATATTCCCAAAATCAGAGTGAACATTTACTTCAAAAGAGTAACTTGCACTTCTATTTTTCAACTAGCCAAAAAATAGTAAACTTACTCAAAAGTGAACTGCCCCCAGGCATCTGAATTTGGTGGAGGTATGTAAGTTACACTTTTTGATTACATTTATACTTGGAGTTTCAGAATAGTAAGAAAGTAGTAAAGTTACTCAAAAGTTGCCTTTTGCATTCAGGCCCTTGTTATGCTCATACTTGATTATCACAGATGAGTAACTAAAACAAAAATACAGGGATCAATGCAGACATGAGACCATTCTGGCAAATGATCATAGACTTCGGGCAGCAGGTGATGATTAGTCTGGTTGTGAGCCACTTTGCACTGGATGGCAGAAGTAATCTATCAGCATTCATCTTCATTTTAGTTCATTCCTCTTGTTCTCACTTATTTGTGAAGGATTGAGGAAGTAGACTGAGATGTCGCTAGAGGTATGGACACAAGGTAGACGTGACGAGAAGTGAAAAGGAAAAGGGAGAGAGAATGAATAGGGACCAGGAGAAACAAGGAAGGAGTTTGAATGAAGATATTTAGGAGGACGAGATGTGAGGACATAAAATGAGAAGAGGAGTCTTGATGTCCTAAAAAAGATTCTGCATATGATACCCCTCTGAAACCTTACATTCGACTTTAACAAATAGAAAGGTAAAGGTGGTGCATCAGTTTCAAGTCACAAGGCTTTGTCACAACCACAGCACAGTGTATGCTATGTCCATTTGAGAGAATTGTGGATATAACCATTAGGAAAAATGAAATACTAGGTGTTAGAAATGGGGTTTCTGGTTGACTATGGTAGGCACCTAACCCAGGCTGAACCCACCACTCTAGTCACGGCAAGTAAGTTACACACCAAAGATAACCTATGCTCACCCTCTGGTAGCTTGGCGCAGAGCAGTCAGGCTTATCATTAGAGGAAATGTGTAAAGCATTTTGCCCAATACACTCACACAGAAATACAATGAATACATCATAAAAGAGTCTCCCTAAAGATTAAATAAAAAATATGGTATATATTGGGCATATCACATAGACCAAAACAATATGAATCATGAATTCTGTGCATATTATACAAACCCTGAAGTAGTACCCGTTATCCTGACAATATAAGCATCATAACGATATACCGTATAACATTAGGGAATGAAATGCAGCAGTTTGGTTACAGCAAGAAAACACATGAATCACAATTACAGTGTAAGCAATGCAAATCAGGTTATGAAAAGGCACACAAATTACCAAATGTGACCATAAATGAATAGGGTGCAGCGTCCCTGCACTCCTATTAAACTTTATACGGTAATCTGGCAGAAATCATAGGGCACAGTAACACCTGCGACCCTCTTATACCTTATAAGGTAAATCACAGTCTTCCGGAGTAATGCAAGTCCCTGAATGTGGCAGAACCATGTCGGGATTGGGGAGCCTCCATCGAGGTCTAACCCTGCGAAGCCACAATCGAAGAACCAGTGTCCCCAAGTACATAACACAAAGTAAAAAGAGAGGAGGGCACAAATTCCAGGGTCACACGGGGTAACCTCGATCGATCCCCCACCTTCCAGAAACCAGAGGTAGGTGCTGCGAGTGCATGGGGCAGCTACAGATCCGTATTTAAAGACCTCACGGAAAAACTATCAGTTAGCAGATTAATGCAAATGTAACCCTATCACATCCAACCCTTCCTGTGTGATGGCTCTTTGGAAAGTATGTACAAAGTCTATGTGTGACACATAGGCCCAGGCGTGGATTGGAGTCAGGCTGTAAGCACAAAGAGTCATAAGCACAGAGAAATGCCCAAGTTCCAAAAGTAGCATTTCTCTAAAATAGTAATGCAAGATCCACCTACATCAGTAAGTAAGATTTATCGCTAACATTCTAAACATACCAAACTTGGTAGGTCAGGAATGACCACTTAAACATGTATAAGGAAAACTCCAATGCTAGCCTCTGAGAGGAGTAGGCCTCACCGTAGTGAGAAACAAAATAGGCTGTTTGTCACTATTAGGTCACATGTCCTACCTTTTAATTATGGCAATGTAGCCAGTGTGCACTCTTGGTTGTAACTGAATAAACTAAATAGTATGATAGTTTGTTGCGGTGTGCTTCCTTGCCTATACGCCATGTTCACGGGCGTCAATGGTACAAACTAACAATAATGTTGGAGGGAAACCCTTCCTGCTAGCGGGAGCACATTTCAATAATATGTAGTTTATAGGTTGGTTAAACTGGATATTCAGTTTGAGCAACTTAAAAACTACACGTCATTGAAATGTGCTCCTGCCAGCAGGGAGGGTTTCCCTCCAGCATTCTTTTAGTTTCTACCTTTTACTTAAACAGCACCCTGTCCATGACGCTACCTAGTGCCTTACTTAGGGGTGACCTATACGTAGTAAAAGGGGAGTTTAAGGCTTGGTAAGTAATTTTAAATGCCAAGTCAAATGTAGCAGTAACTGTGCACGCATGCTCTGCATTGGCAGACCTGAAACAGGCTTGAAAGGCTACGTCTGTGGGTGGCACAAGCAGTGCTGCAAGCCTACTAGTAGCATTTAATTTACAGGCCCTGGGTATATGGGATACCACTTTACAAGGGAGTTACAAGTAAATTAAATAGGACGATCGGGTGCAAACCATTCATACCATGTTTAGAGGATAGAGCACGTGCACTTTAGCACAAATTAGCAGTGATATAGTGCCCAGAGTCCTAAAACCATCGAAAACACGGTCAGAAAAATTGTAGGAGGAACGCAAAAAGTTTTGGGTAACCCTACTAAAAGGGCAATATGCAACACTAGGTAACAAATTCAGTGTTTTGCCCCATTTTTTGCTATTTTGGTTAAATATGTGGACTGGTATCATACAATGGGTCAAATATGTCAATTTTCCTACATCTGTACTTAGAACAGGGGCCAAAAGGGCATTGGCTGCTATGGTAGTCTGTAGTGGTGCCTCAACTGAAGGTGGGATAAAAATGCTGACAGTGGCATAAGCTGCCAGTATCATCCAAGGTCCCTGAGCAGAATTAGCCCATGCATACCTGGGCTCTCCTCTTTCCTCTGTCAGCCTTAAGAAAATGACAAGAGCAGCTGGAACAAAACGGAGAGAAGAAGATTTGGAAATGTGGCAATGTTGATGCACTTACATTGATCCAAGAATGGAGCACTTAAAGTTATCCGGAAATTATACACATAAAGTGATTTGGCAGTAAATATATTATGCTGTTAAGGAAACGATAAACTTACACTTATGTAGAAAGATACATGGATGCAGTGTGATCAGAGTAGGGAAGAGGTCAACAGTAAAGAGTTGCATGAATGTCTCCATGCTGATATATCAGTAAACATAAAGGAGGAGTATTCCTTTTAAATAAATAAAGCAGGATAGAGGCTCCTAGTAGTCATGGGTGTCTCTCCTGTGATACCAGCCTGCACTCAAATCAAGGTGCACTGAGAGAACTCATTACTGGGACACAAATTTTACTGTGGGCTAGTATCGAAGTAGTGTGTTACATAGTAGACCTTGATATTTCAGTACTTGGAAAACAGTTGTAAGAAATTTGTTTATTAGTTGAGTGGGTTAAGTACCCAACTCAGGTAATGATCACAACCCTTGTCATGGTGAACCACTAGAGTCACTAAATAATTCTGAGCTCAACACTCGGCTAGCCATGGCACAGAGCAGACAAGCTTAACTTAGAGGCATTGTGTAACATATTTATGCAGTACTGAAACAGTAACAAAGTCAAAATGCAAACTGTTGAAAATCCCCAAATCAACAAGAAAAATAGAGTAAAATATAATAAAAGTACTCAAAATGACAAAAATCCAATAAGAAAAAAAAAACGGATTTATGATCTTTTAAAGTATTAAGTAGAAATGGCTAATGATAGTCAACGGTCGCTGTAGAACTGGACTTCGGTGCACTTTGGCATTGACTGCAGTGGAGCGTGGGTCGATTACACTAACCAGGTTCGCCCTGGTCAAAGATTTTAACTTCTGACTTTGGTCCTTCAAGTCCCAACCCACCACAGGAGTGAACTTTTAAAGCCCCTGAGGACGTCAGGGAAAGCACGTAGAGACTCACAGAGAGGCCAACAGGAGGGTCCAGTCCAGGTCCAGTTGACACAGGCCAGTTGGGCAGTTGCACGAAAAGGCCTCTTGTAGCTTGTGTGCCTGTGCCTCCGGCCTTTAACAGGAGGCCAGTCCTATGACCCTTGGGGTGCACAACTTTGTTCTGGGCACAAGATGGCAGTGGCGTAGCTAGAAGGAGGCGGGGGGGCGGTCCGCCCCAAGCGGCACCATTTTTGAGGCAGCCGCGCAGCACTGGAGGCCTGTTGCGGCGGCCTTTATAATTTATTTGGGAACAAACACAGTGTCCCCAAATAAATTATAAAGGCGGCCGCAACGGGCCTCCAGTGCCGCGGCTGCCCACGGCCGTTTAAAAGTGCAAAGCCGCGCTTCGGTCACAGCTGAGCTGCACAGTGCACACATTCACAACACAAACGAGGGACTTCGTTTTTGGCAATTTAATTGAAAGCACTGCAGGCGGCGGCCGCTGTGCTTTCAATTAAATTGCCAAAAAATAAGTCTTGCGTTTGTGTCTCCTCGTCTCACTCAGACTCCTTGACCTTTGCCCCTCGCGCCTCAGAGCCCAGGGCCATCAATCTTGTAGTGTGCACAAGCGCTACCAATGACGGCCCTGTAGTGATATTTTGGCCAGCCCTCGCCTCGCGATTAGAACGTAGCAGTGACGCATTACGCGCTTCACCACTACGTTCTCGTAAGGAGTCAATTCTGGCCTGGGGCAGTGCAGTGCTTTATGTTTGCAGGCAGCTTTGGGCGTTTTGCTGGCAGGCTCTCTGGACATCACTCAATATAGAAGAGGTATGGTAACAGAATACTACGCACTATATATTGTGGTATACAAATATTATAACATAAATGTAGGCTACCAAAATATTGACATGGTACGTACATAATGTTTTAATGTAGGTTTACTATACAGGATTCTCCATAAAGCGACACCAAAGCCAATAAATCAGTTGCACACCATCATACTCCCTAGAAGCTTTTACATACAACTAGCTTTCACACAATACTGCATCATAGGACACCGACGTGGGATGTAATACGTGTTTAAAAAGCAGTATATACCCTAGCCAAACAGAGCACCTGTAATTTTCAGACCGATGAAACATCCACACATCACAAATAAAACACATAAAGGTCTCCCTAGGTCAAGCATTTTACTTTCACACTAACTCATACACTCCATTGTTAACACTGCACAAACTTCTGACCACACACAACCAAACCCCAACAATCTGAATAGATAGCGTCAGCCAATGGTTCATTGAGTACCATTCATGGACGTCCAAGATTCGCATGAAAAACTACCCAGATAGAGAATGCGCTACAATACCATAACAATGAGTGTTAGCGCTATCCAGATATAACTAACATGCGCATGTGCCTTGTGTGCTGATGAGCACAGCTGGCGACTGGCGCAGACATTGTCACATCTGCACGCTGTGCCGCGGACCTTTCGACAGTGTGGTACAATTCTTGGGTGAGGTGGCTGAGACAGTAGGGACGGGGTGAAATTCAAACACTTGCCTCAAAATACAACCCTTATCTCATTTTCCAATTTACATCCGTATTCATATACACGCAAAGTTAGTCAGCCGTTGGAATGTACCACCGCACCAGGACATCAAGCCGGCTCACGCCCCTCTCTATACGATGGGCCGCTCCCATATAAGGATTTGCAAGCCCTGGTGTGCATGTGGCGCAGATTTCTGAAACCGTCTGAGAGCGCACGCAGCTGTGGAGGGCTCCTGCTGAGATTGCATGGGAAACTGCCTTCGTGCCGAGAGTGAATCAGCGATTCGCACCTGTCGAAACAGGCAGGCAGGCACTTCGGTATGGCGGGATGGAAGCAGTGCAGGGGTATCTCATCCGAGCTCTGACAGCGTACCCGAGGACTAGTGCGCGCTAACCTTTCAGCACTCCATGGGAGGATAATTACATTTTAGCCAATGTGATTAAAGTTCAGTCCTGTAATGTTGTTATAGCGTCCCCACACAATGCTCAGAAACCTCCTGGATGTGTAGATTGCTTTATTAAACACAAGCAGAAACTTTCTTACACATAGAGCGCCGAGCGTCTAACCATCTCTTGCTCCGGTCGCTAACTGCCGTTACTCCGCTTCGCGCCCTTCACTTCTTCTCCACTCGCATGCGCGCGTGCCTCGCTCCGTCTACAGCGTGACGCGTCATCGCGTTCACGCTCGTAGACTAGAGCGCAACACCACATATCTCCCTCCTTTGACACCTGAATATAAACAGTACTAGAGTCCATCTCTAATGTCCGCTCATGTCATAGTCTTTATATCGTGAAGGCAGGGTGACTGTTCTGCCTATTCGGGTGCGCCTTACCAGGTTACTCTCCTCACCGCCGCTTCCGCAAGGAAGACTCTCAGTGTCTCTCTGATCTCTCCTCTCTCCATCTGTAGCTGGGATGGAGTGGCTTCCCGCTACCTCTGCTGTCTGTGCTTCTCCTTCTCCCCCTTCGTCTCTCTCCTCTAATGTTTCTCTCTTGACTTCCCCGCTTATGGGTGTCTCTTCTTCTCCTCCGATTTGTATCTCCTCCTCCTCAGGTTTAGGCCACCTTACGATCCTGTTGACTCTCGCCATGCGGTCTTGGGACCACACCTTGCCATCGCTGAGTAGGGCAGCTCTGCCTCGCACCTCCTTGACTTGTAAGGGTTGGCTATACTTGCTCTCTCCTTTCTTTTGCAGGGTAGGAAGTTTGACTCTGACCCATTCTCCCTCCTCCAGCAAGACTTCTTTGGTGTTATGCCGCCTGTTGTAATGAGTTGCATACACTTTCTGAGCTTTTTCCAGGTTGTGCTGCACCACTGCTGGGGACCATTTACTAGTCACCGTTTTTTCTCTCCACACCACATTGTCCCTGGTGAAGGGGAATCGGCCTCTCAGAATTTGGAATGGGCTATACCCCATTACCGTTGGGGTGATCCTGTACGCCCATAGCATGCTCTGCACTTCTGCTTCCCAGTCTTTCCCTTGCATGATGGCTGCTTGTATTGAGCCCATAAGTACGCGGTTAAACCGCTCCACTTGGCCGTTACAAGCTGGGTGGTAGATTGCTGTATGTTTCGATTTGATTCCGTTCCTCATCATGAATCTAGTCCACTTGTCTGAGACGAACTGGGGTCCATTGTCACTCAGTATTGTTTTCGGTATTCCTTCCCTCAAGAACAGGGAGGTTAAGAACTTTAATATGGTGTCTGTGTCCATAGATTCTTTCACGTCTATCTCCGGCCACTTAGAGTACTTGTCAATGACCACACACAAGTATTTATTTATTCCTCTGTTGTCGAGCACTGGTCCCAGGATGTCAACTGCTATATCTTCCCACGGGTTCTGGGGACTATCAAATTTTCCTAACGCTGGTCTGAGGGGCCGGAGTATTTTATCAGCTCCTTGGCACTGCTCACATTCTCTCACCTGCCTTTCTATCTGGTTGTCCATGCCTGGCCACCAATACGATTGCTTCACTCGGGCTTTAGTCTTCACGATGCCCAGATGTCCTTCATGCAGTTGTTTCAATAATGCAGGTATTAAGGTTTCTGGTGGTATGACTCTCTCACCTCTGTACAGGAAGACTCCAGAGTCACTCAGCGATAATTCTTCTCGTATTTCATAGAACTTCCTCATCTCCGCTTTGAGCTTCCGTTTGTCCGGCCATCCTGAGGTGAGGTGTTGCTTGACTTCTGTCTTCTCTCGGTCTTGTGCGTATGCCGCTGCCCACTCTTGCCTGCTTATCGTCATCTCATTGTCAACCATGTCTGCCACCATCTCGTCCATGTCGGTGATGATGTTGGGGCGTCTTCCATGGCAGAAGCTCTACTTAGGTAGTCTGCCACTTTGTTCTGTGTTCCTGGCAAGTATTCAACATCGTAAGTGTAGTCCAGTAATTTGAGCGTCATTTTTGCAATGCGTGGGGTAGCGGTTTCATGGCCCGAAGACGTTAGGACCTTGACCAATGGCTTGTGGTCGGTTTGGAGTTTGAACCTGGTGCCCCAGATGAATTGCCTGAATTTGCTCATTGCCCACGTGACCGCCAGCATTTCTTTCTCAATTACGCTATATCTTTGTTCTGTGGGAGACAAAGCTCGTGATGCAAAACTGACAGTCTGTACGGTGCCGTCCGCCCTTTCTTGTGCCAGCACTGCTCCAAGGCCTTTGTCACTGGCATCCGTGGTTAGGATGGTGCTGCCAGAGGGGTCATAGCCCTGCAAGGGTACTGCTTCACTGATGTCTTTCTTCACGTTTTCAAATTCACTTTGTGCTTCTGTATCCCACTCGAATTTTGACTTGTCCCTGATGAGCAGGCGCAGTCTGTGTGTTTTAGTCGCAAAGTGTCTCACAAATTTACTATAGTACTCGGCCATTCCAAGAAACAACCGTACCTCTTCTTTGGTGCTCGGGGCTCTGGCTTCATTGATGGCTCTCACGTTCTGCCCTTTGGGGGATACGCCGTGACTCCCAATCTCGTGCCCCAAAGTAAGTGACTGACGACATCCCAATCTTGCATTTGCTCCATTCTGCAGTGAGGCCTTTGTCCTGTAGTACAGTGAGCACCTTGGACAGTTTTCTGTCGTGGTCTTCCTGGTTAGATCCCATTATCAGGATGTCATCCTGGAAATACTGGACTCCAGGTATATCTTTGAACAGGCGATGCATCAACTTTTGGAAGACCGCGGCTGCAGATGCCAGGCCAAATGGCATGCGGCGGAACTGATAGCACCCAAAGGGTGTGATGAATGAGGTGTATCTTCTGCTTGTGGGATGTAGGTCAATCTGGTGGTACGCCAACGTGAGATCAATAGTGGAGAACCAGGTGACTCCTTTTTGTTCTCGCTAACATCTCCTCAATCCTGGGCAGCGGGAACTTTTCCACAATGAGACACTTATTGAGTTCGAGAAGGTCCACACATAAACGGACCTTGCCATTGGGCTTCTTGGCCACGACTAAGGGGGCCAACCACTCTGAACTGTCTATGGGCTCGATAATGCCTTGTCTCTCCAGTCTCTGGAGTTCTTGTTGCACAGCCTCCTTTGTGGATATGGGGATATTCCTGACCTTGTGGGACACAGGTTTCGCACCCTCTTTGAGTATTATCTTGTGGACGAACTTGCCCAATTTTCCTACTGTACCATCAAAGACTTTGGGGTAGGCTTGTTTCAACTCCTCACTGTTTGTTGGTTGAAGTTCTTCTGTTAGTAGGATTTGTTCTTTTCCTCCAGGGTCTAATTTGATTCCCAAATCTCCCGCATCTCTCCAGCCGAGTACAGAGGGGCCTTTTTCTGCCACGTATAACTTGCAGGTTGCTGATCTCCCTCTAAATTCAAACTTCAAAGGACGAAAGCCTAGTATTGGAATGGCGTTTTCGGTGTAGGAGATGGGACGTATGTCAGGTGGTTGTAGGATCGGTCCTAACACGGGTACAAAGTCCCCTTCCCATATAGACCGCTGCACTATGGTCCAAGGGGAGCCGGAGTCAACGGCAACATGCACTTTCACTCCACCAATGAACATGTCCGTTCGCGGCTTGTCCGTGCGTTTTCCTGTTATCTCCAGCACTTGACCGTCTATACACAGGACCATGTCGCCATCTTCCAGATCATCCTCTGTCCCGACTTCTGAAGGTGCAGGCTCTACGCACTTTACTGTGGACCTCTTCCCCTTTTTGCGGCATACTTTCTCAAAATGGCCGACCAGGCCGCAGAACGCGCATCTGGCGTGAAACGCCGGGCAACGTTTGTCCTGTGCCGAGTGGGCTGTGCTCCCGCACCTGTACCATGCGAACTTGCTGTCCGTGGAAGATCGTCCCGATCCCGTTTGCTTCCCTGTCCATCTTGGTTCCTGCTTCTGGTCTCCATATGACCCTTTCTGCTTGTGTGTGGTTGAGGCCTCGTCGATCTTATTGACCATCTGCTTCTGCGTGCTTTCTCGTTTGGCTGCATCTGCGCAGCGCTTTGACATCTCCGCCTTCTTCATCATGGCTATGACGTCTTTGAGTGATGTCTCACTCTGTGCCCATAGTTTGTCCTGGACTGATTTATTGGTAGTGTGCATAACTATCTGGTCTTTTATATACTCATCTTGCAGTGTTCCATACTTGCATGTGATGGCCAGACGCCGTAATGCTGCTACGTAGTCATCTATTGATTCCCCCGCTTCCTATTTCCTTTGCTGGAAATTGTAACGGTCTATGGATACACAAACCGCTGGTCGGAAGTGGTTATCTAGGTCTTCTAGCGCGTTCTTGAAGACGTCGTCTTCTGTCGCGTCGCGTTCCTTGGGCACTATGTTGGCAAACACTCTCACCCCCTCCGGTCCTAGGTTGTGGAGCAACAACCTCTTTTTCCGAGCTGGGGGGTATGGTTCTCCATTCTCGTCCTCTAGTGCTTCTATGTAATTTCTGAAGTACTCCCTCCAGTCCTCCCACTTCATTTGGGGTTCGCCTGGTCTGGGTAGGAAGGGGATGGGAGCAATCAAGGCGGAGGATTGGTTGGCCATCTTGGGTTCGTTCTTGGGTGCTTCCGCTTGGGCCCTGGGGCTGTTAGGTGCACTGGGGGATTCCGCTCCACCTGCGGCGTCTCCTTGGCCTCTGGGGCTGCCTGGGGTGTTATCCACTGTTCCCCAAGGGAGGTTGGGAGACTGCTCACCCTCCTCTGGATTCTGGGCTTTTCCTTTCGTTGCCAGGGTACTGGCTTATGGACCCCTCGCCTCCGGGACAGCACTGACCTGTGTAGTTGTCTGCGACTGGTTCCTCTGCCGAGTTGTGGGGCGAAAGGGCAATCCTCAGGCTCCGGTGCCGGTGGGGCGCTGCTGCCACGCTCTATGCTTTGATGCTGGCACTGCTACACTTGCTCTGTTCTCTTGGCTTGGGATGGTCTTCCGTTGCTCAGGATGTCGACTCCCAGCCAGGCTGTGTGGGGACAGTGGGGTGATCCCAGTCCTCGTCGCCACTGTAATGTTGTTATAGCGTCCCCACACAATGCTCAGAAACCTCCTGGATGTGTAGATTGCTTTATTAAACACAAGCAGAAACTTTCTTACACATAGAGCGCCGAGCGTCTAACCATCTCTTGCTCCGGTCGCTAACTGCCGTTACTCCGCTTCGCGCCCTTCACTTCTTCTCCACTCGCATGCGCGCGTGCCTCGCTCCGTCTACAGCGTGACGCGTCATCGCGTTCACGCTCGTAGACTAGAGCGCAACACCACAAGTCCATGAGAGGATAAATACATTTTAGCCAATGTGATTAAAGTTTAGTCCAGCGAACAAGCCGGGTCGCAGTTGTCCTAACCCAATGTGTGTTATGACCTCTGCTAGAAATACCATTTCCATGGCACACTAATCTTTTTTTGTTGTTGTTGGTCTATATATTATAGGTCTTCAAGCTGGGGATGGAGGGCTGGTAGGTGTGAAGTGATGTCAACGTGGGTAGCAGGCTCTGGCCAATAGAAGCACGCAGAGCATAGACCAATTTCATCATTATGTAAAACAGCTCAGTGATTTTAGTTGAGAGATAAGAGTGGAGGTGTGTCCTTCTATAATGGGTAATCAGTAATTGTTTTATCAAACATGTCCTGACATGGACATGGAGTATGTGTCAAAGGAGGTGGGGGCTCCAAAAAACCTCCAACACCACATTCCCTCATTCCGAGAATGAATCATAATGTTAACACTTAGGAGGACAGGATTTGCAACTGAATCTTGGTAAACCGATATTTGACTGCGATTATAAGGCTGATAACTGAGCAAAGATGCAGCGTTCACAAAGGCAATAGTTCTGACTTGTTGTATGTATGATGTTACTTGTTGTATCATATATCTGGATGCAATGACAGAAACAGCAAAATACAAGTCAGGCGGCACACTATGAGAAACACAGATTTTTAGCTTACATTTTTTAAGCCAGAGCACATCACGTTTGTGCAGGTCCCCACTGCTTTAATGGGGGGACTATGATGTATGGTCACTTAATGTCAGCTGTAGATGATGGATCGCTGAACAGTGACATCTATGTGCATGTTTGCATTGTGCTGAGGGGATTACCAGGTAATTGTTCACACAGCTCTCTGATGGATGACACATGCGGTTTTGCTCTCTGATGGATGTCACATGCGGTTTTTCTGAGTCCCCAGATAGATCATGCAGTGTGTGTGTTCTCTTTTGTACTGCCAGTCACCGGTGTATTCAACTGTGTAGCCTTTAACCGTGTCATATATGTGCATGTAACTTGCATGATCGAGGTAACTATTAGCGGCAATATTACGTGTCTCTCAGACATCTTTCAAGTGCTCGCCGTCCTTTCTCCCCAGCACCCCCCCCCCCCCCCCCCCCCCAAGGGGCAGCAATCTGAAGGATAGCCCCAGGCGTCTCAAGCTCTAGCTACGCCTCTGCAAGAGGGGGAGCAGGTTCGGCCTTTGAGGCTCTTATTATGTCTCGGGCAGCAATATCTGTACGCTTCTGATCTTCCACAGGTCCAGGATGGTTCTGAAGTGGGTGCCTGGATATGCCGCATTTAAGATTGGAACAAACTGGTGATCCTGCAGAAAGGGTTAATTTTCAACACAAGTGCATTCTGCTACCAAAATGGCTACATTGATAGAAATATGTAGATGGTTTAGGAATCGTATACCAACACAAAGATGCAAGTCATTATTGAGGCCCTCTCTGTGAACTTGGCTGACGTCTCTGAGGTGGAACAGCGTCTCGTGCTGCAAACCAATATTTGATGGTTGTGCCATGGTATATGATTTTTTCCTAGGCATCTCAGACTGTTTGGTGTTTGAAGACTAATTTGCCAATTTGAGACTACGCATGGACATCTGGGTCATGTCCTAAGGTCGGGCTGGTGCATAAGATGATTAAGACTTGACATTTGTGACAACACCTCAATTCAGAGTCTAGTCCAGTATTTTTCGTTGTAATTGGATATTTAATTGCTTTTGTCATATGGTGTGTCTACTTGGGTAGGTTTTAGTTGTGCCCATTACATATGATGGCATGACCCTAGTTAATCTACTGGTAGCAACTAAACTACACTTTTATCTGAATCAGTGACAACTGTGTTTGAAATAATGAATAGGCTATTGTTAGTGACACCATTTTCTGCCATACCATCACAAACAAACGTTACTTGATGTAATTTCTCTGCTGCCATCTGGGTCAGAGGTCATATAACGTCAGGTCCTGGGATCTCATTCAGGAACCCATATGACGGGAGGTCAGTTTAGGTACTCCTGAAATTTTGCTCAACAGACATCCATGTTGGGTGCTCGACTTGTCTTTAGCTGACCACCCACAACTATTGAAACCTACCACAGACACAGTCTGCACGTCTCTCTTCATTGCTGTACGTATTCATGAGCATGCGCAGCTTAATTTGATTCTAGGTGGACCCCTCTCCAATTCTCAGTTCTTAGCAGGATATTTTGCACCTGCAAATCTATACCATCCTCAGAAGCGATACATTTTTGCCCGGCGGCGGGAATGTCGACTGTCTAGAAGTGGTTGATCCCACGTCTACAGGTTTCTAAAAACGTAACTGTTATATTTTTTCAATGAACCCTGAATTATCCTGCTACCTGTGCATTTATTCTGAAGGGTCAGATGTTATTTGAATTCAAATTGCCTTAGCACTTTTGCTGTACGACTTTCATTTGTACTGAGCACTTTTGATCACTGTGCCATTTTCTCCCCCATATCACATATTCAATCTCTTTATATTTAAAACAATTGATAATTGTTTCATGTGCTCTCTGCATTTTATTACAATCAATTCAGTTGTATTTTGAAACACATCTTGTAATGCAAAAGTTTGATATTTAATGCAAAGGGAGACCATTGTAATTCAGTTTTGGAACATGTTGTGAGCAAGCGGCAAGAGGTGCACTCATTCTGTATATTTGTATATTACAACACAGTGTATGCGCCTAGAAAGGATCAACTGTGTCAAGCTTTCAATGACAGAATATGCATGCAGAGGGGCTAGGCCTAGCATCTACATAAACACCCATGACACCAAAGATATCGTGACACTCTAATGATGATTTTGCAATTATCATACAGAGAGAATATTGATTTCATTAAAGACAACGGAGGCTGACCTTATGCAATAACGTTCATTGCTTCCTGGCCAAGCAGCCCTTTAAAGTGTAACAAAATATATCATAGAAGCACATTCCATATAGTACCAACAAAGCGCTCTGGCAACCAACTATCTTCCTCTTGGAGCTGCAAACGAATAGACAACTTCTTCCAATATAAAAAAATATAACTTCTATAACTTATTTATAAGGATGAAGATTCTGAAAAATAGAAGAAAGAAAAATAATGGTGGAGACCGAATGCATAAATGCAAAACAATGAGCAAATATGTAAGACAATGAGCAAGTATGTAAGCAGAATAAATAAGTCAACCACCTGGGAGTGGTGGAAGGGATAATGTCAGCCTCTGTTGTCTTTAATGAAATCAAGATTCTCTCTGTATGATAATTGGAGAATCGTCATTTCATTACAAGACCAGAGGCTACATTATGCAAGTTTAAAACACTGTAAAGCTACATTGCTTACATGTTCTACAGGTTTAAGATCAAATTTAACAAAAGTGGAGGCATTTGACCAATCCGCTGCTTTGAGGATATCTGAAATAGAACCACCATTCCAGAAAACCTTACTGGCCATAGCCCCTCGTGAAGAGTGAGCGCCAAATTTGGATAAGTCAATACCTGCTTCCAACATAACAGTTCTCACCTATCTCGGGATCGTAGCAGAAGAGACTGCCCGAAAGGGTTTACAAAAGAAATCAGCAATTGATTTTCATTTAAAGGCTTAAAAACACTCATCTTTTGTTCATACACCTTGATACAGTTTACAACACAAAGCTTTGGACAATCAAAAAAGGAAGGATACAAAATATTTTCTGACATAGTTTTGGTTCTTTTCCAAATAATACACCATCAGGAGAATACATTCTAGTACAAATTTCTAAAGCTTTAACATTAGAAACACGTCTAAAATAGATTAAGCAAAGGAGTGTAGCTAACTTAATTGAAAGTTGTTTCCTAGAAAGGAAAAGGTTATCAGGCCAGGAAGTAAAAAGTTCCAAGATAAGGTTAACATTCCATAAAGAGTCATACTTAGCCTTAGGAGGACGTTTGAGTCGTATTCCTTTCATTACTCTACGAACTAGTGGATTAGTACCAATAGAAAAATCATTTGAGAGGGAGTGACCTGCAGAGATTGCAGATCTGTAACAATTAACTGTTCTATACGAAAGTCCGGATTTAAAAAGATCTGCTAGTAAATTTGCTACTTCTACAGAAGGAGCATCGACGGGATCCAAATCCATTTCCAAGCACCAACCACACCACTGTTTCCAGGAACTAATGTATCTCTTCCTTGTTCCTGGAGCCCATGACTCATCCAAACAATCTTTAGCCTCTCCTGAATGGCCCGAGTATCTCCTTGAACCCCTGAATTCTTCCAGGCAAGAAGGTCCATTTTGTCTTCTAAGAGAAGAGGGTGTAACTCTCCGTCGGGACCGTGAAGGTTGGTCCAAACTCCCTGGGATAAGGCGAGGAAAGTCTACTGTTAATTCCATCACCCCTGGGAACCATATTTGAGAACTCCAAAAGGGAGTAATTAGAATAGTGGGGCAATGTTCCCTTCGAACTTTCAAGAGAACTCTCTGTGTTAGAGCAAACGGAGGGAAGGCATAAGAGTTCAGGGACTTCCAAGGTTGGACAAGACCGTCCACTGCTAATGCTAGAGGATCTGGTCTCCAACTGAAGTAGCGACTTATCTGAAACGTAAGTGTGCTTGCAAAAAGATCTTTTTCAAAGGGTCCCCACAGATCTGAAATTTTCTGGAATACTGAAGGATTCAATTTCTAGTCGCTGAAGTCTCTTAGGAACCTAAAAATCCAGTCTGCCCTCGTGTTTAGATGGCCTGGGATAAATTCCACTCTCAGAGATATCTTGTGACTCCAACAGACATACCAAATCTTTTCTGCTAGATCCGCTAGAGGTTTCAATCTTGCTCCCCCTAGTCGATTGACATATGAAACGACTGAGAAATTGTCTAGTTTGATCAGAACTACATTGTTTTTGAGGACAGACTTGAAGCTCGTTAGGGCATTCAAGCATGCTAACATCTCCAGAGAATTTATGTGAAGGGTTAGTTCTTCTTTTGAACATTTTCCCCTAGTTTCCATCCTTCCAAGCCTGACACCCCAGCCTAAATTGCTCGCTTCGGATTCCAAAGTAAAATCTGGGGTATTCCCGAATATTGTTATTCCATTCCAACTGTCTAAGTTGTTTTGCCACCATAGAAGGTCCTCCCGAGCATCCTGGGACAGGGGAACTACATCTGAGTACCAAAGACCCTTCTTCAGACCTGAAGCTTTTAGTCTCTGTAAGGCCCTTAATGAAGTGTGCCTGGAGAGATAGCTTGAATGGACGAAGATAAAAGACCCACTATTCTTGCTAGTTCCCTTTAGCTTACTTGGTCCTTGGATAAAACATAAGAAACTTATTTTTTTATTTTTGATAGTTTCTTCTTGGGAAGTTGTAATTGGGTTAGGGGTATGTTCACCTGAAAGCCTAGAAACTCCAGGTTCTGCGAAGGTGTCATAATGGATTTTTCCACATTGATGATAAAGCCAAGACTCTCCAAGAGATGCTCAGTCCAGTTCATGTGGGTCAAGAATTCCTCTTTGTTCCAAGACATCAGTAAGATATCATCCAGATAGATAATAAGGCAAACTCTTCTTCTCCTTAAAAAGGGTGACTACAGGCCTCATCACCTTGGTGAAACACCAAGGGGCTGAAGATAGACCAAAGGGAAGACATTGGAATTGGTAGGTTATGTTTCTCCAAATGAACCTCCGGTATTTCTGTGAATTTGGAGCCATAGGGATTGTGAAGTATGCGTCTTTGAGATCCAGTTTTATGAGCCAATCTCCTTCTTGGAGAAGATCCCTCAGAAGGTGTATACCTTCCATTTTGAAATGTCTGTATACGAGGAAAGAGTTAAATTGTTTTAGATTTATTACAGGGCGCCAAAAACCCTTTTCTTTTTACCACACCAAAAAGGTTGTGCTCACAAAGCCCCGACCAGAGTTTTGAACGATGCGAATCGCACCTTTTTGTAACATTTGGTTCACCTCTGCATCTACCAAACTTGATTGTTCTTTGTCTAGGGAAAGTTCCCTGGGTTGTATGGTTTGAAAGGGAATAGAAATGAAGTCTATCTTGAACCCTCTTACAGTTTCTAGGACCCAAGCATCGTTTGTTATAGAAGACCAAATGTGACTGAAAAGGGAGAGTCTTCCCCCTACCTTTGGGAGGGAAGAACCAGAAAGAGGAGTTCTTATCTTGTCCCTGATTTTGGAATCTTCCACGACTGTTTCCGCCTCTGTTTCGATTGTTGCGGCCTCCTTGGTGGGAAAAGTTGTTGTTTCCCCTGTAGTTTCCTGAATAACCACGTTGGTTTTGTTGGTAATAGGATCTGTTGTAACCGCGGCCAACAGCCGTTCTTCCCCTGCCGACCCTTCCAAAAAATCTTCCGCCAAACATGCGCCTCATATTTGTCTGGGCTTTGTTTAAGGCGGAGAAAGTCGATACGTATTTGCCAAGGGTTTTGATGAAGGTCTCTCCGAAGAGAAGACCATTCGGGTCTCCTTGGACATCTTTGTTGGCCAAATCTCCTAACTTTGGAGTCATGCGCATTAGAATCGCTCTTCTCCTCTCTGAGGTAAGATTTGCGTTAGCGTTTCCCAATAGGCAGATGGCACGTTGGCTCCAACCTCTAAGAAGCTCGGTATCAACTGGAGTCCCATGCATGGAGGCCTTCTCAGCCAGGTCAAGGATCCTAGCCAGAGGGCCACGGGTATCTAAAAGTTTGTCTTGACACTGCTTAAGGCAGCGTTCCAGACCTTTGCGAGGATCTTTCCCAGTTTTAAATAACAAGGTCAGGAGTTCAGGGTCAAGATTGGGAGTTGTGCCCGCTTTGTTGTCCAAAAAGTGTCTTGGGCATTCAGATTTCATAAGACTACGTGAATCTTTTTCAAGTGGCTTCCTAATCCAGACTTTAATAAATTGAGAGACATGATCCAAGGGCCACCACTCGGACCCTCTAGGGTGGGTGATCTTAGAGGGATTACACATCTCATTGCCTGATGGATCTTTAATAGTGTTAGAATTATTACTAGAATGAGCCAAGTCATTATCAAGGAGGTCCTCCTCAAACTTTTCTTGAAGGTCAAAAATGTCCTCTTCGGCCTTCTCGTCCAAATCTAATGGGGACAGGTGATCGTCATCATCATTGACGAGGTCAATTGTGCCGCGATGGACACCTAATCTGTGTGTGCCGCGAGGGGCACCTGTGCTTTTTGCGCCATTAAGGCCGCACCATCTTTTTGTGCCGCTCGAGGCACCCATATCATTTGTAGCGCAAAGGCTACCAATAGATAAAAGCCTGTTTCTGGTCCCCCATGGGATATTTTGAGGCTCAACATGTTTAGTCTTTTTTACTGCCTTACCGCCCTTAGAGGGGAGTGTATCCACCTCCTCATCTGATGAAAACACTGTTGGTTCATCAAGGGTGTCCCTTTTCCGTTTACTAAGTGCTGCTTCCACATCTTCTTAAGGGGAGCACTTCAATTGCCTCTCAAAGAGGTTCATAAGGGAGGCTTGAGTAAGGGGGGTCTAATTATTAGAGAAGGAGTCCTCTTGTGACATAATGTATCAAAAGTATATTAACAAAATATATGTCAAAACAAGAAAAACTATTCTTTCCCCCCCTTTTTTTGGGGGGGGGTAACCTAAACTTGAATTGTACTAGTTCAATTAAGCGCTAAACGTGGAAGCGCTAGTTGTATTTAGTTAGTAGTTAAAAGGTTACCAGGGCAAAAGGGCAGCCAGAGATCGTTGCGCAGTGTCTTGATGAGAGGCTGAAGACGGGCCGTTAATTGAGCGCTGCGGGTCCCCATGGAAACACGCGGCGCGAGAGTAAGACCCGAGCTCTGCTTACTTTTAAATTTTAGCTTTGCGGGTCACAAAAAGAGCAACGAGCTCTCATTTTGGCAAAGCGGGTCACCTTCCTGTAAACGGAGGGACCCGGAAGCAAATCGCAGACCTCGGAGCGCGTCTGAGGAGCTGCTTCGAGTACGCGCGGTGCCCCTAATTAAAAAGGCATCGAAGCGCGTTGAAGCTCCTGGCACAAGACAAGTCAACACCGATTCACGTCAAGGAAGGGGAGCGCGTCTAAAGATAGATCAGACGCTTGTTGTTAAAATGAAAGGAGGGAAATACACTTCTACGAGCTTGAAGCGGACACTTGTTCCTATGCCTATCCGATTGTTAAAAGGTCTACAACAAAGAAATAAGAAAGAATAAAGGGCCCAAATTGGAAGGGTATCCCTGAAAGGTAGGAAGTTAGAAAAAACGTACCTAGTCGATAAAAGAGGAGAGATGTAATATTTTAAAATCTAACAGATTAAAATGAAAAATGGGGTTATAATAAACATTTCAAATGTGTTGAAAAGATTAAGTAGCGTCTAAAGAGACAAACAAGATGGCTAAATTTCTTAAAATACTAAATAAAACAGTTTAAATGTCTTAAAGTATAAAAGGAATTGTGGTTGTGTAGTGCACACCTTGTTCTCTACGCTTGTTATTTGTGAAATTCTTTTCCTTATTTTTCATGGGGTGTGCTGGGTGGGAAGGAGGAGCCACTCTCCACGGGAATTAAGATGAATATACACTAGTGACTGACGTAATTAGACCCTACCCGCACTACTGATGGTAGAAATCCATCTACCTATGTACTCTATTAATTTCTCAAAAGCTTTTATATGAATTCAAAAGTTTTAATGATGATTTATCATATCATAATTTCAAGTTAGTGAACTTTTGCACATAATTAACTTTACAATGTTTCTTCAACCTGTTCTAGACATAACAAATTCTGTCTAAACCAGAAAATAAATACAATGCATTACAATAAACAAATCGTCCAATCCCAATGCATTTTGGGAAAGATTTCCCTTCGTCAGGGGCACTGAAAAACATAAAATGAATATTCCTTTGTAAACAAGAGTGATCCGTAATGCAACACATACAATGTTAACATATCAGTTACACATTTCAAGCTTTCAATGTCAGAATATGCATGCAGAGGGGCTAGGCCTAGCATCCTCATAAACACAAATGACACCAAAGATATCATCGTGAACCAACAAAAGGTTTGGCTAATGTGCAGTAAGGCCAATCCTTATAAATTAATAAACAACAACCAATTGCCAATACTGCAATTTGTTCATCTCATGACTGAACCATGAAGAACAGACTCAAACTGATTCTTCACAAGATTTTTTCATTAGAATTAATCTATTTATTTCGAATACAAAATCAAAACACTATCTTAAAACAATACATTTTTGTTCATTCTCAACAATATTACATTAACAGGTGAGAGAAAAGAAGGGGGAAGAATCCTACCTAAAAAACATTTTCATTCGCTACTCACTAGCATTCTATCAAACATTCACTCATGAATCCTCATTCATACTCATATATACAATTCTTTTCGGAAACATGAAAAGAGTTAGAAGGAAAGAAGGAAAAAGAAGATCAAAAATGAAAATAATAGACAATGGATCTATTCTACACAATTTGATACTGGTCAAATGGTATACTTCAAATATGCTTGCAAAACTAAAGTCATAAATTTAAACAGTAGGCCATCTGGGGGGACAGCGGCACTAGTTGTGTGGAAAGAGGTAACGTAGAGATACAAGAGAAACCGGCATGAAAGTCGAGGTGCAAAGGTCAAAAGACGGCGTGAACAGGTTGGAATGGGGGTGGGGGTCTAGGATGAAGATGGGAAGTAAAGAACAAGGCGCAGCGGGGATGGAGGCAGTTGAATCACTAGAGACTCAAGCATGAACAATATGAAGGGGAAACGAGCACTGTCCTTCACAAAAAAAATATATATATACCTTCAATCCTCTCTGCACGACCCAGCCGGCGCCCTGCCAAAGGATGAACCACAGACACCTAAAGAACGTGGAATGCAGGTCTTTTATTTTTCAATGCTTTGTCAGACGCGTTTCGAAAACCGTAGTTTTCTTTCTCAATGTACAAACATATAGTCCACTTTTGGTTTTTATACCATTTTTTCAAAATGTGATGCTTTCACCCTCTCCATGTGACAAAATAAACAGAAAGGAAATACTGGTCAGGTATGCATGCTGGGACTTGTAGTTTGCAAGACCTCATCCAACAATTTAGCATATGTATTTTGCATAGTTACCGCCTGAATGCAGTAAAATAACTCGCTGCAGCATAGAATGCACAAACTATATCCATGGTTTTCAGTCATAATTCAAGTTGATGTTTTCATAATATAATATTATCACCTTTGATATGTTTCAAAATGAATATAAATAAATATATAAATATAACCATTAGAAAAATATATATATACATATGACCCATATAATATCAAAAGCACATATATAAATATATATCTATTGTCAATTGATAAAAACAGGCATCATATATGTACAGAATGCAATATAAAAATAGAAATCGACTATTAAAATAGAGAGTCTAAAATTCTACACAATTATTACGGAATAAATTCCTGATTTCATTATTCGGTGAACATCATCAACCAGTGGAAAACTATATATATAAAATTTCTCTCGCAATTCCCCAATCACCTCCAGATTCGGTTTTCAAGGAAAAACGGCACACCAGGTAGGTCCAGGCACAATTAATTTTTAATGTGCACTCTCCAAACAAAGACGACGCGTTTCGGCGTGAAGTGTGTGTGTGTGTGTATATATATATATATATATATATATATATATATATATATATATATATATATATATATATATATATATATATATATATATATATATATATATATATCCAACGCCAAACCCCACGATCCTCTGGATTCGTTTTTAGATAAAGAGCACTCAAAGCCAATATAGCGTGGTTTCGCCAAGTTGTTTAATAGCAGAAACTTTTTGCAGTTAGTCAAGGTTACAAACGCGTTTCGGCATTGCCGCCTTCGTCAGTGTAAACTCGCACTTGTTTGTTTGGTGATTTAAATAAAACCATGGTGACAACCTGTCACATGTTCTAAAAGGATAAACATAAAAAACGGCACAAAGCTTGTAATTGCATCATTACTTGTGGCGGCCATCTTATAATGGGTTCAGTACTACATTATATCAATCATTTCGATATCACTTGGTACCATAATGTTATGCATTCAACATATTCATTTACATAGTTCATATAATAATATCAATCTATTAACTGATTCAATCATTCATGTGTTTGTATTAATGGTAACTTGTGTTATCATTTATATTCTCGGACGCCTGTTTTGACAGTGCCGTTGATTCGCAAAGCCCACAACGATCCCATTTAGGGTTTTGTCGAATGGTTCACGTTTTTGAGGTACATGGAACAATTATCTGTTTCAAGTTAGATACAATCAAGCCCTGAATGGGCCAATTTCATATTAGTCATGTTGTGTGCTTACACAATAGTCATTTCTAATTGTTCCTATACTTTTTGATAGCTAAATATTATTTTGTTTTCAGGGGTTGGGCAGACAGCATTTTTGTTTTCATCTCCTTTCTCTATTTGCTCTCTCAGGGTTTACATGTTTTCGCAGGGGGTCCAGGATGACAACATTTTAGATATGGGTCCACATCTCTTTCTCGTTGTTCATCCCGCCTGGGGTCTTGGTCTGGAGCTGGATAATGAACCTAGATTCTAAGGTTCTTAACTTTTTTACCCAGTTCCCCCCTCTGTCCGTTCTGACTAATTGGCCCAGTATAAAATAGGTCAGGAGACTGCTGTTGCTGTTATGTATTTGTTCAAAATGGCGAGCTACTGGATAGCTTGGATCTTTTGAGGTGATAGCCCTCATATGTTCAAGGACCCTAAGCTTAGTTGGTTTCACTGTGCTCCCTATATACTTTTATATATATATATATATATATATATATATATATATATATTAACAGGATCCCAACCGATTCTTGCAGCGGTTTAAGCAGGCGCAGACCTCCTCTCCATCAGTAAATTAGATGTCAGATGTTAGAATCATTAAAAAGCCATCACACTAGTCAAAGTGCCAGCAGTGCATATTTATTTGAAAGTGTGTCAGAGCAAGTGCCCTCCCTGACGCGTTTCGCTCCGCGGACGGAGCTTGGTCACATATATATATATATATATTTTTTCCAGGAACTTCGTCTTAATATCTACTGCTGCCAGGACAAAAAAAACGAACCGGACCCATTCAGGTAGATTTGCTGAATTCTTTTATTTAGTGCATCCCTCTGTCCGCCATGACGCGATTCGGGCCCTAGAGCCCTTGATCACATCACATGGTCAACCTATCATCGTGATTTAAAGTGCATACACGGGTCATCTGACCATGGGCCTATAGAAATGAACAACAGACTTCCGCCTAATCCACAATAATTAAACAAAATATATATATTATATATATATTACATCTAACATCACCACCTGCTGACTGCGTTTCTAGATGTGGAAACTCAAATGTGCAAGGAATAAGCATATTCTTTCCGCCTTTACTCAGTGAGATAACTCAGTGGATGTTCTGTATCTTCTGCGGATTCCTATGACTGATCTTTATTTCACATGTGTGAATCCCAGTATGCCTAACTCAGCATTTTATCCTTCACAAGCTTACGAAATAGAGTACTTAATCTATAATGTAATAGTAGTTCTGTTATAAACTCTGCAAAACACCAAGGCACTTTGGAGGGAATAATACACACTACACACACATGACTATAATTATTATTACTCTCTAAAAAGATTATCGTGTGTTTCCTTTCCTAAGTTTGCACAATTCAGTTGGGCCATGCTCAAAGATACTAACAGTCTTTGGGCCATATGTAGGACACCAAATACCAGTCGGTAAAGGCCGTTACCGACCGGTATTTGGTTTTTGATATGTAGGGGGCCTAATATTTACAGAATCAGTAAATGTACCGATTCGGTAAATTTACAGATTCGGTAAAATACAGAGTCAGTAAATTTACTGATTCGGTAAAATACCGAATCAGTAAATCTAAATGTAGGTGGCACTGAAAACAGTGCCACAGGCCCTTAAGAATTTGTTATTTACCACAAAATAATATTTGGTGGTAAATAACGATTTCCTGTGTACATGCACACCTGTGCATGTACACCTGTGCCATGTGACACACATACATGCCCTTAGGGCATGTATGTGTGCCACATGGCACGCAAGCCAGACTCGGGGGTGCAACATGGTGTCAAAGTGACACCCTATCCCCTTGACAATTCGATAATTTTACCGAATCATACCGATTCGGTAAAAATTACCGAATTATTTCCTACATCTCATTTACCGAATCTAGAATACTGAATCGGTAAAATTCGGTATTCTCGAGTCGGTAAATGAGATTGACCTACATTGGGCCCCTAGTTCCTTACACTGAGCTTGTGGGCATCAAATCTGCTTTGGAGGCTGGAGGGGGAATTAAGAATCCAAGACTAGTCAGCCCTAGGCCCTCCACTGAGCTGGCAGTCAGAATGCTGATTTTTAGGTCGAGGACCGTAGGCTGCCCTTGCGCAGTCTCGGTCTGAGAATTAATGTTTTCTAGAGTGGGGCTTGAACCCGTCCCTCTTCTCCATTGGCTGGCTTCCTAAACGGAGGCCAGCCATTGGAGGAGAGGGGCATCACTCCGTTCAAGCCCCGTCCTTTTCGGATTCGGGGGCGTGTTTTTTGCGTTCTTTCTCGCTGTGACGTCATCCGTCACTCAACTGCAAAAACCACGCCCCCGAATGTGAAAATGGTGCCGCTTTTGTGACGCCATTTCTGCCCGACCGTCCTCTGGTGAGTGCTTGCTGTCCTGCCCCCTCGTTGCTCGTGCTTGCTCCCCTGCCCCCCCCTTGTTGCTTGTGCATGCTGTCCTGCGCCCCCCTCGTTGCTTGTGCTTGCTGTCCTGCCCCCTCGTTGCTCGTGCTTGCTCCCCTGCCCACCCTTGTTGCTTGTGCATGCTGTCCTGCGCCCCCCTCGTTGCTTGTGCTTGCTGTCCTGACCCCTTGTGCTTGTGCTTGCTCCCCTGCCCCTACGTTGCTCGTGCTTGCTGACCTGCCCCCCCCTCGTTGCTCGTGCTCGCTGTCCTCCCCCCCCCTAGCTTGGGCTTGCTGTCCTGCCCCCCGTTGATTGTACTCGCTGACCTGCCCCCTCGTTGCTCGTGTTTGCTGTCCTGCCCCCCCTTGTTGCTCGTGCTTGCTGTCCTGCCCCCCTCGCTGCTCGTGCTTGCTGTCCTGCCCCCCGTTGCTTGTGCTTGCTGTCTTGCCCCCTCGTTGCTTGTGTTTGCTGCCCCCTCGTTGCTTGTGCTTGCTCTCCTGCCCCTGCTCCCTCGTTGCTTGTTGTGCCTCTGTGCCCTGCTTGTGATCCGGTTTTTTGTGCCTCTGTTCCCTAGGGCGTTACTGGGCAGAGGGCTCTGTGTGTGTGTGTGTGACTCTGTGTGTGTGTGTGTGTGTGTGTGTGTGTGTGTGTGTGTGTGTGTGTGTGTGTGTGTGTGTGTGTGGCTCTGTGTGTGCGTGTGTGTGTGTGTGTGGCTCTGTCTGTGTGGCTCTGTCTGTATGTGTGTGTGGCTCTGTGTGTCTGTGTGTGGCTTTGTCTGTGTGTGTGGCTTTGTCTGTGTGTGTGGCTTTGTCTGTGTGTGTGTGGCTTTGTCTGTGTGTGCGTGGCTTTGTCTGTGTGTGCGTGGCTTTGTCTGTGTGTGCGTGGCTTTGTCTGTGTGTGTGTGTGGCTTTGTCGGTCTGTGTGGCTTTGTCTGTGTCTGTGTGTGGCTCTGTCTGTGTGTGGCTCTGTGTGTGTGTGTGTGTGTGTGTGTGTGTGTGCGTGTGTGTGGCTCTGTGTGTTAGTGTGTGTGGCTCTGTGTGTGTATGTGTCTCTGTGTGTGTGTGGCTCTGTGTGTGTGTGGCTCTTTGTCTGCTAATACTCTACTACTCTCTAATGCTCACCAATTGCCATTGTAAATGACAATACCATTTATTTACTTTTTTTTAAAACAAAAAATGAAAACAATGCCATTTGCAATGCCAATAGCTCTAACTTTAATAAAGCCGAGACCATTGCATTGTAAATGCTTGTTTTTCACTGTTGGTAAAGACCATTGTAAAGAGCTTTAATACAATGGTGTGTCATTTTAATTTAATAGTTTAAGAAGATAATGATGTAAAATGTATTTAGGTCCAGAGTGGTGGTGCATTTTTCAATAGAAGTAATTCTGATAGCACGCTACTACATATATATTCATGTGTATCCTATAAAACAAAATCAAAACCTAATCATCAACAGTATAACGCTGCTGTTAGGTAACCTCGGTATACATGATTCTACAGCTAAGACCATATGTAATATAAGATCATGTTATACTGTCAGGATATGCATCCAATATGTTCTAGAATTACGTGTCTATGCTTTATATTCAATGCATTATACTGTTCACTCAATTTTTGCAGAATATCCACTGGTTCATCATCTTATGCACAGCCTACACCCCCTCCCTATGATGTATCCATCCTTTCCGACTGTGTATCTATTTTGTTTACCACTGTCTACCTCTGCCTGTAAAAGTTTAATCAAATACTTTGAACTATAAAAAAAAATCAAAACATATTCTTAGGTTCATTTCAGCTACAAATAATCGATGCTATACATTATAGTAGTCACTGTCTGTGCACGATTTGTTCAGAAAGCAATTCCGCCTTGTGACAAATATTTTGGGTTGCCTTGTTCCAGAATTAAAAGACGCCACTTCATCCCGCCTTCTGAGACGAAAGAATGTTTTTTCGTGAGAGTGTTGAATGCACCACTGGAGGGTTCATTCCCGCCGGACACGTTTGCATAAAAATAGCAGCTTTACAGTAAATCTTAAAATATGTACTGAAACCGTTTCCTTATTCCGCATTCCATTTCAGCCATCTTTGCATTTGTTTATGGCTTCGAAAGATAGCCCACACCTGTTTAACCATTTCAGCTAACTGTTTTTTTGTTTTATTTATTTTATTTTATTTATTTATTTATTGGTGCAATTTTATATAGCGCGAACTTTACCCGAAGGTGTCAGAGCGCTTTACATAAGAACCATTTGAGAGCATAGCAAATTTTTGCTTTACATAAGAACCAGTTGAAAACTTAAGGATTTAGGATTACATGCGTTACATAGAGGATACAAACAGAAAAAAAATGCAAATGTACAAGAGGTAAAGTCACATCTGTTCAGATCTGTGGCAGAGGCTTAGTGCTGACTCCATGTCCGAATTCCAAAATATGCACTTGATAAAAATGTACATATAATTCCAATTACAAAGCCAGTGGTGAACCCGAATATAGGGACATTGCTTTGGGTCCCTTTGGATTCAGGAGCTGTGTGCATTCTGGTTGGTGTTCTACTGTGGCTCGCTCTGATCACCGCCGGCCGCAGGGCGCTCACTCGGAAAGATTGTTAAGTGTTGGTTTGAGGTGACTTCAGTACCGCCCTCTTCTCCCCTATCACTTGTTTATTCCTGAAGAGGATGCATTGGACATTTGAGGTCATGCCTAACGGCTAGAGCGGTCGACCGCGAAGTTAGGGACTGTGTTGGCTTTAGCGGTTATTGTTAGGTTTGTCGGGGTATCCCCAGGGAAATCTGAAGGATTTGGGGGGCCCGGGGCCAAACATATTTTGAGGGCCCCTGTTTGGAACAGCTTTAAATTTATGATTTTATTTCAGCTCTTTGATGTCCTCTTTGGCCAGGTCACTGACAGTGCACATCACATTCATCCGAATTCTAAATGTGTTTGCATGTAATATTCAGGGATAGTGAAGTATGTTTGTAATATTGTATCACAGCAGCAGCTGACTAACATTACTGCAAATAATCTCGGTGACACCCTCCCATTTCTCATATATGAGATTGTGATAAAAAAGAAACTTTTTTGTGGATGTCACATGAAACCTAAACATAGCATTTCTCTGCAAAATGTCTGTAATAGGCTGTCAAACATCAACCACATTAAACATAAATTAAAGGAAACAGTATTTAAAACAATATGTTTAAGAATGATTCAAGGTCACCAGGGCAAGCCTTTCTGCAGAACCGATCTGGCTCTATCAGGGGCCCCCCTGAAAGGCTGGGGCCCTGGGCCAGAACCTACTTTGCCCATGCCTTAAAACGTCTCTCGGTATCCCATCAAAGGCGAGAGGATGTGGCCTAACTGCTAGCGCAGTGGACCTCAAATTTGTGGTACCGGTTTCGAGTCTCGGCAACGACGCTAAACATCCTGTGATTCTGGGCAAATCATTTAATCTCACCGTGCCTAACAAAAAATGAACGCATCCATCTGTAACGCAACTGGTCCTCGTGTAAAGCACCCTGATATCTTCGGGTCAAGTCTGCGATGTACAACCCCCACCTCGCCCAAAAAATACCTAATCAAGATGAGACTCCTGGCTAGCACTGCGATTATGGACTTTATAGGACTACACCTTTTCAGGTTGTGGTTGTATGTGGGCAAATGCATGGCTGTTTGAGGTTCACCTGGGCATATGGGTACCTGGACACTTTAGGCTGTAATTTCATAAGACTGCATTAAAGATGATGCCATCATATACATAGGCTATATATGAGTGCATTATGGCTGCACCACGGCATAACACGTATGTGCACCCGGCACATTAGCAGTATGATAGTTATTATATGGGTGGTAACAAAAATCAACATTTATTTGCGTTAATAGTGGTTTTGCAATTTTAATAATCTTGCACTTAGTGTTAATTTTACTTCTGTGATGTCAGTTCCTGCGAAGTCATCTTAATAAAATGTCAGTTTCTTGTGATGTTATCAGGGTCATAGGTCATGTGATGTACCTTCTGCTACACCTAGCATTTTGATGAATTGATGTCTGTGCTTATAAATGCATATTTCCATTTTATTTTTGAAATTTACAAAACAACGAACAATTTAAAAACTATGGTCTGACATTCTCAGGAGTATGCGTAGAAAAATAATGAGAATTGCAATTTATGCAACTGTGAAATCATTTCCACATGTGCACGTTTACATTGTGTGCAATTATTCATGTGAAAATGTTTTGCATGACTGCAATTGCATCTCAAAACCTTTTTTTTCCTTCGCAGGGAAACGATTTTTTTTTTTTACCTTTGGAGAAACACCTTTCCTTAAACCCACGCCCAACCCCCCTTCCATATCTCATTTTTGGGCATTTTCCCATTCCCACTCTAGAAACGCGTTTACTCTTGCTGTTTAAAAGGATTACATCTCTATTTTCAGATAGGCAAAGGTCTGCGAAAAAAAGTTCGTATTGTCCACAAAGAATTATGTTTTGGGGTGTTCCCAAGATGTCCTGGGTATTCCCACCCTGGAACACCCCACTCCCCATACCTCGCAGACGATTAAGTCAAACGAATAATTTACTTGTGAGTAAGTTTTGTTTCAAGTGTAAAGCCACATTTTGTGAATATTGAAAATGCCTTTACACCTGCATACACACACTTTATGAATTGGCCCAACACAACAAACATTTGCCTTTATATTATTTTATGTTTGTAATAGAGATTTTACATAGGAAAGTCTAGTCAATATATAACCATTTTTATGTAAAGGAAACAGAATTTCTACTTTTACTTTTTTGTACTATGTGTAAGATATTCATGGAACAAACTATGTTTTTCCTCAATTTACCCAAATGTTATACATTTAAAAAGTAGATTAGTACATTTTCTCCAAATTTGCTTAATAAACTCATGACAATGGTGTGAAATAAGTTTTCCTCTTCCCTTTGAACAGATTAAAAATTTGAATACAGAGCTAGTGATTCTCTCTCAATCCTTTAAAACACATCTTGGCTTTGCTCATCACAGGTTCTCTGTTTGCCATGCGCCGTCTGTGTGACTTCACTTACTGGTATTGTGAAGGTGCAGTTGTCTCCTCCATGACTAACTAGCCCTGCGTGACTGATTGAACCCGATGCTCCGGATTCAGCAAGTCTGAACTTAAAGTCAAGAGAGACTGGAAGACTGAGTCCTACTATAAGCACTACTGACAGATCCAGAGAGAGAGAAACTATACCGAGCCTCAAAACGGCTCCGCGTGTATCCAAGCCACCCCCAACATGTCCCTACTGCGTTTCCCTTTTGATTCTGGTGCAAGTGGATAGAAAGGTGTTTGTTTTTGGCAGCTTTACGTGTTTTGGCTGAAGGATGTCTTGCCACTTACTGTCAACAATAGGAATAGATCATCAAACTGAGCTCCTGCCCTATGTCACTTGCTCAGCTGTCCACATGGAGGCTACATTCAGGGTAAGCCAGAAGGAGCTCCACGATTTATTCCATCCATCCATCCATTCACCCACCCATCAAAACACCCACCCAAACATCCAGAGACTCACCCAGCCATCCATCTGACCACCCATTCAACAGTACCCCCCTCCAAAAAAAACCCCATCTATCTATCTACCCATCCTTCCTTCTATTTAGCTTCATACCAGATATGGTAAAGGTTGTCTATTTTGGTCATGCTATGTTAGCGCCCACAAATCAATGTTTCTATTTTGTCTATGACAGACAAAGTGAATATAGCAAACTTTATAATTGGTCACGTGGTGCTAAGAAGCACCTCAGGGCAATTTAGCACTTCCTATTTGCTATATAAAATCGCTTAATGATTTAAATAGATGCCATATATTATCATGATTGACGTGTTTACGTGCCAGTGACGTGTGTAGCTCGAAGACATGAAGTGAATGCCCCCTGTGAGTTAAAGGAATGCTGCAGTTTCAAAAACACTAAAACTATGAGTTTATCAAACAGTTATAAAACTGTAATGCAAACTGCTCATTGTTGTTGCCCTGTTTTAAGCTTCAGTCTTATCTCCCCAATATCCACAAGCCACTCTGTAAAATCCTCGGCTCCTCCCTATCTGATATTACTCATTAGTGAAGATGCTAGAGTCAATGAGACAAGGTTACTGAAAGATTAGACCTCTGTGTGTGTGTGTGAAGGGAAGGGGCTGGGCACATAAGGTGCGGTCATTTGCAGATAACCCACTGCATACCAAAAGGTCAGGAGTATCTTGTGGTGGATGAGACAGCTTTATCTTATCCGCATGTCATGTATACTGTCATAGTCTTGGGACCACAGCAAACACAAGGAGATGAATGACAGAGTTCTGAAACTTTTCGGACAGTCATCCCCAGTCACAGTTCTGGGTTGAATCCATCATCATTCTTTAGCACACTTCGCCACCTCAGTTCAGACCCAGCTATATGCAAATCAGTCTTGACCCTGTGCCTCATGGGAACAGTCCAGCCCGAACTGCCAAGCCAGGTCTTCCCTGAACCGGAAACAAGCATCCTGGGACCGGTTTCTGGGTAGCACTGTTCATCATCCAGGCTAGCTTGAATCTAGTGGCAAAGTGGGCAAGGGACCCACGTCTGGGCATACCCTGCCAACTTAGGGCGAACAAAGCAAACACAAGGGGATGATGGACGGAGTGCTTAAACTTTTCAGACACTCACCCCAGTCACAGATCTGGGTTGAATCCATCATCATTCTTTAGCTCACTTCGCCACCTCTGTTCAGACCCAGCTACATGCAAATCAGTCTTGACCCTGTGCCTCATGGGAACAGTCCAGCACAAACTGCCAAGCCAAGTCTTCCCTGAACCGGAAACAAGCATCCTGGGACCGGTTTCTGGGTAACTCCGTTCATCAGCCAGGCAAGCTTGAATTCAGTGGCAAAGTGAGCAAGGGACCCACGTCTGGGCATACCCTGCCAATTTAGGGCGAACAAAGCAAACACAAGGAGATGATGGACGGAGTGCTGAAACTTTTCAGACACTCACCCCCAGTCTTGGGACCACCTTCTCTGTGTGCAGTAGCTACTTTGGTGCTGTGCTTTAGCCAGAAATACACAATATGATGTTTCCCATTGTGCAATAGGCAAGACCACTGGAATTATGTTTCTCCAGTGGAGAAGACCAAATCATGTGTCCGAGTTCACTAAATTATGTGGCAAGAAAAGGCAATTATGCGGTGTAATACCACATATTTAGTGAGACTGGTGATTCATTTTGTTATTTTTACACATTAGCACTGTCTTAGCATAGGTATCATCTCATTAATACCACTTTATAACTCATGTACAGCAATAAACAACTGAAAGGATGCCCTTCGAGCCCTTCTCGATTAAGGGGAGAAGGCAGCCCTGGTCCTTCACCTCCTCTCAGCAGTGTTCGACACGGTATCCCACAACATGCTGATCACTCAACTACACAACAGCGGTATCCAAGAAAATGCCCTCAGATGATTCACCTCTTTCCTCAGTGGTAGAAGACAGACATTCTGCCTCCCTCCTTTCACCTCTGAACTCAAGGACATAATCTGCAGGGTCTCTCAGGGTTCCTCCCTCAGCCCCACCGTCTTCAACACCTACATGACCCCCTTGGCCAACATTGTCAGATTGCACGGACATCTTCTCATACGCAGACAACACTTAACATACCCTATTCCTCTCCAGGGATCCATCCACCACCATAGCCAAATTCCACAAATGTATGACGAGCGTCGCCAACTGGATGAGAGAGAACTGCCTGAAACTCAACACCAACAAAACGGAAGTTCTGATCTTTGGCAAAAACTCCCCCCACTGGCAAGCCTCCAGGTGGCATGCATAACTAAGCTGAATACCCCTCCCCCTTCCGATTATGCTGGAAACATCAGCATCATCCTCGACAGCAAATACACCATGAACTCCCAGGTCAAAGCAGTCTCATCCGCCTGCTTCTTCACCCTATGCAAGTTGGTGAAAATCTTCAAGTGGCTCCCCAACAACACCAGACGCACTGTCACGCAGGCTCTCATCATGAACAGACTCGACTACGGTAACGCCCTTTACTACAGGATCTCTGCCCACCTCCTCAAGAGGCTACAGGCCATCCAGAATGCTGCAGCCAGACTCATCCTCTACCTTCGTTTAGGACTCGCATCTTTCCCCCACCCCCGCCACCTCAAAGAACTTCACTGGCTTCCGGTACAGTAGAGCTGCCAATTTCATATACTGGGCCATGCATACAAGGCCCTCATAACCTCGGACCTGCCTACATCAACCGAGCCCTAAACGTTCATCAACCAGCTAAACCACTCCATCCCTATCAATTGCCTGCACTCCCCGCATCCACAGAAGCACCAGCGGATTACTCTTCTTTTCCCACCTCTCAGCAAAGGCCTGGTACGACTTACCCTTTTGGAATGACCTACTCTTGCAGCTCCGCACTTCCCCATCGCTTACGGATTTCCAGAAAGCATTGAAGACCTACCTTTTTGTCTGAGCTTAGCACCCAGCAAGTGCCTGAATACCCTCACAGGTAATTAGTAGCGCTTTATAAAGCAATCAATTGATTGATTGATTGGTGACCAGTCAACCTTCGCAAAGGTTTGAGCAGAACAATGCCCCAACGCTCTTGAGGTTGGGGCCTACGGTACCTCTTAAAATCTAAAAGTTTCACAGATGAATGTAGAGTGTATCCACCTAAAAACAATTCTAGTGTAGTAATAGTCCTGTGCAAATCACGCGAGGAATTCTTTTGTGATCGCAATTTGACAAAATTCACCTTTTTTTATAAGCTTGCTTTTATTCTCCTTGGCTGTTATCATAAATTGCACCATTTTTGTTGAACAATGTTGATTTAATTACTTATTTCACATGACGTGTCCCCATGTCGGTTCAATGATATAGTATACAAGATGTAAATTCTTTTAAAGATATGTTTTATATCTAAATAAAGATTATTATTATTATTAAAAAAAGATGTATTCAGATTGTCTCAAGTATATTCAGGTTGTGCCAGCATGTGCTTCACCCCCTTTAGGGGCTTTGACCGCCTGAGGCTTTTTTTAAGACTCATATAGACATTTGGTTAAGTCCTCCAATGTTATATTCTCTATGGTTCAAGCATAGATAAATAACTCATGTAACCTATGCTCATAGTCCTCCAGTTGTAAATGATCAGATCTTGACTTTATGATGTCACTGAACTCCTTGCGCTGGGCACCATCCAGGTTGTCTTCTTGTGCTCCGTAGCTTGCCATGCTGGTACAGCCTTCCTTTTCTTGATTTCCAGATGTTTCGGATCCAAATCCTACACACCACAATATTTCCTTTAACTCAAGCCTGCTCTTGTACATTGCTTGCGGCTCAAAAGCACACCTGCTGCTGCCTCTCGTCTTTGTCCCACACTTTTGCCGGAGCACCCACACACCCAGCCAGGGAAGGCGCCCTCCTTCTCTCACTCTGTGTAAGTAATGAAATCGACGTTGTTCAACACATATGATGTAATTTATGCTAACACCAAAGGAGAATAAAAGCAACCTTATGAAATAAGAAACATGCACATGTTGTGAAATTGCCTCACAAAAAAATTCCTTACATGAATTGCACAGGACTATTATTAGACTTGACATTTTTGTAGGTGGGAACACTCTACATTCATCTGTGGAACCTTCGTAATGGGCCATCCATTGTCCGACAACACATTTTGCTGCATATTTGGTTGTTCTGATATGTTTGAGCTAGGAAAAGTTTTTTTTAAAATCTGCAAATTCTGAAGCATATCATGGAATGTATGGCACATGTGGCAAATCAATAATTATTTGAACATTCTGTGACCCCAGAATCACATAATTCCAGTGGCCCTGGCAATAGGGCATCAATTTGCCAGTGATAAAACTGTCCATAGGTTGCATTATAGCACGGCTAATGAATAATGGGCGAATGCTTCACATAATTAAGGGGTCACCAGTTGTTGTCCACACGATTTCTAGTCCATTACAGTTTCATAGAAACACGTTGGGTAAATGAGAGTTTGAGTGTGTGTTTGAGGCACCATAGACATTTATGGAAAAATATTTTCTAAATGTTTGCTTCCTCTGTTAGGAATACTCAAGGAGGCATACCTAAGTAGTGACTTGGGGGCTTCTTGGTTGTCTACTGGACACTGAATCTGAAATCCAAGGACCAGCTCTACAAAAATATTTTTATAGTTGCAAATGCTCCAATTCGGAGCTTGAGCCCATAAAAATACTTTCTTTAATATATGAATCCCTTTTTAGGAGTTGGTAAACTTTTACCGTCTAGTAAAATGGGATTGTGACCCCCATACCGATTTATTATTAGGAAGAGGAATGTAGTATGTGTCCCTTCCAAATACAAAATCGATATATCTGTTTTGTGACCAGAAGGCAGTTAGAAAACGTTGAAAATTAGATTACTGAGTTGGGGTGGTAACCCATTACCAAAAGAAACGCACTTCCACTTTGTGACTAAAAATAAATGTGATGAGAACTAGGCCGTGATCTCTGGACCACAACCAACTCTCAATCAATCAATCAATCAAGGAATTTGTAAAGCGCACTACATTCCCATGAGGGTCTCAAGGCGCTGTGGGGGGGCTACTGATCGAAGAGCCAGGTCTTGAGAAGTCTTCTGAAGGTCAGGAGGTCTTGGGTCTGTCGCAGGTTGGTGGGGAGGGTGGTCCAGGTCTTGGCGGCGAGGTGGGAGAAGGATCTGCCACCGGCGGTCGTTTTCTGGATGCGTGGGACCGTGGCGAGGGCGAGGCTTGCTGAGCGGAGGCTGCGCGTGTGGGTGTAGAAGCTGAGTCGTCCATTGAGGTATGCTGGTCCAGCGTTGTGTATTGCTTTGTGTGCGTGGATGATGAGTTTGAAGGTTATCCTCTTGTTGATGGGGAGCCAGTGTAGGTCTCTCAGGTGGGGAGTGATGTGGCTGCATCGGGGGATGTCGAGGACCAATCGTGCCGAGGCGTTCTGGATGCGTTGCAGCCGTCTCAGGAGCTTGGTCGTTGTTCCTGCGTAGAGGGCGTTTCCGTAGTCCATCCTGCTGGTGACGAGGGCCTGGTGACAGTTTTTCTCGTTTCGGAGGGGATCCACTTGAAGATCCTGCGGAGCATTCGGAGGGTGTTGAAGCAGAATGCGGACACGGCGTCGACCTGCTTGGTCATGAAGAGGGTGGAGTTGATGATGACCCCCAGGTTGCGTGCGTGGTTGGTGGGTGTTGGGGCTGTTCCCAGCGAGGTAGGCCACCAGGAGTCGTCCCAGGCTGAGGGGGTGGAGCCGAGGATGAGGACCTCAGTCTTGTCAGAATTCAGCTTCAGCCTGCTGTCCTTCATCTATTCGGCGACGGCCTTCATTCCCCTGTGGAGGTTGGCTTTGACGGTGAGAGGGTCTTTGGTGAGGGAGATGATCAGCTGGGTGTCGTCGGCGTAGGAGATGATGTTGAGGCTGTGCTGGCGGGCGACGTGGGCGAGTGGAGCCATGTAGATATTGAACAACGTTGGGCTGAGAGAGGATCCCTGCGGTACACCGCAGATGATCTCAGTGGTCTTGGAACGGAAGTGGGGGAGGCGGAGGCTCTAGGTTCTGCCGGAGAGGAAGGAAGTGGTCCAGGCCAGTGACTCCTCTTGGATTCCGGCGTCGTGGAGGCGCACTGTTAGGGTGCGGTGACAGACCGTGTCGAAGGCGGCTGAGAGGTCCAGGAGGATGAGGGCGGCTGTTTCTCCTTTGTCCATTAGGGTCCTGATGTCGTTGATGGCGGCGATGAGGGCGGTTTCGGTGCTGTGGTTGCTGCGGACGCCAGACTGGGATGGGTCCAGGATGTTGTTGTCTTCGAGGTATCGGGTCAGTTGTTGACGATTTTCTCTATGACTTTCGCCGGGAATGGGAGCAGGATGATTGGCCGGAAATTCTTGAGATCCTTGGAGTCTGCCTTGGGTTTCTTCAGTAAGGCGTTGATCTCGGCTTGCTTCCAGCTTTCTGGGAAGGTAGCTGTCTTGAAGGAGATGTTGATCGTTTTCCGGAGATGGGGGCGATGGCTGTGCTGGCTTTGTTGAAAATGTGGTGTGGGCATGGGTCTGACGGGGATCCGGAGTGGATGGAGTTCATGGTCTTGATGGTGTCTTCGTCTTTGACGTTGAACCAGGCGATCAGGCGGCTGGTGCACATGGTGGTCACAGGGGTGGTGGGCTCGGCGGTGGATGTGGTGGTCGTGGCGTTGAAGCTGTTGTGGATGTCGGTGATCTTGCAGTGGAAGAAGTTGGCTAGCGAGTCGTACAGGTCTTGAGAGGGGGAATGTCGATAGTGTTGGAGCTGGGGTTGGAGAGTTCTTTCACGATGTTGAAGAGCTCTTTGTTGTTGTGTGCGTTGTTGTCTAGGTGGTCCTTGAAAGCGGTCCTCTTGGCGGTCCTGATGAGCTGGTGGTGTCTGCGGGTGGCGTTCTTGTGGGCCATGTAACTGTTTGGTGTTCGTTCACGGAGCCAGTTCTTTTCCAGTTTTAGACAGGTGCGCTTGGTGGTTTGGAGGTCTTCGGTGAACCATGTAGCTTTCTTGCTGGAGTGGTTGGCGGCGGGGTTCCTGAGTGGAGCGAGGGTGTCGGTGCAGTCGTTGATCCACTGTTTGAGGTTGAGGGCGGCGGTGTCGGTGGGGTCAGGGGGTGGTCTCAGGGCGAGGGTGGTGGTCAGTTGGTCTTCGGTGACCTTGCCCCAGCAGCGGCGTGGCATCTGTTGGGTGCGGTGGTGCATGGTGGGTTTCCTGAAGGTTGAAGTGGACGCATCTGTGGTCGCTCCAGTGGGGTTCGGTGGTGCGGTTGAAAAATTTTCGGGGGGGCTGAAATAGGCAAAGTGGAGCTGCAGGGACTCTTGGAAGGGGTGAAACAACATCAAAGCCTCATTACATGCACATGGTCTTTTAAAGACCTGTGAAGTGCTCTGGTGCAGCTGTGTGTGTGCCTGTGAGCCGTCTGAGTCCGAGCTGCCACACACAACGGGGGGTGGGGGCTGAAGCCATTTGATTCCAATGGGTGTTGCACGCCTGTGTCTGCCTGTGTGCTTAACACATTGCAGAACATGGCTGCTAGCACTCCGTATTATCTGCAGGATCAATAGACCCTCCCAAAAATTAGATATCTGCATTGCTATCCGATCCCAAAATTATGGATCAAATTAGGATCACATGTACAGTGTGTGGCTGCCTTTCATTTTAATCTGACCTGCTTGCGAAGTAAAATCCCTCTTTGCTAGTCTCTGCTTTTCTAATCTTCACAACACAAAGGTCCCCAGAGATGAGAAAGTCATTGCAGATAGCTGCGCTATCTCTGTGCAAGTGCTTGTACTTTGGAACGCCCTAAGATTTTTTCGGAAAGCCTCCGAAGATCACCTTTCCTTCTGGTGTGCCATTAAAAAATCTAGTGTCCAGGTCAAATAAATCCTCTGTTTATACTTTCTGCTTTATCCTCAGTATAGTTGCACAAAAAGAGGCCACTCGGCAACAAATATATGATCATTGATTGCACGTTCAGGGCTTCTCAGAATGTAAAGATTAGTAGCATCTCTTCCTTCTGTGGGCCTGTACTCCCAGATCAGCTCTCGGAAGGTTCACTTTGAAACCAGCTAGACTGTGTGATCTTACTGAATGAGAGAAGAGAGTGGCTGCGATAGGAGTTTCCATTTTTACGGTTGCCAAGTTTCCAAAACTTTTACAAGCGTCGTTGGGGCTGACACATTTGCTCCCTTACTTCCTCATTCTTTCCAAGCAACAACCGACTGCAGTGCAGCTACCGGAGTCAAACACGCCACTAATGACTGAATGCACTAAATTGGGCACTTGAACAGACAGCCTCTGTGTGGGTGCTTCCTCAGACTATTGTGACTTTAAGATGCAGGCAGAGGAATCGCTAAACACAACTTTTTATTTATTTATTTTTTAACAAAAGTGAGGCAGAAGAGGAAATGTCTAAACTGTAATAAGGCGAGAATCCTGTAAAAAGTGAGATGGTGATCAATCAAAACAGCCTATAAAAAAAAAATGATGCCCTCCAGAAAGGGAAGATCTCAATGGAAATGAATATATGAAGTAAGCAGAAAAGGGAAAACTGGATTAAGGAAGCGCACAAGAAAGTCAGGGAGACTTTGCACGGAAGCATGCATCAACCAAAGGTCAGGGCTGGCGGATTGTAAAATGCTAGATGATAAAAAGCGGCGCAAGAGTGGATTGATGGCCACGTGACTCATTTTACGCGTGCATAGCAAGAGTGATGCCAGGACTTTGCTCCTGAAGGGCCCGTGTTGCCCAGTTTACATATGAATAAGAGGGGCATTATTAATAGGCACTGACACTGGCCAAGGAGAAAACCAGTTGAGCAACGGTATGGCCGTGTTACTGTAGTTTCCGTTATATCCACCCCTCGTCAGAACATGAAGTTCTTAGGATAGGTCCTATTTAAGAATTCAACTTTGGTGATTTGATTTACTCTTATTGTGGCCTTTAAACGGAGGCCTTTTAATGCATGTGCAAAGTGGGCTCTGGCCCAGGGCCCCAGCCTTTAAGGGTCCTGCTGAGAGAGCCAGCTCTGTTATGCAGAGTCTTGCCCCGATGACCTTGAATATTTCTTAAACAGATTATTTTAAAAAACATTTTCCTTTCATTTATTTTTAACGTGGATGATGTGTGAGGGCTATTACAGACACTTAGCAGAGAAATGTTGTGTTCATGTGTCATGCAAAATCCATAAAAATAGTTTCTTTTAGATCACAAAAGGATGGGTATCAGAGATTATTTGCAGGAATATTAGTGAGCTGCTGCTTTGCTACAATGTTGAAAGCACACATCACTATCCCTGAATATTAGATGTCAGCACATTTAGAATTTGGAGCAGGGTACCGATACCCTGTCAGTGACCTGTTCAAAATGCCAGGGCCTGCCTCGTCAGGAGGACACCGCAGCTTGCACCACCCATTGCCCCTGTCAAAAAAACCTATAAGAATGGCTTGGGCGGCAAATATTAGTTGTTTTTAATGTATATTGAATTAATAAAACTGTTATTCTGCTTATCTCTAAATCACACAAACAGCGCCACCGTGTGGCAGCTGTCATAAGTGCCGGTTTTGACAATTAAGTGTTGGAGCCTAGCACCGGAAACCACCAGCTCAAATTAAGCACTGCTTATCTCAAAGCATCAGGGCATTCACAGCAAAGATATGCCTGTTAATGAGATGCAGTTATTTATAGGGATCAATAAGAGCATACTAGTCACAGAATGAAAGTGTTGTGTGGGGGGTACATCTACAGGTCAACTTTTTGGGGTGTACCAGAGGTGAGCTGCACTGCAGTTAGACTCTATAACCATAGGCTGATAAGAAATGCCTCTCTCACGTCAATAGCCATTAATAGCCACCTCACAAACACATCAGTTTAACCTAAAATCACCACTATTAAACCTCTCAGAAGGCCCCAGCCTACACCAAACCAAAGACACACCCCAATCAACCATCAATAATCCATCAAACTAACTCCCTAACCCCTCCAAACTGCTTGCATTTGCCACCCCTCCATATTACATTCACCTTAACCATCCTTCTTTCCTATTGAGGTTCCGTGACAATTATAAGTGGTGCATTGGACTCGCACGAATATGGTCGAGTCTGGTATCTATGAACCGCAAATGACGAGTTTAGTAAGTGTGCGCAGTTTCGCTGTGCTAACCTAGACCGTTCGTCTGTTACGTGGGTATTTCTATCTGTAACCACGGGTTCCATCTTAGATACGGCATCCATTTTGTCTCTTGCCCTCAAGTAGTCAGCGAACGGACGCTGTCCGCTTCGCGACCCTGGGACTCCCAAGATATTTGCGGAAGACACATGTTTCTTGTAAGTGTCTTTATGACGAGGGGGATGTTACTGTAAGGCAGATGGCGCCGCTCGAGGCTCATCTTGCCGCACGGACTTATTGTCTCAGCCGTGCATCTCATTAGGCACGTCCCTTTGATGCCTGTATCTCGTGTTTCCCGATACCTCCCCTTCTACACCCTTTCCGATCTTCCCACTGTCTCCGTCTTCCTCTGCACCTGTCTTGTTCCTATTTCGATCTATTTTACTACCGATTGGAATGCACTAATGTTGGGAAGATGGGTTTTTACAGTTGGGAACCGCCAAATGTTTCCGCACTTATGTTCCGGACCTCATGTGTTTCAAAGTGACCAAGACGACCCCTCTGGGGGATAATGGTGGGAACCGGGTTGTAAACTTTTGTGTTCAATGTAATCCTATGGGTAAAAACTGTATAAAAGGAGCGATCCACAGAACCAATTTGAAGCAGTCTCCCCAAGTTGCACGTGTGTTGCTTGTCGTGACTACTGTGTTCCCTGCAGTAAATAAACCTTGAATCTTTGACGCCGAAGGAAGTGTCCCGTGTCTCTGTGATTCGTACGCCGGAGCAGGTTACCCACGAAGGTTTCAGGTGTTGTGCCCTGGCACCGCTGGGTCCTACAGAAACCAGTCCTTCAGTTGGCGCCCAACGTGGGGCTGCATCAGTGGTACCGGTCCAAGCCCGACGATCGTGAGGAACTTCGTGTGAAATCTCCGAGGGAAGGTGCACCCCGCTTCATCGATCCTGTTGTCGAAATAAGTGGCCCGAAGACTTTTCCCGCGAAGATTCCCGCCTCCTGACGGCTGCGACGGACGGCTGCCCTGACTGCAGACCTGTTTTGGCGCCTGGCGTAGACCTTGGTATAGCGAGACGATAGACGGGCCTTCCTGGTGACGCCATTGATCTTTGAGTTAAGTATTTGTGGGTCGCTCCCAGAGTTCTTGGTTGTTGACACTTTAGCGAGTGTTTTTGTTGTTAACGCTGTGTGAGTGTTTTTGTCGGTGACACTTTGCTAGCGTTTTGTTGTTGTGTTATTTGACGACTGCAGCCGCCAAAAACCGAGGGTTTTGTTCTTTGCTGGGACTTGGTAAATCCCGTAACCCTTGAAGTTTGTGAAACTCGGCTAGTGTGCAAGATGCCTGGTCGCAGTACTTTGTTGAGTTGTTTCAGACCTTGTGGTACGGATTCCCGACTGGAGGACTCGTGCCCGATACCTCCGGTTGGAACTCCCACTTATGAACTATATAGTAAACATGGACTAGGTCCGATCACCTTTAATGATTATTGGATTAAATACACGAAGAAGGATGGTGACCTTCGTTGGCCACCTCATGGTAGCTTCGAGGCGCCGATTTTAGATAATCTAGAGATTAAATTGTTCGAACGAAAATCAAGGCCGGCCATGTTTGATGCCTTTCGGTTGTGGCGCAAAGAAGCCCGACAGAAAGAAATCAGACAGAATAAACGTAATCAGCGAGATAATGTTGCTACTATAGTAAAGAAAGCAGAGCAATTTCAGCGTGATAAGGAGGTTAAGGATAAGGAAGTATTTGACAGACTACAGCGTATGACCGTAGATAAATGTTACCCTGCTTTGTCTACGGAGTCGGAAAAGAAGGAAGAGCCAGTTGAGGATCCTTTAATGTCTTATCTCATGAAGTCGCCACCCCCGTACGTACAGGGTACCGCAGCTGCAGCTCCTGTGGTTCCTGCCGTACCTATCCTTCCGCTTATTGTTCCTCCGCCTGTCCCTCAGCCTGCACCCGCTCTTCCGACTGTTCCTGCTCCTTTGCCTGTTTCTATCCCTACTGCTCCTCCGCTTCCACAGACTCCTGCTCCCGCTGCTGCTCCTGTTTTGTTGACTCCTGCTGTTGCTACTGTTTCTACTCCTTCACTTGTTAGTCCTGTGTCCTATACTTCTCCCTCTACTCGTAGTCGCACTTCTCCTCTTGCGACTAACTTCTTCCATTCGCTTGGGCCTGTTCATGGGTCCGCTGGTTCTGATGGTCCTCAGAGACGTAGTCAGCTTCCTGGAAATAGAGAACGCGTTGCGCTATATAATATGGCGATGGGTTGGATGGTAAACCCTCTTAGAAATCCGCCTGTGTTGTGCTCGAAACATTTTGTCAATTTAATATACCTACCCAAAGATACGTGTTCGATGAAATGTGTAAGTTCCTTCATGATCAGATAGCGGCCGATGCGCCTGACGAGGTGCTCACCGCTCTTTCTGATCTTCGGCCTCAGTTCTCAAATGGACTGATAGTAGATACTAATGTTCGACGTGCTATTGAGCGGTTGCTATCTCTTCGCCCCGCTCCGATACCTCATGCATTGTTTGTTGAAGATATTGAAAAACAACCAGACGAGTCTGGCCAATTTCCCATGCGTGAAGTTCCACCGGTTTGGATGCCAGGTAACCCCGCGGCTGCCCCTCCGGTCCCGCCATATTTTCAGAGAGTATGGATACATCTCCCCTGGAAAAGATCGGAAGTGTTACAGGTGAAGCAATCTTTGCCTGACCCTCGCAAAAATCCTGCAGGGTATTACAAAGAATTATCACAGCTTGTAGATGCTACGGTAATGAATCTTGCCGATATCGATATGTTGTTCGGCAATGTCGTACCGCAACCGGTATGGGCTAAGATTCGCCAGGAAAATCATCCGACTGAATTAGGTGGTGATTGGGCGGCCATTGTAGCGTCAGATGGGTTGCAAGTTGGTGGGGCTAAACCTGAGCAGTTGATTGCTGCTCTTCCCCAGCGAATAATTACATTAATGAAAACGCTTATGCCAGCTATGAAGGTGAACTGGGACAAATTGTCAGCCTGTAAGCAGAAGAAAGATGAGAGTGTTTCTGACTTCTTTACGAGGTTTGAGGAGGCATTCATCGACCATAGTGGTCAGGATATGGGCACCGAGGGTGGTCAGAGATTGTTCGTGGATAAATTTGTTTCGAATTTATTGCCCGACTTGAGCAATAAATTGAGAAATTCGGAAAGTGCATGGGCCGTTTCTACTTCAGCTCAGATATTGGCTACGGCACAATACTATGAGAATAGAGAGAAAGAAGAGAACGACCGCGCTGATAAAAAGACGAAAGAGCTTAAGACTAAAGTGTTGCTTCAACAAGCATATCCTCCACGCTCAAATCAGAATGCATCTCAACAGAATAGGTCGCAGTCGCAATCGAATCGATCACAAACACGTAATGATTCCTCCTCCCAAAGATCATCGTTAGGATACAATCAATGTGCTTATTGTAGACAGGAGGGACACATTAAATTCAATTGCCCTGTTTTGAATGAACGTTATAGTGGTAACTCATCTAAAGGAGGTCGTGGTGGTTCGCAGCAGGCATCACGTGGTAGAGGTCGCGGTGCTCAGAATGATCGTTCTGATAACTCCTCTACTAATAATAATTGTTTCGATCAACGTGGATCATCGCAAGGACGATCTGCGCAGTATAATGTAGACGACTATTACGTCGATCAGGGAACTGACGACAGTAATTACTAGGACAGCCAAAGACAAGGAGAGGGAGTGGTATCAGTTCCGGTTGATCAGAGAGGGCCTTACGTCGCAGTTGCTACATCGGGCGTCGTTGAGCCTTTTCTGTTGGACACTGGTGCAGCGAAAAGTTCCATTCAGCATTCGAAACTCCCTGGCGCACCTTCGTCTGGCCTAACAAATGTTTCCGTTGGATTCTCTGGCGCCCCCGTTAGCAATCCAGTTTCACGCCCTTTGCCCCTTAAAATTGGGCCACGTGAGCTAGAAGCTCCATTGATTCTAACCACAGGTTGTGGTGAAAATCTTTTGGGCCTGGATTTGCTTAAACGTTTGTATGCAACTCTGTATTGTTCTCCTGCGGGAGTACAGCTTACGTTTGGAGAGAGGGTTGTCTCTCCCATGTACTTGTCTCTCGACAAACTTCCACCGGAATTGAGTTCCCTTCCTGCGTCTTTGTGGGCAACGGGTCCGAATGACGTGGGCCTACTTGATATTTCCCCTTATGTTGTTCAGTTGAAATCTAATGTGCGATTGCCACGTATTCCCCAATATCGTATCTCCCTTGATGGTGAACGAGCATTATTAGCGATCATTTATGATCTGATCGAGAAAGATGTTATTGAAGAGACTCGGGGAAACGTGTGCAACAGCCCTGTGCTGCCCATTCTTAAACGTACGGATCCTTCCAAACCACCTGTTTATCGTTTTGTTATTGATTTACGGGAGGTGAATAAAATTGTGGTTCCTCAATTCCCTGTTGTGCCTGACATCACGGCGCTACTGACTCTGATTCCAGCTTCTGCATCGTGGTTTTCGGTAATTGACTTGAAAAATGCGTTTTTCAGCATCCCGATTGCCGAAGAGAGCAGAGACCTTTTCGGTTTCTCTCTCGGTGGACGCAGCTTCCGGTTCAAACGCGCTCCTCAGGGCTACTGTGAAAGTCCATCGATTTACAGTCAAGCCTTGAAGGGTCAACTGGATGCGTTTAGGTTGCCGGTCGGTGCGGCCTTAATCCAATACGTCGATGACTTATTGGTGGCTGCTGATACTCAGGACATTTGCAAAATTGCTACGGTGTCGTTGCTGCAACATCTCTGTGAGTTGAATCACAAGGTGTCACCTACTAAACTCCAATATTGTTGTCAAGAAGTAACCTATCTAGGTCACTTATTGTCAAAGGAGGGAAGAAGGTTGACCCCAGAGAGAATTGCAGCGATTGCGCGAATGGCTGTGCCATCAACCCAAAGAGATGTACGTGCCTTTCTAGGTATCACGTCGTACTGCAGGCAATGGATTCCTAATTTTTCATTGCTAGCGAAACCATTGGTGGCTCTTACGTGCAAGGATGTTTCAACTCCTTTACCATGGACGGAAGAATGTCAGAAAAGTTTTTCTGAACTGCGTGATTCATTGTGTTCGGCTCCCGTGTTGGGTACTCCCGATTACAGTAAGCCGTTTACATTATATGTTCACGAGAGGGAAGGTTGTGCTTTGAGTGTCTTAACGCAACCTTTTGGTGGTAAGCAACGTCCATGTGCATATTTTTCCTCGACCTTGGACCCAGTAGCTAGAGCATTGCCGAGTTGTTTGAGAGCAACTGCGGCAGCTGCGGTGTCCATCCGACAATCAGCAGGATTGGTCATGGATAATATGCTTACGGTGATGGTTCCGCATGCAGTCGATACTCTTTTGAATCGTACGAAAACTCAGCACTTGACGAGTGCGAGGTTGTCTGGGTACGAGTTGACGCTCTTGGCAAGCCACATTCAGATAAAACGTTGTAATGTTCTGAACCCGGCAACTTTGTTACCAATTAGCATAGAGTCAGATGAAGTAGCAGAGCATGATTGCTACTTGAGGACTGAAGAGGAAACGAAAGGTCGAGTGGACCTTAAAAACACCCCATTGGAAGACCCGGACGGTACATTGTATGTGGATGGGTCATGTTTTAAGTTGCCGAACAGTGATGTGACTACTGCTTATGCTGTTGTAACGTTGAATACTGTTGTTGAGACTGCAAGGTTGAATCAAAATTCTGCCCAAGCTGCAGAATTGATTGCTCTCACTAGAGCATGTGTGTTAGCGAAAGGGAAACGTGTGAATGTGTTTACTGACAGCCAGTACGCGTTTGGAGTCGCTCACAGTTTTGGACGATTGTGGAGAGAGAGAGGTTTCTTGACGTCGCACGGTACGAAGATCCAGCATGGCCAGCTTGTGAATGATCTTTTGGATGCACTGACGTTGCCTAAGCAAGTTGCGATTGTTAAATGTAGTGCGCATCGTAAGGTGACGGATGATGTTGGTCGTGGTAACGCGTTTGCAGATGAGATTGCTAAGGAGACTGCCCGGAACCTTAGCACTCGAATGTACGTGACGAGTTCGGTTAGGTGGCCTGCAGAATCGAGCATGTGTGAAGACACTATTGAGAGCGTGAAAGAAATTCAGAATGAGGCCACCGAGACTGAAAAGGCGAAGTGGAAAGAAAGCACGGGAAAGTTGGATGCGAATGGTTGTTGGATTGATTTGTCGGATCAGAAAAGATGGTTGTTGCCGGATGCGTATGTGCTGGCCGTTGTGACAATGGCGCATGGGTTAGCACATATTAGCACGAAAGGTATTTGTAAATTGTTGTCTCCGGTGTGGAAGAATGATGGCATTACAAAATGTGCTGAACGTCTGGTGAAGAATTGTATGGTGTGTATGATGTACAATCCTGGCAAAGGAACCCCAACTCCTCCTGGCAGTTTTGCTCCCCCTTCGTATCCCTTTGAGGTGATTCAATTGGACTTCATCCATATGGAGAGATGCAATAACCTGAAATACGTTTTAGTTGTGGTTTGCGCATTCTCCCGATGGATCGAGGCCTATCCTCTCAAAGACAATACTGCTTTGTCTACTGCGAAAATCCTACTGAAGGAATATTTTCCTCGGTATGGAATGCCTAGAGTCGTGTGGTCAGATAACGGAAGTGAGTTTGTGGGTAGTGTGATGAGGAGTGTGTGTAAGGGCCTTGGAATTAATCAGAAATTCCACAGCGCCAATCATCCCCAGTCAGCTGGTTTGGTTGAAGGGTACAACGGCACCCTTAAACTAAAGCTAGCGAAGATTCAGGCTACGACTGGTCTTTCGTGGCCTGACGCTTTACCTTTAGCATTACTGTCAACTAGGGCGACTGTACACTCCCGAGTAGGGCTTAGTCCCTATGAAATAGTGTTCGGCCGTCCTGCGAATGTGTGGGGGGTTCCTAGGCCAGGGATGTTCTCTGATCTTGAGTACCCAATGTTGATTGATTATCTACATGACTTGACTGCTAAACTGAGGTTAATTCACCAACAGGTTCACGAAGCATTGCAGACGGAGGGTCCAGGCCACCAGCTCCAGCCCGGAGACTGGGTGGTGACGAGAAATTTTTCACGCAAAAATAACCTAGACCCGAGGTTCACCGGACCCTACCAAGTGCTCCTGGCTACGAGGACTGCCGTTCGTCTTGAGGGACGTAAGAATTGGGTGCATGCTACGCACACCAAACGAGTCCCCATCCCTTTGCCGGCAGACCCGTGGGTAAGGAGAGGCATTGCGTCATCGGAAACAGAAACATTGCCGGCGTTTGTACCTTTCAGCGACGCGCAGCCTGTTGGAGAAACCTCAGCGCAGCAGAAAGACTCTGTTGAACAATTGTCATCGAAAGACTCGAGACCAGAACACTCGACTGATCAGCAGGACGCTGTCTCTTCAACGGATCCTTTGTTCGACGAGCAGACACGTCCTGGGAAAACCCGATACTTTCTACGATCTCGTACTAAGAACTAATAAAAGATCCTGTTTTGTTGTATTGATAACTGCATTATCCCGTTTTCCGTGATCAGTTCTGAACATTCGTATTATTGTAATTATTTTTGTATATATATATATTGAGCTTCATTCCATATACTTTTTGCTTCCACAGCTGAGAGACTTTGTTTTTGCATATATACGTATTGTGCATTGAAGGCCGTAGGGCCGCGCGCGTACTTCCTTCTGGATAGTAGGTCTTGACACTAGGTTAAAGGCCGTCGGTTCCTGGGAACTCCTAGGGATTGACTATTGCTACACAGAACGAAGTGCGTCAAGAAACGTTGCGGACGGTCGTAGGGAATGGCATTCTCGAAGCTGAATGATTTGGAGGGAGCTCAGGTTCATCGATTCAAGCTGCAGCAACTTAGCCGTACCAAATGTTTTATATTCCAACTGTTTGTGTTGTTTTTGACTGCTTCTGCACTTTTGGCGGGTGGGGTGTATTATATGATGTCTTACTTCTTACCTGCTACACCTACTCCTACTCCTGACCCTAATCTTACCTCTACTGTTTCTCCTCATTCCTTTCATATGTTACCGGAACACGAGCAGGCTAGACGTGTAGAATTCCGCAACAATTCCTTTATTCAGCTCCTTCATCAGCATCAGTTAGTGGTTAACACTACAAATTGTTGGGTGTGTGGGTTGATGCCACATACTACGGATAAGGGAATTCCATATCTGGTGTTACCGTATAGTTCCCAAGGGTCCGCTCGAGCATTTCAGACAATGTTTCGAAGCGCACTGGGTTTCCACCCCATTCGAGAACCACGTTCCCCCTACTCTGGTCCTACCTCGTATCAAAAACCTTTGTCGATAGCAATAGAGGATTTAGATAGCGATATCTATGATCCCTCGCTTATTCCCGAAGAAGAGGTACAAGCCTATAGGGTCCTAAGTAGAGGCGAATATAGTGCGTTCACTAGTGAAAAGCAGCTTAAAAGTTCGCCTCCAATATGGGTCGTACCCCACACTGGTAATTTTTGTCTCATGGGTCGTGGCCGAAGATCGCAAGCCCGACTTGGAGCAAGTGCTTGCATTGAAAATTACATACTGCCGATGGTCTCGTCCCCTGTGTTTCTGGCTGCCAAGGGTACATACTTTATCTGCTATGATCGTGCATATGCATGGTTGCCCGCTGACTTCATGGGCTCATGCTTCATTGCAAATCTGTTGCCTCCGACGTTTACTGTAGATGCCGATTATCACAAGACTAGAGTTGTGAGAGGCGTAATTAGCGAAGAGGATACTGCCGGTCAAGAGGCAGGAGACTTTTTCAAGGGTTTCCTCCCGTTTTGGGGACCTATGGTCAATAGTAGGAACCTGAGACAATTGACTCGAGTGGTAGAATCGACAGCTAATATTACTGCCAGTGCCCTTGGTAATATCACCACGGAACTCCAGGCGGATAGACTTATGACGTTGCAAAACCGTATGGTTTTAGATGTCATCCTAGCAGACCGAGGTGGGGTATGTAAGGTGATCCATTCGAGCTGCTGCATTTTCATTCCGGATAACGCTCCGACTGTTTATCAAGCCATCTCGAGGTTACATAAGATCTCCGAATCCATACACGTGGATGTAGGGGATTGGACGTTACTTGGATGGTTTTGGGGCCTGATGTCGACTTGGGGTTGGAAGATTCTGATGATCATCGGGGTTGTTGTGGTGTTCCTGTTCACGTGTTGCCTTTGTATGCAGTGTGGTCCTGCCTTATGTGGCCTCTGTGCTACAACGTGTATGAGACAGCCACCTGTTGCCAATGGGACTCGATTGGACAGAGCTATGCTACAGCAACATCTCGAGGGACTGATGAATATCGAATATGATTCCGACTAGTGCTTGCCTACATGAGGGCAAAAGGAGCGTCTGAGGTTCCGTGACAATTATAAGTGGTGCATTGGACTCGCACGAATATGGTCGAGTCTGGTATCTATGCACCGCAAATGACGAGTTTAGTAAGTGTGCGCAGTTTCGCTGTGCTAACCTAGACCGTTCGTCTGTTACGTGGGTATTTCTATCTGTACCCACGGGTTCCATCTTAGATACGGCATCCATTTTGTCTCTTGCCCTCAAGTAGTCAGCGAACGGACGCTGTCCGCTTCGCGACCCTGGGACTCCCAAGATATTTGCGGAAGACACATGTTTCTTGTAAGTGTCTTTATGACGAGGGGGATGTTACTGTAAGGCAGATGGCGCCGCTCGAGGCTCATCTTGCCGCACGGACTTATTGTCTCAGCCGTGCATCTCATTAGGCACGTCCCTTTGATGCCTGTATCTCGTGTTTCCCGATACCTCCCCTTCTACACCCTTTCCGATCTTCCCACTGTCTCCGTCTTCCTCTGCACCTGTCTTGTTCCTATTTCGATCTATTTTACTACCGATTGGAATGCACTAATGTTGGGAAGATGGGTTTTTACAGTTGGGAACCGCCAAATGTTTCCGCACTTATGTTCCGGACCTCATGTGTTTCAAAGTGACCAAGACGACACCTCTGGGGGATAATGGTGGGAACCGGGTTGTAAACTTTTGTGTTCAATGTAATCCTATGGGTAAAAACTGTATAAAAGGAGCGATCCACAGAACCAATTTGAAGCAGTCTCCCCAAGTTGCACGTGTGTTGCTTGTCGTGACTACTGTGTTCCCTGCAGTAAATAAACCTTGAATCTTTGACGCCGAAGGAAGTGTCCCGTGTCTCTGTGATTCGTACGCCGGAGCAGGTTACCCACGAAGGTTTCAGGTGTTGTGCCCTGGCACCGCTGGGTCCTACAGAACCCAGTCCTTCACTATAATGCATGCCATCACCTTTAATTTGCAAATATTTACGCACTTCTGCTTCCACCACTTCCTGAGCAGGCATCGCCCTTCCCAATCCTACCCTCTCAATATCCTGGCTCATATTGTCAGCCGGTCCTGCTGCGGTAATCAATAAACTACAAAGTCCCAGGCCTCTTCTATCAAGGTAACATTAAGTAAAAAAACTCTCCTTTACCCCAACATCATGGTGACCTATTTTTACTGCACTATACTTTATTTCTGTCTATCAGCATGATTACTCTAGTTGTCTTCCTGGCACCCCGGTCTACCATGGGTCTCTGTTTGTATGGTGGAAGCCGAAACGCTTCTTTTGCTCGCTTCTGCAGTGCCCTGGCAGCCACCATTTTGGACGGTTAACAGTGAAGTTAAAACAGCATTTTCCCTTGCGCTCCCCTTAAACTGAAATTCTGACACTGACTTCCAGTGGGCACAGCGTTGGTGTGATGAAGGCGAGCCCATATATGCCAGTCCTCGCCCCCATTAGGCGCCAGGGATGCTGCCAGTTTCAAGACACCTCATAAAACTGCCATGGTAAATCACTACTCCTACTCCCAGCTTATGGACCTTTGGCCCACTGGCTCTGGGGTCGCGTGTCAGACTAACATAAATGTTTACAACAGTGCAGTCAGTGACTGCCCCAATTGCGATTTCCACTTTAACACCTAGGGGCAGATCTACAAGAAAGTGCCGCAGCGTGGCACTGCAAGCCCGTTTGCTGCGCCACGCTGCCGCACTTTCAGAGCACAGGAATGCGACATATCTACAATGATATGTTGCATTCCTGTGCTCTCCCCAGCGCTGGCGTAGAAACAGCTGCCATACGCCGGTGCAGGCACCCTTGCACCATAGTGTAAGGATGCCTTCGCCATGGGGAGATTGCTTTTGTGAAGGAAGGGGCCCCTTCATGCACAAAAGCAATCACTGCAGGCATTTTCCTCTTTCAATGCGTGCTGTAGAATGCAGCACGCATTGAAAGAGGAATACGCCACCCCTATGGTAGCGCAGCAAACTGACGCAATTCCAGGTTTACGATTTCTCGTAAATCTGGAAATGCATCAGTGGACATGGGTGTTGCGTGGGAGCACCCACAGCAACACCCATGTCCCGCCCCTAACACGCAAAGTGCTGCGGGAACAGGGGTGATATTTACAAGCACAGGTTAAGTCACGCAGGGTGACTTTACCTGTGTTTGTAAATATCCCTTGGGTGGCTGCGCCACCGGTGCGTCATGTAACGTGATGCACCGGTGGCGCATGGGGCTTGTAAATCTGCCCCTTAGTGTGTTCCCAGCTGCCCTCTTCCTCTTTTCGGGAGTAAGAACCCTCATGAAGCTACTAATGTTGGCTATGATAATCAGGAATACCTCTGTGGCTCGCTGCTGAACACGAGGTACCTTATCAAGCGTAATACCAAAACTCACGAACCGGTTCTTGCACTGTTACTGGATTGTTTATTTATTACTGAATCCTGGGCCAAAGAAGACACTGGTCCTGATCTCGTGGACTCTGTCCCACTAGGCTACACTATTTCCAAACTCAACTGCCAGGGTTGTAGGGGGGGGGGGGTGTGTGCTGCCTATTAAAGTATGCAATGCTCTTTGCAGCACTGTATACCTTGATGGCAATGAATACAGAGGATTCCATTGAGGTAGCCCTCTTTAGGCTCAAACTTTCTGCTAAGAACACCTTCTCTGGGCTCCAGGTGTACTGTCCTCACGGTACACGGGCCAACTTGCCAGAGCTCTGGTGCCAGACCTTCGAAACATTACTGGAGCACAATCATTTAACCATTTATAGGGATTTTAATTTCCATTTTAATGACTCCCTATGTAAAGACACGGCTTCCATACTCTAATTAATGTCCAACTTTGGTTTCTCCCAGCAGGTATTTTTCCCTATCCTGTCTGCCTTCTACACCCTTGGTGGTATATTTAGCAACCATAACGACCTGTCCATTGTCAATGTTCACCCACACAGTTGGGTGGACCATATGGCAATCACTGTCCTTCTTCCACAAACCACACCTGTGCTGGTTGTGGGCTCCTCAATACTTATGACTTGTAGAAACCAGAGCAAAATTACTTCATAAAGCCTGGAAACAGGCGCTTATTCACTCTCGAGCTAGTTCTGACGACCAGTTAGGCTATTCTGCAGAAGGCTTCCAAGCTTGGGTTAGTGCTGCTCTGGACACTATTGCCCCCTGTAGGTGAAGAGGATTACCAGATGTAAACCATCTTCGCCCTGGTTCTCTGAGGAACTTAAGAGCCTTGTACAAAAATGCAGCAGAAATTAAAGTCTAATCCAGGCCCTGTGGATAAAGAGATGCATAAGGCTCTTTTAAGGCGCTACAGATAAGCCTTCCAGTTGACCAAATCATCTTCCTTCACAGACTAATCAGTACAGCCAACAATTCCTCTAAGATACTTTTTAAAGTAGTGAAAGAGCTGCCCACCCCTCCATCTCAGAGCTCCCTGAAGTCATCTCAAGGCTTTTGTGACAGAGTAGCAATTTACTTCTGGGATAAAATTCTAAATATCTACTTGGATTTTAATTTACCTTTTAAAAAGCAAGCCCCCTCCCCGATATTACTCCCTTCTGTTCTCAGTCCAGTCAGCTGATTCCCCTCCATCTCCTTGTAGCAAACAAATGACTTGCTACTGAGTACTAAATCAGGATCTCTGCTTGATCCATATCTAGCCAAAACTCTTCATCTGGCCCCAGATCCGATTGCTGACTTCTTTCACAACGTGTTCACTGTCTGCAATCTTCCCCATTCCCTGGAAGGAAGCGATTGAGACGCCGCTTCTTTAAAAACCCAAGCCCAATCCTGAAGATCTGAAAAACCTCTGCTCCATATCCCAACTACCAACTCCTGTTAAGATATTTGAAAAGTTGCTCAACCAGAAAATGGTTAAATTTATCGATAATCACAGCATCCTTGACCCCTTGCAAAAGGAGTGGCTAGGGTACAGAGTCTGTCCTAAATGTGCCCGCAAACAAAATAAACCGCATGTTGACCAAGGTGGGGTGGCCAGAATGGATGTTCCAACGTCTACAGCAAGTCGGTATTTGCTGGACCACCCTGAAGCTGCTCCACTCATTCTTTTAACCAAAAAAAGTTTAAATTGTCAGCTGCGGAGGTTTCAAGGTGGCAGCCTTTAGCCTACCCTGTGGGGTGCCCCATGAATCATAGCTGAGCCCGACCCTTTTTAATGTGTATGGTGCCCCGCTATTGGAATTGGTGCACTCCTATGGGTTCTATGTGCTATCATATGCTGATGACACCCAGATCATCGTTTAAATGTCAAATTACATGACATCTGCAGCAGAGAAATTCAATCAATGCATGACAAGCATCAGCAAGTGGATGAAAGGCAATGCCTTAAAACTGAATGCAGACAAAACAGAGGTAGTGGTGTTTGGTACTCAGGAGTCCATCTGGTACAACATATGGTGGCCGGAGGATTGTGGACCTCTTCTCACTCTGGTCAAGTCAGCCAAAAACTTGGATGTCACCTTCGATAATACTTTGAGTTTTGAGTCTTAGGTCAGCCCACCACCAGCACCTGCTTCCTAATCATCAGGACCCTGAGAAATAATTTCCCTTATATCCCCTTAGAACTGCTCCAATCAGTCATCATCGCACTTGTCCCCTCTCGATTGGACTATTGCAATTTACTGTACCGTAACATCAATGCTTCTTGCCGAAGTAAGCTTCAATTCGCTCAGAACGCAGCAGCCCAGCTCATCCTGAATATCCAAAGACTCCTCTCAGCAAAGGACAGGATCCACTCCCTTAACTGGCTTACATTCAGAAAGAGGATTATCGTTAAGGCTCTCTGCATGGTCTTCTCAGCCCTGCATCAGAAAGGCCTAAGCCAACTTAACTCACTCTTTCACTGTTACACTCCCAGAGGCCTCTCAGATCCTCCTTCCATAAGAAGGCGATAATCCCCATATTTAGGAAGGCCAGATGGAGTGGCCGTTCCATTTCGGTGGCTGTTGCCAAAATGTGGAATAGCCTACCTTCTCATATCTCTAAACTCGATTCTTTGACTTTCTTTAAAAAAAACATCTGAAAACAGGGCTCTTCTCCTTTCAGCCCCCTTACTTATTCTCTCCAGACAATTTCTGACTGCTATAGACTGACTTTGTCTCAGCACATTGACACCTTCGGGTAGATTGTGTTCGACAATTCCCTGCCCTACCTTCACCCTAAACACACCACCAGTTACCCCCCTGCTGACCTATCCTTGCTTCTGCCTGAAGTGGTCCCAACACTCGCTCTTAAAACTCAAGAAGGGACAAATATTTGGACGTTTGGTCCCCTGGAGGGCCCATTGGAAGGAGCAGAATTGCAGACCTTTATTATGCATGTAATGAGTGAAATCTGGCTGAATCTCCGAGATGGATTGAGGAACAGACATCCTTCATAGGTAGATATAGATCAGGTCACAGAACTGCAGTGCTGTAACAATAGCCCCTGCCGCCCCTGCTGTGCGTGGGGCTCCGAGCTCCAGGTAGCCACCACCAGCAGTGTGGACGGGGGTCTGGCCCCTGGCCTGATGGCTCCTGACTGGGCCTGGAGCATGGGGGACTACTCCATGTACTTTTTCAGGGGGGACTCCTCCAGTTTCGTTACACCACTGCAGAACGGTCTGTTTTCTAAAGTAACAAATGATTTTCAGGGATAAAACCCAGGTTCTAGGCTTCCACACATTCCACAACTTTTCACTTGTGAATATAGTGAGGTGAGAAGTGTAGGCCATTATCTTTCGAGTTGGTAGGAATTCAGTTTTAAAAATGTTAAGATAGGGATGGCTTACTTTCATTCATCTCCTCATGCTGTTGCTGAAGTAATGTATTCTTTTCTACATTGCCTGTGAGTTTATCACCAAATATCACCTGCATAAGTGGTTGAACCCTACTTGGCGGTTGAAGCGAGAGAGTGATTGTATGGTGCACCTTTTTCTTTTTTCTGCATGCGGTGCGCATTTTCATTGTTTGTTGGCAATGCTGTTTAGTAAGAAAGGGAAGTTTGTGGTAACCCAGATGTCCCCATGCTTGGTCAGGTGTACTGGGGCTTGGATAACTCAGTGTGTAGGAAGACCCATTTCCCTGGTTCTACCAGTGTTTATTGAAAGAGTGAGGGAGGGCCTTGAGGCTTAGCTGGCAGCAGCATCAGCTCCTGGTGAGGTTTTACATAACAACAGAACACTTGAACCTTATGTGTAGCCTATAGCTATGACTCAACCCATTTTGTTTTGGACCTGAAGAGCCCAAGGAGGGACTCAAACGAACATTGAACGGTTTCATGGGAATGGGTGAGCAGTCTGTGGCACTCCACCAACCTGCTGTACTGTATCGAAAGAAGAGTAACAGATTTCCCGCTGAGTTTTTCACCATGCACCCTATTTTATGTCACACACGGAAAGGTCTGTGGATCGAACTGAAGCACAGCAGGACCATTCTTGATCACAGTTAAATCAAAGAAGATCTGATACAGACTCATTGTTACAGCAGCAGTGCCAGGGAGGCGAGGAAGCCAGGAAGCAGACGACTCATTTACCGACTGATCCGGTGGCTCCTGGTACCGCGATTATCACCCTATTGCAACGCGGTCCTCCAGAATTAAGCCCGATTGTGGCATTAGAGGCTTATAACGTTAAGGCAATTACTAAATGTGTCCTGATGATGGTCCCCATGATTAAGTAGTGGGACCGAAACGCCGTCGACATGTTGTGCACCTTATACAAAAAACTTGATTTATATGTTGTGTATATGTAATGGTGCCTTTTTGATTTTTCTGTACACTGAAATTTTACAGAAATCGCTGCTTTTGCCTTAAAAGCCCTGTTGTTCTCTGTCGCCCTTCTGTACTGATCGGATTGTGTCTGGGTACAGGCTTGTGCCCCACACTGGTGATCTGTTGAAGGTATTCGTTCTGTATGAGTAAAAATTGTTGACCTCTTTCCGGCTGGACATGCCGCTCAAAATATAGAACTGATCTTGTCTATATGTCTATATTCATTGTTTCGTATATAATTTGTATGCATGGGACCGCTGTTGTTCTATAAAGGGAGGCAAGGATGCATACCGAAGCAGATAGGTTTATGCATTTTAATACTGAGAAATATAGAATCCAATATCCTGCTTCACTATACAGATGTGTCTGCCAGCACCTTGAGGCCCACACGGGTCAGTAGCCGCACTATGCAAACCATTGATTGATTGATGTAAAATCATGGCAGAAATGATGTTTGGGAATACAATACAATCCGATGGACTTAGCTGCTCTAAAGTAGAGTATGGAATGGGCGTGACCCAATTTACGAAAATCTTCTCCCTGGACTTTGAAGCCACTTAAAGTACTGTTGAATGATCATTAAATTGTATGGTACTAGACACATTAATTTATCCTGTTTAATTGAGCTACAAAAAATGTTAACTTCCTCTTGTATCCATTTCAAAAAGCAGTATCTGGATAATTCATTAAACAACATATGTCATTGGCACTGGGTAAAATCGGGGACTTCCAAATTCGAGAATGCCTTCAAGATACCTGCTGCTGTTGATTGTTGCTCTCTGACACAGAGTCTTGCCTCTGGTGCTGCTGTTTATGTTCTACCTAAAAGTCCTGGGGATTTTGAGAATCTCCGGTAATTCAGAAATTGTTTGTGAATGGTTTGCTAAAACATTAATTAATACAAAAAGGCATAAGCTTGACAAAAGGGAACTGTGGTCCCAGTAGGCAAGGCCAACACGCATTGGCAAAGCTAATAGATCGGTCTTTGGCTGTAGCCTTTTGAATTTATTAATGCTTGTTTTGTTTTGTCAGGCTTTGTATAAACTGTATTTTTTGGCAAAGTTGCTGGGTTTTCAATAACATAAAAAATTAGATCAAAGCAAAAAAAGTTTTCATCCAAAATGCACACACTGCCCTGGTAGTTTTTGCCACTTTAACGAGCTACTTTGAGTGCAGATGTGTTTCTTGTGAAAGAGCAGAATGCTGTCAGTCACTCAGAAGTTAGCCAATGACTGAAATGGGCTGATCCACTGCCCCATGCTGTACGCTGTAGTACCCGTAAGAAAATGTGAATAATACAACAACAAATCAATGGAAGAAGAGGGCTGACTGGAAGACCCTATAAGAAATTATACTATACGTATGATTTTAGTAAAATCAAAAAGTTTTCACGAACTACAGAACTGAAAATAAGCAGGGTTTCTTAAAAAGGTGTGAAATGGTTGATCTGAAGTCCTTACCTGCTATAATTCAATTCTATAGGTCTGTGAACATTCCTTTGTCAGTACAGATTCCTATAGATCGGAGTGGCTTGGGGCAAAGTGGTAGGGCTAGAATCACCATTTAAGAAATAATAAATATTGTCACAATTTTCCAGTATGTACAGTCTTGTGTCTGTTCACAAAAAACTGTTTAACATGTTTTACTGAAAACAATGTTAGCTATAACTGAGTAAGAACAGTTGAAAATCTATTAGCCATCTAAACTCTTGATAGATAATCAATATGCTTAAAACCCAAAACTAGAACAACTCCACTCTACACACAAACGAGTGTGTGTGCCGTACCTCTCAACTGTCCGGAGGCCAACCCGTCCTAATTATGTACCGGATAGTGAGCTATTAGCTCTTGTGGTGTGCACTACCACTGCCTCTGTTGTCCCCAAGAGGCAACTGTTTAGTAATAAACAACAAAATTTTTACCCACTGTGGGTTGCACCACCATATATCAATAACACAAATATCAATGGATTCAAAGAAAAGTGTCCATCCAGTAATTGTTTGCTTTTTTGATCTTCTTTATTCAAATTTCATCGGGCAGCCAACGCGTTTCGTTCAAAAGAACTTCATCAGGGCGTGCTAACTGTGTCCGATAAACACAGACTTCACATCTTGTCCATCTTGTTCGCTATCCAATTCATATGTAAACGGCTACTGTGCCAGAAAGAGCAACATGCTGCATCGGAAATAAGAAAATCAGTTTGAGTGTTCACTTCATGCAATGTCAAACTAATCAGCCTGTCCACCTACAAATACCTGAAAAGTAAATCTACTGCAAAGGGGAATACCTCTGCTATCAGAAGTTGATAATGAATGTAGATGGTCGAACTTAGGGGCCGGTTTTCACTGCCCGTCACCACCAGAAAAACTCTGGTGGCATGGGGCAGTGAAAACTGGAAAATGCTGCCCTTGCCATGGGAGAGGACTTCCATGGATTTAGGAATCTCTTTTTTTAAAAGAAAAAAAAACAGTTTGGTGCAGGAATCAGTCATGTTCATTAACTAAACTGTAAGCCGCATTGAGAGGAACCTGTTTGACAGCAGTTCCTGCCAATGCTTTTAAAATGACTTCCAGCTTGGCGGTCATTTCTAAATTTGGTGGACGAAGTAGTATGGGCCTGTCGGAGATTACTCCCTCCACCACCAATTAAATCGGGCCTATTGGTCAGCACATTATCAAATGCATCCCAGTGTTTCTGTAATGCTGCAGTTCACTGCGGCTTGTGAGGTGTTGTTAGACTTGGCCTCTTTTGGCATGTTTTCCAAGACTTTTTGCTTTCAGACCTCCCGTTTTTTGCTCTGTTTTTGCTGGTGTAATGATTCTGCGCACTTTCCTCCCTAGTGTCCAGTGGTAAAGTGCAAGTGTTCCTGAATAAAATGTGTTATGGATTGGGGTTTCCATTATTGGCCTATTTGATTTATGTGTCAGTCCCTAGTAAAGTGCACTGCGAGTGCCAAGGCCTATAAATCAAATGCTGTTGGTGTGCTGCAGCACAGGATTGTGCCACCTGCGCAAACAGCCCGTGTAGTGTAACTCTGGCCTGCCATTGCAGAGCCTTTGCGCAGCCTGGGGCTGCCATGTCGACTTGGCAAGTCCACACACTACCTAGTCCCTAAACCTTCCATTTTCTACATGTGAGCCACCCCTAAGGTAGGCCCAAGGTACCCCCATGGGTATGGTGCATTGTATGTGAAAGGTAGGACATGCCCTGGTGTGTGCATGTCCTCATAGTGAGTCACAGCCTAATTTGTTTTTCACTATTGCAAGGCTACCTGTTCTCCATAGGCCAGAGTGGGCAGTTTGATTATAACATCCTATAATCCTAACTGACTCCGGGAACATGGTAGAAATTCAAGTTTAGTATGCCTGAACTCAGAATGATAAAAAACATATTTTAGTGAAGTAAATTTTAACATTCTGTGTTTGAAAATACCACCTTTAGAAAGCAGGTATTTTCTGACCTAACCATCCAGCCTGCCTCTGCTAGCTTGTGTTTTAGCTGTCTGGTTTATGAGTGACAGGGGCTGGGGGAGACTCAGGAGACAGGGTGAGGCAGCACAGAGCTGAATAGACCTATCTGCACATAGATGGGTGGGAGGAGTAGCACCTGGCTCTGAATGAGACGGTGCCTACCTTCCACAATGCTGGTTCCACCTCCTGTGGTGCATCTGAGGACCCTGGCCCAAACTAACAAATGAAGAAAGCGCACACTGGCAGGATGCACCCGAAACTGGTTTGAACACGTCCAGGCTCCTCTGCCTTCAGAGGACAAAGGAATTGCTGGTATAAATATTGAGGCCCAGACCCCAATATTTTAGAACTCTTTTGGGATCAAGAAGACTACCAAGCAGAAGAGCTGGAGAAGCTGTGAGGAGGAACTACCACTTTACTGTGTGCTTTGCTGTGTTAGCCTGCAGTGGCTGCTTCTGTCTTGGGCAGTGAAAGGACTGGACTGAACTTTCTGCAATCTACTTTTGTCGCTTTCTCCAATCGCTTGAGGTAGAACTTTCCCCCTGTTCAAGAAGTCTCAGGAACAGCAAAGGCTTCAAGCTCTTCTGCCCTCAGCACTGGGAACTGTATGTTTTGTGCTGCAACAGAAGAAAAGTAGCTCAATGATGCTGCCCACTCCTTGTCCTGACTGCACCACAGAGGGCACCGCCACAACACTGCATCGCGACCCTGGCCTCACCAACGACACCTGCTGATGCCGCCACCAAGCCGCTGCTCGCACCACGACCTGTGGGCACCGCACTCCACACCGCATCGCTTCACGACGACGCCGTGGTATCCCCAATGACGCCCCTCCACACCTGAATCGACGCCGCTGCTTGCACCGTGGTTCAAGGGTACCGCTCGTAAAGTTACACGACGCACAGCCCTCATCCCGCACCGCAGCCTTGGCCTGCCGGCGCCATCGACTCCAGTTTGTCAGCCGACGACAGCACTTCAGCAACTACGACGCTGCTGCCTGCACTACGACCTGCCAGCACCGCGACGGGCACTGCCTTCATCTCACACCGCGACCCTGGTCTCACCAACGACGCCACCTGACGCTGCCACCGAGCCACTGCTCGCACCGCGAACTGAGGGCAGCGCACGCCACACCACTTCGCACAGCAGCACAGGACGCCTGCCGACGCCAGCGCTCCTGACTTCAACAGAGAGGAGTTCGATCTGCAGCGCGTGTGACTTCGAGGGCCCCGACGACTCCTACACCGATCTCCGGAACCGACGCCTGCGGACGCCATGCTTTCGGAAGCTCAGCGAAAGGTCGGCGACGCCCTGCATTTCTAAAAGGTCCTGTTTGTGGGTCTTCCCGACACCGTAGCTGGCCTGCGACACCACGGTCAGCCAGAACTGTTTGGATTTGTTTGCTCATGATGCCGTGATAGCCCCGGACGGAGCTATCGACATCAAGGAACTGTTTTTCAAAGTTATTTTGATAACTGAAGATTTTTAAGTACTGTATTGTGGATTTTTATCGTTTTGGTCTTGTTTAAGTATATCAAAATATTGGATATTTTTCTAAACTGGTGTGGTGCTAACACTGTATTACTGTGTTTGGGACAAACTTAGACGCTTACTGCGTGTTGACACTCTGTACTCTCCTGCCCTCCCGCTGCCCAACCCACATTGGCTCCCTATTACAGGCGAAACATTGATTAGTCGAACACTCTCCAAATCCAATTGAACACGATCGGGGATCTATTCCCCGATGGCCATGCCATCTCTATAACCGAAGACCCCCGCTTCACCGAGCGCACTTTTATGGATACCTTTGTGTTTGCAAGACTTTGGGCACTGATGCGGGCTACATTCCCCACCTTCCCGTTGCCACCAGATGACACTCAGGCACTCACATCCATCATCCGGAACTCTTCGGGGGCCCACGTTGTGTCCAAACTCTACAAACTTTGCTTGTCCTTACTCCCATCGTCCGACGATGCGGTGCGCGCCGCATGGGAATTGGATCTGGGCACCCAGATCTCTGACGATCAATGGGAGGCGTGCTGTGCCATGACCAGGGAGGTTTCAATGAATAGCAGGCACAAACTTATACACTTTAAATTCCTTCGACGGCTGTACCACACTCCTGCGTTGGCCCACAGAATCGACCCAGCACGTCCCCACACTTGTCCTAAATGCAATGCCCCTCAGGCCGACTTTGCCCATCTTTCCTGGACCTGCCCAAAACTCCACTCCTATTGGGTTGAAATGCAAGACACACTTGGTGCGATATTGGGCCTGTCGCGATCTGTTCTACCGGCGATTGCCCTGATGGGATATGTGTCCAATTTCCCCCGCAACATTCGCAAGTTGGCATCGATCTGCTTCCTTCTGGCCAAGACAGAGGTCGCGCTGCACTGGTGCTCACGACGTACTCCGACTGTTGCCGCGTGGCTAAGGAGTGTGGCATACTGCAATGTAAACAGTGTGGAATATTCTGACCAACTCCTTGCCTCTTCCCGCCCTAAAGACATCTGGGGTCCGTACCGCCAATACATTTCGGGGAAGGCACTGGAAGCACCCTCTCAGCCCCTACATCCCAATATACCGACCGGGGTGGGCTAGATCATGGGACGCCCGTTCCATACTCACATTCTGGCGCTGCTTCTGCTATTACTTGCCGCCGCCTCTTGGGGTTGGGTGCAGGGCTTGGATGGGTGGGGGCCCCGATACTGTTCCCGACACAGGGGTCTTTATGCCAACGAAGGAGGTTGTTATTTTCACACTCATGCGGCCCAACTCTTGGCCCTGCACGACAACTTGGTAATGTGCGAACTCCTGCTCTTAGTCCATCTCTTTGCTGGGTGGAAGGGTTCATTGATTGCTTTTACTGTGATGTGGTTATTGTCAACGACGCCACTTGACGTGATACAGAAAGACTTACTGTGCTGGTCTTGCAGTCTGATTCTCATGACTACTGTCCCTCTTATCCTTTCTTTGCTTTTTGAAATATTGGTTATGTTTTATTTGTATTTCAGTTGCCATATCAGAAAACGTTCCTATTGTAACATTTACAGTGCTCTATGGTGCAACCCGAATGTACTTTCTGCTGTACTCATTATTCTGCTGACTGAGCTATTTGAATGCCACAAGTACAGCCTTTGTCACAGAGATTGTTTTACTGCTGTGGATTGCAACATTTGGCTTAATAAAGTGTTTAAAAAAAAAAAAGTTGGAAACTGTTAGAAAAGGGAAAAAAACCTTGTTCTGCTGCACCACATTCTCAGACTCATGTCTCGTTGCACTGGATGTTAGACACTCACTGTATGCTGCTCTGTTACACTACCGGGCCTCCGGGATGCCGATTCCACAGCTGTGTCATACCTATTATAACTTCATCATAGTGCTTGCTCATCACGCTGCCAGCCTCCGGGTTGTAGGCACACGAAGCAGTGTACTGTCTATTTTATTCAATAAAGCAGTTTGAACACCAAAAAAAAAAAAACACTGTATTACTGTGGGTTATGTGCAAATACTTTACACACTGCCTCTAAGATAAGCCTGACTGCTTGTGCCATGCACCAAAGGGGGTGAGCAGGGGTTATTTTAAGAGTGTAACTCCCTTATCCTGACTAGGAAGAAGGGTCCCTATTCGGACAAAGGTGCAAGCCCTTGTCAACTAGAGGCCCCCATTTCTAACAGGTGTCAGTTCTCGCAGTGCCAGAAGTAATGATAGGCGAGAGCCACCTTCAGGTAATTGGAAGATCTAGAGCAGCACTATTTTACCACTGTAGAAAGTGGTAATTTGTTGCTGAATCACAGAGATAATCTGAGACAAAATCCTAAATGTACTACTTTTGGTATTCACAGAAGGCACTTACGATTTTTGGTATTCACAGAAGCACTTACGACTCCTAACTTTACGTCCGCACACAGGCCGGGTTTTCCGCACCTGGACCGTACTCTCCGCACTTGGACCGTACTCTCCGCACCCGGACCGTACTCTCCGGACCGTACTCTCCGCACCCAGACAGTAATCTCTGCACCCGGGCCCTACGCTCCACACCGGAATCCGACTCTCCGCACCCGGAATGTACTCTCTGGCTGGGGCCGTACTCTCCGGCTCGAGCGTACTCACCGGCTGGGGTCAGATAAAGTGTAATCAATGGGCCAGATTGCAATTTTTACGAAAAGGAACATTAGGAATGTGTGGTAAATGGTAGAGGAGGTCATGAAAAACAGTTTGGGCAGGGAAAAGGGTACGGCCAGACACTACATCATAACTCAAAGGTTTTCTCCTTTGGATCATGGTACATGCACAATTTGCGCTCCCCTCAGTGTTGACTGTGGTGTCAACACTACAGTCAACTCTAACTTAGTGTGCTCAGGCATGTTTCCAAAGACACAACTTCTTGGTGTGAGCTCAATAATTTTGTTAAATTAAGACTATCTCAAGCACAAGTGGTTCAAAAGAAATACGATGATGACTTGCATGGAGATAAGCTTGTAGATGTTCATGTTGGTGATTTAGAGATGATAAAAACCCCTCACAGAGTAAAGAAAGGAGAAACAAACCAGAGTGGCTAAAGGTTCACTCCAAATTGATAGAAGGGGATGGTGGCGTATGAGAGCCATAGTGAAAGTTACTCAAGCGGATCTAATAAGCAAACACACAGGGAATCTTGATACAAATCTAGATACTGGAACAACTTTGTTAACTTCACACACCATGGAATCGCCCCTTTGTCAGTCTGGTCAGGAGGAATTTACGCAACAGTGTGCTCTTGATCAGCCTTCTGTGTAAGCATGATGTCAGAGTCTGGTCAGTCAGTGATCTCGTAAAGAGGGTTGACTGAGGTAAGGGACTTCGAGTCCAAATTAACTGAGGCTCCACCTGATTCAGTTGCCCCTACAAGCTTATCTCCAGTTGCCCCTCTTTCCACCAGACATGGTGAGACAGCACTTTCTAGTAGAGTTTCACGTAATGCATCAATACCTACAAGATTTAAAGATTTTATATGACTTGATTTGTGTTATAAATGAACCATTTTATGAACAGGCTCCTGTCTTCAGTAGTTGCTAATTTATTTCTTTAGTTTTTTTTTTTTTAAAGGAGGGGGATGGTGTAGTGACAGAATGTTAATATTTTGCCTCTTTCCTGCACATTTCAACATGTCTTTTAAGTTACCTTGCAATGTAACATGTATTGTTTATATTTGTAGTGAGCTCCATCTCTGCATTCCTTCTCCATGGTTGTTAACTCCAGTTTCTCCAGTTGGAGTTATGGACTGATGGAGAGAGGTCCTACAGGACGTGGGTTCCTTTATTTGGAATAAAGAATAATACTTGTTGTGTACTTTATCATCTCATGCTGTGTCTTTGTGGGTTTGACTCATTCTACACTAACTTAGTATTGAGACCGCAGTCAACACTGAGGGGAGCGCAAATTGTGCACTGCATGTACCATGATGCAAAGGAGAAAACTTTTCTGGGTTATGATGTAGTGTTTTCGCCGTACCCCTTTCCCTGCCCAAACTGTTTTTCCTGACCTCCTCTACCATTTATCAAACATTCCTAAAGTTCCTTTTTCCAAAAATTGCAATCTGTTCCATTGATTACACTTTATCCGGCCCGAGCCGGAGATTAAGGCCCGAGCCGGAGAGTACGGCCCTAGCCTGAGAGTACGTTCTGGGTGCGGAGAGTACGGTCCGGGTGCGGAGCATACGGTCGGGGTGCGGAAAGTTAGGATTCGTAAGTGCATTCTGTGAATACCAAAAATCGTAAGTACCTTCTGTGAATAGCAAAAGTAGTACGTTTAGGATTTTGTCTCAGATTAGTTCTGTGAATCGGCCCTTGGATGTTTAAAGCATGTGCTGCTTTTGGTTTAAAATGTAGCTCATTTGTTGAGGTATCTAAAATAAACAGCATAGCGCAATAAGTAAGCATTGAGTAAGAGGAAGTGGCCTAATGGCTAGAACGATCGACCTCGGAGCTGGAGGTCCCGGTTCGAGTCTCGGCACGGATGCTCAGCACCCTGTGATTCTGGGCAAATCACTTAATCTCCCCATGCCTAACAAAAATAAATGTGTCTGTCTGTAATGCAACTGGTGCTCATGTAAAGTGCTCTGATACCTTCAGGTCTAGTTCGCGCTATATAAAACAAAAAAACAAAAAAAAATTCATTTTACAGAATAACCAGGTACAACAAAGCAGTCAAACTACAAAGCAATACGCGCACAATAAAATAAAACCTCACATTGTAGTAATGTAGCACAAAATACCAGCACAGAAGCAAAAACCCACAACACATCAGCATCACAGCAAATAGCCACTCAACAAATATAAACAAACATTCATCTCACACAGTGTCACCTCCAGAACCTGCTTTCATAATGTCGAAGAAAAAGATGTTTGTACCAAGCAGTAACATAACTTACCAGCAAGGATGTGAAATCCCCACAGTCAAATAAGTTTTGACGTCCGACCTCCGAGGGCTAAAAAATCCTTGTTACATACTTTTTTTTTTTTATTTTTTTTTTTTAGAAACATGTCTTCTTTGACTACTTTCCTTTAAGTTTTTTCCTGTAGAACTTGTTTCGGCTGAATGTTCATTGTTGTGTAAATGCCACATCACATCTTCCTGGACTTTTCTTAAAGTGAAAAGATCAGTTATATAGAGACTTTACAGAAAGAGCTGTGTCATTCACACAGCACATAATTTCTTTCAACAATACTCAAAACTATCTATAAAACAATGCTATATATTTTTTAATTAGTACATGGGGCACTTGCTTTCTAGGTCTTGGCTGCCAGTTGCCTTATCCAGAACTTACAGTGTGTTTAGACCTCGCTCATTGCTTACCACGGGTTGGCTTTATTCCCACTCTTATTTGCTTGCTTCTTATCCAATGGCTTTCCTTGGCCCATCTTGGCCATCTTGTATTTGTCCCTTCCCTTGATAATAACCTCTTCGTCATCCTTTTACTTGGATGACTTTTTTTCTCCCAATGCTCACTTTTATAGACCTAATTTTTTCTTTATGGTTAGCCACTTCAAGAAAGTGCTTGAGTTTTCCAGTTCTCTCCCTCACATGCTTTTCCCAAACTCCCACAGCCCCTGTGCTTCGTGTTGCTCTCACCCTTCTCTGCTGGCCTCTGTCATGCTTCCACCCCCAACCCCACCCTCTGGGTTGCCCTCTTCCTTCTTTGCTCCTCTCTCCCTGCTGACCCTCTACTCCCAGCATCAGTGTTGCATTCTTCCGTCAGTGCTGCTTAACCCACCTGGCTTTAATTTTTATTTTAACCCAGTGCTCTCCATCCCCCCCACACCCTCTCAGGCTTCTACATATTTCTTTTTTGCCCTTTATTTTAAGGACCCAACAGCTATCATTTGGTGGCGGGCATTCCTCTTCAAACAAAAGCACTTTAGGAAACTTGAAAAGTATTTTTCTATTGGCCAATCTAAGTGGTGCTCGCCATCTTAGATTGGTCAGTAAAAAATTCAAATGGCAATCATGTAATTTTCCTTTTTTTTTAATACTAGTCTGCATTGGCAAAAAACATTTGTACTTTGTACTGATGCTGTTCAGCATCTCTAAAAAGCATTGGCAAAGCAGATGGGTTCCAAAGTTGTATTTGTATTGGCTTTACCAATGCTTATTATATCTGCCAAGGGGCAACACGACCTGCTGTGCGACACCTTAAACCAGTCCTTGCTTTTTATCCAGCAGAACTTGGTAAGTGGCTGGCGGTGTGACACACGACAAGGGGCCACTCGACAGTCCAGCGGTAACATTATTACACAATGTGGAGCGAGAGTGGATTGCAATTTAATTGAACACGTTTAATGAGAGGGTTAGGAAACAATACCACTTTCATCCTCTTTAGAATAGCCCTGGTGCAATTCTAAACGCATGTGGCAACATATATAATCATCTGCCTGTGCCCTTAACACCTTAGCTGCGTGTAAACATTTCTCCCCAGTGCTGCGCTGTCCATTAGAACTAGTGCTGAATGGACGTTCAATGGTCGTGCGCAGCACTGGGGAGGTAGCGCTGCTGACGACCATTGGCCGTCAGCAGCACTTAAGGGGTTAAAGACTTTGAGCAATTTAATCCTTGGTACTTAGAAGGACAGACTGAAGGAAGCTCAGTAGAATAATGCATCCACTGCAGAGATCTGTGAGTTACCTGCAAGGCTCAGATATATATTCCAGTATCTCTGCTAAGCCTATTGTCCTTCTGATGTTGATAAAATAAGTATCATTTAGCCATTGACGCTCAATAGCATTTCACGAAAGCTCTGTTAAGACAATGTGAAAAAAACATATACGCAAGGATTATGTCATAATTTCAGAAGGTGTTTGCCCCAGTCTGTTTTACGTCTTTTCGAACAATGCCAGTGGCGGCTGCCTGTGAACGGAGGTAGTACGGTGAGGGAGGGATGTAATTATTTTTTCATTAATTTACCTTCTTTGCTGCCGCCTCTGCCCCACGCCTCTCTCTCGCCTCTCCTCCGTCTTCTTCTCTGCTGGAAGAAGCACCGGAAGAACCCAGGCTTGCGGACTCTACCAGCCAAACACAACGCTGCAAGAGCAGCATCATGATTTGTCTGAGCGGCCTGTTTGGTCGCTCAAGCAGTGCCTAGGGAGGCTGGGCATGTTCTCCATGCGGCTGTGCAACACAGCCCAATGGAGAACATGCCAAGTGCGCATGACGGTTTGGCCAGCCCAAGAGGGCCGGTCAAAGCGCCATGCGCACGTAGGGAGGGAGTGCAGACCACTCCTGCTCCCTATGCAGTGAGCCAGCCCTGCCTCACCCGATCTGGCTAAAGTCGTAAAGAAAAATAAAATGATCATAACTTCTTGTTATTATCATCTTATTTTTCTTGTCTACACGACGCTCCTCCACCTTAGCGGAGGAGCCGTCCCTGAACAATGCACATGACACCGCTGAGGTAACTCCAGGCCTCCCATACCTCCATGCTGGTTTACATCGCTGTATATGACTCCACGTATTATAAAGGCAGTTCCATAAATAACAGTAAAGTTCCCAAACAAATTCCAACAAGATCTTCAGGGCTGGAATGAACTGTGGAGGCAGTAACATGTGTTGCAGTGCATTGAAAGGGCCTTTGTAAAGGTAGACTGGTCACCTATTTGTTGCTTATTGCTATATTTAGGTATTAAAATAGTACCAATGAGATGCAACCAATGTCCAGAAATGACAAAATAATAAAGTATTACTGATACAAAATGTGCCGCATTAGGCCGCATCATTTGCCTTTTCTTGGTGCATAATTTACTCAACCCTGCTGCATAATTTGGCCCTCTCCTGACACATAATTCCAGTGTCCCTGAGTATAAGGCAATCACAGGGGGAAAGTGTAAGGCAAGCAGTAGAGAGAACATGATTGATCTATGCATGCTGGGTAAAACTGTCCTTGTTCATGAGATCCCTATATCTTACGGTAGTATGGACCCACGCCACGCAGGACTGGTCCGGTAGAAAGCAAGTGAATGGATCTATGGAGCATAAGGGGCTACCAGTTACAAACAGCTTGTGTATTAACAGTCCACACCCATCATCTTCCTGTGGCAAGCGCCACCCACCTGAGGAGCAATGCAGCCAGATTCCGTTGATGACTACAGTGAGGTGAAGGAGATACCAAGAACCTGGTCCAAAAAACTATTCACTATACAGGCACCCATTCTCCTTCCGGGGATAGATCTAATATCTTGGAAATCATGCAGAACCATAGAGCACACCTTCAACATACAGAGAGCCTACCGCCTACGAGATCGCTTGACAACACATTGAGCATTTGATAGCGTCCCAAATACCAAGCAGCACCCAAAAATATACAGATCCCCTACTAGCATAGGGAGCACCCAATATACAGGGCACTCCATACCATAATATCAGAGACGTTTTAAGGCATGGGCAAAGTAGGCTTTGGCCCAGGGCCCCAGCCTCTCAGCCCCCCATGGAGCCAGCTCTGTTCTGCAGAGAGTCTTGCTCTGATGACCTTGAATAATTATTAAATAGATGGTTTTAAACACAGTTTTCCTTTAATTTATTTTTCATGTGGGTGATGTGTGAGAGTATATTACAGACATTTTGCAGAGAAATGTAGTATTTGTTTCATACAACATCCATCAAAAAAAGTTTCTTTTAGATCACAAGAGGACCTCACATATCAGAAAAGGGAGGGGGTCACAGAGATTATTTGCAGTAATATTACTGAGCTGCTGCTGTGGTGCAATGTTGAAAACACGTCACTGTCTCTGAATATGAGATGTAAACACAGTCTTGGCCAAAGAGGGAATGAAATAGCTGAAATTGACTCTAAAATTCAAAGCTGTTCACGAACAGGGCCCCCCAAAATAGGTTAAGCTCAAGGCCCTCAAAATCCTTAAGATGCCCCTCCCCCCCCCACCCACCCTCCCAAACATAGGTAAGACTGTGCTCTTTGATAATCAGAATGTTCACGAACATCTTTTGTTCACGAACATCTTATGTTCACGAGCATCTGTAACTTTCAGTGAAATATATTCTCAAATGTAGAAGGCCAAGTGCAATTTCGGTGGCCTCGCTATTTTATCTGATGAAAAACTAAACGACTGGCTGGGTCGGCTTTGAACCGGTGAATCCACTTGTTCAGGAATGCAGCGTCTCAACCGTCACGTGACTTAGGCATCCAGCGTGACTCAGGGCGTCGCGAGAAGGCACAGAACAGACATTGTGTTTGGGCAAGGTTTGGCAAATGACGACGCGCGCGCCTTTTTTTTTTTTACTTTTACAAAACCCGCCCTTCTAGTTCCAGGCGGACAAATATAGAACATGGCTATTCTGTGTGTGTGGCGTGATTACAGCAATTGTTTTAGCAATTCTTTTTCTGTTGCAGGGACGGCTTTGTGGCTGTGCGGCTGTTACAGCCGCACCTGCAGCTGACCTTGAGGGGCGCTGTCTTTAAAATAACGTAAAGGTTTACGAGCACCTGCTGCAGAGTTTCCTGGTATTGAGCAGAATTCAGGCAACAATCACAAAATGTCATGATAACTCTGGTGATAAATGTTCCTGCTGGAGAGAGACCAACCAGTGTTTTGTCTGGTGGCAGTGTTGACTTATCATAAAGTAAAGGGTAGTATACAGATCACATAACTGTATTTTATGGGGATAGCTCAGTGGCTCACTGCTTTTGTCACAGAGACCCTTCTGTTCTTTCAGTTCATGAGTTACAATCCTAATTTAGGAAAGTGAGTACGAACTGTCATCAAAGAAATAAGTGCAAACTGCATAGTATAGGTTAGAGCTGTATTTTTCCCCCCAGTCTTTCATTATCTATATCTAATGTTGCTGAAAAGGTTTCGTTTGGCTCTAAATGCATTCTTATTTGTAAAGCCAACCCCAACCAGCGCTTTAAAACAAATGAAATGTATGTGAGATTTGTCTCTAAACAACTCCAAAGGGGTCTGATACCCACAAGGGTCATGTTCGTGCTATATAAAACTTTCTAAATAAAGAAATTGGGGCTATGGAGAGATGAGGAGCACTGGTGGATGGTGGCAGTGAGGTTCACTGGTTAGAGACGGCAGACCCGAGAGCAGAGGACGGCCCGGGACCAGGGTTCGAATCCCGGCGCGGCAGGTTTCTGGACCAGGGTCAGCGGACTTGATAATTCTCTCGCCTCGGTGCCCACTCTGATCAGCGATCACACTCGGCAACTCTGGGCATTAGCTTGCCTCATCTTCACTAACGGCCCCACCAGACCGCCGGGGATGCCTGGTCTCACCCTGGAGATACCCATTAACCACTTGGCTGCTAAGGCTTTGAAAGCTTTATAATGGGATTTCCATTGAAATGAATGGGAGGGGCATGACGAGTTACCCTTGTCATTAGCAGCCAAGAGGTTAAGGGACCATCTCTCAGGGAAGCCAGGAAGGGTTTCGCAGCGGTCGAAGCGCCTTGGGACCCCCTGGGTAAGTAGTGCGCTATATAAATGCCTATACATTTACATTTACATTTACATCTGTGGAGAAGGAAGTCATTGGGTGGGGGTTCCAACAAAAATAGTTGCACTGCACGCCACCAGCGCTAAAGCAGGCCCTGTTCTGTTGTAGAAGTATCCGCCATACCAGAGCAGCAGAATCTCCATTGATTTATTCATGTCTTTAGAAGTTTTGTAAAAGAGCAACAGAATGGTGTTAATCTTTTTATTCGTAGAGGTGGGTGCTCAACAGATTTACAAAAATATGGACCCTGCTCTCTCTGCCTTAAGTCTACAGTGCAAGGCAATTCTAGCTAAGTGGAAGCGGAGTTAAAAATATTGCACATACTTAACTTGATGATGTAGTGGATGCATGAAGGTAGACATTTCGAGGACTATATAGTGCCATAGACCAGCTGGAAGTTTTGTAAAGCATTGCAAGTAATATTAGTTATTATACAGCTCTCAGTGAGACACCAAACGTTGATAAAATGCAGGATTATAGACTATAATTGTATGCAAAGCATATCCCCTTTCAGACATTTTTAGGTCAACGTGCGACTGCGTATGCACTGCATGTTGTCTTGCTTGCAAGACATTATTTACAAACAATGGCTTGGAGCCCATCCATTACTTATGTAGAGAGGGCCTTATTTTATTTGACTTTTGTTATACTTGGACTCCTGGCCAGTCACTGTGTTCCTAAGGTCCCTCTGGCACAAGGCGGCTCTCTTGCAGTCATTGGTGTTATGCTGAAAAAGCTTTGTTTCCCAGTTGCTGTTCACTGTTGTGTATATTTGGAAGGCCGGCAACAGCATCCAAATCCTATGTGAGTTGAAAAACACCGTAGAGACAATGCACAAATATATATTTAGCCGTAAATATATATTTACTGCTGAAAATACCTCCATTTCCGCTTAAATGGAATTCACAAAATAATTCCTGGCAGGTGCACATTGTCTCAGTAGTATGGATTTCTCTGCCATGAGGATAGGGAAGTCTGTAATAGTAAATTCCATACACGGGGTGAGAAATGGGCATTACATGGCATGGCTTGCCCTTCAAGTTTTGGAACACTGATGGGTTTGTACATTTTTGAGCATTTCCAACCTCCAACCTAACTCTTTCCCACCCTGGAAATGGCCAGAGATATACTCTATCCCAGGACGGGAAGGCGATTAGGTCAACCCAACATTTGTCAGGGATCTAGGAGGAGGGCTTTCTCCATTTTCCTTTTACGTAGAAAAAAAGCAAAACATTTCAATTTGCAAAACAGGATCCATTTCCCTCTGCGTAATCCTTAGCTATGTAGAATTACACTCAGGGAAATAGGAGACTGGACGGAGATGTCATTTCCAGTAGAAAGCCATCAAACATATGCCTCATGCAGCTTTCAAGGCATTCTTCTGGAAATGTCTGTGAATTTGCAAAAAGTTGCAAATCTTCAGTCATATTCAGGCGCGCCCCTTTAGTGGGTGGGAGTGGGGGTCACCATTACTACTTTCATGGCGAATTGGTCCCTGTGGTTGAACAATTGGCAGTTCAGCTACCCCAGCCTGTGTCATCTGTCATGCTCCACAACCGATACAAGAAACGTCAATACAAAAGTAAGAACCACCACTTAAGAGATGCTGGCCTAAGTGGAAATATACTGATTTATAAAACTGCGTCCAATGCATTAAATACTTTTCTGTTTCTTTGCTCGCCTCTGGTTCGTGTTGCCCTTGGTTTATATTCCTTTTGCAATCCGTATTAATTTCACCAGCTCCACATCTAGATGTAACCATCAGAGATTTGCAGTTTCATCCAGAAGTGGAATGCATTGACTGTCTGCCTGTTCACAAGCTTTGGATGGGAACCCTTGGCCCTCCTGCGGGGGAGCGGGTGGGGGGTGGTGGGAGGGCAGACGTGAAGCCATACGAATCGGACCTTTCATAACTTTATATTGCTCTGGCTACTTTAGGGCAGTTTATCCCTGCTAAAAATCTGAATCCCACAGGGATTACTCCACAAACACATCTACTGCGGTGTCCAGAGGAACAACACATTAGGAGGCAGGTAGATTTACAAACCTCCTTGCGCCGCCAATGCGTCACTTTTTTTGATGCAACGGCGGTGCAAACAATTTGGCCAATTTACAATGTGACCCATCTAGGGAGGTGTGTCATGTTGTAAAACCCTGCGTCACATTATACCTGCGCCAGGTATGATGTATGCAGGCTAGGGGTTTCCACACAAAAAGCCATGTAGAACTGATGCAGTGAAATTTACAACATTTCACTGCGTCAAAATCCCTACACCTGCTCAGACCAGGCGTAAGGAATGACGCAGGGATTTTTGTATAGGACTCACCTATCTTTTGTGGCACATTGCTGGAGTTGCATTACTTTCATGAGCAACTCCAGCGATGCGTCACTTTTGTGCCCACAGATGCGTCAGTATTTCTAACGCATCTCTTAATACTTGCGCTGTGGAGCACTGTATTGTAAATACAGCGCATCCATGGTGGAGTAAGGGCATTTGGCATTGGCACAAGGAAAGTGACGCATCTATGCAGATGCGTCCGTTCCTTGTAAATCTGCCCCTAGATTTTGTAGCTGAATCTGTGCATGGGCTAATAGGTAGAGTTGGTAGTTGTTCATCCGAATTGTTGTACCATAAACTTTAATTTGGTAAAGAAGTTTCTCTTTATTTTCCATTAAAAAACATGTACCTTTTCTACATAGAGAGTCAGGAGGATGTTGTTTTTGTGATGCCTTCACCTTGGCCATGGTGATGTAGCTCTCAGCTTCTCACCCCTGCCTCTTCATACCTACCTTGAGGTGTAGGGAGGTGCCAAATAAAAATTAAAAAAAAGAACTATAACGCGTACTGCAACATGGAGGTGGACTGCAGAAGCCAGTCACAGCTTACTTGTCCGGTTGTGGATCTTCCCATTTCTGCTTTGCGCGTCCACATTCACCCGGCCACATTGACACTGTTCATCTTTCTATGCTTGTATGATATAACTAAAAAGTGTCAGGTTCTGGATTTAATTGTGGGGAAGTCAATGGGGTGCTGCCGCTTTGGTGAATTTCCCAGGATGAAAATTCCTACACCCATAAAGACGAACTACTTTAAAGCTTGACAAGCCTGTATAGAAGTATAAAAGACACAAACTAACTTTTCTCTGAATCTTCTTTTTAATTTGTGTTTTTTACTTGAATGGCTCTGCTTTTCTTTGATGGAAAAAGCAAGGTGGTCTTTTAAAATATAGTAGAGGGCTGCCACAACAATTATCAGGCCATCGCGTGTGTCAAACCTTAAATTCTTGAGTCCTCGCCCATTCCTTCCTTATTCTACATTGTGTACAGCTGTTCTCCAACAAAATCCAGTCTGATTTGGTCAAACTGCCAAACTACAAATATGTGCTCTTCAGATTGCAGAAGGCACTGTCCGCCAGCGCCACTGTAGACCTGGTAACCGATGAACACAAAATACATTCAGCATCACAATGTTGGAACACATTGGACCGGTTTTTATGTTCCATCATCTTGTGTGGTGCTATATCATATTGTATAACATGAAAGAAAAGGGCTGGCATGTACCAGTCCATAACAGCAAACACAGCATTGGCAGTGAAACTCACACAGCGCTTTGTTTGAGAGCGCATTCAAGTGCATCAGTATTGTAGACAAAACAGCATTATGCTGAGAGCTGACAAAACACAGTGCATAAACGTCCCTTGACCTTGGGGCTGAATGTGGTCTAATCCTATCTCAGATGCCTCTCACTGTTGTGGTATTTTTACACAACTGTTAAATCCTCTGTAATCTCACTTTTGTGGTGCACGCTCAAGAAATGCCCCCATACATCCGGTAGGATTAGGAAAACAGTGGATGAGAGAAATGGGTGGAATTCACCCCCAGAATTTTGTTAAAGTTGCAGGGCCTTGATCTGACCATACCAGGTTACCCCTTGAGGACTGGTCCAACGCATATTGGGATTCAATCCAGAATACAAGGATGGTAGGCATGGAATATGTTAGGAGGGGGTTGGGTTCAAAAGAATGGCACACTTCCAGACCGAGCTTGGTCAAGGAGGAACCTTGACATATCCTGGCAACCTTTCTATCTCTTCCATAGAGTTGCGCGTCTAGTGAGTGAGTCCAGCTTTGCGATGCTGTCAGCTTCATGCTTGGGAAGAAATCTATCAATTCTGGACTTTTCCTGTATGCAAACATCCACATGGTGCCTTTTTCCTTTCTGACTGACTATGTAGGTTTTTGAAGCAGTTAGAGGTTGTTGATGGTTAATGGTCTGCTTGTAAAGTCTTTATTTCCTTTCCATGCCAAGAAAAGTTAATTTTGATCTGCTCGAGTAGCCCTACTCTCTGTCCTTGGCAGGGTGTGAGGGTTGCAGATGCCCACCTTGTGAGCAAACCCTAGCTGCAGCTTGCACTGGCTCATAGGTTTTAACCTTGGTCTAGTGGGCAAGTAGGATTCACTCACAGACCATGTTGAGCTTGAGTTCTCTTACTTAAAATCAGACTCACATATCAGAAGATACTGAGACACAGCACCAGTTTTAGTGATCTTAGTTGGAGTCCAGTGGAAGGGAAGGTTTGGGAATGGACGGGAAGAGAAGATTGTAGGATTTCCAAACTCAAGTTAGTTTAATATTCTCATGAAACTTAATGTTACAGGGAATGTTTGATGCACTGCTCTGTATGCAGATTCTCCGTGGGATTTCAACTCCATCTGAGGAAGCAAGTTTTGCAGCATTCTTAACAATGCATGGTCCTTTTCTTGTTTGCTTTAATGGATATTGTCATGGCATTTGTGCCAAGTCCCTTGCGAGTATAACATTCAATAGGCGCACTGTGTGACGTTGTATTACCCGCCACCAAGAACATCTTTAGCGCTGGTGGCGCCCGGTGCGAAAATCATTTTTGGTGCCCCCACACCCCATGACCGCCTCCTCGGATCCTCTAACTACCACGAGGCAAAAGTGCTCTTCATCTCTCCAATTATAATTTCTTGCTAAACACGTTATCCACCCCATTCTCCCCCCCCCCGAGGTCAGCGCCCCTCTACAGGTCAGTGCCCCGTGCAACCGCACCAGTCGCACTGCCCTAAAACTGGCCCTGCTCATACTCCAACCTGCCACATGCTCACGAACACTCATTGACGCAAAATATAACAGAATACTATACTTTGCGTAAATATTTGTCAACAGTGCGTGTAGACTGACTATTACAACTGAAGTCTTTAGATTCTATGAGTGTGTATGTACATATGGCACAGTGAGTGAAGGTCAGTGGAGCCCATGTGTGACGAAAATAAATCCTAAATGAAGACTTTGCGTGGGAATGCTCAGTAGTAAGTAGCACACTGAGGCCCCTGCAGGACTGGCAAATAGATGAATTAGGCTTTTGACAAAAGTGGTAGAGTAAAACCTGAAATATAGTTTAAAAATATGTTTGACAGGTGGATTGAACATAATAGAAAGAAAATATTGAGTTTCTGACATGCCAGGGTATGCTATATGTGGTTTTATAGAAATCTAAACGAATGTTATACCATTTTTGGGAAACCCTTTGGCCTAAAACTGTTTACCTGCAATTTTCAAGGTGAATAGCATTTTCCTTCTGGTAAAAACCAATCCATAAATGTTTTCTACTTTAACGTTTTTTCTTAAGATGTAGATGGTATTCATTTTGAAAATTAAATATCTGTTTTGTGTTTACTTAAAGGTTTGAATAGATCCTTTTTCCCTTTACCTCCCTCCCATCCCACATCCTCTCTCAGGGTGACATTTCACTTTTTATTTTTAATATCTGGTCCAGAGATTTACTCTAGAGATCCATTCCCTCTTTCCTTTTTCCCACTAAGGGATTGATTGCATGTTGGGTGAAGTTGTATTCCCAGGTGGGGTACCGCTCTTCCAAATAGTAACTGGCCTTTTATTTTTTTCCTGCACCCAGGTTTTTCTCAGGTCGGAATACAGGACCCATTTCACCAGCTGGCAATATCTGGCAACATCTGGCCAGTAATATGTGTTTAGTCTTGGACTACAAGTGCAGTCCAGGCCTCGACTCCAGCCCCCCACATGATAATAGATTATCATAAAATGCCGCTTCTCCACCAGGCCACACCGTCCCTGTTCACTGACACCCTCCCCAACCCCCTCCCGCAGCCCCCATTCACTAGTAATTCAGAGAATGTGGAAAGTGGACTGGTAAGTCACGTGAAATTGGAAATTACACACAGAATTTTACCTAGGAAAAATCAGATCTACATGGTTCTATCTTATTCCGAGGTTACTAACTTGCAATAGCTAGATTTAGCTGGGGCGGGGGAGCTTGGCAGGAAATTTTATTTCCGGCCACACTGTATCCCCGCACTTAAATCAGCTTCATTTGTAATTGGCGCCTAAATGGATTTTCGAAAAATTGCGTTCTCATAAATGGGTTTACATTTAATTTTCTTCTTCTTTTCATCTGAATTCACATATTACTATGTCGCATCAGCTAGTCATATGGCCATAAAAGAGAAACCTGGCAGTCCTAGTACCAAACAAATACAATCTAAAGTGCTGGCTTTTCTGAGTAGGAAATAAAGCAGGTACTTCAGGGCAGTGGAAACCTGCACTTGGTATTTCCCGTTTAAAGCATTGAACATCCAGTTAACCTGCCTTTGTCCCTCCAACACTGTACTCTTTGACTAAAGTCCTGAAGGGCTCTCTCCTACCAACCTCCCAACAGTCCCTCCATCCAACTTCTCTGCACACTATGGACACACTGGTAAAGGTATCTCTTAGGGAAAGACTGCATGAGAGGTCACATGTAGAGGAGAGGGCGCATCATACCACTAGCTCTCTCTGACCCGCTACAGCCCTTCTTAAACAATATTTCATAACTTCAAACTCACGATCAACCTATAATTTGCTCACCACATTTTCTATCTCTTTTTCACTGTCCTGTGCCATTTTGTCCTCTCTTGCGCCCTACTATTTCTCCTGTTCCTTCCTTCCCTACATGCCATTCAAAAGACTAAGAATGGCTACTCATGGAGCACCACTGCTGTCATGGTAGGTACCAGTGTTTTGGGACACACCATTCCATTGACAATGCAACTTCCTCTTTTAGTCCCTCTTTTCCACTTGGCAGTTTCAGGAAACTTGATGGTGGCATAAAACACTATTTTAACTAATTATATGTCGCTTAATATAATAAACTAAATAAAATCTTACAGCAGCCAGCATCAATATCAAAATCTTCCTTGCAATAATATCCTAAAATTACATTTATTATTGGTTTTATTAGTCCTGCTCTTTCTAAAATGCCCCTCTCTCTCTCTCTCCTTTTAGGTCTTATAACATTCATTTGAGTCTCTCTTTCCTTACTTCCTGTGGTCTGCCTGGGCCTCTCTCGTAGCCTTTCTTTGTCATATTCCACCTATTTACCTTGGAATTGTGGCATAGTCTGATACCTTACTTAAAAAATTTATTCTCAAGAGGAAACCTTAATACTCTTTAGCACCTCTTTGACATAGGTTCCTTAGGAATATACTCACCCTGCATTTGTTTTTGGGCCTGTGCTTAGAGGCATGATAGAAATCAAAAGTCTCATTCCGATGGAGGTTTAAGCAGGAAGATGACATCTCTGTTGACCGCTCCCCATCCCCCTCTACCAATAGATCATACTCTCTCATTAATCTCCACTATGCTGCACCTCTTCACTCCCATTTCCTTATACACATGGAGCAACTATATTGCTAATTTTAGTAAGATCCTGTACAATTCTATATTTCCCAATGGCCTTCTGCAGACCTATAATAGGCGAATTGCAAGGACTTCTAACAATTTATTTCAAGATCCCTTGTATTAGCATGTTTTCAGTAAATGAAGTTATTTCAGCCACTGTTTCAGGTGCTAAATTATATGGTGGTGTTGTCAGGAAAACTAGATTTGGCTTTATTGTGATTTGGGCTAGTTCTACACATTTGGTTAGTCCAATGTCTTCCCCTGAAAAATCCCATACTTCTTCTTTTACAGTATCTCGTAAATCGGGAGGTTGGTTGTGTACTGTTCTTATTGGATACAATCCTGCAGCTGTTTCTTGTTGGGACATTTTACATTCAGCATCTTTATCATCCCTTTGAAATCCAACATCATCCAGTGTCCAGTAAATAGTACAATTTACCCTGCACAAAAGGCCCCTTCCGAACAGATTTACAGGAGATGAATCACATACCTCAAATTGGTGATCCCTTTCAAATAATCCTATTTTCTACAGGCACTTTCTTTGAAATTGGATTAGGTATTTTTTTATTTGTGACACATACAACTTGGATCTTCTTTCCCAAGAGGGGTAGGTCTGGGACTTCCACTGTTGTAATAGTGGAACAGGTAGCACCTGTGTCAATGAGAAATGACACTCAGTGGCCATAAACCTCTCCTTCTACAAATAGTTCACTTTGGCCTACATCTAAGATTGAGCCAAATACGCAATCTTACTCCCCGCTCAGGCACCATCATTGGGAATTGTCAGAATCAAAACTCCCAATTTCCAACATGGGACAATGTTGAGAAGGGTTCGGATTTTGGAATGGATTTGAATTTGCTTTTCGTACCAGATTTGCATTGAATTTGGGATTACCCTTATTCTGTGGGGCCATAGGAGCTTGTGGGACTGCATCATAGGAACTTTTGACTGCTTTGGCGTTTGTGTTTGTGTGACCAACAGGAACGGGAACATTTTGCATTTGTGCTTGATTTACCCCTAGCTTTTGCCAGTCACCACTCACTCAATTTGGATTCTGTGTACACGCTCTCTTCCAAATGCCCGAGCCTGTTACAATAATGACAAGGAGTTGATTTCTTCAGCATTTTAACGTCTAATCTAGAATTTGGAACAACCTCGACCTCTACCCTGTGGAATACTAACTCCATCTTGTGCAGTTTGACTTTCAATCGGAAACCTGACACCTTGCATTCCACCAACGTGCCCTCAATGCGATTAATTCTGGACCCGTCTTGTGGCAGCTTAGTCTGAGCCAGCATACATTTCTCCTTGTCTCTTCTGCTTAATTTCTTGCTCATCACTGCAGTATTTTGCATATCTAAGAATCTCATCTAAAGGTTTCGCCTGCTAACAAATCGCATTCTGTTGTATCTGCATGCTAGTCTCTGGTGGCAACCCAAGAAAGAAATGTAACACAAAACTCCCTATATCTCCCTTTTTGGGATTTTCTTGTCCGCTGTTCTGTTTAAGCACCTGCAAAAGTGGTTTATAATATGCTTGCACTGCTTCTTTAGCTTCCTGAGTAGTTCTATTGATCTTTAACCAATTGATGTCCCTCTATGGAACTTTTCCTTTAAGAAAAGTAATCACTTCATTGTATTTTGTCATCACTGCAGGTGAAGGTGCATAAATACGCACATCTCTTGGAAGCTCAGTATATGGCCATTGCATAGCTATTTTACATTCGGCCCATAGTTCACTTGGGACTATAATATCAAAGAAAGTATTCAAGTCTGCCCGCAAAACCTTTGACATTGTTTTGAAATCTGTCAACTTGTGTATACGACTGAGCATGATTCTCTTTTAGTTTGGGAAAGTTGTTTGTAAATGTTGCAAGGTCACCTCTACTCCATGGTACATGAACATACCCTCCACCTGCTACCTCCCTCATAGGGAAAGTTAAAGCCTTATTTTCATCTGGGGTACTGGTGGTGGCTTATCATTCGCTTCTGTAACATCTGATTGTTTCTTGTTCTTCCCTGTTTCTTTGCCCACTGTTCTCTAATCTGTCAAAATCGCTCCATTTGTGGATGCACTTTACCAATCCTGCAATGTATTATCTAATTCCTGAAGACTGCATTGTCAGAATAGCATCATCATCTAACTATGCCCTAAAGTTTTTCTGTAAAGGAACAGTGAGATCCAGCTTGCATTTTCCTACCAGCCCTGTTAATCTATCTTGTGTGCAACCTCACATTTTGTGATTGTTTTATTTAATTATATCACTTTTCCTGATACTGATTCAGATGTGAAATATTTAGACATCCTCTAATAATTTCTTCCAATTCCACCTTCAATTTTAGCATATCTAGTGGTGTCACTCTTTCCTGGCTAGTAGTTTGTCTCTTTGTGTCTCCTACTCTTTTATTTTCACTGTTTTCTCAAACCATGGAGGAAAAATCCCATCATTAAATGGTCCTGACTCTCCTTGTGCAATAAGTGTTATAAAGACAATCCTTCTCCGTTCTCTTAATGGTTAAACAATTTGTGGTGGCGTTTAGGCAACAATGTGTGTGTTTAGTGATGTAGGGGCAAACCCTGTTAATGCACTTTGAACAACAGGACTCTGTCTAATATTTATTGTGAAGTCACTGCAGAATTCCCTAAGGGTTGGGCTGATAAAACCTGTGTCCCAGGATCAGTAAATATAGAAGCAGCAACACCCAGAGCAATTATCATAGGCGCTACTTCGACTAGTGCAGTTGCATTTGGAAGTGCTCTCTCAATCTCCTTCTGCATGGTGCACCCATGATCTTGACATTGTATGCCTGTGAAGAATAAGATCTACAGGCTATCTGACAAGGTGAGAACCAGCATAAAGCAGATAATATTGAACTAGAAGTAAATGAGCCCTCAGGCATCCCTCGGTCCATCCCAGTGGTACCCTTCAGGTACCACTCCATAATTTTGGTTCTGCATGGATTATGATGCTCACCCCATCCCCTAGTTGATGAGTTCATTGATTGGTTGAGGGCTGCTAAGTTCCTCAGCATATTTGATCTGACATCTGGGTACTGGAAGTCACCTTAGCTGAGGGGGCCAAAAAGAGGTCTGCCTTCTCTATCCCAGAAGGCCACTTGCAGTTTCAGGTGATGCCCTTTGGGTTGAAGAATGCTCCTGCCACCTTCCAGAGGTTGGTTAATCAGGTCCCAGCTGGATTTGAGAACTTCAGTGTAGTCTACCTCTGCGACATTGCAGTCTTTCGTTCCAGCTGGGAGGGCCACTTGTTCCAACTCAGAGTTGAGCTGCAGGGTCTGCAGAGAGCTTGCTTGACTACCAAGGCCAGTACGGGCCAGATAGGACAGGTTTCAGTGCTCTATGTGGGTCACCACTTTGGAGGGGTCAAGGTACAGCCCATCCAGTCCATTTTGGCTATGCAAACCCCGAAGACCTAAACATGGGTGAGGGACTTCCTAGGCCTCACCGGGTACTGCAGGAGATTGGTCAAGAGGTATGGCACCATTGTTTCTCCCTTGACAGAGCTGACTTGGAAGCAGCCTAGACATGTGATCTGCATGCTAGACTGCTTTTGACACCCTGGAGAAGACCATGTGCTCAATTCCCCTGACATCAATCAATCAATGAACTTGTAAAGCACACTACTTACCAGTGAGGGTCTCAAGGCGCTGAGGGGAGGCGGTGCTGCTACTGCTCGAAGATCCAGGTCTTGAGGAGCTTTATGAAGGTGAGCAGGTTTTGGGTCTGCCGCAGATGGGTGGGGAGGGTGTTCCAGGTCTTGGCGGCGAGGAAGGCGAAGGATCTGCCACCGGAGGTTGTTAGTTGGATGCGCGGGACGGCGGCGAGGGCGAGGCTGGCGGAGCGAAGCTGGCGAGCGAGGGTGTAGAAGTTGAGTCTGTTGTTCAGGTAGGCTGGTCCGGTGTTGTGGAGTTCTTTGTGTGCGTGGGTGAGGAGTTTGAAGGTGATCCTCTTGTTGACGGGGAGCCAGTGCAGGTATCTTAGGTAGGAGGTCATGTGGCTGCGGCGGGGGGCGTTGAGGATCAGTCGGGTGGAGGCGTTTTGGATGCGTTGTAGTCGTGGCAGGTGTTCCTGCGTAGAGTGCATTGCCGTAGTCCAGCCTGCTGCTGACGTGGGTTTGGTTCACCGTTCTTCTGGTTTCGGACGGGATCCACTTGTAGATCCTGCGAAACATGCAGAGGGTGCTGTAGCAGGAGGAGGAGATGGCGTTGACCTGCTTCGACATGGAGAGGCAGGAGTCGAGGATGAATCCTAGGTTGCGTGTGTGGTCCGTGGGTGTTGGAGCTGTTCCCAGTGTGGTCGGCCACCAGGAGTCGTCCCAGGTGGAGGGGGTGGCGCCGAGGATGAGGACGTTTTGTCCAAGTTCTGCTTCAGGCGGCTTCTCCTCATCCACTAGGCGACAGCCTTCATTCCCTCGCGGAGGTTGGTTTTGGCGGTGTGAGGGAGAGGATGAGTTGGGTGGCATCGGTGTAGGAGATGATGTTCAAGTTGTGCTGGCGGGCCACTTGTGCGAGGGGAGGCCATGTAGACGTTGAACAGGATCAGGCTGAGGGATGAGCCCTCAGTAACGCCGCAGATGATGTCAGTGGCTTTGGATCGGAAGGGTGGGAGGCGGACTCTCTGGGTTCTGCTGGAGAGGAAGGACGTGGCCCAGTCCAGGGCCTTCTTCTGGATTCCGGCTTCTTGGAGGCATGTTCTTAGTGTGCGGTGGCTGACCATGTCCAAGGCGGCTGACAGGTCCAGGAGGATGAGGGCTGAAGTTTCGGCGTTGTCTAGTTGGCACCTGATGTCGTCTGTGGCTGCGATGAGGGCTACCTTGGTGCTGTGGTTTCGTCTGAAACCGGACTGGGATGGGTCTAGGATGTTGTTGTCCTCGAGGTGGCGGGTCAGCTGCATGTTGGCGATTTTCTCGATGATCTTCACTGGGAAGGGGAGCAGGGAGATGGGCCGGAAGTTCTTGAGGTCTTTGGGTCCGCCTTGGGCTTCTTGTGGGGGGCGTTTATTTCGGCGTGCTTCCAGCTTTCAGGGAACGTCGCTGTGTTGAAGGAGACATTGATGACCTTCCGTACTTGGGGTGCTATGGTTGCGTCAACTTTGCTGAAGACGTGGTGTGGGCAGGGGTCTGTCGGGGAACCTGAGTGGAGGTAGTTCATGACCTTGCGGGTTTCGTTGTCGTTGACGTAGGACCAGGAGGCCAGCTGGTTGGTGCATGTGGCGTTCGTGGTGGGGTCTGTTGCGGTGGGGGTTGACAAGGTGTTGAAGCTGTTGTGGATGTCATCGATCTTGCGATGGAAAAAGGTGGTTAGTGAGTCGGACCGATCTTGCGAGGGCGGGATGTCGTTGGTGTTGGCGCTGGGCTTGGAGAGTTCCTTCACAATGTTGAAAAGCTCTTTACTGTCGTGTGCGTTGTTGTCCAGGCGGGCTTTGAAGGAAGATCTCTTGGCTGTTCTGATGAGGTGGTGATGTCTGCGGATGGTGTCCTTATGGGCTGCGTGGCTGTCTGGTGTGTGGTCGTAGAGTCATTTCTTCTCCAGCTTCCGGCATGTACTTTTGGAGGTCTGGAGTTCTTCGGTAAACCAGGCGGCTTTTTTGCTGGGGTGGTTGATGGAGAGTTTCTTGAGCGGGGGCAGAGTGTTGGCGCAGTCGTCGATCCACTGTCTGAAGTTACAGGTGGCGGCGTCTGTGTCGGTGGGGTCGGTGGGTGGGTTCTAGGTGAATGTGGAGTTCAGCTGGTCTTCTGTGATTTTGCTCCAGCAGCGGCGAGGCAGCAGTTTGGTGCGGTGGTGCGTGGTTGGTTTCTTGAAGGTGAAGTGGATGCAGCGGCGGTTGGTCCTGTGGAGTTCGGTGGTGTGGTTGAAGGCGATGTGGGTACTTGTGGAGAAGACAGGGTCGAGCGTGTGGCCGGCGGCGTGGGTGGGTTCGGTGACAAGTTGTCGGAGTCCGAGGTTGGCGAGGTTGACGATCAGGGTGGCGGAGTTGGCATTGTTGTTGTTCTCGAGATGGAAGTTCAGGTCGCCGAGGAGGATGTAGTCCGTGGAGGCGAGTGCGTGGGTGCTGCGAGGTCAACGATGGAGTCGCTGAAGAGGGCCGGGGTCCGGGAGGTCTGTAATGAGTGTTCCTCTGAGGGTGGAGTCGGGGTCGGTTTGGATCTGGAAGTGAAGGTGTTTGGCGGAGTTGAGGGAGTCGTCTGCGAGGGTGTGGACCTGGAGGGTGGACTTGTGGACGGTGGCTATTCCTCCTCCAATTCAGTTGGTGCGGTCTCTGCGGGAGATCTTGTAGCTGTCCGGGATGGCTATGGCGATGTCAGGTGCCGAGGAGTCGTTCCACCAGGTCTCGGTCTGGAAGGTCATGTCTGGGGCGGAGGTGTCGAGTAGGTCCCAGAGCTCGACGGCATGTTTGCGTGTGGAGCGGGTGTTGAGGAGTATACAGCGAAGGTGGTTGGGACCGGTTTGGTGGTTCTGTCGCAGGTTAAGATGCAGGTGTTGCAGGAGAAGGGTCCGTGGGTGCATTTCGGGCCAGCCCAGAAGCAGCGGTGGTCTCGGCCGGTGTCGAAAGCGTGGAAGGTGTTGGTGTCGTATCGGAGTCTGGCGTCTTGGCGGGTGCGGGGTTCTGGCGCTGGCGCAGACGGGCTTGCCTCTGGCGCGCCAGCGGCGTGGCCGCTTCTCAACCTGCGTATGAGGAGGCTTGGGCGGGAGGAGCAGCTGGGAGGCGGGAGAGGGGAGGCCAATGGGTGTGCTGGGGGCTGGGCCGCACGGAGGCAACAGCGGGAAGGCTGTAACGGGGGCGGTGGGGGAGGAAAGAAACTAGCGCTTAGAACGAGGGAAGCCCAGGGACCTGGAGGCAGCAGCAGGGGCACAGGATCAGCCGGTGACGAGTGGCGGTGGGGGGGTTACCTGCCTGCAAGCAGTGTCAAAAGTCGATCATTAAAGAGTTCCTCATGTAGAAAGATGCCTTAGAGATGACCTACATCAATCAGTAGCCTTCATCCGAAGTAAATAATTTCCCAGAGAATAGAAGTAGAGTGCAAATAGAAAAAAAAACATTTGCATTGGTCTGGGCACTGAAGACGTTGAGACCATACCTGTTTGGGGCTCACTTCAGGGTTCAGACAGACCACAGAACCCCTCAGATGGCTAATGATGATGAGGGGTGAGAGTCCCAAACTGTTGAGGTGGCCCATCTCCCTACAGGGAATGGACGTTACAGTGGAGTATCACCCTGGATCTAACGGGGCCAATGCTGATGGTCTCTGCAAGGTATTCTGCTTTGCTTTAGCGACGAGAACTTCCATGAGAGTGGATAGTTCTCTCTGCTTTCAGCTGGGGAAGAGACACATGTTGTACCTTGATGTGGTTTCCCCCCAACCTTTTGCTTTTCATCGTCCTGCTGATGAAAGAATAGTGAAAAAAAATTAAAAAAAATAAAGCCACTTACCTTGCGCTCGCCACATCTCCTACATGTATGGCCTCCCTATGTAAGATTACCAACAGTGATACCGGAGTGCATTATGCAGGGTTTCCAGCAGTAACGTGACAAAAGGTTTATCAGTTTGTAATGCCTGTGTATGGATAATACATAAAGAATAGCTGCCTTTCCCAAAGTAATAATATTATTAATATGTTCTCCTAGTACCGCTTGATCTATCCCTCAAATTTCAGCTTTAAATATATTTTGGAAATTCAACCAATTTCCTTCAAGCTTCAGCTTATGTGTATATACACATATTAATTCAAACAAGCAATATTTGGTAGGCTGGGTTACACACAGTAGAACTATTTACAGTATGGGTCGTCGAACTGGGGTGGGGCGGGCCACCTAGGGGGGGGCCTCAAGTGATCCGAGGGGGGAAGCCAGGCTCTGACCAAAAGAAGCATTATGCTGATAGTGCCTTGTTTCAAGCTGAAAGAAAATGAGCAGCAGTAAGCTACTCTGTAATGGACCTTCACTAACATGGTTTGTCATTTATATCCTAGCTGGGAGTATGTGTTAGAAGGGAAGGGACTCCAAATATTCTTCAAAATCCCCACTTCTAATAAGCACACTGTGGCGTTAGTAAGGCCTGCCTGACCAGAATAGTATGTTTGGCTATCATGTATTTGACTGCATCTTTAAAATGGTAACAGATCTTAACTGCAATGTTTAAATAGGTCTAGACCAATTTAAATATTGACAATTTAATAGAATATTTATGAACAAGTCTGAGGGAGCATGGCATTAAAAAGTTTGAAGACCACTCATTTAACAGTGAGCCCTGTTGGAGAAGCCTGGCTTGTAATTTACGGGTCCCTAGTTGGTTGAAGTATATGGCACTTTCAAAGTTCTCATAATGATAACCTTTTTCTGTTAAACTATCAACAAATGTTGATGATGTAAATTATATACTGACCATAATTTAGGCAATATGTCTCGAAGATGCGTGAGGAACAGAAGGTCAGAGAGCATAACTACAGCAGAGGTCGTATCGTTATAACAGTGACATCTCACTTGATCAGTGACTCTGATGAGATATCTGTTAGCTAAAGGTGCGGTGTTTGTTGGATTGCACAAGGAAGTATTACATGCAGACTGAAAAAAATGCACACACACTATATCCCTTTCTGTTTTGAAAGTCTACAAAAATTTTGGTTATTTTACAAAATAAAGAGTTTTCCTCACTTAGTGCCCCTACCAATCCGCATTTGTCTCCCTTTCCACTGCCCCTTTAGCACCTCTCATGCCCCCTGCTTGTCCTATGGTGTATTTTAACATTATATGCCAGCATGGTTATTGAAAAATCTGAAGTTCACACCTTCCCAATCTTACTGACCAAGCTACTCCCCTGCCTGGGCCTGTACCCATGAATGTCTGGTCCACGCTCTGTGTCGGGATGGCTGTTGGCTGTCCTATCACCTCCTCCTGAACATGAGTTGAAAGTCTAGGGGACAGCTGCTCAGGGGTGGGGATACATCGCTGAGATGACGGGATGTTACCTCTGCCAGCTGCTCTGTCCTCACATGGGTGAATCAGAAAAGGCATATCATATTATAGAAGCAGGACTGGCCTTAGCGAGGGTGGCGCCTGGTGCGACAGTGTTTGTTGGCGCCCCCAAAGACCTCCTTCTCCATAGATTCCCTCATCACCACCCTTTAACATTGTACCTCAAGTCTCCATAGTCAATCTCACATACATTTCATTTGTTTTATAATGCCACTCATACCATTGTATGGTGGCAGAGCACTTTACATCACATTCACATTACACAGAGGCAATGAATAATATGTGTGTAAATCAGTGTATAGGAAATGTTACATAAAACAGAGCACTACAAGGTGTAGGAGTCGCATGCCATCAATACTGGTAGGCAGTATAGTTTAAGAGTGCTTGGTCTGGAAAAGCACAAACTTAGAATTTACAAACGTAACACCATGGTTGGGGGATTCTATTTAATAATAACAATTGACTTCTACCCAAATGAACCCCTTTTGCAACATTAGGATAATGAAAGACTGGTGAAAAAAATCATAATGCTCTAATCTATTCCTTGCAGTTTACATGCAGCTCCTTCACTGTTCTATATTAGGATTTTAACTTATAAACTGCAAGTAACAAAAGGATCTCTCTGACAAAAGCAGTAACCCACTGACCTATTTCCATTATATGCACTTTGTGATCGGCATGGTACACATTCTTTGCCGCAGCATATTAACCCTCCAGGCTACCTTATGATTAGTCAAAACGTCCACTAGACTAGACAAAACTCTGATCTCTCTCCAGGAAGAACATCACCAGAGTTATCTTTACATTTTATTGTTGCCTGAAAATTGCTGGAGGCCAGGAACGTGGCAGCAGGTGCTTTTCAAACTATGAAATGCTTATAAAGACAGCCCACTCCCCCCACCCCCCTCCGCCAAAAGTCCACGCCTGGTGCGTTGGCATCAGTCCCACCGCACTAGAGCAGGCCCTGCATAGAGGCATTGTCACCCCATTGAGGGGCATGTAGACGAAAGGGGAGCTATACAAATCACATTTTTCTCGGACATCTGGGAAAAGTAAATTGGGGGTGGGGCATAGGTTTTCATTTTCTCTGGACTCCTGGGTCAAACTTGGGAGTTGACAAGGGGGTGGAGTCTTGTTGGAGGGACTTTTGCTTTCTTGCCCATGGGTATGTCCGTTAACTAAAAGTGAGCTGGCGGTGGCAGACAAAGCTGAGAGCGTTATTAAAACGCGTTAGTCTTGCGCAAGGCAGGAGGCTTGGACGTGGCAGATAACAAGCAACTCAAGTTTACAGATTTATCCATACAAATATCTTCCTCTGGCTCTGAAAGGCACGTGACACGATAAATATTTGTAAAGCTGGAATGAGTCGCTCGTCACACCTGCAGTTGATACTCTAGGTGGAATGTGATCTAGGCCCTGCACCATGAATCTTGCCCAACTCACCTGAGCTATTGTAATTACAATGCTTTCAACATTCTGAATGCATTGAATCTAATCTATAATAAACCATTGCTTCAGAAAAAATGCAAGCCCTCAACTAATCGTCATCTTTTCCTCTAATACATATGTATTTGACTTAATCGCAGTCAGCCAATCTAATGTCTGTGCCCCCCGTTATATGGAAGAACCACACCTTTCAGACTAAAAAGTGAAGTCATTCAACCCCTTGGGCTCCCCAAATTTAGCCATAACGTTTGCATGTTTTGCCCCTGCTTGAACTGTTTGGGAAACCATGTACTCTCCAATCGGCCACTTGGAGGATTTTGCTTTGGTTGTTTAGCTCTAGTCTTGTAGACACTTGGTTTTCAATGTCCTTGATAGTGTCTTTACATACCTTTTTTCTTTTAAATGTACATTTATCTGGTCTTTTTTATATAGTGGATGACCAGCTTCACAATCCTTCCAAAGGATGTGGAGATCAAGTGCAATCAACTGGTCAACTCAATAGATGGTAGTCCTTAGTTGGTGGCTGGGCCAAAGGCTGAGGTTAAAAGATGGTTGTCAGCGCCTATTGGAACAGTAAGGGGTCATCTTCCACTGTAGTATGATGGGAGGGCGATATAACATGGGCAAACCATGCAGATGAAGAAGTCTTCAGACAAATCTTTTGGTGATGACTGGATGAAAGGCCACAAGGCCATAGGAGGCCAACCTTAAGCGCTGAGAAGTTCTTGCTAAGGATGATGGGACACTAGTACTGGAGAGCTCCACGAACAATGCAGAGTGCCTCAAACTGGGTCATTTCATGCACTGAGAGAGTTGGGGCTGTACGGTCAGCTTTCTTAACACTGAAGGTTAGTGCCATTTGGGCTAGACCTTTCGAAGGTTGTTCATTGACTTGGCTGCTAGATCTGCAAAAATGAAGTTGCATAGCCTAAAGTAGACTACAAGCAAGGTATCTGACCAAAGCAAGCTCGTAGATGCCATTTTCTTTGTGAAGTGTTCTTTGAGGACGCCTTAGGAGATGGAAAGTGCCATTGCTGACTATTGATGTGTTGTTAGTTGTCCTCTGAGGCATGAGGATTCCAACTTGGTGCAGTTTCATTGAAGCAAATTATGGAGGCCCGATTTAATCTGGCCAGATTAAAAGCATGTTTGCTGATGACACTTGTCCTACTACTGTGGTCTTCATTTTGGAAGCGCGGTTGGCGCAGTCAGTTCTTATTATTCATTCAGACATGTGCACGTTCTTGGCAATCAGGTACTTGTTCATGATGCCCAGATCCCATTGGATCTAAGTATAGACAATGTATATGTTGGAACTGAAGTCATTGCTTACTACGAGGTGGGACAGTGGTACCACACATGCATGTGAGATAATTACAAAGAAGACCGATCCGTTGAAGAATATCTTGCAACCTGTTCTTCTACTGTTGGAAATATTTTAGATGTTATAATTAAGTTTAAGAATATTATACCCACACAAATGAAGCCATTTTGTGCATGTGTTAAGAGCTGACTCACTTAGGCCTATGTTTGAGTTTATTTAGTCCTCGACAAGAAGATGTTATTTTGAAAACATATCTCCTCATACGTGACCTCTCAGATTGAACACCTACTTCTTGGTATGCAACTGTGTTAATTAAAAGCATTAGGCTCAGACCTTTTTTTTTTTAAAAACCTTTATTGGGAGAAAAGAAGGAAGTCAGGTAGAAGCAGTGATGCACATTCAAATCCAATGCACGAGCAAAACATATACATATACTGGTACATTTCAGCAGCAGATATCAATAAGCAGTGGTACATGTCTCGTTCAGAATGTGGTGCATATGATGCCAGCAGCTTGAAATCGCGACAGATAGGCTCAGACCTTAAACCAACACTTTGGTTCCTGACTGCTTCTTTGCCTCTGTGTCTGTAATACGGTGTGGGTGCAGAAGCAAATGGATTTCCTCATTTGCATGGGGCCATGCCCCCATGAAAATGAGGGAACGCCCTCTCGAGGAAGCGCACTTAAAATCTTGTTTGCATGAAAGGATGGACTGTGAAGATCAAATAAAAAGTGTTAAGGCACTGTTAAGTGCCTCCCATTTTTTCTTTTTCCTGTTCTTTCTCATTACACACCGATGTGTTATTTCTCTTTGCCTTGTCCTCTTGCAGGTTCCCCATCGACCCCAACCTATAACCACACCCTCCTTCTGTCCAAAAAAGTCTAGAAAGTTATATTTGCTGTTATTATGTAATAATTTTGATTTTAAATATACATATAGGCTCTTTGTCAAAGCTAGATATTTGGGAAGTTAATTTACTGAGATACATATAATTTAACTTCTTCCCCATTTTGAATATGCTTAACACAATTGTGAAATTATGTTTAAAAGTGTGTGTTTATCAGTTACTGGATATTTTCTTGAAATTAATATCATTCAATTCGATGTAATTCGGTTCGTCCTGGTGAAGGCTTAGCTAAAGTGTGGGTAAGAGCCAAAACGTGAGTGGGTAGCAAAATAACGTCGTTGTTAGTCTATTAAAGCTAAATGGTGGATAGCACTGAAAACTGTTTCCTCTAAATAAATGAAAATAGGACAGTAGTGTCACATTTTTTAAATGATGTGCAATTAGTTCACAAATGCTCAATTTACTTACACCAGGGCTTATTTTATTTACAGACAAAGGCAAATAACAGTAGAAAATACCCCCACTGAGATCATATTTGCACATGGTTGTGATTGATATGTGAACTTGATTTATGTTCCTGTGCAAATGGATCGGGAATGAAGTGCAAACGGTTACAGCACCATTTTTCATGGATTATTACCATTTGTTCACAAGTGTGTGCAAAACCACCTACCAGCCATGGCCGGGCAGTAAGTGCTTGTACTGATGAAGAAAACACAATTTGCACTTCTCTCCTAATTGACAAAAATATAAAACTAGGCACAAGGTGTATCTGTTACGCTAACACTGTTCTAAATGAGCTACGAGGGTTCTCGTCCGAGTCGTCGTCTTACCTCGTGACCTTTCAACAAGATAAACCTATGCTGAATCATTGAATTGTCAATAAATAGAACATTTTTGCACAGGTAACTTTGTTTTATATTTAATAGAAACATGAAAAGCTTGAATCCTAGCTATATGGTTAGTAACACTAACAAAACTTTCCAATAAGTAATAAACATAGTACCCTTGCGAACTTTGGGGCATATTACCAACAACTAGCGATATTTATCGCTAAATAGGCTTAGGGATAATTTTTCTATCGCCAAGCATCACCGGATTTTATCGCTGAGATAACGTGCTATTAGCATTGTTTATCTCAAAAGCGATAAAATTCCCGGCGATAGCGGCGAAATCCGTGAATATCGCTGAGAATACAGCGATATTCACGCATTATCGCTAACAGGGTCTTAGCCATTATATCCACCTCCCATTGGATGTAATGGCTAAGAACTGGTCTGAGCAGGCATTCGTTTTTGGAGATATTTGCGCTTAGCGCGAATATTTCCATCACTACGCCTGCCTTGCTAATAGGCGATAGCGATGTCAGCGACTGTTTTCAGTCGCTAACAGATTGGGTACGCCCACTTTGCATGTCATTAACGATAAATATCGCTGACATGCAAAGCGGGCCCCAAACCGCTCACTATTGCCTCAAAGCTGTCGCTAACATCAGTTAGCGACAGCTTGCTAATAGGGCGATGTAATTATCGCCGCTTAGCGGCCGAAAACTGCAGCTAAAGCGGCGATACTGTCATTTCGCCAGGCTTGGTAATATGCCCCTTTCTTCTTTAAATTAAATGGTGCACTATGCTAGGTATGTTATTGCTATGTCTCACAGCAATACCGCTACATGGATCTGCCTCCTGGTTCAGTTCGCGTATGTGGACAAATCTTTTGCTTTCCTGTTCCTCTCAAAATACAGGGGCTTATTTACAAGCCCCTTACACCGCAGTGCGTCACTTTTTCCCATATGAAAAGTGACGCACCGGCGGTGCAAGAGTCTTGTAAATAAGCCCCACAGTGTGTTGTGCAATGCAATGCAGTGCTGTGGTGTGTCTCTGCTGCTTCGATCATCAGTGCTATTGTACTTCCTGCTGACTCCCTCCCCCCACAACGCCTCTCCCTCCCTTACCACCACCACAAATCAATAGACTGTGTTATTTCTTTTCTTCTGGGTTATTTCCTTCGCTTCATAGCTAAACTGTGAGGAATAGATAAATAATTTCTGTGGTCGTCGTCCGTGGCATGCTTCACGCTGTCCACTTTTTTAATTGCATGCATTTTATCCATCTCCTTTTGTCAATGCCGCTGTGCTGTCTGGAAAGAGTGCACCCACCCGTCTGCGAGATCTGTGTGGTAACCGTGGTTGCATGTTTGTCTTGCAGCGCGCACGCTTGTGGTATTTGAACTAGGGTGACCAACTGGCATAGGTGCAAATTCAGGACGGTGAGTGTAAAAATTCAGGACAAAGGGACTAAACCCACGACAAAAATTCAGGACAAAAGGTCAAAATTCAGGACAAAATTTCAGGACAAAAGGTACGTTTTAAAGACACGTCAGAGGTGGTCTCGCAATAGTATATAAGTCAGTAATTAAACAACCACCTAAGTACAAGTCAAAATAAGTTTATATTAGGTTGAGACAATTGTGCACTTCCTGGTTTTTCAGTATGGCCACAGCTTGCTACCTTAGACGATTCAAAATTCGCATCTCGCTCCAGCAGGTACATTAGTCACCAGACAATGGTGAACAACACCTGAATATAAGTGAGAACGCTTTTATTGTTGATTGAAAACTACTGGATATACAAGGAACTTTGCAGTGCCAGCCCCCAGTAACAAAACCGCCCCCCTCCCCTTTCCAGCCTCCCAGGGAAACACCTGATGTCCGGTCCGGCCATTCCGGTATGGCTACCACCCTCCAATGGTGCCCCTCATCTTCACTTAGACCGTTTCTCATGTGTATTTAATTTCTTTTATAGTGTACTCATTCCAAGTATGTAGGGCAGGGTGTCGGAGTGCGTTACATCACACACACATTATATAGAGGCAATGACTCATATTAACATGAAAGTCAATGTATAGGAAATGTTACTTAAGATAATGAGTGCTACAAGGTGTAACAATACAAAAGGACTGTCAATGGTCTGTACAACTAATGGGGGCAAAGAAAAATGTGACGGACTCTGTGTCTACCTGTAAAGTGTGTACAACAAAAAGGAAATGAATCCCATCAGCCCACCCATATGGCAGAGCTTCATCATCTGGGATAGAACCAAGGATGGTCCGGTTAAGGAGCCACACACCTGTTGGAATTATGTGCTTCTCCAAACTCAAGGAACCACCAGTGATGGATCGTACCAAAAGTCAAATCAGTTTGGAATGGTGTGGGATGTTAAATTGCTGTGCCAAAAAAAGTGTGCAAAAAGAATCAAAAAGTGAGTTGTAAAATTGGCTACCATGATTTAAGGAAAACTGTATTGGGAAAAATCATGGTGTCAAGATTAAAATGAGTGTGAGACAGTTTGACACAATAACTGTCTATTAACGATGGTATTTGGTCAACATGTTTCAGCCATTGTAGGAAAGTGTACCCGGCTTTCGTCAGGACCTCTTGAACACTACTGCAATTAAGCTTGACCTAAGCTTAGTGAAAAAAGCAAAAATTAACACAAATTAATGATAAAAAACATCCTACCGTACATTGGATTTTCCATACGGGGGATGTCTGTTTCATAAGGTATTTAGAATTCTTTCCTAAAGCGGAAGATACACAACAAGGGACAACAAATAGGTAAAACACAGACACACATTTCTATTATTTTTGCGCCATATGTTTCTTTATGCCAATAGGTCATTCTCCAAAACGATAGAGATATGTTTTTTTATTTGTTTTTACTCACCCAAAAATGCTTGGGAGAAAGCCTCACCTCTTCCTGGCCACTGCTCAGGGTTGGAGGCCCCGCTCTAATTCGTGAAATAGAATAGTGGGTGTCTGGTTAGATCACATCCATACTAATGATTCACTGGCACAAAGTGCTAAAAACCTAGGCATTGTTTCTGAGTACATGACAGACAGCAACTGCAAGGGCTGCCGTGAGAGTGAGACACAGTTAGTAACAAATCTCTGATTCTAACAATATATCAATGTAAGAGCAGTGAAAAAAGCTCTTCAAGGCTGGTTGATAGCGAACCTAGTTCATTTAGTAACAATAATACATAAGGAGCTCATCAAACTCCGCTTTGTAATTGTAATCCAACAGCCTCTATGCTGATATCCAGAGCGCTCTCCTAAAAATGAAAATAGAGAAACGCTTCGCTGTGTAAAGCTGGAAAATGAGCGCTCTCCTAAGTATGAAGTAGGAAACCGCTTCGCTTTAGAGAGCTGCATGAGCTTGGCTGGCGTCGCTTCCTCACCTGTCCGTCGGTACCCCTGGACTGATCCTGAGCCGAGGGGGGGGTACCGACTGGATCGGGGAGGAAGTTAATATATGTTACATGGGCCAATGGGGATGCTCCATAGCTGTAGGACCAGAGTGGAAACTGTATTATCAGCCAATAGAATCGTTTTTACTTGACTGGAACAGGGATGAAGTTAATAAGTGTTAAATGGGCCAATGAGGATGCTCCATAGCTGTCGGACCAGAGTGGAGTGCTTTCAGTATTACAGAAGGGGACGCACAAGCGCTTGTGGCCCTTCTGTAACGAAAAGTGCCCCTGAGGCGTGCAAAGTGGGTGCAAACGCCTGTAGCATACCCGGGGCACTTCTATAATAAGGCCCCAGATCTAGTAGCCCATCAAGAAAAAACAATGACACCCTCGGCACACAACTTCACATGTTGGGCAACAGATAAAGCGAGATATGAAAACACTTTTCATTCTCAAGCTCTGTCTATATGGATGTTTATCTGTGTTTTGTATGTAGCTCAAGTATGCCAGCCTATGTGTGCATACAATAATCAAAACAATTTACTTGCAGTAATATACTAAATGATGTTTTTTTATCATGTATTAATAAGTATCAATTACTACTATAGTTAAGCATACCAGTTTTTTCAACTTTTAAAAGAAATAAAGATATAATCAAAATCTGCAAAGATTCAGTCTAATCTATACCTTGCTGACCACAAGCAGCCGCCTGAAACAGGTGCATGACCAACTTTACAGATAGTAAAGCACATAGTTTACTCATGCACTACAGGCACAGTTTATGAGGTGCTTACACTTTATCGTAGAGTTCATGGTTTACTCTTGCGCTGCATGTAGAGTTCTTGGTTTACTCTTGTGCTGCAGGTAGAGTTTGTGGTTTACTCTTCCACTGCAAGTAGAGTTCATGGTTTACTCTTGCTTTGCAGCCAGAGTTCATGGTTTATTCTTGCGCTGCAGGCAGAGTTTGTGAGGTGCTTACACTTCATCGTAGAGTTCATGGTTTAATTTTGCGCTGCAGGTAGAGATCATGGTTTACGCTTGCTCTGCAGGCAGAGTTTGAAGTGCTTACACTTCATCGTAGAATTCATGGCTTACCTTTGCGCTGCACGTAGAGTTCATGGTTTATTCTTGCGCTGCAGGTAGAGTTCATGGTTTATTCTTGAGCTGCAGGTAGAGTTCATGGTTTACTCTTAAGCTGCAGGTAGAGTTCATGGTTTACTCTTGAGCTGCAGGTAGAGTTCATTTTTTCACTCTTGAGCTGCAGGTAGAGTTCATGGTTTACTCTTGAGATTCAGGTAGAGTTCATGGTTTACTCTTGTGCTGCAGGCAGAGTTCATGGTTTACTCTTGCTCTGCAGGTAGAGTTCATGTTTTATTCTTGAGCTGCAGGTAGAGTTCATGGTTTACTCTTGAGCTGCAGGTAGAGTTCATTTTTTCACTCTTGAGCTGCAGGTAGAGTTCATTGTTTACTCTTGAGCTGCAGGTAGAGTTCATTGTTTACTCTTAAGCTGCAGGTAGAGTTCATGGTTTACTCTTGAGCTGCAGGTAGAGTTCATTTTTTCACTCTTGAGCTGCAGGTAGAGTTCGTTGTTTACTCTTGAGCTGCAGGTAGAGTTAATTGTCTATTCTTGAGCTGCAGGCAGAGTTCATGGTTTATTCTTGAGCTGCAGGTACAGTTAATGGTTTACTCTTCCTCTGTAGGTAGAGTTCATGACCTGCTTACACTTTATTGTAGAGTTCATAGTTTACTCCTGAGCTGCAGGCAGAGTTCATGAGGTTCATTGGGGCAGGTAACGTTCATGGGGTGCTACCGGTAGAGGCTGCCCTGCATGAAAAGTTCACGTAGTGCTGTTGCACTGCAGGCAAGTTCACGAGGTGCTGGTGCGCTGCTGGCTGAGTTCACTGGGTGCTGGGGAGCGGAGTTCACAGGGTACTGCTGTACTTTCTGTAGCATTTACGGGGGCTGCAGCATTGCAAGTAGAGCTCATAGGATACTGTTGTGCTTCAGGTAAAGGCCAGGATGTTCTGCCGCTGGAGGCCACCCTGCAGACAGAATTCATGTGATGCTGTTGCACTACAGGCAGGTTTTGCTGTCTGCTGTCATTCTGCAGACCAGTTTCACTGGCTGCTGCTGCACTGCAGGCTGAGTTCACAGAGTGCTGCAGGCAGGGTTCACAGAGTGCTGCAGGCAGGGTTCACAGAGTGCTGCAGGCAGGGTTCACAGAGTGCTGCAGGCCGGGTTCACAGAGTGCTGCAGGCCGGGTTCACAGAGTGCTGCAGGCCGGGTTCACAGAGTGCTGCAGGCCGGGTTCACAGAGTGCTGCAGGCAGGGTTCACAGAGTGCTGCAGGCAGGGTTCTCGGAGTGCTGCAGGCAGGGTTCTCGGAGTGCTGCAGGCAGGGTTCACGGAGTGCTGCAGGCAGGGTTCACGGGGTGCTGCAGGCAGGGTTCACGGGGTGCTGCAGGCAGGGTTCACGGGGTGCTGCAGGCAGGGTTCACAGGGTGCTGCAGGCAGGGTCAACAGGGTGCTGGAGGTAGAGATCGCTGGTGCCCTGGAGGCAGAGTTCGCTGGTGCCTTGGAGGCAGAGTTCGCTGGTGCCTTGGAGGCAGAGTTCGCTGGTGCCTTGGAGGCAGAGTTTGCTGGTGCCTTGGAGGCAGAGTTTGCTGGTGCCTTGGAGGCAGAGTTCGCTGGTGCCTTGGAGGCAGAGTTCGTGGGGTGCCCTGGAGGCAGAGTTCGTGGGGTGCCCTGGAGGCAGAGTTCGTGGGGTGCCCTGGAGGCAGAGTTCGCTGGTGCCCTGGAGGCAGAGTTCGTGGGGTACCCTAGAGGCAAAGTTTGCTGGTGCCTTGGGGGCAGAGTTTGCTGGTGCCTTGGGGGCAGAGTTTGCTGGAGTGCCCTGGAGGCAGAGTTTGCTGGAGTGCCCTGGAGGCAGAATTTGCGAGGTGCCCTGGAGGCAGAGTTTGCGGGGTGCCCTGGAGGCAGAGTTTGTGGGGTGCCCTGCAGGCAGAGTTTGTGGGGTGCTGCATGCAGAATTTGTTTTACTGCATCGCTGAATACGGCGTAGTTTACCAAGTAACCGTGATCTGCTTGGATTGTGGTGGTGAATAAAGTTTGGCTTGGACTCTTAAACATTTGCAGGTTAGACGGTCTTGAAATGTGCAAACCATTTCCGTTCCATTCGAGATTTAAAGAACCTAAAATTTGAATTCAGGCCGTAAGCAGTGAGGTCGCTGTTCCGGGGCTCCCGCTGCCCCAACCAAGCCTTCGTCACAGAGCCGTATAAGGGCTGGGAGAGGCTCTTAAGCCAAATGGGAGTTTTGACTGATCACTGAAGGTGTTCTTTCGTGAAATCCAATTACACTCTTAAACTCTTGGGACTCTTTGAGGTGACACTCGGACGGGGGGCAGGAGGGAGGGATCGAAGGTGGTATATGTGTGGCGCGAGGAGGCCACTGCTTAACTGTTAAATTTTGATTTTAAAAGAAAAACACAATACACACAATGCGTGAATATCAAGGGCCCAAAACTGGTATGAGAATACCACATACATTAAAGGGCAACCGAAGACCTACAGTCAGATATGTCTGCAAGGATATCGATGCGCCCCAGGCCCAAAAGAAAACATAAAGTTACCCACATGATCATGACATCCGAGGATGTTATTTAAGTGTACGGTAGCACACCACACAGTTATATCGACATCATATACCTGTCATGTAAACTCAAATGGAGGCATATACAAGTCGAAGAATCATAGGCCCTGGAGGTATCCGCATTATTAACAATGAAAAATGGAGAACAAAATGGAATAGAACAAAGGATAAGTGAAAAAGAAGGGACTGAGAGGGGATGTTGCAATGGGCGTGCAAATCATAGATCAAAACAATTCACTTCCTGCAGGAAGAAAATAACGGAGTGGTTGTAAAGAGTCCATTATGCTATTTCCATAAATGGCTCCAGAGTATGCAAATGAGAAGGGACAGGTGTCCTTGAAGAAAAAGATAGATTTTTGTGTATACTCCTAAGGTAAGTGATCCAAACCCACCATGTGTGGAAAGAAACATTGTTCAGAGCTTTCCAGTCTAACAGAAAAACTTTGACAAACACCATCAATAGTAGAACCAAAAAAAGCCATGTCATTATTAGAGAATCCTAAAGATGGTCTCCATACATTTGGTCCCAGCATGATAAGAGGAATAGAAAGTGGGAAAGGTACTCCAAAAATACTAGAATTACAGTGATGAACTTCCGTCCAATTTATAGAGAGATATTTGCACGTGAAAAACAGACGGTCAAGGATACCGGCAGTCTATTAGCAAGACCATCAAAGATCAGAATCAAGCAGTTGTATCATCAAAATTCTAGCCGGAAACTAATAGAGTAGATGCGTAGAGTAGAAGAAGCATGGCTATGAAAGGGTTAGGATTCATTTATTGCTAGGAAGATTTAAAGAGATGCTTGACGAGCTATCATCGGGAATTGGGGGGAGGGAATTTGACTCTTGTAAGTATGACAACCTTTGTCTTTAGGTCACGCGTAGCGTTGCGTTGCAATGCGCTTCTCGCTCTAAGAGACCTCTTGTGATCAAGGAGATTTGAGAAGGGGACTTGAAGCCCTGCCCGTCATTTTCATTGGGTCACCTCAGCGTTTATGCTAAACGCTGGCTTTCCATTGAAAATGATGCTTTTGGGCCACTGCCCTTTCTCCCTTTCGTCCGGCCCATCCGGACTGGGTCGTCTGCTTCACGGCTGTCGTGAAGCACTTTCTTATCTTTAGGGGGGCCATCTGTTTCTAATTAGCATGACATTAGCATGGCCATATCCTAACATATTTGAGAATTTGGTGATAAAATATGTAATATTGAGTTTGTCGCTGTGAATACACTGCCGCTGCTGAGTGTCCCTGCAGTAACTTTGTGCACCGCTGTATTGTAAGCATCACTCCCCTGTGTGTTTCCGCAGTAGCTGCGAGTCCACTGCTGATTCCTTTTCCTAGCAGTATCTGTGAGTGCACTGCTGCTGCTGTGCCTCCCTGCAGTCTGTGTGTACATAATTACTGACTGCCGTGTGGTCCTTCTCATCCAGGTTTCCGTATCTCTCAACTTTTTATACCTCATTTCATCCACTGCGTGGTTGGATTTTTCTGGCCAATCTATTCCCGTCAAACATATTGTTCAGCATCACAGGTGTGAGCTCTCCCCAGGCTCTCTAGGCCTCATGAATGCTGGTAGGACTGGGACGGGGTCAGTTACTCATTTGCCTGATGCGTCTGTCTGCTGGAGAAGCCACTGCTCCAGCCAGGCATTATCCAGCATGCAGAGGGCACTAGTGCTTCAATAGTTAACCTGACTGTTCCTCCGGGAACAGAAAGTTCTACAAATCGGATCCCCAATCCCTATGTGGAGCCCTCTCTGCAGGACCGTGGATAGGCCGGGGAGAATATTTTTGCCACTCGCGTAATTTGTAAATTACGCTCATTGGCAGCGTTTATGGAACGTCTTTTTGCTATCCAGCACTGGTTGAAGCAGAAAAATATATTTTGGGAATGGGAGACAAGCCACCACATAAAACGTGTCGTAGGGGACTTTTTCTCCTGAACTTGTCCCCTTGACAGTAAGTGTCTTGAGTGACTTTGAACGTGAGGTAAGCGTTTGAGTTCAACTTTCCCTCCAGAGGCCCCAGGGTGAATTTCTCGTCATTTTGAATAATGTCTTGAAATTAATTTTACGTAATTCTGCATGGAAAAGTACACCGTTTTGCACGAGCTTAATCGAGGGTCAGTAAATGTTTCCTGGCCATTCTCCTGTGATATTTATGACACTGTTTACTGGTGTCACATGCACACATGTGGGTGTCCTCTAACTAGGTCACAACATAACTGTTTTTGAAAAAATATATAGTTGTATTAGCCGGTTCAGGCTTGCGTAAAAGAAACCAGAAACTGCTTGCACCTTCTGCAGCTAAGATAAAACCCCAACATTTGTTAGAGCTCTGCAGCTTTTCCTCCACAAATGAGATTTAAATGTTGAGTTGGAATATAGAGGAATGGACTCTGAACCATACATACTCTGATCTTGGGTACCAAACGGAACTACTGAGTGGCCTTAAAGTTTCAGCAACTTCTTACTGGAGGGAGAGGGTCTTTTCTGCAAATTATTTATAGTTTGTGTCGTCTGTTATGTAACTGATGCTCATGTAAAGCGCTCTGATACCTTCATGTCGAGTTTGCGTTGTATAAAACTGCAACAAAATAAACCTAAAAAGTTTATGCAGAACTCATTTGTTTGTTTTAAAAAGTGACACGTATGTAATACGTATGGCCTGCCAGTCCACGCTCCACGTCTCTCGCAGCGCTTTTGAAAGCCGCTGCCCCTGCAGCTGCCAGTGTGTATATTTCGTATTTCTGGACCACCAATAGATGTTTAAGGGGACGGCTGTAAGCAAAGATGTAAAGTATGTTTAAATGGTTTCAAGCAATTTCAAAGGGACTTCCTGGCGAGCGTAGTCTTTCCAAAAGGGACTGCGTGCAGCGTGCAAGTCACGCGGGAAACCGCTTGCGCCAGAATGGGAATGTCGGGCCTCAGCCCCGGCACAATCTAGGGGTACCACACTGCAGCAGAAACTGGGGCTTTACAGGAGAGACTAGGGGTGCACACCGTGACCAGTGCCTGGCGGCCCCTGGGCAGTCAAAATTTAGACGCCTCCTCGCAAATTATCTCCTAAAACCCACTGCACCGGATTTTTTTTACCGACTGACAGCTGCCAGAGGTGAGCTTTTAAGAGACAAACAGTCATGTGAATCTAGCCATAAAGTTTCTGCATGGCAAACTAAATTTGTTATTTGGGGATAAACGTAAATTCGTCGACTTGTGCAGAGGTGCAAGGCCTGTCCAGGCTGCAGGGTCTACCTCTGAAACACTGACAAATGGTCCCCAGCTTTACCTTCCGTTTCTCACTTCGAAGTTGCTGAAACTTGTGAAGGTCGATCTGCGTACAAATCCATTGATTTTTTATGCAAGGTTAATGTCACAATGTGAACAAGTTCGATCGGTCTCTCTTCTGTAAAGAGATATATGCTCTAAATGTGATGTATACAATAAAGCGCTACGCGTTGCCTGCAGTGCATGGGTGTTGCATGCGCTCTGCGAGCTCTGTTTCAGTTGCACAACAGTTTCCGGTTTGCAGATGAGGGTATACCAGGATAAGATGGAGCGGGTGGCGTTCGAGTTTGTATGGCACCAGATCTGTAGACATGTCACCCCACCAGCCTCCACAGCGTTAAGGCCCGGGGGACACAGTCCCGGAGGAGGCTCCGACTGCTGAACCAATCCCACCTCTTCATAACGTCTGTTTCTGTAGTGGGCGTGTGCTTTTATTTTTTATAGACAGTTATTTTTTTTCAAAGATTTTGAACTTGATGAAGAAGTGCTTGGAAGTTGGAGCTTGACTCCACAACCAGCTTTGTCTTGAAATACCAAAAGGAAATGTAGATTAGCGGTGAACTGAAAAGGGACATTATATTGATCTTTTTGAAGCTGTTTCCAGTCACAGAACACTATTTTATTTCCCTGAATCAAAAGCGCCATTTTTGATTGGATGACACACTAATCAGCTTTGTGCATCAAACCACATGTATGTATCTACGTTTATTTTGGAGAACGTGCACGTTTATTAGAATAGCTGAACCATTTAATTGTAAGCTTTTGCAACCTGACGGACTTGCCATGAAATGCCATCTTTAATTGCTGTTGCATGAATACCTGAAGCGTGAACATGGCAAGAAGAAAACTGTAACCGAGGCCATAGGATCCTCAACTTAATTACATTTTTTTACTACCCGTGTATATAAAGTTACACACTGTTGCAGTGACTTTGTGTAAAAAAGGGAAGGTAAACTCTGCATTTTCACTAAAACGTTATGCCTTTTCAGTTGCTTAGTCTTCTATTAATAGGTATGGACACTAGCACACAGGTACAGGCAGACTCACTCACCGACATGCAGATATCCACCCACACAGGTACACTCAATCACTTAATGCTCTTTCTGTGTAGAGCGTTTTAGGCTCCAGTACCTTCGCGATTGGGTCTGCAGTGTTTGTTAGCTGAGGTGTGGCCTTAGTTAAGAATAGAGTCTCACTGCACAGTGACGTCTTCCTCGGACTGTCTTATCTGTGCCTTATTTCCCCATCTCACATGTCTAGTCATTTCTTCTTCTCTCTCTGCTCCGAAACAACTATGAGAAAGCCAATTTAGATTCACAGGTCATACCCATCACATGATGGTAAGGGCCATGTTGTTGACAGAGGAATTAATAAAACACTGAAAAACATAGTAGCAACCAGTTATTATCCATTTCCGAAATTACATTGTCCAACACAAATGTACTGCGTACCTATCACAGGATGGTAAAGGCAGTGTCAGTCGGTCAGAGATGTAATGAATGACAGAAGTTGACATATTACATTACCCACTGTAAGAAGATTCACAGGTGTACCTGTCGCAAGACGGTAAAGACCTGAAATTGGTAAATATCAATGTATGAATCAAAAAAGTGGGGTAGATTATTATGGCAGAGTTGTCAATTGAGAGAAGGAACTGTCATGTTCATTTAAGCCTGATTGTATGGAGTCAAAGAAAAACATCAATTTTAATTCACGGATATTCAGGATAGTGGTGATATTCCCACCCCGGGGTCCTAGAGTGGCTTTCTCAATTACAACCCATTTCAGACTCTCTGGTGGGTGTGTCGCTGATCTAAAGTGGTCTACTTCACATCTAATTCTGCTCATGTGTTGCAAAATACGTTGTTTAATCTTTTGCTGGGTCTGGCCAATATACACGAGATTGCATTGGCAGACGATGGCATAGATCACGCCTGAGGTATTACAGTTGGTTAATGTTTTCAGCTGGATTCTGCGTTGATTATACTGAAATTCTTTAGTCTGTACAGTGGTGTCGCAAGCTTTACAATGGCCGCATTTGTAGTGGCCTATGACGTCCGTCATGCACCGCGGTGTTTGTGTGCTGATGACGGCTGGGGGCCGTCATGAACCTGCCCACTCGCGATTTTGCCGCACAGGCGCAGAATCGCGGCTGCATGCAAGGGGTTAAATATCGCCGTATTGACTCCACAATACCAACATATCTCCAAGATAATTAGAAGTGGAGTTAAGCATGCATTACTTAGCAGTCAATATTGTGGGGTTGAAATATTTGTAAGTCGATATTCTTTCAAACACACAAAATTAAATGAATGGAACTTATAAAGCGCAACAGCTGCTCCAAAGAGTCTGTGGGCACTAGAGATTGAAGAGGGGTGGAATAGACTGTATTTGAGCAAAAAAAACATTTCTTGAGCTTCCTTCTAAATACAGCTTCTGAAGCGAAAGAGAAAAGCTTCAGAGGAAGGCTGTTCCTGCCTTCCAAGAGAGCCTCATAATCAGGTAGTAAGGAATGTCCAGATAAATAACAATGGGATAGTCTAGACTTGCGGTTATTATGACATGGACAACTGTCTTCAGGGCAGATAACGGAAGGAAGTGCAAACATTTCTTAAGTGTCCTGAGCAGGCCAAAGCAAGTCCCCACCAGATTCGACACTTGTGACTGGAAAGAGAGCTGGTTATCAAATTTGACCTCGAGATTTTTAGCCACTTCCGCAGGAAGACTCGACAAAGTGTCTCTCTTGGGCCAACAGTTGGCCCACTTCCCAGAAGAAAAATACCCAAATAGAAGGATTTCTGTATTGCCCATATTGCACATCATGTGCTTAGGGAACAGCCATTCAAATAAAGCTGTAAGACAAAAGGTGATGAGAAGAATGTTTGTAATAAATCTAACCTCTGGTACTCGCTCAGGGTCGGTATTCTTTTAGACCCTCACTGGTGATTACCCGCACTATACAAATCCCAATATTTATTTATTTTTACCTTTACACTGTGACAAACATCTATTGAAAAGCACTATTTGTCTGTATGAATAGAGGGCTCTGCAGGTGCTCTTTGGAAAGTTTATCCAACAATAGACAACTCTCTAAGCTGACTTTTTAACTTATATTGACATTTCTTGGGGGGGAAAAAAGCTACTTCAATAAAAGGGAACAATACTTTTGGGCTGTGTCCTTTCAATATTCGAAGTCATAGCAGTTCTGAGAGATGAATTAATTAAATGGAATATTTGAGTGTGGTTTATTTTATATTGGTTAGAGCCTCTTGAAATGAGATTGAATAATGAAATCATGCTGTCTAAATGAATCAAAGTGACGATCATGGGTAGAACAATTGCTATTATTATTGGTCAGCAATTCAGAGACCGGAAGTCATTTTGCAGGATTTTCATTGGTTGATCTCTTTATTGTTTGGGAATTTATATTAGACTAGGATACCATATATAGAGCGCAAATGTTCACCCAGAGGGGCATCTTGGCACTAAAGACAACAAGCTTTGGCAAAGCCAATGGGTCTCAGCTATAAGAGAACTACTGGCTTTTCCAATGTGTTTTAGCCATGTTGTACAGCAGCTTTCCTGCTGTTCAGCATAACTTAAAGTTAGTGGCGTGGAGGAGAATGGAGTGTCTTTGAGTAGAGTAGAGTGGAGTGGCATGGAGCAGAGTGGAGTGGCGTAGAGTAGAGTGGAGTGGCGTAGAGTAGCTTAGAGTAGAATCCTGTGGCGAAGAGTGGCGTGGCGTGACATGGCTTAGAGTAGAGTGGAGAGGCATAGAGTGGAGTGACGTAGAGTAGAGTGTTGTGCCATAGAGTGCTGTGGCAAAGAGTCAGGTGGAATAGCGTGAGTGGAGTAGCATACAGTAGAGTGCTGTGGCATGGAGCAGCATGGAGTAGAGTAGAGTAGAGTGGAGTGACGTAGAGTAACGTGGAGTAAAATATAGTGGTGTGGAGTAGAGTGGCATGGAGTTGAGTGGCTTAGAATTGAGTAGAGTAGAGTGGAGTGGAGTGGCGTAGCGTTGAGTGACATGGAGTGGCATATAGTGGAATAGCATAGAGTGGCGTAGAGTAGAGTGGTGTAGATTTCCCTGGAGTGGAGTGGTGTGGAGAAATTGGTCAATAGTGCTGTAGTGTGGTGTAAAGTAGAGCGAAGTGGCGTAGAGTAGTACAGTTGTGGGTGTTAGTAACTAAAGCATTAATAGAAACGGCAGATAGTGGGAAAGCAACATAAAGAAGAAACCCTATGTATGTGATAAAAGTAGGAAAGCACAGTGCATGAATAATACTGAAATGCTTCTAAAATGAAGAACATAGAATGTTCCAACATGAGAAAGAACAAATGCAAAGAAGAACACTTGTACTTGTACATAGAGGGGCCAGCACAGTGAAGGAAGGGCAGCCTATGCCAGCTAAGCAACCGACAGATTGCATATGAGTGACAATGAAGACAACTAATCGTATGCTGTGGGCCATTTGTAAACCCACGGAATGGTAAACAATAGTCTTGCAGCACAGTGCTTGCTCTGTGTAGGCGAGAACTAGAAAAACATAATAAATTCCTTTGAATTATGTAAAATAATTCACTTTTGTGATGTTATAATAGTGAAATATGAGGTTTGTAACTACTGACTTGTGCAACACCAGTAGTCTAACTGTATATTTTTGATAAACACGTTTTGATAGAAAGTTAAAATGATATTGGGTTCCTATATTAATGACTGAATGCTTTTACACAAAAATAAATATCCTCAAATGTACTGTATGCCACCATAGGATGTCCATAGAAAATCATACAGATTTCGAAATATTTATCATAAAAGGCCCATTGGAAGGTGCACAATTAGGTATAAGGGTTCCCATGGAAAGTGAGATAACCTGCAAATGTTGTTAGATGACGATGATGAGATGAGGCAAAAATAATGCCGTGGCCAAATTGGCACATGGCAGCTCTTCAAGTAATATGTACATAAAGAAAAATTCCTGCAAATGAGTTGCAACTGCAATTGCAAGCCTACCCTGACACTCGTGCTGCGTGGGTGGACCGCCCCCCCCCCCCCACCCCCGCCTCGCCCCCCCCCCCCCCCCTACACACACATGCTACGCCACTGGTTCTTCCAGAGGTCTGTCTGGTCAAGCTATATCTCAGCCTTTATTGGGGTCTTGATACAGACTGCTAAAGGGCGGGTTGAGAAAACACGTTTTAGAGCATGCTGGTTGAGACTGTGCACGCCTGCAGATGCAGGTAGTTGCTAACATAGGCCATGGCAGGTTTAGGGATGTGCGACCGGTGCAGCCATACCTTGTACTGAGGTTGGAGGAAAGTGGATGCCCTCAGTTTAAAAATAACTTATGGGTTTAAAACCACCTGCAGCAGAGTTCCTCGTGTGTCCAGCAGTTTTCAGGTAATGCTAAAAATGTCAAGGTATCGCTGGTAAATAATGTTCCTGCCGGTGAGAGATCAGGGTTTTGTGTAGTGGCGGTGTTGTCTCATCATAAAGTAACATAGAGGGTTTCAATGCCTGCTACAAAGGGCGTGCACCATACGGATCACAGGACTGTATTTCATGTGGATAGTTCAGTGGGTTTCTGCTTTTGTCACAGAGATCCTTTTGTTATTTGCAGTTCACAAATTACAATCCTAATATAGCACACTGAGGTATGAACTGCCATCAAAGAGCTGCATGCAAACTGCTTCGTATAGGTTAGAACGTTGTTTTTTTCCCCAGTCTTTCATTGTGCTATCACTACTAAAAACTTTTTTTGGGTACAAATGCATTCTTATTAGCAAAGTAAACCCCAACCACTGTGGTACATTTTAAATCCTGAGTTTCTGCCTTTCCAGACCAAACACTCATGAAATACACTCCCTATTGGTATCTGTGACAACGTGACTCCTATACCATGTAATCCTCATTTTTATATGTAAAATTTCCCATAGACTGATTTACACATGTAGGATTCATTGTTTCTGTATAATGTGTGTGTGATGTAAAGTGCTCTGACACCCAGGATACTCTGGTATGAGTAGCACTATAAAACAAATGAAATGCATGCGAGAACCGGTCTGTGGCGAGATGATGGGCTCTGCTGGGGGTTGGCAATGAGGGAATTACCTCGAGAATGAGGCCGTTGTGGGGGCGCCAAAAAAGGTTGTCGAACGGGGAGGCCACCACCTACATTACCAAACACTTAAGCGCACTTTATGTCACACTCATTTCCGAAGTCAATAGGAACGACTTGAGGCCATATGTATCATGCTTTTTTACCGTTTGCAAATGAGCCGATTCTCAGAATCTGCCCATTTGCGAATAAGAACAAGAGTTTTGGGATGTATCATCCCAAAAGTCCATTGCAAAATAGAGAATCGCAAAATTTGTGATTCTCTATTTTGCGAATGCAATTAAGGAATTGCAAATTGCGATTCCTTAAATGCAATTTTGAAAGCACCAGATATTTGCTATTTGGCCTTAAGGAATCGAAAATTACCACCAACTTCAAGTTGGTGGTAATTTGCAATTTTCTACAAAAAAACACTTTTTCGCTATTCTCAAAGTGCCATATGGCGCACATACACGCCTTTGGGGCATGTTTGTGCACAACATGTGCACACATGCATATTTCAGGGGTGTAACAGGGTGTCCTTTTGGCACCCTTGCACCCTTGAAATTGCATTTGCAAATTGCGTTTACCTATTTGGTAATCGCAAATTGCGAATATCTTACCATTCATTCCTAGGGGCTTCTAGGCCCCTAGGAATAAATGGGAAGGTATTCCTTAATTGCGATTCGCAATTAAGGAATATGTATGATTCGCACAATTTTTTGTAACTCCTTCATACATTGCATTTTGCGATTCTCTAATTGCGATTCGCTAAAAATCGCAGTACGAGAATCGCAAAGCTCTTTTTTGATACATATGCCCCTTTATGTTTTACGCATGAATAGTATTGAAAATTGCATATTTTTTTCAAAATCTTTATTTGCGATAGCGCTGTTGCCTGTGGGAAAGGCAAAGGCACAGTCTGCATGATAAGGACAAGGTGGCACAGATGTGAATGTCCACAAGCAGCCCGCCATGAGGGTCACACTTGTTGCTTGTGGAATGTGACGGTGATTTTAATATCCAATGTGATGCATTGTTCGCGTGTCAAAATTATTTTTAAATAGAGCAATGGCTTTTTGCTGTGTCTGGTGGTGACTATTATTGCCCAATGTTCACTTCGTAACAAAGTGCTTATTTCATACGTGTTTCATGAATTTCCGGAAGTCTCGGCCCATGATTTGAAATGTTTGCATGAAATAAACACGTGTTTTAAATGATTTCATGCTTGCATGATTGCTGATTACCCGATAGGCATAACATATTGGAGAAGTGTTGCTCAATGGTTAGAGCGGCAGACCCTGATGCAGAGGTCTGGCCGGGACCAGGGTTCAATTCCCGCCTCTGCGGCTCTTGGGCTCAATTTCCCTGGACCTGATAATTCTCGCCTCGGTGCCTATTCTAATCATGGAGTCCCACTCTGCAACTCTGGGCAATAGCTTGCTTAATCTCCACAACGGCCCCAACAACGCTAGGATGCCTGGCTTCACCTTGGGGGTGCCCAGGAGTGGGCACTTCACAGGGAAAGGCCAGGAAGGGTTCCTCAGCGGTATTCGTACAAGCGCCGAGATGCCTCATGGTGATTCGTCCGCTATACAATTACCATTACATTTATACTCACTAGGGAGCTGTAAACACACTTACTTGGGTTCAGCCTGTTCGCACACAGTGTACGTTTTTAAAGAACATTTGTCGCTTTTTAGTTTTTTTTGATGCAAGCCGAGTGTATTGATTGAACCAAAATGATGAGATGTGTGCAGACTGTTGTACTGAAACTTCAGAGAATATGCCTTCCCATCACGCCTTTCCAGATAGTGTATTAACATTTGAAGAAAGAGAGGAAGCTTTGTTGCGTGACTAAAATTTGAAGAAAAACAATATTTTCAAAGAACGTTGCTTTTGTCAGGTAGACGAATTTCGAGCAGCATGAGAACGAGATTTGGAAGCTGAACTTACGTCATAAAAAAAGTCTTGCAAAATCTTTAAGGTGTTTCAGTGCATTAACTGTGGTGGCCTCTGCCTTGTACGGATGTGCACATGTTATTTATTTCACCTAACTGGTAAAGTGTCTGGTTGGCAAAACGCACCCGCATAATCAGGAGGGCACAGGTTGGCATTGCATTGCAACAAGCCTACTTGACCTTTTATCCTTCTGATGTTGGGTATATTGCTTCCTGCACTGGGGTGCTGCTCGCAGCGGTTGTTTTGCTGACTTTGGAGGTGTTCTACACGTCGAGGGTTCGAGGAAGCAGTGGGACTGCTAAGACCAAGTGCCTCCTAACCACTCCACCTGGGCTCCTCCCTTAGCTGCCGTCTTGAAAACTGCTCGCGGCCCCCGCTTCGCGGGAGCCGCTCGCAGCGGTTGTTTTGCTGGCTTTGGAGGTGTTCTACACATCGAGGGTTCGAGGAAGCAGTGGGACTTTTAAGACCAAGTGCCCCGTAACCACTACCACCTGGGTTCCTCCCCTAGCTGCCGTCTTGAAAACTGCTTGCAGCCCCCGCTTCGCGGGAGCCGCTCGCAGCGGTTGTTTTGCCGACTTTGGAGGTGTTCTACACATCGAGGGTTCGAGAAAGCAATGGGACTTCTAAGACCAAGTGCCCCGTAACAACTACCACCTGGGCTACTCCCCTAGCTGTCCACAGCCTATTTCTTTGACCACGCCCCAGCGTGAGAACGAGATTTGGACGCTGAACTTAAGTCCTAAAAATAGGCTTGCAAAATCTTTAAGGTGTTTCAGTGCATTAACTGTGGTGGCCTCTGCCTTGTACGGATGTGCACGTGTTATTCATTTCACCTAACTGGTGACGTGTCTGGTTGGCAAAACGCACCCGCGTGTGTGTAATCAGGAGGGCACAGGTTGGCATTGCATTGCAACAAGCCTACTTCACCTTTTATCCTTCTGATGTTGGGTATATTGCTTCCTGCACTGGGGTGCTGCTCGCAGCGGTTGTTTTGCTGACTTTGGAGGTGTTCTACACATCGAGGGTTCGAGGAAGCAGTGGGACTTCTAAGACCAAGTGCCCCGTAACCACTCCACCTGGGCTCCTCCCCTAGCTGCCGTCTTGAAAACTGCTTGCGGCCCCCCCTTCGCGGGAGTCGCTTGCAGCGGTTGTTTTGCTGACTTTGGAGGTGTTCTACACATCGAGGGTTCGAGGAAGCAGTGGGACTTCTTAGACCAAGTGCCCTGTAACCACTACCACCTGGGCTCCTCCCCTAGTTGCCGTCTTGAAAACTGCTCGCGTCTCCCGCTTCGCGGGAGCCGCTCGCAGCGGGTGTTTTGCTGACTTTGGAGGTGTTCTACACATCAAGGGTTCGAGGAAGCAGTGGGACTTCTAAGACCAAGTGCCCCGTAACCACTAACACCTGGGCTCCTCCCCTATTTGCCGTCTTGAAAACTGCACGCGGCCCCCGCTTCGCGGGAGTCGCTCGCAGCGGTTGTTTTGCTGACTTTGGAGCTGTTCTACACATTGAGGGTTCGAGGAAGCAGTGGGACTTCTAAGAGCAAGTGCACGTAACCACTACCACCTAGGCTCCTCCCCTATTTGCCGTCTTGAAAACTGCTCGCGGCCCTCGCTTCGCGGGAGTCGCTCGCAGCAGTTGTTTTGCTGACTTTGGAGCTGTTCTACACATCGAGGGTTCGAGGAAGCAGTGGGACTTCTAAGACCAAGTGCCCCGTAACCACTACCACCTGGGCTACTCCCCTAGCTGCCCACAGCCTATTTCTTTGACCACGCACCACGGGATGCCCGTGGGTCAAGCGTCAAGCGAAGCCCGGGCCCGTTTGAGGCTGGAAAGGCTGGGCTGGGCCATCCCTCTAACGTCAGAAATCTGAAAAATTTAGTAAGTGTACTCATTTCTGTCCCTTCTTCATATTTGCCGCATTTGTTGTGTTGTAGTTTTTCAACAAACTTGATATGGCTGGTCGCTCAGGGAGGGGGAAGAAGGCTGTACCGGGAGGATCTGTGGTCGGAACACTTGACCAATTAATCATAAGAGCAACGTCAGTACTAGCTCGTGAAATTGATCTCACAGAACGCCGCCTCTACCTAGATCTGATTCAGAAAAGGGGGTGGTGATGAACAGAGTGTCTGAATTAAGCAGACCACTCTTACCCAGTCCAAAGATCAGGGCTTGATCCATCACCGTTTTTTAGCTCACTGCACCATCCCAGCTCAGAACTTGGCTATATGCAAATTAGTCCGACCCTGGCCCAGTGCATCATGGGAACAGGGCAGACCAAACTACCGAGCCAATTCTTATACTGGGAAGGAAACAAGCTACCGGGGACCGGTTTCTGGCATTACAGCCATCTTCGGCCCGGCTTGCTTGAATCCTGATGGTGCAATGAGCTAGGGACTCACATCTGAGTATACCCTTCCACGCTTATGGTGGACAAAAATGATTCAGAAAAGGGGGTGGTGATGAACAGAGTGTCTGAATTAAGCAGACCACTCTTACCCAGTCCAAAGATCAGGGCTTGATCCATCACCGTTTTTTAGCTCACTGCACCATCCCAGCTCAGAACTTGGCTATATGCAAATTAGCCTGACCCTGGCCCAGTGCATCATGGGAACAGGGCAGACCAAACTACCGAGCCAATTCTTATACTGGGAAGGAAACAAGCTACCGGAGACCGGTTTCTGGCATTTCAGCCATCTTCGGCCCGGCTTGCTTGAATCCTGATGGTGCAATGAGCTAGGGACTCACATCTGAGTATACCCTTCCACGCTTATGGTGGACAAAAATGATTCAGAAAAGGGGGTGGTGATGAACAGAGTGTCTGAATTAAGCAGACCACTCTTACCCAGTCGAACGATCAGGGCTTCATGGGAACAGGGCAGACCAAACTACCGAGCCAATTCTTATACTGGGAAGGAAACAAGCTACCGGGGACCGGTTTCTGGCATTTCAGCCATCTTCGGCCCGGCTCCCTAGATCTGGCTTTTTCCAAACGGTCCTCTTTAGGCAATATCGTGCTGTCTGTCACCCCGGAGCGTGCAGACTTAGTTACTACAAGTCAGAACAGCGGCATAACAGCAGATATCACGAACAACATGGCTGAAAGGTCTCCCAGTATGCAGACTCAAAGTAACACAAATACAACGAACAGTTTGCTTGGAGGGGTATCTACCCGCATATCTACGATGGCGGCATCTGGGGCTGCATCACTTCTCTCAGGACACATATCCGGAGCGATCCCAAAAAAGAGGCATGGGGCGTGCTCCAAGGGGGAAATATCAAAAGGCGGTTAAAGTCAAGAACACTGGCACTTTGGTATCTGTTGTAAAAACCACTCCTGTACATCAGACTCCGAGATTAAGTACTTCATCTTTAATCTCGTTTGCTGGTACCTCGGCGGTATTGGATGAGGAGTTTTGGCTAAAAGTTGGTGGAATTTTAACATCTTCTATACAGCCTATCATGGCCAGATTATTGCAAATTAAGGACAGACTAAAGAAACTCGAGCAATGGACCATATCTAATCTCGAGTCTAATAAAAAGAAACAGACAACAATGATTCAAGACAAACATTTGTCGGCAAATGAAACAAGGAATGCTTTGGTCTCAAATTCAATTTCGCAAATGTCAGCACCTGATCCTATGGAAGGCACCATGCGGGTGAGCACTGGAACTGGACTGAGCTCAATGAATGATATAGCTCCTCAGGAACACATGGATACAGCGAAGGGAAATAGTGCAGGAAATTATGTGCCGGGAGGGGGCATTGTCAAAACCTTGCAGGTGGGATGGAAGGGAACCACTGAAAATGAGGACCACGAGGTTTTGTCACCGAAAATTGACCTGCCACCAGAATCTATCCCCTACATTGTTGTTTTGGCAGGGGTTCCTGAATTAGGGAAGGACAGTGTGGAATCGTTCATTGAACTGAAGAACAAACCTACCCATTGGATTAACGCCAATAGACCTCTTCCTTCACATATGTACAGCAAAATCCTGTTTGTACGTAGAGTTACCTGGGTGGGCAGGAGTAGGAAAAATATATTAGGAGATTGCATTATTATTAATTTTAGAGATACGCAAGTAGTGCAACATATTTGTGACAGGTGGCCTTATATGTCAAGAACCAGAATTCAGCCACTTGATCTCACTTACTTTTATAGCCCCCAAACACGACAGGTGAATTATGCCTCCAATGGAAGTGCTTTGGAAGGGAGCTTTGGAGTCAATCACCCCAAAAATAGGTCTGAAACTGATGGCTATGGTCTGGAATCTGGTATTCCTATTAGTGACAGGTACAGCTTACTCGACATGGTAGGCTGACTTACCTCAAATACTGTTACCCCGCAGAGTGTCCCGTTAATGGAAAGGGAACTAGAGGACACTAGACAATATCGTGAAAATAAACCAATTAACGAGGACTTGGGGGGGGGGCTGCAAATTGTCTTTCTTATTGTTTAGACAGAGTTATGGAAGAAATGATTTACCTCAATGCTGCTATAGAAAATAATCAACATAGGTTGAATGAGGGTGATTTCCCTCACAAGTCGTATATAACTTTGAAAACAATAGCAAAGGAAGAGTCCCTGGATAATAATCAACAGGCCAGAGAACATAGCCTGTACCCATTGATACGGCATAGTAATGCCAGGTGCCCATTAGGGGATGTTACAACTCAAATAGCTGCCAGCACTAACATCAATAGACCAGTGATGGATAATACTCTTAAGCTGATGTCTTGGAATATCGCTGGGCTGTACCCTAGAATGAGGTACCCCGACTGCTTAACTTTTATTCAGGATTTTTCTATTATCTGTCTGCAGGAATGTTGGGCAATGGAGGCTGTACATATATATGGCTACGGCACCTCACACATTCCTACCAGTCAGACCACAAGGGGAAGGAACTAAGGGGGGCTATGTATCTATGTCTCAAACCTTCTGAATGATTTGGTAGTGAAACCCGAAAATGGATCTGAATATTATCAGATACTGTTAATAACTGACGAGGGTAACCAGAAAACTGTTCTAATAAACTTCTACAACAACAACCCAAAAATGGAAATAAGAAAGGTGTTAGAGTTATGCCAAACCCTGAGGAACATTGAAGAAAACAGTGTGGGGATATGTGTGTCATATGGGTGGACGACTTCAATTGTTTCCTATGCCCATATAGCCACCTGGGCATTTGTGGTTTGAGCACAGATGAAGATGACCACGAGCACACTTTTCCCGTACGATTTTTGGGAAATTCCCTAAATGATTTGATTTTCCAACCTGACCTTAGCTTTGCAAATGAATTATGCTCTCCTCCGGTCCCTTTCAAGCCAACATTCATTGGGAGGGGATGCAAATCAGTAATTGATTTCGTTCTTATATTAAACCGATATTCCTCTCATGTCTTTACTTGTAAAACATGTGATATGGCAATGAGTGACCATCTTCCGAATAGCCTATCCCTTTCTCTTGCTGGGAGCAAAAAAACAAATAATATAACAGAAAACCTATATAGTTATAAATTAAGCCTCACAAAGAGGAATGGATATGCTATAAAGTGGAATAAAGTAGAACCTACGGCCTTTTTTAAAACCCTTGTAAAAAACAAATATAAGGAATTTGAAACGTGTCTAACTGTGACCGGTGAACATGTCCTAGTCACTGAGGCTTTCCTCAGAATTTCTGAGAAAATACGCAAACTGCTTACAGGGACTCAGAAACAAGGTAAGATCAATGCGCAGGGATGGTTTGATAGGGACTGTTGCAAGGCCCATGCTCACTTATTTATGGTGTTAAAAAGTAAGCCGAGAGGCATGGACGAAGTGAGAATGGCCAGAACTGCCTATCAACGAGCAGTTAAAAACCGTAAGAGTCAGTAGAAACAGGAAGCCTGGCAGGCATTACATCAAGCCTGCCTAACAAAGGACAACACGAGCTTATGGAAGGCTGTAAACGCCCCTTTTTTCAGATAGGGAAACTGACACTATTGAAGTGGCAATCACGGAAGACAGATGGGTTAACTACTTTAAAGATCTTTACCAGGCAGAGGACCCAACTGGGAGTGTGAGATTGGATATAACTGAAGGAGATGCAATTGAGCTTCCGGCATCCTGTCCAATGAATATTGAATTCTCACTGGCGGAAGTCCTAACTGCCATTAATGACAGCGCTGCACGGAAAGCCCCAGGGCCGGATGGTGTCCCAGTGGATATATATAAATTTAACACTGAGCTATGGGCCTCACTTTTAACAAATGTCCTGATTAGTTGCAATAAATCTAGGTTCTTTCCCACCTGGCTAGAGGCCTTTGTGATCCCCATCTTTAAAAAAGCTGACCGTAATTAACCAAAATGCTACCGTCCAATATCTTTACTGGACTCACTCATGAAAGTTGCCGGGAGGGTCATATTAAATAAATTACAGCTTTGGGTGGAAAAAAAGGGCATTCTTTCTCAGTTTCAATGTGGGTTCAGTGCAGGGCTTGGTACGACAGAACAAGGACTGAACTTAGTGTTGATTATAGCGACGTATGTAGTAGCAAAAAAGGAAAAGCTATTTTTAACACTTGTCGACCTAAGCTCAGCTTTCGACTGTTTAAACCATGACAAACTCTGGAACATATTGTTACAAATGGATGTGGAATCAAATTTGCTGACAATCATCAAGGAGTTCTACCGGGAGGCTGGGGCGAGGGTACGGTTTAGGAACCAGGGCGAGTGCACGTCTAAGTTTGGCATTAATAAAGGAGTCCGACAGGGATGCATACTTGCACCATTCCTGTTTAATTTATATATAAACAGTGTAGCTTCCCACCTGACTCAGGATAAGCAGGACTACCCTCAGATTAGGCATACCCCAGTCCCCATTCTATTATATGCAGATGATGCGGTAATTATGGCATGGACCCAAGTAGGCCTCCAAAGATCGCTTACTGAATTTTCTAAGTATATGAATGTTAGAGGCTTAAAAATAAACATAAGCAAAACGTTCACTATGTGCTGTACTACAAATAAAACCACTACTTGTAAAGTTTTTATCTCAAATACAAAAATAGATATAACTGATACATTTTCGTATTTGGGTATCAACTTTGAGAAAAGAGGCACCTGGTCTTCGACGGTTCAGGCGAGAAAACTGGCCTTCTTGAGAGCAAGAGGAGCCGTCCGTAATTTTGCTAATAAGTTGGGTGGACGACCAGTGACAGAGCTTGTGGATATATATAAATCTAAATGTGTTTCCACAGCGACATACGGGGCAGGGATTTGGGGAATAGCTGAAACCCACAACATACAACTCTGTGAAAATGCATTTCTCCGTTAATTATTAGCTGCCCCACGTTCCACATCTACTTATGTATGCCATAAAGAACTGGGCTTGTCATATATATCGGATCTCATTAAAGTTAATCCTCTTCTTCTATGGCATAAGGTATGGTCCACTGAGGAGACTGGTCTCAATAGAGATATAATTAAGGACTGCCTCAATCTCCAGGGGGTTATAAGGATCTCCTGGATTATGTATGTAAAGAAATTTTTCTATGACATTGGTTATCCAGAATACTTAGACTCCCCAAGTTGTTTAGAGACTGTATCAAGGAGGAAGTTGAAAGAAATCTGTCTACTTTTCTAGAAAATAAACGTTGGCTGACGTTGAAATGTAACACCTCCATCATGGAGATTCATTTGATTCTCCAAGGCCAGCGGAATTCAACCATACTTGATCCAGACGCAAAGCTGCTATTCTCGTATGCTACTTACACGTTTTCGTGGGGGGGACTTTTTTTAGACTGGTAACATTCCCAGAAGTAAATTCCTGGTCTAAAAACTTACCTTTAAGTCCATGTGACAATATTTCTGTTCAATCAACGTTACGTTGCATACTTTTCTGTACATTTTATGACCTGCCAAGGAGAAGATTTTTAATTCCTATGGTGAAAAAATGGGGACTGAGACAATGTAGAACAGCACTTATGAGGTTACAAATGCTGGAGGATGAATTGACTATGTTCCTTATGTCGTCTTTTTTAAAAGTTATATTCAGACATAGGATCACAATGAATTGATATGTAACAATCATCTAAGTCAGTGTTAAGTAATTCTATGCATTTTATTATTATTTTTATCGTACTATCATGAAATATGACAATGTATATTAATCTTTTAATGGTAAAAATTATTTTATAATGTGATCTGTTTTTAATTGGGCTTTTATGGTTTTTAATCAAAATCGAATAAAGCAGTTTTTGACTTTGACTTTGCTTCCTGCACTGCACATTCATATCAGGCTATGTTAATGTTTCCCCCCTATACCAACAATGCACATTAGACAAAACCCTGATTGATTTATAAGTCTCTTCCAATAAAATACTTCAGTGTATTTAAATAAGAGTTTTGTTACAACATTTTTATTCAACAGAAGCAGCACTTGAAATACGTATAACTAAGAAAACAAACTACTAACAAAAAATATTTAAAACTTAAAACACACAAACTTTCAAACTAACATTCACACAAGCTTACAGAAAAACACATGGCTTCTAACATATTCTTTTCCATTATAATGACAACTACACAAATCACACATATTAAAGGCATGACTCATTGGCTGTACCACTGCTTGTTTCATACCTACCTGTCTTACCTAATACATAGCAATTAGCACTTTCAGCCCAGTACGCTTGTGAATAGGACTACAAATTTGAAAATCAGCAAAATTAGGGGATTATGCAGTAAAGTATGAGTTTTAGATTTTCAAACTTGTATTGATACCTGTTCTTCTCTACAGGTGGTATTTTGGTCCCCTCAAACGGTTGGATGCGGAAAAAAAGCTGTCGCTTGCTGGAAATAAGAGTGGGACATTCCTGGTCCGGGAAAGCGAAACCCAGAAGGGAGACTTCTCACTTTCAGGTATTAACTTTGTAATTGGCAGCGAAAGAACTATGTGTGATGAAACAGGTTATTACTCGGAAGTCACTGGAATTTCCTTTAGCACGGATCTGTGCTCTAGTACAGGGGTTCTATCGTACACTCTTGGGTTGTATGTTATATATGTTCTATATGCATTCAGGGCCGGCTCTAGGGCAGTGCGACCTGTGCGACCGCACGGGGTTCTGACTTCGGGTGGGGCGTTGTTTGCAAGTATTTTATTTCTTTATTTTTATTTATTTATAAAGTATTATATAGCACGATCTTGATCCCGAAGGATATCAGAATGCTTTACAATTTGAGGCAAAGGTAACAAATCAGAACATTAGTCTAACATGGGGAATCTAATGGCCATTGAATGGACTAGTACAAACGTAACAGCTCAATATAACCTGAGTGCACAAGTTTAAATGGGCTATGCGATGGAGCATAGAGAGATAAGGTGAGTACATACAATAATCATATATAGGAATAACAACCAGTACCCAAAACAATAATCGAAACAAGAGTCAAATGGGGAGTCTAAAAGGCATTGAATCAAATGTTGAACATCTAACAGATCATTTATACACCTGGGAGAACGAAGAATGTGCTAGACAATGGAGCATAATGACTTAAGGGGAGCAACATTCAATAATCATGTACAGGAATAATAACCAAACCAAAAATAATCCTCATTACATGTCATCCTCCTCTTTTTTAGGAAAGACTACAGGAAAACCCAGAGTTCAAAATAGCAGGGACATATACAGGCTGATGACAGGGCTCACAGGCAGCAGCAGTGTTATAGATGAGAGAGAGAGCAGGAGTAACGAGGAGAAAGAAACAACAGGAGAGGAGAGAGATAAGATGGAGCTAAGTGGAAGAATGTGTGAGGTATGAATGTTGTTGTACTTGGGGTGTGAATTGTTACATAGGTCCCATCCAAAGGGAACTTTTTTAAACTTTTCAGTTGCTGTGTGCTCGGTTGTAAAAGCACCTGCTGCCGCATTCCTTGACTCAAGAAGATTTCAAAATGAAAGAACAAGGGGACCCTACTCACTACGGAACCAGGGTGTATGCTTAATATTGGAAACAGTGGTTCCAGTGGGATGATATAATTACTTTGTATGGCAACCATAGAGCATAATAGCAATAGTAAAACAAGGGTTGAGTGGGGTGTCAAAGAGAGAAAAAGACGCTCACAGCGAGGAATTTTGGATTAAGCAAGTATTTATATATGTAAATCAAGATATATACATTTACAGAAATATTACAGTGCAACAAGTGTCCCCAGTGTATGTCTGAAGAACCAAAAAAGAACAATTGAGTGATTACTGGTGACAGTATTTACAAGGTTTCTGTGAAATTGTTAACAAGGAAAGCGACCATTCTGAATATATACAGGAGAGATACACAGACACTTTACACAATCATAAGTGCTGTTTGCAAGGTTTATTTTCCTTTTTTATCGCCAACGGCGTTTCGACCCTAAGGTGGGTAGAGGGTCTCATCAGGACCAAGAGTGGGGGGACATCTGCTGGATTCAATGGAGGTCACATATGGTGTGCTGTGTCAACCCGGTGCGTTACTAACGCGGCTATCCCTGCCGGAGCAGACTGATTCACTCGCTTTTGCCATTGTAGCAATTACTTGAGGTATTACCCTCAGTAACGATTGCCCCATTTTGGGCCATCCACTTCATCGAGAGAACTTCGCGCCCCATCCTAACTGCGCCGCAACCCTGACTACATTAATTGACCAGTCAGAAGCACCAGTGAACCTGGCTGGGTTCACTGTGAGTACTTTTATTTAACCTTCACGCACCGGGTTGACACAGCACACCATATGTGACCTCTATTGTGACTCTGTGGCAACGATACTGTGCAGATACTCACGCCTTAATGCACAAATAAATGTCTGTTCTCCTTCTGCGCTCCCATATTCTTGCAAATGTAAACTGATAAATCCCGTTATTGCTGGTATTTGTTATAAGAATGTGACTCAAGCATAACAGATCAGGGAACAAAACAACCTAATAGTTGTAAGGCACTACCTGTCTTTAATTATTATAAGGATGAAGCTTGGTGATTTGCAGTTTGCCCAACTCGCAAAAAACAACTAATTGAATAAACACTCAAGTCTAACAAGAAAAGATAAATGCTATGTGTCCGAATTTAATATGACCAGTCTGCTGTTTAGGTCTAGTAGTACTTTAGATAGTGTATAGTAGAAGAACTGTGGCAAAGAAGATTAAAAGAGGGCCTCCCCTTTGTCTCCGGTCTCTTCAACCTTCCATTTTAGCGCTTCGCAGTTAGTGCAAGGGGTCATGGTACAATGTGGCAGGACCGAGGTTGGGAGATTATGACAGGAGGATGGGTAGGTGAGGATGGCAGTGCCATGCGTAAGAAAACCCACTCTAAACCTTCTAAATATCAGCACCACTTGCAGGGCTTGTGGAAGGGGTTTCTTGGGATCTACCCATCTGAGTAATTTAGAGTCCCATGATTTTTGCCACCAAGCAAGCTGCTTCGAAATATTTTATGCATCCCACTTTTTGGCATGCACAAAGCTTGATTAAAGCCTAGAAATGGTGCTTCTCGCAGTTACCTGGGATCAGCAAGGGGCGTATTGCGCATATTGAGCAGTCCCCATGTCTGTATGGTGGGAGCTGCACAGAGTAGCATGGGGTATGTCATGAGGCCTGGATGGAGTTGGTGTGGCCTTGCAGAATAAGGGAGGTGGTGCCACATTCTAAGGACTTCTCCACACTACCCTCCCCAGGCCTCATTGAGATTTGGCTTGGACCAGGACACTGGTTGCAACACTGGTCATTGGCCGTGGCTGCTTAGCTAAGCCATGCAGCTCACATCTCTCTCCGTCGTCCTTTTAAAATTTCAATATACTATTCTAAAATGACCATTGGCCATGATGGAATGATAAACCAAAACTGTCAAAATAGCTGCTGGCCCGTCATGAAGCATGCACATGCATGGTGGCAATCTTTTAATTATTTTTTTCTCAAAAACCGTTCCAAGATGTGATTTTGCAAATCGTAATGCTTGTTAACGCACAAAAAAGGCTGTATGTTCCAAGGTATAATTTTGCAAATTGTAGTGTTTGCAAACACAATAGAGCTTTGCACATCAGGCCTAAACCTCTTACTTAAATCTGTCTCTCAAAGTTTGCTAAATCCTCTCCCCATCTTGATGTAAATCAAATTTGTTAACCTCTGTTGTAATATTAAGGGCCCTCAAACCGAACAGTCCAGGGGCCGTAGTACCGATGACTATGCCAGCGCTAATTGTCGCTGTGCGCCCGAGTATGTCTGTGTTTATGTGCATTTGCGTCTGTGCGCTAATACAATATGCGCACAGACGCAAACGTAAATAATCACAGAGTTCATAGTCTGTGCCAACATCATGACAGCATTACAGACCGATCCTCTGTAATGCCGTTGGGCGCATACTCTGGCACATGGCGACAATTAGCGCTGGCGCAGTCATCGGTAATACGGCCCCAGGTGCTCTGTATAAATGAACAAATAAATACAACTGTCTGGAAATTTTAATTTGTCTAGTGGGACAATGCGTATACTGGAGCAATATTGCCTGGTCACCAGTGCAAAATATCCCAGTCAATAGTGCAATGTATATAATCTGACCACTGGAGTCTACATTTTTATGAAAGCTATTATCACTGTGTTTAAGCTCTTATGTTCCACTCACTATTGTATTCAGAAATACTTCCTAGTTTCCTTTATGTGCTACCTGAAGTGACCATTGGACACCTTCTAAACACAACAGAACGCACTAACAAATAAACACAGCAATAATAATTTCTTCGTATAACACCTTACTGGAGTTGTTCAATAAAATGTTTTTTCCAGATCCCACTCGGTTTTAAACTGCATTTTAAGGGCCTTCGTGATGTTTGTGATGATACAACTAACCATGAAACGACAAGTCATCGCAGTTGCCTCCTTCTGCTTCCACACACTTCGCATGCTCCGCAGAATTTTCAGATGGATCCCAGATGGATGACCAGACAAGTCAACGCCGTCTCATCATCTTGCTTCAACATTCTTCGCATGCTCAAAAAGACATTTCGCTGGATCCCCACCGAAACTAGAAAAACGGTCACTCACGCACTGGTCACGAGCCGCCTGGACTATGGAAACACCCTATACGCCGGTACCTCCGCAAAACTCCAGAAAAAACTCCAACGCATCCAGAACGCTTCAGCCAGGCTCATACTAGACATCCCGCGTAAAGAACACATCTCTGGTCACCTGAAAAACCTCCACTGGCTCCCCGTAAATAAGAGGATTACTTTCCGCCTCTTAACCCACGCATACAAAGCACTTTACGAACTTGGACCCGAATGCCTCAACACACGACTGTCCTTCTACACCCCCTCTCGTCAGCTACGATCCTCCAACCAAGCCCTTGCCACTGTACCTCGCATCAACAAAGCCACCATGGGAGGTAGATCCTTCTCCTACCTGGCAGCCAAAACCTGGAACTCTCTTCCCACTCACCTACGCCTCACTCAGAACCACCTAGCATTCAGAAAACAACTTAAAACTTGGATATTCGACAAGTAACTCCCCCCCTCCTTCAAGCGCCATGAGACCCTATGGGTATGTAGCGCGCTATATAAATCCTGACTTGACTTGACTTGACTTGACTTAACACCAGAAAGACCATCACCCAGGCCCTCAACGCCAGCATGCCCACCCAGCTCCTCACAAGACTCCAGTTTATACAGAACTGTGCAGCCAGACTCATCTAGCACCTCCCCAAATTAACTTGCATCGTCCCCTACCTGAGAGACCTTCACGGTCTCCCCATCCAGAAAAGATGCCAGTTCAAGATCCTTACATATACCTACAAAGCCCTCCACGGCCTATTACCTGTCCACCTCAACCATTGACTGAACTTCCACCAACCCACTAGACACCTGCGCTCCTCTTCACTTGCCCTCACACACATCACCTACATCGTAGCTGCAGGGGTCGTCGCTCTTAATCCTACATCCCTGCCAGGACCTGGAACGGCTTCCCCACCAGCTCCATACAGGCCCTCACTGGCAGACTTCAGAAAGTGACTCAAGACCTGGTTCGTCGATGGAGACACAGTGCCCAGATACCCATAGGGGTGACAGTGTCATGCTTTACAAATGCTGTTTGATTGATTGATTGATTGATTGATGTTTGTGCACCGAGGCATGGCCCAACATTCTTTGCCCCCGCCTGGCCTCTTTTTTGTGTGCTAAACACAAATGGAATGTGATTTTTCCTATTGGAGCCAGTCCAATCATTATTTCCAGAAGGTTGGTTAGTGAGTGAAAAATGATGGAATGGAAGTAATTACTAATGGATGAGATTAGTTTAAATGTTTCAACCTTCACTTTTTTTTTCGTTTTTGCTAGTTCTTAGAATAACTCCGACTGTCACATAGGAGACTCCTGCATTCCTGGTCAAGGAAAGACCCAGCAGTAACACTAGTGTTGCGTGGCTGTACAATACATCTCAGTAACCCTTTTGTAGTGCTTTAAAAAGCCTAGTGCAGGTGAAAGAGCAACTAACATGGGTGGTTAGGTGCTGCCCATTGGAACTTTAATTACCAGGAAAGAAACCAACATATGTTTGGAGCTCCCCTTCAAACTGGGGTCAGCAGTGACCGAAACCATGTTGGGCATTGTTGAGCTGCCAAATCATAATACTGTCACGCTGGTTAGCACAAGATTTGTTGACCCAACAATGCCAGCTGCCTTCCAGTTGCCAAGAAAGCAAGCTGGCATGGCTTAAAACATTATTTGCCTGAACAAGAACAAACTGTGCTACTGTTTTGAAATCGAATTCTTCCTGAAACGAAAGAGCAAACTACTTTTTAATGATGGGGTCTTATTCTATTTTAATATTCTAGCAGATAATACACCAAAATAAATAAGGTACTGGAAGCATGAATTAAAATAAGCCCTTTAACCTTCATGTTTTACGTTTTTATTTAATTTAAATACAGCCATTGTTTCTAGCGTACTTGCAAAAGTTGTCTCCCCGAAAGATGCACATGTTGCTCGCCCCTTTAAAGTCTCTTCTCCTTTTTGTACAATAAATCTTGAATTAAACAGTATTTTACTTCTTTAAATGAACAGGATCAGAATGGGGAACCATAAACATCCCTGGCAAAAATGCTCACACCAGCCCCTCTACCTTTATCTCCTCGCGCAAACTCTTTCTACCCACCCATCCCTTCGCTCACTCTCCTCTCGTTTTTCTCCCACACTGATTATCAGTAGTGGGCGGCACGGATGGGCGCGGCGGGGCAGGTGGCGGTAGGGTGGAGGGGCGTTAAGGGGATTGTTTAAAAAAAAAAAAAAAAACTTCACTCACAGTCGCGTCTCTCCATTGTCTCCCCTCAGAACAGGAAGCAGGCAGCCAGGCTCCCCTGACCAATCACAACGTGGTTGGCAAGCAGCCAGGCACCCCTGACCAAACGCAACGATGCAATGCAGCGTTGTGATTGGTCTGAGCACCGTAGTTTGGTGCTCTTGTGTGTTTTGGTGCTCAGCCAGGGACTGGGGACCTGGGCATGTTCTCCACGCAGGCTGTAATGCAGCCTGCATGGAGAACATGTGAAGTGCGCAATGACTTTTTGGTTAGCCCAGCCAAATAGTCATTACGTGCTTAGGAGGGTGCTACCTCTCCTCCCCTGCCCTACGAGCAGAGCAGCCCTTCCCTACTCCATCACACAAAGCTGCAGCAAAGGTCAAAATAAAATGATAATAACATTACGTTATTATCATTTCATATTTCTTTTCTTGCACCGCTTCACAGCAGTGGGGCGAAGCTCCTCCCCTTTAGCAGAGGAGCCTTCACTGCTGATTGCTATCCCTCTACACAGGGTACAAGCCTGGGTACACGTGGGTGGACAGCATCCGCCCACTATTTTCACAGGGTTGACGCTGTCCACAATGCCAAGAAGTTGGTCCCCATCGTAAAATACTGAACTCATCCCAGTGTAATTTTCACACACCGGGACACATTCAGCAGCACCTGCACATTGTCTGCCTATCCGAGCAACAACTTGCAGGCGGCAGCAAGGGAACCTTCACATTTCAGGTTCCAGCTGGGCCCATAACAAAGGCGTAATTTAAGGGGCCATGAGGCCTCCTTTAATGTGAGTATCCTAGCTGGGAGCTATATGGAGCCTCACACCTAGATGCAAAGGCAGTGGAGGGGAAACAAAGGCATACAGCTTGTTAGCGCTTCACACATAGTTAAGAGAGGCACACTTTTGACATTGTTCAGTTCCTGTATATGAGAGATATGCATACACTAAGAATGTCTGATGTATTGGGCTGTTCCAGTTTTTACACAAAATAACATATTTACATACAAAACATTTTTATATTTATTTTACAGCACTACTGATCCTGAAGCATGGTGTCAGAACACTTGACACCATACGTGCTCGTTACATTGACAATAAATCGATGCACAGGATGTGTTACATAAGACAGTGAGAGTTACAAGGTATAGGAGTCACATATCCTTCATAGCTCATTGTGCTGTATTAGAAGAATTCCAGTGCAACTGCAAGTAAAAAAAGGATCTGTGTGAAAACCACTTACCTATCTACAAAAAATAAAAATCTGTCATCTGCATGTTTCATGATGTGTTTTGCAGGATACAGATTAACCCTCTATGTTACTTTGAGTCTAAACTGGGACTAGGCAAAACACAGATCTAGATCTTTATAGCAGATGTGCTAACCATCAAAGTTATCTTACCGTTATTATTATTCCCTCAGATTTACTGGGAACCAAAAGTCTTTGCAGCCGGTGCCTTAACCCCATAAGATATTTTGTAATTCAGAATTTGCAACCAATTAAGCAGAACAAATTTACTATCAAATATTTCTTTGTTGCCAATTTCTTTGCGGCAGCGTTTTTAAAAACAAATGTATAAGTTGAGACCCAGATGTAGATTTTCAGTGCCACACAAATCCAGATTGCTTGACTTTACAGAAAAAAAAAACACGGTGTCAGGTAGACATTACAACCACACACGTATTTTGACCCAAACCTGTATTTACAAAAACTTGTTATTTCCTCTTTGCATATATGCTGCATTCTGCAGCACACACAGAAAGAGGAAACAGCCTCATAGAATAATTTTTGTGTAGTTTTACTACAAAAACAAGTTAACGCAAGCCAGTACATTGTGCTGCCTTGCCTTACCATGCAACAGGTAGGCATTTTGTGTCAGAGCCAGCCTTTGCTCAGAGTGACATCTGGGCGGAAAGAAATTTGCCACCCTTGCGGCTGTTGGTGTAAAATGGGGCAGCAGGGGGGTGCTTTTCAAAGGTCAGTTCCTGGCTGGCTTCTTCAAAGCAGTGACTTGCCTCTGATATCAGCCATCTTGCACCTCCCACTCAACTCACCCTCCGATTAAGTCCATCAGGCTGGTGCCAAGTTGTGTGTTGGGTGAGGAGGGTATGTTGGTGGATGGAAGCAGGGAGTGCAAGATAGATTCAGGGGCACATAAGGAGACTGATAGCATGTTAAATACAGCAATTCCTTCTTGTCTTTGGATACTGGAGGGCTTGCACTTAATTTGGATTTACTACATGGTACTGTGAAATGTATGGCCCATTCTTTCTGTGGGTATTCTGGTTGTACCGATTTCAGTGTGAGCTGTCATGTTGTGCTGGTGAATGTGAAGGTGGTTTAGATATAATTATGTCAACAATAAAAGAGAGCAGGCAACGAAAGCAATCACATCTACATGGAAATGTGCTGCATTTGGGATATCATGACTGGTGGAGTAGGCTGGTGGAAGAGTTAGTTTGTTCAATCATAAGGTAGAGATGCTTTATGCTGATAATAGGCAACATTGTTTTAAGTGTAGCATACAAAAGTGTGAGTCTTCTGCCTACATCAGGAGTGTTTGCAAATATACTCCTAATGCGCTCAAATGTACTCAAGATAGACCTGCTAAACACATGTGTGAGGGCTTAAAATCTGATGTCACTTCTAGTGATGTCACTTCCTGTAAAGGTATGCGGTGGTGATGTTACTTCCTGTGATGTCATTTCCTGTAATGCCAAGTGCGATGACACACTTCATAATGTCACTTGCATACTGCCTAACTTGGTTAGCCACCACTTTGTATTTTTTAGGACTTGTGCCGTTTGTCTACCTTCTCACACCCCTCTTTCTCTCTTGATGCTCCTCAGTGCTTGCTGCAATTAACCTTGGTGACCTTGAAAAAGTATTTCAAACTCGATATTTCAGACTACAACGACCTCCTTATGGTCCCAGCTGAAGGAGCAGGATGGGCATTTCCCCTAGTTCCTGTGTTGTCCAGAATGAAGGAGCTGGTGTTTGGTGGCTGGTTGCAGTCTCCTAGGTCCAGAGAGCCTTGCAGTTGGAACCATTAGGAAAGTAAGCAGTCATATCATTGGCAGGGATAGGTGCCTCAAGCGGAAAAAGGGTTTTTTAAATATTTGTGGGTCTCCTTCAAGGAGATAAATACGTTTAGCATGCTTCTTTGTAACAAACACAATAGGGCACACGCACCTGAGGGCAGGGCGGAGGGGGACAGAAAAACAGGACAGTCTATAAGTGGAGACTCCAAAAACTAATCATGGTCTCACAAGTGCAGAATTGAAAGTCTGATGAATATACTCCAGATTTTTGAGGAACATAGGGGCGAGGTGGGTGCTGTTTGTGTAAAAGGCAATGGAGCGTTCTGCAAGAAGAAGGTAACCGTCTCTGGATACATGCATAGTGTTCAAATCCGATGTAGTGCCTGGTGAGTCCGATGTTTATGTGGGAGCACAACAGTACTTGACAGTGCTTTCGAGGAAGAAGAAGAATTAAAAATAAAATGGCATGTTGCTCCACTTCAGTTCTTGGGGAGTGGACTGATTACACTGCCAGAAAGTGACCACCCTTCATCAGAGCAAGAGTCAAAGGGTCATCGGTCTCTCACAGCTCTTCATCAGTGACGTAAATGGAAACTAGTCAAATGCAGATGTGTTTTACCCCTGTTACTGAAGAGTCTTGGCCACTAGTTTCTTATCAAGTTGTCAAGACTGGGCACTGGAAGACCAATATCTAGCATTGACTTGAAATGTCACTTGATTTGGATACAAAAGAACACAAGTGACAGACTCGTAGGCAGGGGGGAGAGGGGAAATATTGAATTTATTGTACTGCTTCATACTCCGAAGTGGGCCACCAAAGCACTTTTTGGACAGGAAGCATTCTACATCATGGGGGCGTGTATGGTTGTTGTGATCCTGTGTGGGAAGCGTTTTAGTATTGTGCTTGAGTGACCAAAGAGGTGCTGTTATCTTGTCTCGGAGAACAGCGCCTAGCAGCAGGAGGGGAAGGTGATGGAGATAAGCACACAAAATATAATTGTAGTTAGGACTACAGTATATATGCACATGATAGTACAATCCTAAATAGAGAGTAGCGTGGTGCTGTGTGGGTGTACACCAAAAAATGGGGTGAGGATAATCTGTAATCCATATGACAACATGCACAGGACAGAGATGCTGTCAACTGAGTAAAATGCCAAACGGGCAAGGAACGAAGTTGGTGACAGGAGCAGTAGCAGTGCACCTTTGTTTAAGGCATGGACACTGTCTACCTTTGTGCAAATACACCTCATGAACGAGGAAAGAAGTGGAAGTGCAATCAATTTTGGAATCCTCAACATAAACTATACAGTCTTTAACCCCTTCTATGCTCATGACGGAGCCGCTCCGTCATGAGCCTCGGTTGAGCTGTGCCCATGACGGAGCGGTTCCGTCATGGCCCGCTCGGAGCGCCTGCGCACCGCGAATTCCGCGCCTGCGCTTGACGTTCCATTGAGCGGGCGGGGCCATGACGGAACCGCTCCGTCATGAGCACAGCTCAACCGCGGCTCGTGACGGAGCCGCTCCGTCACGAGCGCCGCTCGGCCCCCCCGCCCTCTTAGCGCTGCGACGGAATTCCCGCCGCAGCGAAGGGGTTAAAAAGACCACATTCCACCTAATACCACTTGTCTGAAGGAAGCTAGATTTTTGAGAAGGGGTTCCAACCACAAGCCTAAGCCTCTGTCATGCTCCTTAAGGTGCCAATGACAGGCAAGTACCAGTATGAGCCATCATAACCAGGCCACTTCTCTTACCCTAGCCTTCCTCACACCCCTACACATGAGAGGGTAAGAGAAGAATCACTTGGTAGATTACTGTCCTCATAGAGCCAGGGTGAATTCTCTTGCCCTGTGTTACCCTTCTGTCCTCATCTTGCCTAGTGATCCCAGTACTTTTCTTAGATCCCAGACACCCTAGCTGTTTCTTATTTACATGATGAGGCAGTCTCTAGACCTTCTAGAATCTCCTCCCAGCAAATTTTCACTTTCATTATTAGTAGTGAATGATATTTCAGGGTAAATAAGAGACAATGTGGTGAAAGGAACCATACCAGGCTTCCACAGTATCAACTTTGACAGCAGTATGGCATGGATTTGACAGTTCTCATCTTGATCAACCTTCGCACACATGGGTTAGTTGCAGTGCATAAGGGAGAGACACAATTCTAACTGGTAACCAAACTAAAAGAGAGGAGATACAGGACTTGATTTTGGGAACAAGAGGTTGGAAAGACGAGAATAAAGAACCTGCTGATTTAGGATGTATTCAATTGATATGCAGGAGAATAGCTGAGAGTGAACGGCTGCCATGACTGAATGCAAATTTACAAAGCACAACCTGCGGCTCTGATGAGCATTCGTAGCTTGTGAGGCACTGAAGCCAAAAAGATGTCTGAAACCAAGCCAAAAAGCAACTTAATAAATGGTAAAATAGCACCTGAAAAAGATCAAAAAGGCTGGCCAAATAACCAAGTCTACAACAACTTCCTGAATTTAGGGTGGTGACCTTCTTCCTGTTGGGAAACAGCCACTACAACGAAGCCGTTTCCACGCTGTACTTAACCACGCATGCTTTACAACGCATGCGTGGTTACCACGTAAAGCCTTTACCACGCATTTCCTTACTACGAAATACGTAGTACATGAATGTGTGGTAAAGGTAGAATAAAAAAAAGGGGGGCTAGGGGGGTTTGGGGGGGGGATCCCCCCCCAACAAAAAGATTGTTTAAAAAAAGAAATCACACTTACCATAAAGAGAATGATTTGTGCCTTTCGTCCTTCATGCAAAAAGCCAGCCTCCCTAACGACGTAATAACGTACGTGCGTCCACGTACTTCCAAAACAAAAAAAATAAAAAAGAGACCAATTTACATTGAAGGAGAAGTCCGTCTATGACAAACAGTGAGTATTTTTTTTAATGATATTAACTTTTAATGATTTTCGGGAATATATAAGGAATGAGGGAAGGGATCGAAAAAAGCATTTACAATGAAAATGCCAATAGCAAGCATAGTTATACAACGAAAAACGAAGTATAACTATGCGTGGTAAAGGCATTTTCGTTGTAAAGCATATTCGTGGCAGTGGCATTCTCGTTGTAACGCATGCGTGGAAAAGGCATGCGTTGCAACGGAATGCGTAGTAAAATCATACAACCCTTCCTGTTGAGGAAGATGTTTCCGCCATTTTTGCCATACGAATAGAAAAAACCTTGTCACCAGAGTGGATCGGTCCCTCTGTCGGGATGCTGAGAATACGTCTCGTCTTCAATCTCAAATCTCATACCAGGAAGTATTTTTCAAATTTGTTTTGCAAAAAGACAGGGTCAGTACCATGAAATGCGCGGTGAGCCATACAGAGACATTTGAAGGTCACGTGTTTTTTTTTAACAGGAAGCTAGTGTAGTTTGGTAAGAAAATTGCATACGGAATCTCTTCTTTTGAGGCATAAAATAAGGCTAGAGACCTTGGTCTGAACTACTTGGGGTTTGGCTACTAACACAAAGAGTTCCCATAATCTAAATGGGACATAATAGTTGCCAGGACCTACAATTGGAGGATAAGAGAAGCAAAATGTGTTTTAAGATAGTTTTAACATCCCAAATGAGGATGCTATACATTTGGTGATCTGAACGGCCAGTGTAAGACTTGAATAAAAAAATGTATCTCCAGATCTCTAAGCATCGCATATGGTTTTGGGGTGGGCCTTAGAATGTTCTGCCACTAGTCATTGGATCAACTGTTGGAGTCACTGTCCACAATTAACCCTTTGGTTTTTGCTGCAATTGACATAAGAGGGGAGCCGCAAACAGACGGTAGGGCAGGGTGACCTATGTAGGTCCAGTCCAGGAGGAACAGAACCATGCCACGTAATCAGAATGACTACGGACTATCTTAATAGCGTCTATTTAGATACGTTGTTTGCAAATGTATCTAACGTGGGTATTCTGAAAATCTGGCATGGATTCGGTCTTCCTGGCCCTTTATTTGACACCTCTAATTGCACTAACTTTAACTTTGAAATACAATATATTTTTTTCCAAATTTGCTTTCAGTTGCCTCGCCTACTGTAATTCTACTACGAGATCAGCTTAAAAAGATAGATCGAAATGCACCCTTTAATCTTCAAACTGTTGTGAGGTCATTGGCAGTTATTCACCCACTTAGTAAACAAGCTGTGTTGTAGCCTATATTTGTTCTCAGATAACCAGAATTTAGTCATGTGCAGTCTGGCATCGCTCCCAGCCATTCTGAGGCCAGCTTCATGGCTAGCCCGGGTGCTGACTGGAGCTGCAGGTACAGTTTTAGGAATGAGTTGAGGATGTCCTACAGGCCTGTACTAGCCGACATAAGAGAAGAGGGACAGTCCAGTTATACCACGGGCATCCGATAAACACAACTGTCAGTTTTGACTCATATACACAATTTCTTTGCTGCTGGAACATGTCTGGCCCTTTTGATTAGCTGCCTTTCTTGTGATTTCAAGAGAAAAATTAATGGTAATTTTGTAAACTCTTATCCAAAAAGTAAGGAGTTACTGTGATTTTAAAATGTATTATTTTCCTAAAGTGAGGTAAAAGTGAAGTGTGTCACTGGTGTGACTTTATTTCCCAGTAAAAAAATATGCATATTTATTATTTACACTGATAGTCTGCTGAATGCAGGAAGTTACTTAGCTTGAAATATACTTTTGTTTATTTATCCAGTTTACCCACACACAGGCCTCCTCCCCCCCACTTGAGTGAAATCCACTCCCGTTTTGAGTGATAATGTTTAAAACTCTTCTCCAAAACAGACACACACCTCCTAAAACAAGCATTTGCAATGCAATTGGTCTCGCCTTTGGGACCTTATATGTATTTAGCAATGCAGCACATTAGCCTGCGTGCTGAAACATCTACTGTTCTTTAACATGGAGGGAAAGTAAGCACCAAACTGCGTGACATGCCAGGTATGGGAACACATGGAGAGAAATATTGCCTTTCAGCAGGAAATGGTATAGTCCAAAGCTCTGTTTTAATATAAAATCAGGGCCTTCTGTGGTAATATCACTGAAAATACAATATTTGAAAAGAATATTATTTTCTATGGGTGCTCGTGGAAGGAAATGGAATCTAGAGAATGCTAAAAAGATTCTGGTATTTTACTGACCTCTGCTGGTCGTTTTCTAACAAGAAAGTTTAATAGAGGCAGTTGCCAGCAAAATGTTAAAAAGAAAGACCCTCAGCAGAAAGCAATTCTGGTATTTTACTGACCTCTAGTGGTCGTTTTCTATCAAGACCGTTAAATAGAGGCAGGTGAACAGAAAAAAAAGTCCCTAAGCAGAAGCAGACCAGACGTAGGGCTGATCTCCAGAGCTCACTAAGTACATACACATATAAGTATATACTAAAGTTATATACAAGAGGTCTTGAAAGCTTGATCTAAAAATTGAGAAGAGCCAGGTCAGGGAAGGTCTTCACTCATGTTCTGAAATTACATTTCAAAGAGACAATCCTTCTAGTGTGAGCATCAGCAGGATTTTCTACTGGATTGGTGAAACCATTCACATGCTCCTCATTCCACAGGTAATGTGATATGAAGGATGTGGTTGGTTTGTCCTCTGCACACTTTGTTAGGGACCAGAATCTGAGCACTGCTGTCATTTCTGAACCCTGCAGTTTTCCTCTGGTTTTGTCAGGTCAAAATGCTGAGATATACTAAGGGAGAATGCACAGTTCAGTCTGATCCATGTGGAATTAGGTGTGGAATCCTCTAATTCCACATGCAATTTCTCATACTCAGAATGTAGACACTGGACTCTAAACACCAAATGGTGCTGTGGGTGTATTTGTGGGGTGTGGTAAGTACCCCGTGGATTACTGGTCCACTCACAATCAGAGGTAATGTAACAAGCGAGTCTGAAGAAGGTAATGTTCTTGCTGTGGTTGAATGTCTTTCAATTCTTCAAGCATAAATTGCGGCACACGTTCAATAACAAAAAAAGCCTGCCGTGCAGATGCGCGTCAGCAGCCAGCTCAATGATCTCTTTGTTTTAAACATTCAAGAGCCAGTTCATAAAACCATTTAGGAGTATAGAAGTTGTACTACAGGAGTACTCTTTTATGAACTCTTTCATGTCTTCTTATATTTGCAGAGAAGTGTCCGACTACCTACTAGTAATAGTGCAGAGATGACACAGTCCTTTGTATTTGTACCAATTATTTGTGATTATTCCTTAAATATTCAAATTTTATCCCAGTTTATATATTTTGGGGCCAAATTCACAAAGGCATTTATTATATTTAATAATACTACTTTATGTACTACAAAACGCAGACTTTGCAGGCATACTAAAGAATAAAGTGAAAGCCCTAAATAAATAGTAATGGCAGAATCCATTCTGTAAATGACCTAAAATAGGAAGGCCTCGACATTATGTAAAACAAAAACAAAAAATGACTGAACAATAATCTGCTGCATCAGTTTGATGTAGTAATAAACGATTTTAACCAATAATGTCACCTGAAGGAAAAGAGTGTGGTTGGCCCACACTTAATACCCCTGTCCCAGTACATTTGTTCATAATAAGTATCCACCATTCTGGCCATTCTCAGTCCGTGATGGGATGTTACACGCCTAATCCTTGGCTCGATCTGTGTGATGCTTCCCCCAGGGTTTTGAGATGGGGCTGCCAGGAGGTAGCATAGGAAGGAGGCATAAATTAGGACACAGGCAGCTGCTCTGAACCTTGATTCTGAGGCCAGGACTCAATGAAGGGATCAAAGAAGGGCATGTTGTGTGCAGACCAGGTTGGATTGTTTCATTCTACTCTGTGCTCCATGGTTGATGGATTTCAACAATCAATTTCTCTACACCATATCCTTGACGTGGTTTGTTTGACATTACCTCTTCTTAGCTTCACAGGTATTTGACGTCATGCTGATCAGTGCCAAACCAGAAAAACTTGTATATGTTTGTTGAAGGTCTTTGAGATGACTGTAAGAGACTGAGAAAAGCTCAGTGTAAAGCTTCTTTCAGAAACAATACTGCTGTGAGCTTTTATGCTGAGCTTCAGAAGCCAACCTCCTCCCAAGGTGTGCTGGTGAAGACTCTTGCCCTGAGGGCTGCAGTGTGTGTGTGGTGGCGTGTGAGCAGTACACAGAAATATTTTAAGACTGCAGCATGCTGCACAATGGATGGGGGTTTCCAGCTTTTTGCTACTTTCAACAACCTTAACATTTTCTTGTTCCCCTTGGTCCCGGACATGCCAACGCGATCACCTCAGTGTGAGACAAGCAATGTTTTAGGTCTACTGCATACACGTACCTCGATTTGGGGTCTCTAGATTCTTTGTCCTCGTGGGTCTGACCACCCCTGTCTCTCCATTCATGTACATTGTTGGGAAACTCTCCACTCTTCCGGAAACCTGTGTGTACACAGCCTGGTGTTGTTCCCAGGCTAGGATGTCCGCTTTCCATTTTCACTTCTCAGGACACTTTGGGTGTGCTGAAACGCACTGCAGAGTGATCAGAAGAGGTCTGTGAGAGGGCTTAAAGTAACATAGCATAGTTTTATTCTAAATCCCTGCCTCTAAAGCAAGCTATCCTAAAAGATATAACTTGCAGCAGTGGCACTTGCAGCAATACAGCCAACACGTGTTTCGTCTAGTCTTTGTTTGACAATTAGACTTCTTCAGGGCAATAAATATACGACCAAATATTCAGCAGTCCTCCGTACTAGTGCAACTTCATCTGTCCAATAGGGTACACAAATCTCTTGTAGCACGTCTTAATACCATCATCATCACATATATGTAGAGCAAGTAGTGACCTCAATTTTCAATAGCGTAGTTGCAACTATCTGCATGTAGCTTTACTAAGTCCAAAAGTAGCACGCGGAATTACGGATGAGCGTTAAGATTGGAGACGACTCCATGCAGGTATAAATACAGAGAAATACGAATTACTTCGTGGGGCTTATACTCTGATGGTATTAAGACGTGCTACAAGAGATTTGTGTACCCTATTGGACAGATGAAGTTGCACTAGTACGGAGGACTGCTGAATATTTGGTCGTATATTTATTGCCCTGAAGAAGTCTAATTGTCAAACAAAGACTAGACGAAACACGTGTTGGCTGTATTGCTGTTCAAGAATTCCATTGAATTTGATGACCGATTAAAGAAAAGAATTGGAGAAGCTTACTTACTTTGTGAACTCTAAATGGACTTTAATTGAGTGCTTGGTGAATTAATGTACTGTGATTAGCCACCCTTTGGCAATTATAAGAGTCTTGGTGACAGACTCTTGTTCACTTTGAGCACCGTGTTACACTTATGATTTGATTGACTTATACACGCTGTGCGCTCCATGTAAACTGTCACCATCTTTTGTGTAGTGGCACTTGCAGGTATGCGCGGTGGGTCAGGTGGGTGAGGGGGTTCGACAGAAAACAATGAGGGCAAATAAAATTATTTATTTAATTTTCCCTTGTGGTCGTCCGACAATCTGGCTCCACTGCTCTTACCTGCACAGGCCGCTCCTGATAACTTGTGCTGAGATTGAGCTTATCAAATGTGTTCATACTATATGCAGGTTCTATTCTTTTTCCTTCCACTGGAATAAGCCTTGACCACTCCCTATTGCAATTTCAGACAAAGATTAGAAAGTGATCAACTCTGACATCCAAATGGAATGAAATAGCCTTATGCTTTGAGACACCACTGGTAAATACAATACCTTTCAGAGACTGCTCACTAGCCATCCTGCCGCAGGGCCTGGTCCAGTTGGTACGTTTTTAGCTATGAAGAGGATACTTGACATCTAATCCTGGTTTTTACCACTTTACCTACATATACCGGAAATAAACACTGAAATATAAATGTTGACCAAGCCCCCAACACTGTGTCATTTCCCTGGGAAGGTCAGCCCCCTCGCCTTGCCAGCAGAATCACTGCCACCCTAGTTGTCGTCTGTTGGACTAGTTGGAGCCAGGAGAGACAAGGTTTTAAATCCCAGTCTCCCATTTAGTCAAAGCATGTGCTCTTGGGCAATCACTTTGCGAACTTAATCCTCAAGCCAGCTTTTGACACATTTGGGAGTGTTTGGAATCAATGTACAAGCTTCTAGTAAATGTTTGTTTAGAAATTGGATTAAATAGTACCTGGAGAAGGGGAGGAGTGCCCAGTCTTATGGGAAATTCTTCAAAATGCAATATGGTGGTACACGTACAGCTTGAGCAGGAAGAGGCAGTGTGGTGCAGCCTCGGGTCTATTACTTTAACAAATTGTTTGATCCTAGGCAAATCACACACTCCCTGTGCTTCTTCCCCCTGATCTGAAACTATGCTAGCACTTTGAAACATGTTTAATGGAAGAAAAATAAACATAAAGGGCATACTTCATCAACAGGTCACCAACATGGTTTTCATTCATACATGCAGGGCAGCTTGACAGGAGGTGGCTGGCTGGATTTGCATCTCAATAGCTGTAGTGTTCCTGAAGCTGCATTGTGCAGGATCCCTCCTGTGGGGTAGCTCTAGATCCATGGCTGATAGCTCCTCTTATACAGCTCACAGGTCTGAAAGAGTTAGAGTTACCTGTCCTATAAGAGGAATACACGTGGTGGGGAACTGAACTGTGGGAGGATTGGTGTCTCGCGGTGTCTCTGTGCAGGTACCGGGACATGCACCATGAATTCAGAACAACCCTGCAACATGAGGGACGGTTGGCCACCCACGATGTCTTACCCCGATTTACTTTCTTCACTCTGTCGCTTCCTAGCTACGGTCATCCTTTAAAGGCAGCAGTGTCCATACCAAGTGTGATAGTAATACATCGTTGAGCTATCTCCTAAGGCCGTGGTGCCTCAAAATGACATTGCCCAGAAAAAAACATTGTGGGGATCCTTCAGTGTATTATTGTGAACAGAGACCGGTTGCTTTGTGCTTTTACTGTGGGGTGAAAGGACTCATGCGAAACGGTGGAGTGTAGGGTATGGTGCAGGTAAAAGGTTCAGCATGCAGACATCACAAAGTAATCAACACACTTTAGAAAGTTCTGTGCCTCATAGTTTTTAAGACTGCACAGTTACTTTTGTGGAGTAGGGTGGAACATTTTACAGCCTTTAGTCCAGCACTGCTGTGTTTTACAAATCTAGTCACCCTGACTTGTCTCAATATTCCACTTCATACCAAACTTCTGGCCTTTCCAAGATCTGTAAATTATAGGTGCAACTATTACCCAATGTAAAGACCATAGAAGGAAGGAGTTGGTCAGGATTTAAATCTATAACACGCAGTGGTGGCCGGTAATGTTGGCAGGGAGGGGGTGGGCGAGCCACACGCACACATATACTCTCACTCACAGCCATGCATTCACAAACATGCACACACACCCATTCACAAGACTCACTCACAACAAATTCATACATTATACAAACACGCACACACCAGATATTCAAAAACATCAAACTTACCAGCCTGCAGGTACCGGAAAGAAAAACCTCAGCAGTCTTAGTAGGGTTGGGACTGCTGCCTTCTCTCATTGGCTGACCTCGGGTTAGTCAATGTGGGGAGGAAGCAGCCCCTTACTTGTCACATATTGGGATGGATCCAGTGAGACTTGCTGACCCCACCACACTCTGTGACGAGGTGTCACTGATTGACACGCGGCACTGGGCACTTCAGTGCTTAAAACTAAAGTTTCCAAGGCAATCGGTGACACTCCCCCTTATCTCGAGGTGGAAGGCCTCTATGCACGTTTGCCAGGTTGAGGTCACGCCCACAGGACTGTGAAATCGTCAGCATGGCAAAGTTCGGCTCAGGCATCCAGGAACCTGCACATTTAGCGCATGGCCAGCTCCTGTCTGCCTGAGCTGAACAAGAAGAGTGTCTGTCAGTCTGACCTTTGCTCGGCCTGACAGGCACTCTTCTTCCCTGGAAAATGGTGAGGGGGTGTGGCCGCTCCACCGGCAAGAATGGGCCACGGCTGATGGCATGCAGATTGTAGTAGTTGCTACTTCTGCTGATCACAGAGCAATCTCATTCCTGGCTTTGCACCCCAGGCAAATGTTTTTCTATTCCACTTTCCACCCAATTTTTGGCTTGGGAAATTGCTTATTTGTTGGCAGCTGCAACACTAATTTTGACTATATCTGGTGTTGTGATATGTTGGTGAAAAGGAGGGAACTGCATAAAGTGTTAATACCCTGGAGTGACCATTGCATTATTTAGTGTGGTGAATCACCTGTAATTCGATCCCACCAACAAAAGATATGCAAAGTAACTCAAGCGTACACGTTTACCACTGGTGTACTCCGTGTGTCAACTGTTTACCACGACGATTATGCTGCTGGTAATTGTGAGTGTATTGTTGCAATGTGCAGCAGTAATTCTGGCAGCAACAGATTAGCAAAAATGGTAGAAAACTGTTGTAACCACTTTGCTATCTTATTACAGAACTGTAATTGAGAAATTCAACTGTCACGCCGGGCGTGCAGTCCGTTTTCCCTAAAGAAAGATATCTCAGGAATAAAAGTGGCTTGTGGCCCGTTGAGGCACCCAATGGAAGCTGCCGCCTGGTATCATGGAGGGAAAGCATTACTTGCTCAATGAAAACAAAACGATATTGTTCTAGGATAAAAGATGGTTTAGAAGGATCCACAGCCATGGACTGTGCTCTTTTGTCAATAAGGAAAACATCACAGTGCTATCCACAGTTCTGTCCTTTAGACTGTTCATCTCTGGCTGTTATTTGTATATGCCATGAAGTGGTTTTTATTGTGTGTTTGTATCTTTTATGGTTTTTATTAACCGATTAAAGAATAATTTGACTGACTGGCTATTTACAGAACATTGCAAATTATATTAAAGCAGTTGTCAAAACTCTTAATAAATGGAAAATTTCACAAGGGCAATATACACAGTGGGATGAAGTAATTGCTTGAAAAATATACCAACCTGAATATATTTTGAGATGGCTCCAAAGCCATAGACAGAAGCGGTTGCTTTGTTCCCCGTGAAGCGCACTCTCACCGACCTCTGCAGTCAGAACAAGCATTGGCATAGCCAATAGGTCTCGCCTTTGGGACCTTATAATTGTTTGGTTACCCAGCACAATATCCTTGGTGCAACAACATCAAGTGTTGCATGGCTAAACACTTATAAGGTCCCAAATGCGAGACCTATGAGCTATGCCAATGCTTGTTTTTTAATGCAAAGTCATGGCATATGTTGAACGTCATCATATGAAGAACTACGTGGCCATGCTACCCCAGTTTCATCAACCTCTCTGAGTTTTTAAGAAAATGATCAGGTAAAGCGTGTGTGTGGTCAGTGGAGCCCACTTGCGTCTTCCTCTTCCTAGCCAGAGAGTGACTGCGTGCTACCCTCTCTGTACGGCAGAGGGTACCGCAGTATCATTCCGCTACTGAATTCAAGCTACCTGTGGCATTCTTTTCTGCGCAAGGGGCGAGGAGGTGCCAGGCAGTCTCAGGACAGGAAGTCTCCTTCCCAATATAAAGGCGACCTGAGAAATAACATCTTTGGACGCATCTCCGAGGGGCAGCTGTGTAAGAGGGGGGACTTTTGCAGTAAACTGGTGATGTGCCGTAGATGTGTGTGCGTCTGTGTTGTGAAGGAGAGGTCTGTGTGCGTCTGTGTTGTGAAGCGCGCCACAAAAGCATTTGGAAGGGTTTCAGGCTGGACAATTTCTCTACCGTAATCCTTCAATGTTTGCTTGGGGCGTGTCTCAGGATGTGTAACTAAGGGGAAGTGGACCAGCGAACTAAGGACGTGGTCTAATTAACAGGGACACAACGTCCTTTGTAAACAGCATCATAAATTAATGAGTTTTAATGAAGGAAGTAAAGTAACTAGATGGCTGTTGAACTGTTTATAGTCAAATTAAATCCAACAATGTTTTACTATGTTTAAAGATAAATGCCAAATGCAACAAGGCGGTAAAAAAAAACAACATGCGCGCTCCTCGGAAGCAGGGGAGGGGGCATGCACGATTTCCTAGCGGGAGCATGCGACCATATGGCGCCGCGGGCTCCCGCAACAAATCGCCACATGTGCACGCGTTGCCATTGAAAGCAATGCAACGCGTGCACGTGTTTGCTAAAAAACTGTGCCAATGGCATTAGGTCTCTCCCTATGCAGCGCATGTGCTCTGCGTAGTCGAGACCTAAAAAAGAAGTACCCTCTGGCATCCCAGAAGCTATTGGGATTATCAATCCATACAAATTATAGGTTAAAAACAAACACTAAATGGAGAGGTAATTTGTGACCCTTTGTTAATTTGCCCTCCCAGTACCACGTTCACCCTGGTAATGAAAAGCCAGTATTGGGCAGTTGTTGTATGTTTCATGCTGGGGACAGAAGAGGCTTTCATGGCGAAATCAAGTTATGGAAAACATTGATACAGGAATAGTAGGGCAAATCCTGTGACCGGTACAATATATGCACACAAGAGGTCTCTTATGAAAAGTTTGAACATTTGAGTAGTACTGGTGCAGCTCAATTACTGGCTTGATGGCACAATTATGACAGAAGTATTTTAAAAAAACAAAAATAAGAAACTTCAATCAATAGCCTAATGCGCCTCCCAGATACTTTGTTGAAGTGCACATTTTCCTTGGAACGAAGGATTCTCACCGTAAAGTTATGTTCCCTTCTCTCCAGATAGCACTCAAAAATAGGGAGCCTGTGTAAGTAAGGTGGTATATCCGGGTGATGTGCACTACAATTACTATAATAGGCATTATAGGCTTATAAGGCTTGGTAATAACATCCTCAAAACTGGAATTAAATTGTATTCCCAAACCCTATTCCATAATATATTTAAAATTTGAGAAGAAAGTGAATTCTGTTCATCCATCCTCCTGATAACTGTTATTTCGTTTGTCTTTGAAAATGTTTAATTTGCAGTATCTATCAGAGTTGAATTGATCTTCCTCCTAAATTTGAAAATGAACTTTAATGTAGCACACAGTGCACATTCTGTTTTCTGTGAATTATTCCACCAGTGTCTGTGCATTGACCACCAAAGTATGTGGCGAGTGTGGAATGGCTACGGGTAAGCCAGTTCACTTCACATCATATCTGCATACCTAGAATTCTCAATCAATCAAGGAATTAAAAAGTGCAACAAATCACCTGTGATGGTCTGAATGTACTGGGGCTGCTCACTGCTTGGTGGTGATCTGGTCATTCGAACAGCCAGGTCTTGCGTTCTCACTGGAATTGTTGGAGCGATGAGGCAGACCTGAGTTGCAGAGGGAGGTCATTCCAAGCTTTGGCCACCAGATGTGAGATGGAGCGTCCTCCGCTGTTGCATAAGCAGATCCCGTGGGTGTCTGCGAGGAAGAGGGAGGCAGATCATAGGTGTCTGGTCGGGTGGTGGAAGGTCATGTGTTTGTTAATGTATGCTGGTGCTTTGTTGTGCAGGGCTTTGTATGCATGTGTCTGCATCCTGAACTGGCCTCTCTTCTGGATCGGGACCCAGTGTAGGTTCTTGACGTGGGGAGGGATGTGGGCTCATTTGGGGAGGTCAAGGAGGAGTCTGGCGTCTGAGTTTTGTATTGTCTGTAGTCTCTTCAGGAGGCATGCTTTGAATCCTACAGAGTGTGTTCCCATAGTCCGGCCTGCTGGTGATGAGCGCCTGTCCTTCTGGTGTTGATTGGTGCCACCTGAAGATCTTGCGGAGCATGCATAGGGTGTGGAAGCAGACAGTAGAGATAGATAGCTTGCTGTCCAAGATGATGACAAGGTTGTGTCTAAAATGACTGCTATTTATTTGGGGTGTAATTAACATTACAAACTAAGGAACAAAAATAGTTTCCATTGTGCTGTATATAAATGTCCATTGTTAGCTTAAACGCACACACACAGGTACACACACACTCTCTCTCGCCCTCTCACGCACGCACACGTACACACGTACACACACACACATACTCTCTCTCTCTCTCGCACGCACGCACACACACACACATACACATGCACACACACACCCTACATACCTATAAAGGTTAAGCAAGTGAAACAATCCAGTTGACATGTATCTCATAGAAGACCAGTATAGTAGCATCAGCATGTTAAGGTGGATCTTACTTTCCCCTAATGGGCTGATGAGTCTGGAAAGGAGGTGTAGGCCCCTGAGTGGTGAGGAGAGAGCCTGTCCAGCAGGCGGCGCCTTTGAAACTCTGATACCTCGTCCAGCCAGATGACAAGTCAGATGGAGGGAGCTCATGAGAAAAGTCACTGAGTCTCAGACGGTCTGATGGGAGCGAGGGCTGTAGCCTCTGTGTAGGCAAGTGCTCAACCTGGTACAGCATAGATTAAATGGTATGGAATAACTGCCAGGACCAGAAGCCCCATGGTTCCAGCTCTATTCCAGCACTGGATTTTTCTTCCTGAAAACAGTGTTAATTACTAGCCCTTGAGTCATCTCAGTGAGCCAGGGAAGTGCCACAAGAGAAAATCCCGGTAGGGATGTCAGGGTGTTATCCTCTGAAGTTAATAAAAAACGAGCCATTGAGGGTTTTGAAACCCCATGATTTTTTCTTTCCAAATGCAACAACAATAAAAAATTGTGGGAGTAAGAAGAATAGCAATAAGAATAAAAAACATATCAACAATGTATGTTCACAGTAACACATGTAATGATAATAATAAAAATAAACAAATAATGCGCATTGTTGTTGTATCGGTAATATTATTTGTTTCGCCTTAATGACATGGATCGCACAGTGCGCATAATATTGCGGACTATTTTTTGTGTGCGTCAGTCCATTTGTCGACCTACACGGACTAGCAAATTACGAATAAAATCAACAAATGGCTGGCAATTTAGTAAATAAACGCAGACTAATTTGCTTGCCTCCGCACTGGCTTTAATCTTGCCTGGGATATTTCGACAAAGCACATGGTGTGGGGGTGCAAAGGCCTGACTAGGCCTCGGGCGCTGCGCTGCCTGCGGAGCCAAAGTAAGAGACACGCACACACTGCTATGCTGGTGTGGACCGGAAGTGCCGTGCCACTTCGGTCCCTTTATTTAAAGCTTTCTGGCCACGCCTGGCCAGAAAGTGATACATTGTGGGTAGTGCTTCCGGGGGCTCAACCTGAGACCCTCGGAGCACTAGAGCGCTACATCCCTTCCCAACTTGGATTTTCAAAAACATAATAATCAGTTCAGCATGCGAAATCAGCCAGTCTGTGATTGGGCCGTGGATTAGATCTAAGATTGTATTGCCACTTGCCTCTCGGAGGGAACTGGTCTCGAGGGGGTCCCGGTGATGACAGAGATGGTTGTTCTGCGGTATCCGGGGGCAGGCATGTGGTGTTGTTTGCGGTTGTATCCTCCTCTTCTTCTCTTGCTGTAGGTATGCCACTGTCTGAGCTCTGTCCTTTGGGTGTAGGTATTGGCTTGAACCAAGATATGTTACGAGTCACCTCTTCCCCATCTCGGCTGACTGTGATCGCTGTTCCTTTGGTTTCCTTGATGACCCAGGGTTCTGGTTCAAATGGTGTCTTGAATTTTCCTCCTGGTCTCCTTGTTCGGATCAGCACGGACTCTCCGGGATTCAGGGGTTTTGTCTGGGCTCTCCTCTTGTGACTTGCTTTCTCGTTGGTTCTTCTTCTCCGTACTTGTGTGTCTGCTGGTGAGTATGGTGCGGGAGTCCAGTTGTCGGCCATGGGTAGTAGGTCTCTCCGTGGTCTGGCCAGCATCAACGCCCATGGTGACTGCATGGTGGTGCTGTGTGGTGTGCTACGATACTCTCTTAGGAAAGCTTGCAGTGCTTCTTCGGGGTCACTCCCTTCTGCGGATGATATTCGCAGCACTTTGTTTATTGTCCTCATGAAGCGTTCCACCTCGCCGTTGGCTTGTGGCCATTGAGGGGTGATTCGGTGGTGGTTGATCCCCAAGTTCTTTAGAAATTCCTTGAACTCGCTCCCCTGGAATGGGGGCCCATTGTCTGTTTTGATGACCCTCGGAATGCCAAATAGGGCGAAGGCTTTGCTGAGGATGGGGCGAACGTTCGTGAAGCTAGTTGATGCTGCTGTTTCTACTACGGGGTACTTGGTGTAGTTGTCCATTAGTACTACTGTGATTTTCCCATCTGGGAAACTTCCAAAGTCCAGGCTTAGCCACGCCCATGGTGATGGGGCATGTTCTTCTGTGATTACTGGGGCTGGCACTTCAGGGCTGCTGGTAATTTGGCATGCTCGACACTCTCGCACCAGGGCCTCAACGCTCTCCTCCATGTTGGGGAACCATATCTTCTCCCGCATCCTCGCTTTCATTCTGCGGGTGCCTTGGTGTCCTTTGTGTGCCAGGGCGGTTGCTTTCTCTTGTAGTGCCTTGGGGATGATCACTCGAGCTCCTCTCAGTATTAGGCCATTGTCAGCGCAGCTGAGGTCATCGTGGATCTTCCAGAACTGTTGTAGGCGTGTTCTGTCTGCCTCGTTCCACCCATTGGTCTCTTTCAGGAAGTTTACCCACGTTCCGGAGTGTATTGCTTCCTTCACTCTTTTGACAACTGCATCACTGTCATAGTGTGAGGTGATGACATCGGCGGTTAGTGCGCAGGGGCATGCTCCTGCTGATAGCATATTGATGAATTCTTCGGTCTGGCTTTCTTGGTCTGCATTGTGTGACTCTTCTGTGAGGGGGTGGCGAGACAGGAAGTCGGCCGGGTTTTTCGCCGCAGGTCTGTACACAAGGTCCATTTGGTATTGTTGAACTTGGATAGCCCAACGTTCAATCCTTGGTGGTGGGTGAGGTGCGGTGCCTCGGAATAGGGGAATTAGCGGTTGGTGGTCCGTCACCATTCTGAACGGGTGGCCAGATATGTAGAGGTGAAAGTGGGCGCAGGCCCATTTTACTGCCAATGCTTCTCTCTCAATTTGCGAGTATCGCAACTGTCGCTGTCAGGGCCTTGCTTGCGAATGCCAACGGGGCCCACACCCCGGGTTCGGATTCTTGTGACAGGAGGGCTCCTAGGCCCACTGGGCTGGCATCTACCAATACCTCGGTAGGTCTCGCAGTATCGAAGTATGCCATCGTTGTGCTGTCCAGCAGTGCCTCTTTGATTCGGTGAAATGCTTTGTCTTCAGATTCTGTCCATTTCCATGCGTTGTCTTTCTTCGTCAGGTTTCTCAAAGGCTCTGCGATTGTGGCCAGATTGGGTATGAACCTTGCACAGTACTGTGCCATCCCTAAGAAGCTCCTCACTTCGGACGCGGTTGATGGTGCTGGAGCGTTTTTGATGGCGTGGGATTTGCGGGGGTCCACTTTCACTCCGTCTGAATCAAACACGTATCCGAAGAATTCTATTGACTTTCTGAAGAATTGGCATTTGTCTTTGTGGAGTGTAACGCCATACTGGGCGAGTCTTTGTAGGGTGGCTTTCAGTCTTCGGTGGTGTTCCTCACTCGTTTTGGCATGAATTAAGATGTCGTCGCTGACGTTCAGCACTCCATCAAGTCCGGATAAGATTTCTTTAATTGTGTTTTGAAAGATTTCGGCTGCGGATGATATGCCGAAATTTAGTCGCTTGTATCGTCTCAGCCCCAGGTGTGTTGAGAATGTTGTGATGTAGCGGCTCTCTTCCGCTAGCCTGAGTTGGTGATACCCTGCGTTAAGGTCTAACTTGGAGAACCATTGGGCCCCGTTCAAGTCCGTCAGGATGTCATCTACGGTTGGGGTGAGGTGCCGCTCCCGCCGGATGGCTTTGTTCGGGATCCTCATATCTATGCAGATGCGGATTTTACCTGGTTGGCGTGGCTTCTCGGCTATCACCATCGGGGACACCCACGGTGTCGGCCCCGATACTTTCTCAATCACACCTTGTTCTTCAAGTTGGTTGAGTTCCTTTTCTACGGCGGTGCGCAGGTGAAATGGTATCCGTCTGTGCCTCAGTGCCACTGGTTGAATGGCGGGGTCGATGTGTAATTTGATCGGCGGCCGTTTGATGGTACCGAGGCCTTCAAAGAGTGTGGGGAACATTTCCAGGATGTCTTCCGTTTGGAGAGCCTTGACGGCGTTCGCAAACGCAATGAGGCGGAGGTCTTCTGCTGTGTTGCTTCCTACAAGTTGATCTGCTTCTTTGTCTATGACATGGAATGTTGTCGTCACCTCATTGTCTTCCGCCTTCACTTGGACTACCATCTTCCCCCACAGCGGGAGGGGTTCTTGGCTGCCGTATGTCAGTATTCGTGCCTTTGAGGGAACTAGCTTGGGTCTTGGCTTCAGCGCTTTATAGTGTTGGATTCCCATGACATTCACGGTGGCTCCCGTGTCAATTACGCCAGTCGCTGGAGATCCATCGATGTGTATTTGGCATTTTGGCTGGGGCCTTCGCCGTCTTTTCAGTTCGCTTACGAATGACACGTAGTAACATTCATCTTCATCCTCTGTGGAGGACTTGTCGAACTGGGCTTGTCTCGGTGGTCTGTTTGATCGAGACGGCGTTGTCTCGTCTAGTGATAGCTGCCTCACGGCTCCTGTGATTGGTTTTCTTCCTGACGCTCCTCTTCCTCGGGCGCCACCCCTGCACACGCTTGCGAAATGGTTGGGTATCCCGCATTTTGAGCATGTTTTGCCACGTGCCGGGCATCCATCTTGGTTGTGTTCGTCTCTGCCGCAGTATCCGCATGGTGTTCGGCGAGGCGTCCTGGTCGGCCATCTTCCTCTGCCTCCCCGGCCGGTGCTGCGGACTGCGTCTACCCTTTCTGTCTTCACCACAGTTCCTGCTTCTGCCCGTGGGTTCAGGGCTGCTTCCATTGCTGTCGCACGTGCATCCGACAGCTCGTGGGATCTGGCAAGGATTAATATTTCTTCAAGAGTAATGCGTGGTTGCCTTAGGATTAGTGTCCTTAGGTGCTTGTTGCGACAACCCTGAATGAGCTGTGCGGTCACTTCCTTCTTTTCGTCATCATCAGTGCACGTGCTTATGAGGTCTCTCAGTCGCGCATGGAACGCGTCCATAGTTTCTCCTTCCCTCTGTTTGGATTGGCGGAATTTGAATCGCTCATAGTGTGGGTTTAGCTGGGGGTCGAAATGTGCGTTCAGCGCGTTGACAGCGGCGTCATAGTCATCGTCATCCCCCGTGTCCGGTAGGTGTTTGAATAACTTGTATAGCTCTGTGCCCCCAAAGTGTAGCAACGGGGATCTTTTTACTTCGTTATCCTTCTCCCTGGTAGCAGTGAAATAGTTGTTGAGCTGTCCTAGCCACACGGCCCATCTGGGGGCTGCTGTGCCTGGGTCTATTAGTTCGCTGAATGGTGGTAATGCCTGGATCTGTGAGTGGGCTGACGGTGTTGGCGGCTGTGTTCCGAGGTTTACTGCCGGTGCTGGGGGTCCTGCTTGCTGAGCCTGGCCGGCTCCTCCAGCCGCTCCTCCTGGGTTTGTGGTCATTTTGGTGTTGGGAGGTGGCTTGGCGCTTTCCCCTTGGTGCCTTTCTTTTAAATTGCTGGTTGCACTTGCTTGGGCTTGTTGGCGTTTGCTTGCGCCAGTGCTTGTTGGATTGCTGGTTGCACTTGCGTGTGTTTGCTTGAGCCAGTGTTTGTTGGATTGTTGGTTGCACTCGCTTGTGCTTGTTGGCGTTTACTCGGGCCAAGGCTTGTTGGTGTTGCCTCGTGGTGTGGCTGGCAGCCACGCTGAATTGCTCACGTGTTCGCTGGGCCCCGCGTTCGTTAGGGCCGAGGCCTTCTTTCTCCTTTCGCGCTCTTCTGGGGCCGGGCCTCCTTGACGACGTCAGCGCCTCACTTCTGCGCATGCGCGCGCTGCCGGGCCTGTTGCTGGATCGCCGTCTTCGGTGTGTTCCTGCGCGTGTGCTGATCTACCGCTGCCGTCGCCGGTGCCACACGCAGCTCCTGGCACACGCTGCTTACCGGTAAGGTGATCGTTGTAGCGGATGGCGGGCTGGTTTCTGTTGCCGCCCCTGCTTCGCTCTAGAGCTGCAACCGGAGCGTGTGGGCAGTTGTTGCTCGGGCATGCGGTGTTGTAGCGTGGAGCTGTTTGATCTGGGCGCATCCCACTCTCGTCGCCAGTGTGGGGGTGCAAAGGCCTGACTAGGCCTCGGGCGCTGCGCTGCCTGCGGAGCCAAAGTAAGAGACACGCACACACTGCTATGCTGGTGTGGACCGGAAGTGCCGTGCCACTTCGGTCCCTTTATTTAAAGCTTTCTGGCCACGCCTGGCCAGAAAGTGATACATTGTGGGTAGTGCTTCCGGGGGCTCAACCTGAAACCCTCGGAGCACTAGAGCGCTACACATGGGACTCTAACCGCTTCGTTCTCCGATGAAAGAGAGGCACGCTTGTAAGGGTGGGCACCAGTCATGCAGACTCTATCTAATTAATACGTTTTCAGAGACATATCTCAGTTGATAATTGTATAAAAAATAAAAGGATTCATTTTGGACTGTATTGATTTATTATTACTATAGTCTACTCTATACTGACTAAAACATCATGTTAATGATGATCCAATGATAAATACATAGGGCCGGACCGGAGAGACTGGTGAGGCATAAAGGGACACCGCTTACTGGCCCCGTTCTCTATGGTTGCCAAATAGATTGGTCTACAGACTGTGGTCTACAGACTGCTTGTTTGAGCAAGATTCATTTTAGCTGAGTGCTCAAACTTCTACAGAAAAGACAAGCATGGTGCTATTCCTGGGGCAAGTCTGTCATCTAGTGTCATAACTCGGCATTGCATAGTGTGAAAACCGACTCGAGTAAAATAACTTAATATCTGTCTTGGAATGCATTTCTTACTGGCTCATCCAAAGGGCATTAAATATCTACCACGGAAATAAATTACGACAAGTGAACACGAAATCATAAATCATATACTTCATGTACAGTCATTGCCTGAAGCCGGGCTGGGGAGAATCTTTTAAGAGGAATGTTTTGGATGGTTTTCAGTGAAGATATATTTGGAAAAGTACAGACAAAACAGGAAAACATGAGGGTCTGTTCATGCTGTCCACTGCAGTGGCACCACGAAGAAGCCCCACGGCTGCCGCCCACACCCCTAGATTCCTCTCGCCAGCCTCCCAAGGGCACAGGAGTCTAGCAAGAGACCCCCTTGGAAAAGTGGTATGGGGGAAGAGAGGGACATACTGGAATCATCTCTGCAGGTAGGAATTAGTTGAATGGCGGCTGTTCTGGTATGCAGCCTGACATAAAATCAGAGCCCCCCACCCCCAGTCAGCTCTCCATCTATAGCACTCAGGTGCTACAGGGCCTGACTCTGCCTATCTCTAGCCCACACTGCAGTCTGATCTCCTTCCTGTAACGTGGTGTTTGTCACTACTGTATATCTACAAGCAAGAAGAAGAATCATACGTGACCCAGAGTTGTTACATGTAACCAAGTGTCAGTCCCTTTCCTCTCCAGGTCCCCATGGTTACCTGTATCTTCCTTCAATGAGTCTACTCCTGAAGGGCGGCCATTTAGCCACACCCTGGACCAAACTGAGTTTACAGTCAAAAGTACTAAAGATAATGCAGGCGGAGTCACTTGCATCTAAGTATGGACAGTTCCTCTGAGGACACACTGGCTGATAAGGTGGTGAAAATGGCATAATATTAACATGGATAGGATACTACAATCACCAACATGAATATAGCCGTGCTACTGATTTAGTTCAATCCATGCATAAAAAGATATAGAGGATCTTTCTTTCGCAAGTGAAGTCTTAAGCTGCACTCAGTTTATGCCACTGAGCTCAACCATGCAGTGTAATAAGATTCACAACCAGCCGTATTTTATAAAGCGGTGAATCACAAATTTGTCCTCACCCTACCAAAGCAAACGCTCTCTTTCTGAAGTGGTAGTAGTATCATACCGGGGCTACCAACTGAGGATATAGTGGCATGTCAAAATTCTACAGCGAGGGCACTGGCCGGTGTACATATCTGTCGGGCATGGAAAGTGGAAAGTTCTCAAAGGGGGGCGAAGCAGCTGCTGTCTTCCAAAGTTCTTGAGTGCAGACTGGCATACTGTGGTGTGCATGTCGTTTTATAGAGGCAAGCCACCCAAGAGTGCCACAGTGTGCAAACTCCTGCGAGAACTAGACGTGTCACAGGAACTCTCGCAAGAGGAAGCAATGCTGGGGCTTGACACTCTAGCTGTGGGTTCTGAGCAAGGGCTGATTATTCTTCTGATTTTGTGCTGTACACTCCGTTTGTCTTTTGGGGTTGGCATGCCAGGTCTGGATTCAATCCTGGCTTACTGTTTTGCTCTTCTTTCGTGCACCTTGCGTTTTTGCTTTTGTTTACGCAGGGCTTTAAGTGGGATGAAAAAACTGGAGGGTCTCTCAGTGGGGCGTGCCTAATGTAATTAGGGGTATAGCTTAAACCCTCGCGTGCTTATGACTGAACCATGCCGTCATGAGTCACGGACGGCGTGTGCTCATGACGGCGGGGTTCCTTCATGCGGCTGCCGCTCCGACCACGCGGCATTAATTCCCTGTCTGTGCGGGCGAATTAATGAGCGGGCGGGATCATGACGGAACCACGCCATCATGAGCACAAGCTGCCCGTGACTCATGACAGCGTGGTTCCGTCATGAGCACCGCAGGGCCGCACTCACCCCTAGCCCCGCCCGCACCGAAATTCACGCAGCGACGAAGGGGTTAAACACTTAAACTAAAAAACCTATACTTAGCATAGTGTGCCGCCCGACTTGTATTTTGCTGTTTCTGTCATTCCATCCAGATATATGATACAACAAGTAACATCATCCTACATGTCAGAACTATTGGCTTTGTCATTGGTTGTTATTTGCATAAGTTAAGTAAGCAGCAAATAGCTTATTGTATATATTATTGAAAAAGCTTCCACTTAAAGGCCTGGTGACACCATGATAATGTTGCTGCTCCGAGTTTTAAAAAGAGAAGGGAAATCCATAGAGAAAATAACTCCCTTTAAAGGATTTCCCTACCCCTACAACCCTCACCTGGCTTGGCGTCATGTTGTGGCTTCTCCACAAGTGAGAAGAGAGCAGTGTGAGCACGCGCACATGGTTTGTCTGCTGTCACTGCAGTCCAGGAAAAAACGGGAAAAAATGGACTGCAGTGACAGCAGGCACAAAACAGAGCCCGAAAGAGACCCGTTTCGAGGCCCCCTTTAAAAAATTGCTGGTGTTTAGACCCGGTGAGACCCGTCCCACTTAAAGCCCTGTGTCTACGTCTGTTTCCCCTTCTGGGTAGCAGATTCTTTACTGGCAAGTGTTGCAACCTGATGGAATGTCTGATAGGCCTTTGCTAAGGAATCAAGAAATTTGATACTAGGTTTACCAGCCCCCCCCCCCCCCCCACATCTTCTGATCACATAGCCGAGACCTTGGCAAACGATATTACAAAAATTGTAATATACAAAAGATTTTTAAAAGTATGTTGAGACGGAAAAGTTCCCTGCACAGTGAAGCCCTGCCCTGAGTGCCCCAGCTGCATGTATATCCGGACCTCTGGTAATGATTTTTGGTCGAACACTGATCATGTGTGTGGACTATGACCTAGGCCTGTCTCATGGCAATGTGGCCTTGATAGGCTGGAAGGGTTGCACCAAGCCCTATCCTTATGATGGTAGAGGGCTACTGCCCTTGACAGTAGTTAAGTGACAAGAACACGGAACGGTAATGGCAGCATACCTTTGTTTGTGTTTCGTAGTGATGAGTAGTGTGAACAGTACTTTTTACCTGTACCACAGGAGTGGTGGTTGCCAGATGTGGCTGTGTACCTAACTCACCCTTGACCTGCATGGATTGTATGTAGCGCCGGACAGAGCGTGTTATTGTGTATGCATGCTGGGATGCCTCTGCATGGTACATAACACAGAGGACTGTGGATTCCATTTTGGAAGCCCAGGGTCTGAAGAGCTGAAGTGGTTAGCGGAGCTGGAGAGGCTAGTGGACTGCAAGCTCCAGGCAGGAGATGTGTATTGTTGACATTCCTGGGGGTTGGAGAGAGAGAGCACATACTGAAGGAAGGTGAGCAGAGCATTCTCTGTGCATATCAAAGGTCTTTTTAATTCCAGGAAGTGTTATTGGTCATTGGGGCCTGAGCTCATTATCAGGCAGATGCTGAGATTGATAAGTTTGGCATTGTGGACCCAGGGAATCTTGAACCTTTGAGCTTTTGTACCTTTATGAGGCACACTTCAGTGAAGAATGACAGCCAGGTGTGATCTTCCTTTACTACATTGGACTGTGTTGTGGGTGATTCAGAATTGGAGCCCCTATTGCTGTGGCAGACTGTCTCTCTGTCAAAGGACAGTGCAGAGAAGAGAGCAATTTAAAGGTGCCAACACCCACCGCCCGATCTTTGAAGAATCCGACAATAAATCATATGTGTGTCTGAATTTGGGAGGGGTGGGAGCTTGAGTTCCACACTTTGTTCAATAGCCCTGTTCATCAGAAGGACGATCATCAAGAATTCTAGCTACTGAAACTAGGACTAGGGTCTGCCAGTCTCCTCGCTGGGTAAGGGACCTTCACCCAGGATTTCAAGACCAATTGCCCTGAGCCTAGAGCACTGGCCTTCTGTCTGCCTGCCAAAACCAGTGCACTATGTGAGGAGGAGAATGCCAGGAGGAAGCAATGCCCAGGGGGAATCTTGGCGAGTGGATCCCTGTAAGCAAAGTGTGAAATGACCGGTCCGGTCAAGACCACTGCATGAGTGCTAACTGTCCACCCGATCTTGCCTAAGATGCCAGCCCCCATGACTGCTGAGGTTGTGGCAAATAAATACACAACGTGAAGTATTTCTGTCTGCTGACTTTTATTGATAATTACTTCTCTACAAATTGGCGACCAGGATGGGCTTGTGTCTGTTGTTAATGAAAATATGGGTTCTAAAAAAAAAAAAAGTTTCAAACAATATCCCCCAAAAAAAGAGTATACATGTGGGTTTTTCTCACAGAAAAACATTTGTTTTAGGTGTGGGTATTCCAATCGTGGGCCAAATGATTGGCCTTGTCCTGCAAAAAATGTAAAGTGTAAGTTATGTAGCAAAATTGGACATTTTGCAAAAGTTTCAGTCACCTAAAGACAAAATCAATTCTGTTCCAGATGGGGCGTTGTATGACAGTTCAGATGAGGAACAAAGTTGTGTAAAAGGAATGAGAGATATGATTGTTGTTGTACAAGATGATGAATCTGATTGTGTAGATCCTTACGAAGACATTGAAGTAGATCGAAAAAATGTAAGGCTTCTTATTGACTCTGGGGCAAAAATGACAATGGTGACCGATGAATTATTTGCAGAGGCCTGGAGTAGACAAGAGTTATTTCCTCCAGACAGGAATCCAGTACGGTACAATGGTAGGAAAATTGAGTTATCTGGGTTTTTTGAGTGTCAACTCAGGTTTAAAAATTGCCCCATTTTTGGAAAAGTATACGGTGCTAAGAAAGGACTAAATATACTTGAATGGTATCACCAAGGTCTTTTTGGTATGACTCTCAGACCTGGCAGAGACGTACAAGTTTCTTTGTTCACTGAGTGTGAAGAAAACAAAGAGTCAATTAAAATGGTTGAAAATAATACAAAGTGGATTGAGAATTTCCCTGCGGTATTTGATGACCGGTTGGGTAAAATCAGAGGATTCAAAATTAAAGTACGTGTTTATGTCATACCTGTGAAACACAAGTTGAGGAATGTGCCTTTTAGCATACGTGAAGACTTAGCAAAGGTACTAAAAAAAACTATACTTAGCATAGTGTGCCGCCCAACTTGTATTTTTCTGTTTCTGTCATTCCATCCAGATATATGATACAACAAGTAACATCATACCTACATGTCAGGACTATTGGCTTTGTCAATGGTTGTTAGTTGCATAAGTTAAGTAAGCAGCAACTATGGTTTGTTGTATATATTATTGAAAAAGCTTCCACTTAAAGGCCTGGTGACACCATGACAATGTTGCTGCTCCTGAGTTTCAAAAAGAGAAGGGAAATCCAGAGAGAAAATTACTTCCTGTAAAGGATTTCCCTTCCCCTACAACCCTCACCTGGCTTGGCGTCATGTTGTGACTTCCCCACAAGTTTAGAAGAGAGCGTTGTGAGCACGCGCACATGATTTGCCTGCTGTCACTGCAGTCCAGGAAAAAACGGAAAAAAACGGACTGCAGTGGCAGCAGGCACAAAACAGAGCCCGAAAGAGACCCGTTTCGAGGCCCCCTTTAAAAAACTTTTGGTGTTCAGACCCGGTGAGACCCGGCCCACTTAAAGCCCTGTGTCTACGTCTGTTTTCACTTCTAGGTAGCAGATTCTTTACTGGCGAGTGTTGCAACCTGATGGGATGTCTGATAGGCCTTTGCCAAGGAATTTGATACTAGGTTTCCCAGCCCCCCCACATCTTCTGATCACATAGCCCGAGACCTTGGCAAATGAGATTACAAAAATTGTAATATTCAAAAGAATTTTTAAAGTATGTTGAGACGGAAAAGTTCCCTGCACAGTGAAGCCCTGCCCTGAGTGCCCCAGCTGCATGTATATCCGGACCTCTGGTAATGATTTTTGGTCGAACACTGATCATGTGTGTGGACTATGACCTAGGCCTGTCTCATGGCAATGTGGCCTTGATAGGCTGGAAGGGTTGCACCAAGCCCTATCCTTATGATGGTAGAGGGCTACTGCCCTTGACAGTAGTTAAGTGACAAGAACACGGAACGGCAATGGCAGCATACCTTTGTTTGTGTTTCGTAGTGATGAGTAGTGTGAACAGTACTTTTTACCTGTACCACAGAAGTGGTGGTTGCCAGATGTGGCTGTGTACCTAACTCACCCTTGACCTGCATGGATTGTATGTAGCGACGGACAGAGCGTGTTATTGTGTATGCATGCTGGGATGCCTCTGCATGGTACATAACACAGAGGACTGTGGATTCCATTTTGGAAGCCCAGGGTCTGAAGAGCTGAAGTGGTTAGCGGAGCTGGAGAGGCTAGTGGACTGCAAGCTCCAGGCAGGAGATGTGTATTGTTGACATTCCTGGGGGTTGGAGAGAGAGAGCACATACTGAAGGAAGGTGAGCAGAGCATTCTCTGTGCATATCAAAGGTCTTTTTAATTCCAGGAAGTGTTATTGGTCATTGGGGCCTGAGCTCATTATCAGGCAGATGCTGAGATTGATAAGTTTGGCATTGTGGACCCAGGGAATCTTGAACCTTTGAGCTTTTGTACCTTTATGAGGCACACTTCAGTGAAGAATGACAGCCAGGTGTGATCTCCCTTTACTACATTGGACTGTGTTGTGGGTGATTCAGAATTGGAGCCCCTATTGCTGTGGCAGACTGTCTCTCTGTCAAAGGACAGTGCAGAGAAGAGAGCAATTTAAAGGTGCCAACACCCACCGCCCGATCTTTGAAGAATCCGACAATAAATCATATGTGTGTCTGAATTTGGGAGGGGTGGGAGCTTGAGTTCCACACTTTGTTCAATAGCCCTGTTCATCAGAAGAAGGACGATCATCAAGAATTCTAGCTACTGAAACTAGGACTAGGGTCTGCCAGTCTCCTCGCTGGGTAAGGGACCTTCACCCAGGATTTCAAGACCAATTGCCCTGAGCCTAGAGCACTGGCCTTCTGTCTGCCTGCCAAAACCAGTGCACTATGTGAGGAGGAGAATGCCAGGAGGAAGCAATGCCCAGGGGGAATCTTGGCGAGTGGATCCCTGTAAGCAAAGTGTGAAATGACCGGTCCGGTCAAGACCACTGCATGAGTGCTAACTGTCCACCCGATCTTGCCTAAGATGCCAGCCCCCATGACTGCTGAGGTTGTGGCAAATAAATACACAACGTGAAGTATTTCTGTCTGCTGACTTTTATTGATAATTACTTCTCTACAAATTGGCGACCAGGATGGGCTTGTGTCTGTTGTTAATGAAAATATGGGTTCTAAAAAAAAAAAAAGTTTCAAACAATATCCCCCAAAAAAAGAGTATACATGTGGGTTTTTCTCACAGAAAAACATTTGTTTTAGGTGTGGGTATTCCAATCGTGGGCCAAATGATTGGCCTTGTCCTGCAAAAAATGTAAAGTGTAAGTTATGTAGCAAAATTGGACATTTTGCAAAAGTTTCAGTCACCTAAAGACAAAATCAATTCTGTTCCAGATGGGGCGTTGTATGACAGTTCAGATGAGGAACAAAGTTGTGTAAAAGGAATGAGAGATATGATTGTTGTTGTACAAGATGATGAATCTGATTGTGTAGATCCTTACGAAGACATTGAAGTAGATCGAAAAAATGTAAGGCTTCTTATTGACTCTGGGGCAAAAATGACAATGGTGACCGATGAATTATTTGCAGAGGCCTGGAGTAGACAAGAGTTATTTCCTCCAGACAGGAATCCAGTACGGTACGATGGTAGGAAAATTGAGTTATCTGGGTTTTTTGAGTGTCAACTCAGGTTTAAAAATTGCCCCATTTTTGGAAAAGTATACGGTGCTAAGAAAGGACTAAATATACTTGAATGGTATCACCAAGGTCTTTTTGGTATGACTCTCAGACCTGGCAGAGACGTACAAGTTTCTTTGTTCACTGAGTGTGAAGAAAACAAAGAGTCAATTAAAATGGTTGAAAATAATACGAAGTGGATTGAGAATTTCCCTGCGGTATTTGATGACCGGTTGGGTAAAATCAGAGAATTCAAAATTAAAGTACGTGTTTATGTCATACCTGTGAAACACAAGTTGAGGAATGTGCCTTTTAGCATACGTGAAGACTTAGCAAAGGTACTAAAAAAACCTATACTTAGCATAGTGTGCCGCCCAACTTGTATTTTTCTGTTTCTGTCATTCCATCCAGATATATGATACAACAAGTAACATCATACCTACATGTCAGGACTATTGGCTTTGTCAATGGTTGTTAGTTGCATAAGTTAAGTAAGCAGCAACTATGGCTTGTTGTATATATTATTGAAAAAGCTTCCACTTAAAGGCCTGGTGACACCATGACAATGTTGCTGCTCCTGAGTTTCAAAAAGAGAAGGGAAATCCAGAGAGAAAATTACTTCCTGTAAAGGATTTCCCTTCCCCTACAACCCTCACCTGGCTTGGCGTCATGTTGTGACTTCCCCACAAGTTTAGAAGAGAGCGTTGTGAGCACGCGCACATGATTTGCCTGCTGTCACTGCAGTCCAGGAAAAAACGGAAAAAAACGGACTGCAGTGGCAGCCGGCACAAAACAGAGCCCGAAAGAGACCCGTTTCGAGGCCCCCTTTAAAAAACTTTTGGTGTTCAGACCCGGTGAGACCCGGCCCACTTAAAGCCCTGTGTCTACGTCTGTTTTCACTTCTAGGTAGCAGATTCTTTACTGGCGAGTGTTGCAACCTGATGGGATGTCTGATAGGCCTTTGCCAAGGAATCAAGGATTTTGATACTAGGTTTCCCAGCCCCCCCACATCTTCTGATCACATAGCCCGAGACCTTGGCAAATGAGATTACAAAAATTGTAATATTCAAAAGAATTTTTAAAGTATGTTGAGACGGAAAAGTTCCCTTCACAGCGAAGCCCTGCCCTGAGTGCCCCAGCTGCATGTATATCCGGACCTCTGGTAATGATTTTTGGTCGAACACTGATCATGTGTGTGGACTATGACCTAGGCCTGTCTCATGGCAATGTGGCCTTGATAGACTGGAAGGGTTGCACCAAGCCCTATCCTTATGATGGTAGAGGGCTACTGCCCTTGACAGTAGCTAAGTGACAAGAACACGGAACGGCAATGGCAGCATACCTTTGTTTGTGTTTCGTAGTGATGAGTAGTGTGAACAGTACTTTTTACCTGTACCACAGGAGTGGTGGTTGCCAGATGTGGCTGTGTACCTAACTCACCCTTGACCTGCATGGATTGTATGTAGTGCCGGACAGAGCTTGTTATTGTGTATGCATGCTGGGATGCCTCTGCATGGTACATAACACAGAGGCCTGTGGATTCCATTTTGGAAGCCCATGGTCTGAAGAGCTGAAGAGGTTAGTGGAGCTGGAGAGGCTAATTGACTGCAAGCTCCAGGCAGGAGATGTGTATTGTTGACATTCCTGGGGGTAGTAGAGGGAGCACATACTGAAGGAAGGTGAGCAGAGCATTCTCTGTGCATATCAAAGGTCTCTTTAATTCCAGGAAGTGTTATTGGTCATTGGGGCCTGGGCTCATTGTCAGGCAGATGCTGAGATTGAGAAGTTTGGCATTGTGGACCCAGGGAATTTTGAACCTTTGAGATTTTGTACCTTTATGAGGCACACTTCAGTGATGACTGACAGCCAGGTTTGATCTCCCGTTACTCCATTGGGCTGTGTTGTGTGTCATTCAGAATTGGAGCCACTGTTGCTGTGGCAGACTGTCCCTCTGTCAAAGGACAGTGCAGAGAAGAGAGCAATTTATAGGTGCCAACACCCACAGCCCGATCTTTGAAGGATCAGACAATAAATCATATTTGTGTCTGAATTTGGGAGGGGTGGGAGCTTGAGTTCCACACTTTGTTCAATAGCCCTGTTAATTAGAAGATGACGATCACCAAGAATTCTTGCTACTGAAACTAGGACTAGGGTCTGCCAGTCTTCTCGCTGGGTAAGGGACCTTCACCCAGGATTTCAAGACCATTTGCCCTGAGCCTAGAGCACCAGCCTTCTGTCTGCCTGCCAAGACCAGTGCACTGGTCTTGGCAGGCAGAGAGAAGCAAAGGTTCTTAATAAAATGTGTGATGAAGGTGTGATAGAACCCATTGAATCATCTTTATGGTTAAGTCCATTAGTTAACGCCAGGAAGAAGAACAGCCAATTGAGAGTGTGTGTGGACTTAAGAAATCTTAACAAGGGTATCTGGATTGACTCTCACCCTCTACCTAGAATAGATGACATCATAAGTACATTCTCAGGTGCTAAGTTTTTTTCAAAGATTGATTTAGCCTCTGCTTATCAGGTTGTTCTTGAGGATTCGTCACGACACTTAATGGTGTTTGTCTCACCCATGGGCACTTATCAATTCAGAAGGATGCCTTTTGGCCTTGCGTCAGCGGCAGCCTTTTTTCAACGTGTGTTAGAGAATCTATTAGAAGGAATTGAAGGTGTAGTGACGTTCCAAGATGATATTTTAATAGCAAGAGAAAAGATGTCCATCCACGATAAACGAATGTGTGCAGTCTTGGAGAGGTTACAAAAACATTGATTTGTTGTAAATCGTGGGCAGTGTGAATTTGCAAAAAATACTATTGAGTATCTGGGCCATGAAAGTTCTGAGAAGGGAGTTGAACCTAGACCTAGATTAGTTAATGCTATAGTCAAAGCTCCTACCCCCAAGAGCAAGGAGAATGTGGCTTCATTTTTAGGGCTTTGTGAATTTTACTCGAAATTCATTTAACAATGTTCTGCTAAAACTGTTGGGTTAAGAGAATTGTTGAAGAAAGAGAAACATTTTGTATGGGAGAAAAACTGTCAAGAAGAATTTGAGGGTCTGAAAAATGAAATTATCTCAGCAGGTGTTCTAGCACCATTTGATCCTACACAGCAATGTATTATTACTGTAGATGCAAGTAATGACGGTTTGGGTGCAACAATTTCACAGATGAAGGGGCAAATTGAAGTGACTATTGGTTTTGACTCTAGGTCCTTGAGATCTAATAAAAACTTTTTTCTGTTATTGGAAAAGAACTTTTGGGCTGTTGTTGGGCAGTCGAAAGATTTAAATGTTTTGTTTGGCGAAGAAAATTCATTCTCAAGACTGACCACAAACCGTTTGTCAGTATTTTTGTACTATTAAATATCACACACCAAGAATTGCGAGGTTAAGTTAAAAACTTTTACAATACAATTTCATTGTTGAATACATCCTAGGCGGTAAGAACATAAGAGCGGATTACTTATCTCTTTCACCTTTAAGTTTTATTAAGTACCCAGAAAATAATGATGAGAATGATGAAGAGTGCTTAATCGCTTGCGTTGATGTTTGCCACAACACTACATTTACAGAACAAGAGTGGATGTCTGAATTTTTAAAAGATGTTGAGTTGGATAATGTGAGAAATTATATAAAAAATGGTTGGCCAAAAGAAAAAGTTTTACCCCAGGATTTGCAACCTTATTTTAAAGTTTCTGATGAATTGTCAATTGAAGAAAATGGGATGTTGGTGCGGGGAGACTCCACCTGTCTCTTTGAGAGATATGATAAATGTGTATGGTCATGAGGAACACTTAGGCCAGACCATAACCAAAAGAAAAATCAGACACCGCTATTGGTGGCCTGGGATGGATTCTGCCATTATTGCTAGTGTTCGAGCATGTGTTATTTGTGCCACTAGTAATAAGGGACTCATAACTAAAGCTGTTCCCCTTCAACCTGTACAATTACCTGAATTTGTGTGGTCCAAACTTGCCATAGACTTTATTGGACCATTTGGTGTTCTTCCACGCAAGTTCAAATTTGCTAGTCAAGTCAAGTCAGAAAATTTATATAGCGCGCTACATACCCAGAGGGTCTCAAGGCGCTTGAGGAAGGGTGGGGAGGTATTTGTAAAATATCCAGGTTTTGAGTTGTTTTCTGAAGGCAAGGTGGTTTTGCGTGAGGCGGAGGTGAATGGGAAGGGAGTTCCAGGTTTTTGCCGCAAGATAGGAGAAGGATCTTCCTCCCATGGTGGTTTTATTGATGCGAGGAACAGCAGCAAGGGCTTGGTTGGAAGAGCGTAGCTGGCGTGTGGGGGTGTAGAAGGAGAGTCGTGTGTTGAGGCAATCGGGTCCAAGTTTGTAAAGTGCTTTGTGTGCGTGGGTGAGGAGGCGGAATGTTATTCTCTTGTTGATGGGGAGCCAGTGGAGGTCTCTCAGGTGATCAGAAATGTGGTCTTTGCGTGGGATGTCTAGTATAAGTCTGGCTGAAGCGTTTTGGATACGTTGGAGTTTTTTCTGTAGTTTTGCAGTGGTGCCGGCGTATAGGGTGTTACCGTAGTCTAGTCGACTTGTAATCAGTGCGTGGGTGACCGTTTTTCTGGTTTCGGTGGGGATCCATCGAAATGTTTTTTTGAGCATGCGAAGAATGTTGAAGCAAGATGATGAGACAGCGTTGACTTGTTTGTTCATCGAGAGTGAGGAGTCTAGGATGACGCCCAGGTTTCGTGCGTGGTCCGTTGGGATGGGTGCTTTTCCTAGGGCGGCTGGCCACCAAGAATCGTCCCAGGCGGAGGGGGAGGTACCTAAGATGAGGACTTCTGTTTTGTCTGAATTCAGTTTCAGACGGCTGTGCTTCATCCACTCTGCTACTTCTTTCATTCCTTCATGTAGGTTTGTTTTGGCGGTGTTAGGGTCTTTAGTTAGTGAAAGGATCAGTTGGGTGTCATCAGCGTATGAGATGATGTTGAGGTTGTGTTGGCGTGCGATGGTCGCGAGGGGACTCATGTATACGTTGAATAGGGTGGGGCTAAGAGAGGATCCTTGTGGTACGCCGCAGATGACTTCGGTGGCTTCTGACTTGAACGGTGGGAGGCGGTCTCTCTGAGTTCTTCCAGAAAGAAACAAGGTGATCCAGTCCAGAGCTTTTCCTTGGATTCTGATGTTGTTGAGGCGTTGTATAAGTGTGCTGTGGCAGACAGTGTTGAAGGCTGCGGAGAGGTCAAGAAGGATAAGGGCGACTGTGTCTCCATTGTCCAGTAAAGTTCGGATGTCATCTGTTGCTGCGATAAGGACGGTCTCAGTGCTATGTTTGGCTCGGAAGCCGGACTGTGATGGGTCGAAGGATTTGTTGTATTCGAGGAAGGAGGCGAGCTGGTTGTTGACAGCTTTCTCGATGACTTTGGCCGGGAATGGTAGGAGCGAGATGGGTCGGTAGTTTATGAGTTCGGTGGGATCTGCTGTGGGTTTTTTCAGGAGTGCGCTGAGTTCGGCATGTTTCCAGCTTTCCGGGAATGTGGCGGAGTTGAGGGAGGAGTTGATGACGTCACGGAGGTGTGGTGCTATGATGGAGTCTGCTTTGTTGAAGATGTGATGAGGACAAGGGTCTGTGGGGGATCCTGAGTGGATGGAGTTCATCAGGCGAATGGTGTCCTCAGTGGAGATTGGGTTCCAGTCATGAAGGATGTTCAAGGGGGGTGAAGGCGCGGCAGAAGTTTGGGTGGGTTGGTCTCCGGGTTGGTTGTCGAAGCTGTTGTGGATGTTAGCGATTTTGTCGTGGAAGAACGAGGCTAAGGAGTCGCAAAGGGTTTGGGAGGGAGTGATGTCATTGGAGTTAGCAGTGGGGTTGGTGAACTCTTTGACGATGTTAAATAATTCCTTGCTGTTATGGGCGTTGTTGTCGAGTCGGTCTTTGAATGCGGATTTCTTGGCTGTCCGGATCAGTTGGTGGTGTATACGGGTGGCGTTTTTGAAGGCCTCCTTGGTGCTAGTGTTTGGGTCTTTTTTCCAGGTCTTCTCAAGGGAGCGACAGAGTTTCTTTGATTTCTTAAGGTCATCGTTGAACCAGGGGGCGTTTTTTCTGCCTAGTTTGATTTGACTATTGTGGTTGTTGACTACTACAGTAAATGGTGGGAAGTAAAATGTGTGGAAGAGGCAAACACGACCAGTGTTACCAAGTTTAAAAAAAAAATTTTTTTGAGAGAAGGTTTTCCTAAAGAAATCATCTCAGACAATGGTGTCCAATTTATTTCAAAGAAAAATGAAAAGTTTTCTCGAATCAAATGCCATGAAACAAGGTGTGCTGCTTTATATCATCGCCCAAGCAAACGGTTTAGCAGAGAACATGAAACGTACATTTGCAGAGTGTATACAGTGGGCAGTTCAAAACAAGATAGATGTGTCCAAGGCTGTTGAAGAAATGCTGTGGTCACATAGGTCATATCCTAATGCTGTTTATGGTCTCTCGCCATTTGAGATTCTACAGGGACGTCCTCCTGCTTCCAGGTTGTGTCCTGCATGGTTAAGAGAGTGTCAGAACAAGAATGATCATATGTTAAATGTGGACAAAGTTGTTAGACCTAATGTGGAAAAATTTCAGGATAAAATGAAGAATCACTATGACACACTGCATATAGTAAAATCTATAGAAAGAGACTTGTGTGTGGGAGATTGGGTTTGGGTCAAAGATCCCAATCATGTCCTTAAGGGGATGTCAAAATTCAAACCTCCTGTCAGAATTGAAGTTGTGACCAGGCATGCAGTGAGAACCAGCAGAAATGAATGGTGGAATTAAGGAAGGGTTGTGAAGGTGCATCCTCATGAAGTTCTTCCTCGTGATCATTCTGTTCCATTAAATTTGTCTTTGCGTCCTCGTGCTGTTCCTTTTTCATCTTCTTTTTCTTCTGACATTGATGTTTCAGAGTCAAAGCGTTCTGTTCATCCTTTGTCTGAACGAAGAAGTAGTAGACTGAATATTGTTAAACCTTTGCGATTTCGTGATTGAAATTCTTTTGTGATTGAAATTCTTTCATATTCACATATTTATATTGTTTAGTATTTTTAACCATTTTATTTATTTAATGTTTTACTTTGCTATTTGTATTGCATTTATTTATTGTAAGCATGGGAGATATTGTGGTAATCTCATGTTCACTATATTCCTGTATTACATCACTGGAATGTAGAATGTCCAATGTTGGTTCTTGGTTTAGAGATTCTTTGTATGTCAGTTACTTTGGGACTGCTGAGGTTGTGGCAAATAAATACACAACGTGAAGTATTTCTGTCTGCTGACTTTTATTTATAATTACTTCACTACAAATATGCAGTTGTTCCCTTGTTTGAATAATATGGTTATTTCATTAGCAGTGTTTGACACTCAAATTATTAATATATTATCTTGCGACTTTACCCTCAATTATTCTTTGCACATAGTGAACCTTTTTTCCTGTGGTACATTATATGGCATCCTTGTTTACCTGGGTGGAAGAACCGTTCTAACCGCCAGCAAGTGGCATGGAAAATGCAGGCCTTCTCATGCAAAAGTCTGCATGGAGGTGCACTCTTCCACTTGCAATGATTTTCCTTTGCAAGTCCCTTGAAGAGGTCTCAGGCTAGGCAGAAAAACAAAGGTAGAAATGAGAATCAAAACAAGATGGCTGCTTTTCACTGCTCCTCTACTGAATCTAAGCAGAGTTGGTTTGTGCGGCTTTTTGAAAACAGCAAAGAAGACCAAGGCGATAAAACATAACTAATACCCATTCTTAAATCCAGAAGAGAAGGTTTTGAATGTTCCTGAGTTGTAGATCATGGGAGTCCTAGTGTGCAAAATCTGAAGGAAGGGGTGGTCAATGATAAGTCTCTGCACCCACTGCTGATGCCAGTATTGTAACTCAGCGAGGCACCAATGTCACCTGTCTCTGATCTCTTTCAGTGTTTGATGGAACTATTGTGAAACACTACCGACTCCGACAGATGGATGCAGGAGGATTTTTCATAAGCAGAAAGACGACTTTCCCAACTCTGCAGCTCCTAGTTCAGCACTACAGCAAGGTTGCGGATGGCCTCTGTGTGAAGCTAGGAAAGCCATGTGCAAAGGTGAGACCCTGACCAACTGGCCTGGAGAGTTAATGTATGTACAATTGTATCTCCGATGTATGACTGCTAATTAAAGTATGTATCAAGTAGTAAGAGCCATGGCTAAAGCATAGTATTTGGGTCCCTTTTCCTTGCTCCCTGCAATGGAGTGTTCTAGGTGCCTTAGGAATGAAAAGAGTTAGAATCTACTACAATGTAACAATTACAGTGTAACCCAGTTGGGCACAAAGTAAAGCCCTGAGTCAGGAGATGGGATTAGGTATGGATTTATTACAAATTCAAAGCCAGACTGATATACACAAGTCTCAAGAATATATTGTAACAATACAGAATTACTACAGACAGGCCAAAACTAACGAATGAAATTTAGCCGTAGCAACATAAAACATACAAGAAATTCCATATGCAGAATATTAAAAAGAGGATTTGATGCTCAGTATGCAATTTGCGGTCCTCTTACCTGTTATGCATGAGGAAAAAGTCTAAATCTCCTAATCTAAATCTACTTTACATAATACCGTATGAAGAAACTCTTATTAAATCCATTAAAAGAGAAAGGTGACAGCATAGCAGAACATCTGTAAAAGTTCTCTAAAGGGAAAAAATATTGGATAGCATGAAGCCACACAACAGAGGTGTCACAAAGCCGTATGAACCTCTATAACTCTAAGAGGAGTCTGAATAAACTGAAGTGCGATCAAAAAAAGAACCTTTGAGAATTTCATGTCTTATTATTTTCCACCTTCAAACAATAAAACATGGCAATTACACATGAAACTCCTTTCCTTTGGTTCACACATCAGAAGGTCTTTGGATTCCTCCTGTCTCCCTATTACGCAAGGACTGTAGTCCTCCCTTTGCTCATTAAGGCTTCTCATCCTTGCCAAAAGTACTCCTCCTAAACCTCACTATCTCTCACACAATGCACAATCTCTATTCATAAGATCACATGGCCGCACCTGCAGAGGAGAGATAAACATTGCATTCAAAGCAAACATTCATCTTGAAAGTTAAACATTAAGAAATCCAAATGCTTAAGGCCTTTGGTCAAGTTAGTCTGGCAAGCATCTCAATACATGTTTAAATGCATGATTACAGATACATATACGATTGTAATATAGATATGGAGTGCAATTCAAATGGGTACATTGTCAGTTATGAAATAAATGTAGAGCGTTATTCAAAGGGGTACGCAAATATATAAGAATTAATAACATTATTCAAACCACACAAATGCAGATAAATATGAGAACAGCAATTCGATGTTACTGCACGGAAAACGCTAATATGCACACTCATATAAATATCGAGATTACACAGTAAATGCAACTTCTGTATCTGTTCAGGTGCACTATATTACGTTAATAACGTTACATCACACGAATACATGAGGCCGTGTGTAAATATATATATGAGGCCTAATCACACAGAAGGGTGAATCCAAAATTACCCTGCTTCACTACAATCAAAAATCATCAGTATGAAAGCAGCAAAGAGCACTCTTCCTATTCAAAGCCAACTCAGTCTTAATGAAATATTAACCAATCCTGGTGCGTGGGAACATGCTAACCATCTTGAGTGTTTAGTAAAATGAAGACGTTTGTAGCAGCAGAGAAGAGTGGAGAGACATGGTGTGAGTTACTCAGGTTCCCTCATCATCTGGATTCAAATAATCATAGCCAACATAAATTAAAGTTTCTCATAGGTTAGGTGTGCCTGACTCATGAAGAGATAAAGAGTGTAATATATAGATAGAGAATATTACAAAAGAAGAATCTGTCAACTAGAAATTACTTGGGACCAGAAAATCAATAATATTAAACCAGGACAAAAATATGTTTATTCGTCCATTAAATGTTTAGGGCCCAAGTCTGTTAAAAGTCAAAAAGGCAATAATCCACCTGATATACTTGCTCCGAAATTTTGAGTAGATTTCAACCTTTCACGGAGTTTAGTAAAATCCAAGAGTGTACTCTTGGGTATCAGAGACAGTAGTAATTTCCAGGAGTATTGCTTCCCTTACATGACTATGGGGATTATTCACTAGGCGGCCAGCATCACCTAAACATGGTAGAAATGTGCATTTGAACATTCATTTTCGTATATGATCCACAAGGAAAATCCTTTTCTTTTGTAGAATCCCTTCTGCTACAGTTCAGTGCAATTTGAAATTGTTCCCTTCTCAATCTCATGTTGGAAACACTCACACCTTTCCTGGGAGCAACTTTGCAAATGTTGTAAGGGAAGAAATGTTTGTGATTACACACAAAGCTTTGAGTTTGGGGATGATCTCACTCAAACCTTGCTTGGCAGCAGCTTGCTACGGTGTTTCTAGCATTGAAATGGTCATGCAAAACGTATTTGAATACCTAAAAAGCTATGAGTTTATGGCTGTTCTGCTCATTTTTCATGGTGACTTTGAGCTGACACTCCCTTCTCTCCCAAACCTAAATATAATTTATAATGTATACAATAAAAGTTTTCATGACATCTGTTCAAACAGCAAAACCGACCATCAAGGGAAGCCTGCGGGGACAGGAATTCATTCCATTAATATGAGTGAGAAATCTATTATCCAGGTCCAGAATGTTTTATTTTATTTTCCATACCATTCAATAAAAGGCTGTCATCTCTACCCTATTTAAAAGTCAAATAAAGTGCAGGTGCAAATAAGTACATTCTTTAGCCTGCAGTATTTTGTCTAGCGCCCTGGCTCTTATTAAAGGAACTCTGTGTTAATTTAAAAAAAAAAATTTTTTCAATACATGATCATTACTTTTTTGAATCCTCCGCCGACCAAGGATTGGATTCAAAACCTGAAGTATATTGAAACTATGTACTAGGAAGTATGTACACATGCTAACAGAATTAATTAATTATAGAAGGCAATACCCATTAAAAGTGCAAATTGAGTATCGGCAAAAGAAAACGTGCGCATTTCATCCACATCTATTCTCGCTTATTATTCAGTAAGGTCATATAGACATACTATGTAATTTAACTATATAGTACACAAAATATGATCCACATATCTGAATAGCGGATATGTGCTCATAAAAAAATATACAAACCTTCTTCAATGTTTAAGCTTCCAGGTGCTTTTAGTGCTAAGAGACTCCATATTTAAATTCTCTGTACAGACCGACAACTTTCAAACCTGTAGTAACACTGAGAGGTGTTCTCACCAAAAAGCATGACCACTGGATTATTTGTATCTGTGCTTTTAATACTGTGCAAATGTTCAAATCCTGTAATTTCATAATCCACATGATACTAATTATATGAATGATCTTACTAGTGCATACTTGGACATAAGATACATATTCACGTTGGAAGTTAATAAGTTACTAAATCTTTTACTCTCAAAGTCTGTCTTGTGAACATTTTCAGTCTCTTTAATTTTTTTTCCATCAAGTCTTTCGCATCTTACATTTGCTGCAGGTTAAAAATCCACTAATAATAGATGTCAACCAGTCACTATATTTTTCATAGTGAAATTGAAATGTCCAATCCAATAGTAATCTCAGGAATCTCCAATATTTGCACAGAGATTGTGAGATTTTTTGGCTGTTACAAGTAAACTAAGAAATATAAAGCAAGATCGAATCGCCACGTTTTATCATTTAGGTATTTAAAAACCTTCTCTTCTGCAATTCCAAGCCTTGAATTGTGCATTAGTTAAGATCTCTTGTGACTAAACTTTCTAAAATGTTGTTGCAGCTTATCCATCTCATTACATATTATAGACTTTCCAGTTATAGAAATGAAAACGTGCACAGAGCATTCACCATATGTAATATTTGATATCGCTTATGCAGGGTGAGAGCTTTAATTAGGCTGTAGATGTTAGTTCATGATGGACACCTATAGTTCAAGATCTAACATTTCTATTTTTATTTTTATAACTGTATGTATAAATCCATCTCAAATTGTGCATGTTTTCATTGAAGGCTGAAATATATTATTTTTGTCCTTGATGCTAGCATCCCAAACAATGTGGAGGTCATAGATGTACCGTAACCTCATAGTGACACGCCTATACAATTTTTCATTGTCAGAAGATCAACCAATGTTTCTTTCCCAAAAACCCATCGTAGCTTTGATACATGTGGGTCTGGTTCATGAACTCCATCACCACACCATGGATATGAAGATAGTATGTTTCCATTAAAAAAAATGATGGGAAATGATGGATTGAGAAATCATAAGGCAACTCAATCCCTGCAGGCAATTACAATATATTACATCTAACAGATATTTAGTAGAGAAATCCTGCATGTGACAGTCTTCTATATGTGATCAAGACACATTACAGCTGGTGTAGAGTAGAATTTTCTAACACCAGCAGAACTGGCGTTTTTGAGAAGTGCATTGGACAGATGTAATTCACAAACCTCTAACCTGGTTACATGAGAGTTTTGAATATGAAGGAATGGATACTGTTCTGTTTATATGTATATTTATGTGAATTTGAACGTTGGAATATTACTATGTGAGAACTTTACAGTTCCCTCATTTTAATGTTGCCAATTGCCAGACATCAGGGTGTGAGATGTATGGTTTGTTTTTAAGAACCTATTTGGGAGGGATATGGATGCAGACTGACCATTAAATAACAAAATTAAACTTCCACATCCTCCACTGTCCTTTGCACAACGAACATAAATAACCTTCCTAAATCCTTTGTTGCCCAATAGCAGATCAAACACCACTTTCAGGTCCCTTCCTCCAATGCCAATGAACAAAATTGTCATAACATGTAAGTCACGTCACCAAATGAATCAAAGCCGTGTTTTGGCAGGGGTGAGCATTGCCATTTCGAGTTAACACCAGACAATAGATTTTTGTTGTTTTTGAGAGTAAAGAAATGTTCCTCCACTCGTGAATTTATGAGATACATTTTTAGAATGACTACCTAAAGTTATTTTACTCATATTACTTCTTAATAGCAAGCAGTTGACTAACGGTCAATAACACTGGTTAAGATATGTTTTTTCTTCCTTATAAAAGACAGAGGTTCCTGTCCCATTAGACTTGTCGTATAAACATGTAGATCAATGGGAGATTGACCGCAACTCTCTATCACTGCTGAAGAAGCTGGGATCTGGCCAGTTTGGAGAGGTATGGGAAGGACTGTGGAACAACACAACACCCGTGGCTATTAAAACCCTAAAACCAGGTACAGTAATTTCCCAATACATCATTCAACTGCACTTAAACACTCTTTATCTGTCTTGTGCATATTCTTTTTTTTATCCGAGAGCTATCCTGCTGTCACTCATTTCCTATCTTTCTCTTCTTCCTTCTTTCTTCTTTCTCTGACTTTCTCTTTTTTTGCTCAGGGTCAAACCAGGACGATGACAAATAAGCCCCAGTCTCCAGAAATGATTGTTGATTTTTCTCAAATAAAAGTGGAGTCTCTTTCACTTCTGGATGTTCCTCTATGTCTGGTACTTTACTTATGATTATTTGTCTTTAATCAACCAGCAACATTATGGTACCGATAAGAGATCGCAAGAGATCCCCCCCCTTCAACTAAAACCAGGATATTCTGAAGTGAATGGTCCTAAAGTTTGGGCAACTTAAGAGTTCTACTCAAAATCTCTCAGACTTGCCCCTTGCCTTTAGAAAACTCTGTCAGTTGACATTCACCTTTAGTCACCAGAAGAAGCTTTCTGGAAAATGTTAACCCTTTCCTAGCTTTCCGTATTATATTAAATTTCGAACAATGTAATGCATTTTAATTAGCTGAATGCTGAGTTTTTTTCTTTTCCCTTCCAGCATTATATTTGTTTTAATTAGTATTGTTCCATAAGCTTTTGTTTCTCTATCTTTGATATGGGCTTACCGGTATCTACGTAGAATTTGTCTATTGTACACCATCACATTATCCTTTTCGATTTACGATTTATTTATTCAAAGTTGAAATGAAAAAACACATAAATACCTAGTGCTCATCAGTTTTCTCCCTTCTATTCCAAGCTATGTAAATGTTCATGTTTTAAGTCAAGTGGGATTTGTAGAGTAAAATCGACAATGTCTTGAAAATATCCTAGATTGTTCAGTATAACATTTGTAATATTGTTTGTCTCACTATCATGAATGGGTAAACCATCATTAAACCCATTGCCCTGCTTCGAAGTCTGGCGAAACTAGGGTGTTAGGGTTGATGGGGATTATTTACTGCAGTAAATCCACAACCAAGAAGGGACGATATATTCTGCCTTCCCTCATCTCCCACAGAATCTATATAACTTTCTTCACGAGAAGGACATCTAGTTAGGGGTAAAGAAAAGATCAGTCCCCCACTTAAATTTAGACCAATTGGTACCACATGGGTAGGGAGAAACGGATAACAAGAGAAAGCAATTGAAAGATACAGTCCAGGAGACACCAAAGGAGCAAGAGAACCTCTTGGGACATCCCAAAGATTTGTAAATACAGTCCTCACCCACTCAATCAGTGCCATTCTTCATCACAGGGCCACTACGACACCCTGACACAGACCAACGTCCAGGGAGGTGCGCAAGTAAAAATATAGAATAAAGAAAAGGAAGAATTTCCAAAGGTAGGGATCCCTATGGCAGAGAGGGTTCTAAAACTATCTAAGCGGGTAGCCGAGACCTTTATTATGGGTCCCACTTGGCAGGATTAAAAAGAAAGGTAGTAGGGGTACATGGGAAAATCAACATGTTTCTGTTCTAGATTGTCGCCCGGAAGGGTCATTGACATTCATCAGGCTACAGATACCTAAAAAATCTCTTAGTAGTGTTCCTATTTAGTCTAATCACTAGTTGGTAGGGGACCTATCGGTGGCAATACTTGCCCTATATAAATACACATTGTCTGCCTACCTGAGTTCCATCAATGATGTTCCTAACTCTGTGATAGAGTGGGAACTCCTATAGTCACACTTTCATCAAGGTACGGGTGTTTCCAACTTGGCCAACTCTGCTCCTTCGATGAGGGAGCAGAGTGGCCGAGTCGGAAACACCCTACCAACTAGTTATTAGAGCTATGTGATGCCATATTGTGGGTAACAGTGCACTCTATAAAATGCTATACATTCATTCATTCATCATGGCACACACACACACACCCCCTGTTGATATGTTCACAGGAGCCAAAGTCAGAGGTAGTGATAGATTCGAAGAGATCAAATAGATGCTGGAAATATGCTATGGATTAGCAGCCAAATTGTTCTGAGCAAGATATTTAGAACCAAAATGTATTTATTTTTCTTTTTAGTGTGGAGCATTCGTCTGCAACACTCAGTTGTACTTTCCTGGAAAACGGAAAAAGTAAAATGAAGACCCTCTTGCTCTCAATTCAGTGTCCAAATGGGCTCTGTGTTTTATTTAACGACAAATCTCTTGCTCTCAATTCAGAAAATGTCCAAGTAGGCTCTGTGTTTTATTCAACAACATGACTATGCTACTCTATAAAGCTGACACTGAGTTGAATTAGTTTTGTCTGCATATCAGAATTACTTGTACTCTATCCTGATAAGTTCATTGTTTTTCTCTGTCAAAGGTTTCCTTAACCCCTTGCACGCTGATGACGGAACCGCTCCGTCATCAGCTGCGGGTGCGCTGTGCTGATGACGGAGCGGTTCCGTCGTGGCCCGCTCGCCGCTCATGCGCGGCGCGAATTCCGCGCCTGCGCTGAACGTTCTATTGAGCGGGGCGGGCCATGACGGAACCGCTCTGTCATCAGCACAGCTCAACCGAGGCTGGTGACGGAGCGGTTCCGTCACCAGCATGCGGCCGCCGCGCGGCCGCCCCACCCCCTTAGCGCTGCGGCGGAATAGCCGCCGCAGCGAAGGGGTTAAAGAGTGGGTGAAAGTTCTTGTTTTGCTACTTCCAATCAAAAGGCACAAGAAGCCAAACTTAGAGTTGTATGCATGTGGTTTAATGTCAGAGAATGTATTGCAGCCAGAATGCCGACTATCATAATATTGTGAAGATAAGTATATAGCGATAAGTCCAGATTTACTATTCTTAACTTTGTATCTCCATACTTTGAAGATACATGCATAATTGAGTTAAGTATAGTAAATCTACACTAATATATATATATATATATATATTATATATATATATATATATAATATACTTACCTCACAATATTTTAATAGTTGATATTTTGGCTACAATAATTTTATGAAACAAAATTTGTGTACACGATATTATGGTAGAACACCATGCGTGTCTTCAACTGAGATACAAAATTTAATTTACCTAGGTATGGTCGTCTTATTGTTTCAGGCTCCATGAATCGTAAGGACTTTTTAAGGGAGGCACAGATCATGAAGAACCTGCGGCATCCGAAACTTATCCAGCTCTACGCCGTTTGCAGTTTAGAAGATCCAGTTTATATTATTACTGAGCTGATGAGGCACGGAAGTCTGCTGGAATACCTGCAATGTAAGTATATTGGACATGCTATGACATGTATACTCTATTTATTAGATACGTAAAAACACCGATGTGCACATTTATTACCGGGTTAGGCTTTTTCCACGGGTTTTCCTATCATTCTGTAGACTTCCCCCTGAGCTCATTTGTCCTGATTTTCACAGACTAAGGGGGTCATTGGGATGGCGGCCGGAATTTCTCTGCCCGCCACCCTATCGGGAAACGGGACCACCCGCCATAAGGGTGGGGGTCCCGTGGGGGCAACTAGGATGCGCCTGCCACAGTGGCGGGCGCATCCTGCATTCCTGTCATTGTGGTGGGCGGTGCACTCCACACCGCCCGCCACAATGCCAGGAAGGCATGTTGTGCACTTCCATGCACAACATGGCAGGCCCCGCACGGTGCCTGCCATGTTGTGCATGGAACTGCTGGGGGAGTACCATAGGTACCCCCCATGTGCACCTCCCAGAGTCCCTGGGGGCCCGCAATGGTCCCCCAATGTCAAACTCTGCATGCCTTTCCGTGGCGGCAGAGCATGTCCCTGCCTGCAAAGTAATATGGATGGCGGTGTTTAACAGACACTGCCACCATATTAAACCCTTTTCCGCCCGGTCAACTCGTTGACCGGGCAGAAAAGTGGCGGACGGTCTTTCCGTCCGCCGCGGTCTCCCCCGCCCCGCGGTCTCCCCCGCCATAGTAATATGGCGGAGGGAATTGGGTGGCGGGTGGGGTCGGATCACAGGCGGATCGCCTCCACCATGCGGGTGGTGGCGATCTGCCCGTTATCCTAATGGGCCCCTAAGTGTGTATGGGGAAAAACTAAAGTGTGCGCATTGTACTGCACATTACATAAGCCTATTTTGGGTGGAAATTCCATTTTCTGCCCAAATTTCAATTATCATGACTTTAGACTTAATGGAGAAGTGAGCAGACACGATGAATCCAGTTTTCTAACTATCACTAGCGGCTCATCTGTAGGGGTGTAAGGCCCCTCTGACCCGCTAGATGCCAAAAACAGTAGATAATTTATTTATTTATACATTTATTTGCATTCCAATTTCATACCTTGCTGATAATCACTCCGGCTAACATGCCACTGCATAGTGGGCGTGGCCCGTCATTGCCATGGCAGTGACAGCAGTGCTACCTGACCTCTGCATTAGAGTAAATTCCACATGTTGAACTGACCAGTATCTTGATATGACCAGCCCGACATGCATTCTTTAGTCCTCTGCTACCCACGCTATGAGAAACAGACACAGGCCCCTGGTCTCAAATTAACCCCTTCGATGCTTATGACGGAACAATTCCGTCATCAGCGTCGGTTGGGCTTGCTGATGACGGAACGGTTCCGTCACGACCACGCCCGTTTTACGAACCTTCAGCACAGCGTGAAAATTCGCGCCTCGCTGAAGGTGTTAAGCTGTGGGGTGCGCCTGACCAGACAAACCTTGCACTGATCTTGTGCTGTTTGAATAACTAAATAGCATGGGAGCTGCATGTGGATTGGCATGATGAAATCTGTAGAAGGATGCAACCCCTGCCTGCCTTCGTACTGAGAGTGTGGCAAGCAGCACAGAGACCTAAATGTCCCTTCAACATAGCCAATAACTGAGGGGCTCTATTTTGAAGCCACTTGACTGATTGGCTATGTTTTTTTCTGATACCTTTCCCAGTTAACATCCCAACACTGAACATGAGGATATGAAAACTCCATTGCTCAATTTGTTCTGGTGTTAGGCAGTGTTCAGCACCAGCACCTATTTCTGACAGTCAACCAAATTTGTTGCAGCCTTCCTATTTTTGAGCAGAGCACATCAGCAGATTGTTTCAAAATTCAATCTACATGAAATTTAAAATAACAAACTACCTCGTCCAGGCCATTCTTACTGCTTTGGTGATGAGGAATAATCCAATTGGCGCATTTATTGGAGTGTTATGGTTATTAGGGAATGGTGGCATTGGGGTTTGGCAGGATTGCCATGGTGTACAAGCAGCAGTGCCCTATTGTGAGATATCCTGGACCCTAGCACTTCTTATGTATTGATTTATTTTTCAAATGAAACACTTGGAGGGATGCAGCAGAGCAGATTTTGTGGGCCATCCTGTCTATGGGCCTCATGAGCACTTGCATATTCCTGCTTATGGTAGTCCTTGCTCGTGCATTGAAGTACCTGCCTGGACATCGAAGTTCATTGATATTGCCTGTCGCCCAGTGATGCTTTTAGTTAAATTTGTAGAATTATATAGCACGGCTTATCACCCGTGAGGGTATCCAGGCGCTGTCCATGGTCATGAGGGGATTCATTGATTTGCCAAGAATCCCAGGATGTTTCGCTGACGCCTAGACTCGAACCTGTCTTCGCCAGCTCCAGGGTTGCCAACTTTGGCCACTGCGCCACATCCTCTTTCCTTTAGTTTATCAAAAAAGTGAGTTGTAGCAAGAAGAGAAGGAAATCTGTTCCCTAATTATGTATCCTAGTTGTGGCCACTAGCCAGTGGCAAAGGAAGGCTCTTGGGTTGGGTTAGGGAGGTCACCATTTGGAGCCAACAAGCAAAATCCATAAAAAGTAGTTCCTGTTGTAGTGGTAATAATAGATGTAGTGCAGTCGTAGCGCAGTGTGGCTTTTCTTTGGACAAGTCTGGTATATCAAACTGTGAACCTCCCCACGTGCCATGCATGTTGACTTCGAGCACTGCGCGTGTCCGGCCTTGTATTCTTTAAGCTGCTGTGTACACCTCCTAGGGCAGAGTTCTTCAATCTGTGGGGCACGCCCCCGGGGGTGCGCAACACCATCTCAGGGGGTGCGCGCACTCTACACTAAAACCTCACCTTCATTGTTGTCCCTTCATTGTTGTCCACTGCAACGTCGCAGGTACGTTTGCTTCCTGGATTTCTACTTTATTTTCAAATGGGGCTTTTCCATTGGAGCACAGCATCCAATGAGCACATAGGGACGTCACCACTGATGTTCGACCAATGAGGGGGAGATCATCGTCGATGGCAGGAAGTGCCGCAAAAATTGCGGGCATAAAGCTCCTGAATACTACTACCTTTTGGTAGTGTGGCGCTTTTTCACTCCTGTCGTTTCCCTTGTGCTTGCGGCCGAGGTTATCCTGTGTTTTACAGCCTCACTGGGAAGGATTTCGCCTTGGAACATTTTACATTGTCAACAGGTAAATGAAAAGGGCATTTTTACTAGAATGTTGCCCTGTTATTTACAGCCTTAGAGCACACATTCAGTGTTGCCCAGTTCTCAAAGTCTGAAGGGGGGCGGGGGGGGGGAGAACTGATGGGGCACGACGTACATACTTTAATAATTTAATGATAATTGTTGTCTCCTTTCTATGAAAAGCAGTGCAAGTTCAGTTAACATTAAACTGCTGAATGCTGCCATCTAGTGTTTTCCTGACTAATGACTGACTCATACCTTTATCAGTAAGTAGTTTAGTTTAGTAAGTTTATTGCTTGATTAATTAAAATCTTAGCAGTACACATATCAGTAAAAAATGTATAAAAGGATACATATATGTGACATCATTTCATATTGACTTAAAAAAAAAACAACGTGATGGATATGCATTAAAATCGACCAATTTTCTGGTTAAAATTACATACAGTTTGTTTGTGATGAAGGTATAAAATTTAAGGAAGAAGTAAGGGTGAGTCCCCGTCTGGGGGTGACGCCAGTGTCCGTAGTTCTAATAGTCTATTGTGTGGTCGTGGATGACTGCCTCAGGGTCGGAACGTAGTGGGAGTCAAAGAGAGTTGCCGGATAAAAGAGCTTGGGTGCGCGCAACTGTGCTCAGGCTGCGGCGAGAAGCTTTATTTGGGCAGTTTTCATGTAGCGGACGAAGCTGCAGGTTAGTTTAACGTTGGCCCCGCTGAAGCACGCCTTCACTGCCTGTCTGCACGTCCGGATATGCATTTCATTTATATGCGGTTTTAGCAGTTCTCTCCTCTCCCGGTCTAGGAACTTACATATGCATAGGAGATGCAGCATATCTTCTTTAGTTTCGCCACATAGTCTGCATTGTGTAGATGTGAATATACGTTTCCAGGGGGGCAAATGTGGTTTGACAGGAAGGATGCCCATCCTCAGGGCCAAGAAGCCTTCTTTTAAAGGCCCGGAAAAGCTGGTACCGAAGTACGGTTGTGGTGAGCATTTTGGATAGCTTTGTATCACGAACCAGCTATGGGCCCTCTTATTTAGACATTCTTTATCATTTGCGGTCGAGACGAGCTTTGTTGACTTATTCACCAGGTCTTTTACGGTCTTGAATGGAAGTCCTGACTCCCATATATTCTCCAGGGCTAACAAGCTGATCCCTGATTGTAGGTAGTCTTTGGCCGGTGAGGCATGTTTCCTTGAGATTTCCTTCCATAGGAATGAGTTCAGCGAGCCCGCCTCCGCACTCTTTATTTTATACCAGTTCTTTACATACGCGGCCTTCCTGCTTATTCTCTGGTTTACTATTCCAAATTCGAGGCGTAGTTGGGCTGGGGAGGTGTATTTAGGAAGCTTGAAGATTATTCGTAAAGCTTTAGCAACCGTTTTATTGAGGGTTTCTTCGTCCGACCCTCGCAAGGCCTCGCTGCCGTATGTGAGCGTGGGCAGCAGCTTTGCGCGAAGCACTTCAAGCAGCGGGAGCAGGTTTGGTCCTGCTATTTTGCTTTTAAGATTTTTCAGAGTGATTGCTAAGATGGTTCCTCGTCTCTGAATCACCTCTTTTTGTTGGTCATATGTCCCATTCTTATCAAAGATAATTCCTAGATATTTATAGTTGTGGACGACTTCAAGTTCTCTCTCACCCAGCTGCCATTTCAGTCGCTTTTTTGGGTTGCGCTGGTTTAGCACCATTATTTTTTACTTTTCTAAGTTGATTTCTAACTCGTTTTTTGCGGCGTGGTTGTTCGTAGTGTGGAGCAGGTGTTGTAAGCCGACTGGGGTTTGGCTGATTAAAATCAGGTCGTCGGCGTACAGTAAATTTGAGAGAGGGAGGCCTCCCAGGTTTGGTGCATGATGGTTACAATTATCTAGGTCAGTAGAAAGATCAGCCACGAAGAGGTTAAATAGAGTAGGAGCCAAAACGCACCCCTGCTTTAAGCCTCTGGAGGTTGGGATCCGCCTGGATACGATTGTACCACTCCCCAGTTTTATTTGGACCCATGTGTCTGAATGTAGTAGGATGAGTTGATTCAGAAGGGCGGGAGGAATTTCCCATCGTACTAGCTTTGACCATAGCTTTCCTCAATCTATGCTGTCAAAGGCAGCTTTGTAATCGATGAAACAGACAAATAATGGTTTTCTTGCTGCTTTTGTCGAATCGGCTAAAAGGGAAAAAGCCAGGATGTTTGTGGTGGTCCCCATGTTTTCCTGGAAGCCTGTTTGGTTAATTGGAATTAGGGCCTTTTCCCTTGCCCATTCCCGGAGGTCGGCTAGAATAAGTCCCGCGTAGTACTTGGCCTCGATGTCAATGAGGGCGATGAGCCTGTAGTTTTTTGGTTCACTTTTACAGCCTTTTTTATAGATATGCGAGAGGATTGAGCCTTTCCAGGATTCTGGGATTGTTCCTGTTGTAGTAATGTTGCCAAATAGCTTTAGTAATGAGCCAGACCAATACTTTTGATCTTGTTTGTATACCAATGGGGGCAAGCCGTTTGGCCCGGGGGCACCCTCTTGGTGGCTGTGCTGTATTCTGTCCTCGATTGTTTTTAGGGAGGAACTAGGTGGTAGATTATTCCTATAAAGGGTGGGCCGAGATAGATCAGCATAGAACTCAGCTGGTTTTTGCAAGTTGCTTTGGGGGCCTACATTAAAGTAGTGTTGCAGATAGGTTGTCCAAACGTCCTCCGTTATGTAGGAGTTGATCCTGGGTGCCGATGGATTTTCGATGCTCTTGACCGTTTGCCAGAATCTGGCACTGTTATTCATTTTGGCATCATGGAGTAGTTTAGCCCAGAGTGATTCTTTGTATTCCTTTTTTGCGCGCCAGATGATTTTCTTTTTCCTTGTTCGAAGTTTTCTTAGTGCATTTATGGTGCCGACAGTTGCGCTGTTTTGGCGAATAGAGCGAATTGCTCTGTTTATGTCGCCCCTTAGTTGTCTTAATTCGGCATGCTCACTTGATGACAAGTGGGTGCACTGGTTTGTTCCTGCCCAGATGCTTTGTTCTGGCTGAGGCACTTTTTGTACTGGTTGGGTGACAGCAGGTGGGGCGGGTTGGCCCATAGCTTTGGTAAAAATTTCCCAGGCGTGGACGGTGCTTCCTTCAGTGAGTTTGATTTCTTCCCACGTTGTTTTTGCAGCAGCTGCTAGCTTTTCTGGGTCGCGTATTTTACAACGGATTCTCCTATGTTGGTATCTCGTGGTCTGACAGGGTTCTGAAGTTGCGTATGTTGTGGCAGTGCCCTGGATACCTAGAGTGAGTTCTTGGGGCTGATGGTCACTGTAATCGGACACCCCAATCCTGAAATCTTTTACTAAGCCCAGAAGTGGGAGGGCGACGAAGGTATAGTCGATTGCGGTGTTGACTGCATTTCTGTGGAAAGTTGGGGCTTGAGGTCTGTCCCCTGGCATGCGGCCATTTAGTGCTACCATTGAGAGACTTTCCAGTTCTCTGTGCAGATCTTTCGAGATTTTTGTTGGTTTGCCCCACTTGTAGTTGTCCTGGGAGATGATCCCCCATGCTCGATGTTTATCGTCGTCTAGGTTGCAGTCTCCTGTTACCTCCCCTAGGAACATGTTGAAGTCTCCTGTAAGGATATAGTTCGAGCTTTCGTCCTCTGTTATTAACCGGGTAAGTTCGAGTATCAACTACTTTGCACCAGTCCTCTTGCCCTGGGGGTGGATATAAGTGTTTACCAGAGTTATGTGTTGTTGGTTACTTTGGCCCCGCATTTCGAATTGGATTGCCATTATTTCAAGGGATGTAATGTTTTTGGTCGTGTATTCTTTTCCTGCGGTTATGGATGCAATCGAGGCGTAGACGGTTAGTCCTCCTTTGCGGTGGCCATAGGTCGATTGTCGGGCTGCAGGGAGGTGGTAGGTCTTGTAGCCTTGGAGATGTGAGGGGTCCTCCAGCCAAGTTTCCTGTAGGAGAACTAGATCAAAATTTTGAAAGTATAACAGTAGTGAGGGGTCGTTGATTTTCGTCCCGAGTCCATTGATGTTCCAAGAGCAGAGTTTTAGGTTTCTTTCCTTGTTTCCCTGTTCAAGGTTCGGTCATGGATTATCAGTTCTGAAATGTATTGTTTTGGATATCTAAGACCAGTCGGTTGAGTGATGGGTTTCCTCTAGCCTCCTACCCCTCCTAGCTGTGAGGCTTGGACCATCGGGGCCTGTGACCGAGGTGCTGCGGGCCCCCTTGAGAAATGTGTTGCTTTGATTTCATTCTGTCGAACTACTTAATGGTCTCTTATTGGAGTCAAGTTTGTATTGGAGTAGCGGGGTCGGGTACCCAACTGGTCGATGCTGATACACTCGAATCCCCCATGCTTCTAGTTGTGCGTCTTCGCTGAGAATTCTTTCTACTAGCTCCGAACTTGCCCATTCGGTCTTGGTAACCTCTTGGTCCGAGAGATGCTTGAAGGTTTCAAATTCTACGGACAGCAGGTCGTGGGTTTTAATCCTGGCCAAGCTTCTGATTGCTTTTAGAATTTGGAGGATGTTACCACGATTTAAGATGTCCCTTCTGCCTTTGGACTTGTATTCTGGGACGAACAGAATTATTTGTGAGGTTGCTTGTTGGCCTTGGTTAGCTAGGTTGCTGCTGCCTAGGGACTTGTAGCCTAGTTCTTCAGTCTGGACATTTGTTTCAATTTTTTCTGTTTTATTTTCGGTTCCGTGAGTTCGCTCCCTGTTATGAGGGTGACCATCTATATTGATGATGGTGGTTCGGTTTACTTCAGTTATTTCTACTAAATTTAGTTGCGCAGTTGTGTGTTGATGTTGAGTAGTGTCACATACTGGTGGGGTTCTATTCCTTTTTGTGTCGTCACTTCCGATTGTTCTAGACATTTTGCTGCAAGTCGCTTTATCCTGAGGATTTATTAGGTTTTGGTACCTTTATCATGCTCCTAGGCAGGCCGAGTTTTCATAATTGTACTTTCTAGGAATGAGGCAGACATTATTTGCAACTTAGGCTATTTGAATTTTACCGATGGTCTGTCAATTAAATTACAGAAACAGCTATTGTTTAAAAAAGAACACCACTGCAGCAGTGTGAATAGCGCTGGTGCAAATAGCGCCATTGTTATTTGCAATAACAAGAACTTCTCACATGGGAAGCAACACAACTCCCACCTGCACCAGTGACTGTGATGACTTGGAAAGTGTTGAAAATGGAATGGTGGAACTTTGAAAGTGTTTCAAATGACTGTGCCAGAGACGTGGAAGCCTCAAAAGCTACAGCCTGCGGCCAACAGGAACTTATGTCTCGTAGAGTTTGAATTTTAGTGGAAGAGTTGCATGCTTCAGAAATACTTGTCTAACAGAGTGAGGTCTGGGACAGTGAGAATATTGGACTCTGCATTCTTTGCACCTCTGCATTCATGATCTAAGCAGGTTCTGGTCTGAGATTAAAACGTGTCATACAGTGAGCTTGCAAACTGATGTAATGCATGTTCAGCCACCAAGGTGTGACTACCCCCCACAACACCCAGCTGACACGATTATTCTGTTAGGAGAGGATCAGTGACCTATCAGTGTTGGAAACCTCATGTAAGGAGGAAAATGGAAACTTGTGGAATCCGAGCAACACAGGAGTGCATTCGTATCCAAGTAACATATTGAATGCACCTGCTCAGGGCACAAGTCCTAAAAAAAGAAGTGGGGGGACTAACCTAGTTAGGCAGTATACAAGTGACATCTCTGCACACAACATCACACTTGGCATCACAGGAATTGACATCACAAGCCACGACTTTACAGGAAGTGGCATCACAAGAAGTGACATCATATCTAAAGCCCTCACATATATGTCTAGCAGGTCTGTCGTGTGGAAGTTTGAGCGCAATGCGAGGCTAATAGCCCAGTGAGCTATGGAAGATGTTATGTGACTTCAACACCTTGCAATCCCCCAGTTTTATGTGACACACCCTGTACATTCATTTACAAATGTATATAATGCATTGTACATGTAATATGCGCGTGTTGATGTAAAGCACTCAGACACCCAGCATTGGGATGAGTAGGGCGTTGCAGGAAAAAATAGTGGTACATAAATTATTTCAACGCCTCCTCAGGTGTAGTAAGCTCTATATAAATGCAATTTGCTGTGTGTAAATACTGGGTAAGACCAACACATCTGACATTCTTATAGTGGATGCATATCTCCTAAACATGGACTGAACAAAGTGAAAAGCTGCCTTTAAGTATGTGTGAAGTGCTAACCTTTGTTTCCCCTCCGCTTCATTTGCATCTAGGTGTGAGGATCCTGACTATTTTGAATGTATTTTAATACTGAGTTATTAATCACTTACACAAAGCAACTTTCCAAAGAATAGAGCGCCGCATTGCACAGGTTTTGTATAATTCTGGAAACCTTTATTATTTGTCAAAACCAATTGTGCAATAGGCAGGGCACGACTCACAGAAAAGCACAAGCAAAGGGCAGGGCCAGTGGAGGTAGACGGGTTGTTTGTCCTATGCATAATCATTCAATGTTTTACCACAGCTGCTCACTGCCACATGTTGTGCACGCGCAGCGCACATGCGGGCATGTTTGTGAACAATATCAGCTGTTTGTTCAGTGACTCCTTTCTGTGATGCATAGCTCACAAATTACTGGCCAGAAGCCTTGTGTTTATATAGCATTTACTGCCCCTGACGAGGCATTGCCTTTATAAATCACCAGAAGCCCATTCCACATTAATCTTGGAAAATTGTGTTTTGAGCTGTGGAAAAGCCTCTGTCCTTTAACCACACCCACTCACAAACCTGCAGATAACTAAACACTCTTATTGTGTTGAACATTACTTGCCGGATACGGCCCGGGATATGCGTGTGGCGGTCGAGTATGTAGTGTACCAGATTCCAGAAATTTCTGTCATGAGGTGGGGGGGCCCGACGTTTAAAAAAATTCAGCTGGGCGGGCTCAGCCTACAAAAGTTTGAAGACCTCTGTTCTAGGGGGACCAGGCATCCTGGAAGTACCGGCACTGTCCCGTTTTTTCACCAGGTGTGCCGGGCGATTTCGGTAATTTTGGCTCATGTCCCTGTTTTTAGAGAAACCAGTATGAGGCACTTTTTGGGTGTTCTAAACCTGGGCTGGTTAGCACTGGCGGCTGTTATAAGTAATGCATTTAATTAACTGGTATGATGCAGGCTTTAGAAATTATATTGTATTTATTTTCTTAGTGCCTCTTCTGTGTTCCTATGTTGATAAGAGCTTTCATTCTCTGCCGCTTCGTTGATGTAAAATTGTACTCCTTCAATTTTTGCTAAATGTCCTAGTTTTCTGTTCTCAAGATATGGTCACCCTAACACCTCGGAGTGTTGGCTAAGCTTCCTTTGATTGTGCTTAAATGACATCCACCTTGTGCTTCAAGAGGCTTGGGTCACTGGTCAGTTTATTTCATTCTTTAGTTACAATCTGCCAATGCCGGTTCAAGGCCACTTTTGCTATAAATGCAAGAGATGTGCAGCACTTTTCTATAGTGAAAAGCCATACAGCTATTGTGAACTGCAGAGCCTGTGCGGCCCCGTTCAGGGGATGTTTGTCTTATGCTCCAAAATGCAATATTTCTAGTTTTTTTTTTTCATTTAGTGCTCCTAATATTATGGCAGATCTTTTCCTGGCCTGTTTTACTGGAAATTATGCACAATATTCATAACCTTTGGCACATTGGGTTTGCACATATCCACAAGCACTGCTTCGAATAATTTCCATAGCAGTGCTGAAGAATATGTGCAGACACATTGTGCCAAAGATCATGCATACTGCAAGTGGCACATTATTTTAACCCCTCCGGTGCTGATGACGGCCCCCAGCCGTCATGCATTACGGTGCTCGTGTGCTGATGACGGCTGGGGGCCGTCATGAACCCGCCCACTCGCGATTCTGCCGCACAGGCGAAGAATCGCGGCCGCACCCAAGGGGTTAAAGTAATTTGTACTATTATTCATTTGTTGCCCATGACTACTATCCTCCTGATTTCCTATGGAGATCATGTGCCTGTTCGCGCCATATAAAACTTTAAATATAAATAAAATAAATATTAGATGTCCTTTATGTATTTTTCACATACATTTAATCAGCCCTCGTGTCAGGTAAACTATGACGGTTTGTTCATTAACTGGTACTGTTTCTGTATGAGCAAATGAACAGTGCCTCTCAAGCGAACTAATTCCTCGGATATACTTGTCTGAGTCTGCCTTGGAGACGAAGTCGAGGGCTGTGCTCGTGTGTCCGCAGAACTGCGACCTTCATTGATTCTATAGTGAACAGTGGTGTAACGCAAAATGATGGGGCTCCCTAGCAGAATGTAAGGAGGGACCCCTGAGTCTCCCATATCTCACAGATATTCATTGATCTTGGCCTAAATTCAGGATCCCTGAAGGGTTGAGGGTGCCACTGAAGGGGTGGGCCATCCCTGTGCTGTATGGGCTTGAGTTACGCCCCTGATAAAGAAAGTGCCTTCATGGAAAATTGGGCCTGTGGTGAAATCATCAAACAGCCATTTATTGCTGTTAGAGTTTGTTGCTGCCGTCGCCTGTTAATAAGTGAAAAAACGCATCTCTGGTGTGTCACTACGTTTATCTACATACAACTGAGTGCTAAACAGTGCACACGACACGGTCTTTTAGCTCTTACAAGACGATTATTGTTTTTGTACACTCGTCACAAATTACAATGTGACATTTTTTCTAAAGTTAAGCATTGGTGCAAAAAAATGGGGCAAAAATATTTTGCACTATTTTTCTCTTCTTGCTTAAAAGGGATGGAACAAACAGATTTAGCTCTAGTCCTAGTGTCAGCTATTTTTTTATCAGGTTTTGCACTAGAACAAAAAAGTGCACCGATTTGCACTATTTTTGCTTCTTTCCTAATAGGAAACAACACAAATACGGTTTGCTCCACTTGATTAGAAGAGGAAAAGTTTGAGATGAGCTCAGTGCACTACTTTCGATACTGTGAGCAGCCAAAAGAGTGCAATATAAATATGAATCAATTTTGTCCCATGGAAAACCATTTATGTGTGGCTATTTTAAATAGGGAAATATTTATATATATTTTTTTAATGTTACATTTCCGACACTGCTGGCCACCTCAGCTCTCCTCTTCTCACCTGATGATGTGCCAGCAGTCCCTGGGACACCAGCACAGGCTCCCCATCCAGTACTGGTGCTGCTCTCATTAGCATGAGAGCAGTGCCAGGATTGGTCTGAGCAGTGTACCTCTCAGACAGTACCTGCGAGTCTGTGCAACACAGCTGTGTTGGAGAAACCTAAATGCACATTACGGTTTGGCCAGCCAAACCATCATGCACACTTACAGCATGCACTACACCTCCCCTGCTGGCTGTGATGACAGTCAAGCCCCGCCCAGACTTGGATGGCTCTAGAGGGAAACAGGGAAGAATAAAATGAGGATAAAACCCATTGATTATAATTTAGTTTTCCCATTTCCCTCAGCTGGCTCTGTGCGTAGGCGGGGCGACGGACCATAATCATAGCGGAGGAGCCACCGCTGAGTAAAACGCATTATTTCATTTCGCCTACAATATCTCCTGAGTAATTAAAAGAATCCTCCTGTATGAACACACTTTGGGTCAGTTGCACTCTCTCTCAAGGTCGCAAATTTATTTTACCCCACACCACTTTTAAAAGACCATCCGCCACTGGAAGCTACATCTACTCCCCTGGCTGTGTTAACCTTAAAAGAACATTGGACATCCATTCTTCCGTAAGGGCTGGAATAATATTCCACCTTTGCACTGACATGACCATGTCTAATATAGGTTTCTGTCAGCCTGACTGGTTAATAGGTCACTTTGAAAACTCTAATACAGTATTCAGGATTTTTTTATAGCTTTTTAAAAATAATTGTTAACAAAATGGCGTGCAACCCTAGGCACCGCAATTAACTGTTTTCTCATTTTTCTTTACCAGCTGACAATGGAGAGCAACTACAGATTGCCAACCAAATTGACATTGCTGCACAGGTTGCCGCTGGAATGGCCTATCTGGAATCCCAAAACTACATTCACCGGGATCTGGCTGCTAGAAATGTTCTAGTTGGCGAGCACTACATTTACAAAGTTGCAGACTTTGGACTTGCCAGAGTTTTTCAGGTACAATCCTTTACATTGCATTCCTGTGTTTGATGTGTAACAATATGGCATCCCCGAAAGAAATGTGCATATATGTTTGAAAATATGAAGATCAGTGTTTAATTTGAGCTGGTGGATGTAGTTGGGGCTCACCTGCGCTCATTTTTGGGGACCAGCACTTATTTGAGCTCAACAGATTTTGATCTACAGCAAGTGAGAGAAAAAACACAAAAGCAGGGAAGAAGTATGAGAAAGACAGAAAAAACAGTGACAAAGAAATGAAGGGGGATGAAAAAGAACCTGAAGAAGTGAGTCAAAGAGGTCTGGTGATGGATTAAAGACTCTTGAGGCTAAATCAAGAATACACAACCATGGTATTTGGCGCCCGAGCTTCTGAGCAAAACTCTAGGTCCTGGCGTTTATATTTTTTTAGGAATTTAGCACTGATGAACATAACGTTTACATCTAATGTATGATGTTAGCTTTTCATATTTTATGGTTCAGGTTAATCAGGAAGTTTCCTTTTAGGTAGGGGGGCATTTCTAGAAGATATGCTTTACAGAGTTTTTGGTTGAGTGTGGATATATAGCAAAGCTCTCTAGCTAACAAAAGTTATGCGCATGCGCAATCGCTCTAATCTCTTTGTGCAATATTGGGCTTTTGGTAACAGCTAAATATATAAACTCTGTCTGGGTGCACAATAAGATATGATAGCCATATAATTCAACTGTAGTCCTATCTATTCAGCTATTCATTCACGCCCTTTCTGTCCGTATCTGACCTATTCAAGCGAGCCCCCCACTATGACACATTCGTTGCTGTTTGCCTTAATCTGCTGTTGCATAGAGCAAATTGTATGTGTACAGGTGAGCACCGGGTGCATGTTAGAAAAGATTCGTTACAAAGGACTAGATTCAGAGTTTGTCTGAGGTGGGACATGTGCTAAAACGGGTGGATGTCCTGCACTCTAAGCTGAAGGACATCTGACTCTTTTTTGACAGGTGTCCCACATTCACCAAACTCTAAATCCAGGGCCGGCGCTAGGCATGGGCAGAATGGGCAGCTGCCCAGGGCCTCGCTCTCAGCCCACCAGCATGGGGCCCGAACCAGTGCAATGCACCACCAAACCTCTTGTGCCCTTGCAGATCCCATTGAAGAAAGGTGTCTGCAACTGGGCTTACAGGAGGGGCCACCTCCATGGGTCTCTCCGGGATGATGTGGGGAGGCCTAGGGGAGGGGGACACCTCATCTTGTGCCAGTTGCAAGGAGGCCTAATTGCAGGTGTGTCCTGCAATTAGGCCTCCTGCCTGGCTGCCCATTGAGAGACACTGCAGGATGCCCATTGTCAGCACTTTAGCGACCCCACAGTTTTAACTCTCAGCCCCCAAGCTCTTCCCACTCCTTCAGCCCAATATGAGCTGTGAAGGAGGTGCTTGTAGGTGGCAGAGAGGGGAGCTGAGGCCCAGGAGTCTGCACAAAGCAGATTCCAGAGCCCTAAGGTGTCACCTATGTAAATTACAGGGGCCTCGCACATTCCACTTCGCCCGGGGCCCCATAAACCCTAGAACCGGCTCTGTCTAAATGCATCCAGTGCACTCTACTCTCAGGAGAGCATAGCAGAAATCAACTGAGTGCTAGTTTCATAAAACCCATTGACTGATTTTTGACACCTGAAACCTCCGCGAGCTCATTTCAAACACCCAATTCAGAGGTGTTTTGTCGCATTATAAGGCGCCCGTATGGATGCAGCCGTTTTGCCACCGCCATGGCAGGACAGTGGCATTTGCAAGTTTTGGTTTAAGAGTGGAGTTATGAGCATTTATGATAGGGGCACCCTGCTGTACTTGGTACACACTCACAAACGTGTACAGTCGTAGGTATTGAAGGTATTTTCTCCACTAAAGTGGTCAAAGAAACAATGTGCAAAGCACCTGGAACAATGCAATATCTAATGGGTGTTAGCAGAAATGGTTTCTCCAAAATGAACAATAGGTTCTACGTGGAGAAAAGAGTATACATCTGCTAATGCACATGTAACTTTCATTTATGTATGCTGAGTTTTTAATCTGGTAGTACTTCCACATGTGCAAACTGTACACATTTGAGTAGTCCAGGGACCATAGAATAGCAATTGTACAGAGATGCAGAAAAACAGGATAACACCATTTTGGAAACGTTTTGTTACTTTTGTAATAATATATGGAACCAAAAACTTTGATGCAATCGATAATACAGATACTTTTTAAAATTGCATTAATAGTTTTGCACCATGGAACATGGAGGAGCTGGAGTGTGAAACTATTGATAAATATATACTTCTTTGTGTGTCACAGACATTGTATCCAAAAAGGCTCAGTTCATAAACAACACTCTGTACTGTTTTGTAAAAATTCTTCTAATAAAATCTTTTGAAAGAAAAAAAAGGAAATGCAGCAAATTGTGTTGCTACTAATTTTAAATGGAACATTCTGTTTCCTCAAACGTGATCCATGTTCCACAATTTAAAAGTGGGGAGAATATATTTTGTCCCCTCTTTATTACGTAAAGACAGCAAAAACAATGGGTTTGTGTGATGTTTCCTCGGGTAAAAATATAGTTTGGTCTAATCCTTATCAAACACACAGCAACTCTGGTGTAGATTGTATCATTGACTCCATTATATTTTTGTAGGTGATATTTAGGACACAATGTAATTGGAGATGGTATCCTGACAATAATATTCTCGTTTTCACAACCTCCTGGGATAATTTATACATTTTTAAAATGAAAAAATCTGTCCGAAACTCAGGAGTCAACTTTATCAAGAAATGCCACTTACTGTTTAATGCGTCTTAAAGCCTTGGACTTCAATTGACCAAAATACCTGAGAAGGCAGAAGTGGCCTTTTGCACCTCTTAACAGTTATCTTTTGCACTGTCCCTCTAAAGCCTTGTAGTGTCCTGCTGGGCACTTTCTAGTGTTCTGCTTGTGTTTGCACCCCACACCATACACCCACTATCACAGGCGTCACCAGTCAGGTGACCCTGCAAAATAAAAGGGGCCAGGCGCACCTGCCCTGGGCCAGTTCCAGTACCACATACTTGGTGTCTGTGTGGTCCTTTGCACCGCATGAGGGCCTAGGGCCCAAGACGCTGCCTCATCTTCGATGCTCAGAGGCTATAGTAAGGGCTAAGAGTAGGGACTATTGAAAATATATTAGTCCACAGACCATGACTGGTAAAAAGGCAGTGCCAGGGGTTCTAAAGGGCAAGGCAAGGCTACCGACCCAGCCCTTGCTCTTTTCGACGTCCACACCTTAGCCATTAAAAGGTCTGCGACAAAGCCCAGTCCAGGTTAACGAAAATGTACAAACATTCTTCATTGCTGTTACAAATCCTCACACCCTTAATCCAAATGTATGTATTTACTCATTAACGTTGTATATAGTGCACAGTCGATCCCAGGATATCAAAGTACTGTACAATTCTTTTTAGAAGAGTTACAGCTTCAAATTTGAGCAGGAGTTAGAGAGGTTAACACAATCGATATGCTATAGGGGTGGGGTCATATCCACTTCACTGTGAGCACACACACATAATTTTTTTAATTTGCAGCAACAGACTTTAAAGACTATAAACCCGCAGAGCCATATGGAAGCAGATCCTTCTGAAAGTGACACCTCTAATGCATATAAGAAACTGGTCCAGATCCACAATACAGCAGAGTGAAGAGAGCATAGTTCATCAGCAGGATACCAATTGTAAAAAACACAAAGTGCACTAAAGGTGGTGGAGTTAAAGTGTTCAGTCTTGTAAATTTATATCTGCTACTCGGAGTTTGGGGCTATGTACAAACAAGAGAATATGCTATTACTTATTTTTTTAGGAGGAAGTTCAACCAAAAAAAGGTTAGAGGGGACAGGTTATAAGCTTTAGCAAGCAGTGAGGGAGGATTTGGTTCAGTAGATATTTCTGAATCAGTAACAGCTTTAAGGAAGAAATGTAATGGCAAATTCCTTTTAAAAATGCAAGTACCCTCTTCTGTCGTCGAAGTCAGTTCCTTCCTCATGGCGTGTCCTCTTTGACAATCATGCCACAGACACTATTATTCAGGCAAGGGTAGCAAGGAATTTATTTTTGCCATTGCTAAGGAATGGTTGGGGCTGGATGAATGGATTGAGAAGGCAAGCCCAGTGACAATGCATGGCCTGTGTGTGGCTGTGCCCATCTCTTTAGATCCATAGTTTCCTGTTCATCCATTTATTTGACTTTTCATTGATTCAATTCTGTTGTCCATTTGAGTCAATCTGTGTTTACTTGGTAGATGCCATTCTGAAACATGCCTGTGTGATGTATGATTGTGTCTTATGTTTTACAGAAGGAGGAAGATCGCATCTATGAGCCCAGGGGTGAAACAAAGCTCCCGATCAAATGGACGGCCCCTGAAGCAGTGCGCTTCAATAAGTTCTCAATAAAGTCTGATGTGTGGTCCTTTGGAGTCCTCCTATCAGAGATAGTCACTTTTGGAAAGATGCCTTATCCTGGTGAGCATTAGCGTATTAAAATGATGTCTTCAGTGTTTGATCAGTTTTACACCGTACGCAAGAGAAAGTCATTTTTGTTCAATCATCACAGCTGTTAAAATGCAAATCACATGTTCAGACAAAGATGTAGGAATTTGTCTTGCTTTCAAAGAGTGGCTTAGATTAGACTGAGTCCTACTCATTGCATGAATGCCTAGACAAAGTAACTCACCCGGGGCACAGTGGTTTTCATGATTCCCCATATGCATCACAATTTCAAGAAGCCCTGTGGAAGTGCTTGAAATTCAGACTAAGTAAAATGTAAATGTAGAGGAATTTATATAGCGTAAATCACTGAGCGGTTTCTAAGCGCTTGCTTAGGGAACCCGTCCTGGTATTCCCCTGTGAGATAACCCCGGCAGGGTATCCGCAAGGTGAAAGCCAGGCATCCCGCCGCGAGGGGCCGTTGTGGAGATTAAGCAAGCTATTGCCCAGAGTCGCAGAGTGTGAACCCGTGAATCGAGTAGGCACCGGAGCGAGAATTGTCCAGTCCATGGACATTTTAGGACTCAGGAGCCCGTTGAGCCGGGAATTGAACCATGGTCTCGGGCTGACCTCTGCTTCCAGGTCTGCCTCCTCTAACCAGTGAGCCACACTTCTCCACTATATAGAGCTTTAGGAAAAATTGAATGTCAAAAATACATATTAGTGGGTAATAATACATGGTAGGTGCCAGGCTTTATAGGAGGGTCTCTTGGGCCTAGTGAAGGCGTGCTTGTGTGCACTTTGCTTCCTGCAGCCCTACTCTCTCTCTCTTTCCCTTCGCTTCCACCATTGTATGCCTCCCTCCCCCGCAGTCCTTGCGGTGTTAGATACCTGCTTCCTAGGGTTCACTATTTTCTTGGTTCTTATTTCCCTCATTATTTTCTATGCTGCTCTTTACTATTTTCTGCACGGTCTTTGGCCTCAGTGCATTGCCCTGGAGGTCGGAGGAGGAGGCAAGGGAGAGAAGGTGTATTTTCCTTACAGTATTGATTCCTAGGGTTGGGAGGACATAGGCCCTCATCTAATATAGTCTAACCAGCAAGTAGAAATGGCCATGCAGCTTGTGATCCTGGCCAAAGGCCTTGTTACCAAGTGACTGAAGAAGGTTCCTTCAGTGTTTCTGAGGTTAGCACAGAAGCGTAAGTCTTCAAACTGTTTTGTCAACCCACCTCATCAAAGCAAAAAGCATGTCTTTTGCATCTGCCAGAAAAACTGAGGAGGTTACAAAGTATCCAGGAGCAAGAAACAATGGCTTTATGGGTTGGGGCAACGATGCTTGACAAGGTATCTTCAAATAGTAACTGGGCCCTTATAGTTCCAGTTACCCACCCAAGAATCTGGTACAGCTACTGCAGCCCCTACTCGTTAGCCTTGATTTAAATAACATGTGTGCTGGAGGAGGACACTGAGTGAGAAGACAAAGTGCCAATGTGGTGGACCAATTGGCACATCCATTGGTGTCTTCGTCAGTGGTTTCTAGGACCCTATAAGCCTGTTACCTGAGATCCCCGAGAGGCAAAGAGTGGAAGCACTAACAAAACTATAGCCTTGTCAGAATCTCTAAAGACACAGGCGAAATCCAGAGTAGAGCAAAGCTTGCTGGAGCTAGAGGGAAGAGAGAGGCTATCAGATGAGACCTTAACATCTCTCTTTAGTGAACTGCAAGTAATTGAACCCTAGTCTATCCTCTAAACAATTCTTCTACAAGATGAAGAAGTGTAAAAATATCAATGACTTACTCTCTTGAACTGGACTTAAGAAAGAGAAAAAAGCTCCAATAAAAAGTATAACACAGGAGGTATACAGACATATCCAAAGATCCCTAATGGCCTCTCAAACCTTGTGGAGAAAATAAAGTGGGATAAACTTTGTAAATCACATCTCTCATTTCCTGGACATAGCTTGTGTAAATTCACAGATGCAGTGGTTCACTAGACAGAGGGAAGAGGCAGAGACCTAGACAGCTATCAGGATATGAGGCACAGAAGGAATGAAGAAGAAAATATAAATAATTGTCACACGGCTACTTTGTGTAATGAGCATCTTGTCCAAAGGAAAAGTCATATGGCAACTGTAATAAATCCCCACCTGAGACAAAACGCCCAGGCTACAGAAACCTGTGTGATTACACTTGTACAAGCACCTTCCTGACATCAACCCAAACATGCGCTGATGACCAAAGTGTTAGCATGTCTACATGACTAGGTCAATCAGGGCAAATTAAGCCCCAAGATATTAGATGCATTCAAAGGATCAAAACAACTTGCTAATGTAGAAATGACTATCTTTACTGAATCATTGCAGGATTTGGAGATAACTCCCTTCCATCTTTTGTGGCAGTAAATACAAGCCTACTGAATCAGGATTCAGCACTCGACATTTCGCTTCATACTGGAGGGGCTCCCTGACGGACAGCACAAAACTGTTACATTAAGATGTCCTATTGCAAAGTTGGTGTGAAGAGTCCCAACAAGGCTAAACTATAAACCCTTTGCTTCTAAGAATGAAGGAGAATTCTCCGACTTGGAGAGCTTTCCGTTAGGTAAACTTAAACATTATTTGACCACAAGAGGACAAGATGAGTATAGGTGAGCATTCTAATGGTTGGGTCAAAGTTTTAAAACTGTGACAAGCACTCTGAAAGCTTCTAAGAATTTACACAATTCTCAATTCAAACTCTGTGGTATTATGGATCTCCCCAATAAAGTCCGCTTGACTAAAGTAAGAGCTTGCATAGTTGCCCACTAAGGATATGATACGAATATATTCAAAATCGATGGGATTGGATCTGAAGTCCATTTTTATGTTGGTTTTATTGTGGATCTGAAGTCCATTTTTATGTTGGTTTTTATTGTAAATGGTTATGTGCCAAGTTTGTTTTGTTGTGTTGCTACTCCTTTTTTGCTTACCCTCTGTATTAATTTCTTGTGCTTCTATCCTTTTGTGTTTACTCAAATGCTCTTACGCAAAGGCCATGTTTTGGCCGATTGCTAATAATGAAATTAAAGCTTGAAATATGGTGTATAGTAACCTACAAAATGCCATTTATTTGGTAATAATAATAATGGCTACTATCCAGGGGCGTAACACAGGCCCCCGCACCCTCCGCGGTGCGGGGAGGGCCCCCAGCTGCACGGAGCCCCCTCAGCACAGTGCTCCTGTCTGAGAGTTCTGGATAAAATCCAGAGCGGGGGCCCCTTCGTGTACATTGCAGGGGGGGCCCTTAAACTTTTGTCACGCCACTGCTACTATCATATAGTACACATTCAAAACCAAATAATCTCATTTAACTCTTTCTATTCTTTAGAGTTTTCTTTAGGATTCTGAATAGATTTACAATTTTATCCAAAATCTAAATGAGTCCCTCATTCTCGGGAAATCAACCTCCGTTAGCTAACATCTTACTGGAATGGATTTAAACCTTGAGAAGAAAAGATGCAACCACATTCTGTTAAACGCGGGCCTGTATAGAGAAATGTTTAAATGAACATGTTAAATACATGGGAAAAATAACTCTCTTCTAACCATATCTTAGCGAAATCAATTTCCGACATATGAACTGTCTAAAAATTCAAGCTATTCCTTTTGGTTAAAGGATCTATTTAAAATAATGTTATATGCCAGATTAAAGTCCACTGTAGGTAGTGATATGAGGATTGGGTAAGGATGGAAGAAATACACTCTTAGACCCATTTTTCTCATGCTTCCATTCTCTTCCTTCACTCCCTTCCACTACCCCTTCAAGCCTGTATCTTTGTTTTTGTTTTGTGATTAGCATACATAATTTTATGTCCAATTTCTTTACAATTCAACCATCTCAGAATTACACTGACTCTGCTTCCTTAAAAATTGTCTAAACAACACAAGTCCCTGTGATCACCATTTTATGGGTTTAATTTTAAATTCCAGATAACTCAATTTCTCATCTTATCCTTGCCCAACTTTTAGTAATAAACTGCATACCATTTGGAAAGGGCATACTTCAAAATGGGCTGTAGGCCTCCAAGCCCTAGAAGGAGAACGACGCGCAATGCATGATACTAGCAACCTTGCTTCACTGGTATATCTTATTCTGGGTCACTAACTCTGGTTCAGAATTGTCTTACATGCTCTCTTGTCCCCTTTTTTTTACTTCACAGGCCTATCCACTGATTCTTTTCAACAGCCTCGTAGGAAATAACTGTGCTTAAAATGCTCTGGATACTAGTTTCACGCACACAACGTGGTGTTTATGCATAAGAGAAACACTATGGTTCATCATGTAGTTCTGAATCTTGTGGTGAAAATATAGTTTTTTTTTTTGTAAGCACATTAATGAAAATCTTTTGAAAAATCTACTGTGCATGATATTATAAAGACCTACATCTGTAGGCAAGTCCCTTCCTAAGGCCCCATAACTCCTAGGTGACTTGCATTAGCCTCATAACTTATGCTTGGAGATATTCTGGAGCATATTTACAAGCCCCTAATGCCATTGGGGTGTCACTTTATCTGACGCTCCGATGGCGTTGCGCCATTCCCCATATTTACAAGGTGGCGCTAAATCACTGAACATGGCTTAACGCCACTTTGTAAATATGGCCCTTTCCGCCGTAGTCTGCTGCGGCAAAGGGGTGAACAATGGGTGTAGCTGAGGGCGTTCCACTGCAACACCCATTGCTTTTTGACTCCGCCCCAGATTTACAAGGCTGGAGCAGCGCCAAAAACAAATGCCAGGCAATACCTTGTCTCAGAATAGTGATACGAGGAGAAATTATTATTTTCTCCTTGTTTTTGGCTCTTTCTATGTGTGCTACATCCTGCACACACATAGAAAGAGCAAATTGTCATTATTGATTGTTTATGTGCAGGAATATGTCACTTCCTGCAGTGCAGGCGCCCGTGCAACAAGGCGCAAGGGTGTCTGCGCTAGGCAACTTTTTTAGCACCAGTGCTAGGGGAGATGCAGGGGTGCACCATATTTTTGTAAATACCGCGCACCCCTGCGATTTGAAAATGCCAGAGCGTGGCGTTACCAAATTTGGCTGAACACAGCGCTCCAGCATTTTCTTGTTGATATCCCCCTCTGTTTCTTATAGTGAGTGGGTCTGGGAGATAAGGTACTGGTGAGTGTGTTTCATTGCCATGTAATGGCTGATAGTGGAGAGGGTTTGGATGGGCTGGTATTAAGAATGCAGTTTAGCGCTGTGAATGTGCTCAAAGAGGGACATTATGGAGGTGATTTCTCGGTCTGTGGTGTGATGGGACAATTTGAAAAACCACAAGCATTACTTCCTTCCCTGTGCATATTTACAGCATCTTGGTGATCAGCTCGTCTGAACATCCGTGCTCCCCCAGGGAGTAATTAAAAATGAAAAACGTCCGCAGTCCCATCTGTGATGATGTGAGCTCTGCTTGAAAGTCTTTCGTCAGCTGAGCGCTGCACTGTATTTGTGTCTTACTGGAGCCCTGTAACTCTGTGGGATCTCAGAGCCCTATTCGCTCTGCCAGTACATGTAATTACCTCCTCCGAAGTGTGGAGCCTCTCCTGAAATAAATCTCTTGGTTAAGTAAGGTGAACATAAAAATACAGTGCCTTTCTTTCCCTTAACTTAGCTTTGTACTTATCTAGAAGGCCTTATGATGTCAGCTTGATTTGACATGCATTATGTTTATATGTTTACTAAGTGTGCTGATTTAGCTCTTCAAAGAATTAAGCACAATGAGTCATATTTGCAAGGGGATTGCGCCGCCGGGACGTCACTTTTACCGATGTTCCGGTGGCGCAATGCCATGCACCATATTTACAAACTGGCGTTAAGCCACTTTTTGTGGCTTAACATCGCTTTGTAAATACAGTACCCTTTCACACAGGTATCTGCATGAAAGGGGCGTGCAGTGTTGCTGTGGTGGTTCCAACTCAACACCCATTGATTTTTGACGCTGCCCCAGATTTACAAGGACCTGTAAATCTGAGGCAGTGCCATAAACAAATGCCATCCAATAGCCGGTGTTAGAATGGCGCAACGAGGATAAATACTTTTATTTCTCCTCGTTTTTGCTTTTTTTAATGTGTGCTACATTCAGAAAGAGCAAAACGTCATTAATAACTGTTTATGTGCAGGAAGTTGTCCCTTCCCGCACATAAGCAATCATTAAATAATGACGATTTAGTACTTCTGAAGCCTACATAGAATCTACAAATCGCCATTATTGATTGTTTTTGTGCAGGAAGGGACACTTTCCTGCACTATGGCGCAAGGGTGTCTGTGTTGGCGCTAGGCAGCTACTTTTAGTGCTGGCGCTAGGGAAAACACAGGAGTGCGGTGTATTGTTGTAAATATAGTGCATCTCTGTGTTTTGTAAATGGCGGAGCGCTGCTCTTAGAAATTTGTTGCGATCCGCCATTACCTTGTAAATATGCCCTAATGTATTGACCTTCGGTGTCAAACAGAAGGAGATACCCATCAAGTGTGTTTTGTACAGTGTTTAGACAGGAAACCTTGAAACAAGTCTTGCTTCCTCACTTAAAAATATTAAGTGACCCTAGACAACTACTTCAGCTCGCTGTGCTTCATTTTCCATGATCATCACTTTAAGAGCCGCTTGAAATCAGTTCAGGATGTGCGTTGTACAAAAACCTGCTTGCATATGCTTTCATTGACTATCATGTTACTCAATCGATAGTATCAATATTTACCATACGTATGGGTCACAAGACAATGGACGTGGCTGCTGGTTCACAGGTGACATCGAAGAAAAGGGGCGGGGGGAGTGGCATTTCATGAATACTGCTAAGTTCATGTTCAGAAACTGTTTTAAATATCGCTCAAGGCAGTGATGAAATCTAATGTAGTACATTTAAATTTGCATAAAAAAATATTTTAAGTTTTACAACAACAAATGTACAATGCATGTATATCTGGATACAATGCGTCTAACGTTCAAGTTGTTGATTATATTCAATAACAAGATAATGCGTGGTGCCATCCTTAATAAAAGATACTTTTCAGTTATTCTCAGATGTTCCATTGCGGACGCTAATAATGGCATCAGTATTATCCATTAGTGACTTAGCTGAGGGATAATCAAACATGGCACGTTTCAATGATCAGAATCCAACAGACAAAGCATCAGTCAGATATATGTTGAAAGATTACCTAATATAGGCATAAGTGCAATATATTCAAGATGCGCACATCCAGGTGTGGAGGGTAATCCATTGGATTGAAAAAAACACTGTTGACATTAATGTAATCTAATGAGAACATTTAAAGAACAGATTGGAATAAAAAATAGAAAAACATAACCAATTAAAAAGAAGGGAAAAGAAAAGGGGAAGGAAAGAGACAACAGTATCTCCAAATCATGTAGATAGTTTAGGGGTTTTGCTTTATGTGGATTATAGTAGTTTGTGTGGCCTTTTCCCACTAAAGGGTGCTCGAGGCTAGTTACCTCTTCCAACCAGTAGTGTGTCCACATGGGAAACTTTCAGATTTTAAAGACATAAACTTTATAACATTAAAACTGTTCTCATATTTTTGTACAACGTTGTTTCATAATTTACATACTGAATATTGTGATGGCTCAGCTTCTTTTTTGACTCCCAGCAACACCCCTGCTCAGCTGTCCCTGAGTGCCAGCTAGTAGGGAACGGGGGTGGCAGGGCAGGGGGAACAACATATCTGTTTACAAAAAGCCACTTACCTCTTCACGGCCAGCCGCCATCTCTCCTCCGCTTCTATTCCTGACTCTGAGTCCCAGAAGCAGGAACCACACAGGCTCCCCATAGCCAATCACGATGCTGCTGTCACCAGCTTGACAGCAGCGGCGTGATTGGTCTGAGCTCCGTGGTTTGGTGCTCAGACAGCGGGTGGGAGCCTGTGCATGTTCTCCACCCAGGCTGTGCATTACAGCCCGGAGGAGAACATGCTAAGTGTACATGACTGTTTGGCCGGCCAAACTGTCATGCGCACTTATTGTGCACACATCACTCCTTCCTGTGACACCAGCCCTGCCCTAACCTAGCCCTGTTGCTAAGAAAAGTAAAATGATATCATTATTATCATTTTATTTTCCATTTTTCCATTGCTCTGAGAACAGTCGGGCGACACGCCATTGCCTTAGCAAAGGAGCCGCCCCTGTTATCCCTATTCATTTTTTGCCTTGCCAATCTCTACAACTGTTGCAGTACATGAGGAAATCCAAGTAGTGCAATGTGAGGCCCGTCACGCATTGCTCTCTGACTCCTTCCCACAATTTTTTTTTATTTTATTTTTTTTATTAAGTGTTTCTATTAAACTTTACAGATCAGGGATAGACAGTTCCCCAAATACAACAGCGTTCAGCTAACCCCCGACCCACTCCCTCCAAACACACAACGCTTATTTCCGATTTAGCACACTTACATCGCACATTGAACGGACTACACAGCCTTTTAGCCAACAACCCGCGAACCAGTCAGGCGGCGACCAGAGCATTGATCAACAGTGACTGTGCCCATACCATACTCCTCACTGGACCTCCTACGCGTCGGTACCTGGGGAGGCAACATTCACCCCAAGTCTTCTGCGTTCGTGCCATCCTCTTCCCCTGCACTGGGCCCATCTTCTCTCCCCCCCTCCTTGTCATTCATATAGGTCTGTAACAGCCCCCAGAAGTTTTTCGGGCGGTTCCTAGGGGGCAACAGCTCGTTGTAAATCTCAGTTTGTGTGCAGCAATATTGCATATCATGCTTCCAGTGCTGTACTGTGGGAGTTGGCCCTCTTAGCCAGCACAGGGCCACTTTGCGTTTTGCCATGAGCAATCCCATTCCAACCAGTTTGCGAGATGACCTAGGTAGCTTCTTAGTGTATCCCAAGAGCGCAAGCACAAGAGAGGGAGTCATCTCCACCTTGATGATACTACTGAGCTCCGTGAACACCGTGCTCCAGAAGGACTGTACCCTCGGGCACAGCCAAGCAAGATGTAGAAAATCCGCCACCGGCGTGTAGCATCGTTCGCACTCCGCCGCTTCGCGGAGACCACATCTGTGTAATCGCTCTGGAGTGTAGTACACTCTATTCAGAAATTTGAAGTGAATTATTCTATGTTTGCCGTTGAGGGATTGCGCCTGGTATTCTCACAGCAGTACCGCCACATAGCATCATCTATAGGCATCTGCAAGTCGGAAAGGTAAGCTCAGGTAACAGGGGTTCCGCTAGATCCTCCCCCAGCTGCTCTAGAAGGGCACTGCGCACCCTATGGAATTGAAATCTTTGAAACCGTGATTCCGTACCCTCACCACCTCGTACCTGCTCCCAAGTCTTGACCTTTTTGTCCTGGAATAGGTCTCCAGCGGTAAGGATACCAAGCTGGCGTAATGCTGCAATAACTCCCCCATCCCTGCAGGGGGCCAGCCAGCGTGCCCATTCAACCGGCATACACAGTGTATATAACAAAGCCCCGCCTTGATGCTGCAATAGACTATGCCATGCATGGTTGGTGGATGCAATGGAGTCTATTATCCCCGTTCTGCGATCCACCATCTGAAAGATCGTCGCAGGTAGAGAGAGTGGATCCGCAAACAGCCTCTCCATTCTCAGGTGCGGAATGTGTGGGCTACCATGTATCCATGCATGTAGATGAGCCCCCTGTGCTACTCTATAATAGATTTCTAGGTCCGGGGCACCCAGGCCTCCCATACTGTACGGGAGGGTAAGTGTCTTTCATTTCACACATGGCTGTTTGCCCGCCCAAGCCAGCTTCACCATCAGCTGATTCAGCCTTTGAAAGAACGCACGAGGCAGCACAATGGGTAGGTTAGTGAACAGGTATAGCATTCTCGGCAGTACAACCATTTTCATTATCGAGACTCGGCCCATCAGAGACAACGGCAGTCTACTCCAGGCCTCGACATCATCCTCCAATTTACTCACTGCCACGCCATAATTCTCTCGAAACACGATGCCAGAATCAATGTGTAAACTAATGCCTAAGTATCTAATGGACTCTGAAGTCCATTGCAGTGGGTAATCCACTTTGATCTCCTGCGTAGCTGGAGTCAGTGGAAAGACTAGCGACTTATTCCAATTCACCCGAAGGCCAGAGAGCGCCCCAAAGTGCACTACCTCCCGCAACACAGCCCCTAGGTTTTGATCGGGCTCTCGGACGTACAACAACGTGTCGTCCGCGTACATGGAGACCACTATCCGGTAGGAGGGGAATCAGATACCTTCCTGCCCATGGTATTCACGCAGAGCACAGGCCTTTGGCTCTGCCACCAGGGCGTATAGCAGGGGAGACAGGGGGCACTCCTGGCGGGTCCCCCTGCCTAGGGGTAAGGGGACGGTGACCAGGTCGCTCAGGCGAACCCTCGCTGTGGGCCTGTCATATAAGGTGCCAATCATTTGTAAAAAAAAGGTGCGCTGAGTCCCATCCTAGCCAGCACGTGTTTCATGAAGGGCCCTTCAACAGAGTCGAAGGCCTTCTCCATATCTAAAAGCACTATGACAGCCCTAACATCCTGCCTAACATGCTGCATCGCGCCGAGAATCGTACGAATATTATATGTGAGGTTCCTCTCTGGTATGAACCCTGCCTGTTCCGGAGCCACTAGCGTCGGGGCAAGCAGCGCCTGACGAGTCGCCAGCACCTTTGTATAGATCTTCGTGTCGACGTTCAACATGGAGAGGGGTCTGTACGAACCGCACTCATCCTGTGCCTTACCCGGCTTTGGGATCGCAACCAGAATTGCCTCCTGTGTCGTCTGCGGCATGTGACCCGATTCACACAGGTCATCAAACAGTGTCTGCAGGTGAGGAAGCAGTATATCCAGGAGTGCTTTATAGAACCCCACCGTCAACCCATCTGCTCCCGGGGCGCTGCCAGCCCTCATGCTCGACAATGCCTCCACTATTTCATCCTTCTCTATGGGACACATCAGGAATTCCCTATGTGATTTGGTAAGTGTAGGGAGTTCTATATGTTCTAGATACTCTAGTGTCTCCTCGCCTATATCCCTGCTTTTGGGTGCGTACAAATCCTGGTAATACTGCTTGAACCTATGTGCGATATCCGCCTCCTCGGTAAGGACGTCTCATGCCTCTGATCTAATTACTGGGACCTGCGTCCGACCCCTCCTCCCCTTAAGAATTCTCGCCAAGACCGAGCCGGCCCTGTCTCTTTCGCTTCCTTCCCACTAATTGAAAATCAGAGATTGCGGATGTTCGAGTTGTGAAGTCAGAAGCCTAGCAGGGGCTGCTTGTACTCTGAGGTCCTTGGTCAGACTCACATGAAGTTCAGGAATGGCGAGTAGTGCTTCTTGAGAACAGCCATCTGCTTCCGTTTGTCATTTCAGGGTTGTACATTTTTTTATATCTTTTTATTAGATTTGCTCAAAAGACCCTAATCCACTTAAATTACTGATGTTCGTACATGGTAGGGTTTCAACATCACAATAATGATATGCGAGAGAGGCGAGGCTGTAAACCGCCAACGGCGATGAACGAACAAATATGCAATATGGCATATTCCCAATCAGCCTAGGGTTGTAATGTTGAGTGGGACCTGAGAGCAGCATGTAGGAGGCCTCATGCAGAGTTGCTCACAATTCGTCATTTTTAGGTCAAGCCTAGACAAGCGCATGTGCTGTCTGCAAGACCTGTTGTTACCTCCTCTACGGGCTTTTGGCATGCCAATAAATTGTCATTTGTTTGTTGTTGTGTCATTTAGAAATACTGGGTTTTTATTGGTGCATTGGGTCTGATTCTCCCGCCTTTGCATGCTTGGGTCACGGCAAGGCGATTTCACTCATTGTCTGCTTGCGTTGGCCATCTCAATACGTCCGCGGTTCCTCCTGGTCATTCTGATATGCCTTTTTATGTTGTAGGCTATCAAAATCGTTTTAGGCTTTCAGGCTGTTTCACGGAGCAATGCTCTGTTCGGCACCTGCAAAGTGGTAATTTCTGTCCAGTAACTGTTGAGCTATGCCAATAGCTCTAACTAAAAGAATGAGAGACCTATTGCATTTCTAATGCTGGTTAAAATTTTCTCTCTGTCTGGGGCCTGCAAGCACCAGGTGCAAGACTTATCACCAGTGGCTTTCTCTGTGGCGGCTTACCAAGAGGAGTGTTCCGGCAGAGCCCACTCCAGCCCTGAGCCACCTCACAGTGCTCTGTTTTTTATTTTGACCTGTAATCATCTACTATTGTCCAGAGGTGTGGCACTACAATGCAGGGTTGTGTTGAGCCGGAGGAGTGGCCGTATGCCACACTAACTTACTGAGTGGCATCTAGACGCCAGTACTCATGCCGGACCTTTTAGCTTAGAGGGCCAGCTTGACATGCGCACAAGCCTCAGCAACCAGCACTGCACCAGAGACCAGGGGACAGATGCCACAGCTTACAGACCTCTGATAAAACGCCGAGTTGCCTGCCCCAAGAAATCAAGCCAATCCCAATGCAATGCTGCATTGGGGTTGGCTGGGTCGGTTCTAGGATGCAGAGTTCTGTGTGTCTTGCCTTCTTTGCTGCTCTAATGGCGGAGACATGTTTTACAGGGCATGTCTCTTGCATTCCTTCCTTTTTTCAATTCATGTCAGGCACATGTGCGAATGGCACAATTGACCTCAGTTTTGCATACGTTTTCCCCAGATGGGAAAAAGGGCAGTTCTCCTCTCCCTCGTGGACATTGGGCAAAACCTATAATCACTAAAAGCTGAGTTCACTACATGTCTTATTAGACATGTAAACAACCACTGTGTACTAGACAGGTACTTTAGTTAAAATAAATATTTTAATAATTGTTCAATAAAAAAAATTAACATCCATGATTATCTTGCGCCGAGTGGCTATCTGCATATACGTTCTTAGTCCCAGCTTCAGGCGTGCCTCCTGCAGCTGCTGCCTCATGCCAAAGTCAAATAAGCATTGCAAATACCAATAGGTCTGGTTATACTGTGCTGTCAAGCCAGGCTTTGAAATCCATGTAGGCTAACGATTGCCCTCCTCATATCCCTGCTGCTATGAGAGAAACGCACCTTACATTATCTAGTTATCTAAGACACTTTAATAGCATCACAGGGTCATGTGTGTGCACCTACAAGTTCAATCTAAGGCGCTGGATAAGTAAACAAAATGATCACAGCTTTGTAGAGGACAAGTACTTTTTTGTGGAAGCAGACAACTTCTGCCCTATCAAAACGTGCCCTCTTGGCTCCCAACGTATGGGAGGAGCCAAAGCTCCTCTCTAGTGATGCTCACATAATTGTCTGGTGACAGCAGCACTGTCAAGCCAGACCATAAAGAAAATAAATGAGCTGTCTCTTACTCTGCACCCCATTGTGGCTTAGCATGGGTAATGATCAGCAATTACATATTGTCCATTTGAATGGCAAAACGCTTGTGACTCTCAGTCTTAATTAATACCATCATGTAAATTGCAGCTTCTTGCTCATTGCATATTAAAATGTGAAGATGGGGCCCTGCCCGAATGGGCAAGGAACCACCCTAGCCTCACGGGGTTTTGGAGGGGGTCACAGAGGATCACGTATTGGATAACATCGGTCACCCTGTTATCTGGGCATGCACAGAGGGATTAATTATGTTCCTTGGTGTGGTGCGAAGGGAAAGATCATCGGTCTGGGGCACATTCCAGCAGGGTTGAAGCTGGGCCGTTGAACACATTTTGATATTGAAGAGGAGGCTGCTGAACGCTTACGAGGGGTCCCACCCAGTGCCAGGACAGAGCAGTAGGCTAAAGTGAGGGCGTCCAAATGGGTACGCCAGAAAGTAATTGCTTGTGTCTCTTCCCCATTACATGCCTTTCAATTTACTTGTATTTGGCAGGTTTAGCCCACTTTTACTATTCACCTGACGCACATAATGCCTTGACTGACATTAGTCACCCACTTTTCAAACCTATATCACCCTCTAAAAAAAGGAAATGATTGCCCATTAACCTTAATGGGATCATCCTCTTAAACACATGATCTCATCTGCATTTTTCTGAGGCAAGAGGTTGACAGGCATAGCATTAAATGGGGTTAGGGTTGCAGTAGTCCCATAAGGAGGCCTGGATGCCCCCTCCCATGCCCGAGTAATGGGGTATGATAAGCGAGAGAAGCAGATGGTCCAAGACTGAAGCCATGGCCTGCTAGGCAGAGGGCAGGTTTTGAGGAGGGAACAGACAATCCCCCTCCCCCAAAAGTGAAGGCCCCCAGTACAGACCAGAATGGTGGAGCAGGCTGGACCCAGGAGCAGTGGAACCAAAGCCTCCCAGACATAGGCCATGATGCAAGGGTGGAGTGGCCAGGCCTTCAACAGTTAGGCCCATGGTCCACGCGGGAGCCACTTCAGGCCGGTGGAGCTGCAGCTGAAGTATGTAGGAGGCCCCCGGGTGCAGCCACCTGTAAAGAGAGTGCAGAATGATCAAGGGCCCAACACCAACGAAACAACAATGAAGCTGCAGATCTGGGCGTGCACCTCTATTGCACTGCATCTTGCAATAACTCGTTATACCAGTATGCAGGGGCAGAGTTCCCAGTGCGGATGCCACACACAAACAAGAAGTGTACTGAGGGCTGCTTGAATCAGTGGCTCAAATTGAAGGAGAGAGACTGAGGAGGGATTAGGGCGCCCCGCCTCAAGACGAGACAAATGGGAAGAAACAAGTGGTGGAAGTGACAGTGGTAGGGCATATGGGGTGTATTGGGTAGGGAGAGGGGATAGATGTCTACGAGGAGTGGTAATGGAAATGCATAGAGTTTGTTAGGTGCCTGCAGCAAGGAATCGGAAGCCAGGTGTGGCTGGAAGGGTCTTGGGAAAGCCAAGGGGCTACATGATGCTGAGGGTGAAGGAATGGTGACGTTATAAGGCTCATCACTGGAAGATGAGTTAACAGCAAAAATGTGCATAGAGATCTGACAGTCGCAAGGGTATCTGGCAAGACGTACAGTAGAGGATGGCATTGGGAGATGCAACGCTGAGGCAAGAGCGGATAAGTGAAATGGACATACAAGGGGAGGCGTGACCGGAGATGGATGCTGAGCTATTGCTCAGTGTGTGGAGGGTGATGCTGTAGAGCGGTGGGACCTCTTTCTGTCTTAGAGGGATGGAGAAAAGGTAAGTGAGGGACAAGAGTCAGAGGAGTACAGTCCTCACTATTACAAATGGTGGATACCAAACAGGAGGATGTAGAAGACTGGGAGGGCAACATCGGATAGAGAAATGAGAGGTGGTAATTACGAGTTAAGAAAAAAGCGAGAGTGGGCAAGGTGTTACACTTTGAGAGGTTTCAGATAAATTGGGGAGAATGTTGAGACAACTTTGTGGAGAGATGTACAGAGACTAGTTGAGTGGGGTATGAAAGACTTAGTGATTCAGGTGCAGGGAGAAGGCTTATCCGGGCATGTAGGAGTGGTAGGAATGAGTGAACAGTATGCGAGCTAGTATGTGTGAGAAGGTGACTGGGGATTGTGTCACCGATTGTGTAAACATGCATAGGATGGCAAGAAGTAAAGCAGGGTGCAAAGCAGAGGAAAGGGAACTAGCTACCAGGGTCCCTAGCAATATTCACACATGGAGTGGAGTTGCCACAGGTGCTAGCATATTTTTCCGTAAAGTACATGAAAAGCATCGTGAGGTTAATTAAGGGCGTGGAGGGCATCAGGATACAGCTACTAAGAGTAGGGGGATTTGCTTGGATAGAATATAGAGGAATTTACAGCTAGGTGGCCGGGTCTCCTAACTTAGTGGACTAAGGCCACTACTTCAGAAACTTGCATTGGTCCTCATAGCCATAGGTTTGAATATTAACAAGTCCACTGTTTTTCACACTTCTGAGTCAATAAAATGAGTAACATTGGGTTGTCTAACAATAAACAGCCATTATTAAATACCAGTATGCTCCAAGAGGTGGACTTGCCCTTTAAAAATGCATTATATGATGTGTTGTGTTATGTTATATTATGTTATGTGTGACACATGCAGGTGGAGGTCTAGACCCACAAAGCAATGGGGAACTGTGGACAGAGAGCTGTGGTGACAGTATAGGACACAGATTAGGCTAATGTAGGTGTAACATACCGTGAGCTCATTAATAGTGCCTATGTGCCCTCATGTGTGTCCAATCGCCGTTCGGGATGGGAGCCAGCAATAGAAGGGGCCCTGGTGCATGCAGGCAGTTAACACAGGGTAATGTTCAGGCCCCTCTAGAATATCAGGTATACATGTTATCCACCAAACCTGTAGGACCAATGCCAGGCAAATGAGAGCAGATGCACTCCTTGAACAAGCCACGGCATTGGGGCCGGGAATATGGGAATAAGGCAGGGCTATGTTTAAAACAGAGGTCATATATGCTGCAGTTGAGGTGATACCTGCCCTTTTTTATGGGGGCGTGGATACTTAGAGCGGGGGGGGGGGGGCACAGAAATATGAAAGCATGATTTACCAAAGGCTTGTAAATTGTCAAACAAAGGGATGCGTCAAACAAACAGGATTGCCAATTCAAAGTGAGTAAAAAGAACACTGGCTTGTAGTGTGAGATACTGATGAATGAGGGCGCGAGGGGATGATAAGACCCTGGAGGGCACTGCCCTATAGAGCTTGATGCTATCTCCATTTTTGTTTTAGCCCAAGTAGTAAGAAGGAGTGTGTTGCTTTTGCTCCTCTATTGTTCTGCAGAAAGGAAACCGGTTTTAGACTAGTGTATTGTGAGAGAACGCAAGGTTGTTACAGAGGCATCGAAGAGGCAATAGCCCTGGTGTGGAGTTGTGGGGTGGGGCTGAAAGGGATATTTGGTCAGCTGCAGGGGCATCCATTTGATATTTCTTTATTAGGCTTACAGTTCATGGAGGGAAAGGTTTGATGTTAAAGCCACACCCACGAGGTGGGCACTAGCTCAGGTAAGCCTGGGACATCCAGTAGCTTCCTGGGACGTGAGAGGCATGAGTGGGGAGAGTGTGGCACAGACTGATGACTTTTGCTTTGTAGAATGAGCAGGTAGCTTGGGGGAAGCTGGTCGATTTACGACTACAGTGGGATGAGTTTATCTGAGGTTGGGAGAGGGTGCCTTTGACAGCGGATAGGATGGATGAGCTGACTTAAGTGACCTTCATAGGAAGAGTGCTTTAAGGGGTAGCCATGGGAGTTGCTTCTGGCAGACAAGAGGGAGTAACAGAGGATGGTGAAGTGCATAGTGGCGAGTGGGATACATTGTGAGTTGGGAATAAGGCAGTACATTTGGGGATTAGAGAAATGAGACCATTTAGGTCTGCAGCAGGCTTGTTTGCCGTGTAGACGTGGTATGAAAACAGGCAAACATAGACAGACTTCATTGGGAGCAGTGCCAAGAAAAGACCGGCAAAGTTACTGACGGGCAGGCCATCGGTGTAAACATGTTCGCAACTCATACAGTCTTAAACAATACATTAAGTTGAAAAAAACGAGGCGGGTTCTCGAGAAGGGTCATGGACATAGAAACATAACAAGGAATCCTTTCTAAGAAGCGTGGCATGTGATTTAGGCTGTGGCTTAAAACATGAACTTGAATCATGTGCTTCACACAGTAGTATATATTTGGGTACCCGGGTGTGCTCTCAGTGCATCCAGACATAGATATCACATAACAAAGATCATACGCCTATATCAAGCTAGATCTATTGGCTTTGCCAAAGCTTCTAGTATAAGATAAAAGAGTAACTACAGTGTTAATATGGTCATTAATTAGAACTGCAGATGCTTCAGTTCAGAAACTACAAGACTGTCAAGTCAAGTCAAGTCAAAAATTACTTTATTTGGTATTTCACAACCATAAAGTATACATATCCAAAAAACAATTTAAAAGTAACACACACTTAAAAGTTCCTTTAGTTAAAAATGTCTTTTCTCGTTTTTTCATTTACAAACTAACCCAGTCATTATCGAGGGTCTGATTCTGCTTTTTGAAGCTTTGTCTCTACAGAATTCATAAACTTTACCCCGCGGCATATCAAAATGTTTGAACCTGCTCCCATCCAGCTGGTCACAGCTTGCCTGCAGGTACGGATCTGTAGCATATTAAAAATTGGTTTCAGTAAAATTTTCCTTTCTTCTTTAGAAGACTCGCAAGTGCACAGGAGGTGACTCAAGGTCTCACTGTGATAATCACATAATCTACATCTTCGTTCCTGGTGAGTGACCTTCCATGACGGAATCAAGTCTTTTGAGATATGGTTGCCCATTCTGAAGGCCATGAATTTTGTTTTTAGTGATAGCCGGAAGTGCGCAGTGAGATAAGGTTGAGGTTTTAGTCGTTTATACGAATTTAGAATGGTCCATGCGTGTCGACGTTTGGCCAAAGTCTTTTTATCCTCTACAAGAGATAAGGCTTTTGCGTTTAGATTGCAAATTTTTTTAAAGGACGTTCAGCCTGATTCATGTAGCCAACAGCGCTCGCAAAAGGGCCAGATTCTGAGAATCTGGCCCTTTGCGAGTGCGATTTTTGCATTTGGTATTCTTGATCCCAAATGCAAAAATCGCTAATAGAGAATTAGCAAAGATGCGAGGATTAGCATTTAAGGAATCTCTATTAGAGATTCCTTAAATGCTATTCATGACACATTTAAAAATTGCGATTTAGCAATTTTGGGCCGCTATTTACCGAGAGGTCAGACCTCTCGGTAAATAGCAAAAACTCAGAAAAATGCTTTTAAAAGCATTTTTCTAAGTTGTATGTTGCACACACACATGTCCTTTGGACATGTGTGTGCGCAACACCTGTTCAAATGTGCATTTTAGGGGTGCTACAGGGTGTCCTTTGGACACCCCTGGCACCCTTAAAATCGCTATCTGATTTGCGAGTAGCAAATTGCTACTCGCAAATAAGGGATACTCCCCATTCATTCCTATGGGCCTTTTGGCCCATAGGAATGAATGGGGAGTTATTCCTTTTTTTGCGAGTAGCAAATTGCTACTCGCAAATAGAGAACATGTAGGAATCGCTATTTATTTAGCAATTCCTACATGAATACCGTTTTGCGTGTCCTCAATAGCGAGTCGCTATGATTCGCTATTAGGGCCACGCAAAACGGCCCGTACATGAATCAGGCTGGTTGTTTCCGGTGGGTTATTCCAGATCTCCACTATTTTTAGGGTGTCTAGTGAGGCTCTCAGGTCATAGCCCCATGAGTCAGGTTCCTGTTGGTCATATTGTTTTTTAATTTCTTGCCAACATAAGTTGTTTAAAGATCCAGTTTCCGATAATCTCAATTTCCAGCACCATTTCACTAGAGCTGCTTTCCTCTGGTAGATTTGATTTTGTAGACCAAATTCTAGCCTTATTTGGGTAGGGGCTGCTCCTTTGTATATGTGAAAGACAGTTTTATATATTCTTGTCTGGAGTGCGTTTAGGATAGCTGCTTCTTTCCCATGCCATATTTCCAGTCCATATGAGAGGGATGGTAAGACTTGGGCTGTCATTACTTTTAACAGGTGGTCATATGATGGACATTGCAATTTCTTTTGCAAAACCTTGTAAGCAAAGCTCAGTGCTTGGGCCTTTGCGGTAATTGTTCTTTTATGATCTGTGAGGGACATGTTTTTACTTATTGTAACCCCCAGATATTTATAAGCAGTTGTTTCCTCAATGGGTTTTCCTTTTGTTTGCCAAGTGAAGGATTTTCCACCGGTGCCCGTCAATCTCACCACCTTTGTTTTTTTGATGTTTATTTCCAAACCTTCTCTCTCGAAATAGTCAGTTAGTTCCGATATTACTCTTTGTAGGCCTATTGGGGTTTGGCTTAAAACTACAATGTCATCCGCATATTGGACGCACTGGATGCTTTCATTGGCCGGTTTGGGCGGGTGTCCATTAACATTCTTGAGATGGTCTTTCAAATCGGCCAGATATATATTAAAAAGGCTTGGGGAGAGCACACAGCCTTGTTTAAGGCCATTAATTATTTTTTGTTCAGCAGATATTCTTCTTCCATCACCCAATTTTACCTTGGCCCATGTTCTGCTATATAAAACCATTAATGTTTCCGTTAGTGCCGGTGGGAGACCCATGAGATCCAGTTTTTCCCATAGTCGTTTTCTGGGGACTCGATCGAAGGCGGATTTCAGGTCTATATAGCAGGCTATTAGACCGATCTTCTTTTTCCTTGCTCCTTCGATTAATAAGGACAGGGCTGACAGATTGGTTAAGCAGCCCATGCCTTCCCTAAAACCGGTTTGAAAGTTGGGTATTATATTGTGTTCTTTTATCCATTGTCTTAGTAGAGACAATATGCAAGAAGAAAAAAGCTTTACCTCCACATCGATTAGGGCTATTAGTCTGTAGTTACCAGGGTCCATTCTGCATCCACTTTTGAGGAGAGGGTGGAAGATGTTTCCTTGCCAAGATTCAGGAATCTTTTTTTCCTTATAAATGTGGTTAAATAATGGAGTCAGGTAAGTTGCCCAGAAATCGATGTCATATCTGAATAAGGCATTAGGCATTCCATTTGGGCCAGCTGCTCCCTCCACTTTTAATTTCATTATTAGGCTGGTTAGCTGTTTGGCAGTTGTCAAGGGCGTTTGATCCTCTAAGGCAGTGCCTTCGGGCTGGTACTTTTTCCACTGTCCCAGGGTTCTATCTTTTTGTTCTTGACCTTTTTTTGGGTGGTTTGAAGTTACTGTGTTAATTGGGGGACTCTGGAAGTTATACAAATTATCGATATATGCAGCCCATGTATCTTCACTTATTCCTATGTTATGTTGATCACCAGCTCCTTTCGATAATTTATTTATGATTTTCCAAAATTCTCCACTGTTAGGTAGTTTGCTTGTTCTTAACAGTTCTATCCAGATTTCCTCTATGTAAGATGTTTTTGCTTTTCTGCAATCTTCTTTATATTCTTTCCTCATTTTTTGTATAGCGGTGTGATCTACTTCTTTTCCAAGTCTTTTTTCTGCGGCCATTTTTCTTAACTTTTTTGAAATTTCTCTTTTCTTATCTCTTAGGTTGAGATTATACCACGGATCTTTATTTACTTTGTATCCATAAATAGCTGGAGATTTTACAGCGAATTTTTCTAGTACAAATTTATGTAAATTCTCCCAATTTGTTATGGGTGATTGGTTTATTATGGCGTTCGTGAAATTTACGTGTTCCAGTACTGAGTCCATAATTTCTTTTTTTATATTGCCTTTGCTTTTAATTTTCTTCAATTTGTGTATCTCCGGAATCGCGGTAAGAAATTCTAATTGCATTTTCTCTTCGATGTTTTTCCTCATTATAATCTCTTGTGGGGAATGGTCGCTCTCTGGACGGGTTTGGATTCCGAAATAGTCTATGCTCTTTTTTAATTCATTGCTTATTAAAGTGAAGTCGATTATAGAGTTCGTTTTGCCACTGGTAAAGGTGGTTTTGGCAGGTATATCTCCCTCTGTGTTTCCGTTTAGGATTATTAAACCTAGAGATTCCAGTTTGCCCCAAATATTAGGTGATTTATCCTTGGTCGTATTGGCTTTTATTAGGTTGCTGTTGAAGTCGCCGGAAAGAAATATCTCATGAAATTGATACGTTTTGCGTAGGGATTTTATCAAATTTACTAAAGTTAACGCTTTTTTCTTTTTTGTTGTCTTATCTGGGTGGATATATATATTTATAATTATTAAATTCCATCCTGGACTTTTTTTACTTGCTTTTGACTCGATTTTGACCAGTTGTAACCAATTTTCCCCTACATCGAGCAATTCGGTTTTCCAGTCTAGGTTGTTCGTAATAAAGGTAGACAGGCCAATACTGTGAATTAAACATTGCTTAGGTCCCTGGTCCTTGATGGAGTAGTGGACTTCAGAATGTCTCATTCACTCCTGCTTTCCTCTTTACGTCACTTTCCTCTGTAACCTCTCCTCTGTTAGACAATTACACCATGTTTCTCTCCATTACTTTCTGAACTCCTCCAGCTACACATTTCATATGCCACTTCCTTCATTTTAATTGCTTTCTTTTCACTTTCTACTGCCTGTAATCCTTTTCACCGCCTCCCCTTCACCATCCGCCCTCTTTCGCTCACTCTCTCTATCCCACACGCACGCACACACACAACAACGCTCTCTCTCTCTCTCTCTCTCTCTCTCTCTCTCTCTCGCTCTCTCTCTAGAATTTTCTTTTATTTTGCCAGTGACCATCTTTCACAGAAGTGTGTATCTTTTTCACACTCTTTAACATATAATGGTGATTACAACTGGCACGTAGGTGACCATAGCTATTTGTGCTCTGCCGAGAGTCCAAGGGCTCGATGTGCATGTAGTCTGTACACCTTTATATGGCCCGCTTACAGGCACTGTGAGAAACTTGCACTACCTTTCACCTCCATTCAGGGGCTCTCACTGAATTTTAATGAACACCCTCTATACACCCTGCAACCACCCAGACACCTAGGGGTGACTTAGTCGAGGGTATGCACTATACAACAGCAGTATGTTGCATTAAAAAAATTAACAGGAATAAATCTTGGGAATAAGAAAATACTTTGATGGTTTCAAGAAAAGCGCAACCTGAAATGTAAACAGGGTCAGTATTACTGACAAGGGTTAGATTACGGGTTAGCTTTTATGGTCATTGTTGAGAAATCCATCAGTGCCCTTAAATGTTAAACCCATGTATATATGTAGCCCTGTAGGCACTGGTTCAGGGTCAGTTTTAATATTTTTCCGGGACAGCAAAGAAGACGCACCGTCTTAATAAACTGACCAACAGTAAGTCGATTTTAAAACGAATAATAAAGCATATGAATACATAGTGGCCCTTTTTTGCCAACAGCCCAGGCAGGTGATTCCTCCTAAAGGGCGGTGGGGGGTCACCCCGCCTGCTGCGAGCGTAGCAGAAAAACATAAATAAATAAAATGGCATTTTAAATTGCCACTGGCTCACGCTGTGTACAACGTAAGTTTGAGGGCAGGGGGGTGGGGCTGAATCCTGGGTCAGGATGACTGCTGGGTCTACAGTGTGCATTTCGAATTGGCCGGCTGTCTTGCGACAGCCAGCCCAACATGAGCTCTGTAGACCCAGCAATCCCAGGGATGTGAAACAGGCCCCCAGCCTCAAAAGGAGCGCTGGGTTAGCCTGCTCCAACCAATCCTGGAGCTGCTCTCATGCTGAAAACAGCATGAGAGCAGCAGCTTCAGGATTGGTTCGATTCTTTTTCCACTGGGCAGTAAGGAAGTCCTTTCCTGCTCATGGACAGCAGTATCAGGGAAGAGAAGTGCTGCTCCGTGAGGGGGCAGCATTAATGGTGAGTTGTGCGCCATCGCACCCTACCATAGTTTTGCATTGCTTGCCGCCACTGAACCCAGGGAAGCATCATGGATTTGTATTTAACTTTTAAAATGCGACTGAGCACACCAAGTCAGCACGTTAATGAAAGTCATGCACTTTCAATGTGTAAAGTAGTTTTACCCAATAAATAGATCACCAGATTTTCCTTTATAATCCAGCTAGTTTTAAAGTAAAAAAAATGAGTTTTCTGCCAGCACTACTGGTGTATCAAATAAATTAATAGGTAGGGCTATCCTTGTGTATGCAATAAGACCTTCACAGTGGTGGTGTGGCACAGTGGATTACTTCCTAAATTAGGGTGAAGCTTTAAATTAAGGAAAGCAGGTAGGTCTGTGCCGTGTTTTTGACACGTTTGGTGTTTTTGGTATACTAGCTACCAGTGTGACAACTCCCAGTGTCAGTGGGTGCACGATTTTAAGTTTGGTAAACTTTGTTTTGGGCAATATTTATTTAGGTAGATGAACAAACATGGCTTATAATTAACCTCCGTGGGTAGTTGCGAAAGAAGTTGAGATTTTAAGTTTTTGATTGGATTTTCTCTACTGGGAATTCCTCAAACTCTTTTTTTACTTAGTAGACTTTTTTGCATGCGATAGAGACCATTTACAGAAAATAGGATGTTATGAAGGATGTCCATGCAAATTCTTAAGAACTCCCACAATGTTCTACATTTGAGTGCATTGAAAAGTATTGTTATATTTTCCACTTTTAAGGAAATTGAAAAGTGCTTTTCAGTGTCCTCGTAAGAATTTTGGAGGCTCCGAGCAATACAAATTTGGGGGCCCATGCCTGGAACATTTTGGGGGGCCCATATAGGAGACACATTTGAATTATATTACTCATTTCCTTCTAATTCAATGCCACATAGTGATATGTCTTGCTCAGATTCCAAAAATGAATTCTTAAAATGACACAGGGTACAGAGAGGGAGGTAGAGGTAAGCAGAGCTAGAGCGAGTTTTAGATAAAGAAACAGATAGATAGGTCAAATAGAGGGAGAGTTCACTTTCCTATGGGTCTCCTTGAATGTGGGGACCTTGGGCAAGCGCCCACTTTGCCCATGCTTTAAAACGTCTCTAGACTGTTTTTACAAAAGAGAGTAGAGTCAGGGATTTCACAGGAAGGGAATATTCCCCAATGTAAAGAGAAGCGATATTTCTCGAGGGGAAAGTAACTCCCGAAGGAGATTTAAAAACAAATATCACCGTAATATTTTTTTCTAGAACTAGTTAGGGTTGGGGTCCCGATTTAGAATTGGCGACTGGTAACTCTGTCTCAAACTTGATTGTTTTCTCTTTCACCTTATTTCAAGTGCATACATTCTGTGGTTCTTGTAATGAGGTGGGTGGGATATCCGCCAAATTTGTTACAGAGAACTGTTCCACCAAACTCTAAATCACACCAACAGAATTTAACCCTCAAGATCTACGTATATTTCTGAGTGCAACAATATGGAACTCTTTGAATTTCGATATAAAGAGATCATCTAAGACTAACAGATTTATGCCTGCTCATCATTGGGTAATTTGTTCATTTGCGAATGAGCCTCCTTGTGTTCACTTGTGTGTAGCCAGTATGGGATCCTACTCTGGGGGTAAGGCACATTGTCCTCCCTTATGTTAAATTCTTAAAGAAAGCAAATTATTAGATAATATTACCAAAATGCATAGACCTAAATGATTTCCAGACTGTGGGCTTCTTTACAATGTCCCTATTATGAAACCCTGTAAATCCACAGCCTGTACGTACCAATACCAGGGCATAGGCAACTCTGCCGGGGATTACCAAGCGACCCAGTGGTGTAACAATAGGCCCTGCAGTGTGGGGCCCCCAAGCTCCAGGGGCCCCTCGTGCACAGGCAGCGGGCCCCTGACCTAACTGGTCGGGAGCGTGGGGGGGCCCCCTCCATATACTTTGCAGGAGGGCCCGCTCAAGTTTCGTTACACCACTGGTCAGACCCCTAGAGGTCTTTAGATAATGAGGAATTACAGAAGGAATCAGTAATTCTGATCCTGATCACCCCCCCCTCCCCAGTAAACCTCCTCATGTACCCACTAAATTTCACCAGAACCATCCCTTTTGGCTGATGGAGTGTCCAGATGAAGTCCCTTTACATCCATGAATTTACCATTCTAATACTGTTTTGGCTTAATAGGGATTACCATGTACCTCCGAATGAAGCCCTTTCTGTTAACTCCTGTAATGGTTGGATCATGTGGATTAGCATACCAACTGGAGGATATTGGTGTAATGCAGTAGCTTGATTTCATTGAATAGGCTATGCACTCAAGGTTTCCTATTACTTTTTCACAGGTATGACCGGCATGCAAGTGGTTCAACAACTAGAGAAAGGATACAGAATGCCTCAACCGCCCAACTGCCCCAAGGACTTGTACGACATAATGCTTGAGTGCTGGAACAAAGTCCCAGATGAGAGGCCAACTTTCGAAACGCTGCAGTGGAGGATGGAGGATTTCTTCGAAGTGGATCCTAGCTCCTATGCAGATGCAAGTGCATTTGTGAAATAAGCACTGAGAGGTGTCATCCATTTTGTGATTATGACTTGAACAGAAACTGTGAAATGGGGCTTGGCGTTTCTATCTAAAAGTAAGGAGAAATTTAGTGGTGATAAGGGCAAGTGAAAGTTAAGAACAAGGCCAAGACCTCCTGCCACTGATCAATCAGGGATCCCGCAAGAACATACTTCGGGTTTTAAAAATGATTTCACACTTTGGGACTGCACTGATTTTGGTGGTATTTTCAAGATTTTTAACCTGGTATGTTCCGGAACGGATCGAGAAACTTCGATAGATAATTCTACTTTCTATTACGGCTTCGTTCCCCTTTCACCACTTTTTTTGTTTACAATTTTCAAATGGGTATTAACCAAGATGCTGAAATGCATCATTTCTTTAATATGAAGGAATCACTTACAGATAGTTGGGCCACACAGCAGGACCTGTGCTTTTAAAACATGGCTATCTTTTACTCTCCCGTGACAGTACAAAGGTATTAAATTACACCTACATTTATGTAACAGTAATTATGTTTCACAAGCATTGTCGTTGCACTTTTACTTTTCTTTGAAATTAACTAAGGTTTATGAAGAATATGATTGAAGTTTGAAATCTTTCCTCTGTAATCCTCCTTTCTCGTTCTCTCAACAACTTCCTCTATATGCGCCGCTCAAGATGTGGTATTGTCTGTATCGGTATAATTCTAAATGTCTGTCAATGTAAAGGTAAATGCAAATGACGTCATGGCCAGAGAGCAATATATTTATTTGTAACTATTTCCTGATATGTTATTTATGTTCTATTTTAATCTGACTCTACATTTTCTAGAAACCCACAAATTTTTCAATAAATCCGCTCTTTAATACCTGTATTTTGCAGCGTAAATGTGTATTTCACAATTCGACTCGCGTGGTTTGTTTTATGTTTCTACCTGAGGCATAGCTGCTAAATGAGGACAATTTACTTGTTCTAAGTTGTGTTGCATTTTGTTGAATTTAGGAAATTCACCAGAGTGAGAAATTGAGAAGAAAATATCGGAATTGATGTCTGCTTATTTGTCAGGAATGAAATGGCAAAAGTGGGTTCTCAAAAACCCAGGGCATGCTGCCACATAAACAAGAGCTATCACAATGGAAGCACTGACAAAGCCAATAGATTGTCCTTTTGTTTTGCATAACATTGGTGCGTGGATTGTGAAGTTGTTGGATGTTGAGATGTAAGATTGAGGGCCTCATTCAGTTTCCAGCTGCGTGATGGCTCCTCAGAATATACCACCCGAAAGAGTTTTACAGCGAGCAGGTAGACACCCCATCAAAGCAACTAAATTTCCAGGTAGATTTTATGTAGAAAGCAGATGGCAAATGTGAGTGGAAAAGAACCTGGAATCGGGAACCACATGAGATAATGTACCACATATCTTCCGGTAACTCGTGATGGCTGGTAACCCGGGTAAAGATACAAGCAAAAATCAGTGATTTAGGGCCTGGTATCTCACAATAATGTGGAACAAGGTGTAAGTAAGGCGCTTGTTCTGATTATGAAAATTAGTTACTATTTATTTGTATCTCTTTATGGTTATCAGTTCATTTTGGATTTCCAGAGATGGAAGATGAATGCCTCTGCCTTGCCCTTTAGTACCCCTCGCCCTCTTATAGCTACTCCTGGTAGCCACCCACATCTTCCCACTTTCTTAGCCCTTCAGCAGCAAATATAAGACTGTTAAAGAGTAAAGGGAAGAACTACTAGTGAACCCTGTGATGTCAGTGTGGGTCAAAGGGTATGTGATGTCACTTCAACAACCCCAGTGTTATTGGTGAATAATTTTCGATGTCGATATTCATATACATACTGTAATCCTAGTGTTGGAACACCATCAGGCCTAGAAAATAGGCCTGAAGACTTATGCAAGTCTAGATTGAGGATCCTTTTCTCCACTCCATGTGTGTGCTATGGGCCCCTCTCGGACGCTCCTACTTGGCCCCACCCCCAATGAACGACATCCGCTCACACAGTCATTCAGTTCGGGATGGACCATGAGGGGGTAGCTGCCCCAATATTAATTGGCTCGGACGTGCCTGGCTGCACCAGTGCTTGCTGACATATTCTGAGCTACAGGGTCCCAGCGGCTCAGTACATTCCATCCAATATCCAATAATTAGACTACACAGTCTTACTCACTTACATAGTCCCTCAGCTGCTGGCTGGGTGCTGGATTAGTCTTCAGCCCAGCAGGTCAACCTTGTCCTGCTCTCACTCACTGAGGCTCCTCATCTTTAAGCTGGGTGACACTCGGCGGGTCATCGTGGATACCAGTTCCTAGCTCTGGAGAGCAATGCCTCTCTGGTCCTAAAACCTGAGCATCCCAAATGTCCAAATAGTCACCCACAAGCTCATCACTAGAGGGAGTGTATTCAATACCCCTCCGTGGTGGGCCCCCTTCCACCTTCCGTAACCAGGATATGTTGTGAATAACACTCTCTGATCCGCGGCAAGCTGTGACTATCAATCCCTGAACACTCATGACCACCCAAACCCCTTTCTCAAACAGGGTCCTAAAGTTCCACCTGGGATGGAGATTCTTGATCAGTAATTATTCACATGCTCCCAGGCTCAGGGGTACTGCTCCTCTGTCCCTACTGGCCTGTTCATTGATTTGCTTCCTCCTCTCTTTGTGTTCCTTCCAGGTCCACCGGGACCGGTGTCTACCCTAGCCCAGTGGCAATGCTGTCTTTGACTGGTCTCTGAAAAAGCATCTGCATTTGGGTGCATGGGTGGTGCAGTGAGGCGTATTGCGATACATTTGCAGAAAACAATGTAAGCTCCATTCCAGCTACTTTTGCTGATATGCTGCAATCCTGAGTGCCTTATTCAGAATTCCCATGAACCTTCCCACAGTGCCATTAGCTTGTGGCCACTGTGGAATTACTGCCCCTGAAATGGAGGCCCATTATCAGTTTTGATAATTTCCAGCAGCCCATACTCTACTATCATTTTCTCCAGCACAGGGGGCACATGAGAAAATGTTGTGGTCGCAAATAGTTCAACCATTGGGTAGTTTATCGACCATCACAAGGGTTAAACGACCATCCGGGAAGCTTCCAAAGTCTAGATTTATTTTAGTCCACAGTGTAGTGGGGGATAGGGAGTTTGTGGCTATTGGGAGTGGCACCATGGGGCTCCCCCCCGACCTGACAGGTCATGCAACTCTTCACCGTCTCCTCCACTAGCAAGTCTATACCAGGGAGCCACACTTTTTTGCCTCATCCGGGCTTTAGTTTTTTCAACACCTGGATTCGCCTCATGTACCAACTCCACTACTCGACTCTCCAACAATTTGGGAATCACCATTCGACGCCTCTTCGTGGTTATGACCCCATCCATAGAGCATGTCTCTTGCCCCATTTTCCAGAACTCCAGCAACCAGTGTTTCTCCTCTGCATCCCATTGATTGGCATTCTGCAGGTACAGCTTCGACCCCCTTGCAATGGCCTCTGCCACGAGCATCAAACCATCATTTCTTTCAGTGGCACATCGGACCTCCTCCACTGTTGGTGCCTTTGGGCAGGCCACAGCCACCACCATGTGGGCTAACTAATTCGGCATGTCCACCTCCACCCCTTTCTCCACTGTCTTAGAGGGCTGACATGACAAGAAGCCCACTGGGTTGTCAGTGCCAGGTGTGCACACAAAATTGAATTGGTCCGGCAGTAGCTGTACAGCCCAATGCTCAATCCTCGTGGTGGGTGGAGTGCTGTACACGCAAACAGATTCACCAGCGGCTTATGGCCCACTTAATAGCCAGTGCCTCCCTCTCATTTTGCGAATTGCGTGCTTGTGTCGCTGTTAGAGCTCTACTCGCAAATGTTAAGGGTGCCTACATTGTAGTCTGTTCCTGGATCAAGACTGCACCTAGTCCAACTGGTCTAACATGAACCACCAATTCTGTGGTTCTGTCTGGCTTGAAATACGTCATTGTGGCATCGGTCAACAGTGCCTCTTTAATGTCCTCAAATGCCTTCTTCTCATTCATAGGACCCCACACCTATTTCACACCAGACTTTTTGAGAGCTCTCAAAGGTTTGGACAGTGTTATTAAATGCAGTAAAAACCTTGCACAATGTCAAAGTCAAAATAGTTACTTTATTCGGTTAAAATTTAAAAGCATCAAAGTGCACATCACATGGCATAAGACATTAAAACATTTCACATTCATTCCAATTCATGCCCCTTTCACAGGTTCACCATGAGACATCAAACAATTAGGCATTCCTACCAATCAAAAACATTCCTTGGTATAAATAAATAATATTAAAAGCTTGTCCTGATCTAATATGCACTATTTACAACAATTTTGTGGAAAGTAGATTAAAATTTAACAGAGTCCACACTGTATTACTATTAGTCTATTCTTACACCTAATTGCACCACTGATATAACTTGCAACCCCAAAACAGACTACTGGAGATGCCAACTTTTGTAAAAAGGACAATGCTGGCCTAACTTGCTCAAAATTATGCCCTCTTAAGAGTGGAATGATAAATTTCATGCGTAACGAGACATAAAATTAGCAGAAAAAGTTCATATGTAGGGTATGCTGTTCCGAGAAGTTGTCACATGGACAGGGACCCAACGTCCCTTCTTCAAAATACCCTTTTGGAAAGGCTAGTAGCCAGGGCACCATATTGTGCTTAAATCTGATTAAAGCAAATAAGTGGTACGGTTTGTTTATATATGTTAAATATGGTTGCAACTGGCTACCTAGACTCAGCATGACAAAACTCCTCACAGTGGGTTTGGCAAATTCCCTTTCCTCCCTTATAGACATCGATCTATCCAAGAATTGCTGCTTTAATCCTCTAATAGCTGACTTACCAAGCACTCTAGGGCTTAGGAATAAGTCAGGACAACCGAGGGATTCCATTTGGGTCTTAATATAATGGAACCAAGGTATGTCTAAGCCTTTGTCCAAGGAAACGCAATCTTGGTTGGTCAACTGGTTAAGGTTGGGGGGCGGCTGTGCCCAAATTCTCAGCCAGCATAATAAGGGGGCAACCTCAATCTGATCCAAGATAAAACAAGCTCCAAAGTCCCCATGAATATTAAAAATTGGGGTAGAAGCCGGGACAGACAGTAGCCTACGAAAAAAATTATTTTCAACTGCCTGGATTTCCCCAGTCTCTATATACCCCCATACATCACTCCCATAAGTTGCCATAGGAATGCACTTAGCATTATAAATCTTCATGAGGGCCGGGAGCGGTTTGGAGCCAATTAGTCTAGAGAACTCCAAGATAGCCCCAGAGGCTCTAGCTAAGGTGTTCCTTTTGTGGATACGCTGCGTAAACCACGAGCGTCTTTCATCAAATAGAACACCTAAATAGGGGAAGGCGGGGACTTTTGTAAGTTCCATCCCCTTACAAAAAATGTTGCCTTCCTTGCTCTAACAGTACCAATAGACATTGAGTGTGACTTCCTAAGGTTTGTGAATAAATCTAGAGAGACCATAAAATCAATAAAGCAATCTAAAAGAGATTGCAGCCCTCGCGGCGTCCTTGCCACCAGAACCGCATCATCGGCATAGAGTAAAGCAGGGATCAATTTTGAACCGACTTTTGGGACATTTTTGCAAGAGGAAGACAGGGCGTCACCAAGTTTATTGAAATAAAGTGTAAACAACAGAGGAGCTAAAATGCACCCCTGTCGCACCCCTCTCGACAGCCCATGCTTCAGTTAAGCCGACAGCCCATGCTTCAGTTAAGCCACCATTCTCGTTATAGCGGACAGCGGCTGTGGTATTTTCATGAATGGCCGCCAAGTAAGAGATCAGGTCTGGTTCAATACCAATGCTATAAAGGGACGCCCAAAGTTTTGATCTATTTACAAGGTCGAAAACTGTGGTTAGGTCCATAAAAGCCAAATGGAGATTCCCGCGCTTTGCGACCGTGTACTACCCTATTACTAGGTGTAAATTAAGACATTGTCCCGTTGTACCCTTACCCTGTCTAAATCCATATTGAGATCAGAGATGATGCTGTTTTTATCTAACCAATCTATTAAGCGGGCAAGGACAACTTTCCCCATTAGTTTGGCTGCGGAATCCAAGAGTGAAATCAGTCTATAACAGGCCGGGTCATCTCTTGAGCCCTTTTTAAAAATCTGAATGATTACCGCCTTCGCCCAAGACGGGGGAAAGCCAAACCGGGTTGCAGCATTAAAAACAGAAGTTAAGATTTTAGCCAAAAAAATAGGATCTGCCCTGTAAAGGTCAGCCGGCACCCCGTCAGGGCCTGGTGCCTCACCCTTGATGTTGACGTGATTGCCTCAGTGACTTCGTCCAATGTGAAAGACAGGGCATTTGAAACACAAACTGTGTCTCCTGGTCAACTGATATTTCCCTGTCTCGAGTCACTGTATATGCCCCCAAAATGCTGAACCCACCACTCTGGTGAGATTAGACAATCACTGACAGAGTTAGTGGATTCATCAAAGATGGGGCTATTTACCACCGTCCAAAATCTAGTGCTGTTAGCCAAAACACTCGCTTGGCTAAGTTCATCCCATGCCATCTCTCTTAACTGTGACTTTCTTTTTTGTACTGCCATTTTGTAAGCCCTCCTAGTTTGCTTCACCCTGCCAGGGTCCCTTGGATTCGCATTAAGCTCCTCCAAGAGCACCCTGTGCGCATTAACACAGATTTGGCCAAACAATTTTTTATGTTTCTTGGGCCTTAATTTGCAGGGGACTGTCAAATTTGCCGCTACCTGCCTGGTAATGCGGTCAAATGCACCAAAGGTTGTTAATGGGTCGGAGTTCTTGTCCATACAAACTCCAAACTCCTCCGCACAGTCTTTATGTAGATTTTCAAAAAAAACTATCTGGGGTAATTACCTCCCATTTTAGCCTGGGAGCATGATCTTTTGGAGCAATATTGGAGTTAGTTATATGAACCAGGGGTTTGACCTTCTCTGTGACACAGATGTTAATAACCAAAGTCAAAGGGTTATGGTGACTCAGGCAACTACGGGCTACACAAAACGTGCCTAGTAAATCCTTCAATAGTCCTGAGACTAAAATGTAATCAATAATACTTGATACACCTTGGTCCGTATATGTGCAAATTGGAGATAAAACGTCTGACTGGACAGGGCAGATCAGATTATGGGCCAGAGTATGAATGTTCAAAATGAGTTAGCCCCTGCGGGCCATACTCCTCTTCTAGTCTTGACATGCAATTAATAGGACAAACATGAACATTAAAACCACCAAGGGTTAATAAATGGTAGGACGCATCAGTCTTAGCCCCATGGTCATCCAAAAAGGCAGCAAGAAGTCTTAAGTGCTCAAGCTCATCACTTCTCGTAAAGGAATTATAAAAATTAACCACTAAAAAAACTAGGTACATTTTTCCCTGTTAGTTCGACTGCTAAAATGTAGGGTGAGCACGTATCAATTAACTTTGCCCTATACAGTAATTTTAAACTAATTAGCAGCAAAAGTCCCCCACTAGGTCTCCCCATTCTAGATGAGACCGCATATTTACAAAATGACAAGAACCCATCCAGGAAGTAGAGTTCTTTTGGGTCCCATGTTTCCTGCAGGGCAATGAGGTGGTGACTAGCAAGGAAAAGTTCCCAGTTTATGTCCCTCCTTTTAGATCGAAGACCTGCTATATTCCATGATAGGATTTCAAATCCGGGAACACAGGATAGATGCCGGGTGGAATTAGATTCAGTGGATCCCTGGGTAAAGGGACCAGGCTCTCCAAAAGAAATTATAATAGGAGGTGATGTATTAGTTATAGGAAGAAATTGTCCTCCTCTTCAATATCCCCCTTAACTAATGTGTCCACTGAAACTAATTGGGTTTCCGATAATCAACCCTGTTCATCTAAATTAGATAAGGCCTCAAATCTGTTTAAGACAGGGATACAAGGGGCGAGCTCCATCTGAGGTCTCACTGAGGGCCTATAAAAATAGCCCAAGGGAAGGGCAACAATAGAAGTAGCAGACAGTGGGAAGGGATCATAAGTTTTAAGAATCGTTTGGGCAACTATGGGCCTTCGAAAATGTACAATAACACAATCCCCCCCTATGTTTTTTTGTGATCGCCCCACCCATGCAATTCTGCGCACCATCAAAATATTGTCACTTAAGGCCACCCTGAACCCTTTAAATCTAAATAACCAATCCACTGTTTTATTTCTTAATTGGGTCCAGGATTCTGGTTGATCGGGTCTCAGCGGCGGAACACCGGCCAAGACCACAACCAGAGGACAAGCCGCCGGCGGAAAATCTAAGATGTCTCGCGCAGGCTTAGTGGGCGCGTTATTGGTAGTGCTCAGTCCCTCGCACGAACCCTAAGAAGCAACGGTTAAAACCCTAGGTGGCTCCTTCGGGATGTGGAAATTCTAGCCTCCCAAACAAGGAAAGGTTGCCTGCCTGCCCCCTATGCCTTGAAGTGCTGCGCTCGGTTGGGGGAAAATCCCCCCGGGATTTAAACTTGCATGCTGGGGTTGCGAGCTTGCTATGCATGTTTGTTCATTAGGGTTATTAGCTACCCCGTGGGTCGTGACCTGATTTTGACCCCCAATGTAGCCACTACTCCTGGACAATACTGATACCCCGTGTTCCGGGCCTCCCCCTACAATCCTCGCAACATCAGTATTTGGCCTCGCCTCAACATTTTTTTTTTTTATTTGTATTTATTATTTTGCAGAGAAAAAAGAAGAAAGCAAAGAAAATAAACAATCGACAATCCCGCATAGTTCCCCCCGCAGGGGGCACTGTAATAAGCATAAGAGGAGGCAAAGGGAGGCAACATAGTATGTCCTTAAAGTTCAGCTGGAAGAGTCAATGTTTGCTGATGAACAGAAGGGAAAACGAGATCAGGCCTCTACTCGGTCAGCCGACCGGTAGTAGCCCTGCAAGGGCTGCATAAGGCGTAGAAAATCTGACAGCCTCCACAGGCCATGCGGTGTCGCAACAGGTAACAAACCCAACTAAACTGCCCCTGGTACGCTTTGCCGGCGGTTCCCCAGGTCCACCCTTTATATTATGATCTGTGTTATGATCCAACCCTTGTAAACATACCCTGACCATCCCTTCAATGACTTTTGGTGGCATTTTGGATCTCATAGCGCGGTCACCTTGGGCCGTCCGGGCTGTAATGGGTGAGTGGGGTTGGGCTTGGGGCGGTGTTTGGGCAACAGGGAAATCAGAATTCAGTGAAAGGGATTAACCCCCTATATCGCCCGGAACACTCAATCTTGAAGAAGGACGCTGGGATCTGTAGTTCTGCCCGGCTCGCGATGTCCGCTCCCACCTGGGACCATCGCTACAGGCTGCCCAGCTGACTCGTCTGGTGGTGGGCGGCAAGGGTCAACAACTTCCCAGGTACGTTCTGCCAGTAGAAAGAAGAAAGGACTCCAGCGCTGCGGGAGCCCAGCGATGATTTAAGCACCTCCTGGCACGCTTAGCATTGCGTGGTATGGGCAGCGTAAGCGGCGTTTCCTCTGCCGCAAAGGACGCTGGGATCTGTAGTTCTGCCCAGCTCGCAATGTCTGCTCCCACCTGGGACCGTCGCTACAGGCTGCCCAGCTGACTCATCTGGCGGTGGGCAGCAAGGGTCAACAGCTTCCCAGGTACGTTCTGCCAGAAGAAAGAAAAAATGTCACTATCCCCAGGAAACTCCATACTTCCATAGGGTTCTTTGTGGCGTGTGCCAATTGGATGGCTGCTGACTTTTGAGGTCTACCTGCAAACCCTCCCTCGAAGATAAATCCAAACAACTCAATTTGAGGCTCGAAAAATCAACGTTTGTCTTTGTGGAGCATCAGCCCTGCATTACTCAGCCTCTATATTGTTGCTTTGAGCCACCTACAATGTTATGCCACAGTGGACGAATAGATCAGAATATCATCACTGATATTAAGGACCCCTTCAAGCCCCAACAGTGTTTCCTTGATGGCATTTTGAAACACTTTGTCGACCGGCAAAATCCCAAAACTCAGTCTCTTATATTGCCTTAATCCAAGATGCGTTAAAATGGTGGTTATGTAATGGCTGCCCGGGTGCAGTTCTAGTTGGTGATAACCTGTATTTAAATCCAATTTAGAAAACGACCTGGCTCCATTGAGGTACGCAATGATATCATGATATCATCCACTGTCTGGGTGAAGTGGCGTTTCCAACGGATGACACGGTTGGTCAGCCTCATATCACACAGTCTTATCGCCCATGGCTGCTTGGGCTTTTCCATGATCACCAGTGGAAGACACCCATGGAGTGGGTCCTGACACTCTTTCGAAAACGTCCATACTTTCAGGTTTTTCCAGTTCTGCCTCCAACTGAGCTCTCAGATGAAATGGTTTGCATCTGTGTTGCAGTGCGATGGCCTGAACAGTAGTGTCAATGGTTAGCTTTACTGGGACCCACTTTTGACACCCACTCCTTTGAATAGCTGTGGAAACGCATCCAGGACGCGATCCACTCTCAAGTCATGAAACACCTTTGCGAAAAACACCAATCCCAAGTCTTGAGACATGCTGTAGCCTAGCAATATGCCTTGACCCTCCTTGGTCACGTGGAACAACGTCATGACCTCTCAGACCCCATGCTTTACTGCCACATCCATGGCTTTCAGAAGTGGAAAAGGCTCTGTGCCACCATTCACATAGATCATGGTGTGGGACAGCTGCAGCACCGGTCTAGGACAGCCACAGCACCAGTCTGGAACACAGTCTCAGGTACTGCTGTTGGTCAATGACATAAACTAATGGCCCAGTGTCAATTAGAGAACGCACCTTCGTGCTCATGATTTTACCATCACACATTGGCTGGGGACGTCTCCTGCTCTGTCTCGGTGATGCAAATGAAATGAGGAGTGCCTATTCATTAGGATCCTTCCTCTCAGGTTGATCTTTGTTCTTTCTTTCACATTTCTCTATGTCCGGCATCGAAGTATCATCCATAGACAGTTGCCTCATGACTCTCAATGGAGGTCTGCGGCCACTGGCTCAGCACCCTCTGTTACTGCTTCGACACATCCTGGTGAAGTGATTCTGCCTATGGCATGCCAAGTACGTGCGTCCGGTTCCAGGGCATCTCTCAGCAAGGTGAGCTTCCCATCCCCAGTTTTCACATGACGCATCCATGCCCAACCTACCTCTGACCCTCTGAAGTGCTGTTCGAGCGCATAGTACGTCGTTGAATTCCACTTTGACCTGTACTCCCCCCGCTTCCTGAGGGCTGTCCCATTCCTCGATGGAGGGCCGCTTCCACCTCGTCTGCTCTGGCGCTGGATAGATCACACATGTGTGCCATTACTAAAATGTCCTCACGCTTGATCCCTCGTTGAGAGAGAATCAGCCTCCTTAGGGTCACTGATCTGTATATTCTGTGCCTTGACCTCCTTGGGTTGATCATCATCAGTGCTGTTGCTTTGCCGTGCCCTGAGGCGGGCATAGAAGGAATCCATGGACTCCCCCTCGCTTTGCCTGGCCTGTCGCAGCTAGAATCTTTAACACCTTGAATGCTACAGCAATTCCCCCCCGGTGCTGGTGTTCCTTAAATCCCATTGTTCATGACAAGCTCAGCACTTCATGAGCACACAAGCAGTGTACTGCATGACGAGCTGAGCTCGTCATGAGCATGGAAGGGGTTAAAAATTGGGGTTTGCCTGTGGATCAAAATGCGCATTGAATACCATTATTGCAGTGTCGTAATCCCCAACACTGCCAGTGTTCGAGAGATGCTCAAAAGTTTGTATATCTCATCCCGACAAAATGTAGCAGCAGATATCTTTTTGCTTCATTGTCCCTCTCCATTGTGGTCCTGAAATAGTGCTCTAATCGTCCTACTCAAGTCTTTCACCTCATTGCCGCAGTTGCTGGGTCTGCCAACTTCTTGAACGGGGCCAACGTGCCCACTGACGTATCAGTGCTTGTGCCACCTCCTACTGCGGCCTCTGGAGGACCCTGACTCGCTCTCTGACCCCCTGCGCCTGGGCACCATCTGCTATCCTCTAAACAGGGCCATCGAGTAACACTCACAGGGCATGTATTTGTTGGTCACACTGCTGCCTTGCTATAGGCCTCTCTGATGGGTCTTGTGGCAAAGTCTGCTATTCCCCTTGATGCGCTACTGCTGCGGCAGTCCTAGTCCCTTATATCGCAGGGACTCTCCACTTTACTTGTTTATTACTACTTCCTTCTTTTCCTCTTTTTTCACTCTCTTTGATTTGTGCTGATTATCTCACATTGTCCATCAGCCTGCTTTTGGGGCCTCCTCACCTACTTGTATGCCTCGCAGGTCACCTTTGTGTCTTGAGCTAGCACATGGGCGTAGGAACTGTGGGGGACGCGGGGGACATATCCCCCCCAGATTTTGGAGTGGGGGGGACGCAGGGGACAAGGGTGGGTCTCCCTTCTGAGAGGGAGATTAGCAGGCCTGTAGCTCACGAAAAAAAGTGCGAGCGGAGCTGCGTGACCTAATGGCCCTGCACTTGACCTGGCGCCTCTCCAGTTACCGGTCTGTGAGCCGCCAATGATCCGATAGTCACAGCATAAGGTGACGTCAGAGGCCACTCGGCCCCCTGCCTCTGCCCTTTTCAACTCTTTGTGTGGCACAGCACCCTGAGGCTCCGGGAATTATTTATTTCTCACCTCAGCTGCCTGTAACCAGTGGGGAAGCACCCAGAGCATCGGTGTCAAAACACCACGACTTTGACATCGCATCGTCGTTCAAATCGCAAGCTTTTAGTACGCATGCTAAGACTGCGCGATGTCATTAACATCGCATGCAATTACAATGCATGCGATGTTAATGGCATTACAGTGCAAAGCGGTGGTTATCTTTGGCAAATACAGCGGATTAAGCGGTGGTTTATGCAGCGGATTAAGTGGTGGTTTTATATTTGGCAAATGCAGTGGTTTATAAAAGGGGTTTTATTATAAAAGACCGGGATTATAAAAAGGGTTTTGCCGTTTTGCCATATAAAAATGCTGCGGATTTTACAAGGGTTTTTGGCAAAACGGGATTTGTATGCGATGTTGATGGCAAAACGGGATATTAAAAACATCAGTCACATGCCATTTAAAAATGCATACTGGATGGATGGGTGTATGGGTGAATGGATGCATGGGTGCATGGATGGATGCATGAATGATTAATGGATGGATGCATGATGGGTGGATGGTGGCTTGATGGCTGGGATGAATGGGTGTATGGGTGAATGGATGCATGGGTGCATGTATGGGTGCTGGGTAGGTGGAGTGGGTGGGTGGGTGGATTAATGGATGGATGCATAATGGATGGATGGGTGTATGGTGCCCGGATTACTGGGATGGATGGGTGTATGGGTGAATGACGAGGGCAACAGAGGGCAGAAGGCCACAAAAAACGAGGGCAACATAAGGCAGAAGGGCACGCAAAAATGAGGCAAACAGAGGGCAGAAGGCCACAAAAAAAACGAGGAAAACATAGGGCAGAAGGGCACGAAAAACGAGTGGAACAGAGGGCAAAGGGGCACGAAAAACGAGGCAAACAGAGGGCAGAAGGCCACAAAAAAACGAGGGAAACATAGGGCAGAAGGGCACGAAAAAAGAGGGCAACAGAGGGCAGAAGGCCACAAAAAACGAGGGCAACATAAGGCAGAAGGGCACGCAAAAACGAGGCACACAGAGGGCAGAAGGCCACAAAAAAACGAGGGAAACATAGGGCAGAAGGGCACGAAAAACGAGTGGAACAGAGGGCAAAGGGGCACGAAAAATGAGGCAAACAGAGGGCAGAAGGCCACAAAAAAACAAGGGAAACATAGGGCAGAAGGGCACGAAAAAAGAGGGCAACAGAGGGCAGGAGGCCACAAAAAACCAGGGCAACATAAGGCAGAAGGGCACGCAAAAACGAGGCAAACAGAGGGCAGAAGGCCACAAAAAACGAGGGAAACATAGGGCAGAAGGGTACGAAAAATGATGCAAACAGAGGGCAGAAGATGCAAAATGGATGGATGGGTGTATGGTGCCCGGATGGATGGGATGGATGGATGGATGGTTGTATGGGTGAATGACAAGGGCAATAGAGGGCAGAAGGCCACAAAAAACGAGGGCAACATACGGCAGAAGGGCACGAAAAACGAGGGCAACAGAGGGCATAAGGCCACAAAAAACGAGGGCAACATAAGGCAGAAGGGCACGCAAAAACGAGGCAAACAGAGGGCAGAAGGCCACAAAAAACGAGGGCAACATAAGGCAGAAGGGCACGCAAAAACGTTGTCAAGACGTGCTAAGTATAGTCGCCGATATGACACGCGATCCTATTACATGGCCACATTTGCGTCGCAACTACGTGCGATGTGAAAATGGCTGGTGTAACTGCCTTTACGATGTAATTGCCACAATGCGAACGCCCGTGATGACGTTGAGGCCAATGGATCGTCATACAACCTAGCCAGTGGCAGTGCACTGATTGATTTGCTGACCTCGGACTCCTCGCCCCCGTGTCTGTTGCCGGCTTGAAGACGGAAGGGCTGCAGCAGCACGCTCCCACTAAGTGTGAGGTCCCTCCTGCGTGAGTACCTATCCCATTGAAGTGACTGACTTTTGGTTCGGTTAACTTGTAAGTAAAGCCAAGGGCTGTTACACTGCATTCATCTGTCGGTCTGTTGTACTCGTTTTTCCCCCTCCCTCCTTCTTGCTTTCTCGTTGCACCTCTCCCTCTCTTCTGTTCTTTGACTCCAATTTTAGTTTGCTATTTGCTGAACTTTGATTTTACCTGACATTGACATGTGATCAACCAGGTGTGACATGACAGTGAAATGTTGTGCTCCCCAGTTTTAGGATTCCAGTGGCTCTGCCTAAAACCCATACCCTCCTCTTGTGTAAAGCAGACTCAGCTCCAGTGCGCTGGCCAGCAATGACATTCCACAACAAGGGAAATGGAAGACCCATGGCTTGACCACTGTGTATCTAATGATATTATAGAGTACGCTGATAACATTAATGGTAAGCTACATTTATTCAGGCAGAACCACTCTGAACCCGGAGAAAAATATGAGGGCCTTTTTTGCAGGCGCGGCAAGTGTAAACTGAGTTGCCTCATTATCGGTGCTTTAAATGGGAAAAAATAAGTGCAGGTACTCATTAAAATTAGTTAGAGGTGTGGGAAAGGGGCGGGGCTAAAGGTAAGATATGATGATACATAATGACCTCTATATCAGTTACAGCACATATCAAAACGCATAAGGAATGCGTTTATGTTGAAAAAAACACATCTTTATTTCATTGGTAGACTAGTGTTGATTATGGCATCTGTTGGGACGTTCATTTATCTTATATAAATAACGTTATAGAATGTTCTGCTGATTGGATTGTTTGAGAGCTGTTCTTCACACGTTACTATTTCCACCTGCGTTTGGGCCCTCACGATGTTAATACTTGAATAAACATCATTTATCCACTTTACATCTTCGTTTCCTGCTTCAACAGAGGGGCACACAAAGGAAAGCAGCCTTTGTGCTGAACTAAAAGGTGAAAAAAACATCTTTGGGAAGGTAGAGGATTGTTTGGCGCTGCTGCTCGTGCACTTCCCTAAATCGGCAGGATTAATGACTGGCAGCCCCAGCCCATTTCACATGCCTGATGGAGGAACACTTTAAGCTGATAGCCGTTGCGCACCTGATCAACAGTGCAGGGTCGGTTTAGACCCTGTACTGTTGATCACAGCATGACACATGGCAAGCCCTCTCAGACCTCTGTAGTGGGGCCATTCAATTGAGCACTGCTGGAATCTCCAGCAGCGACTCTGCAAACGGCCTTTCATGCGCTCTGTGACTTGCAAGCTCCTCGTAAGCAAAGCGGCGTCTGCCCTGAGCTGGAGGAGTCACTGAACCTGAGCCTGCTGTGCTCTCAATGAGGGTACCGGTGCTCTTCCCTCAACTAAGAAAAGTGCCGGTACTGGCGGACAGAAAATTCGGAAGTGCCGGTACTCAGTACCGGTGAGTACCGGCCCATTTAAAGCACTGCCCATTATCAAATCTTTTACCATTAATGGCCTGACAGTGTTCCCAAATTAAAAATTGATTTTCCCACTTAAGCCGCTTGTGTTTGTGATTCACAAAAAGTGCAAGAGATTTACTCACACTCTTGAACCAGCATTTGAAATGTGTGTAGCCCTTATGACCTTACTGCACCAGTCGGTGACTGTCCACCTTTAGAAGTGTCAGCCCTGCTAGGGCATCTTCTTGATAAAACATGTGCCAAGTGCCACATGCCCTCTGAGCTTTCTGTTTGTGTTTGTATGTGACAGCTGTGGGTCATCTTGAATTAGGGACACTCAAGTGGGATTTCAGGAAAAAGTATGCTTTTGAACACTGTACAAATTAGATTTTCAGCTAAGTGACTTTAAATTTTTACTCACTCCCTTACATATTTTGGGTGCAAGGGCAGGCTATGGCAGAGTACCGGTGGACTATAGGCTAGAGGTTACCTGCACCATGTTTGAGCCTTCGTGCAGCTCACACACACTCACACTCTCTCCTAGTTCTGTGTTTCACAATTCTCTATTGCTCTTAAAACTATGTGGAGTTTTACACCTGATGGTATCTCGGCTCAGGATACTGCTAGTGAAGTTTTTGTCTCAAGTCCCTCAGTTTCATTTCTTTGTACTTGTCACCATTTAGATACTGAGCAGGATGATATTAGTACCACATTTGAGTAGCCAGTACATCTTCCAAGTCCACTACTTTCCTGCCTTTCTTAATATTTCTCTTCATAACTATGCGATTGTATACATTTAACGCGCGTACGGTCTCTCACAATGGGCGATTTGTATAGGGCCACTGGAAAGTCCACAAGATTGTCCCTGTCCCCCCCAGAAATTTTGTGTCTCCTACGCCCATGAGCTAACACTCTCTTTGCTGATTGCTGCAGCCTATCAACTCTCCCTCTCTGGCGCGCTGCATCAGCTGAGGTGCACAGAGACTCCACCTCCTCACGCCACGCAGAGCCATAGCCACTAATCTGATCAACGCAGGTGTTACACAATACCCATCACAGTTCCAACATGGTCTCCCCACCACCGTCATCGCCATTGTGCTAGGGGCCCTGGCGCAGGAAGCTCCCCCTTTATTTATTGGCTCAGCCATGCCCGGCCGCACCAGTGCGTGCTGATGTATTCTGAGCTAGGGGGACCCCACAGTTGAAGTACATCAGAGTTCTTCAATCTGTGGGGCATGCCCGCCTTGGGGGGAGGGGAGGGCGCAACACCATCTCGGAGGGGGGGAGGGGGGATGCACACTCCACCCTAAAAGCTTACCTTTGTTCATCTCCCACTGTCCCACGTCGCAAGTCTTCACCCATTTCAAATGGGGATTATTTATTGGAGAACTTTAGTAACAGAGGGTTGAAGGGGAAATCGATGGAGCACGACTTGCCCGTGCTTTTGTCATGTTAAGAGCTATCGAGTTAACCGTCCCAGGAGGGGGTTAATTCATAAAGCTGAAATGCTTCAGCTGTAGTGGGAGGCAGGAAGTCTCCTCTGCTAAAACCGAAAGCAAACGAACAGACAGTCCTGTTCCTTTGCATTGGATTTCATAGCAGAGAAGAATCATTGCCTCCCACTGCAGCTGAAATTACTATCTGTTCCTTGCTTTCAGTTTTAGCAGAGGATACTTTCTGCCTCCCACTGCAGCTGAAGCATTTGAGCTCTACTAATTTAACCCTGTCCTGGAAGGGTTAGCTCTTCCCAGAATTTGAATTTGAATTTAAGGGTATTTGTTGAGCGCTCGTTTACCAGGCGGTTTCATGGCGCTGTTGAGGAGGAATCCTAAGTTGGATGGCAAGGCGGTTTAGATATTAAAAGCCTGTGAAAACAGAATAGTTTTCAGAGTGCTATGAAACTCCAGATAGGAAATTATCGATCTCATTGGGAGAGGTAAAGAGTTCCAAAATTGCGGAGCAAGGACAGAGAACTTAGAGCCTCCCATTCTGCTCTTCTTGAACCTGGGCACCACCAAGAGGGACAAAGAGGAGGAACGCAGTTGTCTGCTGGGGATGCAGGGTTTGATTTTGGACTTAATAAAAGAAGGAGCTGTTCCCGCGAGGGCCTGAAACGTGATACATCCCATCTTAAAAAGAGTCCTTTCTTTGATAGGAAGCCAATGAAGGGATATTAGAAAGTGAGAAATGTGATGTGATTTAGGTAGGCCATAGACCAAGCGGGCAGCTTGGTTCTGCACCAATTGGAGTCGCCGGAAGGCGTAGGCGGGGCTCCATTGTACAGAACGTTGCCGTAATCTAAACGGGAAAGGACCATAGCCATAAGGATCAGTTTAAGAGCTGAAAAGGAAAAGAACCGTGACATTTTTCAAATAGTGCGCAAAATAAAGAAGCAAGAGGAGACCACCGTGCTAATCTGGGAGTGTAGGGTGGGATGTTGATTGAGCGTAATCCCCAGTGTCTTAACAGAGGGGGAAGGAGAGGGGGAGGACCAAAAGAGGGGGGGGGGGCAAAAAATAGAAGACCAAGGGTTGAGTTTACCACCAGTGAGGAGAAGCTCAGTCTTATCAGAGTTGAGCTTGAGATGGTTAAAGCTCATCCAATCCCTGATAAAGACCATCACCGACTGGAAATTGTGTATAGAGTCAGGAGAATCGGAGAGGTTAAAAATGAGCTGGAGGTCATCGGCGTAATTAAACACCGTGACCTCCATCCTCTGCAGGGCAGAAATAAGTGGAAAGATATACAAATTAAAAAAGAAGAGGGGAGAGAGAAGATCCCTGGGGGACGCCACATTGTACCTTGCGAGCGGGGGAGGAAAAGTCCGCCAAATGGACTGCCTGTGAGCGGTCGCTCAAAAATGAGCTGAGCCAGGCCAGGGCCGAACCTCCAATGCCTGCCGCCTTGACACGAGAGAGAAGGATGGTGTGGTCCACCGTGTCGAAGGCGGCCGACAAGTCAAGGAGAACCAGTGCTTGAGGGAGATTAGCATCTAGGCCCTCTTTAAGTGTATCCATGATGGAGACCACCACTTTTTTGGTGGAATGGAGAGGGCGGAACCCTGCTTGGCACGGTGCAAGGTAGCCACTATCCTCGATAAAGGAACTGAGGATTTTAGTGGCGTGGCGTTCAAGAACTTTGGCCAAGTAAGGGAGAATGGAAATAGGCCGATAGTTTGCTAACGCTGTTGAGTCTGCACCTGGTTTCTTTAAGATAGGGATGATAGTGGCAGATTTGTGACATGGAGGGACAATTCCGGACTTGAGGGTCTCATTGAAAAAAAATAAGAGGGGGTGAAGGGCAGGTCAGGAAGATATCACGCAAGATGTAAGCCGGTGCAAATGTCGGAAGGGGATCCAGACTTGACGCAGGGGAGCAAAGAGAGAAAAGTTTCTTTAGACAAAGGAGTTATGTGATCTAGGTGATTGGTGTTGAGTGGTGGGTCAGGGTTTAAAAAGGCAGGGGAAGGAAGGGGAATGTTGGCCTTAATGTCTGCAATTTTATTAATAAAAAAATTATTCAGCGAGTCACACAGGGGCTGGGAAGGTACAGGCTTAGAAGTGGTCCTGTCCGAAGAGGCTAATTCAAAGACTGTGGCGAAGATTTCTCTAGGTTGGTTCTCTGCCCGGAGGATCTTGTTGGAGAAATAATTGGTTTTAGCGTCTAGGATGGCTTTCTTGTACTCAGCCTGGATGGAGGAGTACAGTGATTTAGAGGCAGTGCAATAAGTACGTCGCCAAGCGCGCTCTGCTCGGCGGGCAGCCAGTTTTTTCTCCTTGAGCTCCGGGCTGAACCATTTGTTAATGTCGTGGGCGCACCTAACCCTAATGCGCCTTAGGGGGGCCACCTGATCACAGGCATTGGACAGCCATTTATTTAAGGTCTCTGCTTGAAGCGGTGTGGAAAGTTCCTCTATAGCTGGACTAGAGGCTAAAAGAGAGGAGAAAGGAGACAACGTTTCTTTTAAAATTACACAGGCCAGCGCACATCACCCACAGGGCTAAAAGGGCTTCAAGTTGCCGAAAGAAAAATGCCAGCCGGCCATGTGTTGTTTAAACAGCCTGCAAATTGCTTGTATTGACACTAAATATGGTTTTAAATAAAGAAGTATCTATTCATTTGTAATGTGACTTTTCTGTCTTTGTTCCTTTTTATTATCAGTCATGGATCATTCAGGCAGGCCTAGAACACAATTAAAAGTGCTTTCTATTTATATTTGCAGTTCAAAGTATGCACAGACAAGTGCTGACAATACAGCTTCAGGTGACTGCTTATTTGTGTACCGCCTGGCACATTAAAATAATGAGCTGGCAACCCTAATCATAAAACTGGAAGTTTGTTGCAAGATCAGCACATTTATTTCCTCCACCCTGATCCCCGATTAATGCCATAATAGCAAGAGTTTAACATATCTGAAACTCTACGGTGCCATCAATAACATGCTGAGTTACTTCAAGTGTCTGGGAATGCACCTTGTATTCAGACAACTCGCTCCTCATTCTCTCCCTTCACTTTCATGCTCACCCTGCACTCACAGCGATCACAATGCCCTCACACTGATCCTGATGCAGTCACACCATTCACCCCCTTACCATGCACTCACAGCGATCACTCTGCACTCACTATGCACTTGTGCTGTTCACCCTTTACCTCACCCTTCAGTCACACGAGCACACTACTCCACCTGCACTCATGTGACACTTCACTCACCTGTCCCCCTCACTGCTCAATTTGCAGTCTCACTCAAATAAGCCCATCACTTACCATACATTCATTCGTCCCACTCTGCACTTACATCTGCACCCAAATTCATATGGTCACCTCACTCACCCTGCCGTCACTCCTCTTACCCTACTCTCACACTGTCGCATGGCTCACCGTGCACTCACATGGGCACTCCACCCACACAGTGCAGAGGTTTAATGTGCCTGCTACAAAGAACGTGTACCATGCAGATCAAAGAGTGTGAGTAAACAATGAGTAGTGCTATAAAAAAAATTACATGTTTGCCAGAAAGGTGCTATAGAAAGATGAGGGGCATTGTTGGTGAGTGGTAGTGAGGAAATTCATGGAGGAGGAGGAAATGGGGGAGGGGCGCCAAGAAAGACTGTTGCACTGTGTGCGACCAGTGCTAGGGACAGCCCTGGCTGGGAGTGTTAGCCCCCACCCGAAGTTCGGGTCTAGGTGTGCCCCTGTACACAAGTATGGGCATATCTTGCCCCATCAAGGTTTTTGTCCTAAATTATAAAAGGGCACATTACCATGCACTGCAATCCAGCCTTCCAGGGGTTCCCTTGATAGACAGCTCTGTTTTTGCCGGGATGGCCTAGAATAATTCTTGTAAATACCGTATTGTTTAATTTCTTTTTAATGTGATTGATGTGAGATTGTCTATTTCTATTTGCAGAGAAATGTATGTGTTTCATGCATACCATCAGAAAGTTTATTTTAGATCAAAATGGGTCCCCACATATGGGAAATTGGAGGATATCACAGATATTATTCGCTGTGAAATTACTGGGCTGCTGCTTTGTTGCAACAGTGAAAACACACATCACTATCTCTGAGTATTAGATGTAAACACTTTTAGAATTTCGAAAATAGTGCCTGTGCACCGTTAGTAGCCTGGCTAAAGAGGGTATGGCAGAGTCGAAAGTGAATCATTTAAACTCAAAGCTGTTGTGAACAAGGGCCCCCAAAATAGTTTTGGCCCAGGGCACCCAGAATCCTTAACCCTTTCAATGCTGATGACGGAACGGTTCCGTAATGAGCATCAGTCGGGCTGTGCTGATGACGGAACCGTTCCATCATGACCACGCCCGTTTTCATTGGGGCCCAGCACCGGGGGTAAATCTTGGCCGCAGGGATGTGGTTAACATGTCCCTGCAACCACAAAGTCTGTCAGACAACATTGCTCTGAAGTAAAATAGGCAACATCATTAATTTATAGTTCTATTTTTTTTAAACATAAGCCTGATGTGTTCTAAACCCCCACTGCTTCAGGCAAGCAACTTATCGTACAACTAAAGAATTCTCAATTAAGTGTTTGTTCAGCGCCCTACCTGTGGACTTTCAACTTTGTCTTCGGATCCATAACTGGTTGGTGGGCAATTATCCCATTATAATGCGGCCTAAACCGTTTGGTAATGATTTTTAGAGAAGAATTGTTGCTCATGTACCAGCTCTGGGCTAGGGAGTGCTCGAAAAATCTGACAATACTGTCTCCCTTACAGTCACTGTTTTGGCTGAAAATGTCTGCAGAATATTCAGCTTTTAGAGAAACAGCTATCAAAAATTTCCTGCCTTTTAGCTCGTCCTATTTATGTGAGATTGGGTTCTTAGCATTTACGGGAATAAAGACTAAGGGGCAGATTTATGAGTTCTGGCGCATCTCTGAAAATCAGCAGGGATGCGCCAGAACTGATGCGTCACGCAATTCCCTCCTTGCGGCACCACAGATGCGCTGCATTTACAATGCGGCGCACCATGTTGCAAGGAAGGGCAGATGCGTGACGCATCTTGTGGTGTACGGGCGGCGCATTCCTGGAGTAGTGTCGCAAGTGCGACGGAACTCCTGCAATGTACAGAGGCCACCCATACATAACGTGGTGCGTCACTCCTTACGCCTGCTTACGCAGCAGCAACGTAAAACTGACTCAGTGAAATCTTGTAGATTTCACTGCGTCAGTTTTACGGGGCTTTCCTACGAGGGAACGCCCACCCTGCGACTGAACGCCCACATGAAACCTGACGCAGGTTCCATGTGGCGCAGGGCTTTACAACGTGACGCATCTGCCTAGATGCGTCACGTTCTAAATAGGTCACAGGGATGCGCCACGTTTCCGCGCCGTTGCGTCACGCAACGGCGGCGGAAACGTGGCGCAAGTTCGACATAAATCTGCCCCTTAGTACCGTTCAGGATTGGATGTGGAGCACAATCTGAGGATGGCAGTAGCAAAAATCCATCCACAGATTGACTGTCTGGGTGGCTGAAAACAGGCTCACCCGTCACATTTATGTTGGTGGTGTTATATCTATGTCATGTGTAAAATAAAGCATCCTAGTAAAAACTATTTCCGCTCATTTTATCTTGGAAAATTGTGTTTTGAGCTGGGTAATAAGCCTCTGTCATTTCACCACACCCACTCACAATCCTGCAGTTTGCTAAACACTCTTATTGTGTTGAACATTATTTGCCGGATATGGCCCAGGATGTGCGCATGGCGTCGATTATGTAGTGTACCAGATTCCAGAAATTTATGTAAGGTGGTGGGGGGGGCCCAACATCTAAAAAATTTCAGTTGGTGGGGCTCAACCTACAAAAGTTTTAAGACCTCCGAAGTACATCATGCACTTTCTGTAACGGTCTGGGGCTGGTGTCTTTCATGCCACTGAGACCCATCTCTGTCTTCATTTAAAACATCAGTAATAGTCTTAAAAAAGTGGCACCCATTGAAGCTTACAGCCGAGCCTGTTTTCACAGTAAAAGTTTTGTGTAACCCCAAAGGTTTATCGAGATCCTCCTCCTTGGTTCGGTAGATTCCACGTTCACGCTTAATTTTTTGCCTATGTTGCATGATATACCCAGATAATCCAGGAGATGGCAGTATTTCATCATTACATTGTTTCAGTGTTAGTTAGGATTTATTCAGGACTCAAGTCCTAAAAAAGAAAGTGGGTGGACTCTCCAATTTTAGGTGGTGTCACAGGAAGTGACATCACGGCCGGAAGTGACATCACATGTGCAGCAGATCTATCATTTGCTTTTCACAGGCCATTGTCTACAGCATCTCTTCCCACCTCTGACAGGGTTCAGTCCTATCTTATCGTCCTATCTCCCCTTGGTCCACTGAAAAGTCATGAGTCTCCAGTTGAGGGTGGCACTTAGATTTTGTTGATCTAAATTCTTGCTGGTCCAGTCACTACACATCCTCATGGCACTATGTCCTAAATCCGTCAAGAATAGAGAACACTCATGTTAACATACCTCAATGGAGCCAAGTTGTCGTCCTGATCAGGTCTGGAGTCAGAATCTGGTATGCCAACTTTCCATGCAAAGCAACACCCTATTAAATTCATTCACATTTCCAGAAAAGCCAAGTAAAACAAGAATTTCTCTACGGTAATAGAACTGGCAAGAGTCGCTCGGTCAGGGTTTAAGCGGGTACTTCTAGATTGCACAGAAGATACATCCGCCCACCTGCATTCTCCTATGAACTGCCTAATTCATGGTGCACTTAATGTCATGCATTAGTGGCACTTTGTAAAGAAAAGGTTACTAGTAAGCAGGCGTCATTACAAACAATAAGGATTGAACAGAGATTGAATGGATTTGAGGGAACATGGTCGCCATTTCTTGAGCTTTACAAGTAATGTTCTTTTTAGAAACTACCTTGTATTTACGACAAAGTCTTTAATGTATTATTGGATCAGTACATTTGTGTGCGTTGTTTGCAATGAGTAACATTGAAATATTACTGTAAAATGCGGTCAACATTGTTTTTCTGATGTCGAGTTTTTATGTCAATGTGTACATTTATTTTGTAAAAATCTGAGCATACATTTTTTGTGGAACGTCACTGTCTCAAGTGAATACTGAAAAAGAAGGAACATGCAGTTTTCAGCAAATAGGCAATGCTGCAGCAACATTATTTCATTTTAGATTACAAATACACCGCCGATATTATAGCGTGCTCGGAAGAGACAGTAGCAGGCGGTAGCACTATTTAAAGCCTGCCCCAGTAAGGCAATGTTCCACATGCTGGAACTACAGCAGCCTCCTCTCCCCTAGTTAGCTGTACATACTTTCTTTTTTCAAAGGAGGGTGTATTAAGACTTTCAGGGGAAACACCTGTTTGCAGTGTGCATCACTGCAAAATATGCTTGCAACTAAAAAGACAGGTCTGGGGGCCCGCTTATGCTAGGAGACTTGATCTAAGGGTTCGCAACTGTAGAACGAGAAAATGGATTCTGTCACCCGTTTTGCTACTGATGGAGCGAGCTTTAGAAAATATTTTATTCTAGCTCGTGATGTCTTACTCTCATAACTTGAAATAATATATTAATGAGTGTTTGCATGATTTGTTTAATTAACTCAACCTAGATTAAGTTTGCACCACACATGAACACGCGGGAAACTAATTACATGTGCTCTTGTTGCATTTGCAAGTCTGTTTTATAACACATAACTAATATTGTTTTGTTTGTTATGTCTGTCCTATTGTCTTTGTCACTATTAATATGCGGCTGATCATTCATGGCATGTGCTTTTTATATGTGCTTGCATGTACGTCCTATGTTGTGTTTGTCTGTCTGTGGATCATTTAATCATCTTTTTACTCTTTCAGAAACATAAAGCTGGATTACATGAAGAATGGTAGTTATTTTATGTGTTGCTTTATTTGTTTGCTTTTGCTAAATGTCTTTTATTAGTGGGTTAATTAATAATTAGCAAGGGCTGGGTGGTACAGAAGGGTTTGTTTTACCTGAATTAATTATTCTTTTGTGTTTGTTTAAATAATAGTTTTCTGAAAAAGTGACGCAAGCTGAAAGTGGCGCAGTGACGCAATCAGAAGTGGCGCAGAAAAGGCCTGCTGATGCTAAGCCACAGGAGAAAGTTTAATTTGAAACAAAATGACAAGCCTACAAACTTTTATTCTGAAATCACTTAAAAATGAACTGCTAAGGACAACTCTGTGGAGTGGGTTTGGATGTGCCTCGGAAAGCTCAGATCGGACAGGCTCAAGGTTGAAAGGAAGAGACGTGACAAGATTTTGTATTGCTTGAACATTTTTGCTACAAAATGTAGCAGACTAAGGAACTGTCGCCAGGATTCTGTGCATGAACAATGGCTCTGTGTAAAGCCTGGTCTCGTGGTGGAAGATGTCACAGTTTACTGTGGCATGAGGTGGTTTAGCCAATGGAGAGCCAGAATTCAGCTAATGGAATGTGGAAAATAGTTAGCTCAGCTTAATTTAGGGTATAAGAATAGGCTTTAGCTGCAAAACTTTTGGCTTACGCTTCTTGATACCAGAGGGACGTTCTGCTGTCCGATGATTACACGTAAGGAAATGTAACTTTTTAAGACTTTGTTTCCAGGCGATGAGGGTAGAGACAGAGAGTTAGTTAGGTTTTGGAAATGCTCTTTTTCACTTATTTTTGCTAATGAATAATATTTTCTTGAATTAAGCTCTCTTTATAAAATGCTGAATAAAACTTTCTTATGACTTTTTCTAATGCTTGCTTAATAAAGTTCCAAACCTAAGTTTTCTTAAATATGTTTTAATAAACTTTTTAAAATGACAAGCAGGTTTTGTTTATTGAAAAGAGTTCAATTTCAACATATAGTATCTATTCACCTCATGATTTCTTATGGGCCTGGTATTGATTGGTAAGTGTAAGTGTGATAGTGGATTATGACATCATTTATAAAGAATTTTAGTTGCTGCGCTTCATCAATTTGGTAGCAGAGGATGGTTATATGTTGTTTTTGACATGCATGTTACATATATGTTGGTATAGACATAGGATTAATGTTTAACATATGTTGAGTTTTTGATTTTTTGATTTTGTCAGATTGTTATATGTAGTATGTAATCTTTAAGGATTTTTCCAGCAGTGTGAAAAATTCCTGGTATGCCATGGCAAGAGTAGTGTGACTAGAAGAGTTACACAGTGCATTTGTCTGTTTCAAAATTGTGGTATAGAATATATCACGTGTTGTGGACGTACAACACAAGTTTAGGGACCTTAGATTGAATGGTTGAATGTATAGTGAGGATTGCCTATGAAATTGTAGCATTAAGCAGAGGGACTTGGTGAGCCTGTTTTAAAACTTTCTGTGAAAAGAGTAGTAGGATTTATCCAAGCTTGAGAGAAGGGTGAGATAGTGTAGCGTCGTCTATTCTTATCAACGCTTGACGTTTTCTGTGGTTGGTTCAAGTCCTGCCAAGAATTCGTGTGTGTATGATCAGGGTTTTCTTGTTTGAGAGTGTGTGAATGGTCTGTAAAACTGAAGGGTAGGGTAAGAATTACTCTATTGGCAATTGAGACTATTCTGTGAGAATAGCGTCGTCTATTCCACGCTGAGAATACTTGAATGAATGTATATAAAACTATCTCTTTGTTTAGAGAAGTAGACAAGTGGTTTCCTTTATGTAGTTATTAATTGCGTTCAAAAAGTAATAGGAAAGCGTTTTTAAAGCCTTATAGTAAAGAATACGCTGTTTTAGGGTATTGTAAAGTGTTTTGCGCTATTTAAATGCATTTAGAGTCATTGTGCGCTGTTTAAATACATTTAAAAGTGCCCCGATCGAAAATTCTGAAGGGAGGGGCTGTTTTGGGAGTGGAAGCGTGTGAGGAGAGCCTGCAGCTGCAGCCTGCTGTATACGTCAGAGCCTGTCGCGCTTCGATTGGTTAATGTGCCTGGAGTGAGAGAGCAAAGCAGTGCTTTCATTGGTGGAGGAGCGATTAATGTTCGATTGTTCTTTCATAAATAAATTTATTTTATTTAGATAATTGTGTCCCGAGTGTTTTCTGTGAAGGAGGGGGTTCTCAGGAGCGAGAGGAGAGCTATCAGCTGCACTGGCTGCCTACGTCAGCCGCCGCGCTCCCATTGGACCAAAAGCCGACGTGTCATAGTTAGAGCCGCGCTCTGATTGGGCGAGGCTCCGTAGATGGATACTTGCTCAGTCTCATATAGTCTCATTAACGCATGTTCTCAATGCGTGCATTTATGGTAATTAAAGTGTGGCAGCGCGTGTAGAGAGGGACCGAGTGCGTGTGCCAAGTTCTTTGTCCTTCGTTTTAGGATCGCGCACCCATTGGATGCTAACGCGTCGTGTCATCAAAGAGCCGCGCTCCTATTGGGCGAGGCTCCGTGAGCTGCGCTCTGATTGGGCGAAGTTTGCTTCATTAAATAATATTCGGACTGGAGAGTTTTGAGGCTGCTGTGTTCTATTTTGTCTAAATAACTGGAGCGTCAGAGTGTCATAACAAGGCTGATTAAGCTGAGGTGTCCCTATACTGTAATTGGAGCCGCGAATGTCCCGTTTTTTTGTTCTTTTTAAGTTGTGTTGAAAAAGCGTGTCATAGTGGGCCAAAGACTGCGCGCTTTATTAAATTATACCCAAAGTGGAGGCTTGAGTGCGAGGGGAGAGAGACGGCAGGAGCAGTGGTATGCATCATAGAGCTGCCATGCTCTGATTTGCTGAAGTGATAGGCGCGTCATAGTAAAGTGTCATAGCTTCGTGTAGATAGATTTTCTCATCTTCTTTTTAAGGGAGTGCTGGTGAGCGCTGATAGCGAAATCGCGCTACACTTTGTAGAGTTTAGGCTGGCTGGTTTGAGGATTGATTTATTATTCCTCAAGTAGAGTAAGCTGTGTCCTGATTGGCTGACGACGCCGCAGCGTCATAGAAGGGCCGCGCTCGGATTGGTTGGAGCGCCGTGCTCTGATTGGCCGAGGCATTTGTAGCCGCGCTGTAATTGGCTGAAGCGGCGTAAACAATGCTGTGATTGGGTGAAACATCGCCACCAGCACTGTGATTGGCTGAGGCGCGTTGTTGCTTTAAAATAATTATTTACAATTTAAAAATGTCCCCGATTCGATTTCTTTCCTTGCTATAGCCGTGTGTATCATGTGCATGGGAGGGGCTGAGCACGGAGAGCTAAACATCAACACCATTTGCCAAGTTATTGTCGAATTATTTAAATTAGTCCCTGTTTTGGTTTCTTTCCCTCACCACAGTGAGTTGTCTGGCAAGTGTTGCACGCTGTGTTGAGAAGCGCATTTGTAGGAGAGGGCTGCTTGGGGTGCGAGGGTGCAAGGGGAGACTCCAGCATCAGCAACATATGTCACAGCAACGGCCGCGCTGTGATTGGCCGAGTGTTACAGCCGCTGTGCTGTGATTGGCCGATGCGCAGCCGTGTTCTGATTGGTTGTGCTCGCAAAAGCAGTGCTCTGATTGGCTGGAGCGCGTCATGCCAGCTATGCTGTAGTTGGACCAGGCATTTGCCGCGCTGTGATTGGTTGGAGTGTGTCTGCCGAGTTGTTTACATTTTGCAAATATTGCATGCTTTAGGTTTTCTTTACCGCTACAGTTATATTATTGATTTAGTTGTGTCCAATTTGTCAGGCATACCAAAGCATTACCAGTCTGTAATTTTCAATAAATTCTCCCTCCTGAATAGGTTTACTAAATCATTAAGAAGTGCTGCCTCCATGAAAGGGGTAGGGTCTTTTTGCTCTTGAAAGCTGCAAGTTAACTAATTATTTTAGTGTTTTTAATTTGGATTAAGTTCAAGGAAGACTGGTTTTATAGCTGGTTGAATGGAGGTTTGTGCAGCAAAATTAAATAAATAAATATTTCCAAGCATTTTGCTACTTACTGTATTAATTATTAGTGTAATTATAGTGTCCCACAAAGCTGTATATGATTTATTGATAGCAGCATAAAAATAAACGAAGTGCATTAGGAAGATTGCGCTGTGTTCAAGGTGGCGCATTCAGAAATATTATTTTTTTTAAAATGTAAATGTAAATGTAAATGTAAATGTAAATGTGGGATACTTGTATAGCGCACAGTTACTCTACCCGAGTGTCCCGGCGCTGTAGACCGCTGGGGAACCCGTCCTGGTTTTCCCTGTGAGATGGTCCCTTTTCTGGGTATCTCCAGGGTGAAACCAGGCATCCCTGGCGTCTGTGGGGGGCCGTTGTAGAGATGAGGCAAGCTAATGCCCAGAGTTGCCGAGTGTGCTCCCCGGTCGGAGTAGGCACCGATGCGAGAATTATCAGTCCGCTGACCCTGGTCCAAGACCCTGCCGCGTCGGGAATCGAACCCTGGTCCCGGGCCGTTCTCTGCACTCGGGTCTGCCGCCTCTAACCAGTGAGCCACACCTCTCCACCGAGCTTTGTCCTTGATCTTGATTTATTAGTTGGATTACTTATTGCCCAAAAGTTGAGGATTAATTCGTGATTTTTGTGTGTTAGTTAGCTAGTGTTGCAAGGTTAATAAGGTAAACACATTTTTAAAATTGAGATTAATTATTATTAAAGGTGAGTATTTTAAAACATGGATAATTATTATTCAAAGAAGAAGAAAACGTTTTTCTGCCATCAGAAAATGAAAAATGTATTTAAAAAGGTTGTTGCTACATGTGAGAGCAAATTAATGAATAAACAGGTGAGTAATGAAGTAATTAGTAAGCATAATAAAAATACAGATGCTACCCCAAAAGAAATAATTTTTAATGAAAATCCAATTTCTGAATTAGCGAATGTAAGTAATAAACCTGTCAGAGAAGAATTTATTGATTATTGTAAAAATGATTTTTGTACGAAAAAACAGCAGCGGACCTTAAAAAGTGCCGCACATAACCTCCAGTGCCAATGAGTCTATACTCAAGTCAATTTGATATTGTGCTGCCAACCCCGACACCAGCTGCTGTTTGGCGTCGCTGTGCTCTCCAGATCAGTTAAATAGTTTAGATACTCATGGGGGCGCACCAAAATGAGAGTCCAAAAAAAATATAAGTAGAGAAATGTTCTTTATTTATCTTTGTTCAGCAAAAAAAAGGCACATCAATAAAATATATGGTGAGATCAGCCAACGCGTTTCACTCCCTACCAAGGAGTTTCTTCAGGGCGCTGTGAATATTTTCAGTACGTTGTCCTTAGTAGGATCCCTCTCTGACCACACTGATATTTTCTCGGTCGGTATTCCAGCCTATTTCTTTAGAAAACCTTTTGGAGTATCTATCTTCACTTTCTCTTTCCTTGTTATGGTGGACTTTGTAGGTCTTGTCCAAAAAAGTAGTTCTGGTACTTCAAAGGGTAACCCGTCCCTGGTTGTGTTTGTTCTAGGTGGGTAAGGTGCTGTAAAGACCGTCGTCAGTTTCGGCGTCTCGGCATGGCTGGTTCCAGGCCTGGACCAGCCATGCCGAGACGCCGAAACTGACGACGGTCTTTACAGCACCTTACCCACCTAGAACAAACACAACCAGGGACGGGTTACCCTTTGAAGTACCAGAACTACTTTTTTGGACAAGACCTACAAAGTCCACCATAACAAGGAAAGAGAAAGTGAAGATAGATACTCCAAAAGGTTTTCTAAAGAAATAGGCTGGAATACCGACCGAGAAAATATCAGTGTGGTCAGAGAGGGATCCTACTAAGGACAACTTACTGAAAATATTCACAGCGCCCTGAAGAAACTCCTTGGTAGGGAGTGAAACGCGTTGGCTGATCTCACCATATATTTTATTGATGTGCCTTTTTTTTGCTGAACAAAGATAAATAAAGAACATTTCTCTACTTATATTTTTTTTGGACTCTCATTTTGGTGCGCCCCCATGAGTATCTAAACCATTGTAAAAATGATGTTGTAAATACAGATCAGGACAGAAATTTAAGCAGACTCCCAGAACAGATTAACCCCTTCCCTGCTGGCCGGTTTCCGCCCCTGTGCGGTAAACAAATGAACAGGGGCGGGCCATGACGAACCCCAGCCGTCATCAGCACACGAGCACTGTAGTGCATGACGGCTGGGGTTCATCATCAGCATGGAAGGGGTTAATGTAACGCCAAGAGTCCCAGTCCAGATTAATGGAGTCCCAGTCCAGACCCTTTCTTAAGGTGTCACAACAGGTAGGTATGATGAGATGTCTAGTACTTCTGAAATTAATATTCCTGATCATGTAAGTTCTACAAATGATTTAATGGAGCAGTTAAAGTCAGACATGGAAGCAGTGACAGTTCCTGTGGTAATTGGACATGTTTCCCCAGTGCTTGGAAAAGATGAAACTAGTCCCACAGCTTTAACGGTCCCAATTCAAAAGTTTGCTGAAAAACTTTATTCTAATGTACCTGAAAATGAGTTAGTAATGATTCAAACTCAGCAAGAGAGAGTGATGACTCTAGCTTTACCTAGTGAAAACTTTGACGTTGACCTGATTAACCTGACACAGCCTGGTGAGTACAAATTACTGGATAATACAATCAGTACAGACAGATTAAAAAGATTACAATATAATGAGAACATTGAAGGCTTGAACAATACAGGTAGGATTGCCTCTGTCCATATAAAAGATTTAATTTGGGCTTTGAGAAAAAGGGGTAGTCTGAATAAATGGAAAACAAAATGGACAAATAAAAAAGAGAAGGAAAAAGCGACCTTAGCTTTTGTAGGAGGGTGTAAAAATTCACAGATGCAGAATGAGATAAATCAGCAGCAACAATTACTGAATCGACAGCTACAAATTCAGCGACAGGTGATGATTCAGCAGAATGAGATACCTCCGCTGCCATTTCCAAATTATTTTAATGAGCAGAAATACAATACAGATACAGGATTGAGTGGAGACATGGAAAACAGATCAGATTCAATTAAAATTGCAAACAAGCAGGGAAATTTATTTCCTAATGTTCCACAGTACAAGATGAAGCCAGAAACAATTCCTGTTATTGAAAAATTCGTTAAGCAGGGTGTCCTAAAAGAGATTGAGAACAGTCTTTGTGACTCACCAGATATGGGAATTAGAAAGCCAGATGAAAGGTACAAAATAGTACAGGACCTGAGAAAGGTTAACAAGATAGTTATCCCTTGTTGTCCTTTTGTGCCCAAACCAGTAGAGATCCTTTGTCAGATACCACATGATACTGAGTGGTATTGGGTCCCAATGCACCCAGAGAGTCAAATCATTTTTGCTTTCAGGTTCCAAGAGAGAATTCCCAGACAGGTAACTATTGAGAGAATTAAAATGATTCAGGCAATGGAATCCCCAAAGTCACAAAAACAGGTAAGAATGCTCCTAGGCATGGTTGGTTACTGTTGCCAATGGATTAGTGCTTTCTCAGTATTTGCAAAACCATTGCAGAGACTGACAAAAGCAGATATAAAAGACCCAATTGTCCTGACAGAAATAAAGCTTGAAGCCATTGAGCAATTTTAGAAGGAGTTTGAATGAAGCTCCTGTTCAGGGCATGCTAGACTTCAACAAAGAAATTGAGCTTCTTGACAAAATAGCAGTGATAAAATGTGCTGGAGAGAAAAATGATCATGTCTCAAAAGGCAATGAGCACGCAGGTACCATTGTTAAATTTTGTGCTCAGAAGAGGGTTGCAATCAATGGGGAAAAATTCAAGAACATGTTTCAAGCATCCTCATACTAATCTTTGCAATTCAGACATGGCAAGAATTAAAACAATTACAAGATGAGGCACATGATGAGGAGAAAAACACATGGCTCAAAGAAAGTTTCAGACAGCAAGAGGAAGATGAAATTTGGATTTACAAAGATGACAGACCTGTTATGCCCAATTGCATAATTGCTGACATGGCACGGATGTACCATGGTCCAATTGAGAGTTTGGGAACCATAGGCCGGGAGGGTGGTTCATTTACAAATATTCAAACAGATCTTTTTGAAATGCCCCAACATAAAAAACTGAGATATGTCCTTGTCATCATCTGTTTATTTTCAAAATGGGTAGAAGCTTTTCCAACAAGAAAAAAATGATACAGTTTCTGTATTCCATCAGTTGGGAACAGATATGGAAAAGTAGCAGGCTCATGATCTATTGCCAAGAGACTTGCTCAGAACAAAGGTTCATCAGAGGAGAAACTGTCTAGTACCCAGGTGGCAGCAAGCAAGTCAGGTGACAACAGATACTGGATGGATGCATATCAGTAATACCCTTTGTGTACCTGAACCTGATAACACTGATGAAGACAGTGAAGATACTACAACTGATTCAGACTCTGAAAAAGAAATTCCTGAGGAAAATCCAGATCTTGAAGATCAACAAGGTGGTCGACATCTGGATGATGATGTCAAAAATCCAGATCTTGAAGATCGACAAGGTGGTCGACATCTGGATGATGATGTCAATGTGAATGAAACATTGAATGAAGAAGATCTAGAGATTGTGATTCTAGATTCAGAAAATGATGAAAATCTGATAGAAAAAGAATGTCAAGGAAAAGAAGAAGATTCAGATGAAGAAGATTCTGAGCAAGACAAAAATCTAATATAGGAGATTGAAAGGCAAAGGAGTAGCTCTGTGTGCAGGAACAAGAATCCTGAAACTGGGAAGCTGAAGGTGATCCCTGAAGAAGAGGAAGAATTACCAAGTACCAGCTGTAAGGATGATGTTTCTAATGGAGTGAAGCTGCTGAGTAAAGAAGTTCCTTGGTACAGATTTAAACTCTCAGAAAATGTTACAGATGGGAGTGAAGAGTCTGAAATAAGAAAATTCAGAAAAAAAGCTTGGAAAGCTGAATGTAAAGAAAGCAAGCCTAAGAAGAAACTCTTGAGAAAAGGTGATGTCTGACCTAAATATTTAAAATTCAAATATGAAGTGTCAAGTCAGAAGAGTGATTCAGACAAAAAAGAGCAAGCTGAAGAAAAAATTGAAATGATTACCAAGAAGAGCAAAAGACCATTGAGACCAAATGTAAAATACAAGTCTTCAGAATGGGCCTACATAACTATCCCTCCAATAGTTGAGGAGCGCAGTAGTAGTCAGGTGGTCTTGAAAGAAAATGGTGACAATGACTAGGTTTAGTTTTCTTTAAGTTGAGGTTTATTTTTGGCATAAGGCTGAAGAAATTTTGTTAGGGTGACACAAGGTCGAAGAAATTGTGTTAGCTGGAAACACTTTTATGTAAGACGCAAGGTCGAAGAAAACATGTTTTAGAATTTAAAAAAAAAAAAAGAGGGGGTATAAACTATGTACTAATTTTTCAAACATTTTCAAAAATTTACTTTTTGTTTTTTGTTTTGTTTTATAATACTCAGATTGATATTTGTTTTGTTGGTGCAATTCAAAATGGAGTTATGCAATTTAAAACTTAGTTACCTAAATTCATTAGGGGTTGGGGATTCAAAGGTGGAAAGGATCCAACTTAGCTGAATAAAGAAAGGGTAAAGGATATAGAATTAGTAAGATGTAAGACTCAATACTAATTATGAGATAGATGAAATTAGAGCTTAAATACTAATCCAGAGTAAGCTTGAAACATGTTCAATAGATACAAATTTTAATTAAAATTTTTTGGGTGTTGTTTGGTGATTTTGAAATCAGCAGATGAGGGAGTTGATGGAGCGAGCTTTAGAAAATATTTTATTCTAGTTCGTGATGTCTTACTCTCATAACTTGAAATAATATATTAATGAGTGTTTGGATGATTTGTTTAATTAACTCAACCTAGATTAAGTTTGCACCACACATGAACATGCGGGAAACTAATTACATGTGCTCTTGTTGCATTTGCAAGTCTGTTTTGTAACACATAACTAATATTGTTTTGTTTGTTATGTCTGTCCTATTGTCTTTGTCACTATTAATATGCGGCTGATCATTCATGGCATGTGCTTTTTATATGTGCTTGCATGTACGTCCTATGTTGTGTTTGTCTGTCTGTGTATCATTTAATCATCTTTTTACTCTTTCAGAAACATAAAGCTGGATTACATGAAGAATGGTAGTTATTTTATGTGTTGCTTTATTTGTTTGCTTTTGCTAAATGTCTTTTATTAGTGGGTTAATTAATAATTAGCAAGGGCTGGGTGGTACAGAAGGGTTTGTTTTACCTGAATTAATTATTCTTTTGTGTTTGTTTAAATAATAGTTTTCTGAAAAAGTGACGCAAGCTGAAAGTGGCGCAGTGACGCAATCAGAAGTGGCGCAGAAAAGGCCTGCTGATGCTAAGCCACAGGAGAAAGTTTAATTTGAAACAAAATGACAAGCCTACAAACTTTTATTCTGAAATCACTTAAAAATGAACTGCTAAAGACAACTCTGTGGAGTGGGTTTGGATGTGCCTCGGAAAGCTCAGATCGGACAGGCTCAAGGTTGAAAGGAAGAGACGTGACAAGATTTTGTATTGCTTGAACATTTTTGCTACAAAATGTAGCAGACTAAGGAACTGTCGCCAGGATTCTGTGCATGAACAATGGCTCTGTGTAAAGCCTGGTCTCGTGGTGGAAGATGTCACAGTTTACTGTGGCGTGAGGTGGTTTAGCCAATGGAGAGCCAGAATTCAGCTAATGGAATGTGGAAAATAGTTAGCTCAGCTTAATTTAGGGTATAAGAATAGGCTTTAGCTGCAAAACTTTTGGCTTACGCTTCTTGATACCAGAGGGACGTTCTGCTGTCCGATGATTACACGTAAGGAAATGTAACTTTTTAAGACTTTGTTTCCAGGCGATGAGGGTAGAGACAGAGAGTTAGTTAGGTTTTGGAAATGCTCTTTTTCACTTATTTTTGCTAATGAATAATATTTTCTTGAATTAAGCTCTCTTTATAAAATGCTGAATAACACTTTCTTATGACTGTTTCTAATGCTTGCTTAGTAAAGTTCCAAACCTAAGTTTTCTTAAATATGTTTTAATAAACTTTTTAAAATGACAAGCTGGTTTTGTTTATTGAAAAGAGTTCAATTTCAACATATAGTATCTATTCACCTCATGATTTCTTATGGGCCTGGTATTGATTGGTAAGTGTAAGTGTGATAGTGGATTATGACATCATTTATAAAGAATTTTAGTTGCTGCGCTTCATCACTACTTAAGTGTGTGCTCCTGGGGGAATGTCATTAGTAGTAGCCAGGGTTGGATTGGGAATGAAAATCGGCCCGGGCACACACAAAAAAAAAAATCGGCCCACATTTGCATAAACACTCCTCATATCACTGTGTTGGTGTAATCTTAAAAAAAACTTTAGGAGGGGGGTAAAAAAATGCACGCGTTAGTTTACACTGGTGAAACAAGTGAGGCCACTTCTACTCAGGCCCCCTGCCCCCGTTCAGTATGTGCAGACATTAATGGGCCGGCCCGAGAGACAAAGGGAGTGATACCTCTGCTAAACGGAGGTAATGAGCGCCCATCCGCCTCTAGAAAGGCCACTCAGACTCCCACTGGGCCGCTGACTGTATCAGAAGAACAGAGACAGCGCCCAAATAGCCCCCCAGACTTCTAAAAAAAAACAGCCCACAGCAGACCTCGAACACCGGCCCCTCGGGCATTGCCCGAATGCCCACGTTACCAATCTGACGCTAGTACTAGCACATCAAATCTACTTAATGTGGTACACTTAGACGTTTAGTCTGCCCAAACAATGAGCGTGGAATCAAAAATACAATTTACACTTAATATTAATTGTATTTTAGGTGTCTAAATCCACCACAGGTGTCAAATTCGTATATATTCATACTTCTCAACACCCTTTTTTTATTATCAGATAACAGCCAATCTCGGCTACCTACAAAACATATATCGGATAATGGGCATAGCACAACAAGTAACATTGAATTAGAAAGTCAAATTAGTTTTAAAAAATATGTCAGCGAAGCTTGCAGGCAAATAGTGTGGATGATATCCGACTCCCCGGCAAGGTTAAGAAGGGGTGGGGGCAGGTTCAAAGAGCAAGAGCTGCGATAGACCGTATCGGACTGCCGATCACCATCCCCCTGCACCTAGATGTTAGGTTAACTTGCCTGCCTGCATTTAGCACTACGGCCCGTAGCTCTAAATATAGGCTGGCAAGTTAACCTAACAACTAGGTGCAGGAGCGTGCTGATCGGCAGTCTGAGGCAATCATCCGGAAATCATGGTTTGGTTGGTGCGCGCTGTGTACGCTTTATCCAGGGCACGAGTCGGGGTACCACGCGGGTGGACGGCATCCCCCCACTTATTTACGAGGGTTTTTCAGGGTGGACGCCGCGTCCACCATTAAAAAATGGGAGCGCGGCGCGCACAAAGTAAATAAAGCATTTCCGGGTGGGCTGAATCTGGAAGTTACCAAGCACGCCGGTGGTCACCACGCCCCTGCACCTACCATTTGTCTGTAATTTTAACCGGGCACAGCTTGCCCCCACCTCCCTTCTTGACTCCGATGCTGTATGAAAGCTCAGACCCCCAGCAGCACTGTAGAGGCACAGCGGGATGGCAACCCTCACACCTCCAGCCCTTGATGAGCTGTTAATAGGTGCTTGAAGGTGACAGAGGCAGGGGCTGCAGGTTCAGGAGCAGGGGGCATCTATTCACCTGCAAACAGCCCTGAATGCGTCTTGTATCTGCTATTTAGAGGGGGGCTCACACATTCCATTTCTACCCAGGGCCCCAAACATCCTAGACTCGGCCAGATTATACCCCTGATTACACCGAGGCAGCACCTGCTTCTCTTCACCGAGCTTAATTACTGTCACTAATTTTATGGCAAGACCGGAGGCTCCTATTATGCTTTCTTATCTTGCATTTTATTCAATAGCAGCCAAGATAAGTGTAAGAAACTACAGTTTTTTTTTTAAACCTTTTTTTATTGGAAGACAAGCAAAAGACAGTAGTGATGCATATACAAAGCATACGAAGATTCAGGGATAATGCAATGCAGTAGCGTACATGGAAAGTCCAGGTGCCAAGTCCAAACGTATAACAAGGTAGATAGTTATGGGATCACGATATCAGCAAGCAAATGAAGTGCAACACATCTGTACAGAGCATACAAGTACATCAGTAGTGTGGATACAAAGCATACTCCCTTCCATGAAGGAGAACAGCATCAGTACAGTGGGTTCACACCCATAGTTCAACAGGCACTGAGTTGAGGTATTCTAAGCATCACCACAGAGGAGTGGGCAGTGATCCCCCGCTCCCTCCCCAATGACCATACAGTGTAGCCCACGTAAGTAAACAAGCAGTAGTATGGAGAGATCTCCCCGGTCGCTGTGTCATATGGCGTTTGGTAGACAGAAGTGGATTCACATCAAACGTTACCCCGTCAGCCTACCCCAACCCGATCTTCACTGTCCGAATCAGAATCCTGCACAGCCCTGGTAAGTAGGTACACCTGCAGCGGGCTCCAAAAGTCCTTAGGCCTACAGCGCACAGGCATCATTTCTGCGTACACATTATATTGGTCCTGACAATAAAGGACATCCCTCAGACAGTCCCCGAACCACGGTACCCTGCCCCGCCCCCAACAACAGGCCACTCGCCGTTTAAGTGTATGAAACTACAATTCCCAGAGGGCCAGGCAACAACTGGGCCATGGGAATGGGAAAAAACGAGAGTATAGTAACCAATCAGCAGTCACATTATAGATAAGAGAACACACTGACTGCGCAGTTTCCTCTTTTCTTGCTGCTCGCAGTCAGATAAGTGTTCCCTTATCTATCTCGCTATTTAATTAATAATATTTGTTTATTTTGACTTGTTATTTATGCTTATGGTCGCATTGTTCTTTGCCTTGTTTAGCGCTATTGCGCCTCTGAGTTTGCGCTACTCGCGCGCTTCCTGTTGACCGGTTTCTGGTTACCGGCTTCTCTTTTCCCCCCTCCCGCCCTTTCTTCTTGGTATTTCCATGCTCCGCGCTCCTCGCACTGCCTCTCACCGCTTCTGGAGCTGTTCTCCGGTGCTTTGTTTCCCGTTTTTCACCGCCGCTTTCCTCAGCGGTTGCTTCTGCACTCCGGAGCTCCCTTTCTCAGCTGCCTTCCTCCTTGCTGCCGTGTCCTGCAGCCGACCCGCCCCTTTTCACGCCCCTTTTTACACGCCTCCCTCACTTCTTCACAAATTTTAACCCTTACCTGCCACATTTATTTATCATGGAGAATGAGAGTTCTTCTGAGGAGAATCCCTCTCACATGGATAATGGGTCTCTTAAACAGGACCTTCACAAGTTTATTAATAATTCTGTCGAACAGGCAGTTGAAGTCTCCATGAAAAGGATGTCTAAGCACATGGAGAACTCTATGGTCAGCATGTTGTCCAAGATTTTGCCCCAATCTGCGGGGGATAGCAGAAAACGCAAGGTGGATCACTCTGCTTCTGTGCAAAAACCTAAAAAGGCGTCAGCATTGGTTAGCGAGTCCTACTCGCCTATGGACGAGGACGAAGTGCCTCCCAGGCCTCCTTCTAAGGAGGGGTTTGTCGGTACAGAGGGCAAGAGAAAACAGAAATCCTAGCACACAGAGTCTCCTACTAAGAAATTAGTAATTTCCACCATCTTGGACACGGATGATGAGATGCCTGATGCTGACGACTTGTGCGATATTTTTGATGTCACTGACCCCCCTCCCCCCAAAATTCCCAAAAGTGATTCCTTCAACTTTGACCCAGTTTATGATTCGGAGGGTCTCCCTATGTTTGACCCGTCCTCCATCCGTCATCCCAACTCAACTGAATGGTTTCCATCACATCACGTTGGGGAATACATTTCTGCCCGTCTTCGTCTCCCTCTGGAAGCTTCTGTCCGTTCAAGATTAAAGTCTGAATGTCCCAAACCTGCCCTCCCTGATAAAATCACCCTTGTCCCTTCCATTGGCCAACCTCTCCTTACCTTCTTTTCTAAATTTGGTAAAGACCCTCGATGCGGGGTTGATAAAGCATGGTCCACATGTCAAGACAAATTGCTGGACATTGTTGGTCCCTTGGCCCGTATCTTCGACATGGCAGAGTCTGCCCATCTTGATGGTTCAGATCTTTCAGCTGATGACATCTCCATGTGGGTTCAACGTGCCTTCTGCCTTTTGGGCAATGCCAACGCAGCCATTACCCACGAGAGACGTAAGGGTCTTTTGATCAAGTTGGACCCCAAGCTTGCAAACCTCTCTCCTATGGACCCCGGCTCTAAGGCAAATGGCCTCCTCTTTGGGGAAAATTTGGTTCGCGACATCAGTCGCTTTGTCTCTACCTTTGCCTCTCTTGACAAGGCTCAACAATCCATTAAGAAGACTTTCGCCCCTCGGGTTTTTGGACGGGCCGGACGAGGCAGGGGTCGCTCTTCCGGCCGTCCCTACAATCAAGGCTCCAAAGGTTCTTACGACAACTCCCAAGAATACAAGCCGCAGTTTTACCCACAAAGAGGACGTGGTTTCCGCGGCAGAGGGCGCAAAGGTTATCGCAACACCAACTCCAATCAACAAGGTAAGCCTTTCTTCTTTCCCTCCTGTCGGGGGTCGATTAAAACTGTGTCTTCCAAAATGGCAGTCCATAAGTGTAGACCCGTGGGTCCTCAACACAGTTCAAGGCTATCTTATAGAATTTTACTCTCCTCCTGCCCAGACCTCTTTCCCTCCTCCTCTGGTGTTCTCTTCCCACATGGCAAACCTCATCTCAATCGAGATTCAGTCCCTTTTACAGAAACAAGCCATCCGAGTTTTTCCCTACGACTCTACAGGCTTTTTAAGCTCCATTTTTCTAGTCCAAAAGAAAAACAAGAAATTACGCACTGCCATAAACCTAAAATGGTTCAACCACTTCGTGGTTTATCGTCATTTCAAAATGGAGACAATCCTTCATCTGAGGGATACCCTTCGGCCGAACGATTGGATGGTCCGTTTAGATCTTCAAGATGCCTATCTTACGGTTCCTATCCACCAATCTCATTGGAAATTCCTTCAATTCCAGTAGTCAGGAGTGACCTATTGTTTCACCTCTCTTCCCTTTGGTCTCTCTTCTGCACCATGGTGCTTCACAAAACTTCTGAAGCCGGTGGTCGCTTTTCTTCGCTCCCTTGGTATCAGACTTATAATCTACTTAGACGATATTCTTATCCTGAACCTGCACAAACAGGGTCTCCTTGCAGATCTCCAAACCACTCAGTGTCTTCTTCAGGACTTGGGTTTCCTTGTGAACCTCGAGAAATCTTCTCTGGTCCCCTCTCAGAACATGGAATTTCTGGGCTTCCTTGTGGACTCGGTAGCGGCGTCTTTACGCCTCCCCCTTTCCAAAATTTCCAAAATCAAGGCGGAGATCGCCTCTGTGCTTCATCTTTCTGTCATTTCCCTCAGATCTCTGGCCAGGATTGTCGGTCTTCTTTCATCCTCTATTCAGGCGATATTTCCGGGCCCTCTGCACTATCGGGCCCTTCAACGCTTAAAGATCAGGCACCTTCGCCAAGGTCTGGCTTATTCAGACGTCATCACTCTAGACCAGGAGTCCCGCACAGAACTGCAATAGTGGATAGACCATTTAGATGCGTGGAACGGGCGCACTATCTTCGCCACATCCCCAGATCTTGTTTTAGAATCCGATGCCAGTCTATCGGGTTGGGGCGCCCGCTGTGGTTCAATCTCAACTGGAGGAGCATGGTCAAAAGAGGAGTCCAGACTGCACATAAATTGTTTAGAGATGCTTGCTGGTTCCTTTGCGATCAAAAGTCTTTCCAAAGAGAGGATCCGCTGTTCCATACTCTTACGCATGGACAATGTTTCTGCGGTTCGCTACATAAATCATCTCGGCGGCACCAAGTCCAAGCCTCTAGCAGATTTAGCAAAAAGCCTATGGGAATATTGCCTAGCTCATCATCTCTCCTTGACAGCGGAGTACCTTCCAGGCGACCTCAATTCTGTGGCAGATTGACACTCCAGGTTCCTGCGCGACTCCAGCGATTGGAGGCTTTGTCCCTCCGTCTTTCATTCTCTTTCTCTTTTATGGGGTCCCTTTTCCATCGATCTCTTTGCTTCTCGCCTCAATTCTCATTTGCCCCAGTTTTTCAGCTGGCGTCCAGACCCCCTAGCTCTAGTCACGGATGCTTTCCTCCAGGATTGGTCTCGTCAACTCAATTATGCCTTTCCTCCTTTCATAATGATCAACAGAGTGCTGGCGCAAGTCCGCCGTCAGGAAACTTCTCTAGTACTAATAGCTCCCTTCTGGCAAGCTCAAATCTGGTTCCCTGTTCTTCTGGAGATGGCGATGGATTTTCCTGTACTTCTGCCGTCCTTCGACGATCTTCTTCTCAACCCTCGGGGCGAGCGTCACAGTCTGATCTTGGACAACTCCCTCACTCTGTCGGCTTGGAAAGTTTCCGGCCTCCCCCTTCTGACGTCCTCATTTCACAAGAGGCTGCTCACTTTATCAACCAAGCCTGGGCTCCAGGCACTTCCAAAGCCTACAAATCCGCCTGGTCTCTTTGGGCAAGCTGGTGTCTGGAAAGGTCTCTCGATCCCTTTTCAGCCCCTCTAGGTTTTGTTATCAACTTCCTGGCTTCTCAAGCCAGCGCTGGGAAAGCCTATCGCACTGTAAACCTCTATCGTTCGGCTATTTCCCTCAATCACTCACTAATTGACGGGAAACCTGTAGGCGCTCATCCTCTGATTTGTCGCCTCCTCAAAGGTGTTCGTTGTGCAAAACCACCGTTGGCTAAGTATACCTCTTTATGGGACGTTTCTGTTGTACTTAAACTGTTTTTGAATTGGCCTTGTAATTCTGCTTTGTCTCTCAAAATGTTATCGGCCAAACTTACTATGTTACTTTACTTAGTGTCTATCAAAAGAGTTTCTGATGTTAGAGCCTTGGATATCTCTTCTCGACAATTTTCCCCTACAGGAGTGCTGTTCCAGATTCACAGGCGCACGAAGACTAATTTAGATTCTGTTTTTTATCCCTATTTTCCCGATCAACCCCAACTTTGTGTGGGTCAATGTTTGAAAATGTATGAACAAAAGACCGCTGATCTCAGAACGCCCTCTTGTTCCCAACTCCTCATTTCCTTTCGTAAACCCCACCTCCCGGTTTCCTCCCCTACCCTTGCCAGGTGGGTTCGCTGGGTTATGTCCCTTGCCGGTATTGATGTCTCTGTTTTCGGAGCACACTCGGCTAGAGGAGCCATGGCTTCTAAGGCCTTTTGGGCTGGCTCCCATTTAGAGGACATACTGAGATCAGCAGATTGGTCCAATGACAGTATTTTCCGCATGTTTTACTGCAAGCCTATTCATTCTGTTGCTTCTGATGTTATTGATTTGCTTTGAACAAGCATAATAGGAGCCTCCGGTCTTGCCATAAAATGTAGATTTTCCTAGTTATTATGACGGAAAGTCTTAATTTTATTAAAGACACGGAGACGAGTATTATCCCGCCACTACACTATTAACATGTGTTCTCCCTCCCATCAGCGAATCCGGCCTTGCCGCCTACCTCATCATAGAAGATCTACTCTCCAACGGCTTCGTTCATCTCCTGCTTGGACTTCCCCTCCGGTCCTTCCAGCTCCTTCTTCGGATCCTTTCGTTGGACTTTGGCTCTGGATCCCAGTGATTAAGGATTTCTGCTCCTGGACTTTGGCGTTCCTTCTGGTTATGGCTATTTTTCCTTTATTTTCTATTGTTATCTGACTGGCTCTCAGCGAAAAGAGGAAGCTGCGCAGTCAGTGTGTTCTCTTATCTATAATGTGACTGCTGATTGGTTACTATACTCTCGTTTTTTCCCATTCCCATGGCCCAGTTGTTGCCTGGCCCTCTGGGAACTGTAGTTTCTTACACTTATCTTGGCTGCTATTGAATAAAATGCAAGATAAGAAAGCATAATACTCGCCTCCGTGTCTTTAATAAAATTAAGACTTTCCGTCATAATAACTAGGAAAATCTACATTTGTAAGCAAACCTCGGTTCTTCAAACATGTATAATGTAGTACAATAAAGAAATGGCACAATCGCACCCACACTGATTAACAAAGTATGGAGAACAATCAGTTCAATCAGTTCTCTTAGAGTATCTCCTGTAAGTACTGTATATCACAGTGGGGGATGGCATTTTGGACAGAGAGCCTGTCTTCTCGTTGTCTTGTGCAGGAGGGGGCGAGAAGCCCAAGATGATACTAGAATACTGCATGCCCACCCCTGTGCCCACCCTGGTGGATCACGTTCCCTCTCCTGTGATGACTCCTGCTCCTGTCCCCCCATGTGGTGGCTCCAGTCCACCCCCGCCTGTGATGGCTCCTGTCCCCCATGTGGTGGCTCCAGTCCACCCATGTTGTGGCTCCAGTCCACCCCCGCCTGTGATGGCTCCTGTCCCCCCATGTTGTGGCTCCAGTCCACCCCCGCCTGTGATGGCTCCTGTCCCGCATGTTGTGGCTCCAGTCCACCCCCGCCTGTGATGGCTCTTGTCCCCCCCTGTGGTGGATCCTGTCTCCGCCCTGGGTGGCTTCTGTCCCAGTCCTGGAACGGCCCCTGCAGCGAGGGTGAAGTTCTTGATGGGCCTCTTCTCAAAAGGGCTCAGCTCAAAATTAATATGGAAAGGTGGGCGTGTAAGTACGTGAAGGGATGTGTGAATGGCTGGATGAATTAGTGAAAGGGTGAATGGATGAATGAAAGATTGAATAAATGGATAATGAGAGAGGATAGATGGATTGATGAGTGAGGGGAAGGATGGAGAGAAAATGTAAATAGCTGGATGTATGGGTGGAAGGGTAGCTGGATGATTGATGAGGGGAAAGATGGATGAGGGGAAGGATGAGGGATGGAGGGGAAGGATGGATGGATGGATGGATGAGGGGAAGGATAAATGGATGAGGGGAAGGATGGATGGATGGATGGAGGGGAAGGATGGATGGATGAAGGCCACAATAAATGGATGGGATGGATGGATGGGTGAGGGGAAGGATGGATGAAAGGAAGGATGGATGAGGGGAAGGATGAAGGATGGATGGATGAGGGGCAGGATAAATGGATGGGATGGACGGATGGGTGAGGGTAAAGGATGATGGATGAGGAGAAGGATGGATGGATGGATGGAGGGGAAGGATGGATGGATGAGGGGCAGGATAAATGGATGGGATGAATGGATGGGTAAGGGGAAGGATGGATGGATGAAGGGCAGGATAAATGGATGGGATGGATGGATGGATGGGTGAGGGGAAGGATGGATGAAAGGAAGGATGGATGAGGGGAAGGATGGATGGATGACGGGAAAGGATGGATGATGAGGGGAAGGATGGATGGATGGATGGATGATGAAGGGAAGGATGGATGGATGATGAGGGGGTGGGTGAAAGGATGGATGATGAGGGGAAGGGTGGATGAATTGGATGATGAGGGGATGGATGGATGGATGAATGATGAGGGAATGGATGGATGGATGATGAGGGGAAGGATGGATGGATGATTAGGGAAAAGGATGGATGGATGATTAGGGAAAAGGATGGATGGATGATGAGGGAAAAGGATGGACGGATGATGAGGGGAAGGATGGATGGATGATGAAGGGATGGATGGATGGATGATGAGGGGAAGGACAGATGGATGAATGGATGATGGGTGGGTGGGTGGGTGAAAGGATGGATGGATGGATGGATGGAGTGTGGGTGAAGGGATGGATGGATGGATGATGGGTGGGTGAAAGGATGGATGGATGGAGAGTGGGTGAAGGGATGGATGGATGGATAAGTGGGTGGGTGAAAGGATGGATGGATGGATGATGAGTGGATGGGTGAAAGGATGGATGGATGGATGATGAGTGGGTGGGTGAAAGGATGGATGGATGAGTGGGTGGGTGGATGGTGGGTGGGTGAAAGGATGGATCAGTGGATTGGATGGTGGGTGGGTGAAAGGATGGATGAGTGGGTGGATGGTGGGTGGATGATGGGGGTAGGTGGATGAGTGAAATGATGGATGGATTGATGGATTGATAAGTGCAAGGGTGAATGAATGGACATATGAGTGAAAGGGTGGGTGTAAGGATGGATGAGTGAGTGAAAGGGAGGGTAGATGGACAAAAGGATGAATAGATGTGTGAAGGAGTGAAATGATAGATGGATGAGTGAAAGGGGCAATTGATTCATGAGTGGATGAGTAGATGGATGGATGGGTGGGTGGATGGATGGATGGATGGAAGGAAGGCTAAGTGAAAGGGTCTATGGAGAGAGAAAGGGAAGATGGATGGATGACTAAAAGAGTGGATGGGTGGAAGGATTAGTAAGTGAAAGGATGGCTGGATTGGTGAAAGGGTAAATGGCTGAATGGATGAGTGAATGGATGGATGGGATGAAGAGTGGATGGATAAGTGTACAGATGGATAGGGTGAAAGGGTGGATGGATGGATGGATAATTGAGGATGAGTGAAAGGATGGATGAGGGGATGGATGAAGGGATGGATGAGTGAAATGATAGATGGAAGGATACATGATGGATAAGTTTGCAAATGGTTGAATATTTTTGGAAATGGCTGGGCTTACTTATATACTATTGCCCGACCTCTGATGTGTCTGTAAAACGTACCTATTGTCCTGAAGTTTTGTCCTGAATTTTGACCTCCTGTCCTGAATTTGTGTCCTGGATTTTGACCCTTTGTCCTGAATTTTTACACTCACCGTCCTGAATTTGCACCAATGCCAGTTGGTCACCCTAATTCTTTGTGCGGTAGAACCGAGGCTCTTTAACACAGCAGCATGAGAGTGACGAGAGAGAAACCTGGCAGAGTGCTGCCAAAGAGCCCTCCCACTCAGAATATTTCATTATTCAAGTGATCGTGAACAATTAAGGGTAAACTGAGATGTGAAAAACTAAACACAATGCGATGCGGCTGCACGAGACTTGAGGAGTTAATTAAGTATTAGTACTAGCAAGTGTGCTGTAAGATAAATTAAAACATTTTACATGCACTGTGCGCCTCGTGCGTGTAGAATCAGAGTCCCACTAGACCCGGCCCTGCCAATTAAGTGCCGGCGCTAAGCACTGGCACAAATTAAGCCCTGCATTGAACAATTGACACCAGGCTACAAAATGTAAGTAGTATGATGGTGTACCCTTGTGTGTTCTTCCGTGTGTCGCTGTTTCCACATGGAATGTTTATTGATGACAGCAACGCCCCCTTCTAGTTTGTGTTGTCGGTCTGAATTGTATAATTTTGTGGAATGGGGAGGTGTAGGATGGCGCTGGATTGTTCATTTAAACATGACTCCATGATGACGTCTGACTTGGCATTACATATGTCAGTATATTTTTAATTTAGGTTCAATCCTGTCAGTGTTTGGATAATTGCTCTACTGGATAGGGGGGCACAAAGTTTTGCTAAGGTTCTACCCGCTTTCTTCAAGGGGTCCCCACAAAATGACATCATGAGCTAGGCCCACCCCGATTTTATAGTAAGTCTCTGTAAAGGGGGAAACAACCATTACAATGCATGAGTCATAATCGGCCCTTTTTTTAGGAACTATCACAAAAATAAACAGTATTAATAAAAAGTAAAGCAATGTTTATATTTTGTTGCACTGAAGTAAATGAAGGCAAATAAGTCAAACTAAAATATACCAAAACTAAATACATTTCCTAAAATAAATAGAAATAAATAAATCTGCTAAAATAAATATAATGGCCAGTTAATATATCTAAAATTTAGGCATTGACCCAAGTTAATGCCCCGGCAGCTCCATTGTCTTCAGCCAAGATTCCCAATGTTAGACTAATGTTCTGATTTGTTACCTTTGCTGCAAATTGTAAAGCGTTCTGATATCCTTCGGGATCAAGTTCGCGCTATATAAAACTTTATAAATAAAATAAATAAATCTAGCCACAGCTAGAGAGAGGCAGCTGGGACAAAACTATTTAATACAGAGTCGCTAGTTTACAATAGGTGGGGAGATAACGTATAACACTCATCGATAGAATAACGTGAATATGGAGCCCTACTGTGTGTAATAGTCATTGTCGAGTGTGGGAAGCAGCCTCTCTGGGAACCTGTAATGTTTACAAAATCTTGCAGTCAAACTTTCCTGTAGCGTTTTGAAAAAGTGTTCATGACACATATGACATTGAGAGCCCATGGTTTGAAGGTGAGGAGAAACTGCAAAACCTGTGCAGGAGATTCTGTATTAATTACAAAGGCGTATCTGAAGGCTTCAGAGACTATATCGTGGAGAAGTGTGGCTCAGGGGTTAGAGGCGGCAGACCCGGAAGCTGAGATTGGCCCTGGACCAGGGTTCAATTCCCCGCCTCGGCGATTCTTGGGCTAAAAATTCCACGGACTCGATAATTCTCGCTCCGGTGCCTTCTCGACTCACGGGTTCACACTCTGCGATTCTGGGCAATAGCTTGCTTAATCTCCACAACGGCCCCTCGCGGCGGGATGCCTGGCTTTCACCTTGTGGACACCCTGCTGGGGTTATCTCACATGGGAATACCAGGACGGGTTCCCTAAGCAAGCGCCGGGAAAACCACTGCGGGTAGTTGTGCGCTATATAAGCTCAAATACATTTACATATTGATAATGGTGGTAATGACATTCCAGAGCAACTGCAACCTGTTTTGAGGGCGATAAACACACTTCCTGTGAGTTCAAGTGACTGCGAAAGGGGTTTCAGCACAATTAACTTGGTAATGTCACCCATACGAAACTGCCTTGGTATTGGACGCCTTTCATCATTAATGTTCATAAACCTCATGGGTCCTCCTCTTCCTCTTTGGAATCCAGTGCCATATGTGAACAGGTGGTTGATTGCTCATCGTCATGCAGATGATAATCAATCTAGAAAGGTCGATCCTACAGCCCAGCACAATAAAAGATATGCAGACGCATGGTCGTTTTTTAATTGATAGCTTACAATGATATAAGCTGTCTCACATTTTCCATGGCCAGACATCCTGTGGCAATATAACATCTCCCATAATGTCTGAAATAACAGATGTACAGAGTATCAGGCTTTAACTGTAAGTGTGCACCTTGCATTTTTTTCTCTCATGGTCACAGTGTATTATACTTGTTAATAAATGTAAATGTCGTGTTCTAGGTAGCGTAATAAATTTTATAGTTTTGATAATCACTATTGTAGTTTCTAGTATGTGCTTTTCTTCGGCTTTTTTCAACACACTAATTCTACTTTTGTTCATGGTCCCATGTTTTAGTATGCCTAACTTACAGCACTTAATGGCTTGACTAATGTAGTTGTACGCCAAACTTCATCCACATTTGGGCTGCTAATTCCTCCATACAGGGACCTTAAATCACAGGCTTAAGTACCAAGCAGCTTCAATTGTTAAATCTTGCAATATACGCAAATGATAGATCTGCCTTACATGCGATGTCACTTCCTGTTGTGATGTCACTTCCTGTCGTGATGTCACTTCCTGTGACCACGCCTACCTTGGAGAGTCCCCCCACTTCTTTTTTTAGGACTTGTGCCCTGGCTTTATCACGTTTTGGATGAGCAGCGCAGGGTTTTGATAAGCAGGAGAGGTGTCGACCACCCTGGAAAATAAGTGGGAGGACGCCGTCCACCCGGTGGTACCCCGGCTCGTGCCCTGGATTTATTGAAAATCATTCCTTTGAACGTTAACCTGGCATAAACCTCAAGTGAGGAAATTATTAGGGCTTTGTGCTGATGCAAAGTGATGCAAAGCTGTGCAGAGTCTTCAAAGGGTATTTACTTTCCAGGGCAAAACTGTCTTTTGCACTGGAAAAGTGTCTTTTTTTAGTACAAATTGTGATTTGGCTGCTTTGCACCACATTGCGACAAAGGGGTCATTACATACGAGGTAATTGAGCATTCTAGCACAATCAGCAATTTTTTTTATGACCCAAAAACAAAACTTTTCAGATCTGGGTTTGTTTAACAAACCAGACTCCTTGAGAAAGGCGCAAAGACAAAGAAACATATTTATTTGGTTTTACCGAAGTATTCCAATCTTAGTATGATACAAATAAGACATCGTTTCAGTTACAACAGTTATTTTCCACTTACCAATACACTCAGCACATGCAGTCAGGGTTTCCTACTCCGTTCGATGCGCGTTTTTGTCTGATTGGCAAATACATGGTGTGGTTCTGGAGAGAAATAAATCTCCTGGGTACCATGTGAATATTGCATATGAAATAAGAATGTTTTACAATATCCTTTTCTTAACAGGTTGTAGAAAATATGTATTTAGGGTGACCAACTGGCATAGGTGCAAATTCAGGACAGTGAGTGTAAAAATTCAGGACAAAGGGTCAACATTGAGGACAAAAATTCAGGACAAAAGGTCAAAATTCAGGACAAAACTTCGGGACAAAAGGTACGCTTTACAGATATGTCAGAGTGCTCGCGCAATAGTATATATGTAAGTAAATAGACAACCATCTAAGTTCAAGTCAAAATAGGTTTATATTAGGTTGAGACAATCGTGCAATTCACGGTTTTTCAGTATGGCTGCAGCTTGTCACTAGACAATTCAAAATTTGCATCTCGCTCCAGCAGGTACATTAATCACAAGACAATGGTGAACCGCACCTGAATATTAGTGAAGCCGCTTTTATTGTTGATTGAAAACTACTGGATATATAAGGAACTTTGCAGTGCCAGCCCCTAGTAACAAAACCACTCCCCCCTTTCTAGCCTCCCAGGGAAACACCCAATGCCCGGTCCGGCCAGTCCTGCCTTGCTATCACCCTTCAATGGTGCCCCTCATCTTCACTTAGACCATCTGTCCTGTGTATTTAATTTCTCTTATAGTGTTACTCATCCCAATTATGTAGGGCAGGGTGTCGGAGTGCGTTACATCACACACATTATATAGAGACAATGACTCATATTAACGTGAAAGTCAATGTATAGGAAATGCTACTTAAGATAATGGGTGCTACAAGGTGTATTCATTCTTTTATCTATTATTCAGTCTTTCACCATTCATTCTGTCCATTCATCTATGTGCCCATTTATATCCAAACATATTCAACCATTTGCAAACCTATCCACCATGTATCCTTCCATCCATCATTACTCTCATCCATCCCTCCTTCCACCCTTTCACCCCATCCATCCGTACAGTCATCCATCCACTCTTTCACCCATGTATCTATTCACTCATCCATCCAGCCATTTACCCTTTCACCCATCCAGCCATTCATTCATTCACTTACTCATCCATCTACCCAGTCACTTATCCTTCCACCCATTCACCCTTTCAGTTATTCATCCTCCCTTTCTCTCTCATCCCCCTTTCACTTATCCATCCATCCATCATCCACCCATCCATCTACTCATCCATTCATTTATTCCATCCATTGATCCTATTACTCATCCATCCTTTCACTCATCCATCCATCCGTTATCTCATCCATCCACTTCTTCACTCATCTATTCATCCTTTTGTCCATTTACCCCTTTCAATCATCCATCCATACATTCACCATTTCACTTATCAATTTAATCCATCCATCCTTTCACTCATTTATCCACCCATTCACTCGCCCATCATCTAAGCTTTCACTCATCCATCCATCCTTTCATACACCCTTTTACCCATCCATCTACCCTTCCACTCAATACATCCATCTATTTACCTTTTCCCTCATCCATACTTTCACTCATCCATCCATCCTTTCTTTTATCTATCTATTCACTCTTTCATTCATCCATTCATCCTTTCAGTCATCCATCCAGCCATTCACACATTCCTTCACTTATTTACTCACCCACCTTTTCACATTATGAGCTGAGCCTTTATCTACAGAGTTGCAGACAGAAGAGGCCCATCAAGAACTTCACCCTCGCTGTAGTTCCTAAAGCAAGGGGAGGGGTGGGGTGGGGAAAAATTCACTATGCCCCTGCACATAGGCAGTCTGAAAACGTAGAAGTCATGAGTCACACATGATGCACAGTGCCAGGATGTGAGGTGACCGTGACATGGTGTTGTTTCCAGGGCTTGAAGTGGTGTAAAAAAAACTGGGGGGGTCTCTTCAAAGGGGGTGTTCGATGTAATTAAGGGCGTAGCTTAAAACACCTAGGCTAAAAATCAGCGCTAGCGTAGTCTTCCGCCCGACTGGTATTATGTTGTTTCTTTCATTGCATACAGATATATAATACAGCAAGTATCATTACACCAACAAAAACCAGGACTATTGGCTTTGTCAATGGTTGTTAGTTGCTTAAAAAAAAAAGCAGCAACCATGGCTTTGTTGGATATAATATTAAAAAAACTTCAGTTGAAAAATGAAGAGACAGTGAAAGAACGATAACCCGTTCTTTTTAACTTATTTTACAGGCTTCTTTATGTAAACTGTTTTCTTACGTTGCTAAAGTTGCAGCATTAGCATTTTGCCTTTTATTTTACAGAACGCCCTGCTGTACACCGAGGCATGAGGAGGCCGCCACATGATTTACCAGCCCAGACTGTCCCATTGGCATTCTGTATGTGGCAATCATCAGCCCCATACAGAATGACAATGGGGGGGAGGGGCCAGCCACGGTGCGTCCATTGGGGCGTAGGGGCGTAGCCCCTCCAGCCACATAGACCCGCAACGCGGGCGCCGGCCGCAATTATATCTAAATAAAATTCATTACATCACCTGCATTACATTGCAACAATCAGCCGCCGGGAATTGCGCAGGGGGGTGGCCTGCTGCAGCTTGAGTGACAGTCCACACACTCAGGCTGCAGCAGACCGTAGTGCGCAGTCCTGCTGGGGAACTTACAGTGCGCATGCTTGGGATAGTTGGCAACTATCTCAAGCATGCGCACTGTAAGTTCCCCAGCGGGACCCAGGGGTACTTGTTCGCCTTCCACAGCCCGGGTTTACAAAGGGCGACAGGGCGAGCAGCAAATGGGCCCCCCTAGCCAATCCTGGCGCTGCATGCAGTGCCAGGATTGGCTGGTCCACCAAGCAGCATCCATCAATGGATGCCACGCGTGGGGGTGGACTCCTGAGTCCTGTGAGGTTAAGATGCAGCGTGTGCTGAGCTCACCTCGTCAGCGCGGGTGTGTTCAGTCAGCTTCTTTCTCTCTTTCACGGTTTCATTGGGGGGGGGATACGGGCGAGGAGCCTCGTCATTGTGCAAGACCCCCGGAGACACGGGAAAGTGGATTGGGATGACTGCGGGGGTCACTTCCCCGAGTCACGAGTCACTGGGTCAGGGTCTATAAACACCAAGGGGATCGTCCCCATGCCACATGTTTCAGAAGTCCCTGCTGCCTCACCCCATGGGATGCCAAGCAACTTTACACAAATTTACAGTCAGCTTCTGGCAGCGTTATTTGTCTCGGAGGACGAAGCTCAGGTATATCATGTGAAGCCTCTAATCAGGTATACTACCAGTGCAATTATATAGTGCCTTGTTTGTGAGCCTCGTTTCAAGACATCCAATCTATCTGAGGGCTTGGAGGCTTCTTTAGGGCTACAAAGCACTGCATAAATTATACCTCTGGAGTACCAATTTATTGAACAATCAAGAAAGAGCTTTAGGACTACCAATAGGTATGAAAAGTACTGAATGAATGCCCATACAATACAGTCCTCCCAATTCTAATGCTAAGATTTAGAATTCCAGGAGAGCGGGGTGGCGGTGGGGGATGTGGAGTCTGGGGGGTCATGGAACAGGGTGTTATCACCATCCAGCTGGGGAAACGGGTTTGAGTCTCGACAGGGACGTACAACAGCCTGTGATTCTGGGCAAATCACTTAGGGGCAGATTTACAAGCCCCTTGAGCCACTTTTGCGTCACTTTTCCCACGGTAAAAATGACGCAAAAGTGGCGCAAGGGCCTTGTAAATAAGCCCCATAATCTCCCTGTGCCTAACAAAAAGAATGTGTCTGTAACACAACTGGTGCTCAGGTAAAGGTTGCGCTATATAAAACAGAAAAAAAGGTCTGTTGAGTACCCTTCTTATTTGGGAAAAAACACCTTGGTAACCTCCTAGCTCTTGATTGAATTAGAAGGTCAACACCGAAGTTATAATCAAAGCCCCAGATTGCCCCTGACATCAGGGAGGAGAGCAATTGCACAGAACCTACGGTCACACGTTGCAGCGATTTGGCAACGTTTTACAAACAAAATCTTAGAAATATACTGTTCCCTACAAAGTACAAAAGGCATTTGCAATACAATAGGTCTCGCATTTACGCAAGTTTAAGCTATCAGCATTGTAAATGACAATGCCTTTTATTTATGCTTTAAAAACAAACATAAATAAAAGGCATTGTGATTTACAATCCCAATAGCTCAAAACTGCGTAAGTGTGAGACCTATTGCATTGCAAATGCTTGTTCTTGAGTGTAAAAACCCCACAGGAAAGGCCGATCTTGGTATTTTTTTTAGATTGTTTTCTGAGATCCCTCCCAAGTGAAGCTCATGGCCATATTGTTTGAAATGTATGTTGTAATCTGAACCCACCAAACCAAATTTGAATTAAAAAAAAGAATGGGGGAGAGAAACCTCCCTCCCCCCCCCCCCCCCGAACCTTCAACAGGCCGTTGAGGCTCACTTACACGCTCGTTCAAACCCAGTTGTTTTGTATTATAATTGCATTTATATAGCACTTACTACCCCTGACGAGGCGTCAAAGCGCTTTTTCAGCGGGTTGCACGCTACTCCGGGACCCATAGAGGATTAGTGTTGAATTAGTATAGTGAAACATGCAAGTACATTTTAAGTGGTGGATAGGTTAGTTAGTCAGTCAGTTACTTGGATATGAAATGATAGCAGAAGGATAGTGGAGGACAAAGGTATGTATTTATTTATCGCTTGTTGACGCACGCTATTCCGGAAGCCTATAAAGGATTAGTGGTGAATTAATATGGTGAAATATGAGGTAATTTCAGTGGTGGATATTAGTCTGTTACTTGGAGTGAGAAGGATAGCAGAGGGATAAAAGGGGAAGAAAGATTAGCATTCATATAGCACGTGTTACCCCTGATGGGTGTTGGAGCGCTTTTCTGGCGAGTAGCACGCCACTCCAGAACCCATAAAGGATTTGTGTTTAAAATTAGTATAGTATAAATATGAAGTAATTTGAGTAGTAGATATGTTATTCAGTTATTTGGGCAGTCTATTAGTATAGTTGAATATGGAATTGGAGAAGTGAACATGTTAGTCTGTTAATTTTGATTGAATTGGATAGTGGAGGGATAAAAGAGGGAAAGTTAAAAAAAAAAGCAGTAGGAAGAGAAATGAGGAAAAGGGCAGCATTTCTGGCCCTAGTCCCGAACAGGCTCAAACAGGCAACTACCCTTGTCCTCTCTGCCCTTAGCCTCCATGCCCGGGCTGAGACGCACTAACCCTGGTCTCATGTAGCCCTAGTAATCAGGTGACCCCTTCAGCCAATGATAACCCTAGCCCTAACAGTATTCAATCACAACACTAGCCCTAAAATCTTAAGCCAATAGGAGACCAGGACCTTACTGCCAATCTTAGCCCTAGTCCAAGCACCCAATCAGTTCAAAAACCCTGATCTCTACGTCCAATAAAGGCCTTAGCCCTACCAGTAGTCCCAACCCAAGTCCATGCAGCCAATGGCACAGGTAGCCCTAGTCCCTACTTCCAATAGAAATCCTAACCCTAGCCCAACCCTACAATGATTGAATCACAGACCCAGAAACCAATCAGAACCCTCAAATACCCAACCAATGATGACATTAACCCTAACCCAATAGAAACACCAGATACAACCACCAATCAGTGTACACATGTGCCAATAACTAGCAGACCATAAAAGGTCCCAGCGACCTCAGACAAGGTTTGCTGGCCAGGGAGTTGAAAGTTGCTTCTCCTGTTCAGAATCTCCTAGGAGACAGACAGGCTCAATCCACACTTTGGACTTCTGCAGGAAAAGGCTTCACTAACTCGAAATCTAACAATACTGTTTGAATTAATCTTTACTCCCCCTGCTGGCCAAAAAAGGAGGTGCACAGGTCCCAGTAAATACAGTTTAAACATCTCACAGACAGGCTCAATCCACACTTTGGACTTCTGCGTGAGTGTAACAGCGGGTGCCTCAAAATAATTTTAAATTATAAGGAATGCTGTCATTGAATATCTCATTGACCAATTGTACTGATTGAAATATTTGCCCCATTCTGGTCCGCTCGAGATATAGGCAGCATTTCCAGAGTGCTCGAGCAAATTGGATGTATGGGTGCTGTGTTTAAACAAAGCGTGGCGCTCGTGCATATATCTGTTAAACACATGGCCGCCATGGTAATACAAAAGTAATAATGATGAAAACGCCCATGCATATTAGACCTAAATGCGTATGGCAGCCCATGAAGCGGGCGACATTCTACAGAAGACGAACATAAAATATCCCAGGGGGCTCGCTACCCATCCAAATACGGGACAGTCGGGTTGTAGAAGTGTTAGATAATGGGAGTCATGGTAAAGAGGATATTTATGTGTTAAAAGTTATACAGCTTCCACAGAATGTGGAAGCTGTAGAACTACTTGCTGTGATTTTATTGGTGGTTTTCTCAGCCCTGCACATTTATAATATAATGGTCGACAGGGGGTGATGCAAGGGTGTGTCCTTGGTCCCACCCTCTTCTCTATATATATAAACGGGGTGGTACAATATTTCAAGAATTTCCCCACAGATGCTCCAACATTAGCAGGGACTAAGATACAGGGCCTCCAGTGTGCCCTGTCCAGATTTGAGGAGTTTTGTCTGGATCATGATCTTGTTGTCAATGTTGACAAGACCAAGTACATGGTACTGACAAACTCCTCTAAGACTGTCGGTGTCGTCTGGATGAACGAGGGAATCCTTGAACAAACAGAGACTTTTTCATACCTGGGTATTCTAATAGACAGGAAGGTCACCTGGAAGCCGCAGGTTACTCAACAAGCAGTTAAACATGCCCAACTTGCGGGAGATTTATTGAAGGAACACAGACTCTCCCACACTAAACCCATAGCACCAGTCCTCCAGCTCCATAAATCCAAAATTGGTGCTTCGATACTATATGGAGCAGAGCTGTGGGGCTATGCAAATGTTGATAACCTAGTCATGGGTCAAAACTAATTTCTACGTTCTATAATAGGTCTTCTACAATCGACCCTTCTAGTCCCAGTGTTTTCGGATTTAGGGTGCTACACCTTTAGAGATGTGGTACATTATAGGTTGGTTGCCTATTGGAGAAGATTATGGGTAACCCCTGAACTTATCCATTATGCCCAAGCCCTGTTGGAAGTCAAGGACTTGGATGTCAACAAGAAACTGGGCTGGTTCAGGACTGTACATAATATACTATCAGATATGGGTTTGGCCCATTTGTGGTCATCCCCAGCTGATAGCATATTTCCATCAAAATCCGAGTTTAAAGCTGCTTATTGGGCTATGGTCAACATGAAACATATCCAGACCTCCTCTGGCTCCTCCCTTTCTAGTGTCTTTTTAGATTCAAAGCTGGAGCCCAAATTTGCGGTATATTGGGATATTATTTCATCAACCCGCAATAGGAAATTGTTCCACCAGTTTAGAGTGGGAACGCTACCTACCAACAACTTTACAAGCAAGTGGGCCAATACGCAATCCAGCCACTGTCCGTTTTGCGTAGACACTATAGAAACAGTAGGCCACATTTTTTCGCTTGTCCTGCTTACAGTAAACCAAGAACGAGCTGGCTGAAACCAACCTGTGCTAATATGGGTATTAGGTCCAGTCTCGAGGCCCTTCGAATCCTTAAAACCTCTGTGGCCTTTCCGGTTGTGGTAGCAGTAGCAAAGTAGTACCTAGGGTGGGTATGGGTGCTCCACTGGAAAGAGAAGAGGTAAAGGCTCATCTCTTGCGAAGCTTTGTTGATTTCGAATTACCATCCTGTATTATCCCCCTAGACTAACTGTACCCTATCCAAATGCTGTTAGCCAAATATAGGTTTATGTAAATGTAAATGTAAATGTGTTGTATTTGTATAGCGCGAACAGTCACCCGTAAGTATCCCGGCGCTTGTACTCCTACCACAAGGGAACCCCTCCTGGCTTTTCCTTGTGAGGTGTCCACTCCTGGGCATCCCATGGTGAAACCAGGCATCCCTTGTGTATCGGGGGCCGTTGTGGAGACTAAGCAAGCTATTGCCCAGAGTTGCAGCGTGGGGCCCATACTGAGGCGAGAATATCCAGTCAGAGGAATTTAAGCCCGATCCCGCCGAGGCGGGAATCGAACCCTGGTCCCTGGCCAGCACTCTGCATCAAGGTCTGCCGCTCTAACCATTGAGCCACACTTCTCCACTTATAATCATGGTTTTCTTTTAACGTTTAATGCTTTTTAAACTATTTAATATTAATAATTTTTAAATGTTTAAAGGTGCTAGAATATAGATACTGCATCATTCAATGTAATTACCATGTGTAGCCCTGTCACTGTTTTTATTATATATTTTGTGTATGTTTTAACTTTTGTGATTTTATACAAATCGAAATAAAAGTTATAAATAAATAAAAAAATATAATGGTTCCTACTCTTGTAGCTGTCAAGGGTCAGACGTTCACACCTCAAGCAAGCACTTGCAGTGTCATGGGTCTCGCATTTGCCAGAGTTAGATCTATTGACATTGTAAATGATAATGCCTTTTATTTATGTGTTTACAAAACCTGTAAGCGGTGCTTAACCGCCGCTTGCAGGTTTTATAAACACATAAATAAAAGGCATTATCCTTAAGAATGCCAATAGCTCAAACTCTCGCAAATGCGAGACCTATGGCACTGCAAGTGCTTGTTTGTTATTTGTTGCCGCAGTATTACTGTGAGTATTACTTTCCCAGTTTCCTTTAGACCACCACAGCCAGTGGCAGCACATACATTTTGGCTTTGGGAGGGAGCCTCATTATAAACCACTATATGAAGGAGGCTGATAGCAGGTCAGGTCATTTCTAGTCATCATTCAAGAATTTACATACAATGCTTGCGCCTGTGTTGGCAAGCGGTTGTGATTAGCTATAGTTCTTACTCGACATGTTGTGTGCATTTAGATGCAGGGAAAAAGGATCAAGGCGCGGCTGTGCACACGGTCCTTCCTACTTTCTTTCGAATTTTCACTTTATCTTCACCTTCCCCCTCCGCTAGTCTTTCCTTCCTACCCTCTCCTGGCTGCAGCCAGTCCCAGGACAATTTGCGCGAGACACCCGCTTGCCCCGAGTGACTCTAGGTTGCGGAGCGCGGCCCCCAAGCCGGTCGCATAGAGCTGTCTGCACCGGGAGAACACACACTGGACTTTGCTGAAAATGGAATACTGGACCTGGGCTGCTCGTGCAAACTCGGACAAAGAACCGAGCGAGTTCCCGTGCTCAGGCGCGGTGCGTCCATTGGGGCGTAGGAGCGTAGCCCCACTAAGCAACATGGACGCACCGCCGTCAAGAGTACACTAAAAATATTTTTTGCATTGGCATGCATGATGGCAATCGATTCTGAATATTATAAGCACTGCAGCGCCGAATCCGGACACACCTGACTTCATCGGGAGTGCGCAGGGTGTGGGGCTGGGCTGGGCTGCTGCAGCTTGAGTGACAGTCACTCAGCTACAGCAGTACTACTGCACATGTGAATATTTGGGCTGTAACTAGCCCGAGCATGCGCACTACCTCAGTGAAGTCCCCTTACTAGTAGAGAGGGACCAGGGGGGTGCTGCTTTTTACAGCAGCCGTGCCGCAGCCCCGGGGGTTCCAAAGGGCGAGTAGTCAGTGTGCCCCCCCCTAGCCAATCCTGGCGCTGTATGCAGCGCCAGGATTGGCTGGTCCACCTTGCAGAAGGGCAGGCAATCCATTATTGGATGCCGCGCGTGGGTGGTGGCACACACTGCCTCAGCCGCACTTATATGGCCAATCACTGTGTGACTTACATGTGAAGCCATGCAGTGATTGGCCATTTCAGGACGCGCGCGCCGCTGGTGTGCAGGTGAGTGACGTCTCACTCTCTAGAGCAGAGGTCTTCAAACTTTTGTAGGTTGAACCCCTCCAGCTGATTTGTTTTCGATGTTGGGCCCCCCCACCACCTGACAGAAATTTCTGCAATCTATTACATTACATAATCGACCGCCGCGCACATATCACGGGCCATATCTATTAACTAAACTGTAGTTATCAATAACATCTTTTTAAACACTTATCCGCTGCTGCCGTGAATAGATTGCTGTTACCATTTTTTTAGCTATATGACTAGGTTAGTGTAGTACTAGTAGTAGGGTAGAACCACGCCACGGAAGACCACAGCATGGGGGATTTTAGTTTAGGATGGGCTCACCACCTTCTGCTTTGGGAGGCCTACAGTCAGGAGCCACAAGTGATGACAAGAACACCATGCTGGCATGGTTGACCTGCAGCCATGATGTAATTTTTTACTCATGTATGTATGTGTCTGTTTAACAGAAGACAACTGTAGATATGGCGACCCAGTTACTGCGGCCTGGTAGAGACACTGCGTCTGCTACAGTGGCGACGAGGCAGAAAATAACTTTACAAGGCCCACAGTCTTTACTATCCAATCGACATAGGCCTTTTCCATCGGCGATCCAAGTGGCAGTGAGCAGGATGGCACACAAGTTTACCTGATTTAGGGGAGAGGAAGGAGGACTGTGCATGGGGGTAAGAAGAACTGTGAATTAAATACCGCCACGAACATACAAAGCATTTGAATTTCGGAAAATATAATCAAATAGGAATGCCGGTGGCAGCATGGCAATCGAAAACAATATGTCACATTTAAAAGCCATTCAATATTCTGAAGCTCTCAGGTAGCTTGTTCGTAAATATATTTAGCCAATCATGACTTTCAAGTCAATGCATGATTCTGTCATTAAATAACAGAGTTATCCTATGGAATAAAAAGCCAAGATATACAATGCAAATTTTGATATTAGAGAAATTGTTTTTAAAGAACTGATAACTCGCATAAACTCTGCAGCCAAGGCGGTCTAGAATTTATACAAGTGAATACATTGAATTATTGCTCCAATATGTGTTTCATTTCTAATGTGTATATACATTTCCCTCGTCATTACTGTTTGATTTTGCTAGCAAGAAAAGTGTCACTCAGTGGTTGAAATGTAACTCATAATTACATTGAAATTATAAAAGTGTCACACAAAGCAATCTTAAACCTTGGCATCTATGGAACATTCATTTCAGCTACAGTGGGGGGCAAGGAGTCTCCTCTGCTTTGAAATCGAATGCAAAGGAACAGGACTGTCTCTTCCTTTGCTTTCGGTTTTAGCTGAGGAGACGTCCTGCCTCCCACTGCAGCTGAAGCATTTCAGCGCTACCTATTAGCCCCCTCCTGGGATGGTAAACAGTTAGCACTTTGGGCACAACGCGCCCATGCTTTTGTTTGCAATGATTTCTCCTCCCTCCCCTCTCCAACCCTCGGTCACTGGGAGTTCTCTAATGAAAGAAATTCCCATTTGAAATGGGTGAAGACTTGCACGCGGAGGACAACAAAGGTAAGATTTTAGGGTCGAGTTTGAGCCCCCCCTGGGATGGTGTCGCGCCCCCCTGGGGGGGCGCGCCTCACAGTTTGAAGAACTCTGCTCTAGAGGGTCGTGCTGACGTGCGCAGGCAGCAGACAGAGTCAACTCCCGCCTCTGCCTCACCACCATCACGCTCGCTGTGTGTGTGCACTGTGACTGTCTGTCAGGCGCGCAACACCCATTGAACTCACCGGGCTTCAGCCCCCCCCCCCCCCCGTCGTGTGTGGCAGCCCGGGATGAGACAGATCCCGGGCACACACACAGCCGCACCCGAACGTTTTACAGGTCGTTTAAAGACCATTTGAATGTTAATTAGGCCAGTGGCGTCACTAGGGGGGTGCGGGGGTGCGGCCCGCACCGGGTGACACCATCCCATGGGGTGACAACGTGCAGGCCTGCCAAGTTAGGGCGTGACGCTAACGCATTTCTGGCATATCTGACACCTGTCCGTGTGCCCGGGCCGGCAGACTTCACTTGCCAGCGCTGGCTTAGTAACAGTTAAAAATCTCTTGGTGCCGTGCTACAATATGTCCTCTGCTGCCTGGAGACTCGGGCGGGGCCTGCTCGCCTCAGCAGAGTCGTTGCGGCCGGGTTCTGTGGCGCCGTGGTGGGGGGATGTGACCTTAGGTCAGTCAGAAGTGGCGGGCCCCGTGGGTAGGCTGCTGCCTGAGATAGGATATGCTGTTTGGTGTGAATTCCGCTCCGACCGCGTCCGCTCCAGCCTGCCTGGAAATGGGATTCACTCCTCTTTGCTGTGCAGTGATGCCCTCCGGCTCCGAGCGCCCGCACTTAGAGGTGCTGGGGAGGTCCTGTGAATACCCGCACCAGGACGTGAGTAAGTGCCGAGCAGGTCCTCTGAACGGCGGCTCCAGGAGCCCAGGTAGGGTACTATACTGCACGGTGGGGCCTCAAAGCACACCTGATATGGTAACACGCAGCTGAACCCCAGACAGGGCCTTGTACTACACGGTCACCAAACCTTATGTGAGGAAAACACGTATTTCCTAATGTGCGCAGATGTTGGAAATCAGTGGGTTAAAGATTTCAGAAATGCCAGAGTTTGTTTTATTGCCGGTAGTTGCAAGCAGGGAAAGGTCTGTAGAGGCGGCTGAAAGGAGGGACGAATAACGAGCGCAACATCGCAGGGGTATTTGTATAGCGCTCGGGTGACAATGATGAGACACCTAGCGCTTATACCTTGTTTTGTAGCTGTTCCGACCACAGCTTCCATGAGGGGATAGAGAAGTATTTTGATGGTGGGTCTCTAATGTATGTATGTGTGTGTGGGGGGGGGGTGAGGGGGGGTTGTAGTCCCATTATGATACATGGTGGTGAGGGTTCTCATGTGGGGAGAGCGTCCAATGTTAGAAGAGTCTGTTATGATTTGGCACCGCTGGTATCAGAGCAGTGGAGTGCACAATGGCCTATGGGAGGCCGGGCGTGCTAGAATGGAGGGCGCCCTCTGTCAAAAAAGACTGCTGTGATGGGTGGGAGGGAGCCGAGATGTAAGAGTTCATCCATATAACCAGTGCAGCAAAGAAGGTGGTCGCGCGGGGCTCGCGCTTGCAGGAGTATCCAGAGAGGTGCGTGCATGAGGTGTGGGGAGTGGAAACACGAGGCGCCTGCTGGCAATACAGGGCAGTCTGGCACTACGACAGTCACTGAGGCAGGCAGCGAGACCGCCCTCTTGAACCACAGACTCTGGCTCACCCTGGCACTACAGGGGGACACGTCATTGTGATACAGGTGAGAGAGCACTGATGAACTTTAAGTGTGGGTGGTTTACAGGGTCCTAGTGATGCCTCCTTCTTGTGGGTCGTGTCTGGGGTACATGAAAGCGCATGTGCCCTGCTTCTCCCTTACCAGCAAATGTCACATTATTCATCTTGTTTATGGTGCTTTTCATAATTTTGGCTGTTGGTGCCTTCGAGTACTTGTGAGTGTTTTGGTTGGGCTTATAGACTCTTCATCCTGTGAGTGAGTTCAAGGGCAGTCTTTTATGTATGATTAGTGGCTGGGACATACACAAGCGCTTTTTAATGACATAGTTGGTTACTTCTCTCGTTTGGTGGACCATGCTGGCTGTTCTGTGCTGTCATTGCTCTAGCCACCTGTAATTGAATCGCAATTCATTTGAGGCGCCATTTTACTGATAATGTACCCCCTGCTATACGATTATATTTGCATGCTTTGTGCTACCCTGAAAATATAGCCCGTGAGAGACCCTGGATAGAGGGAGGGCTCGTCCGGGGCTGTCGGGCCCTTAGTGGGGGTCTGGAACTAGACCTCTGTGGCCCGTTGGCCCGGACCACCCAGGGCTTAGAAGCTGGAAACTGTTGACATCTGCAGGTCCGAAGCATAGAGATGTGCATCTGCGAGCTAAGACCGGCCCGTGCAGAGGGGTAATTCGAGCTGATGGTGCTGAGCAGAGGGGATTTGCCTCCCCCCCCCCCCCCGCAAGTCCAAGGCAGAGGGAGGGGCTGCTGGGACATGTAGCCTGTGTTTAAAGACAGGGGTCACTCAGGTCTTTTGTGGAGAGAAGCCCCGGATGACGGACCCCTGGTGACTCTAAACTATTTACTAATGGTGTGCGAAACATTTGCATCAAACATTTGCTGAAAAAAACACAATTGCTGCGAACAACAACTGCTTGTGCTCTTGTTCGCCACTGTATCGACAGGAAAGGGGAGCCAATGCCTAAGAAAAGAACTTACCTTCCATAGGTAGTCATGAGGGGGTGACACCATGAGTTACCCGCACTGGGTGACACCAAACCTAGTGACGCCACTGAATTAGGCATTGTTATTGTTTCAGCCCTTGTAAGAGCCCCTGCAGCTCGACTCTGCGCTCCACTCTGCCTACTGATTAAAGTTCAGCCCCCCCCAAAAAAAATTCTTAGCCCCCCCCCCCCCCGGTATTACTCTTACAGTACGCAGGACGTCGTCGTCTTCCAGATCCGATCCTCAATGCTGCTATTGTGAAAAAAGTAAGAGTGAGACGGCCTATAACTGTGCGCCACTTGTTAGTCTGCTCGGAATGCGGTGCACTTTCAAGTGGTATTTCTTGATTTTGCCTTTATTTTCTCATATCCAAGAAGTCTACGCATCTCGCGCCTTAATCTTGGTGCCCAGCTTTCTCAGCATAAACCTCAGCCTTTGATGGTGAGCTTAAACTATGCGTGTAACTAACACTTGGAATGCACAGAGAAAGCCTGTCCGGAGGATGGGTGTGGGGCAAATGTTAAGAGGAAGAGTCGACCCACCCAAAATACTCTCCTTCGAGAAAGAAGGTCTCGAATTCCTGGTTCCCTAGGATTAGTGTGATTAGGCAGGTTAGATGTCCCTTGCTTCTCGTTTGTGCAATTCCTCCTCCTGAAGTCTGAATTACCTGCTGAGCCTGCCTGTCCTACGAGATCCGAGAAGCAGACAAGTGGCACCTGTGTGTCTCTCTCTCTGTCCCTTTCGCAATATCCCCCACAAATCTTAGACTGTTGTGTGTGTGTGCGTCTGTGTGCGTGGTTGTGTGTGTGTGTCAACAGAGAGTGAGCGGGAGGTCTGGGATTCTTGAGGGCATTGACAGAGTGCCAACAGACTCTCAGCCCCCCCCCCCCCCCCCTCCCCCCCCACTGCAACACACTGCAACAGAATTTCGAAAGGGGCGTTGGTAAAGAGCCCTGTCCCATAGAGAAAGCGATAGATCCGGAGTTTTGATAGGGACAACATCATTGGTGTGAGATAACACGTACTGCCCTGTTATCATCCACTTTCGCCTGCTGCCCCTTTCTGTCTCCCTTTACGGTCACAAGCGCCAGCCTGCAAATACCCGCTGCGTTTTGCAACTTAAGTTCACTTGTCTCTTGGCCTCATCAGTGCTTGAAATGGAAACATAGAAGTGCAGGTACTCTGGACCAGAGTACCTGCCTGTTTCTGAGAAGTGCCGGTACTCTTCCATGAAAAGTATTACATCACTCTTGAAAAGTGCCGGTACTCCCCTCTCAAAATAAAAAAGTGCCGGTACTCTGTACCGGACAGTACCGGCCCATTTAAAGCACTGGGCATCATGCTGATCACTGTCATCCCACTACATATTGCTGACAAGCGTCTGTCCCTCTTCACCTTCTGCACTCTGCTGCACTTCCCTCTCTGCTGTCCACCTCACTTTTACTGTCTTCTTCCTGTTTTGCTAGCCAGGCTGTCTCATTTTTAACGCCACACTGCACCCCAATGTACTTAAACTGCCCGTTTTTTCATTCCACTTCTGTCATCTGTTGCACTCACTGCCCTCCACTTCAGTCACTGATAACCACTGCTTTACATTCCATTCCCTGGGAGCATCGCCACCAAGCACTACTCGTTATTGGCCTAATCTGCCCCATACCTTCAACCATGGCTTCTTGATTTGCTCTGTCATGCCTTGTACCTCGCTTTCACACTGGTGTCTGGTAGATCAAAAGATAATGATTTGCTAATTTATGAGGTAGAGAAAAATGAAATACAGTATTAAGGCAGAGAGAGGTGAAATAGAGAAAGGTGAGGCAGAAAGAGAGGGGAAAGGTAAAGCGTAAGCAGTGGAAGACAGCAGGAGGCAAGAGTAAGCTGCAGCGAGGTAGAGAAGGTGTGAAATGTAAAAAGGGTGAGCAATGTAGGGAGACTAAGATAAAACAAGAGATAGGGGAGGTATAGAAAGAGATATAGGTAGGGAGTAGAGAGCGTTGTTGGCAGAGAAAGAGATATACTAGAGAGGGGGATAACATTCTTGCTTTCTGAAACATCCTTAAAAATGCACCATTTGGCCGCTCTTTTTCCAAAATGTCCTTGATATGTTCGGGCTCGCACGCTACGTTCACTCGCCACAGGGGCGGCTCTAGGTTCATGGTGGCCCTGGGCAGGGAGGGTAGGTAGGGGGCCCCGGAAGAGGGGGTCCGGGTGGGGCGGAGCGCGGAGGCCAGTGAAGAGGGGGGGTCATGGTGTTTGGAAGTTGTATAGAGCCAGAGGCCACCAAATTCCTGCCAGGGGCCCCCACACAAATATCTATCCATCCTCAGAGGATTATTATATTAAGGATATATATTGATGTGGTGGCCCCTGGGATTTGGTGGCCCTGTGCAGGTGCACAGCTTGCACATGCCTAAGGCCGGCCCTGCTCGCCACAGTGTACTGCACGCAACCTTTACGCTCACCACTTTCAAATGTCACCAGCCACCACTGCCCGTGCTGCTAAGTTATGCTTCAAGGTGTGGCTGACGGCCGGCGCACAGAGCTCAGCCCTGCCCCACACAAAGGCAGCGAAGAGAGGAGTCGGGGTGGGTACCGGATGGGCTCGTTCAAGGGAGGCACCCGGGCACACAGGTTGCGAGGTCTATTCATGAATGTTGTTTGGTTGCAAACTAGCCAGCCTTCGCTGGAGGGAAAAGCACGCACAGATTGCTTTTATATTGACGGTCTGCCTCCTTCTCCACATGTGAGTTATAGTTTATATAGTCTGTAACTCTATATAGCGCCCATATAGTTGACTGTACTAGTACAACAGATAGCTTTCAAACTACGATATTTCTAGTTTACTTTTAAAGTGCTGTTTCTTTCTGATCAACAGCAGGCAATTAAGGAAGACTACCAGGTCCTGTGTACGCTAATGTTGATTAGTTGTGAAGGATGGCAAGCTGCTACCTCAAACTAAATGGGGAAATTACAGAGATCATGGTACTGGGTAATATGCCTAACCCCCAGCTGATTCACAAATGGCCAATGTGTCTGGGCAATGCCCCCACCCCCATTAAAAGCCTGGGAAAGTGGCTTGGCAATTCTCTTTTTACAGAAGCACAAGCTAGAAAACGTACCGCCAGCTGTTATGGCATTCTCAGAACTCTTTGAACAAGCATTTACAATGCAATCGTCTCGGCATTATTAAAGGTAGAGCTATTGGCATTGCTCATGACTTTTTTTTTTAATCATAAATAAATGGCATTGTCATTTACATTGCAAATAGCTTAATCGCTAAATGGCATTGTCATTTACAATGCCAACAGCTTAATCGCTCGCAAACGCATGACCGATTGCATTTACACCCACACAGAGCCACACAAACACAAAGCCACCCACACACACATACAGAGCCACCCACACAATCATTCACATAGAGCCACCTACACAGAGCCACCCTCACATAGAGCCACCTACAAAACAGGATTCGGGCACACAAACACACTTATATGGCACAACGGAAAGGAAAGGCGTCCCCTGCAGTGGCCTGGTAAGCAATATCTTGGGCCGGGCACTTTTTTTTTTTTACAAATTAAGCACTGAATTACTAATAGGTTGTGGGTGAAGTGGGATCTGAGAGGAATAAAAACAGTAACTGTAGTGCTTTTTTAATAGAACACTTTGGAGCATTTATTTGCATATTAAATATCTTATGTTAGTTAAGCTTAGTAGCTATAATGGCGCTCAATGTACTGACCCCTGTAAGCATAGAAGGCTGAACTGATTTTGAGGAGATGTAAACCCATAACTTTCTTCCTGCCTCTTCTATGACGTTGTGACCCTGCCTGCCTGTGTCACGAAGTCACGTTGTTCTTGTGTGGTCAGTTTGTCCACGACTGTCTGATGTTGCCTACCTCTGACTGTTGCTGTGAGTCTGCCCTTCCATCTTCCTGTCTTTTCTCTGACTGTGAGACCCGGTCAGCCTCTCTCTGAGTCAGATTGTTGTTTTGTCTGCCTGCGTGTCCCATGACTGCCTGATATTTCCTGCCTCTGACTGTTGTAGTGTGTCTGATGTTCAAGCTTTCTGTCTCTTTTATGGCTGTGCGTGCCTGTCTGGCGCTGAGGCAGAGTGTTGTTTTGTGTCTGCCTTTCTGTCTCCCTCCCCTCCTCTTCTATGACACTGTGATCCTGCCTGCCTATGCCAGAAGTGCAGCGGCAGCCTAAAGCGCTACGTAAACAACAGGTTAGTTATCTTCCCAGATTGCTTCTCCATCATTCCACTACACTCCGGGGAAATGCTTTCATCCTGAACAGCAGGATGGCTCACTGAGTTGAACACTTGTCCCCGGCACGTGAGGTCGTCTGTGGATTCCGGCGAGGCTGACTGAGCCTTCCGTCCATCGGGCATTGGGAAATTGAGACATTTTGCATTTACAGCGTTTAAAAACACAGACCCGTTGGTTTAAGCGCTTCACAACAAAAGTTGTTATATTAAAAAAGGAAAAATACCCTGGCAGGGCTGAAGAGGGTGATATAAATTTGACTCACTCCTTATGGTTAATTACAGTTGATGGAGTTAGAGTGACTTCCTATTGCGAGCACTGCTGGCACACATCAGTCTCTTTTGGCATCTTCTCTGGAGACTGGGCTGTGGGAGACCCGGGGGTGTGAAATGAGGACAAAGTGACCCATAGAGCACCCAGAATGAGCGCCGGAGGCGCTGTACTGTGGCTGCTATATCTTAAACACTCCAGCGCGCGGCGCAAACAATGTAGGGTTAAAGAAAAGGATGAATCCTTTCATTTTCCAAGAGATATTCAAAGGCCAAGGCTAGGAAAGCTGACTTAAGACGTCATTCTTTTCCAGGCCAATACACACTCTACTCAGAGGAGTGTGTGTCCCCCAGAAAGAACTAAAACACAATCTGTTCAGGGCAATGTGTGTCACAGACTACCCAGTGCTCTGTGTGCTCCACACAAGATACCAGGCCGGGGCCCATCCTGTCCAGAGCAGTGTGTCTCCAGCAGGCACAAAAATACAGTCTTGCTCAGAGCTATGTGTGTCCCTCAGTAGGTGCAGATACACAGTCAACTCAGAGGAGTGTTTGTCCCCCAGCAGGCACTGAAACACAGTAGGCAATGAGCTGTCTGTGTCACCAGGAGTCCCTGAGAAACATCTGTGTGTCTCCCCCGGCCCCAGTAGACACAAACGCCCTCTTTATTGTACTTTATAAAAGTAGACTTTACGTTTTTGGTTAAAATAGACCAAATAAAACCATACATATTCATAAACAACGCACGTTTGTAGCTGTTCACTCAGGTAAAACACACCACTTGCACTTTCAACTTATAATAAGCATTTGTAGGAGAGGTTGTGGAGAAGAAGAGCTCGTAGGGTGAGTTTGAGGTGAGACTGCTGAAATGTTTGTGGCTGAGGGGAAGCTCGCTGCAGACCCTCTACCAGGCCCTAGGCAGTCTTTCCATCTGTGCCCCATTGATGGCGGATGCTAGTGTTGGGGTGGGGAGGGAGCGTGAGGTGGGAAGGTGTGGGGATAAAGAGCTGGTAGGTTGAGTGACACAGTGTGGGGCTGGGGGGGGGGGGTGAGAGACAGAGAAGAACCTCATTACCGAGGGAGAGTTCGGTACAGACTCTCTCACAGGCCGAAGTCTTTCTATCTTTGCCCCATTGAGGGTGATGGGCGCTTGTCTTGGGGCAGGGAAGGGAGGAGAGGATGGAGGGTGTAGGGATGAAGAACTCGTAGGGTGAGTTTGGGGTGAGACTGAGGAGAAGCTCGTGGCTGAGGTGGAGCTCGCTGCAGGCCCTCTCCAAGGCCCCAGGAAGTCTTTCCGTCTGTGCCCCATTGAAGGCGGGTGTTTGCTTTGGGGCTGGGGTCGTGACTGTGTGTCTGCATAGGGGCTCTTCTGTAAATGTTGTTTCAGGTGGCGGCGCTTGTGGTGGTGAGGGGTTGAATGAGCTCGATCATGCAGCAGACATTGGCATTAATTTTCTTTATTTAAGACGCCGGAGTTGTTTTAAAAAACTGTAATGGTTAAACACATCTCAGTCCCTCTCGTAGCCCCCTCCCTGTTACAGCCCCCCTCTCAGGATCTCTTCGGCCGCTTTCATCTTGGGAATTTCCGTGTTTGTATTGAAAGTAGAATGTGCAGAAATAGCAGATTTCGCTGAAGCGTGAGTGCTGCCAGGTGCGGGAGCAGGCACTGCGTTAATACAGGCAGCGCTGCACCGGTAGGCGGGCACTACACAGGCAGTGCATGCAGTGCAATGTGAGAGTAGGCACGGTTCTGTGCTCCTACGGTGGGTGTAGGTGTGGGCGGAAAATCCGTTCCGCTCGCGGATTTTGCGGATTTTCGGGAAATTCGCAATCCGCGAGATTCGCGAATCTCCCGCAAAATCCGCAAATCCGCGAGCAGCGGATTTTGCTCGCACTGCTCGCACTGTTCGCGTGAGTTCGCGCCCCGCGAATAAGTGCAAAATTGCAGAAATACGATTTTAGCAAAACTGAAAGTAACTACTTACCAGGTTCAAAAGTTCAGGCTCATCATTAGTAGCCATTTCCTGTAGTGCTTCCTGAGGGGCCCCTCCAGAGTTCAGTTGCCAGTTGAAACTGTTATGTGACCCTGCTCTGAACCTCAGAATAGTTACACATATGCCACAAAGGTCCTGAATTACAGCTAAGGGAGACAAGCAGGAGCCAGGCTGGAAGTTAAAATCCATTAATCAGCCCCTAATTCATTATTGTCAGTTGGGGCAGGGCAGGTGTTGTAACTAATTTTGCAACAATGAAAGCACTTAGCAAGTGCAAAAGATCACTAATCAGGGCGCACTAAGGAAACAGGTGCCAGCTAAAAAAATATTCTGTGACACATTAATCAGCCCCAAATTAATTCAGGTCCCTTGAGGCAGGGAAGGTGTGCTTTGCTTTGCCGAAAATAATGTACACTGGACAACCAGAGGGTGTGGTGATGAAACAGAGGGTGGCATGGGTGGGCCAGAGGGTGGCATGAGTAGTCAGAGAGTGGCAGTGGTGACAGAGAGTGGCAGTGATGAAGAAGAGTGTCCCAAACAGGCTGGACACGTAGAAACAACAAGTTCGCGAAACTTGCGACCCGACAGGTAAGTTCGCAAATTGCGAAATTGTAAAAACCCTCGCGAACTGGCAGAAACACGGGCGAACACAAAAAAAAAAAAAAACGCAAATTCGCGGGAATTCGCGGATTTTGCGGATTGCGAATCCGCAAATCCGCAAAATTCGCGAACGCGAGATCCGCAAAATTCGCCCATGCTTAGGTGGGTGCTGTACTTAGTGGGCCAGTGCTGTGGTCCGCAATCAGTACAGCACCCTTAGGGCAGGTGCTGTGTTACAACGATACTGCACTCAGATGTTCAACTCAGTGAGTACATACTGTTCTGACTGAGCCGGCACTGGGCTCATTGCACAAGTACTGCCACCCCCACCCCAGTAGGCACTGTACTCACTGAACAGTTGTTGCTCTGAGCAAACACTGCACTCAAATAAGCGGGCACTGCATTTGTTGAACACACTCTGCACTGAACTCATCAAGTAAGTCTTTCACCCGCCATGGTTTTATTCACTGAGAATGTATAAACACATGTGCATCAACCACAGAGCCACCCCTAATAAACTCAGTAACAAACAACGAAAAGCATACATTTGCAAATGTAAAGAATGCTGTGAGCTTTTTTTCAAGATGCGTGTTCTAATATTCAGTGGCTATGTCAGAGACCGCATTACACACAACAAGGGCTTCGGGTCCAGGGGAAAGAGGAGGGAGGGGTGGGTGGCAGACTCTGAGCTCTGAGAGAAACACGGGCCATGAGAGTGCGCTGGGATCCAGCCCTGGGCAAAACTGTGGCAAAATGAGGGAGAACACCGCCATAAACATGATGGAGCCGTCCAGCACCGCTGGGACCCGAGTGCCGACCTGAGAGTGCGAGGCAGAAGTATACATGCTAATGCGTCCATGAGTGGCCAAGTGCGCCGTTTGGTCCTGGAGTTCACCACCGGCAGCTTCTGGACTTCCTCTGGCGGCGGTCGTCCAGAAATGGCGTCACAAAAGCGGCGCCATTTTTGCGATTCGGGGGCGTGTTTTTAGCAGTTGAGTGACGGATGACATCACGGCTTAAAAACTGCAAAAAACACTCCCCCGAATCGCAAAAAGACGGGGCTTGATCAGAGTGACGCCCCTCTCTTCCAATGGCTGGCCTCCGTTTAAGAAGTCAGCCAATGGAGAAGAGGGGCGGGTTCAAGCCCCACTGTAGCCAAAACATAAAATCTCGGACTCGGCCCACTGCTTACGCCAGAGGTCTTCAATCTGTGGGGCGCAACCCCCAGGGGGGTCGTGGAGTCCTTGGAAGGGGGTCGCAGATTCTGGCAGAGTGCAGTTCCTGGCTTGGGCTGATCGAAGGTGCTCACGGTGGAGGCCTAATTCACACCGAGGTGTGAAAAACATCAAAGCCTCATTAACAAGTAAAAGGTCTTTTAAAGACCTGTCAAGTACTCGGGTGTGGCTGTGTCTGTGTGTCCCTGAAGCCGTTTCGAGCTGGGGGAGGAGGGGAAGTGGGGGGGGGGGGGGTAGGGGGCTGGGGGAGCAGGCTGTAGTGTAGCCCTTCGAGGTCAATGGATATTGCGCGCCTGGAGCTGTAGGTCCCGTGACACGTCCCCCGCCCCCAGCAGGGAGGCACAGAGATGCCCTCCCATGATCGGGAAAGAAGGAAGAAGACGCAGAGAGATACTGACTCCCCCCATGAGAGAGGCACAGAAAAGGTGGGTGGATGAATGATGGGTGGGTGGATGGATGGATGTAAGGATGAAGGATGGATGGATGTGTGAAAAGGTGGGTGGGTGAATGATGAATGGATGGATGAAAGGATGAAAGGGTGGATGGGTGAAGGATGAAAGGGTAGATGGGTGAAGGATGTATGGATGGATAAAAGGTTGCATGGATGAATGATGGATGGATGTGTGAAAAGATGGGTGGATGAATGATGGGTGAATGGATGGATGAAAGGGTGGATGGATGAAGGATGAATGTATGGATGGAAGGATGAAATGGTGGATGGGTGAAGGATACATGGATGAAGGATAGATGTATGGATGTAAGGATGAAAAGGTGGACGGATGAAGGATGAATGGATGGATGAAAGGGCAGATGAATGGATGAAAGGGTGGATGGATGGAAGGATGAAAGGGTGGACTGATGAAAGATGGATGGATGGATGGAAGGGTGGATGGATATAAGGTTGCATGGATGAAGGATGGATGTGTGAAAGGGTGGGGGGATGAATGATGGGTGGATGGATGGATGCAAGGGTGGACGGATAAAGGATGGATGGATGGAAGGATGAAAGGGTGGATGGATGGATGGATGGATAAAAGGATGCATGGATGAATGATGGATGGACGTGTGAAAAGGTGAGTGGAGGAATGATGGGTGAATGGATGGAAGGGTGGATGGGTAAAGGATGGATGTATGGATGGAAGGATGAAAGGGTGGATGGATGAAGGATGGATGGATGGATCTAAGGATGAAAGGGTGGATGGGTGAAGGATAGATGGATGAAGGATAGATGTATGGATGTAAGGATTAAAGGGTGGACGGATGATGGATGGATGAAAGGGTGGATGGATGGAAGGATGAAAGGGTGGACGGATAAAGGATGGATGGATGTATGGATGGATTAAAGGTTGCATGGATGAATGATGCATGGGTGGATGTGTGAAAAGGTGGGGGGATGAATGATGGGTGGATGGATGGATGAAAGTGTGGGTGGATGGATGTGTGGTTGAAAGGGTGGATGGATGAAGGATGGATGGGAGGATGGGAGGATGATGTATGGATGGATAAAAGGTTGCATGGATGAATGATGGATGGATGTGTGAAAAGGTGGGTGGATGAATGATGGGTGGATGGATGGAAGGGTGGATGGGTAAAGGTTGGATGTATGGATGGAAAGATGAAAGGGTGGATGGATGTAGGATGGCTGGATGGATGGAAGGATGAAAGGATGGATGGATGTGTGAAAGTGTGGGTGGATGAATGATGGATAGATGTGATGAGGTCCAACAGTCACATGTATGGTTGTCAAAAGATGATGATGAGGAGTACCAGTTTCTAGAAACTTTTGTCGAAAGGGGGTCCTTACCCCTGAAAAGGTTTTACAAGGGGGTCTCTGCATCAAAAAGTTTGAAGACCTCTGGCTTACGCAGTGCGACGCAGGCCGAGACCTAAAAATCCAAGACCTATTCCCCCATCCTTCCAGGAATTGCTGTCCTATCCTTAGTACTGTCTCGTATTGACTATGGGAATTCCCTATACCTAGGCTTTCCATGACATATTACAAAAAGACTACAAGTTGTTCATAGCACGGCAGCGCGGCTGCTGCTCAATGTTCTAAAACAAATCTTGGCCAAAAATGCCTTGGTCTTCCTTTCCTGGCTCCCCGTTGAGCAACGGGTAAAGTTTAAGGCGTTATGCTTAGCACATAGAGAACTTCATACAAAAGGACCCACTCTGCTGAGGGCCCTGTTGACACCCTATACCCTTAACAGGGCTCTGAAGTCATGCACTGCACAATTTTTGACTGTGCCCCGAACACTAAGGGCTCAGTGGGGTGGATCCTCCTTCCCCCATCTAGTCTCAAAACAATGGAACTCAATGCCTATTGAGATCAGGACGGTAGAAAGTAAGACTATGTTCAGGAAACAGCTAAAAACATGGCTCTTTCCCAACTAACATATGAACAATACTGATCTTGGCTCTGTGTAGGTTTTTAAATGTCTATTTATATATGATTAAAACAGTGACTAGTGTCTGTCTACTGCATCGCATTGTGATCCACAGATAGCCTCTTAGGGATACACTACCATCTTGGAAAGGGCACATTGTAAGGCTTGTCCACGCCCCTTTCCTGAAACTCATGGAGTCCATTTAGCACATGACAAAGTCCACATTTGACAGCCTTTGCCTAGCTCTTAATTCCGCAGTCCAGCCACCGTCATTGGTGTCTGGCGTTCCAAGCAGATGGTGAAACACCCCTCTGAGTCTGAGTGACCAGGAGTGCAGAGGCACCAGCGCGGACTAGGCAGTATGGAGGGGTCACCATGCACTGACTGCAGCGTTCAGCAACATACAGTTCTCCTGGACATGCAATAACCCCAGTAAGCTTTCATTACTAGCACAGTTCTTGGTATAAATGTAATAGATGGGGGGGGTTAGGGGGGAATAACATTGTTTATGAGATTTGCAGGAGTTGCATCTTCAGTATATAATATGTTAAGCAGGAGAGTAAGAGCATACATTATCTACAGTGGTAACCATACACCCTTTGACAGTCTCCCCAGCCACTGCCTCCCACTCTCCACTCCATAGTTTTCATATTTCCTTCTCCTCCTGTGGCATTTTGCCTGCCTAGACTTACTTTTTCTGTTTCTTCCTACTCCTATTCTTCCTTTCTCCTGTTAATGTTCCTTCCTTTCTCCTGTTAATGTTCCTTCCTATGGTCTGCTTGTACAAGTGAGCGAATATTTAAGACACCATAGCAGGACACCATACCCTACGCCCTTAAGTGTTTTTCCAAGACTTTAACAAAAATTATGAATACGTTTTATTAAAAAAAATTCAAAGTAATTTAGGATTTACCAGAACTATGGTGCTCCCACCTCTTGTCTGGACCTGAAATTAGATATCAGATTATTTCTATTTTGTCGTATCATCAAATATTTTCTTATTTTCAATTTTAGCATGCATCAAATCTGAGATTCAATAGATTTAACCTTTCAGAAATAAGTTGTTATAGATGAAATTCAGAAAGACAGCATAGCTCTGCAAATGAATGGATGCTTTATGAAGCCAAAGTAATGTAGTATTGACTATATCCGTGACGGTTTGAGGACAGGATGGACCGTGTTCTGATGAGCTGCATCTCAACCAAGCACTGACTCGTGTATTGAGAAAAATATGAGGCTGGTAGACTGGTATATTAAGAGAAATAAAACCGTCTATTATTGAAGACCGGTTTCTACCTCTGAATAATGTGGCATCAGCAAATAGTGCTTTTCTGACTTTCAAATGTATATATAACTTACTGTAGACGACTGGCAAATGTATTAACTGTACGCAACTTAGTGCAGCATACAAAATAGCTGTGGGCGAAAGGAAGAGAGCCGAACAGTGTCATATCTACTAACATATGGCCCACTTTTTCTCTCTCTCCCTTTGCTAGTGCACTTTAGTCTGCCATGTGCCAAGATGCACACCCTTGCATGATTATGCCAGGGTTTGTGTGTACTGGTAAGCACAGCGTACTTGGGTACTCCTGCGCAACTTCCATGTATATTGAAGCTTTACCAGATTTACCTCTAATGGTAGACCAGGGAATGTGCCAAAATGCTTGTACGCCTTCCAAGGGAGGCACAACAATATTTCTGCTTGTTGCTTCCTCTTTCAATGTGTGCAGCATTCTACAGCACATATAGATAGAGGAAAATGCCTCAGGGGATTGTTTTTGTGCAGGAAAGTGCCCCTTCCTGCACATAAACAATCCTGCATGTAACAAAAGCACCCTTGCACCATGGTGCAAGGGTGCATGCGTTGGCGCTAGGCAGCCTAAAGTGGGCCAGCGCTGAGAAAAGTCAGGAATATTCCATATTGTGATAAATATGGCACATTCCTGCTCTTCATCTGTAACACAACGCAGCAAGGTGACTTTCTGCGCTGTGTCACTTTTTCTATAAATTTGTGCCTAATTCTATATTGCTTGAATAAGGAAGCTTCTTGGGAACGAGAGCCTACTGCTATTGTTTAGTGCTGTATTCAAGAAGTCAGCCTCTGTCTCAGTTGTTATAGGATTGTATAGATCCAACTTATGGATGAGGATCTTGGCCCAGTTATGTAGTGGAGCACTGTTCAGAAGGCCTTGAGGATGTAAAAGATATTCCCAGGAATATTCAATAATCAGAATAGTGGTCGCAGGAGAAAATGCAATTTTAAGAGATGAATTATACAATCAGTAATAATGTGGTGAGTGCATTCAGGTTCTCGGCAGCAGAGGTGGTTGTGTCTGTTAAGAGGGAATAGTCAGAAATCTAGGGGCCCATTTAAGAGCCGGTTTGCATCGCTCTTGCACCACAAACGAGCGACGCAAACTTTAAATGTGATTTATGAACCCACGCATGACCTCAGCGGTTCCTTAAATCTGGAGTAAGGTAACGCAGGTCAAATCTCTGCGTTGCCTTACTCTGCCCTGAGAAGGCGTTACAGGGTTGTTGTGTGGGTGTTCCCATGCAACTCCTATTGTTTTTGCCACATTTCTGTTGGTCTTCTAAGGGCACTACAAAGGCTGCATACTAACGTGTATTAGGATTAAAGTGGGGGACAGCTCCCTGCTGTCCAAGATTATACGAACAACTGAAGGATTAAAAGAGGTCTGTATACTGCCTGTATCAAAACATTACCTGCATTTAAGATTAAAGGAATGCAGGGAACTTTGCAGACTTTGTGGACAAGCAGTAGAGGGCATCATTCATGTGCTGTGTCTTTTCAAAGCATCCGTGAAAGTGCGCTGGAAACTCCTACACAAAGACTTCATCAAGAGAGGGTGAAGATCATATGGAGAGGCAGTTGTTGCGTGTTTCAACCCTACGGACGACTTAAGACTGAACTGCGAACTGGCATAATTTCTCAGGATAGTGAAGAAAAGGGTATTGGCGGTAGAACGCAAAGAAACAGACCTGGCTAGCAGGGTGCGGTTCATCTATGGGGCCCTACTGACATAATTTAAGGAGGGAGGGGCATTACAATGCTTAGGCACATTTGCACTTTGATTTTGCAATCTCTAAATGGCTGAACACTAGTTAGGATTCCAATAGAGTATACTACACAGAAACAAAAGCTCCCCTTGTGGGCGCTTTAAATTAACCTCCTACGCACAGAATGGCTCAGTCACAGGTAGAGAGTTCCAGTATCTTTTTACCATCACTTTAAAGATCTAATTTTCATTGTCCTAGTAGCCACTCACCCCCATCAGTCTCTGTACTTAGGTTTTAGGTGAACTGTCAGGAAGCCATGTTTAAAAACTTGATAGTTTTATTTAGATTTTACTCTGTGTAGAGATTTGGGCTAAGTAGTTTATTTTACTATAGTTTAATTTGTTATCTGGAGATTTGGTCACAGTTTTATTAATGAATGTTTTTTTTAACTCACTAATGGGTAAATGACAGATTGCAGAAGCCGTAGCATTGTATTTGATGTATTTTACTGTATTGAGGGACATTTGTATTGCAATGGTTTTAATGACTATGCAAATAAACTAAAATTTGAAATGTGTGTCTCTCTTCTTTGTCTCTTCTCCATTGCTCATACCCCCTCTCAGTATGTCTATGGAAGATTTTTTGTCTTTCTTTAAATCTCTGCGGTACTTGACTAGAACATTGACTGCAAAATCGTGGGGTCAAAATATTGAGGCCATAATATCAAGGACCAAATTATTGTGAAGTAAAGTGTATATATAGGTAAGTATTGATTTATTATACCTAACTTGACATCTTCAAGTTATGTGGATGTGGTGTCAAGAACATCAAATCTATACTTCCCTACATGCACTTACCTTCACACTTTTTCAGTCCTAAATATTTAGGCCTCTATACCCTGAACCTACAATATTTTCCTCCTCAATATTATGACAAACAACTATCTCTGCAGCATATCTGTTTCCTCTCTTTTGTTAGTGTCTAAGCAGCATTTCTCATATATCCAGGGCCAGACTGGGAACGCAAACTGGCCCCAGCAATTGAATCAGGCCGGGGGGCAGGGGGGAGATGGTGGTAAATTAAGTTACTTTTGTTACAGGGGGGCGATATCGCAGCTATGCTGCAAAACCAGCCACTGGTAAGAAAAACGTCCTCCCAGGGGTCTAAAACCGGATCTCACCCTGCCTACCAGAGAAATACCCGGTGGCCGCTACGGCCAGTCCGGCCCGCATATATCTCTTCAACAGCCTTACAACATTTCCCACACTATTTTGAGTATCTCTGTAGCTGAGCTCATGCCTGTGCCAACCCCCTCTAGCATTTATCATGCTATACTCTTCAGTAACTAAGGAGCACTTCATCAGGATACTGCATCTCTGAATCAGGATACTGCATCTCTGCAGTATCTTTGCATTAAATCTTGTGTCATTCTCCTCAGGATGTTTGTAGCAGTTCTCGGTAGCAGACGCCCTGTTACTCTCAGTCTCAGTAGTATGTCTTGTCTCACTCATCAGTGCCTGTGGAATTTCACAACCACCTCTGGTGTCTCCGCATATTTTATGTTGTTTCAAAGTGCAGTTCACATGCTCTTCATTAAATCTACACACTGTTACATATCCCTTACCAGTTTCTCTGTAGAGTTTTACATCTCCCTCTACAGAACCTCTCCTGCTAAGCTTAGGTCCTTCCCAGTAGTTAAAATGAGTGCAAATAGCACTTTGCCTCTGAACATTAAATCGCTTTCAGATAGAAAGTGGAACATCTCGAAAAGATATTTTAGGATGAAACTTCCAGAAACATCCATGTCTTGGCTCGAGCACCAAAATCAAGGCTGTGAACAAGAATAGTTCCTAGACCTCCTACAGTTTTGGCACAGTATGATGTGAAATCAGAGCTCGGGTGCGGCTTTGCTTCGACAGAGTAAGTGCTCTGGTGATTCAGTCTGATCTGCAGTAAAACACACTCTTCGCGCAGTCTGACTATGCACAGCCATCTTGAAACGGTAATAGTGCTCATTTAGTGCAGGGCAGAAAACTGTGAAAGTAACGCTAGATTGTCTTTGCTGTGAGTTTGCCAACTGGTTCTCTTAATTTTTCAATAAGTAAAAATGTGATTGTTGCTCTGAGCCAAAGCACGAAACAAAACTATGGCTACGCTCTGTTTACCTGTTTGAACTTGAGCTTTCACACTGTAGTCCTCTGTCTGTTTCGGGAGCAGGGACTCCGTGTGTGTCCCGAAAAGGCAGACTAAATGTGATTCGTTGCGGATTTCGATTATGCAGATTTTTAAAGCAGTGAGTTGCCGAGCATCTACTTACAATGCTTTATTGCGAAGAAAGCGTCTGCCTGTGCATCTTTAAATTTTTATTTTGTGGTGTTATACAACTATGTGTTTTTATTGGAGTTCATGATGCCGAACCTTTACACACTGTACGTAAGAAGTTGTTTTACTTTTTCTGGGCGTTTGAGCTGCAGCCGAGGTGTTAAGACTATACTTTCAGGGATCATTTCTATAGTTCTTAACTGAGGAAATGTGTTCGAAAGTGTCTGGTCTTCGCTAACCACGATGACGAGTGATAGTGTTCCCTTCTGAGCGCGAAGCGAGCGGTCAGTGTTGCATTTATGCAACTGCTGGCTGCTATTGATGACCGTTCCTCTCTCTCTTACAGGAGAGCTTGGAGGAAGGGAACACAAACTGAGTGGTTAGCTCCTTACCTTAGTATAAGAAAGATGCTTAATTAATTGTTTCCCTTCTACTGCTGTTGCCAGTGTATAATAGCGGAGGTGGTTTATATATGCATGTGGGTTGCAAACGTTCGAGTCTCCTCTTTAATTTGGTACATTTGACTTTGAAAAACACTAACCGCACGCTTCAAATGGACCCTGGACAGATTATCAAACCCTCCACGCAATGCAGCTGCACAATTTGCCGCGCTGCCATGCCTGAAAGGGGAAAGCGTACAACGTTGACGCCGTCCCAGGTTTATTACTCTCCGTAAATCTAGGAATGCGTAAAAAAGCATGGGTGGGTGGATGGATGGAAACACCCACTCTCCACCCATTTAACACATTCTCGGCGCAGAGTAACGCAAACCAGCGAGTTGCTGCTGCCCTGCGGTTTTCCCTTGCGTGAAGTGCTCATTACCCTGCAGAGACCCGGTTGAGTGCTAAGAGCGGTCGCGCTGACTGGCACCTCGTTGCTGCCACATTTGTTTGTGTTCAGAAAAGAACAGGCCACTGACAGTGCCCCAACCGTAGGAGCCTTTAAGAGCCACCAGTTTATATTGTTCTTTTCTCTACTTGTCACTTCACTTCAGTTGCCCGTTTCAAGTCATGTGCCTGTTGAACCCCAGTCCTTGTTGCACCTGGTGGTAGCTGGTACCTGGGTGTATTTTATGTACAAGTATCTAGTGGTATAGATTAGACTTCCAAGCGCTGTGGAGAATCTGATCCGGGCATTTGCAGATATTTAGCCAAGGTCTCAGCGCAGTGACGTCAGATGAGGGTTTTGCTGTCATGCTTTGCATTCAAACCCCATGCATGGGCGTCCGCAGGGGGGGGGGGGGGGGGGGCAAGTGGGGGCGCTTGCCCCCCCCCCCCCCCCTTGGATCCAGGCCCGGTTCTAGAGGATGGGCCCACATACCTGGGGCCTCATTTATGAAAAGTGACACATCGCTGCGTGAAAACAGCGATGCGTCACTTTTCACTGCGCACTCCTTGCGACACCAATGATGCGTCATATTTAATGTATGACGCATCATGTCGCAAGGACTTACAGATACGTCAGTATTTCTGACGCATCTGTAAGCACAAAAGTGACGCATTGCTGGAGTGTGTCACAAAAGTGACGCAACTCCAGCAATGCGTCCTTTCACATGGGGAAAGCCCTATGTGAAAGGGCTTGCGTCAGTCTTACGCCTGCTGTGAGGCAGGCGCAAGATTTTGACGCAACAGCATCCTAAAAGTGACGCAGTGAAATCTCATAGATTTCACTGCGTCACTATTACGAAGCTTTTTGCGGGGGTACGCCCCCTCTGCATACATTATACCTGACGCAGGTATAATGTGGCGCAGGGGTTTAAAAAGTGACGCATCTACCTAGATGCATCACTTTTTAAATATGGCGCAACAAGGCGCATTTTGTACGCCGCTGGTGCGTCACAAAAAGTGACGCACCGGCGGCGCAAAATTGACGCAAGGCCTCATAAATAAGGGCCCTGGGCCGACTTTCCTGCTGGGGCGACACCTGAAAGGCTCCTACAGTACAGCCCGAGTGTGAGTCCCAGCATGTCACAGAGGCAGACGTTCCATTGTCATGGTCAGTATGACAATGGGCCGGCAGAGGAGACACAGCATGGAGCATCTCCCCCATCCCAGGCCTCAAGAGATGACGTTGAGTTCTAGGGGAGCTGCTGATGCTTTCAAGCAGCACAATTAGCAGGGGCCGTGAGCTTTAGTCTCTCACAGCAGGCCACAACGATCAGATACAATGCTAAGGGGCGTGGGTGGGGGCGTCGTTTGGGGAGCGGGGTTAGTGCCAACATTCTTAGTTTAAAAACTGTGAAGTGACAGACTGGATTGAAATTGAAAGTTTCATTGTTATGAATTTGTGCAATGGTGAGAGTGCTAATGCAGCTAAGAGTGGAAATACTCAAGAAAAAATACTAAGGACTGAAATTACTACTATATGACCTAAAATGGAAAAAAATGAAAATTCGATTTTGACAATGTTGTAGTGGAAAAATGTAACTAACCCTCCATGTTGAGGCTAAGGGGGACGTAAGAGCAGAGGAGAGATAAAAGAGAGAGACAGAGCCAAAAGGAAAAATAAGAGACGGAGTGGGGAGTAGAGACAAACGGAGAGGGGGAGAGGAAAGAGTGAGAAATAATTGACGAGAGAAGATAGTGAAAGAGGCGAGGGGGGGACATTATTATAGATAAGCTCAATGAGGCAGGGAGACAGAGGGCGACAGACAGAAGGAGACAGACAGAGGGAAGGGGTGACATAGGGTGGGAGACAGATAGAGGGAGATACAGGGTGGCAGACAGACAGAGACAGACAGAGGTAGAGAGACAGAGAGAGAGGGAAAGAGAGGGAGACCGAGAGAGAGAGAGAGAGACTGAGAGAGGGAGACAGAGAGGGAGGGGGACAGAGGGACGGAGACTGAGGAACGGAGACTGAGGGACTAAGACTGAGGGACGGAGACTGAGGGACGGAGACAGAGGGATGGAGACAGAGAGGGAGACTGAGAATGCCTCAGCCTCACTCTCCTGAGCCTTGCCTGATGCAATTTCTGTGGCCACTGTCCGATCACGTTAAAAGGGTACTAGGTTAGTTCCGTTCCATTTATGGTGCTTTATAGTTGTTTAAAGATCTCCTAAAAGTTTTACGTTGCTCGAATGGGTGTACATTCTGATATGTATATTCATTTCCCTCATCTTTATTACTTGATTTTGCTCTATAGAAAGTGTCACTCATAGTCCTTGAAATGTCGCTCATTATTACACTGACATTATGAAAATGTCACACATAGCAATCTGAAACCTTGGCAGCTATGTCTGTCCCTTCTTGTCTTTCAGCCATGGGTCCTGTGAGAGCTGCCCTCCGGTTGCTGCTGGCACTGGGCTTCTTGCAAACAGCAGCACCTTCTTTCTACGGTAAGGCCTTGTCTCTCTTCCCTGCGAGCATCAGAGCCCCTCCCCGCCCTGACGCTCATCCTAAAACATGATTTAAAACTGTGTAGAATGAAAGTGACATTCAGGCCCCAGGAGAGGGGAAATCAGGATCGGATAATAACCTGACTAGTGGTTCACTGTTTTACAAATAAGTGTAACTGAAATGTGTTTTTTTAGAATTTAGAACTATTCTTGTCAATTTTGTATTTTTAGTTAAATGGATTGTAGAGTTTGAGTGATTTTATAAGAAAGGTGGAGTCGGCCCTTTCATGTTTTTACTCTATAGCCTCAGGTTGTGCCCCATGTTAGTGCACCGGTTTTGGAGAGTGTCCTGTGTGTGTGTGTGTGGGAGGGGGGGGGAGTTCGGGGGTGTCAGGGTGGGTGAGAAATGCCTGCCATGAGTGAGTGAGGTGTCTGTTATGAATGGGCGGCATAAGGCTGCTGTGAGTGGGTGAAATGTGTCTGCTATGATGTGGGTGGGTCAGATGTGCCTGCTATGAGTGGTTGAGATGTGACAGCGATGAATGCATGAGGTGTCTGTTATGAATGGGTGACATATGGCTGCTATGAGTGGGTTAGATGTGCCTACTATGAGTTGGTGAGATGTGACAGCGATGAATGCGTGAGGTGTCTGTTATGAACGGGTGACATATGGCTGCTATAAGTGGGTGAAATGTGTATTCAATGCTGTGGGTGGGTGAGATATGGCTGCTATGAGTGGGTGGCATATGCCTGCAATGAGTGGGTGAGATCTGGCTGCCATGAGTGAGTGAGAAATGCCTGTTATGAGTGAATGAGATAAGCCTGTTATGAGTGGGTGAGATATATTGTCTACGAGTGGGCGCGATATGCCTGCTATGAGTGGGTGAGATATGCCTGCTATGAGTGAATGGGATATGCCTGTTATGAATGGGTGAGATACGCCTGCTATGAATTAATGAGATATGCCTGTCATGAGTGGGTGATATATACCTGCTCTCATTATTTGAGCCGTTCAATACTAAAGAGCTTGTGCAGAGGCAGGCGTCACGGCCTCTTACACATAGCAGTGCCCATTCAAAGGTACTGAGCAAGTTAACGCACAGTCAACTGTATTGCACACATTTTGTGCAGTAAATGAGGTATTGCGCAGTCAGAGGTATTGAACAGTAATGCTAACTTGTAGGCAGTGTACATCAGGACTTGTTGCACACTGCAGAGAACAGATCCATTAAGTGAGGAAGAGAAAGCTATCATGTTATCTTGTCTCCCCGGGCCTCAAGTGGTACTTAGAGGTAGCTTTAGCTGTATGGTAAGAGACATTGTCAGACACAACACACAATACAGAACACAACATAAAACATACATAGACAGGCAGGGGTTTTTGAACAGCCAATTTCATTCATTGGCTGATGTGGTTGAGTGAACTTTTGGCATTGGCTACCAGGATTTTCCATCAGTGTTGACATCTGTCAATGGCACTTCACGGATGTAGGCATCCTTCAAGGTAGAAACTCACACACAATCATTGGCTCCTGCACTCTATCTGCTCAGTCTCACCCGCTGCTTATCCATTCTTCCCAGGTGCTTCTATCTCGCTCACCATTTTTAAGTCGAGCTTCGATCAACCTGTTATATCTCTTCTGTGGGGTTTGGCACCCCCCCTACAGCCATTGGTTACGATCTGTGGCATTCAGAAATGCTTAATTGTTACTGTTGCATTTGTGTAAATGCCCCTCCTTTGCTGCTTAATTCCGCCCCAGGCGATTTCACTCAGAGAACGTTTTGTTTGGCCATCACACTGTACAGCATGTGATGGCCCCTCCTCCTTGTTTTTTGTTTTCATTCACCGGCTAGTTTCATTTTGGTAGTGGCTACAGGTTTCTCTTAACATCGGTGTGCTTCGTTTAGTGTCCTTGTGGACACTATTTGACTAGTTCATTCATCCTCTTTTGTATGGTTTAAGGGAGGGGTAGTTCCACTTGTTTTGTTCTGCTTTAGAATATGCTGTAGAACCTTGCATGGTCATTCTGTGGTTATACTAAATAAGCAGCTACCTATGTTATGCCATCTATTAATGTAATAACTGCACTTCCACAGTTGCTTTATTAACCTTCCTGCTTTCTCAAATTTGCTTGAAAATGCACGATTTTTCTTCTTTTTTTTCAAAATTTTCTTGGGGGGGGGGTTATCCCCCCAAACCCCCCTTTTAAGGTTCGGGCTGGCTCGCTCCGCTCGCTTGCTACGGTGCTGTATGCAAATCACTTTGCGCCCCACCACTTGGAAATGTCATCCCACCGCCCCTGGGAGGGGCTGCTCTTTTGCTCAAGGAGGAGCGCGAGGCGCCCCACCAGGAAGGTGAGGCCTCTCACAGGGGAGCAGCGCTGCTCCCCTGTGATGGCCAAAATTACGGACAAAAGGCGCCCGTAAAAGGTTTCCTCCCGGACAACGGACGTGAGGTCCAAATTACGGACTGTCCGTGAAATTTACGGACGTTTGGTCACCCTATAATGTATTTTTAGGTAATATAATGATGTAAAATGAATATGTTGTGGAACAGTGAAGTAAAAAATATATAATACGTATGCAAAAGCGGAATCCAAACAGCAGTGGTGTCTCAGAAGGGTGACGTCAACTCCAGGAGCCGAGCAGCAGGCAAGCGTAGAGGAGCGGAGGGGGCATCCTGGCCCGTCAGACTTAGCAGCGGGACCTGGACCTTGCAAGGAGCCGGATTGGAACGGAAGCGTGCGGGAGCCCAGCCGCCCTGCTGCCCTGCCGCTCCGCCGCACTGAGAGCCCCACGGGGAACAATTTTGAGTCGTGCTCAGCACTGGGAGACGCCTTGCTCTTGACGCACTGGTCCCCTGCGGTGAGCGGCGTGACCGTTAACAGAGGTTGACCGCGGCGAGTGATTTAAGGTAATCTCGAGGCAGCCAGCGCTTAATAACCGTCAGCTCTTCTAAGCTCTTCTGAACATCAGAAGCCACCCCCGCCCCAGTAGGCACTGTACTCACTGAACAGTTGTTGCTCTGAGCAAACACTGCACTCAAATACGCGGGCACTGCATTTGTTGAACACACTCTGCACTGAACTCATCAAGCAAGTCTTTCACCCGCATAAGTTTTATTCACTGAGAATATATAAACACACGTGCATCAACCACAGAGCCACCCCTAATAAACTCAGTAACAAACAACGAAAAGCATACATTTGCAAATGTAAAGAATGCTGTGAGCTTTTTTTCTAGATGCGTGTTCTAATATTCAGTGGCTTTGTCAGAGACCGCATTACACACAACAAGGGCTTCGGGTCCAGCGGAAAGTGGAGGGAGGGGTGGGGGGCAGACTCTGAGCTCCGAGAGAAACACGGGCCATGAGAGTGCGCTGGGATCCAGCCCTGGGCAAAACTGTGGCAAAATGAGGGAGAACACCGCCATAAACATGATGGAGCCGTCCAGCACCGCTGGGACCCGAGTGCCGACCTGAGAGTGCGAGGCAGAAGTATACATGCTAATGCGTCCATGAGTGGCCAGGTGCGCCGTTTGGTCCTGGAGTTTACCACCGGCAGCTTCTGTACTTCCTCTGGCGGTGGTCGTCCAGAAATGGCGTCACAAAAGCGGCGCCATTTTTGCGATTCGGGGGCGTGTTTTTAGCAGTTGAGTGACGGATGATATCACGGCTTAAAAACTGCAAAAAACACTCCCCCGAATCGCAAAAAGACGGGGCTTGATCAGAGTGACGCCGCTCTCTTCCAATGGCTGGCCTCCGTTTAGGAAGACAGCCAATGGAGAAGAGGGGCGGGTTCAAGCCCCACTGTAGCCAAAACATAAAATCTCGGACTCGGCCCACTGCTTACGCCAGAGGTCTTCAATCTGTGGGGCGCAACCCCCAGGGGGGTCGTGGAGTCCTTGGAAGGGGGTCGCAGATTCTGGCAGAGTGCAGTTCCTGGCTTGGGCTGATCGAAGGTGCTCACGGTGGAGGCCTAATTCACACCGAGGTGTGAAAAACATCAAAGCCTCATTAACAAGTAAAAGGTCTTTTAAAGACCTGTCAAGTACTCGGGTGTGGCTGTGTCTGTGTGTCCCTGAAGCTGTTTCGAGCTGGGGGAGGAGGGGAAGTGGGGGGGGGGGGTAGGGGGCTGGGGGAGCAGGCTGTAGTGTAGCCCTTCGAGGTCAATGGATATTGCGCGCCTGGAGCTGTAGGTCCCGTGACACATCCCCCGCCCCCAGCAGGGAGGCACAGAGATGCCCTCCCATGATCGGGAAAGAAGGAAGAAGACGCAGAGAGATACTGACTCCCCCCATGAGAGAGGCACAGAAAAGGTGGGTGGATGAATGATGGGTGGATGGATGGATGTAAGGATGAAGGATGGATGGATGTGTGAAAAGGTGGGTGGGTGAATGATGAATGGATGGATGAAAAGATGAAAGGGTGGATGGGTGAAGGATGAAAGGGTAGATGGATGAAGGATGTATGGATGGATAAAAGGTTGCATGGATGAATGATGGATGGATGTGTGAAAAGATGGGTGGATGAATGATGGAGGAATGGATGGATGAAAGGGTGGATGGATGAAGGATGAATGTATGGATGGAAGGATGAAATGGTGGATGGGTGAAGGATACATGGATGAAGGATAGATGTATGGATGTAAGGATGAAAAGGTGGACGGATGAAGGATGAATGGATGGATGAAAGGGCGGATGAATGGATGAAAGGGTGGATGGATGGAAGGATGAAAGGGTGGACTGATGAAGGATGGATGGATGGATGAAAGGAAGGGTGGATGGATATAAGGTTGCATGGATGAAGGATGGATGTGTGAAAAGGTGGGGGGATGAATGATGGGTGGATGGATGGATGCAAGGGTGGACGGATAAAGGATGGATGGATGGAAGGATGAAAGGGTGGATGGATGTATGGATGGATAAAAGGTTGCATGGATGAATGATGGATGGACGTGTGAAAAGGTGAGTGGAGGAATGATGGGTGAATGGATGGAAGGGTGGATGGGTAAAGGATGGATGTATGGATGGAAGGATGAAAGGGTGGATGGATGAAGGATGGATGTATGGATGTAAGGATGAAAGCATGGATGGGTGAAGGATAGATGGATGAAGGATAGATGTATGGATGTAAGGATGAAAGGGTGGTTAGATGATGGATGGATGGATGAAAGGGTGGATGGATGGAAGGATGAAAGGGTGGACGGATGAAGGATGGATGGATGTATGGATGGATAAAAGGTTGCATGGATGAATGATGCATGGGTGGATGTGTGAAAAGGTGGGGGGATGAATGATGGGTGGATGGATGGATGAAAGTGTGGGTGGATGGATGTGTGGATGAAAGGGTGGATGGATGAAGGATGGATGGGAGGATGGGAGGATGATGTATGGATGGATAAAAGGTTGCATGGATGAATGATGGATGGATGTGTGAAAAGGTGGGTGGATGAATGATGGGTGGATGGATAGAAGGGTGGATGGGTAAAGGATGGATGTATGGATGGAAAGATGAAAGGGTGGATGGATGTAGGATGGCTGGATGGATGGAAGGATGAAAGGATGGATGGATGTGTGAAAATGTGGGTGGATGAATGATGGATGGATGTGATGAGGTCTAACAGGCACATGTATGGTTGTCAAAAGTTGATGATGAGGAGTACCAGTTTCTAGAAACTTTTGTCGAAAGGGGGTCCTTACCCCTGAAAAGGTTTTACAAGGGGGTCTCTGCATCAAAAAGTTTGAAGACCTCTGGCTTACGCAGTGCGATGCAGGCCGAGACCTAAAAATCCAAGACCTATTCCCCCATCCTTCCAGGAATTGCTGTCCTATCCTTAGTACTGTCTCGTATTGACTATGGGAATTCCCTATACCTAGGCTTTCCATGACATATTACAAAAAGACTACAAGTCGTTCATAGCACGGCAGCGCGGCTGCTGCTCAATGTTCTAAAACACATCTTGGCCAAAAATGCCTTGGTCTTCCTTTCCTGGCTCCCCGTTGAGCAACGGGTAAAGTTTAAGGCATTATGCTTAGCACATAGAGAACTTCATACAAAAGGACCCTTCCTGCTGAGGGCCCTGTTGACACCCTATACCCTCAACAGGGCTCTGAAGTCATGCACTGCACAATTTTTGACTGTGCCCCGAACACTAAGGGCTCAGTGGGGTGGATCCTCCTTCCCCCATCTAGTCTCAAAACAATGGAACTCAATGCCTATTGAGATCAGGACGGTAGAAAGTAAGACTATGTTCAGGAACATTTAGCACATGACAAAGTCCACATTTGACAGCCTTTGCCTAGCTCTTAATTCCGCAGTCCAGCCACCGTCATTGGTGTCTGGCGTGCCAGGCAGATGGTGAAACACCCCTCTGAGTCTGAGTGACCAGGAGTGCAGAGGCACCAGCGCGGACTAGGCAGTATGGAGGGGTCACCATGCACTGACTGCAGCGTTCAGCAACATATAGTTCTCCTGGACATGCATGAACCCCGGTAAGCTTTCATTACTAGCACAGTTCTTGGTATAAATGTAATAGATGGGGGGGGGGGTAGGGGGAATATAATTGTTTATGAGATTTGCAGGAGTTGCATCTTCAGTATATAATATGTTAAGCAGGAGAGTAAGAGCATACATTATCTACAGTGGTAACCATACACCCTTTGACAGTCTCCCCAGCCACTGCCTCCCACTCTCCACTCCATAGTTTTCATATTTCCTTCTCCTCCTGTGGCATTTTGCCTGCCTATACTTACTTTTTCTGTTTCTTCGTACTCCTATTCTTCCTTTCTCCCGTTAATGTTCCTTCCTTTCTCCTGTTAATGTTCCTTCCTATGGTTTACTTGTACAAGTGAGCGAATATTTAAGACACCATAGCAGGACACCATACCCTACGCCCTTAAGTGTTTTTCCAAGACTTTAACAAAAATTATTAATACGTTTTATTAAAAAAATTCAAAGTAATTTAGGATTTACCAGAACTATGGTACTCCCACCTCTTGTCTGGACCTGAAATTAGATATCAGCTTATTTCTATTTTGTCGTATCATCAAATATTTTCTTATTTTCAATTTTAGCATGCATCAAATCTGAGATTCAATAGATTTAACCTTTCAGGAATAAGTTGTTATAGATGAAATTCAGAAAGACAGCATAGCTCTGCAAATGAATGGATGCTTTATGAAGCCAAAGTAATGTAGTATTGACTATATCCGTGACGGTTTGAGGACAGGATGGAGCGTGTTCTGATGAGCTGCACCTCAACCAAGCACTAACTTGTGTGTTAAGAAAAATATGAGGCTGGTAGACTGGTATATTAAGAGAAATAAAACCGTCTATTATTGATGACCGGTTTCTACCTCTGAATAATGTGTCATCAGCAAATAGTGCTTTTCTGACTTTCAAATGTGCATATATAACTTACTGTAGACCACTGGCAAATGTATTAACTGTACGCAACTTAGTGCAGCAAACAAAATAGCTGTGGGCGAAATGGAAGAGAGCCGAACAGTGTCATATCTACTAACATATGGCCCACTTTTTCTCTCTCTCCCTTTGCTAGTGCACTTTAGTCTGCCATGTGCCAAGATGCACACCCTTGCATGATTATGCCAGGGTTTGTGTGTACTGGTAAGCACAGCGTACTTGGGTACTCCTGCGCAACTTCCATGTATATTGAAGCTTTCCCAGATTTACCTCTAATGGTAGACCAGGGAATGTGCCTGTGAGACCTGTCTGCTTTTGGGGGTCCTCTCACAACTATGATTTATTTTGTCCCCTTTGGCCTCCAAGTGCTATTATCTTTTTCTTTTATGTCCACCCAGATTTTTGGTTGTCAGCATTGTCTGTGGGGCTAGGTGTTCCTTGAGTAGGACGTTGTACCTTAACCTTGAGGCCTAGTCATCTACCTGAAAATTTAGGGAGATCCCTGAAACCTAAAATGGAGTCCATCAACTGACATAACGGACATCCCAACCAAGCTGACCCATTGAGTTGCCTGAGGAAGGTTCTGGAACCAACTGCCAAGTCCAACGGACTAGGCCAGCCTATAAAAGGACCAAACTCAGGTGGCCATTTTGTGTAAGCCTGTGACCAGCTGAGGTAGCAGTGACCAGTGAGGAGAGAGGCGAATTACAGAGGAGAGAGTTGCACCAGTAGGGGCCCACTTGTCCTGTGGCCGACTGTGTTCTACTTGGATGTGACCCCCCTTGGATCCGACCGAACCGCACTGAGTCCGAGTGTCATCTACGCACCTGGACTTTCACCTCAAAGACACCAGAAGTTCCCTTGGTGTTCTTTGATCACATCGGGGGTTCATACACCCCTGGATCGCTCCTGTCTTCATTCAACGTAATCGCCACTGTTGAAACGGCATTAACGTGAAGAAGGAAGAGAAGCCGAAAGTACAGCCGCTGTGTCTGCCCTCACAGCAGACGAGGTACACTTACCGAGTCAAAGGAAGAGTAGCCTGTAGCAGCGGTGGTGGAGGAGATCATCCGTCCCACTCGGAAACACCTGAAGCAGCATTGGTGTATCTGAGGGCCGGAACTTCCGCGAAACTGTAGTGGTGGAAGACGGACCAACGCCAGCGAAGGCGGGGCCGTGGAAGAGCTTCTGAAGGAGAGCCGAGCGACTTCGGTGAGGGCGGTCCTACACAGAGGAAGGTACAGTGCTCGCACTGGTGAGGAGACCGGGAGGAGTGGTGACGCGCTTCGTCAGCGCCGCCGGCGGATGTCCCGCCCTTGACCTGGTCGCTGTGGAGAAGTATCGCACACCGACCCCTTGACCTCTGAGGTGAGGTGGTTCCCGAGACTGTTCATCCAAGCTGACGAACTCCGGCAGTGTCGAAAGTAAGCTGGGGCATTGCTGGGAGAAGGGCGGAATCGGTTCTTGGAGGAGCAGTGCTTGAAGGGGGTGACGGGCGATTCCTGTATGAACTAGAAGACGGCCAGAGTATTTCCTTGAACTTGACTTTCACAATACGAGTAAGCCAGTAAAGGACCAAGCCTGATAAATACGAGGGGAGTGAGAGGAGCGAGTGGAACTCGTAAGGGGTTGTGGGTTAGAAAACCAAGAGTTGAGGGGAGATAGGCACAATCTCCATCATAGGGAAGTATATAGATAGCACTTTCCAATCTGAGGTGACAGTGTAATCCGATCCTACTGAGCTGTCTGAAGGACAGCGGGGGTTATGTTACTGGGGCCGAAGTGAAATGTGATGTTAAATTGCCTATTCTTTCCTAGTGTAACTGCCGTGACAACCCTTGAGAAGTATTGTGTACAGTGAATGTTAGAAGTGAACTGAACATGAAGTAGCGGGGGTGAAGTATACTCTGGTTCCTTCTGGGGAATCGTTTATTAATCTTTCTGTAAGCAACTGAATTGTATTGATTTCTCTAACAGAAAGAAGAAGGGTCATCTAAATTGAATTGTGATATGAAATGTAAAGAAACGTAAGAAGAGATAAGAATGGTATTCATTTGAAAGGTGATGTACTAATGTGATAAGAAAGCTATCCAACCAAAGAGAACAGAGTCTATTTTTATAAAGTACGAACCTTATTTTCCTAACAAGGTGTAGTGTCATTTTTGGAATGGATGGGCGCTGAGTTCCTGAGAGGTTTTACGCAAGCTTACACATTTAGCCTTTGGAATTAGTCTTTCCCTCTGTGCCACACTACCCGCGTGTTGGCTAGGAAATCCCTAGGTCTAACATATTGGTGTTTCAGCGGTGGGATCCTACTTGTGCTTGCGTATACCTTGCAGTAATTCAGGAGGCACCATAAACCTACACCTTGAGTTTTCTCCAAGCGGTCTCCCAAATTTATATTTTGATTTTCCAAATTTACGCCTGGTGGTGGGTGGAGGTTATCCTCAGGTCACGCTTCTTAGTTCTCTCCTGAGTGCCCATTTTATCCCATATTTGAAAAATGGAATTAAACCTTGAAGAGATAGAGACCTACACTGTGACCCAACTTAAAGAGTGGTGTCAACGACAGGGGGTATTCTTCAAAAAAGGTGCCAAGAAAAGCGAGTTACAGACAAGCGTAAGGGCATGGGTGGAAGCTCATATAGAGGAGGAACGGGACACAGAAGAGAGTGATAGGGACACTGTCCTTGAGACCGCAATGCTGTACCAAGCTGAAGGGGGGAATCTGCTGACAGGTCCCAGGACACTTTCAAGGGAGGGCAGCAGTGTCTCAGTGAGGAGTTTTACTGACGCCGAGCTGGAAGACAGGAGGGAAGAGAGGAGACTGAAATTGGAGTTAGCTAAATTAGAAATGGAGCGGGAGGACAGGAGGTTGGCCCACAAACGAACAATAAAGGAGCTAGACCTTCAAGCCCTAACATTAAGGTCCCCTAATCCAAACAATGGTGTCAGCGAAAACAAAGAAAACACCAGAGAACCCAGACCCTATCTACCCAAGGATGTTATTGCTAGTTACACCTCAGGTGATGACATTGCCAAATGGTTAGCCGCATATGAGGTCTCTTTAAGGGCTCATGGGATATCAGAAACCCACTGGGGGGGTGGGCTGTATAAGTATATGCCACCTGCTGGCAGGGATACCTTGTTAGCTCTGGAGCGGGATGAGCAAACCCACTACCCTACGATGAAAGTGGCGCTGGTGAAAAAGTTTGGACTTACCCCCGAAAAATACAGAGAAAAATTTAGGGGAAGTCATAAACTAAGTACCCAGAATTGGGTGGATTTCTTAGATTACGCAAAGAAAGCCTTGGAGGGTTGGGTGAAGGGCAGCGAGGTAGGGGATTATGGAGGTTTATATAACCTCATACTCAAGGAACACCTACTCGAGAAATGTTTTCCCGAGCTGCGACAACATCTGGTGGACAGCAAGCTGACCAGCCCCAGAAAGCTTGCTGAGGAGGCGGACATCTGGGCTAGTACCCGGGTGTCCACGAAGGGGACTGGAGGGGATTCCCATAAGACTAGACAGGGCGCCCCCCAGAAGAAAGAGGGGGGGAGATAACAAAAGGGAGTTCTCAAAAGGTCCACAAAATACTTCACAAGGAAGGGGCAGAGGATTCATCCCTAAGGTTAACCAACCCCGCAACCCTAATCCTGGCCAAAGCCAGCAGCCAAGGGTTGTACATTGCTTCGAGTGTGGTGGTGTGGGACACTATAAAGGAGATGTGAAATGCCCGAAAAGACCACCCCCTCCCACTGGAGGAAAAACCCCGGGAATAACTAGTGTAGTGCTCGGGAGGAGATGCCTTTGGATAAGGGAGGGGAGCGGGCGGGTGTCACTTTAGTGTCCCTGGGGGATAAGGAGATGGTGCCAAAGACCCAATTGCCCTCAAATACTACCAAGTATGAGCAGTGGGTCACCATCAATGGCCATTGAGGGGAGGCTCTGAGAGACACAGGAGCCAGTATGACTATGGTGAGGAGTCAGCTGGTGTCTCCGGAGCAGGTCATCCCAAATGTACTCCATCCCGTTGTGATGGCTGGCGGCAGATTGGGCCACTATCCCGTGGCCGAAGTACCCTTTGAGTGGGGAGGGGTTGCAGGTTCCCTTCGAGTTGCCGTAAGCCCTGCCTGCCGTGCCTGTTGATTGCCTGTTAGGGAATGATATGGAGCACAATGCTTGGAGGGAGGTGGAATACCGGACTCATTCTGAGATGCTGGGTACACCTGACTGGGCCTGTGTCAGCACAAGGTCCGCGCCTACCCGGAGGGGGAGTTCGCTTATGCTGGAGCCTGGAACAATGGCCCAGCCAGCTGCCAGAGAAGAGAAGGACAGTAGGCAGGAGGAACCTGCCTCGACATCTCTACCTCGTGAGATAGATAGACCACCTGCGGAGGAGGATCTGGAGTCCACGGAGGAGGATGTTACTTCCCTGGAGAACCTACCCATCCCTACCGAGTGGCATGTGGAGGGAGGACCCTCCAGGGAGGAATTCTGCAAAGCTCAAAAGGAGTGTCCTACTCTTGAGGGGCTGCGGCAACAGGCCAAAGCCCAGGCAGCAGGGAACATTGTGGGGAACTACCAGATTTACTGGGAGGATGGACTCCTCTACAGTGAGGCCAAGGCACCCGGACATGGTTCCTCCAGGGCCTTGGTGGTCCCTCAATGTTTTAGAACCTTTCTACTAGAATTGGCTCATGAGATACCCTTGGCGGGACACTTAGGACAGGACAAGACCTTTGCCCGGCTTGTCCCCCACTTTTACTGGCCTCGGATGAGAGTGGCGTCTGATACCTACTGTCGGACGTGTGTGTCCTGCCAAGCCAGTGGGAAAACAGGGGTGAAGCTGAAGGCTCCCCTGGAACCACTCCCCGTTGTTAGCATCCCCTTTGAAAGGGTGGGCATCGACATTGTAGGGCCATTGGATCCACCAACGTCAGCTGGTCACAGGTTCATCCTGATTCTAGTGGATCATGCCACACCGTACCCAGAGGCAATTCCTCTGAGGACCATTACTGCACCTGCAGTGGCACGGGCCCTGATGGGGATCTTCACCCGAGTGGGTTTCCCCAAGGAGGTTGTGTCCGACAGGGGGACCAACTTTCTGTCAGCTTATATGCGGGCTATGTGGAAGGAGTGTGGTGTTACCTATCGGTTTACCACTCCTTACCACCCACAGACCAATGGTCTTGTGGAAAGGTTTAATAAAACCTTGAAAGGCATGATAAGGAGTCTGCCTGAGAGTCTGCGGAGGAAATGGGACGTCCTCCTTCCCTGTCTCTTGTTTTCCTACAGGGAAGTGCCACAGAAGGGAGTGGGCTTCAGCCCCTTCGAACTTCTGTATGGGCACCCTGTAAGGGGACCTCTCAGCCTGGTGAAGGACGGATGGGAAAAGACTCCCAGGAAGCTTCCCCAGGACGTGGTGAGCTACATGCTGGACTTCCGAAGCCAAATGGCCAAGTGGTGGAAGCAAGCTTCTGACAACTTGGAAGCCAGCCAAGCAGTAATGAAGGAGTTGTATGACCACAATACTCACCCAGTGGAACTGGAGCCTGGCCAAAAAGTGTGGGTGATGGAGCCTGGAGAGCTAAATGCCCTCCAGGATCGTTGGACAGGCCCCTTTGAGGTATTGGAGAAAAAGGGTAAGGCCACTTACTTGGTGGACCTTAAGACCCCGAGACAGCCCCATCAGGTGCTGCATGCCAATCGCCTCAAGCCACACCATGAGAGGCCCGAGGTTGTCTTAATGATGGTGACCGATGGAGCAGAGGAAGAGGAAAGCGAACCTCTCCCTGATCTATTCTCGTCTCAAGAAAAGGATGGGTCGGTGGAGGGAGTGATTCTCTCACCATCCCTGACTCCTGAACAGCAGAGAGATTGCCGCCAAATCTTGGAGCAATTTTCTTCACTGTTCTCCCTTGTCCCGGGTAGAACCCACCTGTGTACCCATGACGTGGACACAGGAGACAGCCCACCTGTGAAGTCTAAGATCTACCGGCTGTCGGACAAGGTGAAGGCCAGCATCAAGGGAGAAGTCGCTAAGATGCTGGAGCTGGGAGTGATAGAACCTTCCAATAGCCCCTGGTCCAGTCCGGTGGTTTTGGTACCAAAAGCTGCCCCACCGGGCACCACACCGGAATTAAGATTCTGTGTGGATTACCGAGGACTAAATTCTGTAACAAAGACTGATGCCCATCCGATCCCCAGGGCGGATGAACATATTGACCGGCTGGGAGCTGCCCAATATCTAAGTACCTTTGACCTTACTTCGGGGTACTGGCAGATCTCCCTTACTGATGGAGCGAAGGAAAGGTCAGCCTTCTCCACGCCTCAGGGACACTACCAGTTCTGTGTGATGCCCTTTGGGCTCAGGAACGCCCCTGCCACTTTTCAGCGGCTGGTGAACAAGGTCCTTTCTGGTATGGAAGCTTTTTCTGCTACTTACCTGGACGACATTGCTGTCTTCAGTAGCAGCTGGGAAGACCATTTGCAACACTTGCAAGCTGTTCTTCGGGCCCTGCAACAGGCTGGCTTGACAATCAAGGCCAGCAAGTGTCAGATCGGGCAGGGGTCGGTGGTGTACCTAGGCCACTTGGTGGGCAGACGGACGGTGCAGCTCCTCCAGGCGAAGATTGAGGCTATCATGGCCTGGGAGCCCCCCAAGACTCAAACTGAGGTCCGAGCCTTCCTGGGCCTCACTGGTTACTACCGTCGCTTCGTGAAGGGGTATGGCACCATAGTGGCCCCCCTCACTGAACTTACTTCTAAGAAACAACCCCGACGGGTAGTCTGGACGGAGGCTTGCCAGCGAGCCTTCGTGACTTTAAAACAAGCATTGTGTACTGCTCCAATACTCAGGGCCCCTGATTTTTCAAGAGAGTTCATTGTCCAAACAGATGCATCTGAACATGGCATTGGGGCAGTGTTATCGCAACTGAATGATGAGGGCTTGGATCAACCCGTGGTCTTCCTATCCCGGAGACTACTCCCCAGGGAACAGAGGTGGAGTACTATAGAGGGGGAAGCCTTTGCGGTGGTTTGGGCTCTGAAGAAGCTGCGACCATACTTATTTGGCTCGCACTTCCTGGTTCAGACCGACCACTGGCCCCTTCGTTGGCTGATGCAAATGAAGGGGGAGAATCCCAAGTTGTTGAGGTGGTCCATTTCCCTACATGGGGATGGACTTCCGGGTGGAACATCGGCCTGGAGAGAACCACGCCAACGCAGACGGTCTCTCTAGGTATTTCCGCCTTAGTGATGAGAACTCCCAGGGGATTGGGTAGTTCTCCCCACTTTCAGCTGGGGGGGACGCTGGTGAGACCTGTCTGCTTTTGGGGGTCCTCTCACAACTATGATTTATTTTGTCCCCTTTGGCCTCCAAGTGTTATTATCTTTTTCTTTTATGTCCACCCAGATTTTTGGTTGTCAGCATTGTCTGTGGGGCTAGGTGTTCCTTTAGTAGGACGTTGTACCTTAACCTTGAGGCCTAGTCATCTACCTGAAAATTTAGGGAGATCCCTGAAACCTAAAATGGAGTCCATCAACTGACATAACAGACATCCCAACCAAGCTGACCCATTGAGTTGCCTGAGGAAGGTTCTGGAACCAACTGCCAAGTCCAACGGACTAGGGCCAGCCTATAAAAGGACCGAACTCAGGTGGCCATTTTGTGTAAGCCTGTGACCAGCTGAGGTAGCAGTGACCAGTGAGGAGAGAGGCGAATTACAGAGGAGAGAGTTGCACCAGTAGGGGCCCACTTGTCCTGTGGTCGACTGTGTTCTACTTGGATGTGACCCCCCTTGGATCCGACCAAACCCCACTGAGTCCGAGTGTCATCTACGCACCTGGACTTTCACCTCAAAGACACCAGAAGTTCCCTTGGTGTTCTTTGATCACATCGGGGGTTCATACACCCCTGGATCGCTCCTGTCTTCATTCATTGTAATCGCCCCTGTTGAAACGGCATTAACGTGAAGAAGGAAGAGGAACCGAAAGTACAGCCGCTGTGTCTGCCCTCACAGCAGACGAGGTACACTTACCGAGTCAAAGGAAGAGTAGTCTGTAGCAGCGGTCGTGGAGGAGATCATCCGTCCCACTCGGAAACACCTGAAGCAGCATTGGTGTATCTGAGGGCCGGAACTTCCGCAAAACTGTAGTGGTGGAAGACGGACCAACGCCAGCGAAGGCGGGGCCGTGGAAGAGCTTCTGAAGGAGAGCCGAGCGACTTCGGTGAGGGCGGTCCTACGCGGAGGAAGGTACAGCGCTCGCACTGGTGAGGAGACCGGGAGGAGTGGTGACGCGCTTCGTCAGCGCCGCCGGCGGATGTCCCGCCCTTGACCTGGTCGCTGTGGAGAAGTATCGCACACCGACCCCTTTACCTCTGAGGTGAGGTGGTTCCCGAGACTGTTCATCCAAGCTGACGAACTCCGGCAGTGTCGAAAGTAAGCTGGAGCATTGCTGGGAGAAGGGCGGAATCGGTTCTTGGAGGAGCAGTGCTTGAAGGGGGTGACGGGCGATTCCTGTATGAACTAGAAGACGGCCAGAGTATTTCCTTGAACTTGACTTTCACAATACGAGTAAGCCAGTAAAGGACCAAGCCTGATAAATACGAGGGGAGTGAGAGGAGCGAGTGGAACTCGTAAGGGGCTGTGGGTTAGAAAACCAAGAGTTGAGGGGAGATAGGCACAATCTCCATCATAGGGAAGTGTATAGATAGCACCTTCCAATCTGAGGTGACAGTGTAATCCGATCCTACTGAGCTGTCTGAAGGACAGCGGGGGTGATGTTACTGGGGCCGAAGTGAAATGTGATGTTAATTTGCCTATTCTTTCCTAGTGTAACAGCCGTGACAACCCTTGAGAAGTATTGTGTACAGTGAATGTTAGAAGTGAACTGAACCTGAAGTAGCGGAGGTGATTATACTCTGGTTCCTTCTGGGGAATCGTTTATTAATCTTTCTGTAAGCAACTGAATTGTATTGATTTCTCTAACAGAAAGAAGAAGGGTCATCTGAATTGAATTGTGATATGAAATGTAAAGAAACGTAAGAAGAGATAAGAATGGTATTCATTTGAAAGGTGATGTACTAATGTGATAAGAAAGCTATCCAACCAAAGAGAACAGAGTCTATTTTTATAAAGTACGAACCTTATTTTCCTAACAAGGTGTAGTGTCATTTTTGGAATGGATGGGCGCTGAGTTCCTGAGAGGTTTTACGCAAGCTTACACATTTAGCCTTTGGAATTAGTCTTTCCCTCTGTGCCACACTACCCGCGTGTTGGCTAGGAAATCCCTAGGTCTAACAGTGCCAAAATGCTTGTACGCCTTCCAAGGGAGGCATAACAATATTTCTGCTTGTTGCTTCCTCTTTCAATGTGTGCAGCATTCTACAGCACATATAGATAGAGGAAAATGCCTCAGGGGATTGTTTTTGTGCAGGAAAGTGCCCCTTCCTGCACATAAACAATCCTGCATGTAACAAAGGCACCCTTGCACCAAGGTGCAAGGGTGCATGCGTTGGCGCTAGGCAGCCTAAAGTGGGCCAGCGCTGGGAAAAGTCAGGAATATTCCATATTGTGATAAATATGGCACATTCCTGCCCTTCCTCTGTAACACAACGCAGCAAGGTGACTTTCTGCGCTGTGTCACTTTTTCTATAAATTTGTGCCTAATTCTATATTGCTTGAATAAGGAAGCTTCTTGGGAACGAGAGCCTACTGCTATTGTTTAGTGCTGTATTCAAGAAGTCAGCCTCTGTCTCAGTTGTTATAGGATTGTATAGATCCAACTTATGGATGAGGATCTTGGCCCAGTTATGTAGTGGAGCACTGTTCAGAAGGCCTTGAGGATGTAAAAGATATTCCCAGGAACATTCAATAATCAGAATAGTGGTCGCAGGAGTAAATGCAATTTTAAGAGATGAATTATACAATCAGTAATAATGTGGTGAGTGCATTCAGGTTCTCGGCAGCAGAGGTGGTTGTGTCTGTTAAGAGGGAATAGTCAGAAATCTAGGGGCCCATTTATGAGCCGGTTTGCATCGCTCTTGCACCACACACGAGCGACGCAAACTTTAAATGTGATTTATGAACCCACGCATGACCTCAGTGGCTCCTTAAATCTGGAGTAAGGCAACGCAGGTCAAATCTCTGCGTTGCCTTACTCTGCCCTGGGAGGGCGTTACAGGGTTGTTGTGTGGGTGTTCCCATGCAACTCCTATTGTTTTTGTCACATTTCTGTTGGTCTTCTAAGGGCACTACAAAGGCTGCATACGAACGTGTATTAAGATTAAAGTGGGGGACAGCTCCCTTCTGTCCAAGATTATACGAACAACTGAAGGATTAAAAGAGGTCTGTATACTGCCTGTATCAAAACATTACCTGCATTTGAGAATAAAGGAATGCAGAGAACTTTGCAGACTTTGTGGACAAGCATTAGAGGGCATCATTCATGTGCTGTGTCTTTTCAAAGCATCCGTGAAAGTGCGCTGGAAACTCCTACACAAAGACTTCATCAAGAGAGGGTTAAGATCATATGGAGAGGCAGTTGTTGCGTGTTTCAACCCTACGGACGATTTAAGGCTGAACTGTGCACTGGCATAATTTCTCAGGATAGTGAAGAAAAGGGTATTGGCCGTAGAACGCAAAGAAACAGACCTGGCTAGCAGGGTGCGGTTCATCTATGGGGCCCTACTGACATAATTTAAGGAGGGAGGGGCATTACAATGCTTAGGCACATTTGCACTTTGATTTTGCAATCTCTAAATTGCTGAACACTAGTTAGGATTCCAATAGAGTATACTACACAGAAACAAAAGCTCCCCTTGTGGGCGCTTTAAATTAACCTCCTCCGCACAGAATGGCTCAGTCACAGGTAGAGAGTTCTAGTATCTTTTTACCATCACTTTAAAGATCCAATTTTCATTGTCCTAGTACCCACTCACCCCCATCAGTCTCAGTACTTAGGTTTTAGGTGAACTGTCAGGAAGCCATATTTAAAAACTTGATAGTTTTATTTAGATTTTACTCTGTGTAGAGATTTGGGCTAAGTAGTTTATTTTACTATAGTTTAATTTGCTATCTGGAGATTTGGTCACAGTTTTATTAATGAATGGTTTTTTTAACTCACGAATGGGTAAATGACAGATTGCAGAAGCCGTAGCATTGTATTTGATGTATTTTACTGTATTGAGGGACATTTGTATTGCAATGGTTTTAATGACTATGCAAATAAACTAAAATTTGAAATGTGTGTCTCTCTTCTTTGTCTCTTCTCCATTGCTCATACCCCCTCTCAGTATGTCTCTGGAAGATTTTTTGTCTTTCTTTAAATCTCTGCGGTACTTGACTAGAACATTGACTGAAAAATCGTGGGGTCAAAATATTGAGGCCATAATATCAAGGACCAAATTATTGTGAAGTAAAGTGTATATATAGGTAAGTATTGATTTATTATACCAAACTTGACATCTTCAAGTTATGTGGATGTGGTGTCAAGAACATCAAATCTATACTTCCCTACATGCACTTACCTTCACAATTTTTCAGTCCTAAATATTTAGGCATCTATACCCTGAACCTACAATATTTTCCTCCTCAATATTATGACAAACAACCATCTCTGCAGCATATCTGTTTCCTCTCTTTTGTTAGTGTCTAAGCAGCATTTCTCATATATCCAGGGCCAGACTGGGAACGCAAACTGGCCCCAGCAATTGAATCAGGCCGGGGGGCAGGGGGAGATGGTGGTAAATTAAGTTACTTTTGTTACAGGGGGCCGATATCTCAGCTATGCTGCAAAACCAGCCACTGGTAAGAAAAACGTCTTCCCAGGGATCTAAAACCGGATCTCACCCTGCCGACCACCAGAGAAATACCCGGTGGCCGCTACGGCCAGTCCGGCCCGCATATATCTCTTCAATAGCCTTGCAACATTTCCCACACTATTTTGAGTATCTCTGTAGCAGAGCTCATGCCTGTGCCAACCCCCTCTAGCATTTATCATGCTATACTCTTCAGTAACTAAGGAGCACTTCATCAGAATACTGCATCTCTGAATCAGGATACTGCATCCCTGCAGTATCTTTGCATTAAATCTTGTGTCATTCTCCTCAGGATGTTTGTAGCAGTTCTCGGTAGCAGACGCCCTGTTACTCTCAGTCTCAGTAGTATGTCTTGTCTCACTCATCAGTGCCTATGGAATTTCACAACCACCTCTGGTGTCTCCGCATATTTTATGTTGTTTCAAAGTGCAGTTCACATGCTCTTCATTAAATCTACACAATGTTACATATCCCTTACCAGTTTCTCTGTAGAGTTTTACATCTCCCTCTACAGAACCTCTCCTGCTAAGCGTAGGTCCTTCCCAGTAGTTAAAATGAGTGCAAATAGCACTTTGCCTCTGAACATTACATCGCTTTCAGATAGGAAGTGGAACATCTCGAAAAGATATTTTAGGATGAAACTTCCAGAAACATCCCTGTCTTGGCTCGAGCACCAAAATCAAGGCTGTGAACAAGAATAGTTCCTAGACCTCCTACAGTTTTGGCACAGTATGATGTGAAATCAGAGCTCGGGTGCGGCTTTGCTTCGACAGAGTAAGTGCTCTGGTGATTCAGTCTGATCTGTAGTAAAACACACTCTTCGCGCAGTCTGACTATGCACAGCCATCTTGAAACGGTAATAGTGCTCATTTAGAGCAGGGCAGAAAACTGTGAAAGTAACCTAGATTGTCTTTGCTGTGAGTTTGCCAACTGGTTCTCTTAATTTTTCAATAAGTAAAAATGTGATTGTTGCTGTGAGCCAAAGCACGAAACAAAACTATGGCTACTCTCTGTTTACCTGTTTGAACTTTAGCTTTCACACTGTAGTCCTCTGTCTGTTTCGGGAGCAGGGACTCCGTGTGTGTCCCGAAAAGGCAGACTAAATGTGATTCGTTGCTGATTTTGATTATGCAGATTTTTAAAGCAGTGAGTTGCCGAGCATCTACTTACAATGCTTTATTGCGAAGAAAGCGTCTGCCTGTGCATCTTTAAATTGTTATTTTGTGGTGTTATACAACCATGTGTTTTAATTGGAGTTCATGATGCCGAACCTTTTCGCACTGTACGTAAGAAGGGTTTTTACTTTTTCTGCACGTTTGAGCTGCGGCCGTTGTGTTAAGACTATAAAGAATAATCACGCTAGAAAACCTGGAAAGGGGTGGAATGGAAGTAGGGGAGGAAAGAGAAAAAACAAAAACGGAACTGAAAGAATGGCTGAAACAACGAGGGAAAGAACACATTTTTAACTCCAGGGTCAAGATCTTTGAGGAAGATGAAAAGTGCTCAAGGTTTTTTTTCAAAAAGGCACAGCAAGTGCATAAGGTAATGAATGAACTGAAAGACACAAATGGACAAACACAAAAGGGCACAGAGAAAGTAGGGAAAATAACAACAGCCTTTTTTCCCAATTGTACAAAACAGAGCCATCAGATATAAGTGCATGTGAAGATTTTCTAGGGTCTTTGCAGAGCTCTTTATCCCAAGAGGAACAACAATTTCTAACCACCCCCATTTCAGGAGAAGAACTATTCCAAATCATTCAGGAAGCCCCAAAAGGATCAGCCCCTGGGCAAGACGGCCTTCCATGGGAGTTTTACAAAACTTTCTGGGGGCTTATTGCAAAGGATTTTTGGAGTCTGTTGAAAGAATGCTTGGAAAAAAATGTTTTACCCCCCTCCTTTCCACAGGGCATCATAAAACTGCTGGAGAAAAAGGGGGACAAGCTGGACATCAACAATTGGAGGCCAATCACCCTCTTGAATGTGGACAGTAAGATCCTAAGTAAAGTCCTGGCAGGAAGATGCAGAAAGGTGCTGGCCTCCATCGTGCATCCAGACCAAACATGTGCGGTCCCAGGAAGGAAAATCTGGGACAGCTTGACCATTATTAGAGACACCTTGTGGTTAGCGAAAGACAGGGGGAATCCACTAGCTATCTTGGCCCTTGATTTCCAGAAAGCCCTTGACTCCCTAAGTGGGATTCCCAGAAGGTTTCATCAAAACTATTGGCTTAATATACACTGGATGTGAAAGCCAGGTCCTTATAAATGGTACACTATCTGAGGGGTTCCACATTGAATCGGGGGTCAGACAAGGATGCCCCTTATCACCGGCACTCTTTGTATGTGCAATTGAACCTCTCCTATGTGCCATCAGGAAGGACAAGTGCATAACTGGCCCTCTGGTACCGGGCAGCCAAGGCAAACAGGTCAAATGTGTAGCATACATGGACGATGTCACCATTGCTTGCACTGATGCTAGATCCATGAAAAGAACTTTCCTTATAACCCAACTCTTTTCCCTAGCAGCTGGGCTACAGGTGAATGTGGAGAAAACACACTGCATGACGGTGGGACAATGGGACAAACTGTCTCAGCTCCCAGTGAAACCTTCCAAAGACCCAGTAAAAATACTGGGGATTCTTTTTTCACAGGACATGAAGGGAGAAATAAACTGGGAGAAGATCCAGACAAAGCTCAAGCAGAAAATGGCGCTCTGGACGACAAGAAAACTTTCCCTGGAAGGGAAAGTCTTGGTGCTGAAAGCAATATGTCTACCAATCCTGATGTTTATTGCCATGATTTTCCCTCCGTCACACAGGTGGACAAAGTGACACAAAGACTTTTTGCAAACTTCTTTTGGGGGTCAAAAATTGAAAAACTAAAAAGAGACACAGTTTTCAAACTACCCACAAAAGGAGGGAAAGACCTGCCAAACCTCCATGACTTCCTGATGTCACATTTTGTTAAAAACATACTGGGGAATGCAAAGAAAGACTCACATGTGGCTGCCTACACTCTGTTTGCTACAAGTTTCATCTTATCAAGAGAGGGCATATGTAAACTGGACAATGCAAAGCCTTTTTTACTAGAACCACCCCCTGCGTACAAAGGCATCAAGCCTTTCTTCAAGAAGCTGGAAGAGAGACAAATTCAAGCGAAGGACATCACACCCCAGATGGCCTTAAGCAAAGAACTGAAAGAAACAGACTCAGTGACAATGGTAAACAACTTATCAGAGAAGCAATCAGGGAAGGTTTGGGAGATGGTGAACCACAAAGACTTGACAAACTCCCAGAAAGACTTGGCATGGATGATGGTATCCAAATGCCTACCCGTGAAACAATTCCAACATGCAAGGAAACTGGCAAAAACAGCAAGATGCCCAACACCAGGCTGTGCAGCAGATGAATCCCTGATGCACTTCATTTGGAACTGCGGCGGAGCACAAAGCATGTGGAAGGCAATGGGACAGCTCATTAAAGAATTAACAGGACAGGCATCCCTGTCCTATGAACTGGTTCTATATGGGTTGGGCATGAATTGCAATGCAAATAAAGAAAGGACACTATGGAGAATAATAAACTGCGTGAAAGAGGCGATGTGGGAAAACAGGAACCTTTCCTTGTACAAACACCAAGCAATCAGGGAAAAAGAATGCCAAAAACTTGTTTTCACTAAAATGTTCTCTTACATGTGCATAGACACCCATAGATTTGGACAAGAGTGGGCAAAGGAAACCTGGAAAATCAGGAGTTGGTCTGGATGGGTAAAATGAGAAATCTTGATGGAAAACCACCAAAGATAGCCTAATGCGCTTCTTTGAGAATGGTTAAATGTACAGCACCCAAATATAAGGGACTGCTTAAAATGTAAACCTGACAAATAATTTTAAATAAAGTATATTTTTACAAAAAAAAAAAAAAAACTGAGGAAATGTGTTCGAAAGTGTCTGGTCTTCGCTAACCACGATGACGAGTGATAGTGTTCCCTTCTGAGGGCGAAGCTGGCGGACAGTGTTGCATATATGCAACTGCTGGCTGCTATTGATGACCGTTCCTCTCTCCCTTACAGGAGAGTTGGAGGAAGGAAACACAAACTGAGTGGATAGATCCTTACTTAGTATAAGAAAGATGATTACATTAATTGTTTCCCCTTCTACTGCTGTTGCCAGTGTATAATAGCGGAGGTGGTTCGTATATGCATGTGGGTTGCAAACGTTCGAGTCTCCTCTTTAATTTGGTACATATGACTTTGAAAAACACTAACCGCACTCTTCAAATGGACCTTGGACAGATTATCAAACCCTCCACGCAATGCAGCTGCACAATTTGCCGCGCTGCCATGCCTGAAAGGGGAAAGCGTACAATGTTGACGCCGTCCCAGGTTTATTACTCTCCGTAAATCTAGGAATGCGTAAAAAAGCATGGGTGGGTGGATGGATGGAAACACCCACTCTCCACCCATTTAACACATTCTCGGCGCAGAGTAACGCAAACCAGCGAGTTGCTGCTGCCCTGCGGGTTTCCTTTGCGTGAAGTGCTCATTACCCTGCAGAGACCCTGTTGAGTGCTAAGAGCGCGACTGGCACCTCGTTGCTGCCACATTTGTTTGTGTTCAGAAAAGAACAGGCCACTGACAGTGCCCCAACCGTAGGAGCCTTTAAGAGCCACCAGTTTATATTGTTCTTTTCTCTACTTGTCTCTTCACTTCAGTTGCCCGTTTCAAGTCATGTGCCTGTTGAACCCCAGTCCTTGTTGCACCTGGTGGTAGCTGGTACCTGGGTGTATTTTATGTACAAGTATCTAGTGGTATAGATCAGACTTCTAAGCGCTGTGGAGAATCTGATCCGGGCATTTGCAGATATTTAGCCAAGGTCTCAGCGCAGTGACGTCAGATGAGGGTTTTGCTGTCATGCTTTGCATTCAAACCCCATGCATGGGCGTCCGCAGGGGGGGGGCAAGAGGGGGCGCTTGCCCCCCCCCCCCCACCCCCACCCCCTGGATCCAGACCCGGTTCTAGAGGGTGGGCCCACATACCTGGGCCGACTTTCCAGCCGGGGCGACACCTGAAAGGCTGCTACAGTACAGCCCGAGTGTGAGTCCCAGCAGGTCACAGAGGCAGACGTTCCATTGTCATGGGCAGTATGACAATGGGCCGGCAGAGGAGACACAGCATGGAGCATCTCCCCCATCCCAGGCCTCAAGAGATGACGTTGAGTTCTAGGGGAGCTGCTGATGCTTTCAAGCAGCACAATTAGCAGGGGCCGTGAGCTTTAGTCTCTCACAGCAGGCCACAACGATCAGATACAAAGCTAAGGGGCGTGGGTGGGGGCGTCGTTTGGGGAGCGGGGTTAGTGCCAACATTCTTAGTTTAAAAACTGTGGTGACAGACTGGATTGAAATTGAAAGTTTCATTGTTATGAATTTGTGCAATGGTGAGAGTGCTAATACAGCTAAGAGTGGAAATACTCCGGAAAAAATACTAAGGACTGAAATAACTACAATATGACTTAAAATGGAAAAAAATGAAAATTCGATTTTGACAATGCTGTAGTGGAAAAATTTAACTAACCCTCCATGTTGAGGCTAAGGGGGACGTAAGAGCAGAGGAGAGATAAAAGAGAGAGACATAGCCAAAAGGAAAAATAAGAGACGGAGTGGGGAGTAGAGACAAACGGAGAGGGGGAGAGGAAAGAGTGAGAAATAATTGACGAGAGAAGAAAGTGAAAGAGGAGAGGGGGGGACATTATTATAGATAAGCACAATGAGGCAGGGAGACAGAGTGCGACAGACAGAAGGAAACAGACAGAGGGAAGGGGGTGACATAGGGAGGGAGACAGACAGACAGGGAGACACCGATAGAGGGAGATACAGGGTGGGAGACAGACAGAGGTAGAGAGACCGAGAGAGAGGGAAAGAGAGGGAGACCGAGAGAGAGAGAGAGAGACTGAGAGAGGAAGACAGAGAGGGAGGGGGACAGAGGGACGGAGACTGAGGGACGGAAACCGAGAGAGGGAGACTGAGGGAGGGAGACTGAGGGAGGGAGACTGCGGGACGGAGACAGAGACAGACAGAGGGAGCAGAGGTAGAGAGACCGAGAGAGAGGGAAAGAGAGGGAGGCCGAGAGAGAGAGAAAGAGACTGAGAGAGGGAGACAGAGAGGGAGGGAGACCGAGAGGGAGGGGGACAGAGGGACGGCGACTGAGGAACGGAGACTGAGGGCCCGAGACTGAGGGATGGAGACTGAGGGATGGAGACTGAGAGAGGGAGACTGAGGGAGGGAGACTGAGGTAGGGAGACTGAGGGAGGGAGACTGAGGGAGGGAGACTGCGGGAGGGAGACTGCGGGACGGAGACAGAGACAGACAGAGGGAGACAGAGAGAGAGGGAGACAGTTAGGGCGGGAGACAGGTAGGGCTGGGGACAGAGGGCAACAGACAGAGGGAGGGGGATGATAGAGGGAGGGAGACAGACCGGGAGAGAGACAGACAGAGGGAGGGAGACAGACAGAGGGAGGGAGACAGAGAGACAGAGGGAGACAGACAGACAGACAGAAGAAGGGAGAGGGAGGGAGAGAAAGGGAGGGATGGAAAGGGAGGGGTAGAGAGGGAGGGACGGAGAGAGAGGAAGGGAGGGAGAAACAGGGGGAGAGGGAGAGAGAGTGAGGGAGACAGAGAGATGGATGGAGAGAGAGGGATGGAGAGAGGGAGAGAGACAGAGGGAGAGAGAGGGAGGGAGAGGGAGGGAGGGAGGGAGGGAGAGAGACGGAGGGAGGCAGAGGGAGAGAGAGGGAGGGAGACAGAGAGAGGGATGGAGTGAGAGGGAGAGGGAGAGGGAGAGGGAGAGAGACAGAGGGAGAGGGAGAGAGAGAGAGGGGGAGAGGGAGAGAGAGAGAGAGAGAGAGGGAGGGTGAGAGATAGACAGAGTGAGTGAGACAGAGGGAGACAGAGAGAGGGAAAGGGAGGGAGAGAGAGAGAGATAGAGAGAGGGAGGGAGACAGAGAGAGAGGGAAGGAGACAGAGAGAGAGGGAAGGAGACAGAGAGAGAGGGAAGGAGACAGAGAGAGAGGGAGGGAGACAGAGAGACAGACCAAGAGAGAGAGACAGAGAAAGTAAGATGTGTGTATGCCGGGTCTGGTGGCTCAGCAGATGAAGGCGTCCGCTGCAGGGACCTGTGTTCAACCTCATGGTCATAGATTTTTTGTTGCTCTAGCGCCACCCCCGCCCTCCCTGACCCCACCCCCACCAGTGCAGCCCTCGGCCACAAACCAAATTGTAACTTTGGCCCCTGAGAGAAAGTTTGTGAGTACCCATGCTCTAGAACCGCATCAACCTGATTTAGAATGTTTTTGTTTTTTTCCGGTCATTTTTAGTTTTCCCTCTGTTTTATTACTTGCCAGGTTGTCTGATGTGGTGCCTCACAAGATTTTTCTCTTCCCCCTATGGATTTCTTTGTTTATTTAAGCTCTTTGTCTTATTAGATTTTTTTAAATGTATTTAATACTTGTGCTCAATCATGTCGGAGGATGGTGATGAAGTTAAAATGTTGCCCCCCCTGGAAACATTTCTGCGGATGCCCATGACCCCATGCCACATGTTTCAGAAGTCCCTGCTGCCTCACCCCATGGGATGCCAAGCAACTTTACACAAATTTACAGTCAGCTTCTGGCAGCGTTATTTGTCTCGGAGAACGAAGCTCATGTATATCATGTGAAGCCTCTAATCAGGTATACTACCAGTGCAATTATATAGTGCCTTGTTTATGAGCCTCGTTTCAAGACATCTAATCTATCAGATGGCTTGGAGGCTTCTTTAGGGCTACAAAGCACTGCATAAATTATACCTCTGGAGTACCAATTTATTAAACAATCAAGAAAGAGCTTTAGGCCTACCAATAGGTATGAAACGTACTGCATGAATGCCCATACAATACAGTCCTCCCAATTCTATTGCTAAGATTTAGAATTCCAGGAGAGCGGGGTGGAGGTGGGGGTTGTGGAGTCTGGGGGGTCATGGAACAGGGTGTTATCACCATCCAGCTGGGGAAACGGGTTTGAGTCTCGACAGGTACGTACAACAGCCTGTGATTCTGGGCAAATCACTTAGGGGCAGATTTACAAGCCCCTTGAGCCACTTTTGCGTCACTTTTGCCACGGCAAAAATGACGCAAAAGTGGCGCAAGGGCCTTGTAAATAAGCCCCATAATCTCCCTGTGCCTAACAAAAAGAATGTGTCTGTAACACAACTGGTGCTCAGGTAAAGGTTGCGCTATATAAAAACAGAAAAAAAGGTTTGTTGAGTATCCTTCTTATTTGGGAAAAAACACCTTGGTAACCTCCTAGCTCTTGATTGAATTAGAAGGTCAACACCGAAGTTATAATCAAAGCCCCAGATTGCCCCTGACATCAGGGAGGAGAGCAATTGCACAGAACCTACGGTCACATGTTGCAGCGATTTGGCAACGTTTAACAAACAAAATCTTAGAAATATACTGTTCCCTACAAAGTACAAAAGGCATTTGCAATACAATAGGTCTCGCATTTACGCAAGTTTAAGCTATCAGCATTGTAAATGACAATGCCTTTTATTTATGCTTTAAAAACAAACATAAATAAAAGGCATTGTGATTTACAATCCCAATAGCTCAAAACTGCGTAAGTGTGAGACCTATTGCATTGCAAATGCTTGTTCTTGAGTGTAAAAACCCCACAGGAAAGGCCGATCTTGGTATTTTTTTTAGATTGTTTTCTGAGATCCCTCCCAAGTGAAGCTCATGGCCATATTGTTTGAAATGTATTTTGTAATCTGAACCCACCAAACCAAATTTGAATTAAAAAAAAAAAATGAATGGGGGGGGCGTCCCCACTACAATCCGATAAATAATCCGCATAATTCAAACCTCTACTCGGTGGGACCCGGATACAGGACCGAGCGGGACTCGCCTGGAAGAAAAGCGGAAGAAATCGGATGCCGGGAGACGGATTTCTGACCGCCGACATTAAGGGGCCTGCATTGATCCTGCAGCGCCGTGTTCTGGTGTGTTCGAGGGCCGGGCGGAAGTGAAGGCGAGGCGGGCAGGGGTGACCGGAAGTGCACGCTGACCGGACCCCCCCCCCCGTGACACACTACGACCGAAGACCGGAGCGCTCCCCTGGGCCCCGCAGCGTGTCCGCACTTCAGAATCCCAGCGGACAGAGACATCAAACGGACGGCAGGGGCAAAGAGCAGCACCCGACGCACGGGAGGAATCCCCTCCTGCAGTGGGCCATCCGCAACGTTATCCGCTACCTGCCCACCCAGACTAAAAGAGACCGCGAGCTTACAGCCGCCCGCGGCACCCGCCGCTACACACAGGCAATTCGCGCCGCTTCGCGAGCGCGAGGTTCGGTCATTGGAGGAGTCCCTTTCCCTTCCACACGTCTGGGGAGCGAGGGGTGTGCTGAACTGCAGCGGAGGTGAGGGCGCGAGCTGGAGGCTATCAGAGACTCGGGCGGGGAGCCCCAACATCGATCTGAGAACTAAAGCATTGCCCAGGGCCCTGGAGAGGATATTGATTTTGCAGCATTAAGACACAGTGGGCACCGGAGTGGTTTTCTAGTGGTCATCGCCGGACGCCGTGATCACAGGGGCGGCCGGCGGCAGAGAGTGCGGTGGGCAGGGAGGAGAGCTGGCCACGTTGCTTTGCACATTGGTTTGACTGCCCATTCAGCGAGCGGGGGGATAAGGGTGCGTCGCCACAGGGAAACACCTTTACCCTGCTGAATACGGACACCCACATCCTGGGTTCATCTGTCACGGGCCCGTTAGACAGCGAACACTACGGAAGGGACTATGGCTGGCAGAGGCACCAAGCACAATGCGTCGCCGGCTAAATTGGAGAAATTTGCGTACAACAGACAGGAGCAACCTCATGCGGAACCACGCACATCGACGGGGAAGACGCCTGACACCGAAGGAACAAAGAAGGCAACACTCGACGACGTGATGAAGGCATTAGCACAAGTACAGGCCACGGTGAGGTCCACGGCCACTGAAGTCTCACTCCTCAGGGCGGACTTTCAAAAAATGGGCGAAAGAGTGAAACAGGTCGAGGTGGTCGCCAAATCTTTGGTTGAAGATGTATCGGACCTACAATTAGCAATGGAGCGAGTGGAAGCGGAGAATAAGATGCTGAGAGAGAAGCTGGACGACCAGGAGGGCGCTCAAGGCGCAACAACGTAAGAATTATTGGGGTTCCGGAATCGGAGGAAACGGGGGCCATGGACCTGTATGTGGAGGACCTGATCAAGTCGCAGCTCAAACCCAAGGGTTTATCGCAATTCTTCTCCGTCGAAAGGGCGCACAGGGTTCCAGGGGGTAAACCCAAGCCCGGAGCCCCCCCCCGACCCATACTGGCGCGACTATTCAACTTTCGCGACCGGGATGCGATCCTACAGGCTGCAAGGGTGGCCGCGCCGCTGCGGATTCAGAACTCTACCGTGGCCTTTTTCCCGGACTATACTGCAGAGGTGTCACGCCGGAGGAGGACCTTCCTTGAAATCAAGAGAGAACTGAGAGCCAAGGAACTGCCGTACTCTATGCTGTTTCCGGCCCGGCTGCGAGTGATCGCGGACAGAAAGGTATGGTTTTTTGAAACACCAGAATCGGCGCGTGAATGGCTGGACGGGTGGCGACAAGTAGGACTTCCCCGACGATCGAACAGAACAAATCAGAGCCAATATGGGGACAGCCAACCGAGATCTCAAGCGTCTGGTGGATTTGAATTGACGCGCTCTCCCACGCAAGACAACACTTATACGCTGGAAGACGTGGAGGAATAGTCTCCTGGCATCAAGCTGAATGTACACTGTCATGGCTTCCTGAATGAGACCCGGCTTGGACACTTCTGGGGGAGACCGGAGAGGGCAGGGGCACTGCCTACTCCGGAGGACACTTCACCCCAACAAGCAAGTACTGTTCATGGGTTGGGTAAAGCACTCTGCTGAGTTGGGGTGGCGGGCAGTTCTAAGCTCGTCTGGCAGTGAGGCAGGGAGGGGGAAGGGGAGGGGGGGTTGTTTCAATGTTCAATGCGAACCGCAAACTGAAACAGTTCCTACATTTCTCCATGTTCAGATTGTGGAGGGACAGGAGAAGTTGGTTGAGTTGTTTAGAGCTTCACAGGAAGAGTTGGGTTATGCTGGGTGGTGCCCACGCCGCCTCCTGGGTAGGGTGGGCTGGGTCATTGTATCTGCACGATGCAACGGACATATGAACATTTTCACGGTGGTACATGGCTGGTTGTTAACAACGTAGTCGGGTAGAGGGTGCGCCTAGGTCCCAGGGAGCCCCCCTTCACATATTAACATGGAACGTACGGGGATTGGGAGACAAGGTCAAACGTGGGCTAGTACTTACTGCATTGAAGAGACAGGGGCCGGCGATAGCACTCCTTCAAGAAACTCACCTACAGGGCAGTACTTCCAAGGCGCTTGATAGAAGAGGGTATAAAATGGTGGCACATTCTGAGTTCACATCAGGGTCTCGGGGGACTGGGATTTTACTTAAGAAATCATCGCAGTTTATTCCACTGAGTACAAAGATTGATGGGCAGGGTTGCTTTGCGGCCCTGATGGGACAGTGGGAAGGTAGGACGCTTAATGTGGTTTCGGTATATATCCCACCAGCACTTCACTCAGTCATGCTTCCGGCCCTAGGTGAGTTCTTACTGGCCCGCCCGGAGGGTGACATCATACTTGGGGGGGATTTTAATGCCACTATAGACGGTTCACTAGACAGGTTCCCTGCCGCAGACCCGACCGGGGGTTCATCACGTCTCCAACGTTTTCTGACAGCTATGGGACTGGTAGATATGTGGCGACATGCGCACCCCAACATGAATCAATAAACTTTCCACTCTGCTGTCCACAACAGCCTATCAAGGATAGACTATTTCTTGGCACTGGGAGACGGCATACAGCACATAGACAGCATAGATATTCAACCTAGAGGCATATCAGACCACTCACCGATTACATTAACGCTCTCAACCCAAGAGAACACACGCAAACTATTTTACCCCATACAGGCTGCATGTCTCAAAGTACCCAAGATTAGGAAAGCACTCCAGAGGGCAACGACGCATTACTTCGAAGAGAATCTAGAGTCAGTGTAATCGGCAGCAATCCTATGGGAAGCATACAAGACAGTGTTAAGGGGGCACGCAATTACCACACTTACGGGCTATAGAAGAGAAAAGGCGCGCGAGTTGGCCGAACTGGAGCTGGCGCTGAGAGAAGCAACAAGCGAACACGAAACACACCCCACGCCAGACACGGCCCATACATTGCACCTCCAACAACACTCATATACGGAGTATTTGCGGCACCAAGTGACAGGACAGATAACGGAAACGAAGAATAGAATATATGATATCGGGGATAAAGCAGGTAGGATGCTGGCCTGGCTAGACAAAAGGGGGGGTGCGCTAAAGGTATCCAACAAATAGAAGACAGAAGGGGCACACTACATACAAGCCAGGAGCGAATTACTGAAATACTCGCTGACCATTTTGAGGGTGTCTACACGTCTGACAGGGAGGTGACGGTAGAAATGGCCAGGGCGACATTAGAACCTATCCACACACCGAGGCTGCAGCCAGAGGCATCTGCTGAGCTGGAGGCAGATATAACCACGGAAGAAATCCAATTAGCGATACGGGCGATAAAACCCGGCAAAGCGATCGGCCCAAATGGCATACCGATAGAGTGGTATCAGGCCACATCGGAAAAGCTTAGTAAACACCTACTGGCCATGTATAAGGAATGCTTAGCAAGAGGAGAGCTCCCACCGGACCAGAGAGTAGCAACAATCATTGCGATACCTAAACCCGGGAAACCTCCGGAAAAGTGCAGTTCCTATCGCCCCATATCCCTGCTTAATGCAGAAGTTAAAATACTAGCCAAACTCCTGGCTACCCGATTAATGACGCACCTGCCTGACCTCATACACCCAGACCAATCCGGGTTCATGCCGCACAGGAACACAGCACTGAATTTGCGAAGAGTGCATGGGGTGTTGGCAAGAGCGGACTCGATCCCCGAACCAGCGGTGATACTGGCCCTCGATGCAAAAATGGCATTTGACCTAGCTGAATGGAACTACCTGTTTGAGGTCCTGGCACACTTAGGGTTTGGACCCAAATTTATAGCATGGGTCAGACTGTTGTACGCGAGACCGGTGGCGCAGGTAGTAACGAACGGCCATATCTCGCACACCTTCCCCTTGGGAAGAGGAACTCGACAGGGCTGCCCCCTATCGCCACTGCTCTTCGCAATCGCCCTAGAACCTTTAGCGCACCTGATACGATCTACCCCATTGATAAGGGGGATTTCCTGGGCTGGGGGCTGGGAGGACCGCGTCTCCCTATATGCAGACGACATGCTCGTCTACCTCACAGACCCGGACCGTAGCATTCCAGCGCTTCTGGCACTGTGTGATGAACACGGGAAAACCTCGGGATACACACTGAATTGGAACAAATCGGAACTGTATGCCTTGAAGGGACCGGGCCCGACACTGAGTGCTCACTGCCCCTTGACCGAAGCCGGTTCCTCCTTTAAATACTTGGGCATACATGTCACCAAAGACTCGGTTGAATTTGCACATAAAAATCTGAAACCACCTTTGGAACGGCTTAAACAGGACGTTGGGTTCTGGGCCGGACTTCCCCTAACGATGCTGGGTAGGGCAGCATTGTACAAAATGATGTCCCTGCCCCGTTTCTTGTATATCCTGGAGAATACACCGTACCCGGTGGCACCAGGTTACTTCAGGAAAGTGTCAGCGTTGGTGGCGAATCTTCTATGGGGTAACCGACCGGCCCGCATCGCACAGGCCAAATTACACAGAGGGTGGAACGACGGGGGGATTGCACTGCCAGACCTGAAGTTGTATTACTGGGCGGCACAGCTGAAAACCATCAATCAATGGATCCATGCCCCCCAAAATGACCCAGCATTCAGAGCAGACAGGACACAGCTGGGTGCAAATACCCTGCTAGCCCCACTGTACGACCAACGGGTAACACGCAAGCTGACGGGACCCACAAAACTCACAGCTGAGATATGGCACAAGGCACTGTCGACACTAGGTTGGAAAGGGAGAATAACTAAACTTACTCCCCTGTGGGACTCCCGAGAGCTGGGGAACTTACGGAATAGCAAGGGTTTCTCTCAATGGGATGAGATTGGGCTGTCCACAGTGGGAGACATATGGGAAAGAGGCACAGTGGTTCCATTTACACAGCTGAGAGAACAATATGAGCTAGGAGCACGAGAAGAGTTCCGATATGCGCAGATTCGACATGCACTGCTTAAAGCCATCCCCCCCGAGACGGAAGTACCAGAGTCCTCCCCGCTTGAAGACCGCCTCCTTACGGACTTCATGTTGGAGCGAGCCACCTCGCTCACATACCGTAAGTTAATAAATAATTTACCAGATCCCATGAACAAACTTAAGGAAAAATGGGAGGGTGACGTAGCAGCTATGGACGAGGCCGAATGGAATGAAGCAGTGGCCTCGCCCAAGGAAGTGGGCATCTCAGCTAAGTTCCGGCTCATACAGCTCAAAATTTTACATAGAGTGTACTATACTAGAACGACACTACACCTCATACACCGCGCCCAACACCCATTCTGCCTTCGAGGGTGTGGGGAGGAAGGGACGTTCTTTCACACGATATGGGATTGCCCACGCATTCAAGATTACTGGAGAGGTGTGCTGCGCACAGTATCACAGACTATGGGGACATCTCTGGTCCCTGAACCACGAAAATGCCTACTCAATGTGTGGGAACCTAACGATTTGTCTAGGCACGGCCAGCAATGGGTTACATTGGGAATGATAATAGCTAAAAGAGACATAGCGCAAAAATGGGGGGCAACAGAAGTGCTGACGAGAACACAATGGTGTGAGAATATGGACAGGGTAATGGCCACGGAAAGGGAAGTGTATGCTAGCAGGGCCTGCCCGAGAAAATGGAATAAGATTTGGTCCCCGTGGAATACATACAGAGGAGACATCTGTGACCCCTTACCGGAAGATGATCCAATATCGTCAGACGAAGAGGGGGAGGATGATTAAAGTTCCCAGGAAGGTGGCGAGTGTAGGTGGGGGTGGGGGCTAAGAGGACTATGGGGGAAGGGAGGGTTGGAAATGAAGGAACAAACGGAGCACTCACACCGTTGAAACTCCCATGTGTACTTAACATCAGGTTTAAAAAATATATATGACCCTACAGACTTAAATGCAGATACATGTGTCAGAAACTTACAGAGGCATAATGTATGTGGACTCACTCCAGCAAGTGATGACCTACCTGTGATTTTTTTGTTGATCTTTTACGTTGTCTATTGTTAAAAAAACAAAAAAACAAGCCTACTTAATTTAACACATTGATGGTGTAAGATGCGCCTTTACTGAACTGCGGATTAATCAAACCACGGATATAACACCAAAATGTACGGACTTCTTAAATAATTGCGCACCTCCGCACTGTGATAGCGGCCGGCCCGTTGGGTTGTAGGCCAATGGCTGTGTAAAATGACAAAGAGCAATAAAGGTTTTGGAAAAAAAAAATGAATGGGGGAGAGAAACCTCCCCCCCCCCCCCCCCCGAACCTTCAACAGGCCGTTGAGGCTCACTTACACGCTCGTTCAAACCCAGTTGTATTGTATTGTTTTATAATTGCATTTATATAGCACTTACTACCCCTGACGAGGCGTCAAAGCGCTTTTTCGGCGGGTTGCATGCTACTCCGGGACCCATAGAGGATTAGTGTTGAATTAGTATAGTGAAACATGCAAGTACATTTTAAGTGGTGGATAGGTTAGTCAGTCAGTTATTTGGATATGAAATGATAGCAGAAGGATAGAGGAGGACAAAGGTATGTATTTATTTATCGCTTGTTGACGCACGCTATTCCGGAAGCCTATAAAGGATTAGTGGTGAATTAATATGGTGAAATATGAGGTAATTTCAGTGGTGGATATTAGTCTGTTACTTGGAGTGAGAAGGATAGCGGAGGGATAAAAGGGGAAGAAAGATTAGCATTCATATAGCACTTGTTACCCCTGATGGGTGTTGAAGCGCTTTTCTGGCGAGTAGCACGCCACTCCAGAACCCATAAAGGATTTGTGTTTAAAATTAGTATAGTATAAATATGAAGTAATTTGAGTAGTAGATATGTTATTCAGTTATTTGGGCAGTCTATTAGTATAGTTGAATATGGAATTGGAGAAGTGAACATGTTAGTCTGTTAATTTTGATTGAAAAGGATAGTGGAGGGATAAAAGAGGGAAAGTAAAAAAAAAATATTTTTAGGTCTTAGCAGTAGGAAGAGAAATGAGGAAAAGGGCAGCATTTCTGGCCCTAGTCTCGAACAGGCTCAAACAGGCAACTACCCTTGTCCTCTCTGCCCTTAGCCTCGATGCCCGGGCTGAGATGCACTAACCCAGGCCTCATGTAGCCCTAGTAATCAGGTGACCCCTTCAGCCAATGAGAACCCTAGCCCTAACAGTATTCAATCACAACACTAGCCCTAAAATCTTAAACCAATAGGAGACCAGGACCTTACTGCCAATCTTAGCCCTAGTCCAAGCACCCAATCAGTTCAAAAACCCTGATCTCTACGTCCAATAAAGGCCTTAGCCCTACCAGTAGTCCCAACCCAAGTCCATGCAGCCAATGGCACAGGTAGCCCTAGTCCCTACTTCTAATAGAAATCCTAACCCTAGCCCAACCCTACAATGATTGAATCGTCTACCCAGAAATCAATCAGAACCCTCAAATACCCAACCAATGATGACATTAACCCTAACCCAATAGAAACACCAGATACAACCACCAATCAGTGTACACATGTGCCAATAACTAGCAGACCATATAAGGTCCCAGCGACCTCAGACAAGGTTTGCTGGCCAGGGAGTTGAAAGTTGCTTCTCCTGTTCAGAATCTCCTAGGAGACAGACAGGCTCAATCCACACTTTGGACTTCTGCAGGAAAAGGCTTCACTAACTCGAAATCTAACAATACTGTTTGAATGAATCTTTACTCCCCCTGCTGGCCAAAAAAGGAGGTGCACAGGTCCCAGTAAATACAGTTTAAACATCTCACAGACAGGCTCAATCCACACTTTGGACTTCTGCGTGAGTGTAACAGCGGGTGCCTCAAATAATTTTAAATTATAAGGAATGCTGTCATTGAATATCTCATTGACCAATTGTACTGATTGAAATATTTGCCCCATTCTGGTCCGCTCGAGATATAGGCAGCATTTCCAGAGTGCTCGAGCAAATTGGATGTATGGGTGCTGTGTTTAAACAAAGCGTGGCGCTCGTGCATATATCTGTTAAACACATGGCCGCCATGGTAATACAAAAGTAATAATGATGAAAACGCCCATGCATATTAGACCTAAATGCGTATGGCAGCCCATGAAGCGGGCGACATTCTACAGAAGACGAACATAAAATATCCCAGGGGGCTCGCTACCCATCCAAATACGGGACAGTCGGGTTGTAGAAGTGTTAGATAATGGGAGTCATGGTAAAGAGGATATTTATGTGTTAAAAGTTATACAGCTTCCACAGAATGTGGAAGCTGTAGAACTACTTGCTGTGATTTTATTGGTGGTTTTCTCAGCCCTGCACATTTATAATATAATGGTCGACAGGGGGTGATGCAAGGGTGTGTCCTTGGTCCCACCCTCTTCTCTATATATATATAAACGGGGTGGTACAATATTTCAAGAATTTCCCCACAGATGCTCCAACATTAGCAGGGACTAAGATACAGGGCCTCCAGTGTGCCCTGTCCAGATTTGAGGAGTTTTGTCTGGATCATGATCTTGTTGTCAATGTTGACAAGACCAAGTACATGGTACTGACAAACTCCTCTAAGACTGTCGGTGTCGTCTGGATGAACGAGGGAATCCTTGAACAAACAGAGACTTTTTCATACCTGGGTATTCTAATAGACAGGAAGGTCACCTGGAAGCCGCAGGTTACTCAGCAAGCAGTTAAACATGCCCAACTTGCAGGAGATTTATTGAAGGAACACTGACTCTCCCACACTAAACCCATAGCACCGGTCCTCCAGCTCTATAAATCCAAAATTGGTGCTTCGATACTATATGGAGCAGAGCTGTGGGGCTATGCAAATGTTGATAACCTAGTCATGGGTCAAAACTAATTTCTACGTTCTATAATAGGTCTTCTACAATCGACCCTTCTAGTCCCAGTGTTTTCGGATTTAGGGTGCTACACCTTTAGAGATGTGGTACATTATAGGTTGGTTGCCTATTGCAGAAGATTATGGGTAACCCCTGAACTTATCCATTATGCCCAAGCCCTGTTGGAAGTCAAGGACTTGGATGTCAAAAAGAAACTAGGCTGGTTCAGGACTGTACATAATATACTATCAGATATGGGTTTGGTCCATTTGTGGTCATCCCCAGCTGATAGCATATTTCCATCAAAATCCGAGTTTAAAGCTGCTTATTGGGCTATGGTCAACATGAAACGTATCCAGACCTCCTCTGGCTCCTCCCTTTCTAGTGTCTTTTTAGATTCAAAGCTGGAGCCCAAATTTGCGGTATATTGGGATATTATTTCATCAACCCGCAATAGGAAATTGTTCCACCAGTTTAGAGTGGGAACGCTACCTACCAACAACTTTACAAGTAAGTGGGCCAATACGCAATACAGCCACTGTCCGTTTTGCGTAAACACTATAGAAACAGTAGGCCACACTTTTTCACTTGTCCTGCTTACAGTAAACCAAGAACGAGCTGGCTGAAACCAACCTGTGCTAATATGGGTATTAGGTCCAGTCTCGAGGCCCTTCGAATCCTTAAAACCTCTGTGGCCTTTCCGGTTGTGGTAGCAGTAGCAAAGTAGTACCTAGGGTGGGTATGGGTGCTCCACTGGAAAGAGAAGAGGAAGAGGTAAAGGCTCATCTCTTGCGAAGATTTGTTGATTTCGAATTACCATCCTGTATTATCCCCCTAGACTAACTGTACCCTATCCAAATGCTGTTAGCCAAATATAGGTTTATAATCATGGTTTTCTTTTAACGTTTAATGCTTTTTAAACTATTTAATAATAATAATTTTTAAATGTTTAAAGGTGCTAGAATATAGATACTGCATCATTCATTGTAATTACCATGTGTAGCCCTGTCACTGTTTTTATTATATATTTTGTGTACGTTTTAACTTTTGTGATTTTAAACAAATCGAAATAAAAGTTATAAATAAATAAAAAAATATAATGGTTCCTACTCTTGTAGCTGTCAAGGGTCAGACGTTCACACCTCAAACAAGCACTTGCAGTGTCATAGGTCTCGCATTTGCCAGAGTTAGATCTATTGACATTGTAAATGATTATGCCTTTTATTTATGTGTTTACAAAACCTGTAAGCGGTGCTTAACCGCCGCTTGCAGGTTTTATAAACACATAAATAAAAGGCATTATCCTTAAGAATGCCAATAGCTCAAACTCTCGCAAATGCGAGACCTATGGCACTGCAAGTGCTTGTTTGTTATTTGTTGCCGCAGTATTACTGTGAGTATTACTTTCCCAGTTTCCTTTAGACCACCACAGCCAGTGGCAGCACATACATTTTGGCTTTGGGAGGGAGCCTCATTATAAACCACTATATGAAGGAGGCTGATAGCAGGTCAGGTCATTTCTAGTCATCATTCAAGAATTTACATACAATGCTTGCGCCTGTGTTGGCAAGTGGTTGTGATTAGCTATAGTTCTTACTCAACATGTTGTGTGCATTCAGATGCAGGGAAAAAGGATCAAGGCGGGGCTGTGCACACGGTCCTTCCTACTTTCTTTCGAGCTTTCACTTTATCTTCACCTTCCCCCTCCGCTAGTCTTTCCTTCCTGCCCTCTCCTGGCTGCAGCCAGTCCCAGGACAATTTGTGCGAGACACCCGCTTGCCCCTAGGTTGCGGAGCGCGGCCCCCAAGCCGGTCGCATAGAGCTGTCTGCACCGGGAGCACACACACTGGACTTTGCTGAAAATGGAATACTGGACCTGGGCTACTCGTGCAAACTCGGGCAAAGAACCGAGCGAGTTCCCGTGCTCAGGCGCGGTGCGTCCATTGGGGCGTAGGAGCGTAGCCCCACTAAGCAACATGGACGCACCGCCGTCAAGAGTACACTAAAAATATTTTTTGCATTGGCATGCATGATGGCAATCGATTCTGAATATTATAAGCGCTGCAGCGCCGAATCCGGACACACCTGACTTCATTGGGAGTGCGCAGGGTGTGGGGCTGGGCTGGGCTGCTGCAGCTTGAGTGACAGTCACTCAGCTACAGCAGTACTACTGCGCATGTGAATATTTGGGCTGTAACTAGCCCGAGCATGCGCACTACCTCAGTGAAGTCCCCTTACTAGTAGAGAGGGACCAGGGGGGGTGCTGCTTTTTACAGCAGCCGTGCCGCAGCCCCGGGGGTTCCAAAGGGCGAGTAGTCAGTGTGCCCCCCTAGCCAATCCTGGCGCTGCATGCAGCGCCAGGATTGGCTGGTCCACCTCGCAGAAGGGCAGGCAATCCATTATTGGATGCCTCGCGTGGGTGGTGGCACACACTGCCTCAGCCGCACTTATATGGCCAATCACTGTGTGACTTACATGTGAAGCCATGCAGTGATTGGCCATTTCAGGACGCGCGCGCCGCTGGTGTGCAGGTGAGTGACGTCTCACTCTCTATAGCAGAGGTCTTCAAACTTTTGTAGGTTGAGCCCCTCCAGCTGAATTGTTTTCGATGTTGGGCCCCCCCACCACCTGACAGAAATTTCTGGAATCTATTACACTACATAATCGACCCCTGTGCACATATCACGGGCCATATCTATTAACTAAACTGTAGTTACCAATTACATCTTTTTAAACACTTATCCGCTGCTGCCGTGAATAGATTGCTGTTACCGTTTTTTTAGCTATGTGACTAGGTTAGTGTAGTACTAGTAGTAGGGTAGAACCACGCCACGGAAGACCACAGCATGGGGGATTTTAGTTTAGGATGGGCTCACCACCTTCTGCTTTGGGAGGCCTACAGTCAGGAGCCACAAGTGATGACAAGAACACCATGCTGGCATGGCTGACCTGCAGCCATGATGTAATTTTTTACTCATGTATGTATGTGTCTGTTTAACAGAAGACAACTGTAGATTTGGCGGCCCAGTTACTGCGGCCTGGTAGAGACACTGCGTCTGCTACAGTGGCGACGAGGCAGAAAATAACTTTACAAGGTCCACAGTCTTTACTATCCAACGACATAGGCCTTTTCCATCGGCGATCCAAGTGGCAGTGAGCAGGATGGCACACAAGTTTACCTAAGTGAGGGGAGAGGAAGGAGGCCTGTGCATGGGGGTAAGAAGAACTGTGAATTAAATACCGCCATGACCATACAAAGCATTTGAATTTCCGAAAATATAATCAAATAGGAATGCCGGTGGCAGCATGGCAATCGAAAACAATATGTCACATTTAAAAGCCATTCAATATTCTGAAGCTCTCAGGTAGCTTGTTCGTAAATATATTTAGCCAATCATGACTTTCAAGTCAATGTATGATTCTGTCATTAAATAACAGAGTTATCCTATGGAAAAAAAAGCCAAGATATACAATGCAAATTTTGATATTAGAGAAATTGTTTTTAAAGAACTGATAACTCACATAAACTCTGCAGCCAAGGCGGTCTAGAATTTATACAAGTGAATACATTGAATTATTGCTCCAATATGTGTTTCATTTCTAATGTGTATATACATTTCCCTCGTCATTACTGTTTGATTTTGCTAGCAAGAAAAGTGTCACTCAGTGGTTGAAATGTAACTCATAATTACATTGAAATTATAAAAGTGTCACACAAAGCAATCTCAAACCTTGGCAGCTATGGAACAGTCATTTCAGCTGCAGTGGGAGGCAAGGAGTCTCCTCTGCTTTGAAATCGAATGCAAAGGAACAGGACTGTCTCTTCCTTTGCTTTCGGTTTTAGCTGAGGACATGTCCTGCCTCCCACTGCAGCTGAAGCATTTCAGCGGTACCTATTAGCCCCCTCCTGGGATGGTAAACAATTAGCACTTTGGGCACAACGCGCCCATGCTTTTGTTTGCAATGATTTCTAATCCCTCCCCTCTCCAACCCTCGGTCACCGGGAGTTCTCTAATGAAAGAAATTCCCATTTGAAATGGGTGAAGACTTGCACGCGGAGGACAACAAAGGTAAGATTTTAGGGTCGAGTTTGAGCCCCCCCTGGGATGGTGTTGCGCCCCCCTGGGGGGGGGCGCGCCCCACAGTTTGAAGAACTCTGCTCTAGAGGGTCGTGCTGACGTGCGCAGGCAGGCCCAGACTGGCCGTTGAGGGCACCAGGCAATTCCCCGGTGGGCCGCGTGGTTGGGGGCCGGTTTTGGCCCCCTGGGGCCGTTTTTGTTACAGGGCCGTTATGCTGCAAAAAACGGCCCTGTAACAAAAACGGCCGTAAACCGGCCCTGACACAGAGCGCGGTCGCACCTCTCCCCCCTCCCTCTTCTCCCGGAGGGGGGGAGGGGGGCCGGCTGAGCACTTTGCCAGGGCCGGTTCTGGTTCCCAGTCCGGCCCTGTGCGCAGGCAGCAGACCGAGTCGACTCCCGCCTCTGCCTCACCACCATCACGCTCGCTGTGTGTGTGCACTGTGACTGTCTGTACAGGTATTATTCTTACAGTACGCAGGACGTCGTCGTCTTCCATATCCTCAATGCTGCTATTGTGAAAAAAGTAAGAGTGAGACGGCCTATAACTGTGCGCCACTTGTTAGTCTGCTCGGAATGCGGTGCACTTTCAAGTGGTATTTCTTGATTTTGCCTTTATTTTCTCATATCCAAGAAGTCTACACATCTCGCGCCTTAATCTTGGTGCCCAGCTTTCTCAGCATAAACCTCAGCCTTTGATGGTGAGCTTAAACTATGCGTGTAACTAACACTTGGAATGCACAGAGAAAGCCTGTCCGGAGGATGGGTGTGGGGCAAATGTTAAGAGGAAGAGTCGACCCACCCAAAATGCTCTCCTTCGAGAAAGAAGGTCTCGAATTCCTGGTTCCCTAGGATTAGTGGGATTAGGCAGGTTAGATGTTATGTTATGTTATGTTATGTTATGTTATGTTATGTTATGTTAAGGGGGTGCTTGTAAAGCGCACTGTCACCGTGGGTTTCCTGGCGCTGATTGGATGCTGAGGGAACAGAGGGATTTTAGCTAGTTTGAGGGAAAAGCCAGGTTTTTAATGATTTACGGAATTGGATGAGAGTATTGGAAGTCTTGACTGGGGAAGGGAAAGAGTTCCAGAGTTTGGGGCCAAGGTATGCAAATCTCCGACCACCAGATCTACAAAGTTTGATGGGGGGGACAGCCAGGAGGTGTAGGTGTGATGATCTGAGATTGCGAGGGGGACAGTAGGGCCGGATGAGAGATTTCAAGAAAGCAGGACAAGAACCGGAAAGAGATTTGAAAATAAGACAGCCAAGCTTAAAGGCTGCCCTCAGCCTGACAGGGAGCCTGTGCAATTTGATAAGGAGGGGGTTGGCAGACTGCCATTTCGGTATCCCGAGGGCCAGTCTCGCCGCCTGGTTTTGAATGATTTGCAGCCTATGGATGGAAGATTTAGGCAAACCGTAGTAGATGGAATTTGAGAAATCCAGGCGGGAGAGAACGAGGGCCATGATGACTTGCAGCAGGGCATCTGGGGTGAGAAGGTAAGCCACCTTCCTGATCCTGCGCAGCTGGAACATACAGGAGGAGACCACCGTCCCCACCTGAGGCCCAAGGGATAGTCCGGCGTCAATGGTGACCCCAAGACTTTTCACCGCGGCCACCGGGATAGGAGGGGGACCAAGTTCTGCCGGCCAAAAATGCGAACCCCAGTGGGCAGAGCTCCTACCAGGAAGGAGGAGCTCCGTCTTTCCTGGGTTCAGTTTTAGTTGGTTCTGACACATCCACTGAAGGATATGGGACATAACTGCCTGGAAGTTAGAAATAGCAGAGGGAGAGTTTAAAGGAAAGATGAGTTGCAGGTCGTCCGCGTAATTAAAAACGGTGACGTCCCACTGCCTCAGAGAAAGAAGAAGGGGGCGAAGATAGAGATTGAAAAGAAGAGGGGATAGAGAGGAGCCCTGGGGGACCCCACATGGCAGGTGCTCCCTAGGAGCCCTGAAAGTGCCTAGGCTGAGGGTCTGGGATCTCCTGGTAAGAAAGGATTTGACCCATGCCAGTGCCAGGCCCTGGATGCCGGCCTGCTCGACACGGCGGAGAAGGATGTTGTGATCCACCGTGTCGAAGGCGGCCAACAGATCTAATAATACCAAGGCCTGGGGGGTACCCTTGTCAGCTCCGTCTCTCAAGGCATCCAGGACGGCCAGGATCACAGTCTCCGTAGAGTGGCCGGGACGGAAGCCGGCCTGGTTAGCCTCGAGGAAGTTGGAGCTCTCGATGAACCTTGAGAGACAGGCGGTGACATGGGCTTCCAAAATTTTAGAGAAAAAAGGCAAGAGAGAAATAGGACGATAGTTCGCCGGGACGGCAGGATCTGCTCCCGGCTTCTTCAACAGAGGCACCAGGACGGCCTCCTTGAAGGAGCTGGGTACCGTCCCGAAAGAGAGAGAAGAGTTCAGCAAAGGAAGGATACAGTCAGGTAAAGAGTGGCAGATGTCCCGGAGTATGGAAGGCGGACAGCGATCGTCAGGAGAACCAGATTTAATGCGGACGGCCAGAGTGCTTAGGGATGTGGGGTCTAAAAGAGGAAATTGAGTGAAGGAAAGAGCGTTGTGAGGAGGAGTGACAGAGTCAGCGCCAGGAAGGGTGACCGGAATGGTATCCTTAATCATAACAATTTTTTGAATAAAGAAAGTGCTAAGTGCATTACAGGATTCCTGTGTGGGGACCTGGATCGGGAGTGTCCTGGGGTCAGAGGTGAATTCGTCGAGGACTTTGAAGATTTCCTTCGACTTACAAGGGGCTAAAAGAATTTTCTCTGAGGCATAGGCTTTTTTGGCTGCAGAGATGGCTGATTTATACTTGTTGCGGACTGCTACATAAGTATCTCTGCTTGACGAGCAGTAGTCTCTTCTCCACTTGCGTTCTGATTGGCGGAGTTCCAGCTGTAAAGCTTTAAGTTGGGAGGTAAACCATTTGTGAGAGTTACTGTGTCGAGACCGGGGGAATTTGATTAAGGGGGCAAAGATGTCGCTGGCTGACGTGAGCCAGTCAGAAATGTGGCCGTCTAGCTCATTGATACCAGTATTGTTGTGGATAAGGGGACGTGTGTGAGACAGATGGGGTATTAATTTAGAGGAGTCAACAGCCTTCCACTTGCGAGCGGTGCCACCCTCCCGCGGGGGGATCCTGATCTGACCGGCCACCGAGATGGTAATGTCAATTAAAAGGTGATCAGACCAGACACATGGTGTGGTAAGTGGGCAGGAGGACTTGACCCCATGAACCCAAATGTGGTCAAGAATGTGACCCCCGCTGTGGGTGGGAGACTTGACTAATTGACTAAAGTTCAGGCTCGAAAGAGCTTCGAACAATTCAGTGGCGTGAGGACCAGTGTCCTTATGCTGGAACCAGTAATTAAAGTCCCCAATAATGGCTATGCGGGGGGAGGAAATGGCGAGATTAGCAAGCTGTTCAGTGAAGGATGCGGGAAAAGAAGGCATAGGCTGAGGAGGGCGATAGAGTACCATAAGGGTAACTGCACCTGCCTCAGTCCCAAGGCTGAGAACCAGATTATCCACTTCAGGAAGGATCATAGAAGTGGAAGCGATGACCTTGAGGTTCTTACGGATTACCGCTGCGACCCCCCCCCCCCCCCCGGAGCGGCCCCCTGGGCGGTTGGTATTTAGCATATAATAATCTGGGGGTAACGCTGCCAAGATGTCCGGGAGGGAGTCGTCGGTTAGCCAGGTCTCAGAAAGTAAAAGGATGTCTGGGCTCTCAGTCATAAGCAGGTGAAAAATATCAGTTTGGTGTCTGACTAAAGAACGAGTGTTTAGATAGAGTAAACGGATCTGTGACTCAGGAGTGGTAGGTGAGGTAAGAGGAATATCCGAGGCCAAGTAGGGGGGAAGGTTGCCAGCGATTTCGAGTGAAGTGATCCGTGTCCAGGTGTCCTGCGGTAGGGGGCTAGCAGCGGATTGAAGGAGCAAGAGGGCAGAAGAGGTGTAAGAAATGACAGTGGCAGCGTCCCTAGCCCCTGGGCCCGTCCGGCCGCGGACGGGCGCAGACGGGCTGGACTTAGGCGCGACTTCGGCGCGCTGACGGCGTGCCCGCTGCGCTCCCTGTGAGGGGGCGCCATTTTATAGGGCTGGGGCGGTGCTGGTCCGAGCGCTGCACCGCTCACCCACTCACCCTCCTCACCCAAGATGGCGGCCACCAGCGCGTCCCGGCAGGAATTGATCTCCTGCGTGGGCGCCCGTGGTCATGAGGCGGCAAGCAACAAGAGCGCGAAAGGGACTGCTCAGCGCGCAGTCAAGGTAAGCCCTGCATAACAAAAGAGGGTTAAACATGCACAAAGTAAGTAAAATGTTTTAAAATGTCTTAAAAAGATGCGCGGCAGGCGCGTGTCACAACGCGAGTCGGGTGGGTGGCTGGAATCCCACTGGCTCGTTACATCCAATGTCCCTTGCTTCTCGTTTGTGCAATTCCTCCTCCTGAAGTCTGAATTACCTGCTGAGCCTGCCTGTCCTACGAGATCTGAGAAGCAGACATGTGGCACCTGTGTGTCTCTCTCTCTGTCCCTTTCGCAATATCCCCCAAAAATCTTAGACTGTTGTGTGTGTGTGCATCTGTGTGCGTGGTTGTGTGTGTGTGTCAACAGAGAGTGAGCGGAAGGTCTGGGATTCTTGAGGGCATTGACAGAGTGCCAACAGACTCTCAGACTCTCAGCCCCCCCTCCCCCCCCCCCACCACTGCAACACTGCAACACACTGCAACAGAATTTCGAAAGGGGCGTTGGTAAAGAGCCCTGACCCATAGAGAAAGCGATAGATCCTGAGTTTTGATAGGGACAACATCATTGGTGTGAGATAACACGTACTGCCCTGTTATCATCCACCTTCGCTTGCTGCCCCTTTCTGTCTCCCTTTACGGTCACAAACTCCAGCTTGCAAATACCCGCTGCGTTTTGCAACTTAAGTTCACTTGTCTCTTGGCATCATGCTGATCACTGTCATCCCACTACATATTGCTGACAAGCGTCTGTCCCTCTTCACCTTCTGCACTCTGCTGCACTTCCCTCTCTGCTGTCCACCTCACTTTTACTGTCTTCTTCATGTTTTGCTAGCCAGGCTGTCTCATTCTTAACGCCACACTGCACCCCAATGTACTTAAACTGCCCGTTTGTTTCATTCCACTTCTGTCATCTGTTGCCCTCACTGCCCTCCACTTCAGTCACTGATAACCACTGCTTTACATTCCATTCCCTGGGAGCATCGCCACCAAGCACTACTCGTTATTGTCCTAATCTGCCCCATACCTTCAACCATGGCTTCTTGATTTGCTCTGTCATGCCTTGTACCTCGCTTTCACACTGGTGTCTGGTAGATCAAAAGATAATGATTTGCTAATTTGTGAGGTAGAGAAAAATGAAATACAGTATTAAGGCAGAGAGAGGTGAAATAGAGAAAGGTGAGGCAGAAAGAGAGGGGAAAGGTAGAGCGTAAGCAGTGGAAGACAGCAGGAGGCAAGAGTAAGCTGCAGCGAGGTAGAGAAGGTGTGAAATGTAAAAAGGGTGAGCAATGTAGGGAGACTAAGATAAAACAAGAGATAGGGGAGGTATAGAAAGAGATATAGGTAGGGAGTAGAGAGCGTTGTTGGCAGAGAAAGAGATATACTAGAGAGGGGGATAACATTCTTGCTTTCTGAAACACCCTTGAAAATGCACCATGTTCGGGCTCGCACGCTACGTTCACTCGCCACAGGGGCGGCTCTAGGTTCATGGTGGCCCTGGGCAGGGAGGGTAGGTAGGGGGCCCCGAAAGAGGGGGTCCGGGTGGGGTGGAGCGCGGAGGCCAGTGAAGAGGGGGGGTCATGGTGTTTGGAAGTTGTATAGAGCCAGAGGCCACCAAATTCCTGCCAGGGGCCCCCACACAAATATCTATCCATCCTCAGAGGATTATTATATTAAGGATATATATTGATGTGGTGGCCCCTGGGATTTGGTGGCCCTGTGCAGGTGCACAGCTTGCACATGCCTAAGGCCGGCCCTGCTCGCCACAGTGTACCGCACGCAACCTTTACGCTCACCACTTTCAAATGTCACCAGCCACCACTGCCCGTGCTGCTAAGTTATGCTTCAAGGTGTGGCTGACGGCCGGCGCACAGAGCTCAGCCCTGCCCCACACAAAGGCAGCGAAGTGAGGAGTCGGGGTGGGTACCGGATGGGCTCGTTCAAGGGAGGCACCCGGGCACACAGGTTGCGAGGTCTATTCATGAATGTTGTTTTGTTGCAAACTAGCCAGACTTCGCTGGAGGGAAAAGCACGCACAGATTGCTTTTATATTGACGGTCTGCCTCCTTCTCCACATGTGAGTTATAGTTTATATAGTCTGTAACACTATATAGCGCCCATATAGTTGACTGTACTAGTACAACAGATAGCTTTCAAACTACGATATTTCTAGTTTACTTTTAAAGTGCTGTTTCTTTCTGATCAACAGCAGCCAATTAAGGAAGACTACCAGGTCCTGCGTACGCTAATGTTGATTAGTTGTGAAGGATGGCAAGCTGCTACCTCAAACTAAATGGGGAAATTACAGAGATCATGGTACTGGGTAATATGCCTAACCCCCAGCTGATTCACAAATGGCCAATGTGTCTGGGCAATGCCCCCACCCCCATTAAAAGCCTGGGAAAGTGGCTTGGCAATTCTCTTTTTACAGAAGCACAAGCTAGAAAACGTACCGCCAGCTGTTATGGCATTCTCAGAACTCTTTGAACAAGCATTTACAATGCAATTGTCTTGGCATTATTAAAGGTAGAGCTATTGGCATTGCTCATGACTTTTTTTTTAATCATAAATAAATGGCATTGTCATTTACATTGCAAATAGCTTAATCACTAAATGGCATTGTCATTTACAATGCCAACAGCTTAATCGCTCGCAAACGCATGACCGATTGCATTTACACCCACACAGAGCCACACACTCACAAAGCCATCCACACACACATACAGAGCCACCCACACAATCATTCACATAGAGCCACCTACACAGAGCCACCCTCACATAGAGCCACCTACAAAACAGGATTCAGGCACACAAACACACTTATATGGCACAACGGAAAGGAAAGGCGTCCCCTGCAGTGGCCTGGTAAGCAATATCTTGGGCCGGGCACTTTTTTATTTACAAATTAAGCACTGAATTACTAATAGGTTGTGGGTGAAGTGGGATCTGAGAGGAATAAAAACAGTAACTGTAGTGCTTTTTTAATAGAACACTTTGGAGCATTTATTTGCATATTAAATATCTTATGTTAGTTAAGCTTAGTAGCTATAATGGCGCTCAATGTACTGACCCCTGTAAGCATAGAAGGCTGAACTGATTTTGAGGAGATGTAAACCCGTAACTTTCTTCCTGCCTCTTCTATGACATTGTGACCCTGCCTGCCTGTGTCACGAAGTCACGTTGTTCTTGTGTGGTCAGTTTGTCCTCGACTGTCTGATGTTGCCTACCTCTGACTGTTGCTGTGAGTCTGCCCTTCCATCTTCCTGTCTTTTCTCTGACTGTGAGACCCGGTCAGCCTCTCACTGAGTCAGATTGTTGTTTTGTCAGCCTGCGTGTCCCATGACTGCCTGATATTTCCTGCCTCTGACTGTTGTAGTGTGTCTGATGTTCAAGCTTTCTGTCTCTTTTATGGCTGTGCGTGCCTGTCTGGCGCTGAGGCAGAGTGTTGTTTTGTGTCTGCCTTTCTGTCTCCCTCCCCTCCTCTTCTATGACACTGTGATACTGCTTGCCTATGCCAGAAGTGCCAACAGGTATCATGCAAAGACAGTTTCAATAATGTATGCAATATGCATTACAAGAAGGAAGAAACCAAGGAGTCATTTGAAGTTTTTGAAAAAAGGCAGTATTATTCACCAAGAGGCAAAAGGGAATGGTCTTTCACATGACAATACAGTTAAAACAGCACTGTACAGAGCAGATCATGTGACAACCCAGTGGCACTTGGTGCAAGGTGCTATATACAATTGGTGATAGTGAAGGTGCAAGTGCTAAAGTGAACAGCGTGATTGACGCATGAACTAAAGTATTTACATCAAATAATGGCTCCACAGAAACAAGTTGTAATCACTTAAAATAAGATTGTCAAAAATTAAACAGGAGCACAAAACGTGATATGCGTCATATGATTCAGGCTGTGAAGTCGACGGCGTTTCGATCCCCTTTAGTCGGGATCGTCATCAGGACAGGGTTGTCGATGGAACCAGTGCTGTGGGCGAGAGAAGGGCAGTTTGAGCGGAAGACCGAGGACTGGGGCATAGGGTGGGGTGGGTAGGTGGGTGGGTGAGTGGTCAGGTATAGGTATCAGAACAGTGAAAGTCTAGATGTGGATGTGGCGTGATGGGGGTGGGGGCCGGAGCGGGGAGTAGTTGGAGTGTTGGTTAGGGGTGACTAAGGTAAGTGTAATTGTCAAGAGACTATGGACTTGATCAACACCATAGAAGACCAGCCCTTCGACCTGGACACCCAAATAATGGCGAGTTTGGACATCGAGTCCCTTTACACCAATATCACTCATCGCGAAGGGCTCAAAGTAATCAAAAATCTTCTGATCTCCAGACCTCAACCCACAAAAATCCCCACTGACTTCATCATGGATCTTCTACGGGTGGCCCTGCAAAACAACTACTTCATGTACAAAAATATATACTACCTGCAAATCAAGGGAGTATCGATGGGCGCTTGTTTCGCCCCCAACTTTGCCATCCTATTCGTACATGACCTGGAAAAATCACTGATCCTAAACGCCATCAACCCATATCGGCCCCAAATCCATCTGTGGCGACGATACATAGATGACATTTTATTGATCTGGAATGGAACAGCTAATACCCTCCAACCCTTTATTGATTGGCTAAACTCCTCACAAGAACACCTCAAATTCACTAGTGAGTCCAAATCCAATGACCTACCATTCCTTGATGTCACTATCCATGCAGAAGAGGGAACCCTTGGAACGTCTCTTTTCCGCAAGCCCACAGAACGTAACACCCTGTTACATTACTCAAGTAACCACCCAAGAGGCCTACGCGATGGACTTCCTTTTGGCCAGTTCTTACGAATTCGCCGCAATAGTAAATGGCGCAAGGACTACTTCAGGGAGGCAGACGTCTTGGTTATGAAACTTGTCAATAGAGGCTACCCACGACGTTTGGTCACAAAAGCAAAGAAACGAGCATGGTATAACTACCGCGAGGATTTATTGATGCCTAATCAAAACAAAAAATCTATGACCAGAATCCCTTTTGTCTCCGTGTTCAGCCCAGACAGCAACAAAGTGGCCAAAATAATTTAAAAAAAACTGGCCTGTGCTACGATTTGATGAACAATTCCACGCACCACCTTTATTTTCATACCAAAGAGGCAACAACATCGCCAACCATCTTGTCCATGCTATTACCTGGCCAACCACCACAACTGAAAAACACACTATCACAGCTCCATGGGGATTGAACCCAGTCATTGGACATTTCAAATGCCAATCGTGTAGTGTGTGTGAGCTGACACTCAACACAAAAGAATTCATCTACAACGGACATATCCATCAACTCTCCCACCACTCGAACTGCAAAACACAAAATGTCATCTACGATATGCGTTGTCCGTGTGACCTTATCTATATTGGCCAGACCACCCAAATGGTTAAACAACGGATAATACAACATAAGAGCAGAATTAACTGCAAAGTACTTACTGCTCCACTGGTCACACACTTCATGGAAAAATCACACGCTGACACAGATCTCAGGTGGATGGTCATTGAAAAACCCACACTACCCATCAGAGGGGGAAACATGTCCACTCTTCTCAATAGAGCTGAATGTAAATGGCTTGCATGAGTTGACTCGGTCAACCATGGGTTAAACACTCTTGATGAATGGACATACACCATCACCGTTTAAGTCCCCTGCCCACCCAAATAGACCACTATCATGTACTTAACTCTCTGGTTTTAAACCGCGTGCACTGTTGGACCCCACTACCTGTAATGTCCAATGTTTTCGTCCCCTGTGAATAGAGACTAGCATGATGTTAAATAACCCACTGGTTTCAGACCAATTATCCAACAGGACACTATTCACTTGTACATATACCCCTCCTCGTGCTCATTATTGACCGATCCCTCAATTTCTAATACTAAGTTTGGTACTATGTAATGTATATCTGATGTACTGTGTACTTTGTACTGTGTCCGTTCCCTATACCACTACGGCTTGTACAACCCCGCCTCCCTATCGACTCTCTCGATTCAAGCAGACCTCCCCTTCCATCACGCCCGCCCTTTGCGTCCTGTCTGTCAGTGTTGCCTTGACAACAATCCGACAAACCCTGAGTCTCTTTCTTCTACCTCGCCACTTCCTGTTTGCCAATGTTACCTCGGTAACATCGCGACACGCCCCCCATCCCGCCTCCCGCGCTGCCCGTACTCCGCCCCCTGCCTTTGACTTCCTCATTTATATGCAGACTTCATACCTGCTCAGGTAGCTCCAGCATTAACTGCTCGCAGCCGCCCACCAGAAGAGCCCCAATTGCCTTCCGCCGCCCTGATTCACTCAGGTAAGCCCAGTTCCCGCACATTTGGTGCGATCGGAGTATGAGGTTACTTAACGGTCTCTCACGCAACCGGCTCTCTCTCACTCCCAGTACTTTTCCTCCCCGTAGGCGCAGCAAATCCCGCCCGCTGATCAGATACAATCAACGATCAGGTAACTCCACTTAAATCGTGGTTTTCCATCTAGCCTACATCCTGAACTTGACCAGTTTGTTGTAACCCCCCCCCCCTTGCTACCCCGCAGCTTTCGACTTTTGAGCGACCGCTTGGACTTCAGCTACCCAAGCTTCCCTGCCTGGGTACCACTGTAAGTTTTCCCCCCGCCCCTTTTCCGTCACCTCTGCACTCGCTCGCCACCCTATTCTTACCTCGCACTAGATAGTCGATCTCCTCACTCACCCTTACACTATTGCTTTAACTGCTAATTATACTATTCCTATTGTCCAACCATGTCTCTTGACAATTACGCTTACCTTAGTCACCCCTAACCAACACTCCAACTACTCCCCGCTCCGGCCCCCACCCCCATCACGCCACATCCACATCTAGACTTTCACTGTTCTGATACCTATACCTGACCACTCACCCACCCACCTACCCACCCCACCCTATGCCCCAGTCCTCGGTCTTCCGCTCAAACTGCCCTTCTCTCGCCCACAGCACTGGTTCCATCGACAACCCTGTCCTGATGACAATCCCGACTAAAGGGGATCGAAAAGCCGTCGACTTCACAGCCTGAATCATATGACGCATATCACGTTTTGTGCTCCTGTTTAATTTTTGACAATCTTGTTTTAAGTGATTACAACTTGTTTCTGTGGAGCCATTATTTGATGTAAATACTTTAGTTCATGCGTCAATCACGCTGTTCACTTTAGCACTTGCACCTTCACTATCACCAATTGTATATAGCACCTTGCACCAAGTGCCACTGGGTTGTCACATGATCTGCTCTGTACAGTGCTGTTTTAACTGTATTGTCATGTGGAAGACCATTCCCTTTTGCCTCTTGGTGAATAATACTGCCTTTTTTCAAAAAATTCAAATGACTCCTTGGTTTCTTCCTTCTTGTAATGCATATTGCATACATCATTGAAACTGTCTTTGCATGATACCTGTTGGGAATTGTTTTTGCTTACACGACACACCAATCCCAACGAGGTTTATGGGTTTTCTCCTGTTGTTCTTACACATATGCCAGAAGTGCAGCGGCAGCCTAAAGCGCTACGTAAACAACAGGTTAGTTATCTTCCCAGATTGCATCTCCATCATTCCACTACACTCAGGGGAAATGCTTTCATCCAGAACGGCATGATGGCTCACTGAGTTGAACACTTGTCCCCGGCACGTGAGGTCGTCTGTGGATTCCGGCGAGGCTGACTGAGCCTTCCGTCTATCGGGCATTGGGAAATTGAGACATTTTGCATTTACAGCGTTTAAAAACACAGACCCATTGGTTTAAGCGCTACACAACAAAAGTTGTTATATTAAAAAAGGAAAAATATCCTGGCAGGGCTGAAGAGGGTGATATAAATTTGACTCACTCCTTATGGTTAATTACAGTTGATGGAGTTAGAGTGACTTCCTATTGCGAGCACTGTTGGCACACATCAGTCTCTTTTGGCATCTTCTCTGGAGACTGGGCTGTGAGAGACCCGGGGGTGTGAAATGAGGACAAAGTGACCCGTAGAGCACCCAGAATGAGCGCCGGAGGTGCTGTACTGTGGCTGCTATATCTTAAACACTCCAGCGCGCGGCGCAAACAATGTAGGGTTAAAGAAAAGGATGAATCCTTTCATTTTCCAAGAGATATTCAAAGGCCAAGGCTAGGAAAGCTGACTTAAGACGTCATTCTTTTCCAGGCCAATACACACTCTACTCAGAGGAGTGTGTGTCCCCCAGAAAGAACTAAAACACAATCTGTTCAGCGCAATGTGTGTCACAGACTACCCAGTGCTCTGTGTGCCCCACACAAGATACCAGGCCGGGGCCCATCCTGTCCAGAGCAGTGTGTCTCCAGCAGGCACAAAAATACAGTCCTGCTCAGAGCTATGTGTCTCCCTCAGTAGGTGCAGATACACAGTCAACTCAGAGGGGTGTTTGTCCCCCAGCAGGCACTGAAACACAGTAGGCAATGAGCTGTATGTGTCACCAGGAGTCCCTGAGAGACATCTGTGTGTCTCCCCCGGCCCCAGTAGACACAAACGCCCTCTTTATTGTACTTTATAAAAGTAGACTTTACGTTTTTGGTTAAAATAGACCAAATAAAACCATACATATTCATAAACAACGCACGTTTGTAGCTGTTCACTCAGGTAAAACACACCACTTGCACTTTCAACTTATAATAAGCATTTGTAGGAGAGGTTGTGGAGAAGAAGAGCTTGTAGGGTGAGTTTGAGGTGAGACTGCTGAAATGTTTGTGGCTGAGGGGGAGCTCGCTGCAGACCCTCTCCCAGGCCCTAGGCAGTCTTTCCATCTGTGCCCCATTGATGGCGGGTGCTAGTGTTGGGGTGGGGAGGGAGCGTGAGGTGGGAAGGTGTGGGGATAAAGAGCTGGTAGGTTGAGTGACACAGTGTGGGGCTGGGGGGGAGGTGAGAGACAGAGAAGAACCTCATTACCGAGGGAGAGTTCGGTACAGACTCTCTCACAGGCCGAAGTCTTTCTATCTTTGCCCCATTGAGGGTGATGGGTGCTTGTCTTGGGGCAGGGAAGGGAGGGGAGGATGGAGAGTGTAGGGATGAAGAACTCGTAGGGTGAGTTTGGGGGTGAGACTGAGGAGAAGCTCGTGGCTGAGGTGGAGCTCGCTGCAGGCCCTCTCCAAGGCCCCAGGAAGTCTTTCCGTCTGTGCCCCATTGAAGGCAGGTGTTTGCTTTGGGGCTGAGGTCGTGACTGTGTGTCTGCATAGGGGCTCTTCTGTAAATGTTGTTTCAGGTGGCGGCGCTTGTGGTGGTGAGGGGTTGAATGAGCTTGATCATGCAGCAGACATTGGCATTAATTTTCTTTATTTAAGACGCCGGAGTTGTTTTAAAAAACTGTAATGGGTAAACACATCTCAATCCCTCTCATAGCCCCCTCCCTGTTACAGCCCCCCTCTCAGGATCTCTTCGGCCGCTTTCATCTTGGGAATTTCCGTGTTTGTATTGAAAGTAGAATGTGCAGAAATAGCAGATTTCGCTGAAGCGCGAGTGCTGCCGGGCGCGGGAGCAGGCACTGCGTTAATACAGGCAGCGCTGCACCGGTAGGCGGGCACTACACAGGCAGTGCATGCAGTGCAATGTGAGAGTAGGCACGGTACTGTGCTCCTACGATGGGTGCTGTACTTAGTGGGCCAGTGCTGTGGTCCGCAATCAGTACAGCACCCTTAGGGCAGGTGCTGTGTTACAACGATACTGCACTCAAATGTTCAACTCAGTGAGTACATACTGTTCTGGTTGAGCCGGCACTGGGCTCATTGCACAAGTACTGCCACCCCCACCCCAGTAGGCACTGTACTCACTGAACAGTTGTTGTTCTGAGCAAACACTGCACTCAAATACGCGGGCACTGCATTTGTTGAACACACTCTGCACTGAACTCATCAAGCAAGTCTTTCACCCGCCATGGTTTTATTCACTGAGAATGTATAAACACACGTGCATCAACCACAGAGCCACCCCTAATAAACTCAGTAACAAACAACGAAAAGCATACATTTGCAAATGTAAAGAATGCTGTGAGCTTTTTTTCAAGATGCGTGTTCTAATATTCAGTGGCTATGTCAGAGACCGCATTACATACAACAAGGGCTTCGGGTCCAGCGGAAAGAGGAGGGAGGGGTGGGGGGCAGACTCTGAGCTCCGAGAGAAACACGGGCCTTGAGAGTGCGCTGGGATCCAGCCCTGGGCAAAACTGTGGCGAGATGAGGGAGAACACAGCCATAAACATGATGGAGCCGTCCAGCACTGCTGGGGCCCGAGTGCCGACCTGAGAGTGCGAGGCAGAAGTATACATGCTAATGCGTCCATGAATGGCCATGTGCGCCGTTTGGTCCTGGAGTTCACCACCGGCAGCTTCTGGACTTCCTCTGGCGGCGGTCGTCCAGAAATGGCGTCACAAAAGCGGCGCCATTTTTGCGATTCGGGGGCGGGTTTTTAGCAGTTGAGTGACGGATGACATCACGGCTTAAAAACTGCAAAAAACACTCCCCCGAATCGCAAAAAGACGGGGCTTGATCAGAGTGATGCCCCTCTCTTCCAATGGCTGGCCTCCGTTTAGGAAGTCAGCCAATGGAGAAGAGGGGCGGGTTCAAGCCCCACTGTAGCCAAAACATAAAATCTCGGACTCGGCCCACTGCTTACGCCAGAGGTCTTCAATCTGTGGGGAGCGACCCCCAGGGGGGTCGTGGGGTCCTTGGAAGGGGGTCGCAGATTCTGGCAGAGTGCAGTTCCTGGCTTGGACTGATCGAAGGTGCTCACGGTGGAGGCCTAATTCACACCGAGGTGTGAAAAACATCAAAGCCTCATTATAACAAGTAAAAGGTCTTTTAAAGACCTGTCAAGTACTCGAGTGTGGCTGTGTCTGTGTGTCCCTGAAGCCGTTTCGAGCTGGGGGAGGAGGGGAAGTGGGGGGGGGGTAGGGGGCTGGGGGAGCAGGCTGTAGTAAAGCCCTTCGAGGTCAATGGATATTGCGCGTCTGGAGCTGTAGGTCCCGTGGCACGTCCCCCGCCCCCAGCAGGGAGGCACAGAGATGCCCTCCCATGATCGGGAAAGAAGGAAGAAGACGCAGAGAGATACTGACTCCCCCCATGAGAGAGGCACAGAAAAGGTGGGTGGATGAATGATGGGTGGATGGATGGATGTAAGGATGAAGGATGGATGGATGTGTGAAAAGGTGGGTGGGTGAATGATGAATGGATGGATGAAAGGATGAAAGGGTGGATGGGTGAAGGATGAAAGGGTAGATGGATGAAGGATGTATGGATGGATAAAAGGTTGCATAGATGAATGATGGATGGATGTGTGAAAAGATGGGTGGATGAATGATGGGTGAATGGATGGATGAAAGGGTGGATGGATGAAGGATGAATGTATGGATGGAAGGATGAAATGGTGGATGGGTGAAGGATACATGGATGAAGGATAGATGTATGGATGTAAGGATGAAAAGGTGGATGGATGAAGGATGAATGGATGGATGAAAGGGTGGATGAATGGATGAAAGGGTGGATGGATGGAAGGATGAAAGGGTGGACTGATGAAGGATGGATGGATGGATGGAAGGGTGGATGGATATAAGGTTGCATGGATGAAGGATGGATGTGTGAAAAGGTGGGGGGATGAATGATGGGTGGATGGATGGATGCAAGGGTGGACGGATAAAGGATGGATGGATGGAAGGATGAAAGGGTGGATAGATGTATGGATGGATAAAAGGTTGCATGGATGAATGATGGATGGACGTGTGAAAAGGTGAGTGGAGGAATGATGGGTGAATGGATGGAAGGGTGGATGGGTAAAGGATGGATGTATGGATGGAAGGATGAAAGGGTGGATGGATGAAGGATGGATGTATGGATGTAAGGATGAAAGGGTGGATGGGTGAAGGATAGATGGATGAAGGATAGATGTATGGATGTAAGGATAAAAGGGTGGACGGATGATGGATGGATGGATGAAAGGGTGGATGGATGGAAGGATAAAAGGGTGGACGGATGAAGGATGGATGGATGTATGGATGGATAAAAGGTTGCATGGATGAATGATGCATGGGTGGATGTGTGAAGAGGTGGGGGGATGAATGATGGGTGGATGGATGGATGAAAGTGTGGGTGGATGGATGTGTGGATGAAAGGGTGGATGGATGAAGGATGGATGGGAGGATGATGTATGGATGGATAAAAGGTTGCATGGATGAATGATGGATGGATGTGTGAAAAGGTGGGTGGATGAATGATGGGTGGATGGATGGAAGGGTGGATGGGTAAAGGTTGGATGTATGGATGGAAAGATGAAAGGGTAGATGGATGTAGGATGGCTGGATGGATGGAAGATGAAAGGATGGATGGATGTGTGAAAGTGTGGGTGGATGAATGATGGATGGATGTGATGAGGTCTAACAGGCAATTGTATGGTTGTCAAAAGATGATGATGAGGAGTACCAGTTTCTAGAAACTTTTGTCGAAAGGGGGTCCTTGCCCCTGAAAAGGTTTTACAAGGGGGTCTCTGCATCAAAAAGTTTGAAGACCTCTGGCTTACGCAGTGCGACGCAGGCCGAGACCTACAAAATCCAAGATCTATTCCCCCATCCTTCCAGGAATTGCTGTCCTATCCTTAGTACTGTCTCGTATTGACTATGGGAATTCCCTATACCTAGGCTTTCCATGACATATTACAAAAAGACTACAAGTCGTTCATACCACGGCAGCGCGGCTGCTGCTCAATGTTCTAAAACACATCTTGGCCAAAAATGCCTTGGCCTTCCTTTCCTGGCTCCCTGTTGAGCAACGGGTAAAGTTTAAGGCGTTATGCTTAGCACATAGAGAACTTCATACAAAAGGACCCTCTCTGCTGAGGGCCCTGTTGACACCCTATACCCTTAACAGGGCTCTGAAGTCATGCACTGCACAATTTTTGACTGTGCCCCGAACACTAAGGGCTCAGTGGGGTGGATCCTCCTTCCCCCATCTAGTCTCAAAACAATGGAACTCAATGCCTATTGAGATCAGGACGGTAGAAAGTAAGACTATGTTCAGGAAACAGCTAAAAACATGGCTCTTTCCCAACTAACATATGAACAATACTGATCTCGGCTCTGTGTAGGTTTTTAAATGTCTATTTATATATGATTAAAACAGTGACTAGTGTCTGTCTCCTGCATCGCATTGTGATCCACAGATAGCATCTTAGGGATACACTACCATCTTGGAAAGGGCACATTGTAAGGCTTGTCCACGCCCCTTTCCTGAAACTCATGGAGTCCATTTAGCACATGACAAAGTCCACATTTGACAGCCTTTGCCTAGCTCTTAATTCCGCAGTCCAGCCACCATCATTGGTGTCTGGCGTGCCAGGCAGATGGTGAAACACCCCTCTGAGTCTGAGTGACCAGGAGTGCAGAGGCACCAGCGCGGACTAGGCAGTATGGAGGGGTCACCATGCACTGACTGCAGCGTTCAGCAACATACAGTTCTCCTGGACATGCATGAACCCCGGTAAGCTTTCATTACTAGCACAGTTCTTGGTATAAATGTAATAGATGGGGGGGGGGGTTAGGGGGGAATACAATTGTTTATGAGATTTGCAGGAGTTGCATCTTCAGTATATAATATGTTAAGCAGGAGAGTAAGAGCATACATTATCTACAGTGGTAACCATACACCCTTTGACAGTCTCCCCAGCCACTGCCTCCCACTCTCCACTCCATAGTTTTCATATTTCCTTCTCCTCCTGTGGCATTTTGCCTGCCTATACTTACTTTTTCTGTTTCTTCCTACTCCTATTCTTCCTTTCTCCTGTTAATGTTCCTTCCTTTCTCCTGTTAATGTTCCTTCCTATGGTCTGCTTGTACAAGTGAGCGAATATTTAAGACACCATAGCAGGACACCATACCCTACGCCCTTAAGTGTTTTTCCAAGACTTTAACAAAAATTATTAATACGTTTTATTAAAAAAATTCAAAGTAATTTAGGATTTACCAGAACTGTGGTGCTCCCACCTCTTGTCTGGACCTGAAATTAGATATCAGATTATTTCTATTTTGTCGTATCATCAAATATTTTCTTATTTTCAATTTTAGCATGCATCAAATCTGAGATTCAATAGATTTAACCTTTCAGAAATAAGTTGTTATAGATGAAATTCAGAAAGACAGCATAGCTCTGCAAATGAATGGACGCTTTATGAAGCCAAAGTAATGTAGTATTGACTATATCCGTGACAGTTTGAGGACAGGATGGACCGTGTTCTGATGAGCTGCACCTCAACCAAGCACTGACCCGTGTATTGAGAAAAATATGAGGCTGGTAGACTGGTATATTAAGAGAAATAAAACCGTCTATTATTGATGACCGGTTTCTACCTCTGAATAATGTGGCATCAGCAAATAGTGCTTTTCTGACTTTCAAATGTGCATATATAACTTACTGTAGACCACTGGCAAATGTATTAACTGTACGCAACTTAGTGCAGCAAACAAAATAGCTGTGGGCGAAAGGAAGAGAGCCGAACAGTGTCATATCTACTAACATATGGCCCACTTTTTCTCTCTCTCCCTTTGCTAGTGCACTTTAGTCTGCCATGTGCCAAGATGCACACCCTTGCATGATTATGCCAGGGTTTGTGTGTACTGGTAAGCACAGCGTACTTGGGTACTCCTGCGCAACTTCCATGTATATTGAAGCTTTCCCAGATTTACCTCTAATGGTAGACCAGGGAATGTGCCTGTGAGACCTGTCTGCTTTTGGGGGTCCTCTCACAGCTATGATTTATTTTGTCCCCTTTGGCCTCCAAGTGTTATTATCTTTTTCTTTTATGTCCACCCAGATTTTTGGTTGTCAGCATTGTCTGTGGGGCTAGGTGTTCCTTGAGTAGGACGTTGTACCTTAACCTTGAGGCCTAGTCATCTACCTGAAAATTTAGGGAGATCCCTGAAACCTAAAATGGAGTCCATCAACTGACATAACGGACATCCCAACCAGGCTGACCCATTGAATTGCCTGAGGAAGGTTCTGGAACCAACTGCCAAGTCCAACGGACTAGGGCCAGCCTATAAAAGGACCGAACTCAGGTGGCCATTTTGTGTAAGCCTGTGACCAGCTGAGGTAGCAGTGACCAGTGAGGAGAGAGGCGAATTACAGAGGAGAGAGTTGCACCAGTAGGGGCCCACTTGTCCTGTGGTCGACTGTGTTCTACTTGGATGTGACCCCCCTTGGATCCGACCGAACCCCACTGAGTCCGAGTGTCATCTACGCACCTGGACTTTCACCTCAAAGACACCAGAAGTTCCCTTGGTGTTCTTTGATCACATCGGGGGTTCATACACCCCTGGATCGCTCCTGTCTTCATTTAACGTAATCGCCCCTGTTGAAACAGCATTAACGTGAAGAAGGAAGAGAAGCAGAAAGTACAGCCGCTGTGTCTGCCCTCACAGCAGACGAGGTACACTTACCGAGTCAAAGGAAGAGTAGCCTGTAGCAGCGGTCGTGGAGGAGATCATCCGTCCCACTCGGAAACACCTGAAGCAGCATTGGTGTATCTGAGGGCCGGAACTTCCGCGAAACTGTAGTGGTGGAAGACGGACCAACGCCAGCGAAGGCGGGGCCGTGGAAGAGCTTCTGAAGGAGAGCCGAGCGACTTCGGTAAGGGCGGTCCTACGCGGAGGAAGGTACAGCGCTCGCACTGGTGAGGAGACCGGGAGGAGTGGTGACGCGCTTCGTCAGCGCCGCCTGCGGATGTCCCGCCCTTGACCTGGTCGCTGTGGAGAAGTATCGCACACCGACCCCTTGACCTCTGAGGTGAGGTGGTTCCCGAGACTGTTCATCCAAGCTGACGAACTCCGGCAGTGTCGAAAGTAAGCTGGGGCATTGCTGGGAGAAGGGTGGAATCGGTTCTTGGAGGAGCAGTGCTTGAAGGGGGTGACGGGCGATTCCTGTATGAACTAGAAGACGGACAGAGTATTTCCTTGAACTTGACTTTCACAATACGAGTAAGCCAGTAAAGGACCAAGCCTGATAAATACGAGGGGAGTGAGAGGAGCGAGTGGAACTCGTAAGGGGCTGTGGGTTAGAAAACCAAGAGTTGAGGGGAGATAGGCACAATCTCCATCATAGGGAAGTGTATAGATAGCACCTTCCAATCTGAGGTGACAGTGTAATCCGATCCTACTGAGCTGTCTGAAGGACAGCGGGGGTGATGTTACTGGGGCCGAAGTGAAATGTGATGTTAATTTGCCTATTCTTTCCTAGTGTAACAGCCTTGACAACCCTTGAGAAGTATTGTGTACAGTGAATGTTAGAAGTGAACTGAACCTGAAGTAGCGGGGGTGAAGTATACTCCTGTTCCTTCTGGGGAATCGTTTATTAATCTTTCTGTAAGCAACTGAATTGCGTTGATTCCTCTAACAGAAAGAAGAAGGGTAATCTAAATTGAATTGTGATATGAAATGTAAAGAAACGTAAGAAGAGATAAGAATGGTATTCATTTGAAAGGTGATGTACTAATGTGATAAGAAAGCTATCCAACCAAAGAGAACAGAGTCTATTTTTATAAAGTACGAACCTTATTTTCCTAACAAGGTGTAGTGTCATTTTTGGAATGGATGGGCGCTGAGTTCCTGAGAGGTTTTACGCAAGCTTACACATTTAGCCTTTGGAATTAGTCTTTCCCTCTGTGCCACACTACCCGCGTGTTGGCTAGGAAATCCCTAGGTCTAACAGTGCCAAAATGCTTGTACGCCTTCCATGGGAGGCATAACAATATTTCTGCTTGTTGCTTCCTCTTTCAATGTGTGCAGCATTCTACAGCACATATAGATAGAGGAAAATGCCTCAGGGGATTGTTTTTGTGCAGGAAAGTGCCCCTTCCTGCACATAAACAATCCTGCATGTAACAAAGGCACCCTTGTACCATGGTGCAAGGGTGCATGCGTTGGCGCTAGGCAGCCTAAAGTGGGCCAGCGCTGGGAAAAGTCAGGAATATTCCATATTGTGATAAATATGGCACATTCCTGCCCTTCCTCTGTAACACAACGCAGCAAGGTGACTTTCTGCGCTGTGTCACTTTTTCTATAAATTTGTTCCTAATTCTATATTGCTTGAATAAGGAAGCTTCTTGGGAACGAGAGCCTACTGCTATTGTTTAGTGCTGTATTCAAGAAGTCAGCCTCTGTCTCAGTTGTTATAGGATTGTATAGATCCAACTTATGGATGGGGATCTTGGCCCAGTTATGTAGTGGAGCACTGTTCAGAAGGCCTTGAGGATGTAAAAGATATTCCCAGGAACATTCAATAATCAGAATAGTGGTCGCAGGAGTAAATGCAATTTTAAGAGATGAATTATACAATCAGTAATAATGTGGTGAGTGCATTCAGGTTCTCGGCAGCAGAGGTGGTTGTGTCTGTTAAGAGGGAATAGTCAGAAATCTAGGGGCCCATTTATGAGCCGGTTTGCATCGCCCTTGCACCACACACGAGCGACGCAAACTTTAAATGTGATTTATGAACCCACGCATGACCTCAGTGGCTCCTTAAATCTGGAGTAAGGCAACGCAGGTCAAATCTCTGCGTTGCCTTACTCTGCCCTGGGAAGGCGTTACAGGGTTGTTGTGTGGGTGTTCCCATGCAACTCCTATTGTTTTTGCCACATTTCTGTTGGTCTTCTAAGGGCACTACAAAGGCTGCATACTAACGTGTATTAGGATTAAAGTGGGGGACAGCTCCCTGCTGTCCAAGATTATACGAACAACTGAAGGATTAAAAGAGGTCTGTATACTGCCTGTATCAAAACATTACCTGCATTTGAGAATAAAGGAATGCAGGGAACTTTGCAGACTTTGTGGACAAGCATTAGAGGGCATCATTCACGTGCTGTGTCTTTTCAAAGCATCCGTGAAAGTGCGCTGGAAACTCCTACATAAAGACTTCATCAAGAGAGGGTTAAGATCATATGGAGAGGCAGTTGTTGCGTGTTTCAACCCTACGGACGACTTAAGACTGAACTGTGCACTGGCATAATTTCTCCGGATTGTGAAGAAAAGGGTATTGGCCGTAGAACGCAAAGAAACAGACCTGGCTATCAGGGTGCGGTTCATCTATGGGGCCCTACTGACATAATTTAAGGAGGGAGGGGCATTACAATGCTTAGGCACATTTGCACTTTGATTTTGCAATCTCTAAATGGCTGAACACTAGTTAGGATTCCAATAGAGTATACTACACAGAAACAAAAGCTCCCCTTGTGGGCGCATTAAATTAACCTCCTCCGCACAGAATGGCTCAGTCACAGGGAGAGAGTTCTAGTATCTTTTTACCATCACTTTAAAGATCTAATTTTCATTGTCCTAGTAGCCACTCACCCCCATCAGTCTCTGTACTTAGGTTTTAGGTGAACTGTCAGGAAGCCATGTTTAAAAACTTGATAGTTTTATTTAGATGTTACTCTGTGTAGAGATTTGGGCTAAGTAGTTTATTTTACTATAGTTTAATTTGTTATCTGGAGATTTGGTCACAGTTTTATTAATGAATGGTTTTTTTAACTCACTAATGGGTAAATGACAGATTGCAGAAGCCGTAGCATTGTATTTGATGTATTTTACTGTATTGAGGGACATTTGTATTGCAATGGTTTTAATGACTATGCAAATAAACTAAAATTTGAAATGTGTGTCTCTCTTCTTTGTCTCTTCTCCATTGCTCACACCCCCTCTCAGTATGTCTCTGGAAGATTTTTTGTCTTTCTTTAAATCTCTGCGGTACTTGACTAGAACATTGACTGCAAAATCGTGGGGTCAAAATATTGAGGCCATAATATCAAGGACCAAATTATTGTGAAGTAAAGTGTATATATAGGTAAATATTGATTTATTATACCTAACTTGACATCTTCAAGTTATGTGGATGTGGTGTCAAGAACATCAAATCTATACTTCCCTACATGCACTTACCTTCACAATTTTTCAGTCCTAAATATTTAGGCCTCTATACCCTGAACCTACAATATTTTCCTCCTCAATATTATGACAAACAACCATCTCTGCAGCATATCTGTTTCCTCTCTTTTGTTAGTGTCTAAGCAGCATTTCTCATATATCCAGGGCCAGACTGGGAACGCAAACTGGCCCCAACAAATTGAATCAGGCTGGGGGGCAGGGGGGAGATGGTGGTAAATTAAGTTACTTTTGTTTTAGGGGGCCGATATCGCAGCTATGCCGCAAAACCAGCCACTGGTAAGAAAAACGTCCTCCCAGAGGTCTAAAACCGGATCTCACCCTGCCGACCACCAGAGAAATACCCGGTGGCCGCTACGGCCAGTCCGGCCCGCATATATCTCTTCAATAGCCTTACAACATTTCCCACACTATTTTGAGTATCTCTGTACCTGAGCTCATGCCTGTGCCAACCCCCTCTAGCATTTATCATGCTATACTCTTCAGTAACTAAGGAACACTTCATCAGGATACTGCATCTATGCAGTATCTTTGCATTAAATCTTGTGTCATTCTCCTCAGGTTGTTTGGAGCAGTTCTCGGTAGCAGACGCCCTGTTACTCTCAGTCTCAGTAGTATGTCTTGTCTCACTCATCAGTGCCTGTGGAATTTCACAACCACCTTTGGTGTCTCCGCATATTTTATGTTGTTTCAAAGTGCAGTTCACATGCTCTTCATTAAATCTACACAATGTTACATATCCCTTACCAGTTTCTCTGTAGAGTTTTACATCTCCCTCTACAGAACCTCTCCTCCTAAGCTTAGGTCCTTCCCAGTAGTTAAAATGAGTGCAAATAGCACTTTGCCTCTGAACATTAAATCGCTTTCAGATAGGAAGTGGAACATCTCGAAAAGATATTTTAGGATGAAACTTCCAGAAACATCCCTGTCTTGGCTCGAGCACCAAAATCAAGGCTGTGAACAAGAATAGTTCCTAGACCTCCTACAGTTTTGGCACAGTATGATGTGAAATCAGAGCTCGGGTGCGGCTTTGCTTCGACAGAGTAAGTGCTCTGGTGATTCAGTCTGATCTGCAGTAAAACACACTCTTCGCGCAGTCTGACTATGCATAGCCATCTTGAAACGGTAATAGTGCTCATTCAGTGCAGGGCAGAAAACTGTGAAAGTAACCTAGATTGTCTTTGCTGTGAGTTTGCCAACTGGTTCTCTTAATTTTTCAATAAGTAAAAATGTGATTGTTGCTGTGAGCCAAAGCACGAAACAAAACTATGGCTACGCTCTGTTTACCTGTTTGAACTTTAGCTTTCACACTGTAGTCCTCTGTCTGTTTCGGGAGCAGGGACTCCGTGTGTGTCCCGAAAAGGCAGACTAAATGTGATTCGTTGCTGATTTCGATTATGCAGATTTTTAAAGCAGTGAGTTGCCGAGCATCTACTTACAATGCTTTATTGCGAAGAAAGCGTCTGCCTGTGTATCTTTAAATTTTTATTTTGTGGTGTTATACAACCATGTGTTTTTATTGGAGTTTATGATGCCGAACCTTTTCTCACTGTACGTAAGAAGTGTTTTTACTTTTTCTGCCCGTTTGAGCTGCAGCTGTTGTGGTAAGACTATACTTTCAGGGATCATTTCTATAGTTCTTAACTGAGGAAATGTGTTTGAAAGTGTCTGGTCTTCGCTAACCACGATGAAGAGTGATAGTGTTCCCTTCTGAGCGCGAAGCGAGCGGACAGTGTTGCATGTATGCAACTGCTGGCTGCTATTGATGACCGTTCCTCTCTCCTTAAACGGAGAGCTGGAGGAGGGGAGCACAAGCTGAGTGGTTAGATCCATACTGTTGTATAAGACAGATGATTACATTAAAAAGTTAATATTCCCTTCTACTGCTGTTACCAGTATATAATAGCGGAGGTGGTTCATATATGCAAGTGGGTTGCAAACGTTCGAGTCTCCTCTTTAATTTGGTACATTTGACTTTGAAAAACACTAACCGCACTCTTCAAATGGACCTTGGACAGATTATCAAACCCTCCACGCAATGCAGCTGCACAATTTGCCGCGCTGCCATGCCTGAAAGGGGAAAGCGTACAACGTTGACGCCGTCCCAGGTTTATTACTCTCCGTAAATCTAGGAATGCGTAAAAAAGCATGGGTGTGTGGATGGATGGAAACACCCACTCTCCACCCATTTAACACATTCTCGGCGCAGAGTAACGCAAACCAGCGAGTTGCTGCTGCCCTGCGGTTTTCCCTTGCGTGAAGTGCTCATTACCCCGCAGAGACCCTGTTGAGTGCTAAGAGCGGTCGCGCTGAGTGGCACCTCGTTGCTGCCACGTTTGTTTGTGTTCAGAAAAGAACAGGCCACTGACAGTGCCCCAAACCGTAGGAGCCTTTAAGAGCCACCAGTTTATATTGTTCTTTTCTCTACTTGTCACTTCACTTCAGTTGCCCGTTTCAAGTCATGTGCCTGTTGAACCCCAGTCCTTGTTGCACCTGGTGGTAGCTGGTACCTGGGTGTATTTTATGTACAAGTATCTAGTGGTATAGATTAGACTTCCAAGCGCTGTGGAGAATCTGATCCGGGCATTTGCAGATATTTAGCCAAGGTCTCAGCGCAGTGACGTCAGATGAGGGTTTTTGCTGTCATGCTTTGCATTCAAACCCCATGCATGGGCGTCCGCAGGGGAGGGGGGGGGGCAAGAGGGGGCGCTTGCCCCCCCTGGATCCAGGCCCGGTTCTAGAGGGTGGGCCCACATACCTGGGCCGACTTTCCAGCCGGGGCGACACCTGAAAGGCTGCTACAGTACAGCCCGAGTGTGAGTCCCAGCAGGTCACAGAGGCAGACGTTCCATTGTCATGGGCAGTATGACAATGGGCCGGCAGAGGAGACGCCGCATGGAGCATCTCCCCCATCCCAGGCCTCAAGAGATGACGTTGAGTTCTAGGAGAGCTGCTGATGCTTCCAAGCAGCACAATTAGCAGGGGCCGTGAGCTTTAGTCCCTCACAGTCAAGTCAAGTCAAGTCATGAAATTTGTATAGCGCACTAATTACCCAGAGGGTTTCAAGGCGCTTAGGAAAGGGGGGAGGATTATTTGTCAAATATCCACGTTTTAAGCTGCTTTCTGAACGCTAGGTGATTCTGGGTGAGGCGAAGGTAAGCGGGGAGTGAGTTCCATGTTTTGGCAGCCAGGTATGAAAAGGATCTGCCTCCCATGGAGGTCTTGTTGATGCGAGGTACAGTGGCGAAGGCTTGGCTGGAAGAGCGAAGTTGGCGGGCGGGGGTGTAGAAGGACAACCGAGAGTTGAGGCAATCTGGTCCGATGTCGTAGAGTGATTTGTGTGCGTGGGTGAGCAGTCGGAAAGTGATCCTCTTATTGACGGGTAGCCAGTGGAGGTCTCTAAGGTGACCAGAGATGTGTTCGTTGCGTGGGATGTCTAATATGAGCCTGGCTGATGCGTTTTGGATTCGTTGGAGTTTCTTCTGGAGTTTAGCGGTGGTGCCTGCGTAGAGGGTGTTTCCGTAGTCCAGTCGGCTCGTGACCAGAGCATGGGTGACTGTTTTCCTTGTTTCGGAGGGGATCCAGCGAAATGTTTTTCTGAGCATGCGAAGAATGTTAAAGCAGGAGGAGGATACAGCGCTGACTTGTTTGTTCATTGAGAGTGAAGAATCTAGGATGACGCCTAGGTTCCGTGCGTGGTCTGTCGGGATGGGTGCTTTTCCGAGGGCTTCCGGCCACCAGGAGTCGTCCCAAGCCGAGGGGGATGTACCTAAGATGAGGACTTCTGTTTTGTCTGAGTTCAGTTTCAGACGGCTTTGTTTCATCCATTCTGCGACTTCTTTCATTCCTTCGTGTAGGTTAGTTTTGGCGGTGCTGGGGTCCCTGGTGAGAGAAAGGATCAGTTGAGTGTCATCCGCGTAGGAGATGATGTTGAGATTGTGTTGGCGAGCGATGGCCGCAAGGGGGCTCATGTAAACGTTGAAGAGGGTGGGGCTGAGTGAGGATCCTTGTGGTACGCCGCAGATGATTTCAGAGGCCTCGGACTTGAATGGTGGGAGGCGGACTCTCTGGGTTCTTCCAGTGAGGAATGAGGTGATCCAATCAAGTGCTTTTCCTTGGATTCCGATGTTGTTGAGGCGTTGTAGAAGGGTGCTGTGACAGACTGTATCGAATGCTGCAGAGAGGTCGAGGAGGATGAGGGCGACTGTGTCTCCATTGTCCAGTAGAGTTCGAATGTCGTCTGTTGCTGCGATGAGGGTGGTCTCAGTGCTGTGTTTTGCTCGGAAGCCAGATTGTGAGGGGTCGAGGGATTTGTTGGCTTCGAGGAAGGCGGCGAGCTGGTTGTTGACTGCTTTCTCGATGACTTTGGCCGGGAATGGAAGAAGCGAGATGGGGCGGTAGTTTTAGAGTTCGGTGGGGTCTGCTGTTGTTTTTTTCAGAAGGGCGGTGAGTTCAGCGTGTTTCCAGTCATCCGGGAAGGTGGCGGAGTTGAAGGAGCAGTTGATGACGTCTCGGACGTGCGGAGCTATGACGGAGTCTGCTTTGTTGAAGATGTGATGAGGGCATGGGTCTGTGGGGGAACCAGAGTGGATGGAGTTCATCAGGCGGATGGTGTCCTCGGTGGAGATTGGGTTCCAGGCGCTAAGGGTGTTAGCGGGGGGAAGATGGTCTGCAGATGGTAGGGTGGGTTGGCTTCCGGGTTGGTTGTCGAAGCTGTTGTGGATGTCAGCAATCTTGTTGTGGAAGAAAGAGGCTAGGGAGTCGCAGAGGGTTTGAGAGGGGGTGATGTCGTTGGAGTTGGCCGAGGGGTTGGAAAATTCCTTGACGATGTTGAAAAGTTCCTTGCTGTTGTGGGCGTTGTTGTCAAGTCGATCCTTGAATGATGTTTTCTTGGCTTTTCGGATCAGTTGGTGGTGAGTACGAATGGCGCTTTTGAAGGCATCCTTGTTGCTGGTGGATGGGTCTTTTTTCCAGGCCTTTTCAAGGGAGCGGCACAGTTTCTTGGATTTCTTGAGGTCATCGTTGAACCATGAGGCCTTCTTGTTGCCAAGTTTGTGATGACGTTTTTTCAGTGGTGCTAAGGTGTCGGCGGTGTTGGATAGCCAAAGGGTGAGGTTGGAGGCGGCTTCGTTGGCATTAGAAGAGAGGGCTGGGGGGTTTAGAAGGAGCAATGAGGAGATCTGGTCGATGGTGATTTTGTTCCAGTTTCTTTGTAGAGTTGGTTGGTGGTGGTTGATGGGTTTTGGTTTGTTGTAGGTGAAGTGAACGCAGCTGTGGTCAGTCCAGAGGAGCTCCGTAGTGTGGCTGAAGGAGACATGGTTGCTGGAGGTGAAGATGGGGTCGAGTGTGTGACCTGCGATGTGGGTGGGGGAAGTGACCAGTTGTTTAAGTCCGAGGTTGGCGAGGTTGTCCAAGAGGGTGGCGGTGTTGCAGTCGTTGAGCTTTTCGAGGTGGAAGTTGAGGTCTCCTAGGAGGATGTAGTCTTTGGAGGGGAGCGCGTGTTGGGTGATGAAGTCCGTGATGTCTTCACTGAATTTTGCGCGGGGTCCTGGTGGTCTGTAGAGGAGGGTGCCTCTAAGAGTTGTCTTGGGGTCGATGTGGATCTGGAAGTGAAGGTGTTCGGAGTTAGCGAGGTTGGTGTCGGAGCTGGTAGAGATGCGGATGGATTTCTTATGGACGATAGCGATTCCACCTCCTGTATGGTCGGTGCGGTCCTTGCGTGTGATCTTATAGTCTTCAGGGATAGCGATGGCGATGTCGGGGGCGGAGGAAGCGTTCATCCATGTTTCCGTTAGGAAGGCGACGTCAGGAGATATGGTGTCTAGAAGGTTCCAGAGGTCAATGGCGTGCCTGTGGACCGAGCGGGTGTTGAGAAGGATGCATTCTAGGTGGTTGGGGTCGGGAATCCGTGGTGTAGTCGTAGCGGAGATGTTGTCGGTGCCGCTGAATTTGCAGGAGTAGCAGGAGAAAGGTCCGTGGGTGTGTCCGGGAGCGGCTTGGACGCAGTTGGGGGCGCGACCGGGGTTAAGGGCTAGGAGGGTGGCGGCATCGTAGGTAATGCGGGAGGGCTGGGGAGCGCGAGGGGCAGGGGGTCTGGCGCTGGGCGCGGTCCAGGCGCGGACGGGCGTAGACGGGCTTACCTTTGGCGCACCTTCGGCGCGGATTGGGCGCGGTCGCTGCGCGTGGACGCTGCGCGCGGGAAGAACTGTCATATATGGATGGTGGAGGGGGAGGGGCGAGGGCGTCTCAGCTGGGAGGCGGGGCGGGCTCGGGATGACCAAAACAACAACAACAATTCTACAAAATGGAGGCGGAGGGGGGAAATGCGCGCAAACAGGAAAAGCGGCGCTTTAAATAAATGAAAAATAAGCAGTTTAGATACAGCGTCTATCAGGCACACAGCAGGCAGCAGTGAATGGCAAAGAGCAAGGCGGCAACAGGAAAAGCGGCGCTTTAAAAAAATGACAACATGACAAAATATGCAGTTTAAATACAGCGTCTATCATGCACACAGCAGGCAGCAGTGATTGACAAAAAGCAAGGCAGCAACGATACCAGTGACGCTGCAGGACACTGGGGAGCGACCACTCAGTCCTGGGGAAACGAGCGAGTCACGGCGCTTTACTGTAGTGGAGCGCTGATATGGTCAGTGGGAGGGCGTCTCAGCTGGGAGGCGGGGCGGGCTCGGGATGACCAAAACAACAACAACAATTCTACAAAATGGAGGCGGAGGGGGGAAATGCGCGCAAACAGGAAAAGCGGCGCTTTAAATAAATGAAAAATAAGCAGTTTAGATACAGCGTCTATCAGGCACACAGCAGGCAGCAGTGAATGGCAAAGAGCAAGGCGGCAACAGGAAAAGCGGCGCTTTAAATAAATGACAAAATGACAAAATATGCAGTTTAAATACAGCGTCTATCATGCACACAGCAGGCAGCAGTGATTGACAAAAAGCAAGGCAGCAACGATACCAGTGACGCTGCAGGACACTGGGGAGCGACCACTCAGTCCTGGGGAAACGAGCGAGTCACGGCGCTTTACTGTAGTGGAGCGCTGATATGGTCAGTGGGAGGGCGTCTCAGCTGGGAGGCGGGGCGGGCTCGGGATGACCAAAACAACAACAACAATTCTACAAAATGGAGGCGGAGGGGGGAAATGCGCGCAAACAGGAAAAGCGGCGCTTTAAATAAATGAAAAATAAGCAGTTTAGATACAGCGTCTATCAGGCACACAGCAGGCAGCAGTGAATGGCAAAGAGCAAGGCGGCAACAGGAAAAGCGGCGCTTTAAATAAATGACAAAATGACAAAATATGCAGTTTAAATACAGCGTCTATCATGCACACAGCAGGCAGCAGTGATTGACAAAAAGCAAGGCAGCAACGATACCAGTGACGCTGCAGGACACTGGGGAGCGACCACTCAGTCCTGGGGAAACGAGCGAGTCACGGCGCTTTACTGTAGTGGAGCGCTGATATGGTCAGTGGGAGGGCGTCTCAGCTGGGAGGCGGGGCGGGCTCGGGATGACCAAAACAACAACAACAATTCTACAAAATGGAGGCGGAGGGGGGAAATGCGCGCAAACAGGAAAAGCGGCGCTTTAAATAAATGAAAAATAAGCAGTTTAGATACAGCGTCTATCAGGCACACAGCAGGCAGCAGTGAATGGCAAAGAGCAAGGCGGCAACAGGAAAAGCGGCGCTTTAAATAAATGACAAAATGACAAAATATGCAGTTTAAATACAGCGTCTATCATGCACACAGCAGGCAGCAGTGATTGACAAAAAGCAAGGCAGCAACGATACCAGTGACGCTGCAGGACACTGGGGAGCGACCACTCAGTCCTGGGGAAACGAGCGAGTCACGGCGCTTTACTGTAGTGGAGCGCTGATATGGTCAGTGGGAGGGCGTCTCAGCTGGGAGGCGGGGCGGGCTCGGGATGACCAAAACAACAACAACAATTCTACAAAATGGAGGCGGAGGGGGGAAATGCGCGCAAACAGGAAAAGCGGCGCTTTAAATAAATGAAAAATAAGCAGTTTAGATACAGCGTCTATCAGGCACACAGCAGGCAGCAGTGAATGGCAAAGAGCAAGGCGGCAACAGGAAAAGCGGCGCTTTAAATAAATGACAAAATGACAAAATATGCAGTTTAAATACAGCGTCTATCATGCACACAGCAGGCAGCAGGGATTGACAAAAAGCAAGGCAGCAACGATACCAGTGACGCTGCAGGACACTGGGGAGCGACCACTCAGTCCTGGGGAAACGAGCGAGTCACGGCGCTTTACTGTAGTGGAGCGCTGATATGGTCAGTGGGAGGGCGTCTCAGCTGGGAGGCGGGGCGGGCTCGGGATGACCAAAACAACAACAACAATTCTACAAAATGGAGGCGGAGGGGGGAAATGCGCGCAAACAGGAAAAGCGGCGCTTTAAATAAATGAAAAATAAGCAGTTTAGATACAGCGTCTATCAGGCACACAGCAGGCAGCAGTGAATGGCAAAGAGCAAGGCGGCAACAGGAAAAGCGGCGCTTTAAATAAATGACAAAATGACAAAATATGCAGTTTAAATACAGCGTCTATCATGCACACAGCAGGCAGCAGGGATTGACAAAAAGCAAGGCAGCAACGATACCAGTGACGCTGCAGGACACTGGGGAGCGACCACTCAGTCCTGGGGAAACGAGCGAGTCACGGCGCTTTACTGTAGTGGAGCGCTGATATGGTCAGTGGGAGGGCGTCTCAGCTGGGAGGCGGGGCGGGCTCGGGATGACCAAAACAACAACAACAATTCTACAAAATGGAGGCGGAGGGGGGAAATGCGCGCAAACAGGAAAAGCGGCGCTTTAAATAAATGAAAAATAAGCAGTTTAGATACAGCGTCTATCAGGCACACAGCAGGCAGCAGTGAATGGCAAAGAGCAAGGCGGCAACAGGAAAAGCGGCGCTTTAAATAAATGACAAAATGACAAAATATGCAGTTTAAATACAGCGTCTATCATGCACACAGCAGGCAGCAGGGATTGACAAAAAGCAAGGCAGCAACGATACCAGTGACGCTGCAGGACACTGGGGAGCGACCACTCAGTCCTGGGGAAACGAGCGAGTCACGGCGCTTTACTGTAGTGGAGCGCTGATATGGTCAGTGGGAGGGCGTCTCAGCTGGGAGGCGGGGCGGGCTCGGGATGACCAAAACAACAACAACAATTCTACAAAATGGAGGCGGAGGGGGGAAATGCGCGCAAACAGGAAAAGCGGCGCTTTAAATAAATGAAAAATAAGCAGTTTAGATACAGCGTCTATCAGGCACACAGCAGGCAGCAGTGAATGGCAAAGAGCAAGGCGGCAACAGGAAAAGCGGCGCTTTAAATAAATGACAAAATGACAAAATATGCAGTTTAAATACAGCGTCTATCATGCACACAGCAGGCAGCAGTGATTGACAAAAAGCAAGGCAGCAACGATACCAGTGACGCTGCAGGACACTGGGGAGCGACCACTCAGTCCTGGGGAAACGAGCGAGTCACGGCGCTTTACTGTAGTGGAGCGCTGATATGGTCAGTGGGAGGGCGTCTCAGCTGGGAGGCGGGGCGGGCTCGGGATGACCAAAACAACAACAACAATTCTACAAAATGGAGGCGGAGGGGGGAAATGCGCGCAAACAGGAAAAGCGGCGCTTTAAATAAATGAAAAATAAGCAGTTTAGATACAGCGTCTATCAGGCACACAGCAGGCAGCAGTGAATGGCAAAGAGCAAGGCGGCAACAGGAAAAGCGGCGCTTTAAATAAATGACAAAATGACAAAATATGCAGTTTAAATACAGCGTCTATCATGCACACAGCAGGCAGCAGTGATTGACAAAAAGCAAGGCAGCAACGATACCAGTGACGCTGCAGGACACTGGGGAGCGACCACTCAGTCCTGGGGAAACGAGCGAGTCACGGCGCTTTACTGTAGTGGAGCGCTGATATGGTCAGTGGGAGGGCGTCTCAGCTGGGAGGCGGGGCGGGCTCGGGATGACCAAAACAACAACAACAATTCTACAAAATGGAGGCGGAGGGGGGAAATGCGCGCAAACAGGAAAAGCGGCGCTTTAAATAAATGAAAAATAAGCAGTTTAGATACAGCGTCTATCAGGCACACAGCAGGCAGCAGTGAATGGCAAAGAGCAAGGCGGCAACAGGAAAAGCGGCGCTTTAAATAAATGACAAAATGACAAAATATGCAGTTTAAATACAGCGTCTATCATGCACACAGCAGGCAGCAGTGATTGACAAAAAGCAAGGCAGCAACGATACCAGTGACGCTGCAGGACACTGGGGAGCGACCACTCAGTCCTGGGGAAACGAGCGAGTCACGGCGCTTTACTGTAGTGGAGCGCTGATATGGTCAGTGGGAGGGCGTCTCAGCTGGGAGGCGGGGCGGGCTCGGGATGACCAAAACAACAACAACAATTCTACAAAATGGAGGCGGAGGGGGGAAATGCGCGCAAACAGGAAAAGCGGCGCTTTAAATAAATGAAAAATAAGCAGTTTAGATACAGCGTCTATCAGGCACACAGCAGGCAGCAGTGAATGGCAAAGAGCAAGGCGGCAACAGGAAAAGCGGCGCTTTAAATAAATGACAAAATGACAAAATATGCAGTTTAAATACAGCGTCTATCATGCACACAGCAGGCAGCAGTGATTGACAAAAAGCAAGGCAGCAACGATACCAGTGACGCTGCAGGACACTGGGGAGCGACCACTCAGTCCTGGGGAAACGAGCGAGTCACGGCGCTTTACTGTAGTGGAGCGCTGATATGGTCAGTGGGAGGGCGTCTCAGCTGGGAGGCGGGGCGGGCTCGGGATGACCAAAACAACAACAACAATTCTACAAAATGGAGGCGGAGGGGGGAAATGCGCGCAAACAGGAAAAGCGGCGCTTTAAATAAATGAAAAATAAGCAGTTTAGATACAGCGTCTATCAGGCACACAGCAGGCAGCAGTGAATGGCAAAGAGCAAGGCGGCAACAGGAAAAGCGGCGCTTTAAATAAATGACAAAATGACAAAATATGCAGTTTAAATACAGCGTCTATCATGCACACAGCAGGCAGCAGTGATTGACAAAAAGCAAGGCAGCAACGATACCAGTGACGCTGCAGGACACTGGGGAGCGACCACTCAGTCCTGGGGAAACGAGCGAGTCACGGCGCTTTACTGTAGTGGAGCGCTGATATGGTCAGTGGGAGGGCGTCTCAGCTGGGAGGCGGGGCGGGCTCGGGATGACCAAAACAACAACAACAATTCTACAAAATGGAGGCGGAGGGGGGAAATGCGCGCAAACAGGAAAAGCGGCGCTTTAAATAAATGAAAAATAAGCAGTTTAGATACCGCGTCTATCAGGCACACAGCAGGCAGCAGTGAATGGCAAAGAGCAAGGCGGCAACAGGAAAAGCGGCGCTTTAAATAAATGACAAAATGACAAAATATGCAGTTTAAATACAGCGTCTATCATGCACACAGCAGGCAGCAGTGATTGACAAAAAGCAAGGCAGCAACGATACCAGTGACGCTGCAGGACACTGGGGAGCGACCACTCAGTCCTGGGGAAACGAGCGAGTCACGGCGCTTTACTGTAGTGGAGCGCTGATATGGTCAGTGGGAGGGCGTCTCAGCTGGGAGGCGGGGCGGGCTCGGGATGACCAAAACAACAACAACAATTCTACAAAATGGAGGCGGAGGGGGGAAATGCGCGCAAACAGGAAAAGCGGCGCTTTAAATAAATGAAAAATAAGCAGTTTAGATACCGCGTCTATCAGGCACACAGCAGGCAGCAGTGAATGGCAAAGAGCAAGGCGGCAACAGGAAAAGCGGCGCTTTAAATAAATGACAAAATGACAAAATATGCAGTTTAAATACAGCGTCTATCATGCACACAGCAGGCAGCAGTGATTGACAAAAAGCAAGGCAGCAACGATACCAGTGACGCTGCAGGACACTGGGGAGCGACCACTCAGTCCTGGGGAAACGAGCGAGTCACGGCGCTTTACTGTAGTGGAGCGCTGATATGGTCAGTGGGAGGGCGTCTCAGCTGGGAGGCGGGGCGGGCTCGGGATGACCAAAACAACAACAACAATTCTACAAAATGGAGGCGGAGGGGGGAAATGCGCGCAAACAGGAAAAGCGGCGCTTTAAATAAATGAAAAATAAGCAGTTTAGATACAGCGTCTATCAGGCACACAGCAGGCAGCAGTGAATGGCAAAGAGCAAGGCGGCAACAGGAAAAGCGGCGCTTTAAATAAATGACAAAATGACAAAATATGCAGTTTAAATACAGCGTCTATCATGCACACAGCAGGCAGCAGTGATTGACAAAAAGCAAGGCAGCAACGATACCAGTGACGCTGCAGGACACTGGGGAGCGACCACTCAGTCCTGGGGAAACGAGCGAGTCACGGCGCTTTACTGTAGTGGAGCGCTGATATGGTCAGTGGGAGGGCGTCTCAGCTGGGAGGCGGGGCGGGCTCGGGATGACCAAAACAACAACAACAATTCTACAAAATGGAGGCGGAGGGGGGAAATGCGCGCAAACAGGAAAAGCGGCGCTTTAAATAAATGAAAAATAAGCAGTTTAGATACAGCGTCTATCAGGCACACAGCAGGCAGCAGTGAATGGCAAAGAGCAAGGCGGCAACAGGAAAAGCGGCGCTTTAAATAAATGACAAAATGACAAAATATGCAGTTTAAATACAGCGTCTATCATGCACACAGCAGGCAGCAGTGATTGACAAAAAGCAAGGCAGCAACGATACCAGTGACGCTGCAGGACACTGGGGAGCGACCACTCAGTCCTGGGGAAACGAGCGAGTCACGGCGCTTTACTGTAGTGGAGCGCTGATATGGTCAGTGGGAGGGCGTCTCAGCTGGGAGGCGGGGCGGGCTCGGGATGACCAAAACAACAACAACAATTCTACAAAATGGAGGCGGAGGGGGGAAATGCGCGCAAACAGGAAAAGCGGCGCTTTAAATAAATGAAAAATAAGCAGTTTAGATACAGCGTCTATCAGGCACACAGCAGGCAGCAGTGAATGGCAAAGAGCAAGGCGGCAACAGGAAAAGCGGCGCTTTAAATAAATGACAAAATGACAAAATATGCAGTTTAAATACAGCGTCTATCATGCACACAGCAGGCAGCAGTGATTGACAAAAAGCAAGGCAGCAACGATACCAGTGACGCTGCAGGACACTGGGGAGCGACCACTCAGTCCTGGGGAAACGAGCGAGTCACGGCGCTTTACTGTAGTGGAGCGCTGATATGGTCAGTGGGAGGGCGTCTCAGCTGGGAGGCGGGGCGGGCTCGGGATGACCAAAACAACAACAACAATTCTACAAAATGGAGGCGGAGGGGGGAAATGCGCGCAAACAGGAAAAGCGGCGCTTTAAATAAATGAAAAATAAGCAGTTTAGATACAGCGTCTATCAGGCACACAGCAGGCAGCAGTGAATGGCAAAGAGCAAGGCGGCAACAGGAAAAGCGGCGCTTTAAATAAATGACAAAATGACAAAATATGCAGTTTAAATACAGCGTCTATCATGCACACAGCAGGCAGCAGTGATTGACAAAAAGCAAGGCAGCAACGATACCAGTGACGCTGCAGGACACTGGGGAGCGACCACTCAGTCCTGGGGAAACGAGCGAGTCACGGCGCTTTACTGTAGTGGAGCGCTGATATGGTCAGTGGGAGGGCGTCTCAGCTGGGAGGCGGGGCGGGCTCGGGATGACCAAAACAACAACAACAATTCTACAAAATGGAGGCGGAGGGGGGAAATGCGCGCAAACAGGAAAAGCGGCGCTTTAAATAAATGAAAAATAAGCAGTTTAGATACAGCGTCTATCAGGCACACAGCAGGCAGCAGTGAATGGCAAAGAGCAAGGCGGCAACAGGAAAAGCGGCGCTTTAAATAAATGACAAAATGACAAAATATGCAGTTTAAATACAGCGTCTATCATGCACACAGCAGGCAGCAGTGATTGACAAAAAGCAAGGCAGCAACGATACCAGTGACGCTGCAGGACACTGGGGAGCGACCACTCAGTCCTGGGGAAACGAGCGAGTCACGGCGCTTTACTGTAGTGGAGCGCTGATATGGTCAGTGGGAGGGCGTCTCAGCTGGGAGGCGGGGCGGGCTCGGGATGACCAAAACAACAACAACAATTCTACAAAATGGAGGCGGAGGGGGGAAATGCGCGCAAACAGGAAAAGCGGCGCTTTAAATAAATGAAAAATAAGCAGTTTAGATACAGCGTCTATCAGGCACACAGCAGGCAGCAGTGAATGGCAAAGAGCAAGGCGGCAACAGGAAAAGCGGCGCTTTAAATAAATGACAAAATGACAAAATATGCAGTTTAAATACAGCGTCTATCATGCACACAGCAGGCAGCAGTGATTGACAAAAAGCAAGGCAGCAACGATACCAGTGACGCTGCAGGACACTGGGGAGCGACCACTCAGTCCTGGGGAAACGAGCGAGTCACGGCGCTTTACTGTAGTGGAGCGCTGATATGGTCAGTGGGAGGGCGTCTCAGCTGGGAGGCGGGGCGGGCTCGGGATGACCAAAACAACAACAACAATTCTACAAAATGGAGGCGGAGGGGGGAAATGCGCGCAAACAGGAAAAGCGGCGCTTTAAATAAATGAAAAATAAGCAGTTTAGATACAGCGTCTATCAGGCACACAGCAGGCAGCAGTGAATGGCAAAGAGCAAGGCGGCAACAGGAAAAGCGGCGCTTTAAATAAATGACAAAATGACAAAATATGCAGTTTAAATACAGCGTCTATCATGCACACAGCAGGCAGCAGTGATTGACAAAAAGCAAGGCAGCAACGATACCAGTGACGCTGCAGGACACTGGGGAGCGACCACTCAGTCCTGGGGAAACGAGCGAGTCACGGCGCTTTACTGTAGTGGAGCGCTGATATGGTCAGTGGGAGGGCGTCTCAGCTGGGAGGCGGGGCGGGCTCGGGATGACCAAAACAACAACAACAATTCTACAAAATGGAGGCGGAGGGGGGAAATGCGCGCAAACAGGAAAAGCGGCGCTTTAAATAAATGAAAAATAAGCAGTTTAGATACAGCGTCTATCAGGCACACAGCAGGCAGCAGTGAATGGCAAAGAGCAAGGCGGCAACAGGAAAAGCGGCGCTTTAAATAAATGACAAAATGACGAAATATGCAGTTTAAATACAGCGTCTATCATGCACACAGCAGGCAGCAGTGATTGACAAAAAGCAAGGCAGCAACGATACCAGTGACGCTGCAGGACACTGGGGAGCGACCACTCAGTCCTGGGGAAACGAGCGAGTCACGGCGCTTTACTGTAGTGGAGCGCTGATATGGTCAGTGGGAGGGCGTCTCAGCTGGGAGGCGGGGCGGGCTCGGGATGACCAAAACAACAACAACAATTCTACAAAATGGAGGCGGAGGGGGGAAATGCGCGCAAACAGGAAAAGCGGCGCTTTAAATAAATGAAAAATAAGCAGTTTAGATACAGCGTCTATCAGGCACACAGCAGGCAGCAGTGAATGGCAAAGAGCAAGGCGGCAACAGGAAAAGCGGCGCTTTAAATAAATGACAAAATGACAAAATATGCAGTTTAAATACAGCGTCTATCATGCACACAGCAGGCAGCAGTGATTGACAAAAAGCAAGGCAGCAACGATACCAGTGACGCTGCAGGACACTGGGGAGCGACCACTCAGTCCTGGGGAAACGAGCGAGTCACGGCGCTTTACTGTAGTAGAGCGCTGATATGGTCAGTGGGAGGGCGTCTCAGCTGGGAGGCGGGGCGGGCTCGGGATGACCAAAACAACACCAACAATTCTACAAAATGGAGGCGGAGGGGGGAAATGCGCGCAAACAGGAAAAGCGGCGCTTTAAATAAATGAAAAATAAGCAGTTTAGATACAGCGTCTATCAGGCACACAGCAGGCAGCAGTGAATGGCAAAGAGCAAGGCGGCAACAGGAAAAGCGGCGCTTTAAATAAATGACAAAATGACAAAATATGCAGTTTAAATACAGCGTCTATCATGCACACAGCAGGCAGCAGTGATTGACAAAAAGCAAGGCAGCAACGATACCAGTGACGCTGCAGGACACTGGGGAGCGACCACTCAGTCCTGGGGAAACGAGCGAGTCACGGCGCTTTACTGTAGTGGAGCGCTGATATGGTCAGTGGGAGGGCGTCTCAGCTGGGAGGCGGGGCGGGCTCGGGATGACCAAAACAACACCAACAATTCTACAAAATGGAGGCGGAGGGGGGAAATGCGCGCAAACAGGAAAAGCGGCGCTTTAAATAAATGAAAAATAAGCAGTTTAGATACAGCGTCTATCAGGCACACAGCAGGCAGCAGTGAATGGCAAAGAGCAAGGCGGCAACAGGAAAAGCGGCGCTTTAAATAAATGACAAAATGACAAAATATGCAGTTTAAATACAGCGTCTATCATGCACACAGCAGGCAGCAGTGATTGACAAAAAGCAAGGCAGCAACGATACCAGTGACGCTGCAGGACACTGGGGAGCGACCACTCAGTCCTGGGGAAACGAGCGAGTCACGGCGCTTTACTGTAGTGGAGCGCTGATATGGTCAGTGGGAGGGCGTCTCAGCTGGGAGGCGGGGCGGGCTCGGGATGACCAAAACAACAACAACAATTCTACAAAATGGAGGCGGAGGGGGGAAATGCGCGCAAACAGGAAAAGCGGCGCTTTAAATAAATGAAAAATAAGCAGTTTAGATACAGCGTCTATCAGGCACACAGCAGGCAGCAGTGAATGGCAAAGAGCAAGGCGGCAACAGGAAAAGCGGCGCTTTAAATAAATGACAAAATGACAAAATATGCAGTTTAAATACAGCGTCTATCATGCACACAGCAGGCAGCAGTGATTGACAAAAAGCAAGGCAGCAACGATACCAGTGACGCTGCAGGACACTGGGGAGCGACCACTCAGTCCTGGGGAAACGAGCGAGTCACGGCGCTTTACTGTAGTGGAGCGCTGATATGGTCAGTGGGAGGGCGTCTCAGCTGGGAGGCGGGGCGGGCTCGGGATGACCAAAACAACAACAACAATTCTACAAAATGGAGGCGGAGGGGGGAAATGCGCGCAAACAGGAAAAGCGGCGCTTTAAATAAATGAAAAATAAGCAGTTTAGATACAGCGTCTATCAGGCACACAGCAGGCAGCAGTGAATGGCAAAGAGCAAGGCGGCAACAGGAAAAGCGGCGCTTTAAATAAATGACAAAATGACAAAATATGCAGTTTAAATACAGCGTCTATCATGCACACAGCAGGCAGCAGTGATTGACAAAAAGCAAGGCAGCAACGATACCAGTGACGCTGCAGGACACTGGGGAGCGACCACTCAGTCCTGGGGAAACGAGCGAGTCACGGCGCTTTACTGTAGTGGAGCGCTGATATGGTCAGTGGGAGGGCGTCTCAGCTGGGAGGCGGGGCGGGCTCGGGATGACCAAAACAACAACAACAATTCTACAAAATGGGGGCGGAGGGGGGAAATGCGCGCAAACAGGAAAAGCGGCGCTTTAAATAAATAAAAAATAAGCAGTTTAGATACAGCGTCTATCAGGCACACAGCAGGCAGCAGTGAATGGCAAAGAGCAAGGCGGCAACAGGAAAAGCGGCGCTTTAAATAAATGACAAAATGACAAAATATGCAGTTTAAATACAGCGTCTATCATGCACACAGCAGGCAGCAGTGATTGACAAAAAGCAAGGCAGCAACGATACCAGTGACGCTGCAGGACACTGGGGAGCGACCACTCAGTCCTGGGAAACGAGCGAGTCACGGCGCTTTACTGTAGTGGAGCGCTGATATGGTCAGTGGGAGGGCGTCTCAGCTGGGAGGCGGGGCGGGCTCGGGATGACCAAAACAACAACAACAATTCTACAAAATGGAGGCGGAGGGGGGAAATGCGCGCAAACAGGAAAAGCGGCGCTTTAAATAAATGAAAAATAAGCAGTTTAGATACAGCGTCTATCAGGCACACAGCAGGCAGCAGTGAATGGCAAAGAGCAAGGCGGCAACAGGAAAAGCGGCGCTTTAAATAAATGACAAAATGACAAAATATGCAGTTTAAATACAGCGTCTATCATGCACACAGCAGGCAGCAGTGATTGACAAAAAGCAAGGCAGCAACGATACCAGTGATGCTGCAGGACACTGGGGAGCGACCACTCAGTCCTGGGGAAACGAGCGAGTCACGGCGCTTTACTGTAGTGGAGCGCTGATATGGTCAGTGGGAGGGCGTCTCAGCTGGGAGGCGGGGCGGGCTCGGGATGACCAAAACAACAACAACAATTCTACAAAATGGAGGCGGAGGGGGGAAATGCGCGCAAACAGGAAAAGCGGCGCTTTAAATAAATGAAAAATAAGCAGTTTAGATACAGCGTCTATCAGGCACACAGCAGGCAGCAGTGAATGGCAAAGAGCAAGGCGGCAACAGGAAAAGCGGCGCTTTAAATAAATGACTAAATGACAAAATATGCAGTTTAAATACAGCGTCTATCATGCACACAGCAGGCAGCAGTGATTGACAAAAAGCAAGGCAGCAACGATACCAGTGACGCTGCAGGACACTGGGGAGCGACCACTCAGTCCTGGGGAAACGAGCGAGTCACGGCGCTTTACTGTAGTGGAGCGCTGATATGGTCAGTGGGAGGGCGTCTCAGCTGGGAGGCGGGGCGGGCTCGGGATGACCAAAACAACAACAACAATTCTACAAAATGGAGGCGGAGGGGGGAAATGCGCGCAAACAGGAAAAGCGGCGCTTTAAATAAATAAAAAATAAGCAGTTTAGATACAGCGTCTATCAGGCACACAGCAGGCAGCAGTGAATGGCAAAGAGCAAGGCGGCAACAGGAAAAGCGGCGCTTTAAATAAATGACAAAATGACAAAATATGCAGTTTAAATACAGCGTCTATCATGCACACAGCAGGCAGCAGTGATTGACAAAAAGCAAGGCAGCAACGATACCAGTGACGCTGCAGGACACTGGGGAGCGACCACTCAGTCCTGGGGAAACGAGCGAGTCACGGCGCTTTACTGTAGTGGAGCGCTGATATGGTCAGTGGGAGGGCGTCTCAGCTGGGAGGCGGGGCGGGCTCGGGATGACCAAAACAACAACAACAATTCTACAAAATGGAGGCGGAGGGGGGAAATGCGCGCAAACAGGAAAAGCGGCGCTTTAAATAAATGAAAAATAAGCAGTTTAGATACAGCGTCTATCAGGCACACAGCAGGCAGCAGTGAATGGCAAAGAGCAAGGCGGCAACAGGAAAAGCGGCGCTTTAAATAAATGACAAAATGACAAAATATGCAGTTTAAATACAGCGTCTATCATGCACACAGCAGGCAGCAGTGATTGACAAAAAGCAAGGCAGCAACGATACCAGTGACGCTGCAGGACACTGGGGAGCGACCACTCAGTCCTGGGGAAACGAGCGAGTCACGGCGCTTTACTGTAGTGGAGCGCTGATATGGTCAGTGGGAGGGCGTCTCAGCTGGGAGGCGGGGCGGGCTCGGGATGACCAAAACAACAACAACAATTCTACAAAATGGAGGCGGAGGGGGGAAATGCGCGCAAACAGGAAAAGCGGCGCTTTAAATAAATGAAAAATAAGCAGTTTAGATACAGCGTCTATCAGGCACACAGCAGGCAGCAGTGAATGGCAAAGAGCAAGGCGGCAACAGGAAAAGCGGCGCTTTAAATAAATGACAAAATGACAAAATATGCAGTTTAAATACAGCGTCTATCATGCACACAGCAGGCAGCAGTGATTGACAAAAAGCAAGGCAGCAACGATACCAGTGACGCTGCAGGACACTGGGGAGCGACCACTCAGTCCTGGGGAAACGAGCGAGTCACGGCGCTTTACTGTAGTGGAGCGCTGATATGGTCAGTGGGAGGGCGTCTCAGCTGGGAGGCGGGGCGGGCTCGGGATGACCAAAACAACAACAACAATTCTACAAAATGGAGGCGGAGGGGGGAAATGCGCGCAAACAGGAAAAGCGGCGCTTTAAATAAATGAAAAATAAGCAGTTTAGATACCGCGTCTATCAGGCACACAGCAGGCAGCAGTGAATGGCAAAGAGCAAGGCGGCAACAGGAAAAGCGGCGCTTTAAATAAATGACAAAATGACAAAATATTCAGTTTAAATACAGCGTCTATCATGCACACAGCAGGCAGCAGTGATTGACAAAAAGCAAGGCAGCAACGATACCAGTGACGCTGCAGGACACTGGGGAGCGACCACTCAGTCCTGGGGAAACGAGCGAGTCACGGCGCTTTACTGTAGTGGAGCGCTGATATGGTCAGTGGGAGGGCGTCTCAGCTGGGAGGCGGGGCGGGCTCGGGATGACCAAAACAACAACAACAATTCTACAAAATGGAGGCGGAGGGGGGAAATGCGCGCAAACAGGAAAAGCGGCGCTTTAAATAAATGAAAAATAAGCAGTTTAGATACCGCGTCTATCAGGCACACAGCAGGCAGCAGTGAATGGCAAAGAGCAAGGCGGCAACAGGAAAAGCGGCGCTTTAAATAAATGACAAAATGACAAAATATGCAGTTTAAATACAGCGTCTATCATGCACACAGCAGGCAGCAGTGATTGACAAAAAGCAAGGCAGCAATGATACCAGTGACGCTGCAGGACACTGGGGAGCGACCACTCAGTCCTGGGGAAACGAGCGAGTCACGGCGCTTTACTGTAGTGGAGCGCTGATATGGTCAGTGGGAGGGCGTCTCAGCTGGGAGGCGGGGCGGGCTCGGGATGACCAAAACAACAACAACAATTCTACAAAATGGAGGCGGAGGGGGGAAATGCGCGCAAACAGGAAAAGCGGCGCTTTAAATAAATAAAAAATAAGCAGTTTAGATACAGCGTCTATCAGGCACACAGCAGGCAGCAGTGAATGGCAAAGAGCAAGGCGGCAACAGGAAAAGCGGCGCTTTAAATAAATGACAAAATGACAAAATATGCAGTTTAAATACAGCGTCTATCATGCACACAGCAGGCAGCAGTGATTGACAAAAAGCAAGGCAGCAACGATACCAGTGACGCTGCAGGACACTGGGGAGCGACCACTCAGTCCTGGGGAAACGAGCGAGTCACGGCGCTTTACTGTAGTGGAGCGCTGATATGGTCAGTGGGAGGGCGTCTCAGCTGGGAGGCGGGGCGGGCTCGGGATGACCAAAACAACAACAACAATTCTACAAAATGGAGGCGGAGGGGGGAAATGCGCGCAAACAGGAAAAGCGGCGCTTTAAATAAATGAAAAATAAGCAGTTTAGATACAGCGTCTATCAGGCACACAGCAGGCAGCAGTGAATGGCAAAGAGCAAGGCGGCAACAGGAAAAGCGGCGCTTTAAATAAATGACAAAATGACAAAATATGCAGTTTAAATACAGCGTCTATCATGCACACAGCAGGCAGCAGTGATTGACAAAAAGCAAGGCAGCAACGATACCAGTGACGCTGCAGGACACTGGGGAGCGACCACTCAGTCCTGGGGAAACGAGCGAGTCACGGCGCTTTACTGTAGTGGAGCGCTGATATGGTCAGTGGGAGGGCATCTCAGCTGGGAGGCGGGGCGGGCTCGGGATGACCAAAACAACAACAACAATTCTACAAAATGGAGGCGGAGGGGGGAAATGCGCGCAAACAGGAAAAGCGGCGCTTTAAATAAATGAAAAATAAGCAGTTTAGATACAGCGTCTATCAGGCACACAGCAGGCAGCAGTGAATGGCAAAGAGCAAGGCGGCAACAGGAAAAGCGGCGCTTTAAATAAATGACAAAATGACAAAATATGCAGTTTAAATACAGCGTCTATCATGCACACAGCAGGCAGCAGTGATTGACAAAAAGCAAGGCAGCAACGATACCAGTGACGCTGCAGGACACTGGGGAGCGACCACTCAGTCCTGGGGAAACGAGCGAGTCACGGCGCTTTACTGTAGTGGAGCGCTGATATGGTCAGTGGGAGGGCGTCTCAGCTGGGAGGCGGGGCGGGCTCGGGATGACCAAAACAACAACAACAATTCTACAAAATGGAGGCGGAGGGGGGAAATGCGCGCAAACAGGAAAAGCGGCGCTTTAAATAAATGAAAAATAAGCAGTTTAGATACAGCGTCTATCAGGCACACAGAAGGCAGCAGTGAATGGCAAAGAGCAAGGCGGCAACAGGAAAAGCGGCGCTTTAAATAAATGACAAAATGACAAAATATGCAGTTTAAATACAGCGTCTATCATGCACACAGCAGGCAGCAGTGATTGACAAAAAGCAAGGCAGCAACAATACCAGTGACGCTGCAGGACACTGGGGAGCGACCACTCAGTCCTGGGGAAACGAGCGAGTCACGGCGCTTTACTGTAGTGGAGCGCTGATATGGTCAGTGGGAGGGCGTCTCAGCTGGGAGGCGGGGCGGGCTCGGGATGACCAAAACAAAAACAACAATTCTACAAAATGGAGGCGGAGGGGGGAAATGCGCGCAAACAGGAAAAGCGGCGCTTTAAATAAATAAAAAATAAGCAGTTTAGATACAGCGTCTATCAGGCACACAGCAGGCAGCAGTGAATGGCAAAGAGCAAGGCGGCAACAGGAAAAGCGGCGCTTTAAATAAATGACAAAATGACAAAATATGCAGTTTAAATACAGCGTCTATCATGCACACAGCAGGCAGCAGTGATTGACAAAAAGCAAGGCAGCAACGATACCAGTGACGCTGCAGGACACTGGGGAGCGACCACTCAGTCCTGGGGAAACGAGCGAGTCACGGCGCTTTACTGTAGTGGAGCGCTGATATGGTCAGTGGGAGGGCGTCTCAGCTGGGAGGCGGGGCGGGCTCGGGATGACCAAAACAACAACAACAATTCTACAAAATGGAGGCGGAGGGGGGAAATGCGCGCAAACAGGAAAAGCGGCGCTTTAAATAAATGAAAAATAAGCAGTTTAGATACAGCGTCTATCAGGCACACAGCAGGCAGCAGTGAATGGCAAAGAGCAAGGCGGCAACAGGAAAAGCGGCGCTTTAAATAAATGACAAAATGACAAAATATGCAGTTTAAATACAGCGTCTATCATGCACACAGCAGGCAGCAGTGATTGACAAAAAGCAAGGCAGCAACGATACCAGTGACGCTGCAGGACACTGGGGAGCGACCACTCAGTCCTGGGGAAACGAGCGAGTCACGGCGCTTTACTGTAGTGGAGCGCTGATATGGTCAGTGGGAGGGCGTCTCAGCTGGGAGGCGGGGCGGGCTCGGGATGACCAAAACAACAACAACAATTCTACAAAATGGAGGCGGAGGGGGGAAATGCGCGCAAACAGGAAAAGCGGCGCTTTAAATAAATGAAAAATAAGCAGTTTAGATACAGCGTCTATCAGGCACACAGCAGGCAGCAGTGAATGGCAAAGAGCAAGGCGGCAACAGGAAAAGCGGCGCTTTAAATAAATGGCAAAATGACAAAATATGCAGTTTAAATACAGCGTCTATCATGCACACAGCAGGCAGCAGTGATTGACAAAAAGCAAGGCAGCAACGATACCAGTGACGCTGCAGGACACTGGGGAGCGACCACTCAGTCCTGGGGAAACGAGCGAGTCACGGCGCTTTACTGTAGTGGAGCGCTGATATGGTCAGTGGGAGGGCGTCTCAGCTGGGAGGCGGGGCGGGCTCGGGATGACCAAAACAACAACAACAATTCTACAAAATGGAGGCGGAGGGGGGAAATGCGCGCAAACAGGAAAAGCGGCGCTTTAAATAAATGAAAAATAAGCAGTTTAGATACAGCGTCTATCAGGCACACAGCAGGCAGCAGTGAATGGCAAAGAGCAAGGCGGCAACAGGAAAAGCGGCGCTTTAAATAAATGACAAAATGACAAAATATGCAGTTTAAATACAGCGTCTATCATGCACACAGCAGGCAGCAGTGATTGACAAAAAGCAAGGCAGCAACGATACCAGTGACGCTGCAGGACACTGGGGAGCGACCACTCAGTCCTGGGGAAACGAGCGAGTCACGGCGCTTTACTGTAGTGGAGCGCTGATATGGTCAGTGGGAGGGCGTCTCAGCTGGGAGGCGGGGCGGGCTCGGGATGACCAAAACAACAACAACAATTCTACAAAATGGAGGCGGAGGGGGGAAATGCGCGCAAACAGGAAAAGCGGCGCTTTAAATAAATGAAAAATAAGCAGTTTAGATACAGCGTCTATCAGGCACACAGCAGGCAGCAGTGAATGGCAAAGAGCAAGGCGGCAACAGGAAAAGCGGCGCTTTAAATAAATGACAAAATGACAAAATATGCAGTTTAAATACAGCGTCTATCATGCACACAGCAGGCAGCAGTGATTGACAAAAAGCAAGGCAGCAACGATACCAGTGACGCTGCAGGACACTGGGGAGCGACCACTCAGTCCTGGGGAAACAAGCGAGTCACGGCGCTTTACTGTAGTGGAGCGCTGATATGGTCAGTGGGAGGGCGTCTCAGCTGGGAGGCGGGGCGGGCTCGGGATGACCAAAACAACAACAACAATTCTACAAAATGGAGGCGGAGGGGGGAAATGCGCGCAAACAGGAAAAGCGGCGCTTTAAATAAATGAAAAATAAGCAGTTTAGATACAGCGTCTATCAGGCACACAGCAGGCAGCAGTGAATGGCAAAGAGCAAGGCGGCAACAGGAAAAGCGGCGCTTTAAATAAATGACAAAATGACAAAATATGCAGTTTAAATACAGCGTCTATCATGCACACAGCAGGCAGCAGTGATTGACAAAAAGCAAGGCAGCAACGATACCAGTGACGCTGCAGGACACTGGGGAGCGACCACTCAGTCCTGGGGAAACGAGCGAGTCACAGCGCTTTACTGTAGTGGAGCGCTGATATGGTCAGTGGGAGGGCGTCTCAGCTGGGAGGCGGGGCGGGCTCGGGATGACCAAAACAACAACAACAATTCTACAAAATGGAGGCGGAGGGGGGAAATGCGCGCAAACAGGAAAAGCGGCGCTTTAAATAAATGAAAAATAAGCAGTTTAGATACAGCGTCTATCAGGCACACAGCAGGCAGCAGTGAATGGCAAAGAGCAAGGCGGCAACAGGAAAAGCGGCGCTTTAAATAAATGACAAAATGACAAAATATGCAGTTTAAATACAGCGTCTATCATGCACACAGCAGGCAGCTGTGATTGACAAAAAGCAAGGCAGCAACGATACCAGTGACGCTGCAGGACACTGGGGAGCGACCACTCAGTCCTGGGGAAACGAGCGAGTCACGGCGCTTTACTGTAGTGGAGCGCTGATATGGTCAGTGGGAGGGCGTCTCAGCTGGGAGGCGGGGCGGGCTCGGGATGACCAAAACAACAACAACAATTCTACAAAATGGAGGCGGAGGGGGGAAATGCGCGCAAACAGGAAAAGCGGCGCTTTAAATAAATGAAAAATAAGCAGTTTAGATACAGCGTCTATCAGGCACACAGCAGGCAGCAGTGAATGGCAAAGAGCAAGGCGGCAACAGGAAAAGCGGCGCTTTAAATAAATGACAAAATGACAAAATATGCAGTTTAAATACAGCGTCTATCATGCACACAGCAGGCAGCAGTGATTGACAAAAAGCAAGGCAGCAACGATACCAGTGACGCTGCAGGACACTGGGGAGCGACCACTCAGTCCTGGGGAAACGAGCGAGTCACGGCGCTTTACTGTAGTGGAGCGCTGATATGGTCAGTGGGAGGGCGTCTCAGCTGGGAGGCGGGGCGGGCTCGGGATGACCAAAACAACAACAACAATTCTACAAAATGGAGGCGGAGGGGGGAAATGCGCGCAAACAGGAAAAGCGGCGCTTTAAATAAATGAAAAATAAGCAGTTTAGATACAGCGTCTATCAGGCACACAGCAGGCAGCAGTGAATGGCAAAGAGCAAGGCGGCAACAGGAAAAGCGGCGCTTTAAATAAATGACAAAATGACAAAATATGCAGTTTAAATACAGCGTCTATCATGCACACAGCAGGCAGCAGTGATTGACAAAAAGCAAGGCAGCAACGATACCAGTGACGCTGCAGGACACTGGGGAGCGACCACTCAGTCCTGGGGAAACGAGCGAGTCACGGCGCTTTACTGTAGTGGAGCGCTGATATGGTCAGTGGGAGGGCGTCTCAGCTGGGAGGCGGGGCGGGCTCGGGATGACCAAAACAACAACAACAATTCTACAAAATGGAGGCGGAGGGGGGAAATGCGCGCAAACAGGAAAAGCGGCGCTTTAAATAAATGAAAAATAAGCAGTTTAGATACAGCGTCTATCAGGCACACAGCAGGCAGCAGTGAATGGCAAAGAGCAAGGCGGCAACAGGAAAAGCGGCGCTTTAAATAAATGACAAAATGACAAAATATGCAGTTTAAATACAGCGTCTATCATGCACACAGCAGGCAGCAGTGATTGACAAAAAGCAAGGCAGCAACGATACCAGTGACGCTGCAGGACACTGGGGAGCGACCACTCAGTCCTGGGGAAACGAGCGAGTCACGGCGCTTTACTGTAGTGGAGCGCTGATATGGTCAGTGGGAGGGCGTCTCAGCTGGGAGGCGGGGCGGGCTCGGGATGACCAAAACAACAACAACAATTCTACAAAATGGAGGCGGAGGGGGGAAATGCGCGCAAACAGGAAAAGCGGCGCTTTAAATAAATGAAAAATAAGCAGTTTAGATACAGCGTCTATCAGGCACACAGCAGGCAGCAGTGAATGGCAAAGAGCAAGGCGGCAACAGGAAAAGCGGCGCTTTAAATAAATGACAAAATGACAAAATATGCAGTTTAAATACAGCGTCTATCATGCACACAGCAGGCAGCAGTGATTGACAAAAAGCAAGGCAGCAACGATACCAGTGACGCTGCAGGACACTGGGGAGCGACCACTCAGTCCCTGGGAAACGAGCGAGTCACGGCGCTTTACTGTAGTGGAGCGCTGATATGGTCAGTGGGAGGGCGTCTCAGCTGGGAGGCGGGGCGGGCTCGGGATGACCAAAACAACAACAACAATTCTACAAAATGGAGGCGGAGGGGGGAAATGCGCGCAAACAGGAAAAGCGGCGCTTTAAATAAATGAAAAATAAGCAGTTTAGATACAGCGTCTATCAGGCACACAGCAGGCAGCAGTGAATGGCAAAGAGCAAGGCGGCAACAGGAAAAGCGGCGCTTTAAATAAATGACAAAATATGCAGTTTAAATACAGCGTCTATCATGCACACAGCAGGCAGCAGTGATTGACAAAAAGCAAGGCAGCAACGATACCAGTGACGCTGCAGGACACTGGGGAGCGACCACTCAGTCCTGGGGAAACGAGCGAGTCACGGCGCTTTACTGTAGTGGAGCGCTGATATGGTCAGTGGGAGGGCGTCTCAGCTGGGAGGCGGGGCGGGCTCGGGATGACCAAAACAACAACAACAATTCTACAAAATGGAGGCGGAGGGGGGAAATGCGCGCAAACAGGAAAAGCGGCGCTTTAAATAAATGAAAAATAAGCAGTTTAGATACAGCGTCTATCAGGCACACAGCAGGCAGCAGTGAATGGCAAAGAGCAAGGCGGCAACAGGAAAAGCGGCGCTTTAAATAAATGACAAAATGACAAAATATGCAGTTTAAATACAGCGTCTATCATGCACACAGCAAGCAGCAGTGATTGACAAAAAGCAAGGCAGCAACGATACCAGTGACGCTGCAGGACACTGGGGAGCGACCACTCAGTCCCGGGGAAACGAGCGAGTCACGGCGCTTTACTGTAGTGGAGCGCTGATATGGTCAGTGGGAGGGCGTCTCAGCTGGGAGGCGGGGCGGGCTCGGGATGACCAAAACAACAACAACAATTCTACAAAATGGAGGCGGAGGGGGGAAATGCGCGCAAACAGGAAAAGCGGCGCTTTAAATAAATGAAAAATAAGCAGTTTAGATACAGCGTCTATCAGGCACACAGCAGGCAGCAGTGAATGGCAAAGAGCAAGGCGGCAACAGGAAAAGCGGCGCTTTAAATAAATGACAAAATGACAAAATATGCAGTTTAAATACAGCGTCTATCATGCACACAGCAGGCAGCAGTGATTGACAAAAAGCAAGGCAGCAACGATACCAGTGACGCTGCAGGACACTGGGGAGCGACCACTCAGTCCTGGGGAAACGAGCGAGTCACGGCGCTTTACTGTAGTGGAGCGCTGATATGGTCAGTGGGAGGGCGTCTCAGCTGGGAGGCGGGGCGGGCTCGGGATGACCAAAACAACAACAACAATTCTACAAAATGGAGGCGGAGGGGGGAAATGCGCGCAAACAGGAAAAGCGGCGCTTTAAATAAATGAAAAATAAGCAGTTTAGATACAGCGTCTATCAGGCACACAGCAGGCAGCAGTGAATGGCAAAGAGCAAGGCGGCAACAGGAAAAGCGGCGCTTTAAATAAATGACAAAATGACAAAATATGCAGTTTAAATACAGCGCCTATCATGCACACAGCAGGCAGCAGTGATTGACAAAAAGCAAGGCAGCAACGATACCAGTGACGCTGCAGGACACTGGGGAGCGACCACTCAGTCCTGGGGAAACGAGCGAGTCACGGCGCTTTACTGTAGTGGAGCGCTGATATGGTCAGTGGGAGGGCGTCTCAGCTGGGAGGCGGGGCGGGCTCGGGATGACCAAAACAACAACAACAATTCTACAAAATGGAGGCGGAGGGGGGAAATGCGCGCAAACAGGAAAAGCGGCGCTTTAAATAAATGAAAAATAAGCAGTTTAGATACAGCGTCTATCAGGCACACAGCAGGCAGCAGTGAATGGCAAAGAGCAAGGCGGCAACAGGAAAAGCGGCGCTTTAAATAAATGACAAAATGACAAAATATGCAGTTTAAATACAGCGTCTATCATGCACACAGCAGGCAGCAGTGATTGACAAAAAGCAAGGCAGCAACAATACCAGTGACGCTGCAGGACACTGGGGAGCGACCACTCAGTCCTGGGGAAACGAGCGAGTCACGGCGCTTTACTGTAGTGGAGCGCTGATATGGTCAGTGGGAGGGCGTCTCAGCTGGGAGGCGGGGCGGGCTCGGGATGACCAAAACAAAAACAACAATTCTACAAAATGGAGGCGGAGGGGGGAAATGCGCGCAAACAGGAAAAGCGGCGCTTTAAATAAATAAAAAATAAGCAGTTTAGATACAGCGTCTATCAGGCACACAGCAGGCAGCAGTGAATGGCAAAGAGCAAGGCGGCAACAGGAAAAGCGGCGCTTTAAATAAATGACAAAATGACAAAATATGCAGTTTAAATACAGCGTCTATCATGCACACAGCAGGCAGCAGTGATTGACAAAAAGCAAGGCAGCAACGATACCAGTGACGCTGCAGGACACTGGGGAGCGACCACTCAGTCCTGGGGAAACGAGCGAGTCACGGCGCTTTACTGTAGTGGAGCGCTGATATGGTCAGTGGGAGGGCGTCTCAGCTGGGAGGCGGGGCGGGCTCGGGATGACCAAAACAACAACAACAATTCTACAAAATGGAGGCGGAGGGGGGAAATGCGCGCAAACAGGAAAAGCGGCGCTTTAAATAAATGAAAAATAAGCAGTTTAGATACAGCGTCTATCAGGCACACAGCAGGCAGCAGTGAATGGCAAAGAGCAAGGCGGCAACAGGAAAAGCGGCGCTTTAAATAAATGACAAAATGACAAAATATGCAGTTTAAATACAGCGTCTATCATGCACACAGCAGGCAGCAGTGATTGACAAAAAGCAAGGCAGCAACGATACCAGTGACGCTGCAGGACACTGGGGAGCGACCACTCAGTCCTGGGGAAACGAGCGAGTCACGGCGCTTTACTGTAGTGGAGCGCTGATATGGTCAGTGGGAGGGCGTCTCAGCTGGGAGGCGGGGCGGGCTCGGGATGACCAAAACAACAACAACAATTCTACAAAATGGAGGCGGAGGGGGGAAATGCGCGCAAACAGGAAAAGCGGCGCTTTAAATAAATGAAAAATAAGCAGTTTAGATACAGCGTCTATCAGGCACACAGCAGGCAGCAGTGAATGGCAAAGAGCAAGGCGGCAACAGGAAAAGCGGCGCTTTAAATAAATGACAAAATGACAAAATATGCAGTTTAAATACAGCGTCTATCATGCACACAGCAGGCAGCAGTGATTGACAAAAAGCAAGGCAGCAACGATACCAGTGACGCTGCAGGACACTGGGGAGCGACCACTCAGTCCTGGGGAAACGAGCGAGTCACAGCGCTTTACTGTAGTGGAGCGCTGATATGGTCAGTGGGAGGGCGTCTCAGCTGGGAGGCGGGGCGGGCTCGGGATGACCAAAACAACAACAACAATTCTACAAAATGGAGGCGGAGGGGGGAAATGCGCGCAAACAGGAAAAGCGGCGCTTTAAATAAATGAAAAATAAGCAGTTTAGATACAGCGTCTATCAGGCACACAGCAGGCAGCAGTGAATGGCAAAGAGCAAGGCGGCAACAGGAAAAGCGGCGCTTTAAATAAATGACAAAATGACAAAATATGCAGTTTAAATACAGCGTCTATCATGCACACAGCAGGCAGCAGTGATTGACAAAAAGCAAGGCAGCAACGATACCAGTGACGCTGCAGGACACTGGGGAGCGACCACTCAGTCCTGGGGAAACGAGCGAGTCACGGCGCTTTACTGTAGTGGAGCGCTGATATGGTCAGTGGGAGGGCGTCTCAGCTGGGAGGCGGGGCGGGCTCGGGATGACCAAAACAACAACAACAATTCTACAAAATGGAGGCGGAGGGGGGAAATGCGCGCAAACAGGAAAAGCGGCGCTTTAAATAAATGAAAAATAAGCAGTTTAGATACAGCGTCTATCAGGCACACAGCAGGCAGCAGTGAATGGCAAAGAGCAAGGCGGCAACAGGAAAAGCGGCGCTTTAAATAAATGACAAAATGACAAAATATGCAGTTTAAATACAGCGTCTATCATGCACACAGCAGGCAGCAGTGATTGACAAAAAGCAAGGCAGCAACGATACCAGTGACGCTGCAGGACACTGGGGAGCGACCACTCAGTCCTGGGGAAACAAGCGAGTCACGGCGCTTTACTGTAGTGGAACGCTGATATGGTCAGTGGGAGGGCGTCTCAGCTGGGAGGCGGGGCGGGCTCGGGATGACCAAAACAACAACAACAATTCTACAAAATGGAGGCGGAGGGGGGAAATGCGCGCAAACAGGAAAAGCGGCGCTTTAAATAAATGAAAAATAAGCAGTTTAGATACAGCGTCTATCAGGCACACAGCAGGCAGCAGTGAATGGCAAAGAGCAAGGCGGCAACAGGAAAAGCGGCGCTTTAAATAAATGACAAAATGACAAAATATGCAGTTTAAATACAGCGTCTATCATGCACACAGCAGGCAGCAGTGATTGACAAAAAGCAAGGCAGCAACGATACCAGTGACGCTGCAGGACACTGGGGAGCGACCACTCAGTCCTGGGGAAACGAGCGAGTCACAGCGCTTTACTGTAGTGGAGCGCTGATATGGTCAGTGGGAGGGCGTCTCAGCTGGGAGGCGGGGCGGGCTCGGGATGACCAAAACAACAACAACAATTCTACAAAATGGAGGCGGAGGGGGGAAATGCGCGCAAACAGGAAAAGCGGCGCTTTAAATAAATGAAAAATAAGCAGTTTAGATACAGCGTCTATCAGGCACACAGCAGGCAGCAGTGAATGGCAAAGAGCAAGGCGGCAACAGGAAAAGCGGCGCTTTAAATAAATGACAAAATGACAAAATATGCAGTTTAAATACAGCGTCTATCATGCACACAGCAGGCAGCAGTGATTGACAAAAAGCAAGGCAGCAACGATACCAGTGACGCTGCAGGACACTGGGGAGCGACCACTCAGTCCTGGGGAAACGAGCGAGTCACGGCGCTTTACTGTAGTGGAGCGCTGATATGGTCAGTGGGAGGGCGTCTCAGCTGGGAGGCGGGGCGGGCTCGGGATGACCAAAACAACAACAACAATTCTACAAAATGGAGGCGGAGGGGGGAAATGCGCGCAAACAGGAAAAGCGGCGCTTTAAATAAATGAAAAATAAGCAGTTTAGATACAGCGTCTATCAGGCACACAGCAGGCAGCAGTGAATGGCAAAGAGCAAGGCGGCAACAGGAAAAGCGGCGCTTTAAATAAATGACAAAATGACAAAATATGCAGTTTAAATACAGCGTCTATCATGCACACAGCAGGCAGCAGTGATTGACAAAAAGCAAGGCAGCAACGATACCAGTGACGCTGCAGGACACTGGGGAGCGACCACTCAGTCCTGGGGAAACGAGCGAGTCACGGCGCTTTACTGTAGTGGAGCGCTGATATGGTCAGTGGGAGGGCGTCTCAGCTGGGAGGCGGGGCGGGCTCGGGATGACCAAAACAACAACAACAATTCTACAAAATGGAGGCGGAGGGGGGAAATGCGCGCAAACAGGAAAAGCGGCGCTTTAAATAAATGAAAAATAAGCAGTTTAGATACAGCGTCTATCAGGCACACAGCAGGCAGCAGTGAATGGCAAAGAGCAAGGCGGCAACAGGAAAAGCGGCGCTTTAAATAAATGACAAAATGACAAAATATGCAGTTTAAATACAGCGTCTATCATGCACACAGCAGGCAGCAGTGATTGACAAAAAGCAAGGCAGCAACGATACCAGTGACGCTGCAGGACACTGGGGAGCGACCACTCAGTCCTGGGGAAACGAGCGAGTCACGGCGCTTTACTGTAGTGGAGCGCTGATATGGTCAGTGGGAGGGCGTCTCAGCTGGGAGGCGGGGCGGGCTCGGGATGACCAAAACAACAACAACAATTCTACAAAATGGAGGCGGAGGGGGGAAATGCGCGCAAACAGGAAAAGCGGCGCTTTAAATAAATGAAAAATAAGCAGTTTAGATACAGCGTCTATCAGGCACACAGCAGGCAGCAGTGAATGGCAAAGAGCAAGGCGGCAACAGGAAAAGCGGCGCTTTAAATAAATGACAAAATGACAAAATATGCAGTTTAAATACAGCGTCTATCATGCACACAGCAGGCAGCAGTGATTGACAAAAAGCAAGGCAGCAACGATACCAGTGACGCTGCAGGACACTGGGGAGCGACCACTCAGTCCTGGGGAAACGAGCGAGTCACGGCGCTTTACTGTAGTGGAGCGCTGATATGGTCAGTGGGAGGGCGTCTCAGCTGGGAGGCGGGGCGGGCTCGGGATGACCAAAACAACAACAACAATTCTACAAAATGGAGGCGGAGGGGGGAAATGCGCGCAAACAGGAAAAGCGGCGCTTTAAATAAATGAAAAATAAGCAGTTTAGATACAGCGTCTATCAGGCACACAGCAGGCAGCAGTGAATGGCAAAGAGCAAGGCGGCAACAGGAAAAGCGGCGCTTTAAATAAATGACAAAATGACAAAATATGCAGTTTAAATACAGCGTCTATCATGCACACAGCAGGCAGCAGTGATTGACAAAAAGCAAGGCAGCAACGATACCAGTGACGCTGCAGGACACTGGGGAGCGACCACTCAGTCCCTGGGAAACGAGCGAGTCACGGCGCTTTACTGTAGTGGAGCGCTGATATGGTCAGTGGGAGGGCGTCTCAGCTGGGAGGCGGGGCGGGCTCGGGATGACCAAAACAACAACAACAATTCTACAAAATGGAGGCGGAGGGGGGAAATGCGCGCAAACAGGAAAAGCTGCGCTTTAAATAAATGAAAAATAAGCAGTTTAGATACAGCGTCTATCAGGCACACAGCAGGCAGCAGTGAATGGCAAAGAGCAAGGCGGCAACAGGAAAAGCGGCGCTTTAAATAAATGACAAAATATGCAGTTTAAATACAGCGTCTATCATGCACACAGCAGGCAGCAGTGATTGACAAAAAGCAAGGCAGCAACGATACCAGTGACGCTGCAGGACACTGGGGAGCGACCACTCAGTCCTGGGGAAACGAGCGAGTCACGGCGCTTTACTGTAGTGGAGCGCTGATATGGTCAGTGGGAGGGCGTCTCAGCTGGGAGGCGGGGCGGGCTCGGGATGACCAAAACAACAACAACAATTCTACAAAATGGAGGCGGAGGGGGGAAATGCGCGCAAACAGGAAAAGCGGCGCTTTAAATAAATGAAAAATAAGCAGTTTAGATACAGCGTCTATCAGGCACACAGCAGGCAGCAGTGAATGGCAAAGAGCAAGGCGGCAACAGGAAAAGCGGCGCTTTAAATAAATGACAAAATGACAAAATATGCAGTTTAAATACAGCGTCTATCATGCACACAGCAGGCAGCAGTGATTGACAAAAAGCAAGGCAGCAACGATACCAGTGACGCTGCAGGACACTGGGGAGCGACCACTCAGTCCCGGGGAAACGAGCGAGTCACGGCGCTTTACTGTAGTGGAGCGCTGATATGGTCAGTGGGAGGGCGTCTCAGCTGGGAGGCGGGGCGGGCTCGGGATGACCAAAACAACAACAACAATTCTACAAAATGGAGGCGGAGGGGGGAAATGCGCGCAAACAGGAAAAGCGGCGCTTTAAATAAATGAAAAATAAGCAGTTTAGATACAGCGTCTATCAGGCACACAGCAGGCAGCAGTGAATGGCAAAGAGCAAGGCGGCAACAGGAAAAGCGGCGCTTTAAATAAATGACAAAATGACAAAATATGCAGTTTAAATACAGCGTCTATCATGCACACAGCAGGCAGCAGTGATTGACAAAAAGCAAGGCAGCAACGATACCAGTGACGCTGCAGGACACTGGGGAGCGACCACTCAGTCCTGGGGAAACGAGCGAGTCACGGCGCTTTACTGTAGTGGAGCGCTGATATGGTCAGTGGGAGGGCGTCTCAGCTGGGAGGCCTCGGGATGACCAAAACAACAACAACAATTCTACAAAATGGAGGCGGAGGGGGGAAATGCGCGCAAACAGGAAAAGCGGCGCTTTAAATAAATGAAAAATAAGCAGTTTAGATACAGCGTCTATCAGGCACACAGCAGGCAGCAGTGAATGGCAAAGAGCAAGGCGGCAACAGGAAAAGCGGCGCTTTAAATAAATGACAAAATGACAATATATGCAGTTTAAATACAGCGCCTATCATGCACACAGCAGGCAGCAGTGATTGACAAAAAGCAAGGCAGCAACGATACCAGTGACGCTGCAGGACACTGGGGAGCGACCACTCAGTCCTGGGGAAACGAGCGAGTCACGGCGCTTTACTGTAGTGGAGCGCTGATATGGTCAGTGGGAGGGCGTCTCAGCTGGGAGGCGGGGCGGGCTCGGGATGACCAAAACAACAACAACAATTCTACAAAATGGAGGCGGAGGGGGGAAATGCGCGCAAACAGGAAAAGCGGCGCTTTAAATAAATGAAAAATAAGCAGTTTAGATACAGCGTCTATCAGGCACACAGCAGGCAGCAGTGAATGGCAAAGAGCAAGGCGGCAACAGGAAAAGCGGCGCTTTAAATAAATGACAAAATGACAAAATATGCAGTTTAAATACAGCGTCTATCATGCACACAGCAGGCAGCAGTGATTGACAAAAAGCAAGGCAGCAACGATACCAGTGACGCTGCAGGACACTGGGGAGCGACCACTCAGACCAATCAGATACAAAGCTAAGGGGCGTGGGTGGGGGCGTCGTTTGGGGAGCGGGGTTAGTGCCAACATTCTTAGTTTAAAAACTGTGAAGTGACAGACTGGATTGAAATTGAAAGTTTCATTGTTATGAATTTGTGCAATGGTGAGAGTGCTAATACAGCTAAGAGTGGAAATACTCCGGAAAAAATACTAAGGACTGAAATAACTACAATATGACTTAAAATGGAAAAAAATTAAAATTCGATTTTGACAATGTTGTAGGCGAAAAATGTAACTAACCCTCCATGTTGAGGCTAAGGGGGACGTAAGAGCAGAGGAGAGATAAAAGAGAGAGACAGAGCCAAAAGGAAAAATAAGAGACGGAGTGGGGAGTAGAGACAAACGGAGAGGGGGAGAGGAAAGAGTGAGAAATAATTGACGAGAGAAGATAGTGAAAGAGGCGAGGGGGGGACATTATTATAGATAAGCTCAATGAGGCAGGGAGACAGAGGGCGACAGACAGAAGGAGGCAGACAGAGGGAAGGGGGTGACATAGGGAGGGAGACAGACAGACAGGGAGACAGGTAGAGGGAGATACAGGGTGGGAGACAGACAGAGGTAGAGAGACCGAGAGAGAGGGAAAGAGAGGGAGACCGAGAGAGAGAGAGAGAGACTGAGAGAGGGAGACAGTGAGGGAGGGAGACAGAGAGGGAGGGGGACAGAGGGACAGAGACTGAGGGACGGAGACTGAGGGACGGAAACTGAGGGACGGAGACCGAGAGAGGGAGACCGAGGGAGGGATACTGAGGGATGGAGACTGCGGGACGGAGATAGAGACAGACAGAGGGAGACAGAGGTAGAGAGACCGAGGGAGAGGGAAAGAGAGGGAGACCGAGAGAGAGAGAGACTGAGAGAGGGAGACAGAGAGGGAGGGAGAGAGGGAGGGGGACCGAGGGACGGCGACTGAGGAACGGAGACTGAGGGACGGAGACTGAGGGATGGAGACAGAGAGGGAGACTGAGAATGCCCCAGCCTCACTCTCCTGAGCCTTGCCTGATGCAGTTTATGTGGCCACTGTCCGATCACGTTAAAAGGGTACTAGGTTAGTTCCGTTCCATTTCTGGTGCTTTATAGTTGTTTAAAGATCTCCTAAAAGTTTTACGTTGCTCGAATGGGTGTACATTCTGATATGTATATACATTTCCCTCATCTTTATTACTTGATTTTGCTCTATTGAAAGTGTCACTCATAGTCCTTGAAATGTCACTCATTATTACACTGACATTATGAAAATGTCACACATAGCAATCTGAAACCTTGGCAGCTATGTCTGTCCCTTCTTGTCTTTCAGCCATGGGTCCTGTGAGAGCTGCCTTCCGGTTGCTGCTGGCACTGGGCTTCTTGCAAACAGCAGCACCTTCTTTCTACGGTAAGGCCTTGTCCCTCTTCCCTGCGAGCATCAGAGCCCCCCCCCCCCCCCCGCCCTGAGCGCTCATCCTAAAACATGATTTAAAACTGTGCAGAATGAAAGTGACATTCAGGCCCCAGGAGAGGGGAAATCAGGATCGGATAATAACCTGACTAGTGGTTCACTGTTTTACAAATAAGTGTAACTGAAATGTGTTTTTTTAGAATTTAGAACTATTCTTGTCAATTTTGTATTTTTAGTTAAATGGATTATAGAGTTTGAGTGATTTTATAAGAAAGGTGGAGTCGGCCCTTTCATGTTTTTACTCTATAGCCTCAGGTTGTGCCCCATGTTAGTGCACCGGCTTTGGAGAGTGTCCTGTGTGTGTTTGTGTGGGATGGGGGGAGAGTTCGGGGGTGTCAGGGGGTGAGACCGCTGCCGAGGACACTCTGGGCTTTAGACTGCTGGACGCGGGTGAGATCTGTGCGGAATGAGAGCTCCTGAGCGGAAGGGTCAGAGTGTGAGGGTAGAGGCCAGAGGCAGCCGCGACTTCGGGCAGGAGGGGCTCAATGACTGTCAGTTACGATGAATGTTATAAGGAATGTTACAGCGAGTGGATCTAATGTCTCCTCGAGGCCGGCAGTGACACGGTGAGGCATGTCGCTCTGGTGGTGGGTGACGCATGAGTATTAAAGGGATTGTTAGTGCAGAGGCGGACGGTGTCTGGGTGAGGTGTGACTGCTATGAGCGTGTGAGATATGCCTGCTATTAGAGGGTGAGATATGCCTGCTATGAGTGGGCGAGCTGTGCCTGCGTTGAGTGATTGAAATTTGCCTGCCATAAGTAAGTGATGTGTCTCTTATTAATGGGTGACGTATGGCTGCTATAGTGAGTGAGATGTGTCTGCTATGCTATGGGTGGGTGAGATGTGACTGCTATGAGTGGTTGAGATGTGACAGCGATGAATGCGTGAGGTGTCTGTTATGAATGGGTGGCATATGGCTGCTGTGAGTGGGTGAAATGTGTATTCAGTGCTGTGGGTTGGTGAGAAATGCCTGCCATGAGTGAGTGAGGTGTCTGTTATGAATGGGCGGCATAAGGCTGCTGTGAGTGGGTGTAATGTGTCTGCTATGATGTGGGTGGGTCAGATGTGCCTGCTACGAGTGGTTGAGATGTGACAGCGATGAATGCATGAGGTGTCTGTTATGAATGGGTGGCATATGGCTGCTATGAGTGGGTTAGATGTGCCTACTATGAGTGGGTGAGATGTGACAGCGATGAATGTGTGAGGTGTCTGTTATGAACGGGTGACATATGGCTGCTATGAGTGGGTGAAATGTGTATTCAATGCTGTGGGTGGGTGAGATATGGCTGCTATGAGTGGGTGGCATATGCCTGCAATGAGTGGGTGAGATCTGGCTGCCATGAGTGAGTGAGATATGCCTGTTATGAGTGAATGAGATATGCCTGTTATGAGTGGGTGAGATATATTGTCTACGAGTGGGCGCGATATGCCTGCTACGAGTGGGTGAGATATGCCTGCTATGAGTGAATGGGATATGCCTGTTATGAATGGGTGAGATACGCCTGCTATGAATTAATGAAATATGCCTGTCATGAGTGGGTGATATATACCTGCTCTCATTATTTGACTCCTAGACCTCTCCGCGGCATTCGACACTGTCTGCCACCGCACCCTAGTACAGCGCCTCAGCAACGTCGGAATCCAGGACAAGGCGCTGGAATGGATCATCTCCTTCCTCGACGGAAGAACACAGAGAGTCCGCCTACCACCGTAAAAGTCAGAGGCCACCGAAGTCATCTGCGGCGTCCCTCAAGGATCCTCTCTGAGCCCCACCCTCTTCAACGTCTACATGAGCCCCCTCGCGGCCATCGCACGCCAACACAACCTCAGCATAATCTCCTACGCCGACGACACCCAGCTGATCCTCTCCCTGACCAACGACCCCGCCGCCGCCAGAGCCAACCTGCACAAAGGGATGAAAGAGGTAGCCGAGTGGATGACTACCAGCCGCCTGAAACTGAACTCGGACAAGACGGAGGTCCTCATCCTGGGCTCTTCACCCTCCGCCTGGGACGACTCCTGGTGGCCTCCCGCCCTGGGCACCGCACCCAAACCGACAGACCATGCACGCAACCTGGGCTTCATCCTGGACTCCTCCCTCTCCATGACCAGGCAAGTCAACAACGTCTCCTCGGCGTGCTTCAACATCCTACGCATGCTACGGAAGATCTTCTGGTGGATCCCCACCGAGACCAGGAAGACCGTCACCCAGGCCCTCGTTACTAGCCGACTGGACTACGGCAATGCCCTCTACGCCGGTACCACCGCCAAGCTCCAGAAGAGACTCCAGCGGATCCAGAACGCCTCAGCCAGACTCATCCTCGACATGTCACGAACCAGCCACATCTCCGGACATCTGAGAGACCTTCACTGGCTCCCCGTCAACAAAAGAATCACCTTCCGCCTCCTCACCCACGCACACAAAGCCCTACACGACCAAGGCCCGAGCTACCTCAACAGCCGAATCAACTTCTACGCTCCCAAACGCCACCTCCGATCAGCCAACCACGCCCTCGCCGCCGTCCCCCGCATCCGAAGAGCGACTACAGGAGGAAGGTCCTTCTCCTACCTGGCCGCCAAGACCTGGAACTCCCTCCCGACCAACCTGCGCCTGACCCAAGACCCCCTCTCCTTCAGGAAGAAGCTGAAGACCTGGCTGTTCGAGCAGTAGCGGCACCCCCCCACCCCAGCGCCTTGAGACCCTACGGGTATGTAGTGCGCTCTATAAATGTCATTGATTGATTGATTTGAGCCGTTCAATACTAAAGAGCTTGTGCAGAGGCAGGCGTCACGGCCTCTTACACATAGCAGTGCCCATTCAAAGGTACTGCGCAAGTTAACGCACAGTCGACTGTATTGCACACATTTTGTGCAGTGAATGAGGTATTGCGCAGTTAGAGGTATTGAACAGTAATGCTAACTTGAAGGCAGTGTACATCAGGACTTGTTGCACACTGCAGAGAACAGATCCATTAAGTGAGGAAGAGAAAGCTATCATGTTATCTTGTCTCCCCGGGCCTCAAGTGGTACTTAGAGGTAGCTTTAGCTGTATTGTAAGAGACATTGTCAGACACAACACACAATACAGAACACAACATAAAACATACATAGACAGGCAGGGGTTTTTGAACAGCCAATTTCATTCATTGGCTGATGTGGTTGAGTGAACTTTTGGCATTGGCTACCAGGATTTTCCATCAGTGTTGACATCTGTCAATGGCACTTCACGGATGTAGGCATCCTTCAAGGTAGAAACTCACACACAATCATTGGCTCCTGCACTCTATCTGCTCAGTCTCACCCGCTGCTTATCCATTCTTCCCAGGTGCTTCTATCTCGCTCACCATTTTTAAGTCGAGCTTCGATCAACCTGTTATATCTCTTCTGTGGGGTTTGGCACACCCCCCTACAGCCATTGGTTACGATCTGTGGCATTCAGAAATGCTTAATTGTTACTGTTGCATTTGTGTAAATGCCCCTCCTTTGCTGCTTAATTCCGCCCCAGGCGATTTCACTCAGAGAACGTTTTGTTTGGCCATCACACTGCACAGCATGTGATGGCCCCTCCTCCTTGTTTTTTGTTTTCATTCACCGGCTAGTTTCATTTTGGTAGTGGCTCCAGGTTTCTCTTAACATCGGTGTGCTTCATTTACAGGCACATGCATCAAGCGATTTGGGAATCGCAAACGGTGCGAATCGCAAAAATCGGCCGTTTGCGATTCCCAAATCACTATTTGGGATGCATCAACTTAAAAGTGAATAAATCGCTATTTTAGCGATTTTTTCAAGTGCGATTGCTTTTAAGGAATCGCAAATTTGCGATTCCTCAAAAGCAATGCATGAAACTAAAATAAATTGCGAATTCGCAATTAGAGAGAGAAAATTACCATGAGGTTGGACCTCATGGTAATTTTGCGAAATGTAACAAAAATGCAATTTTTTGCATTTTTTTAACTTTCATGTTGTGCACACACATGCCCTTAGGGCATGTGTGTACACAACATATGTGCATTGTTTGATTTCAGGGGTGCAACAGGGTGTCCTTTGGACACCCCTGCACCCTTGAAATCGCAATCTCAATTTGCGATTAGCTAATTGCGAATCGCAAATTGAGATTGTCTTCCCATTCATTCCTATGGGCCTCTAGGCCCATAGGAATGAATGGGAAGGGATTCCTTAATTGCGATTCGCAAAATGCTAATCGCAATTAAGGAATTCTAAGAAATCGCTATTTATTTAGCGATTTCTTGATGCATAGGCATTTGCAATTCCTTAATTGCGATTCCTTAAAAATCGCAATTAAGGAATCGCAAATGCCGAGTTTGATGCATGTACCTGATAGTGTCCTCGTGGACACTATTTGACTAGTTCATTCATCCTCTTTTGTATAGTTTAAGGGAGGGGTAGTTCCACTTGTTTTGTTCTGCTTTAGAATATGCTGTAGAACCTTGCATGGTCAATCTGTGGTTATACTAAATAAGCAGCTACCTATGTTATGCCATCTATTAATGTAATAACTGCACTTTCACAATTGCTTTATTAACCTTCCTGCTTTCTCAAATTTGCTTGAAAATGCACGATTTTTCTTCTTTTTTTTCAAAATTTTCTTGGGGGGGGTTATCCCCCCAAACCCTCCTTTTAAGGTTTGAGCTGGCTCGCTCCGCTCGCTCGCTACGGTGCTGTATGCAAATCACTTTGCGCCCCACCACTTGGAAATGTCATCCCACCGCCCCTGGGAGGGGCTGCTCTTTTGCTCAAGGAGGAGCGCGAGGCGCCCCACCAGGAAGGTGAGGCCTCTCACAGGGGAGCAGCGCTGCTCCCCTGTGATGGCCAAAATTACGGACAAAAGGCGCCCATAAAAGGTTTCCTCACGGACAACGGACGTGAGGTCCAAATTACGGACTGTCCGTGAAAATTACGGACGGTTGGTCATCCTATAATGTATTTTTAGGTAATATAATGATGTAAAATGAATATGTTGTGGAACAGTGAAGTAAAAAATATATAATACGTATGCAAAAGCGGAATCCAAACAGCAGTGGTGTCTCAGAAGGGTGACGTCAACTCCAGGAGCCGAGCAGCAAGCAAGGGTAGAGGAGCGGAGGGGGCATCCTGGCCCGTCAGACTTAGCAGCAGGACCTGGACCTTGCAAGGAGCCGGATTGGAACGGAAGCGTGCGGGAGCCCAGCCGCCCTGCTGCCCTGCCGCTCCGCCGCACTGAGAGCCCCACGGGGAACAATTTTGAGTCGTGCTCAGCACTGGGAGACGCCTTGCTCTTGACGCACTGGTCCCCTGCGGTGAGCGGCGTGACCGTTAACAGAGGTTGACAGCGGGGAGTGATTTAAGGTAATCTCGAGGCAGCCAGCGCTTAATAACCGTCAGCTCTTCAAAGCTCTTCTGAACATCAGCAGCCGCTTCTTGGCACAGTATTGTGGGAGGATTGTTAAATTGCAGCTGCTTTAACAACACGCTGCTCTAGGTCACAACAATATCAAAGCGCCTCGGATGGTCTCAATTTCTGCGAACTTAAGACTGCATTTATGGACGGTTAGTGAAAGTCCAGAAGGGAGGAGACTTGCTGATCCCCAAGTGTTGGAGGGAGAATTTTTAGCTGCACAGCTATCCAAGGACACACCCGACACCTGCACAACATGACCCCTTTGTAGGCGCTGCTGTTTAGAAGTTACAGGCCTCAGTTACGTTGCCCTGAGCACTGCCATTTTCTCTTAGCTTAAGCAGAAGCAGAAAGCAGGTCTGACCCAAGCTTCACCCAGCTGCTCTTGTCTGCAAGGACCCGCACCCCTACCAGGCCCCACCTCATTGTATATTTGGCACACACTGTAGAAGTCAAGTTCCTCTATAAATCTTGCAACATGCCCCACGTCCCCCACCTAAGCCATGAATAGAATAAGGGAAGTTCCCACCACCGCTACGTCAAGCAAGATATCCGATAAACTGAGGATAACTGTGGCAAAATATTATCGCAGACTGCCTGATTGACACATGAATAGAACCCTTCAAAGCAATAATAACACATTTCTGATTAATGACAAACTTCCAGTCAGAATGGCAGGAACTCAGTCTAGGCTAGCGTACGTGCCACACAATTACGAGAAGGTAGCCACATCTACACTAATGATGGGAAAGTCACCAGGCAGGGGCGTGAGAGGCGATAGAAGGATATGTGGTTCGAGGTGACGTAATATAGCGTGACCATAGGCCCCTCACCCCTGAACAAGTATAAAAGGGTGGTCCGCCCGATTATCGTTGAACTACTCCCCGTCAGCATATGGGTGGCGGACAAGAGTTTTTCCCTGGGGTTACTCGAGATAGCCCTTGTTTCATGTACTTAGGTTTCATGTACTTAGATTCTGCTCCATTGTATATTCTGCTGTAATGAAATGCTTTTTCCTTGTTGCATTTAAAGTTGTATTCCATTATTTGAAATGTTATGCTTTCTCTGACTTTGTTTTATCTCCACTGCATTTGAAGGTTTTTAAACTTATACTTTCAGGACATCATACATGCAGTGGTGAGTGTGCCCAATAATATGTGCTTAAACTCTTCTATACAATATGCCTCATGCCTCACCAGTGTTCTTAAAGTATAGTCTCTCTCTCTCATAGCAGCTGTAAAATGTACTTTGCAAACTTAAACTGGTTCATGTGACTTTCAAGAGAATGCTGGGTACAGGACCAAGTACTATATGATTTTTATGCTATCACTGATTATTTCTAGAAGCTGTGTCTTCAAATAAATTGTACAACTCCAAGCTTCAGTCTCCACCAAAAGCTCATATGTATGTTTTTTTCCTGTTTTAGAGCAAGAGGTCCAGGTCTGCCCCGGTGCAAATTAAGCCGTCCTATTCCCCTTAGTTCTCACTCACGGTCTCGCCAGCGCGGCTTCTGGAAGCTGTGCGCCGAGTCCCCCTGGCCCCTTCTGCCCCTAATAAATCATCCCCTCCAACAAGTGGTGACCTCGACGTGATAATAAGGAGTTAAACTGACAGGATGCAGCTGGTTCCTAAGGAGGAAGTACTAAACTGCTAAACGACTCTGCAGCCGTCCTGCTGGACCATTGTGAGGGGAGAGCACAGCGCTGAGGGTAAGCATACATAATATTGTGTCTGCCCGCCGCTGCGCTATCTCTCTCTTGGGTTCGGCCGAATGGTGTGCTTGTTGTGATACAGCAGTACATCTGCCAATGGTCCAGGCTTCCTGTCTGTTAACCTTGTTATTTGATTCTACGCAGAGGAGGGATTGTGTGCTAAGTGGAGACTGAGCCTGACAGTTGGGTCATTATTGAGATATATGTGTTTCACTTTGCTTTATAAATAGTCGCATGTTATTGCTAAGCCGCGTGTAAATACTAAGAAGGATTGTAGCAGTCGAATTGTCAAGGCTTATTCTATATTTACTCTTAAGCGCGGTGCCTCTCTAGAGGGAGGGGACCTTTAATACATCTTTTAGGCTTTTTTTTAAGTGACCCTCTGAAGTTTCAGGGAAGGAGGACCGCACGTGGCAGGTCTCTCAGCTATTGTGAAGCCTCTCCACAGGGGGAGGGCCTTTGATACATCTGCAACAGGGTGTCAAGGAAGGAAAGGGTTGCGTCTAGCATCTTTTTCAGTATATTCGTGCAAGTGATCCTCTGTTTGATAGGAGTAACAGAGACGAGGTAATCTCTCATGTCAGTAGTCCATGAGAAAGAAGGAGTTTCAGCAGGTCCGATTAGCTACCGTGACCTTTGATCTTTCCTTAATTTAGCGGTGATATCCCCTGCTGTATGTCAAGGGAAGAGTTCTGTGCGGGACTAAGAAGTTTATTTGCTCATATTATAGGCATTATATTTTCGCCAAGCTAAATGTGGTTTATTAATTATTGTTGGTACGCCTCACATGTATAAAGAACACTCTAGCACTCTAATGGCCATAGAGCGTGATTTATGAAAAATAATTGTTAAAGTGTTTACATTTTACTTTCCTCTTTTTAGATACCTGTTTAGGCACAGACCTGCATGTTAGCGCCTAGTGTTTAATGGTGAATGTATTTTTAGGTTCAGAGAACAAACTTGTGTGATTCTTATTGTTTTCATGGTCTCTTTTTTTGGGAATCACTGGCTGGCACAGAGGCTGACCGTAGCGAGACTATACTATACTATTGATATATAAGCACATTGTGATTGTTCATCTTTCCTTGGCTAATTATAAACTGTGAACATCGAATTTCTGTTTATCACTGTGTTGTCTGGCCTCATACCAATATTACCACTTAAGGGTAAAAGGCCCGCTAAGTAGGGACTGCTGTGCACAACTGTGATGTCTGGCCCCGTACCATTATCACTTAGGGGGGGGGGGCCGCTAAGTAGAAGCTGCTAATATATTTTGTGACCATCATTTGAAGACTGTTCTTTTAGCGAGATTCAATAACTAGGGAGATTGTAAATGCATTTCTGTGTTTCCCATGTATGTTGATCTGCCACTGACTAACTGAAGAGAGTCTATAAGCTACGGCATTTCGAGCCCCACGGTTGTCACATATATATATTTATTGTTTTCCTTTTTTTTCTTGCTGCTGTTAAACTGCGTGCACTTCTGGCATTCAGGATTTCCCCTTCCCTCTACAAGCAACTGCAGGCTTCACAAGGGAAGTCTCAGGGAATTGCACTGCGTTATTTTTAGACTACAGATCGTTTAGAATAAATAAGTAATGTTTCTTTTTTAACTGCATTCCATGCTAATGTATAGGATACATGAGTATAAGAGGTATCCAGTCATCATAGAAGCATTGTGCTTGTGGTAAACTGCCCCGACCCCGAAAACAACTGACAGGAGGTCAGCCAGATGTCTGGTACATATATGTACATATAACAAAGGAAGTACAGATGAGCTATAGTGGACAACAAGTTGAGGTAGTCCTACACATATTGAACAATAAAATTGTATCAGTGCAGAACGTGAGCGCACAAACTTATAGAGAATTTAACAGAAAGGAAATTTCCTTAATATCTAAAGCGTGGGACTTGTTGGGAATCCCACTCACACAGGGTACTGAGATAAGGGCATCCACATTGCATCTAGTGAAACTGTGCCTCCCAGGGCCAACGTATACATCCCCCACTGATGACACACAACTTTCACTTCAGTCAGTAGGTAGTGTAGTAAGTAACGAAAGCCCTGATACTGCTCACCAGTGTTCACTCACACCGCCTCCTCCAAGCACCAGCTGCCCGGAGGGGCAGGGAGATTCACAGGATACCGTCACTCCACTAGGCTGTGAGCATCACGCCCACGAGTTGCATGACCAGCTGCAGCAACAGCCATCACCAAGACTCACAGAACTATTACAAAGACACCCTTCTACAACACATTATCCAGAAATCTGGGCATATTTACAAAGCTGCATGTTGAAAGGAGAGTAGTTTCGCCACATTCACTGCCACAGATAACCTACCTCAAAGATAACTTGACTCTAGGAGATGAGCAGACAGCCCACACAAGATCCAAGACTACAGATTACGGTACACATAGTGAACGGCTGTGTTGTTGCCCTTTCTGAGGATACAGCAACATCCCCTGAGTCTGTCTCACCCCTGACATGTACAGTCATTTTGACGCTAATCTCAGCCCTAGGAATTGACATAACATACTTGCAGCAGGTAAGGCTGACAATAATACCCGGGGGCGTTGCACACTTACGCCAGCCTACACACCACACAGAAGGATAATGTCAACACCCACAGCACATCCACCAGCCTATGACGCAGATGACATTAATTTAGGACAGGGTATAAAGACTGACATAGAACTCTTATCAGATGCCCAGGCAGCCAGAGGCCATGACGATGCCTTAGCCCCAGACATCTCAGATAATTCACAAGATAGTACATCAGAGAGTACATTAGGCCAGCTATCCCTCAGTTCGCAAAGTCCAGCACTGCAGGATGCAGCTTCAGTAATGCCAGGTCAAATTGACACGCTATTGATAATAAAAATGAGACGTGTCCAACTCTGCAGCCCCCAGCAGGAAGAAAACAAAGAGAGCCATGAGGCCTCTGGTGGTTCACAGCACAGCTCCTACATGACACTCCCCAGACTCGACAGCCCAGCACCCACTTCCCTCACTGAGGATCACGATACCCCAAGAACAAGAACAAGACATTATGGCCCATTCCGATTCCCGAGCCACCAGCATTGCAATACACAGAGTCAGTATAATGAGTGGCAGCCCCTTAACACAGGTCCTAATAGAGAGGAAGAACACCTGCTACAATTCAATGAAGTAAGGAAAGACAGTGAACAGTATCCCTCTGAGGTAGTAACTGAGGGAGACATTAGCAGGAATAGGACAGAAAGTGACCTATGCCAAAGAACAGGTAAAGAAGTAGGGGACATATCACACACACAGTACTCAAGAAGCCCCACAGAAAATACAGCAGCACTCCAGCAACTGTCATTATACCTAGCCAGTATAGGGGATAGAATGACTGAGCAGATGGGAGCAAAGAAAAAACAGGCACCAAATGAAGTAGCTAGTAGTGTGAAGGAGGTAGAGCCACACAGTGGTGGAGTCCAATCTATCATGCCACAGCAAGGGCCATGGACAGACTTACATCAGGAAAATAAAAGTGCAGCCACACCACAGATCAACATAGCAGCTTCTCTCACAGCCAACTACTTAAGTGTGCCCCAAGCTCCGTCTACAGTCATTAATTGTAACACTCAGGTGACACGACCACCTATGCCTCAGACATCACCTCCAGTAGTTACACCACGTAGGCTAGAGAGACCACAGCTAGAGCGATACAATTTGGATCTGCCAAAAATGTTCGAACAGGCAGAAGAGAGGAGAAGGCAGAGAAGAAGAGAGATAGAAAGAATTGCAGTACTAGGTGACTATGGGCGACTGGATGACGTCCAACAGGAATATGATGCATCAGGTACAGCAGGTCTGCACACCGCCAGATTTGGTGTACTGCACCATATGACCCTTGACAGGCCAAGACTGCCACTGATTAATGGTCTGACGCCAAATGAGATAGTGATACTTGGAGAAGGGAGTGACCTTTATGTCAATCCATTCTCAGATAAATTGGCAGGCTGGACAGAAGCTAATGCATCTCGAATTAAGGTTTGGCCCCGAGAGGGTTCCTTTGAGCCAGATGAAATGGCCACCGCTGAAGAATGTATATTGCAGGGAAAAGGAAATGACGATTGGAACTATACCTACATGCGCGAAGGCCTAAGGGTCTGGAAGAAATACGCACGCAGGTATTGTCACACAAGACCCACAGGGGTAACACACCAGCTGCCCAAGGAGGTCAATGACCCCCCTACCTCAGTAACTTGGTTCCTCACGGACAAAGAAAATTTGAAGAGAGAACTCCCACCCCTCACGGAGGGTGCGGGAAAGTGGATAGAAGCCTTTGAAAATGACACTTCAAGTGTGTCATTGGCTATTTGGGATATGAAAAGCCTACTCACATCCCTGATTGGAAAGGATGCAGAGGATATGTTTTCACGCATCAACACAAGGCTTTGCACCACTAATTCAGAATTAGATGGTAATCCTTTCAATAAAATAAGATCAGCGCTATGGAACGAACTGCGCCAGAAGTTTCCAGATGTCTCAGACATCGGATCTCTAATGTCACAAATAAGGCAATTAGCTATTGAGAACACAACTGCTGAATTAGAACAGCAGAAATTAAAGAAAAGGCACCATCCAGCAGCACAAGGCTGGAGGCAATTCAAGTCAGGATAAGCCCACACACAACTCTAGTGTGTCCCTTGTTGTCATGTCTCACAAAGATTAGAGAGGACCCAGTTGTGAATGTCAAGATTAACAACAACACGTATAGTTTTTTGATTGACACAGGTGCCATATTCTCCTGTATCAAGGGGAGGGCACTGCCCACTTCCAACTAGAGCGCAAACACACTAGATTTCTCTGAAAAGATATTAAGGGTCCCTTTCACAGAACAAGTACGAATAGAAATAGGAGATAAAGTTATTGAGGAACGTCTACTTTATACACCACAGTCCACATGATCTGATGGCCAAGCTAAATATGAGAATATATTTCGATGAAAAAGGCACAATGCCCTTTTCGGTTCCCAAGTGCACGCAGACTGTCAGTTCTATGTTTGCATTTTTGTTCAGAAATAGATAGTTATGTTATGTGAATGGTCAAATATAATTCACACTGTATATTTTGCTAAATATTGCAAAATAGAGCAACTAAATAAAATTATTTGTTCTTACGTCCCAAAGTTCAGCAGCAGCTGACACAGGCACAAGAAAGATATAAAATGATGGAATAGAATGCACACTAGTTGCGTCGCATTTCTTTTCAGATGTAGACATGAGATCATGTGCTGCTAGGCCTATTGAGCATTTCATCCTTCTAAGGTGGATTCAAGAAATACCTTGAGTTGGGGACAATAGAGATCTGCTGTTTATCATCAATATACCATTCTGAGTGCACATGTGCATTACAAATAAGACATCTTTATTTCTATAATACTAATACGTATATTTTGCATATTGCAATTAGAGAAAACACATGTTAATAATAAAAAGTGCTGAAAAGCTAATTGAGAGACATTTATTTTACTTTTTCGGACCAGGTTCACAAGTAGCTTTCCTGGCCAAGTGCATATTCTGGGCGTAGAGCCAAACAGGAAAAAGGCTTCCTGTAGTCGACAGTTAAAAATAAGATTGATGAGAAAGGGAAAAGTATTGTGTAATAATACGTTGGTCTATGGAAATGAGCAAGAGAAATGAGTGGCCCAAGATCACACAGTTAGGTGAAATAAATAGTAAGGAATATGTTAAGATGGATGAGAGGAGATAAGGAATACGTTTTCAGATATGCACAGCTGTACAGTAGTTACTTCACACAGGCCCAGTGCTGGGAAAGTAAAAATGAATACAGATATAAAGTAGATTTCAATGTTAAGAGGTCGTATGCAGGGAGAAAGCAATGCGCGGTATTAAAATGTTGTCAGACTGAAATGTGCGGATTTTAGAGGTGGTCATATATCTGAATTATGAACATGAAAGAAGTAGCCAGAAGGCCCGGACATGCACCATCTCTATCCCCAGCACAAACTGACTGTGCCCCCCATTCTGCTTGCCCAAAATACACCCTCAACAGTGCAAGAAGATACATCATGCCCATACACTATTGGTAATACACAACACTATGATTTCATTGCGCAGCTGCACCTTAGAGAGACACAGAGAAGTGCCCCACCTGAAGAAAAAATTGAGGAAAGAGAGGGGAGTACAACAGGATATTTCATATTTTATTTTGCAGACAGACAATGACAGGAAGGCCTGTCATGCCACAGGCCCTTCTGCAAATAGCACTCAGTCAGTTGCACCTTCCTACACAGGCCTCTCGTGATATCATGTCCACAACTTTGCAGACAGAGTGGTTCATCCCCAGTGCACATGAACAGATACAACCCTTTGTATCCTTTTTTAGGGTCCTTTTTAGAGCTCCACATTAACTATGTAGACATGATTGACAGATGCCTAATAATAAGACACATCATGTTAGTGGTGTGCCCCTTTTTCACGGTGGATTTAAGTTGGACCATGTGTCCATTATGACGCAAAGGCCGCAGCTAACTTCCTACTTCATGAGGTCATATGTCACTGAGGATTACTGGATGCCGTTGCAGTGACCCGCAGTGACAGTCATTTTTCAGACATCTTTCTTTTGAACAACTGCGACAATGTTAGGCCTGTTCAAGGCCAAGATCAGTAAGATAAGTGCCACGATTGGGAAGGATTGGCTATATTGCCTTCTCGTTGCTCTGTCTGCACTTAGAAACACTCCCAGCTCTGATCATCACATCACATCTCATCGGCTTGTCACTGACAGATCAATGAATATGGTTGTTCTCTCCACCAGACTCAAAATAAGATACTGGGCCCTCTTCTGATATTATAAACGATGAATCATTGTTCATTTATGTGCACTAATGCGTGCTCCAAAGTTCCTTTCCATCCAGATATCGAGGAAAAGAACAAGGGTCCTATCTCTGATGAACTTCCGCCTATCTGCTTTGGGACACACATCTTTGTAAAGGAGCAGTCCGGAAGTGGAGAGACTTTAAATTCAACGAACACTTGCAAATGAACTTTTTGAGGTTCCACTCGTCACCGTCCAAGATCTGAACATTGAAGACATCATGTACCCACAGACTTTACAAGAATGTGAAGATCGTATGATGGCCTACGGACTGAGACGCAGCAACAGAACCACCCTCCATGTCAAGATTTTAATTAAAAAGATATGTACAGCAATTATTTTCTTTATTATGTTTGTAGTTTCATTAACAGCATTTCACTGGTTAGCAGTGCGATCAGAGAGAGAGAGAGAAGTTACTAGCAATATTAAATTTGTAGCGACTACAGAGCTCCCCATGCACAAAACACTTCCTGCTAACAAGCAAACTGGGATAAGCACCAGTAGTAACTATGACACCTCTGTGCCTATCTTGACACTTTCTATACACCATGCTGACCCTACAGGGAGGGACTTGACACTCGATATCATCTTGACCCCCACTGTGCCAGGTACCCCAAGACGATCCCGCCAAAATAAAGAAGTCTTAGACATAGAATGAGTAGCGAGATAGTGCCAGTTAGATATACATCGCATATCCGACTTATGGCAGACTGGGTTAGTAATTTCCAAGACACAGTTGTTTACACCTTCGACCAGCACTCTATGCCTAATTTTTCCTCCCAGCGCCAATAAGTGGAATGGTCCACATGACATAATATGTAAGGCAGCCTCCTTAGGTAGCACAGCTATAGGACAAGAGCACAAACATAATTTAAATGTAGAGATAGAGAGTGTGATGAGATATGGGGTAGGGAAACTAGAAAATACACGTCCAGTGAGGGTACACCATACACACAGGAAAAAGAATACAAGCTAAAGTCTCCTCTCCTTTGCTTCCTAGGTAATGGGACGGTACCTGTGGGCAGGAATGCCAATTACAAGAGCACTAGTACTAATTCGGACTCGAAGTACAGCACGTCCATCCTCATTGGCATCTATTGGATATGTGGAGAAAATCTGTATCTTCAGTTGCCTCCCCAATGACAAGGACTTTTGTTCTATCTTGACGATGCACGAATGGCATCTCGTCGTCCCAGCAGTGAACATTTCCCGCATCCACACACACCCAATGGCAGGTAATGTCACCCTGCCCCACCACCGAAAAAGAGAAGTCAATAAGTACTCCTCAGATGACTCATTCCATGAGGTTCCGGAAGATTTCAACGATGCTGAACTTTTCTTTGGGGGAGCGATCCCCATGTTCCAGACAAAAGCCAATGCTCAATGGCTCCAAGTAACGAGATATGAACTGATGCAGCTTGTTAACAACACCCGTGATGGGTTCAACGCCATGGAAGAAGAACTACAACCTTTGAGACTAATGGTTCTGGAACAACGCTATGTTCTAGACCAGTTAATTGCGATGAATAGTGGTGGTTGCGACAGAATGGGAAAATAGTCCTGCTGTGTCTTCATTTTGGCCGATGATGCTGATAACGGAACACTTACAAAGGCCATTGAGGACTTGGACAATTTGGGGAGACAGATGCCTGAGGATGGAAGTGCAGAAGCAGATGTTTTACGTAATTGGTCCAATTTGGACTGGATGCCTTCATGGCTATCTGCAGTACTAAAATTTATAATGCCTATATTATGTGTGCTTGTGGTTGTGTAATTTTGAACACAGATTATGTTGCATTATGTTAGAAGATTAAGGTCTAAGATAGTTGAGATGAACTACACAGGTACACACAGGGGACAAGGGGAAGATGTAGAGATAGCAGTGCTGAACATAGAGCGTACCATCCCTGACCCTCACTTAGCGCAGGTCCCCTCTGAAAGTCAGTACCTCCCTATGAGACCATGTGTAAGAGATTGGACCAGAAGAGGATTTAGGAACAAATTCTTCATAAAATTGCCCTGGCCACCCCCCATCTCCAGCTAAGTATGCAGTTCGAATGGTGTTTAAAGATGTTTGATTAAAGTTCGAATTTCGAACTTGAGGGGGGAATGTTGGAGGGAGAATTTTTAGCTGCACAGCTATCCAAGGACACACCTGACACCTGCACAACATGACCCCTTTGTAGGCGCTGCTGTTTAGAAGTTACAGGCCTCAGTTACGTTGCCCTGAGCACTGCCATTTTCTCTTAGCTTAAGCAGAAGCAGAAAGCAGGTCTGACCCAAGCTTCACCCAGCTGCTCTTGTCTGCAAGGACCCGCACCCCTACCAGGCCCCACCTCATTGTATATTTCGCACACACTGTAGAAGTCAAGTTCCTCTATAAATCTTGCAACATGCCCCACGTCCCCCACCTAAGCCATGAATAGAATAAGGGAAGTTCCCACCACCTCTACGTCAAGCAAGATATCCGATAAACTGAGGATAACTGTGGCAAAATATTATCGCAGACTGCCTGATTGACACATGAATAGAACCCTTCAAAGCAATAATAACACATTTCTGATTAATGACAAACTTCCAGTCAGAATGGCAGGAACTCAGTCTAGGCTAGCGTACGTGCCACACAATTACGAGAAGGTAGCCACATCTACACTAATGATGGGAAAGTCACCAGGCAGGGGCGTGAGAGGCGATAGAAGGATATGTGGTTCGAGGTGACGTAATATAGCGTGACCATAGGCCCCTCACCCCTGAACAAGTATAAAAGGGTGGTCCGCCCGATTATCGTTGAACTACTCCCCGTCAGCATATGGGTGGCGGACAAGAGTTTTTCCCAGGGGTTACTCGAGATAGCCCTTGTTTCATGTACTTAGGTTTCATGTACTTAGATTCTGCTCCATTGTATATTCTGCTGTAATGAAATGCTTTTTCCTTGTTGCATTTAAAGTTGTATTCCATTATTTGAAATGTTATGCTTTCTCTGACTTTGTTTTATCTCCACTGCATTTGAAGGTTTTTAAACTTATACTTTCAGGACATCATACATGCAGTGGTGAGTGTGCCCAATAATATGTGCTTAAACTCTTCTATGCAATATGCCTCATGCCTCACCAGTGTTCTTAAAGTATAGTCTCTCTCTCTCATAGCAGCTGTAAAATATACTTTGCAAACTTAAACTGGTTCATGTGACTTTCAAGAGAATGCTGGGTACAGGACCAAGTACTATATGATTTTTATGCTATCACTGATTATTTCTAGAAGCTGTGTCTTCAAATAAATTGTACAACTCCAAGCTTCAGTCTCCACCAAAAGCTCATATGTATGTTTTTTTCCTGTTTTAGAGCAAGAGGTCCAGGTCTGCCCCGGTGCAAATTAAGCCGTCCTATTCCCCTTAGTTCTCACTCACGGTCTCGCCAGCGCGGCTTCTGGAAGCTGTGCGCCGAGTCCCCCTGGCCCCTTCTGCCCCTAATAAATCATCCCCTCCAACACAAGTACAGTTAGCCTGTTGCTCTGAACCTCAGTCGAAGTCGTAGCAGAAGTTCCAGGGAGCACAGCCGCCCCAAGAGAGTGCCCCCTGACAGCCCTACGGAGGCGGCCCAGACAGTCTGGGTGTGGTCGTGGGGGCTAGGGGCACCCCGCTTCTGCCCTATTGTTTTCTCTGCTAGTCAGTTTGCCACCCACCCTCATTATTTCAGCAGCTTTAGTGCAAAGCAAAACATACAGCGAACGGGCAAAATACATTCAACCCCAGCGTGTGCTGTCTTACCCGACCCTGAAGGGTCAGAAGGGGTTGTTTGGCGAAGTTTGTGAGAGCAAGGAGCACACAAGGAAGAAGGGAGCGAAAGGAAAGGGTAACAACACCCCAATACCCTGTCCACTCGGGAGCTGAAGAAGAATGCTCAAAAGGAAATCGAACTGTCAAAAGGGAATGTAAGCAGATGAGAGCATGCTCATGTTCCACAATAAGGGTCTCAAGAAGCACTGCCCAGCTCCTCAATCAGGCGCCGAAAACAGTGAGCTCCCCTTAACATCCTCCCCAACAAGTGCTCATTACTCATTATTTCCAAACATCAGGTAGCCCACCACCCCTGGACAAGTCCTCTGAAAGGGTTGATGAGGCTATAGTGCTCAACCCCCAAGCACTGGAGTCCAACCCAATGCATATGGACCCGTCCCTCACTGGAAACTCCACTCTTGGACAAGGAATCTGCCTGCTTTTCGGTGAAGGGAACCAGGAACAGGATGCACGGGAACAGAAAGCACTGGCCCAGCCCCTTCTCAGCAGGCATGTGGCAAATGAGACAAAGAATAGTAAACTCTGCTATGAAAAGGCCAAGGAAACTGTGCCTTGGAGGCCCCTGCAGTATACAGAATCCGTAGAGATCGACAGGAAGCCAACTGATATGGCAAACAGCCTTTTATTGACCGAAGACCTGATTCACTGGCATCAGGATGAGGACAAGACCGAGGACAATGAGGGTAAAGAATCAGCGTGACCCGCCCCGCGACCAGTTACAATTACCTCATTCTTTGATAGCCGACAATCCAACTCACCAGAGACTCCCCAGAGACAGGTGACCTCAGGGATTTCTTTCTACAAAAATTAGAACTAACAATAGAAAGGACCTTGGACCTTACCCCAAAATTCATTGGGAGAAGGGAATCGGCAAAAGATTTTCGAGTGGGGGCGGTTATCAACAGTCTAGGAAGACCAAGGAGATGACCTCCATTGGAAAACCATCAGAGAAGCACAAACGTCAATAGCCAAGGCTCTGATTTGGCAATGAACAAGAATGGAGGTCCAAATCGATCTTTTACAATCAATAGTCCAATGCCTAGCGAACCAGTGCAATACGCTGGCAAAATTGGAGACAACAATCATCCACAATCAGGCCATGATAGCCCGCACAAGTTCATGTGCCAATATTATAGAAAAGTGGGCAGAGCTGCCAGAAATATTCGGGGACATAGCATTAGCCAAGAGCAAGGGGGACCCATTGACAACACATGGATCCCTCGAACCGATGGTAAGGGACAAACACCCAATGGCACTTAAAGGAGGCCTTGAGCCCAGAATCAAAAGTCTCCGAGGATGAGAGAAGAAGCTCAAAGATCATGGCATCTCCAATCAGGAGCGATAGCATGGAAATCCCGGAATGTGCAGACACAAAGGAAGGAGTAGAGTTGAAGGAGACCACTGAGGGGGTAGCGGGAGCAAGGACAGATGCTCTCTTATCATGGAGGGCAAAGAAAAAGCTGAAAAAACAGATGAAGAGATTGAATAAGTAAAGAAGATCAATCATGCCGGCAATGTTGAATAGTCAGAGACTTGAGGAGAAAATCAACTTAAGGCCACTTTACCCGGTCTTTCATTTTAGACAGCAGAGCAGGACCCAGGAAACCTCGGAAGACAAAGCCAAAGAAATAGTTGGTCCAATGCAACAAAGCAGGCATCAGGCGGCCCAAAAAAGGCTAATACCTGGCCAGGTGGCAACACACAGGGTCAGCCTGGAAAAGGAGGAAGCCTGCACACAAACAAGGTCTCATGACCCATTGAGACCAGAGGCTCAGAAAGGCCCAAAGGAACACACCATACCCGCTTTGACGGAGCAGAAGCAAACAGAATGTTGGACCGGAGGCACAAACAGGAATGGTGGTGAACAACAGTGGCGAATTTCCAACAATCCCCCTCCAAGCCTGGGTCCATGTAGCCCGAGCTCTGGGGGGGCCACCCAATTACGGGTCGCACCACACCCCAAAGAAATGCCCACAATACATGAAGTGGTGCTCACCTCCAGGTATTATATGGAAGGTCCTTACGACATCCTAAACAGATCCAACATCCTCCGACTTTTTGGACACATTGCGTCCTTGTCCCAGATCACATCGGAAAACCCGGAGTGGGTAAGGTTCAGAAGGACAAACAGAGATAGCCATGGTGACTCAACTCTCCTGGGAATCAGTGAACAAATCCTCCACCGGGCAGTTCTTGTTGAAGCTCAATAACTAGCTAGCTTGGGCATAGATGTAAAAGAACCCAACCAAACAAAATACCCATCCGTCCTCTTACCTCCTAATGAGGGGCAAGGGGCAGTATCAATTTTGAAAGGCACAAACCACTACAGAAAGCGGGGGGAAATATTATAGAACGTTCAAGTGTACCAATAAACATTTCCATCTCTCTTAGAGATAAACTGCAAAGAGTGCTATTGGGTCAAACCACGCAGGCTACTAGAGTGGATAACTGACAACAGCATTCTTAGTCAGAGACAAATCTGTGGCTACGGAGGAAGGAAAAGAGAAGGGCGAGAAGATCAATATCAACCACCAAATACTGACCTCCACCAAGAATTAACTATTATTTCATGGAACATTGCAGGGCTAAGTAAAAGCTCAGGGAATAAGGAAACACAGGACTACCTTGCAAAAGGGGATATTATATGCTGCCAAGAAACTTGGACAATGACATCAACCCCCATAGACGACTTCCCCGAACATCGGGTAACTGTCACACAAAAAATCTTCTCCGGACGGCCATCAGGGGGGTCTCTCGATCTTTAGAAGTCATGCCCGTAAACTTAAAATTGCAGAAATTAGAATAAATTCTCCAGACTTGCAAGCGATGACAATTGACGGGTTAAGGGCAAGTAGTCAGCCATTTCACCTGCTGGTAATAAACTGCTATATCAGTCCGGCACTGACACAAGCTAGTATGGAATTACTCATCACCACACTGGAAGAAATATTAATCAAATATGAGCATAATGTGATCATCTCCAGCGACTTCAACTTGAAAGGACTGGAAGGGGCCTCAGGCAAGCAAAACAAAGGGCACAAGGGAGGCTTGCTGCTCTCTCTCTACTTAAAAACTTTAAAATCCACTCAACTCATCACATGAAGAAACTACGCTCACCCATGTGGTGCCCTAAACCGACCTTTAGGAATATATCCACCATTGACTACATTCTAATCAATGAAAAGTTGGCCAATAAGTTGAGTGACTTATTGGTCGACGACAGAGGGGAAAGTGACCACTGGCCTCTATGTGCATCCTTCAACTTGGGAATGCAATCTGCAGACCTCCAAAAAGTAATGGGTGAACCCACAGGAGACAAACTCTTTAGAGCACTTAAAAATATAAAATGGACAACAAAACTCCGAACTAAAATTCAGGTTTGGGCATCATCGTGGCAAGCTTACTTGTCGAGGGAGGCCCACCCGAAAGTGATAGGACACTGGGAAGCTCTAACGGATGATCTATGGCAGAAACTGGGGGAAACCATTGTAAAAAAACAAGGTATCATCCCCTAAGAAGCAACGAGCACAGAATTGCCTGGGTCAATGTAAACGCGCCCTCAGAAAGGCACTCAGGGCAAAAAGAAAAGAGGAACATCCCCAGGAGCAGTTCCCATAGCTGTACTTAGATCAGCCTACAGGAAAAAAGTAGGCAAGTTCAAGAGAAAGGAAACGGAACAGAAATGGCTCACAGTATTCACCTTCATAAAGGAAAAGAACAACGGCAAACTATGGAGATACATAAACCGTCTGAACTCCCATTCTACAAGAAAGGAGAATAATATCGCAAGCAATGAGTGGGAAGCGTATGTAAAGGGATTATACACTAGCTACTTACCAGCTGCTAAGTATGCCCTTCCTAAGAAGACCCCGGAAATAAGTCATGACACGGAACCCCTCTTTAAGACCAAACAGGAAGTAGGACCAAAGATGATTGAGAGTAATGGTTTCTCAGAGCCAGAGATAACAAGGATGATCAGGACAATGAGAAACAATGGGGCTCCAGGACCCAATGGGATTCCAGCCCCGGTATTTAAATCAGCTCAAGCATTCTATGCCTCATTTCTAACTCCTCTATATAAACATGTTTACTCAACTGCAATCATTCCACAATCATGGAAAGGATCAGTGCTTTTTAACATTCATAAAAAAGGCGATCACTCTAATCCTGCCAAATATAGGCTAGTGGCCCTGCTTGATATAGAAGCCAAAGCCTATGTGAAATTACTACTGAAAGAGTTGGAGATTTGAGGAAACAACAACAAAATTCTCCCATTCTTTCAGGGCAAACAGCTCAACAATGGACAACATTATGTCCCTGACCTACCTCTCTAAACAAGCTGTCAAAGACAGGCACTTGCTGCTGTTTTGCTGTTTCATAGATTACAGCACAGCCTTTGACAGAGTTGAAAGATGCAGACTTTGGGGGAAAATGATAGCCTGGGGGATTCCATCAAAGCTTTTGAAAGCACCCATAGCTCTCTATGAGGGGACCGGGGTCCAAGTCAAGATAAGCTCCACAGCCTTATCATCAAGAGTTGAAACCAACAATGGCCTGAAGCTGGGTTGCGTCCTGGCCCCATTATTATTGAATCTTTATACTGCAGATATGGGGAGTGCCCTTAAAGAGACCAGTCTAGCTCCCCCGAGATTGGGCACAGTAAGACTGGCAATCCTCCAGTATGCTGACCATACCGTAGTGATGGATCAAACCAGGGTGGGTCTCCAGAGAGCTTTAAATGAGCTGGGAAAGTACAACAAGGAAAACTGCTTGAAGGTCAATCAGAGCAAAACAAAGATAATGGTATTCGGCGGATATCCTCACAAAAAGCAAGCTACTTGGAAACTGGGAGACCATAAAATTGGGACAACAGCTGCTTATAACTACCTTGGGGCTTGGCTATCTGAGAGGGCTACTCCAGCAATACACAAAAAACATCTAATCGCCAAAACCAACTGCGAAATCCTTACACTGAGATGCTTAAGCCAATGCCTGTCAAGCCCGACAACAGATCCTATGCTAAGGGTCCTCCAGGCAAAACTAATACCAGCAATTAACTATGGCCACCGGTGCTGTAAGTACCCAGGCATGCAAGGAACACCAGGCTACGACTGGAATTAGGGCTTTGCAGACCAGACCTGGCCCTTCAGGGGGACTTAATTAAGTGTTACATTCGGGTCCTCAAAGCCTCGAATAACACCCTTAAACATCACTTGGAAACAATCTTTAGGGAAGCGGACTCCCCTTGGCACATTAAACTGGGCAAAGCACTAGGGACCCTAAACACTGAAGCTGATAGTTTGTCTCTACCTAACATTCCACAAAAGGCCTGGTCAAATGCCATGAAGCGGCAAGTCCGCTCCATCTCATATGAAAAGGATCGAGCAGCGCTCCGCCACAATACCATTATGACGGCACTGGATGAATCCTATACTTTGGGGAAAACCCAACAGTACTTAAGGGACGCGCTAGGGGTTCAAGGGGCAGGACAATTCGCAGGAAAATTCTTTTTATGAGGCTCATTGCCATTAAAATGTCGGACTTTAACCCAGCATGGGCGTGACAAGACGGCACAGTCTCCGGTCGCATATGTAACTATCAAAGGTAATCTTGGCTTCACCTGTTATGCTGCTGCCCTAAACTGGTCAGCGAACGACAAAGGTTGCTTCACCCCATTTTAAGGGACCTTGGCATAAGGTCGTATAAGGAGGCATCAGACTGGTGTCTCTCAGAAACAAAAACATATATTCTCGCAAGAATGGCAAAGTTTATACATTTAATTAGACAGGCTTTGGAGCGAGATTATAAATGTACTATCACATAGAACGGCTGTGGAAACACACGTGCTCTTAGAACTTCAGAGACTGTTAATTGGACTTAAAGGGACAAGCAATCACATCAATGGGCAAAGAAGAGACAGACAGTCACTTTTAATGGGTTTTATTGTAATACTGGTGTAACATGAAATCAACCCCCACTCAACGGCAATAGGGAGCTCACAACAAAAGACTGACTGTCGGAAACAGGGGCCAGGCAGATGGATGGCCCGAGGAGGGGGGAAGCAATGGGGGGTGGGCACCAATTTGAATTGGTTTTACAGTAAAGATTTTAAATAATCGAACTGTCAATAAATTACTTACTAGTATGCCAAAGCACCTTGTTTCAAAAGGAGTGGCCTGGCAGGAAATTGCAGCTGCTGGTGCCTCCACAAAATAAAAATAAGAACGCAACTGGGAGGGGTTGGGTAGCAATGGTTTGCTGGTTTGGGGCTTATAAAAACCAAACAAGAAGCGCCATGTGGGACAGAGAGGCATGCAGGAAGCAATCGACAAGCTTGGGAATGAGAAACACAGAGAATGGAGAGTTGGGGATATGAGAGGGGAGAAGCGCACATGAGAGAGAGCAAGAAACACATGCTTATTCATGAAATGTAAAAGAAAAAGTAATTCCTTGACGTGGAGTCATGGAAGGATACAAGTCATCCAATCGAAATGATGGTAAAGAAGCTGTGCTCCTGGGGATGGACAACACATAAGAGGAAGGAAATCCATTGAATAACACACAAGCAATTGAGAATAACAAGAAATCTAGCCAATTTTAAGCAATGGCCTGAATTAGAAACCAGTCCAAGTATTTGGTACTATCCCCAATATGTCTTCAACAACAGACATTTAAAAGCTGTCTGTAGGAAAGACCTAAAAAAGGATACACCGCGGAAAAAAAATAACACTGAAAAAGATTAAATGAAACAAAAGTACATATTGGGCATAGTTAAGCAGAGCCAGGACTTCATTAAGATGGTGGCATGTAGTCACATCAATCCCCATCTTGATGGTGGGTTCCGTGTGCTAGTTCACCCTTTTCTAACGCGTAACTTCACTGAAGCTCAGACTCTGGCGGCTCTGCTCTAATTTCAAGCACACTAAAGTTTACAAAAAAGTGATGGATGGAATGCTTTGATTAATTTTTACCAATCTCAATCATTCAAGGCTACATCCCAATGCATCAATATGTTTCACACCATGATGCCTCACGTTGGGCTCAGCCACATGTTGATCAGTTTTGACCCTTCTCCAGTGGGTGGGAACAGCCCAGCCTGAATGGCCAGGTGCTCCCTGAACCGGAACACAAGCAACCCAGGACTGGTTTCACCCTAGTTAGGGCCCATGAGCAATATATAGCTCGATTCCAGTGACGCAGTAATTTGAAGCCCAGCTCTCAGCCTGACCGACAAGCCATGTGAATTTCAAAGTGAAGAGCCTTTGAGGGCCATGGGTGAGGATGCGAACTGCTTGGCATGAGAGATAGAGCCGCCACTTCCAGCTAGGCCTAGACTGCTAGTGGTACATGGTACCTCAGCCTTGCATGCCTCAGGGGTTAGGACCTGCCTCCACTATTTCATTAAAATGGCCACATTTATATCTTCATGTAGACCACAGCCTACAGATAGCATGCACTACTTTGCAAGAGTTTTGCCCCTTTCCAACTGGCCAGTTATTGCAGTCTGTGCAGCTGACTGCAGCCAGTATCTTTCCTTAGTTTATCAATACCCGATACTACAGCAGACCCTGCAAGGAACATCAGTCTGATCAGTGCATTGTAAACTAACTGGGATAATCTGTTTGCGATTTTGATACTAAATAGTGCAGTGTCCAGTCAATTTTTGGTGCGTCACCAAAGTGCAGGTAGTAAATAAAGATGTTGTTTAAGTTCTATATTTATCGTGTCATATTTGCTGCGCTTCAAAGACAGAAGTCAAATGTTAGGCTATGTCTTCTGCTGAATTACTTTTTAACATGTAGCTTGGTGTTTATGAACTCCTTTTACTTTTCAGTCAGAGACAGAAAAATAAAATGAATTATGTGACAATCCTGCTGGGGTACATGAAGTGTGAAAACTAAGCTAGAGGATGTAATTTTTTACAAACAAACCACAAAATGGAAATACCTGTAAATGAACTGTACTTATCGGGCCTCAAAAAATCATAAAACTGTTACTAGACCTGCAGATCTAATAACTTGAATCACCTACTCAACCTAACTGTAATGTACCTGATTGGTAAATTGGTCTCAAATTGTGTGATAACTTTCAAATATTTTATTTTACAATCACCTTCTTCATTCTCACATATGAGTGCACCTCTAAATATGCAAGTTCAGCATTTCTGCTGTACAAAACAAAACTCTTTTGATTTTATTAAATAGACTAAACATTTGCTCCATGTGTAGTAAGAATATAGCCCACATATAGGGTACAGATGATCACTTGACTTGCCTCTCCGTGTGCTAATAGCTTTGTCATCAGGACAGGGGCAGGAGTGTTTCTCAGTTCATGTTTAAACACTCACTTTTAATAAATATATCACTAAAACATGATGTTGTAGCACACTGTTATTTACAGACAGTAAATTTACAAGAAACCGACAAAAAGCTTCCCACTAACTTGTAACTTTAATGATAAAACTATATAGTGTATTAACAATAATCTGTGAAAGTAGGTTTCAGAAAACATATTTATCATTTGCACATCACAAAGTAAAGTGTTCTGTTTTGTTTATCATCCTATTAAAATATTTTTCATCACACAGAAGTACAGAAAATGGGCTTTCAAAACTACTGAAATATATTTTGAAATGTGTGTACAGTTAGCTTATTAGCTGTTTTAAATTTGTTAGGAAACACCTGCTGTCCTAGAGCCTTTGATTTCACACTTTGTCCAGCAGGTCAGACAGTTCTTTTTTACAAAATCCTGGAACTCTGAAGTCAGAGAAGGAAAAGTAATTGTAAACTGACTTCTGACCTCTGTCTCTGAATACAGAGCACATGTTACAAGATAAAAACAAGATTTAAAGGCATCTTTATTGCTCCTTCACTTTCTGGCTGAACAGAACACCTTTCTTGGTCAACTAAATGGGGAGTAGGTCCAAATATATCTCAAAATTATAAAATTTGACTTGCCATAGAGAAAGGGCGAGTAGATTTTTTGAGGCCTGCATATTCAGCAGTTAGGAAAGCAAAATAATGCACATTGTTGTTGTTTGTAATCCTGTAGTGTGATGGTGTAAGGAAACAGGCCCTTGTGCAGGTTTCCCCCATTATGTGCCCTAGTTGGGCAATTATCTGCTGGTTTTCAACTCTGAGAGTGCACAGAGTCCTGCTAACCAGATCCCAGTGCCAGTGTTCTGGCCCATTATAAAAGTTAGGCCAAATTGGATGTCTCTATTTCGCAAGTACTGACTTACTTATACGTCCCTAATATATGGTACCCAGGGTACCAACGGCAGGTAATGCAGAGTGTCCATCCAGGGCTGCAGCACTGTTTGTGCCACCCAGAGTGTATCAAATGGAAAAACGGTCACCAGCCTGCCACTGCAGACTGGAAGAGCAGTGTGTGCACTGCTAGTTCGACTTTGCCATTACCATTAAGGGCAAAGCCCCCACTTCCCTTAACATTATATATAAGGTTCCCTAAGGATAACATATGGAGCCCTATGGCAGGGAGCTTTATATTATTAAGTAGGATACACATTTTTCATGTCTTAATAGCTACACTTCCAAATTGTCGTTTTGTTGTGGGAAGGTTAGTGGCCCTATTGGCTAACACAGGGTTACCGGCTGGCATCCAAGCCTGGTTAACTTCTGAATAGGACTGCCTAACAAGGTCGAGTAAGGTATCAAATTAACCATGGAAGGTCAGGGTTAAAGTCACTATTAAAGTTAACCAACTTTTAGAAACGTGCCCCTATGCACTCCAGTTAGTCGAGTTCCCTTACAAAGACCCCAACACACTGACCGAATTCACACTCCCTAAGGAGGCGTGTGAATGACTTCCAGACCCAGAAACAAAGGCAGTTGCCAGACAGCGAGATGTTACCCCTTCTCCATGGAATGTCACTCAAGGTGTTCGGCCAAAAGGCAAGCTTCAAAGGTGAAGCCGCCTTTGAAGGACCGCTTGTGACGACATCCCTGAACAGGATGCCTTTTGTGCCTGCAGACAATTAGAAGAAAGAGCCAAGGAAAGGAAACCTGTGCTTAAACCATTTTTCCCACAGACGAGTAGAACACTAGTAGCGCCACATCTATGGTGGACTCAACTGCTCCTGACAACTGAAGAAGAGTTGTGCTATTTTGAAAGCTGCAAGAATGGAACATTCTGGGATAGCTAGATGCTACACATCACAGGAAACTTGTTACTAGGTAGGAGGGGACCCAGTAGCTCATTGGCTAATGAGCGCGTGGTCCCTTCGAGACTCTTTCCTGGGATAAACATGGCACTCTGCCCCTTAGTTCACATTCGAGAACACGAGAGGACCAAAGAAGGACTGCCCTTAACTCGCCCAAAGAAAGGCTGCACCATTGAGAGGACTGCACCTGCTGCACTTTTGGGCTAGTGAGACTAGGACTATTCCTGCAGCTTCTGACAAGGGGAAAAGTTTATTTCCCATCTTCACCCACAGCAGTGACTCCAAGGATCACTCGGCTGATCCCCGGAAACCAGCTCCAGGGCTACGAAGGTTAAAAGAGCCCATACCACAGAACTGAAGGTTGATAGCCACCGCAGACGTTTTGCCACTACCAGTCGCCGGGGACGACAAAAGACAAATCTGAGAGAGCCAAAACTTGCACCCGTGTATGCCAGACCAGGGAGTGCTATCAGAGTCCAGATGCGTCGCACTCAAGTAACACCGGGCCCCACCAAAGACTTTGCATCCAACTGCGGTGCAGTAAGACCAGTAGTGCAGCATCGGCTGTTTGACTCATGCAAAGTAGAGGACTTTGAGGGACCCCCCCCCATCTCTGTGGCCAAAGTTGCTCCATATTACCCTTGGGTCAAGGAGCCACCACAGAGACACCCCCGTTGACCGCACCACAACGGGAGCATCCTTTGATCATCCTTTGCTTGTATCCTCAATTTTTTTTTAATAATTTATTTTTAGGTTTTATTACTTAAAAACACCCAATAGCATACAGTCGTACAGGGCAAGGCATCTGAATTTTTTTTCGACAACGCACCCCCTTCTTAGTAAATACACAGCCGTGAAGCCAACAACCCAGCACGGGGCAGGCGGCACATTGTGCTCAGATCACAAACAATGATACAAATAGGAGGAGTCCTCGTGAATAGTGCTGCGTGAGTCCCAGCTGTGTTTCCGCTACCCTCTGCCTGGCGATATTTCAATACAATCTCGGCCTAGCCTCTTCCGTGTCAACCTCCATCGTCAAGGCTCCTGCTCCCGCCTGCCCTCTCCTTCTGTGTCTGTTCCCCATACGCACCTTCTCTGGGTTTGCACTTTACATGTAGTACCAACCCCTAATCCCTCACTCAGTTCCAGTTATGTCCGTCCGATCATGTTCATCCATTCTGTGTTACATTATGTTGCGTTGCCTCCTCCTCTTGGGGGTTCAGCCCCGCCAAGACTGCTTCCTCATTCCCACTGGATAATTGTGCCAGAAATAGCCACCAGAAATTTTTCGGTCTGCTACGTGGTGGAAGCAGTTCATTGTAGTTTTCCGACTGTGTACAGAAGTACAGTACATCATGTGTCCATCACCTCACCGTGGGTGTCTGCCCCCTCATCCAGCACAAGGCTACCACCCTTTTAGATATTAGCATGCCCCTATCCACCAACGCCCCCCCCTTCTTAGTATATACACAGCCGTAAAGCCAACAACCCAGCACGGGGCAGGCGGCGCATTGTGCTCAGATCACAAACAATGATACAAATAGGAGGAGTCCTCGTGAATAGTGCTGCATGAGTCCCAGCTGTGTTTCCGCTACCCTCTGCCTGGCGATATTTCAATACACCCTCGGCCTAGCCTCTTCCGTGTCAACCTCCATCGTCAAGGCTCCCGCTCCCGCCAGCCCTCTCCTTCTGTGTCTGTTCCCCATACGCACCTTCACTGGGTTTGCACTTTACATGTAGTACCAATCCCGAATCCCTCACTCTCTGATATTAGCATGCCCCTATCCACCAATCTGCGCTTCGCCCTAGGCAGCTTTTTGCAGTATCCCAGGAGGGTACCACGGGATCTGGGTCCATCGATATTTCTACTATTCTACTCAATTTCTGAAGATCTCTACCCAGTATGCACGTATTCCCGGGCATAGCCATACCAAGTGTAAAAGATCTGCTATCCGTGCGCGACATCTTTCGCACGTCGCTTCCTCCCGCAACCCATATCGACATAAACGTTCTGGTGTGTAGTATACCCTATTAATGTATTTAAAATGTGTAAGCCGGTGTTTACCATGTAGCGAGACTCTCCTTATATTTGTACAGCAGTATCGCCACATATCATCATCTATCGCTATTTGCAAGTCCCTCTGCCATGCCAACCTCGCAGCAGTGTACCTGTTCTCCCTGTGGGACATTCCTATTTTATAGATATTGGTAACTACCTTGCGTGGAGATTCCTCCTGGATCACATAGGTAAGTTCGAGAACCTCGGTGGCTTATCCAGGTCATCTCCTAACTGTTCCTGCAGGGCCCTGAGTAGAATTGGAAACGTTGCAGTACTGTGCACGCTTCCGCAGTCTCAGACGCCTGTTCCCAGGTCTTAGCTTTCCCATCCAGAAACAAGTCCCCTGCCGTCAGTACGTTCAGTTGGTGCAATGCCCTTATCACCCCCGTCTCTGCAGGGGGCCAACCAGAGGATCCACTCCAACGGCATATTAGGACAGTACAAAAGTGCTCCCCCCTGCTGCTGCAGCAGGCAGTGCCATGCATGATTGGTAGCAGTTGTCGGATCTAGTATTCCAGTTCGGCGGTCAACCGGCTTGAATATCGTTGCCGTTAAGGGGAGAGGGTCCGCAATAAGATTTTCCATCCAGACAAATGGGATATTCGTGTCACCATGAATCCAGGTGTACATGTGGGCTCCCTGTGCGGCTCTGTAGTACAATTCAAAGTCTGGAGCACCCAGGCCTCCCATACTGTATGGTAGCGCAAGGACCTGCCATTGTACCTGGGCCTATTTGCCCGCCCAGACAAGTTTTGTCATAGTTTGCTTCAATCTCTGAAAGAAGACCCGCGGGAGTACCATTGGGATATTAGTGAACAGAAACAACAGCCTAGGTAACACCACGATCTTCATAATGGAGATACGCCCCATAAATGAGAGTGGGAAGCGGCACCAGGCCTCTACATCGTCCTCCAATTTACTGATGGCGACACCGTAATTCTCTCGGAATACTATCTCAGAATCCGTATGTAACTGGATCCCTAAGTACCTGACAGAGTCTGTAGTCCACTGCAGGGGAAACTCCATCTCGAATTCCTTTGTGGATGGAGTAAGAGGGAAAGCCAAGGACTTCACCCAATTTACTTTCAGGTCAAAGAGCGTGCCAAAATGCACCACCTCTCTAAGTACCACAGACAAGTTGCTCTCTGGGTCGCAAACATATAGCAGCGTATTGTCTGCATAAGTGAAGACTACGATTGTGTAAGTCGGGAAGCCAATGCCTTTGTTTCCATGATATTGCCTGAGTGCGCATGCCATCGGCTCCGCAACTAAGGCGTACAGCAAAGGAGATAGTGGGCAGCCCTGTCTAGTCCCCCTGGAGATGGCAAAGGAGTCCATGACCAAATTGCCCACTCGAATCCTCACCTTGGAGTTGGTGTACAAGGTACCGATCATATGCAGGAACACCTGCCCTAGTCCCATTCTCTTCAGACCTTGCCTCGTGAAGGGGCACTCCACGGAATCTCCATGTCTAAAAATATTGCCACTGCCTTTGTATCCTGCTTTACATGCTGCATTGTTCAAAAATCGGTTCTAATGTTATATGTCAGATTTCTGCTCTGCATGAACCCCGCCTGTTCCAGAGCAACCAAGAGCGCCAGGCAATTAGACAAGATTTTCACATATATTTTGGCATCTACATTTAAGAGGGAAAGTGTGCGAAACGAGCTGCACTCCTCCAGCGTTTTTTTACCGGCTTGGGGATCGCCACCAAAATTGCCTCCCTCATCGACTGTGGCATACTATCCTCTTCGCACATATATCAAACATAGTAGCCAGGTGCAGGAGTAGGAGATCAATAAAGGCTTTATAGAAACCCACCGTGAGGCCATCAGCACCCGGGGCGCTCCTAGTCTTCATAACCGCTAGGGCCTCCACTATCTCGTCCTTCTCAATGGGGAGCATTAGAAATTCCCTTTGTGTGTTTGTAAGAGACAGAATTTCAATGTGCTTCAGGTAGTCTAGGATCTCCCCATCCAAGTCCCCTGTTCTTGTCGTGTCTAAGTCTATGTATTATAGTCAAAACCGGTCAGCTATATCTGCTTCATCAGTTAAGTGCTCTCCTTCCGCCGACCGTATTGTCGTGATTTGCGTCTTCCCCCGCTTCGCACTTAGCACCCTTGCAAGTACTGATCCTGGCCTGTGTCCTTCACCGTACGTACGTGCTGACGCATACTTCTCCATGTGCTTGACCTCCCTGTCTGCCTTCTCATGATATTCACTTAACAGTTCCTTAATCTCTTCATCTAGGTCTTTATTATTGTCTGACACCAGGCGTTCCTCTAATTGCCCCAGTTTTGATTCCAAGTCTCTTAGTCTCTGTCTTATGGCCTTAAGGACCTCCGAGTGTTTAATCATCGCTATGCCCCTAATATAAACCTTAAAAGCCTAACAAATCGTTTGGAAACTATCCACTGTTCCTATATTTGCCTCAAAATATGTTTCAATCACCTCCGCAAGCTCCCCTTTGAAGAGCTGGTCAAGCAGTGAGTAGGGCGGGAAGCGCCATGTAAATGGTGGTATTGTTTTCTTAGGGGCAGCCAGTACCAATAGCAACGGTGAATGGTCTGAGAGTATGCGCGGCAGGACCTGACAGACCTGGATTTGGCCTAACAGTGATGTGGAGGCCAGCCAATAATCTATACGAGTAGGCAAATTGTGAAAGGCCGAATAGTGCGTGTAGCCCCCCTGCCCCAGGTTCTGCGTCCGCCATAAGTCATTGAGGTTCCCACTAACCATCACGCTGTTCAGTGCGAGCGCAGCCACAGCAGGTCTCCGGGCGGGACCTGCTGATCTCTCCAGGTCTGGATCCCTCACCAAGTTAAAATTCCCGCCCCATAAAAACTGTGCATCGTGAAAACTACGTGTAGCAGTGGACAGCGATGTGAAAAACTCTTGGCAGTCATAGTTAGGGTCATACACATTTACTATCACCAGTTCAGTACCCCGCCCCTTACATCGGGATATTACAAAACGTCGCTCCGTGTCTGCCCTCAGCAGTTCTAACGTGTATTCTGACTTGGGGTTCACCCACGTCAGCACGCCTCTTGCGTGCGTGGTGAATCCTGCCATGGTTATATTGCCAATGAGACCTCTGCAGCGCAGCATCGCGCTCTTCAATGGTAGGTGTGTCTCTTGTAGCAGGGCAACATCAATATCATGACTGTGCAGGTAACTCAGAACCCTACGTAACTTCCGGTGGTCATTAAGCCCCCTGACATTCCAAGACAATGCTCTTAGATTGTGAGCCCGACCAGGGCTGTCAGCCGTAGCCTGTCCCGCCATCCGTATAGTCGCTGCACATAGTGTGCCCTGCTGTATTGTGTGTACGTGCGCTGTACTCTGCATGCAAAAACAAAAAACGATCTCCCAAACATTCCATAATCATCTCAATTACCCCTTCCTCCCTCCCACAGTTGACCGCCCCAACATGGTCACGCAGTACCCCAGTTCCCACCCAACCCGCCCTTTTCAACACCCCGCAAACAAACCCCGATAACGAGTTCTGTGGTGCTCAGCACATGTGGGCAGAGGTCACTCCTTGCAAAGAAAGTGTAGCTGTATCACACTTCACTTGGTGCCCCCCTCCTTGCCCTGCTGTATCAAGCCTTATGCATCACTCAGTTCCAAAATGTACATGTGCACCTAGCTTATGCCTCCTTGCTCTTATCATTTACATGCCCCTTCGTCCCATCAGTTTCAATACACTGTCTGTTCTGGGTATTAGCAGTTTCACCCCGTTAGGTATACTACCCAGGCTCGCAGCCCCCCCACTCCACTTCCATTTGTTGCAAGTGTCCTTCTTTATCAGTCCCGCTCCTCCATCGAGCCACCTGCTGCCTCATCCAACAGCTGACTTTCCGGGCTTCTGCGTTGTTCCTTCGACCACCCCTTTAAAACATGCTGTAATGCCTTCTGATACGTGTATATATGGGATCGCCCCTGCCGGTTTACACAGAGTTTGGCAGGATACAGCATAGCATAGTCGATGCATAGGTCACGTAGTTATCTCTTCAATGGAACAAAATGTTTCCGTGCTTCCTGCACTCGCGATGAAAAGTCAGGGTATATTGAAATATCAGATTTCTCAAACTTCAGTGTCTTCTTGTCCCATGCCACTCGTAGTGCCGAGTCTCTGTCTCTATAGTTAAGCAGTTTTGCAATAATAGGTTGCGGTGGGGCACCTGGGCGAGGCTGGTGTCCAAGGAAGCGATGCGCCCGTTCCACTACAAACATTGTCGAGAAAACTCCCTCTCCAAGCAGCGTGACCAGCAGCTTCTCTATGAATAGCTCTATATTTCCAGGAGGGGTAGTCTCTGGCAGGCCCGTGATTCTGAGGTTGCAGCGCCGCGAGTGGGCCTCCAAGTCTTCAGTCTTGTCCTGCAGGGTCTGCATGAGTTTCCCCAGTTTCTTGTGGTCAGTGTCCAGTGTGGTATGCGGTTCTTCCACTTCCGTGATCCTCCTTTCCAACATATCGAGTCTTTCAGCATGTTGATCCAGTCATTCAGCCCTTCTATCCATCCTGTAGGTGAGCGTGTCCATTTTCGTGCCTAACGTCGCTATCCCACTCTGCAAACTTTTTTCCCCATGAATAAGAGTAAGCTCCATATGTCCGTACCATCGTGTTCACTCTCCGTAGCTGGAAGTCTTGTGGACTCGGCATCGCCGGCGTCATGAGATTTAGAGCGTTTCTGTTCGAACAGTAGCTTAGACCGGATCTTGTCTCCTCTTCCCATTTTTCCTTTTGCGGGGGGCAAATGGGGCCGCTCGCGGAATCCCGAACTCTACTTCAATTGCTGACAGGTTGCACCGGTTCAATTGGAGGGCAGGGGCGCCAATCTGCAAGCTTCACCGGCGTACACTACTGTTCAGCGATTTGCACATGCCGGCAGGGTCCAGGAAGGACCGGATCCCCTCTGTCCCCGCTCTTATGTTCCGCTTCTCCCAAGTCCGGTGCTCCCTCCGCCGCTGGCCGGTTCCGCCAGTCCGCCTTCGCTCGCCCCAGGTGTGTCTGCGCCGCCGCCCAGTCGTTCCCCGGGATCTCTCCTTGACCCCACAGGCCTCGGTTAGTTGTATGTAGTGGAGGGGGAAAGTTCCTCCGCACCTCCCCACACTCCCCCGGGCAACCGGATAACTCCCCTTCCCCCGCCTCACTGTAGGGGCAATCAAGGTGGACCTGCGTGGTCTGCGTTGCACTCTACTATCCTAGATCTTGTGCCCATAGCGGGCTGCTGCCCTCGCAACTCGACCTTCCTCCTAGTCATTGGTTATTGGGCTAATTGGTGCTTCCCGGCTGGTAATGGGGCTCCGCTGTTCTTGGCGCTATGTTCGTCATGCCGCCACTGCCACAATCAGGGCCTCTCCTGCCCCCCGCCGCATCCGCTACCAGGGCCTCACTTAAGCGGTGCACCCTGCTCCAGCACACTGGTAGTGCTGGGCTGCCAGGTCTTTCCAGGGGAGCAGCACCTCCAGGTTCCCCGCTCCAACGTGCACACCTCGCACTTATGTAGGCCGCCGTCACCTCAGGCCCGCAGCCAGCAAAGTCTGTTTTTTTCCCTGGGCACTCGGGGGTAGAGGGGTCCGACTGCCGCATGGGCTTCTCACTCCCCAACTTACCGCCACCCCTCGTTGGGGGATTGTCCGCTTCCCTGATCTTTTAATTCGAGGGATCTCGCGGACCGAGACCCTCACCGCACGCTGTGCCCCCGTCACCGTCCCCACTCCAGGGCTCGGCCGTGGTACCGCATCCGTAGGAGAGGATGGCAGAGGGGGGGTCGCCTCTCACCCCCGCCACAGCTCGTCTGTCCCACGCTGCTTTCCGTTCACTCAGGGCTCCGCCATCAGCAATCGATCACCGTTCAGGCGCCAGAGGCGGCGCCGCACGTACTATGAGTCAGCACAGTCCTGCCGCTTACCACAGTCCGCGGCATGCCACCCAGGAAGCCGCGCCTGTCTCCCACCGTGGTATCTCCGGGCTCACACCTCCTATGTAGACCAGGGTTTCTCCCGACTGCAGGGCTACCCCTCCGGCAGATGGGTCAATGTCTTTTGAGGCGAAATGCGAACTGGTGGAGTAAGACACTCCCAAGGTATTCTAGGAACACAGGTTGGAGTTATACCACTCCCAAGGTATAAAGCGGAGCATAGCTCTCAGTAGAAGGATAACACATGAAACAATCACTCTGAGGAGAAATCTCTTGGCACAGCTGTTCGTAAGAGTCACACAGAGCAAAGCCTCTAGTCCTTGTATAACACAGTTCAAAGGCCAAGGTTGCAGGAAGAGTCCAGAGAAAGAACAATCAAGGTGAACTGAAAGGAAGTCACTTTGAGGAAAACTTGAAGACAAATCTATAGTCTTGAAGATGACAAATACTCTGGCCTGCTTACTACTATAAAGGATAGTGGGCACTAAACGGATATCAAGTACTTAGCATAGTTCTTCAACTTGTTCTATGTTTGAAGAAGGTCTCGATGTTTTGACTCAGGAAGCCGCTGGAGTAGCTGAGCACAAGGCGGAGACAAAAGATGCGTCAAGGTAGCTGGAGCCAAGGGTCTCACCGGAGTAACTTTGAACTGCAGCTGAGAAGAGAACTGCCCAGCCTGGTCGATTCATCAGGTGAGTGGGAAGGAAGGGAGCTTGTTCCACAGGGATCATAGGCCAAGCAAGAGGTATTGTGTTTGGGCGTGGTTTACATAACATGCTCAGGGTCCAGTGGTTACAGTGGGATCACGTGGTGCACATGGCAGTCTGGAAGGTTCTCCATGACTCCTGAAGGAAACACGTGTTAGTACACTGACTTTGACCTTACAGGATGATTAGGTGCAAACTTACAGATGGAATCAAATAACAGGAAACTAATGTTGCGTCTTGTCTAAACATGCACAAGAGAAAAACACTCCAAGACAGTAGTAACAGTAGTAGGTTAACCTGTTCAAGGAAAGTTTGCAAGCTCAGGCGTAAGGGAATCGGGGGGTGGGGAGTGGTGGCTTAGGCATGGCATCATGGCGTGCCGCCATAAGGCAACACAGATTTAACACAACACAAAATCAAGGGTAAAAGACAATTGGTATTTTGGAGAATAACACTACATGGAATCAGGGGTGGTGGAATCAATTGTGTAGGGGAAGCTCATTCAAGTTATCATAGCGCACCATAAAGCACCACAGGGGTAGCGCAACATGAGCCTTGTACTCTAGGCCTACTGCATAGAGGGCGCATGAGGGGATTTTGACATGTGTCTACAGGGAGGTTCCCCAGAAAGGAGAACTGCTCTTTAGACACCCTATCAGAGGTCCCTTATGTCTGGTTTCCATCCAAAAATGGACAAAGTCCCATTCTAGGTTGGGACTTGGGAAAAAATCAGCTTTTTCCATCCAAAAAGTGACCATGTCCAATTTTAACTTTTTTTCTCACGAAAGTGACAAAGTTCCATTCTGGGATGGGACTTAAAAAAAATCAGCTTTCTTCATCTAAGAAGTGACAAAGTCCAATTTCAATGGTTTTCTTACTCCACATAGAACTTTTACATTTTGCCACTGCCCACACACATGCCAAAAGTTCTCTTTCAATTACAGAATACTTCTATTCCAGGGCCCTCAATTTGCATGAAGCAAAAGCAGTTAGTGGTCTACCCTGCTATTTGATTTGACTAAGTAGATAATTTTGTGTTTCTTTCTTTAACAATTGCATACTTCTTTCGCGGGCAGCATTCCAGACAAGCAGCATTACAGACAAGGTTGGGTATCCTTTTTAACTAAAAGATGCATTGGTTCTACTTTGTCTGGTTCACATAAACCCAGAAAGGATCTTAGTACGACCTTGGTTGTAGGTCTGGGAGAAAGAAAAATTGCTGAGACCAGGCTGGGTTTCAGGTTGACACCAACTGCACATATGACATGGCCCAAATAAATCACTTCACTTTTTAAAAATGTCAACCTACAGGACTGAATACATGTTAGTACTTCCTTCTAAATTTGTTTGTGACTTTTGTAATCCTTGGAGAAAATTAAAACACCATTTGAAGAACTCTAACTCCGCTCATGCCAATGAATATTTTGTTCATAATCTTTTGGAAAAAGTAAGAAGCTGAATTAAGGGCAAAGGGCATACAGCCAAATCTGAAAGACCTCAAAGATGTTATAAATGATGTGAGATCACATGAGTCTTTGTGTAATAATACCTGGTGATACACAAAAGTGAAAAATAGTGTGGAAAACACCTTGGTGTCCCCTAGAGTTGTCATTAATACGTGAATGTGAGGCAAGGGTTGTGCTTCCACAACTACTTGTTGATTAAGTTATCGCAAGTCTATGCATAACCTGATTTCACCTGGTTTTTCTTTGCAATAACAACCAGGGACAACCATGAAGAAGCGGCAACAGACTCAATTATTTCTTCTTCCAACCATTTGTTTAAAATGGTTTCAACCTGTTTCCTTACTAATAGGCACATTCCACACCTTTTGTTTGACAGGGACAGAATTGCCTTTAAAGTTTTATTTTATTAAACTTGCATTGTCTTTAAGTTTGACCAAGTGTTTGCACCCTTTTAGTCATCCTAATTAGTCCTGAAACAGAAACTCTTGTAAGACCTCCTCATGATGAATCTCGGAGACTGCGAATACATAAAGAGCTTTGCAGGGATTCATTTTCATATGTACTTTTCATTGCTCTGGCCATCCTAAAATGCTTACTCCTTGATTTACTATACATACCTTTGCTTTTGTTGTTCTTCCTTCAAAACTGACAGTTGCTTCAAAGACACCTTCCTAATGGATTTTGTGTCCACCACAGGCTCCTGCCATAGTTTTACTTGGTTGTAATACTTGTTTATCAGGAATTCAGTCCTATACTTTTATTGAAACAATCGTGATGCAGGATCCGGTAACTAAAATCTCCAGTGGATGTTTGGTCACTCCCACAGTGCACCTGTGTTGGTCATGTTGATCAGACTCATTGAGGAGGACTACCATTAAAACTAAGTCCACTAGTTGTTCATCAAAGTGGTTACTTGCATTGACTTCTTCTTGGACTGCAAAGGATTTTTTATGGTGTATACTCAACCAACAAACCTTGGCCTGCTGCCCGCCTCCCAACTGTGAAAACCCCTGAACATTGTATATCCCGTGAGTGGAACACTGGCGCACAACAAAACCTATGAAGGAAAGGGGAAAAATCAAGACAATGGCAAACCATTTACAATATGATGTAAACTATGCTTAATAAACATCATAGACACTACAAGAGGGGAGCCGGGAAACCTGTGCACTTCAAAGGGAATCCTCAAGAAGCTTCTCACACTTCAAAGGATGCCTCTGCTATATATATTGTACCTCATACACCATCTCTTCAGTACACTTCTGGACCTGTGGAGACTCTTTCAGGAAGAAGTACTGCTGTGCTTCTGAAGGGACTGCCACTCTGATGCTACCCTGCTGGACTACTGTCTTGCTGGATTGCTGCCCTCCTGCTTAGTCAGAGGGATTGGACCTACACCTGAACCCAGGACTCGCAGAGTGACTCCAAGGGCTAGACTGCTGGCCTCCTCTTCAGAGCCACAGGAACATAACATACTCCCAACAACCTAAAACAGCACCCAGATCCAGCTGGAGCAAGCCCCTGAACCCCAAGCGGTGCCCTAAGTGGTGCACTCAGGTCCTAGACACTTGGTGTGGCCTGGATTGAAGTTTTTGGGGTCTTCAAGACTGCGAGCAGGCCCGTTGGTGCCAAAAACTTGTCGCTCGCACTGCCCGCCAATGCGAAGTACTGTTAAACTGACACCTCACGCTAAAGCATTGACCATTTTAGGGGAGCACCACCGTGAAGCTTCGGCCTGACCGTTTACAACGACAACAGGATCTTCATGCTACAGTAATGACCGGCTACAAGTCCAGGTCTGCCTGCCCATCGTGCTACATCGATGACCGTTCACAACGATTCCCTCCACCATGAACGTGAATCTTTGCACTGGATTGAGAAGGTAACTATTCATTGGGACGAACCTGGTCCCTGTATCCATCTTGCGCTCCATCACAGGGTCAGCCTGAACTTCTCCTGGTCTTGCACAACCAGATATGGGGGTGGAGGAGCCCCTTGTTGTCCTGCTGCATAGGTTACATTGTAAAAGTATGGTTAAAATCTGCTACCGCAATAACGGTGAGAGAACATATTTAATTGTTTCAATGGAGGGGGTCCCCCAGGGCTGTATATTGGCCCTATTTTTATTTCTCGTTTATACTAATTGCTTAGAAGCCCATTTACTACAAAAGGCTCCAGACTGCTCAAAAATCAGTCAAAATTGTGTTACAACACTACTCTATGCCAATGATGCTGTCCTTCTTGCAAGGACAGATATGAGCCACGACAGATCCTTAGAGGCCTATGTAGACTTCATGTCTACTTTGGACTTAAAAGTGTACCATAAAAAGTCTAACGTTCTGGTATGTAGCCCTAAGTCAACAAATCTTTTTCTGTCCAGGGCAATCAGATCGAGAAAGTTCTGCATTTTTTTATCTAGGGATTCTTTTTACCACCCAGCTATCGTGGTATCCCTTGTTGACCCTCCGGGCACAGCAAACAACTAGATCCATGGAGGGGAGGCACTGTTTCTCTTTGCAGCAAAATTGGGCCTTTAGCCTATTAAAGAAGTGACTACACTTTACAAAGCCAAAGGCCTCTCAATTGCTACCTATAGGGTTGGAGTGTGGGGTTTTAGCAATTGTGGAAAGCTCCAATAAGTGGAAAATAATGTTATTAGAAAGCTTTTGATGGTCGCTAAAAGTGCATCAACGTCTTTTTGCCACTCGGGACTGGGCCTGGAGTACATTGTGGGCTGTATTGTACTTGCCCCTTTGTTATGGCGTGTGAAAATCTGGCATACACCGGAGCTAGATTTCTCAAGATTGTTCCATGGCCAATACTGAGAGGATCCCTTGGTTGGCTTAGTTATCTGAAACATGCATTTAGTGAATTGTGTGTAATAGAGTTTTTTTTAACAATCCCTTTAATGTGCCTCAAGCAAGTCTTTATATTATTCAAGTGTCAGTGAACGTTATGACCAGCAATCGAATTGGCGATGTGCCTTGAGCATGGACAATGCTAGTTTTTCTACCAACCAGATGCAACCTCATTTATATCTTCTTCTTTAGTCTCAACATATATTTTAATTTGCGAGATTTCGTTTGAGCAAGCTGCACTTTCTGGTAGCTTGTCCTAATAAAGGTGGCTGGTGTGACAACCTCCCACCCTGCCCATGTAATAACGTTGCAAAACAATCTACTTTGCTTTGTGCACTGTACAAAAATTTGCGATCCAAATGTTTGCTTCTGATACTGAAGCCTTGTCATCCTTGTTCCTATAGAGAAGGTTTTAGTTTTTTAGAGTCACTCTACTCTTTTGATATCTGTGTTGCTGTTTTAAATTTTATAAGAGGAGCCCTCACAATACGAAAACGATTCGGATAAATGAGTTTATTAATTTGTAGCGTATGCTATAATGCATTTTTTTCTTCTCCTTTCTTGCTCCATGATCAAAAAAGTATGAAAAGGGAATTTTATCAGAAATGTTGCAAATGCACTTTATTTTTCTTGCAGGGTGGGAATGTGATTCTCTTGTATTTATGACAGAATTGGCAAGAAACGTACACTGGAATAGATTTATTTTTAATTGCTATTTTGCTTATTAACTTACTTGCTAGCATTGCTCATTGCTTCCATTGGATTTAGGAACCCTTTAATGAATCTGTGTATTTTACTCAAACGATGTACTTTTAATCCGTAACACATTTTATTGAATGAAATATTTATGAGCTTTCATGATTTGCCTGTCAAATCGAATAAAGTTTATGATTGATTGAGCTCTATGCTCCTATCTCATAATCGCGTGGGTACATTTTCAGAAGTGCAAGAATTTAAGAAACCAACTATTCAATGTAGATTTGCTTGACTGTTATTCAATTTAATATGTAGGCCTAACTACCTTAATTTTCCAACTGATCTACAGCATTTATCAACATTGCTAGAAGAATATTTCTGATCAATTATGTTATGGGAAGTGGTAAAATGCTGATGCAGTGTATATTTGTGTTATATTTCTACAGAATCTATATGACTGGAATTAGCAGGAAGAAGGCAAACAAGGTATTGGGTGTCATATCGAGGTTCAATTTTAATGCCCATGTGTGAAAATTATGAGGTAGTAAAATACGGTGGGCATTATTCATTTCGGTGGGTAGTTTTGACTTCCAGAAACTCTACTCTTTCTATAAGGCATGAATTTAAATAAACAAGACTACCTAAAGAATGTATTTATTTTCGCAGGGTACCCCAATTTAAACAGTCATGGGTACCTTCAGACCGATAAAGGGGCGTACATATGTGTATGATACTTCCTACAGGAGTTTGAACCTTGTGGAGGACCTGAGTGGTTAGGTTCAGAGTTATGCCCCCTCACTACAGAACGATGGATTTAACCCAGATCTCTTGACTGGGGGTGAATGTATGATTTATTCAGCATTCCGTCCATCATTTGTTTGCGTCTCACTATCTGTGGGCGGAAGCAATTTTCTTCAAGATTTAAGGTTTCTGCTTCCCAGTATGAATAACTAGGAGAGCAGTAGGTGACCTCCTCTAAGATCTATAAGTATCTGTTTGCATACTTTAATTAGTTTTGGCCCCAGTATGATAGAAGGGATGTAACAAGCTATCTAGATTAACTACTGTGATATTCAATGAGGGACTACAAGATTTAGCATGAGGAGCACATTTTAGGCCAACTTTCATGCTTTGCGTATTTTTTATTTTATTTTATCAATATACTGTAGCCTGCTCTAGTGAGATATTCTGCTGGGTGTTGCTATCAATAGAACTCTCAAAATCCCTTCTAATAGTCAAAGGGGGAGAGGTCTAGGGCTCCCTCACCTCAGCAGAAATTAGCTGGGAGACAGCACAAGAGGTGGGTGATCAGGCAAAGCTATTAGGCTTATGTTCTTTGCTGTTTTGTATTTTTTATTTTCCTTTTCGAGAGCATTGCAGCCCATTTCCAGGAGACACCCAGGCCACTTACATATATGTCTTCATGATTGGCGTGTCAGCACAAGCTCTGCATTCCTCTCTATAGCATTTGTGACAACATCACAGGCAGCTACCTCTGCCGCCACCGGCAGAGTTTCATCATTAATAGCGAAGACAGAGGAGGCGGTTTCCTCGTGAGCTTCCAGTATCACAGATAGTTTGCAGAGGTGAGGCACTAGAATGATGATACACTATTTGGAGTGGCATTTAAAGAAAAGGAAGAATACATTAATTGGCACCTTAATAATTTAATTGTGTATGCCCGAGTTTTGCGCAGATATTTCATACATATGCAGAAATTGCATGTAGCATGGTGATTTCAGAATCAAGTTTAGGAGAGTGCTAACCTAACACATTATTTATAATTATTGATTTTTGGACTTGGCACTATTACAGGGTTATCCCCAAACCTTCTGCCTTCACCCCTCCTATTTGTTTGAATTTGTTTTTGTTGGTCCAGGGACTCTTTCCACTTTGCTACTGCTAACCAGTGCTAACGTGCTTGTGCTAGCTCTTCAAAACATTGAAAAACTGGCTTAAAACTGATTGGCATATTTAACTTACTTATAAGTTCATAAGTGGTGGCTGGTGACATTTGAAAGTGGTGAAGTTCATAAGTGGTGGCTGGTGACATTTGAAAGAGGTGAGGCGTAAAAGTTCAGAATGTTTGGACTGGTCTACATCAACAATGTAACATGTAAAAATTACATACAACATATCACATACAGTGCCTTTACTCACCAAACATTCTGCATAATGCGCCTTTTCCTTGCCACAGATTTTAGTCTACCATTCCACTGAATTTCCTCTTGTAAAGCTGCTTATTTCCAGTACCTTGGTTACAAAGATGGCGAGTAGTTCTTAGGGCAGAGAAAGCTGACTTAGACATAACATACTACAGATATAGGACATACACGTTGACTTGCAATGAGCATTGAAAATTAAAAACTGTTCTGTAATCTGCATAGTTTAAGATCTTTGCAGCAGGCCTATTAACCTCCTGTGCTACCTCAGCTGAGTCAATACGGCCACTAGACAAAAATCCAGTCCTCTCGAGCAGATAATTAATCACATTTATCTTGACACTTTTATTGTTGCCTGTGGCATGGTTTCTTTTTAGTTGACTACGTTTTGCTTCTGGGGGTTCTCCCATATAGTGTAAGTTATCGTTTTTTGTGGCAGAGACCTTTTGTTGTTTTTGGTGACAACATGACTTTAAATTGTAAGCAAAGTCGTTAAGGAAGCCGCGATACCACTGGGGAGGTACAACATATTATCTTTCATAAATAACAATAATGAAGATTTACGGAAAGAAATGGTACAAACCAAACAGGCCCTAAAAAACAAGTTTTGAACAGTTTTACTGGACTGTGTCACTTACAGATACCCAAGGGGCGCTATCCCTGTACATCCATGGCACCTAGAAACTACCTGCAGTTTGAGTACCTTGAGGAAAGCAGATCTTGCGTGATGATGTCGGAATAGCTTCTTGCAGAAACATTCAAAAGTATGTGCGTTCTACTGTTTTGTGTTAACCTGCTTTTTCATAGGCTGAAAACTGTTAGGTACAAGGAAATCTTTAGTGCTTGTAAAATGCACTGCTACAAAACCGTCACCATAACGACCCGCCCCCTCCCCCCGCCCACCACCACAACCCTTCCAGCCCCAATGGAATTGCCTGATACATACCTGTATAGGTCTAACACAGTGAGCATTGTGATTCCAGGCCTGGCACAAATAAAAAAGGTCACAGAGAGACTGTAATTGACAATGACAACCAGTGCTTTAAATGGGCCGGTACCCACCGGTACTGAGTACCGGCACTTCCGATTTTTTTTTTTGCCCACAGTACCAGCACTTCTCTACAGACAGGTGACAGTACCGGTACCGTGATGTTGTCATTTGCTGCAAGCAGCATGCTTGTCGTTATTATGGGAGTCAGCGGCTCGAGTATACGTGTGTCACAATAAGAAGTGTAAGCTGTGTATTTCCATTTCCTGCCAATGCCCACAGTCTGTGTGTGAGGCAGGCTTACACCGACGAAATTGAGTTAAGTGTGGTTAACGCCTCATGCAGTATTTTTTGCGAAAGCCCTTTGTATTCTACAGACGCTTCTTTTAAACCGTGAGTTGGCGTCAGCGAGTGATGGTGCGCTTGTGTATTCCGCTTAGTGCTCTATTGTTTACGGGGATAACATTTCCCTCCTGGGGTCAAAGTCTGCAAAATGGCAGCACTTGTTTCTAGAGCTAGTACAAAATAAGCTGAACATTGCAGAGTTATTCTGTCTTCTGTTTTATCTTGGCAGTTGGCACAGTCTCCCAGGTGCTGGTAATGGTAAATCATTTTTTTGTTCATTGACCAGTCACACCAATGCCCACAGTATATCTAAACGGCAGTTTATTGCTTTTTTCTCTTTCTCCGCCCAACAAAAAATGGATAAAGAAGGGATTGCATTGCAATGTAGCCGAGATATTGTTCTTTGTAATTTGTTTTGGAAGTTTCAACTCATTTGAAAATACATGGCTATGCATTTATGTTCACCAAAATGTTTAAAGTCATTATATTGCCGAGCACGTAAGATGCCATGAAATCTTTTCCATCTATTTTTTGTTGTGTGGGCTTAGTGGAGTTATCACATTAAATAAATAAATAAATCCACGGCAGGCGCAGGTTAGGTTTCACAACTAACAATAGGAGGAGTATCACCATAGAGAATCGTGGATTCATAATGGGATGTGTTTTGGAAAAAGGAAAGAATTCTTCCTTTTGTAAAAAAACCCTCACTCACCAACCTAGTGGTGACATGCTTCATCATCAGGGTCCACCCTGATGACCGAGTGCCATCAGGGTGTGCTACAACACCTGGACTACAGTGGAGCTGGATTGTGAATGTTAAGTGCAAAAAAAGGTGTGTTAAAATTGTCCTGGTTTAACTTAATAAAAAAAAAATGTATTTGTAAGTAACTGGACAATGTTAAAAAGAAGTGTGGAGATACTTTGAGGGTAATTATGACCAAGAGTATCTCTGGAGGTGGTCTGGTCTACATGTTTCAACCTATGTGTGAAAGTTACCAGGTTTTCGTCAAGACCAATGGGAAAGAAAATGGACGGTCTACACCCCCTAGAAGGTGTACCCAGTCCTAGATTCTTGTGACCAGATAAGCAAAAAAGTCTGCTATCGGTGTAAGCTCCTGCCAAAATCGGCGGGCTTGTAATAAAAAAGACTCCTACTAGGTGTCTTTTGGCTTTGGAGGGCAGGGGATGGGTGTTCCTCAGCTAAAACATATTAGTTCTGCTGTGCAAGCGACGGCTGTTTACCTATCTGCCATGTCCGCTAGCCCCGCTTTATGAGGTTAGGTTTCTCCTGCAGGGCAGATTTCGCTCTGCTTCGGAGGAGCATCATGTGCAATCGGTTAAGCTGTTTTATTGCCATAAACACATTCCTCGTGTGTTTTGACGTGCTGCAACTGGTACAGAAGTCATTAGGTACGATCATATAGTGCTCTTTGCCCGCCCCTAGCCCCGCCCACTTGCCACGCCTCTATTCTAATGAGTACCTGCACTTATTTTTTCCCATTTAAAGCACTGATGACAACTTTATTTAAAACTCTAAATAATAAAAGGCCCTGTGCCTGCGCACACCTCCGTTCTGCGCTGCCCTGTCCAATTACTTTTAATGAACAGCCTGTTGCTCTCATCCTGAGTTCAAAACAAGTGCAGCATTGTTTTTAAATCATAATAATGTTGTTTTCCATTCAAGAAGAGCGCATGCCGAGCTAAGCTATTCGTTAAAAGGGATTCTATGTTAGGTAATGAATATGATAAGGTGACCTGGAGGTAATGCAAATGTAATGAGAATATTTTGAAGGCAAGAATTGGTAGGGGTGACGGAGACTGTAATAAGACATGTTGTACGAGTGTGACATTGTGTGGGCATTTAGGTGGAAAAAGAGGATTTCAAATGCACAGAGGAATCGAAGGCAGCAGGAGTACTATGTGAAAAAATACGTGTAAAAATAGGGATTCATTCAGGATGCAAAATATGCAATCGCGGCTGCAAAGTGCACGGACACGGGGCACAATCAGCGATTCCAAATGTGCAATTATTGATGCACACAGAATGTAGAAAATACGCGGAGGGATCCACAAATAACGATGTGCACTGATGCCCTACTAGGGAATACGCACTGTGCAGGAATGGGATTGCACAGAGGGATCCTTACGCAGTATGCACAGTGCACTTATAGAAGCAGACACATGCTTGTCATCATAGGGGTGCACAGTGCAGACGGGTGTAGAGATTCACACCCAATGATACGCACACAGTGATGCACATAGACTTCCACGTGTCGAACTGCACAGAGCAAGCATGCGAACGCATACACACAGACACCTACTGTCCAGTCGCAGCTCGCAGGGTTGGGTCGCGCGGGGGTGGTGGCCGGGGAATTAAATATAAAACAGAAAACTTACCTCACAGCCGGTCCGCGCCACCTCTGCTCTCCTTGGCGCCTTCACGAACGGCACTGGAGTGGACTGGTAACCCCTCTCCAATCCTGGCGCTGCCAGCAGCGCTACGATTGGCTAAACTGATAAAGTTTACTTAAGTTCAAAGACGCCGAGGGATCGGCGGGCTACGCCCCAAAGCCCCAATGGACGCACAGCGCCTCAAAGTTCCTAGTAAAGTGGTATACCATATACCCAGGGCATGTGAATTAAATGCTACTACTGGGCCTACAGCACTTATTGTGCCACATAATTATTTAGAAAACATGTCCCAGGTCTGCTGTTGCTGCCTGTACGCAGTTTTAAACTGCCAATTCGGCTTAGTGATATATAACCCCCTGCGAAGCCTATAACTCCCTTTTTATTACATATATTTTACCCCTAGGTTAGGTCTTAGACAGCCCATAGTTTTAAGTTTTACATTTCCTATAGTGAAAAACTCACAAATTTGTCTTTCACAACTGTGAGGCCCACCTCTCCCATAGGATAACATTGGGCTATGTTTAATAAGTGCTACATTTTGTTTGGGAACAAGCAGGAAAGTCATGTTTGGTAGCTGAGGAATTGTAATTTAAAATTCTCTTTAATCGTAATGTCAGATTCTAAGTCACAAATGTGAAAATGCCCCTTTTATAAAGCTGCAGCCTGTTCCTGAATCACATGACTAGGTGTGAGTGGTAGTTGGCCTATGTATAATCCTCCCAGGCAGCCACACTATAGAGGGGTTTAGGTGTGCCTGGATGGCCATGGGCACAGGCCCACCTACACATCAAGAGGATAAGGCCTGCTCTCACACAAAGAACTTCATACAAGTCTATTGTGCCTGTAGCCAGGGCAAGGAGGCATGAAATTCCAAGCAACTTGAAAGGGGAGCTTCTAGAAACTTCATCCACCTCAAAGAAGGTACCTGGCATTAAAGGGACTCTCAGACCCACTCTTCAGTTCACTCTTGGACATGCGGAAGGACTCTCAGAGGACTGCCTGCTACTGTTGCTTGCTGTGTACTTCAGAGGGTCTGATTCGCTGAACCAAATAGGACTGCTCTGCTGCCTGAAGCCTGCTCCGGGACCCAGAGGTTTGCCCTGCTGCTTGAGCTCTGTTCTTCTCCATGAACCCAGGACTTGCAGAAGTCACTCCAGGGTCTAGTTTGCTGGCCTCCTAATCAGAGCCTAAGGGACATAAAAGGCTCCAATTATCTTGTACCCGCACCTGGACCCTGCCTAAGTGAGTAGTGACTCTCCAAGTGGTGCCTCTCAAACCTGGACCCTTGAAAGTGGTGCTAAAGGTGCCCAGATAGCCAAAAATCCAAAACTTAGGACTTAGAAACTGTTTGGCCAAAAAGGGCTCTCTGAATCAAAAGGAGACCAGAACGTACCTGCTTATCAATACGCCCAAGGTGCATCAATGGTCGGCCTCACTTTGCAGCAGCATCAGATACGTTCCTTTCCGCAGTAGCAAATCCTTTTCAGCGGCTCCTGGCAGGAGTATCTGGCCTCTTGGAGCCTTAATTGGCTACCGCCTGCAGCGTCGTCCTACTGGACATTTTCAACTCCGAAAAAACTAGACTAAGTCTGAACGTAAGAATCTTCACTGGGACTTCGTCCAACTGCTCCTTGATAGCAAGGCCTCCTCTTCGGACAGTACCAGCTATCTTGCCCCACTGAACTTCACCTTCCCAGACATTATTCTTCAGAATTTCTCCTAGGTCTGAAGGAAAACCAAGACTGGGCCTAATCCCCTCTTTGTGTTCCATCACAGTCTGCCACAAGTTTTGACTTTGCCCTGGTCTCACAAAACCAGATGTCCACTGTTGGTGCTTTCATCTTTTTGGTGCTAGTTTTCACTATATACATTAAAAATTCATAACTCCGATTCCAATGATTCGATTTGTGTCCTTTTGGTGTCAAATTATTTATTAAAATTGACTGTATGTTTTTTAATTGGTGTGGTAGTTTTATTGTGTTGTGTTTTCACTTTATTACTGTTTGTTAAGCCTGACTGCCCTTGTGCCAAGCTACAAGAGTGTTAGGCACTAGTTTAAAATTCTTAAAATCAGGTAATACTTTTCCGGTTAAGACGCTCTTAAAGTCTAAAAATTCTTGAACTAAGTTTTTTTTTTTTTTTTTAAGAAAAAACATTATTAATGAGATGACTGTGGTCTTTAGAGATGCTCAGACGGTTAAACATTGCTGTCCTTTAAAGTGATATTACAAACCGGAAAAGGGTGTTGCTTGTCAGGGAAAAGAGCAGCTAGACAGTGGTCGTTAGCTGTTGATCCTTCTCCGCCGTCCTTAGTTTTATTCTGGCCACGTCCAGGAAATGGACCAGACAGCAGGCCATCCGGATGTCCTCTCCCTCAAAACAGTCCTTCACTGCCTGTCACTTGTTCTTATCTGAAATCTTTTCAGGGCAGGCTTTAGCATGGATCCTCTTTCCATGTCTAAACCTTTTCATGTACACAGAATGTGTAGAATGTCTTCTTTTACCTCAGCGCACAGTCTGCACGATGTTATAGATCGTGGCTTTTTCCAAGGGGGTAAATGCAACAGTGTTGGTAGAATGCCCATCCTCAGGTGCACAAATGTTTCCATTTTGGCCCTAGGAAACCCAGTGCCCAGATAGGGTTGTGGGGAGCCACTGTTATAGCTCTGAATGACGAACTATCCATGTGCCCTTTCTAAAAGAGAGGCATTATCCTCAAGAACGGACAATATTTTTACTGTTTTGTTAACAAGCTCCTTAAAGGTTTTGTGGGCCCCAATTGTGCCGAATGAGCTTCTAAGGTGAGACTGTCACTGGAATCTTTTAGGTAACTCAAAGATGCACTTTTTCCAGTTAAGTTAATTCCATAAAAATTCGTTTAATGACCCTGGCTCTGCTCCTTTTATTTTGTGCCAGCATTTCAAGTATGCCCCCATGCGTGCTATCTGTTGTTTCGGTAGGCCAAACTCTAGTCTGATTTGGGCTGGTGATGTATACCGTGGGAGGTTAAAATTGCTTCTCAATGCCTTTGTTACCGTCCTGTCCAGGGTGTCGGCATCTCTCCCTCTAAAGCACTCACTTCTATGAGAGACGGTTGGGAGGAGTTTTGCTCAGATTACCTGTAGGGGAAACAACCTTTACAACACAACTTTTACAACGCACTACTATTACTACGAAACTTTTACAACGCAACATCCATTACAACGCATGCCATTACAACGCAACCATTACAACGCATGACACTTCAACGCATAACACTACAACACATGTCATTACATCGCAGTCATTACAACACATACCATTACAACGCATAGCGTTACAACACATAGTACCCTTACACTATCCAACACTTACCCTACTATTGCACCCCCTGGAGTTAGAATAGTAATTTTTAGCCCTACAATATCCAACACTTACCCTACTGTTGCACCCCCCTGGAGTTAGAATAGTAATTTTTACCCCTACACTATCCAAAACTTACCTTACATGCAATGTAATGTTATGCGTTGTAATGGTATGCGTTGTAAAGGTAGTATGCGATGTAATGGAATGCGTTGTGAAGGTAGTTTTTAAAAATGTGTTGTAATGGCATGCATTGTAATGGAATGCGTTGTAATGGATGTTGCGTTGTAAAAAATGCGTTGTAAAGGTATGCATTGTAAAAATATGTGTTGTAACGTCATACATCCTTCCTGTAGTAAGGGGGTGAAACTCGGGCCGCTTATTTTTTGTTTAATATTTTTTAATGTGACTGCTATCAGAGTTCCTTTGCCTTTTTTTGTTCAAATCTGTTTTTATTGTGAACACAGCGGTAAGCCTACAACCCCTTTTCCGGAGCCGGCCGCGCATAAAAGAGCCAGGAAGGAGAACTAGACAGGGGAGATGGAGTCGTTAAACACAGCGCCCTGCCTACAACCCCCGGGGGGGGGGGGGCGGCCGCGTGGCTTAGAGGAGAGCATGGCAGGAGGTGGACATAATGCTGGCAATCCGCCGTTGTATGGGGTAGGCACGTATTTGAGGAACAGCAATGGTGTCACATTTTCAACAGGCCCAACAGGGACCTAACTGCCCCAAAGAGGGGTGGAAGCCAGAGAGGCAAGTAGGAAGGAAGGAAAGTCAGGAAAGGAGTTAGCAGTGAGAAGACGAAGAGGAGGTAAAGGGGCGCATCCGTGGCCGCATACAGGGAGTGCAAAGCACAAAGCGGCGCTGGGGTTAGCGGTCAAAAGTCTAGCCTGCTGGGGTCGGCAGGAATGAGGGCATCCTCGAATAACTGCAGAGCTCGGAGTCTGGGAGGCATGTGGCGGGCATAGCTAACCGAGCACAAGAGGCGCACTAGGGGTTCCCACACAGCCTTGAAGCGCACCCCCCTGAATTGTATCCGCGCTGTGAGTAGTTCCATAGTTAGAACCTGCCAGAGGCGCACGAACCAGGATGTTATCGGCGGCGCCTCTGTTCGCTTCCAGTATAGGGCAATGAGCTGTTTGGCAGCACCTAACATGTGAAGAGTGAGGATCCAGTCGCTGCGCGTGAGGGCCCTAAGGGTGGGGGGTCGGATGCCCAGTAGGAGTGTGCAAATCTCTTCAGGGAGGGGGAAACCCAACACCTTCTTGATGTGACTGAGGACCTCTTTCCAAAAGACAGCTAGGGCAGGGCAGGACCACCAGATGTGTACAAAGTCGCCAGTCGCAGTGCCACACCTCCAGCACAGCGGCGAGGAGGCGGGGAACATTTTGCTGAGTCATAGGGGGGTGTAGTACCATTGCGTCAGCATTTTGTATGCGTTTTCCCTTTGCGGGATGCTGCGGTAGGTTTTGGGGATGTCGTTCCAAAGTCGAGTCCATTGAGAGGGCGTGATGTCAGCACCCGTCGCCGATTGCCACTGCTTCTGATAGGGGTGTGCAGGTGGGGCGGTGGGGTGTTGCAAGATGTTGTATATCTGGGAGATGAGTCGCTTCAGCCCCCCGAGGGATCGTGCCAGTTCCTCAAAGGGAGTATATGGCCTAGTAGCAGCTTGGTACATGTCCTCCCCGGATGTCCAGTGGCGCAGCTGCGTGTATTGCAAGTGGGCGGTGGGGGGGAGCCTAAATTCCTCCCTGCAGTCTAGCCATGTTTTAGGCGAGCCGCCAAGAAAAAGGTCTCCCGCAACTCTGCAGTCGCCTTGCGTCCAGCTCTCGAAAGCTCGGGTCTGGGCGGCCGGTGGGAAGTGTGGGTTGCCCGCAATGGGGGTATGCGGGGAGGGGAATGTAGTGAGACCCTTGACCACTGCCACCCTGTCCCATACCTCAAGAACCGTCCTCGTGGGGACCGCAAGATATGCACTTCTGGAGCGCGCCACTCGCGGCAGCCAAGGCAGGTCCCATATGGTGCGCCCCGTGACCGATCGGTCCATGTGGAACCAGTGCTTGTCGCTTTCGCGTGCACCCCATTCGATCACGTACCGGAGGTGTGACGCCCAATAGTAGTGGAGGAGATTCGGGCAGGCAAGACCGCCCCTGTCTCTTGGTTCCATCAGGACTTTCTGCGAGAACCGGGGTTTTTTGCCCCCCCATATGAAGGACGTGAGGTCGCGTTGAAGGCTTCTGATGCAGTGGATCGGAATCGGGGTGGGAAGGCACTGGAAAATATACAGAATGCGGGGAAGGACGGACATCTTGACAGCGTTGAGCCGCCCTAGCCAGGAGACCATCAAGGGTTTCCATTTCCGCAGGTCAGCCAGGACTTCCTTGCGGCAAGAGGCCCAATTCCTCGAGGACCACGAGTCAAGGTGGGGCGCGAGATCCAGGCCCAGGTATTGAATGTGGCTGTTCGCCCAGCGATAGGGCGTGACCCCCTGCAGGAAAGAGATCTCCTCTTCGGGGACAGTCAGATTGAGCGCCCAAGACTTGGCATGGTTGATTTTAAGACCGGACGCTCGTTCAAACAGGGAGAGGGCTTCGTGTACCGCTGGGAAGGAGATCCGAGGGTTCGTAAGAGTAAGGATCAGGTCGTCGGCGAAGAGTGCCACCTTATTCATGCGCCCTCCATGGGGGACCCCATGAATATCGGGGGTACGCCTAATCAGCTCCGCCAGTGGTTCCACAGCGAGGGCGAACAAGAGCGGCGACAGCGGGCACCCCTGTCTCGTACCCCTGTGGACCGAGAGCGGTGACGTCAACTGTCCATTGACCCGGATCCGGGCATGTGGTCCTAGGTAGGGGGCCATACACCTGGAAATCATAATAGGGCCAAGGCCTAGTCTCTGGAGGACCGCCCGGAGGAAGGTCCAATCGATCCGGTCGAAGGCTTTTTCTGCGTCCAGCGAGAGGAGACAGGCCGGTATTTTCCAATGGTGCACTTTTCCCACCAAGTGCGCCAGCCTGCGGACATTGTCAGCTCCCTGGCGGTCTCGGATAAATCCCACCTGGTCCGGGTTCACCAGGCCCGGCATGTGAGGGTCAAGACGTTTGGCCAAAACCTTGGTATAGATCTTAAGGTCAGTGTTAAGGAGGGCGATGGGGCGGTAGGAGGCGCACAGGTCCGGGTCTTTCCCAGGTTTGGGGATCAGGGCTATTTCCGCCAGACCCATGTCAGGTGAGGGGCCGACGGTGTCGGAAAAGGAGCTGTACAGTCGCAGCAGATGCGGGCGGAGTTGGGTCATGAACAGCCGATAGAAGGCCAATGGTAGGCCGTCCGGCCCCGGGGTTTTCCCCACGGGGAGATCCTTAACAGCCTCCGTTATTTCCTCCTCCTGCAAGGGGCTCTCCAGCGAGGCCGCACATGTCGGGGACAGGGTAGGCCCCCCGTAGTCTGCGAGGACGGTTTCACGGGCCTCCGGGGAGGTGGGCTCCTCGGCATATAGGGAGGAGTAGTAAGCAACAAAGGCGGCCTGCTTGGCCTTCTCGGAGGTGGCGCAAGTGCCATCCTGTTGCTTGACGTTAGCGATGTGGGCTCTAGCGGTGCGTGCCCGCAGTCTGCCGGCCAGTAGTCGGCCAACCTTGTCCCCACCCTCGTAGTACCGTTGCTTGAGCGCTAGCAGGGAGTGCTCCGCTTTGTTGGTGCGTAGGGTGCGGAGTTGCCCCCGCAGGTTAGCTAGAGCCCTCTTCGACGCCCGTGAGGGGGAAGTCCGGTCCCGGGCCTCCGCAAGCTTGATATCGCTAGCCAGGTCGGCTTCCATCTTGGACTCAGCCCTCCTCCGTGCCGCCGCCAGGGAGGTGATGTGTCCCCGAATGGTGGCCTTGAAAGCGTCCCAGACCGTCTGAAACGGCAGGTCGGGGGTGTCGTTAACGGCGAAATACGAGTCTATGGCGTCACTGATGCTGGCGACGTCGTCCGGGTCCCGAAGGATCCTCGGGGGGAGCGTCCAACGGCGTTCACGAACGGCTTGCGACAGGGGGTCCTGCAGTAGGAGCTCCACGTGGGCGTGGTCCGACAGGGAGATGTCGGAGATAGCAGAAGCTAAGGAGTCTCGGGCCACCTCGAGGGAGGTGAAGAGATAGTCGATTCGGGAGTATGTCCTATGAGAGTGCGAGTAGAAGGAGTAGTCCCGGGTCCCCGGGTTGTGGTAGCGCCACGTATCCACAAGTCCCAGGTCCCTAAGCTGTGTTTTAAGAGTGGAAGACATTGCTCCCGCTCCATTAAAGGAGGCTCCCGCCCGATCTAGCTCGGGGTCCCAGACAAGATTGAAGTCGCCGCCCAGGATCACATTACTATCACCCGAAGGGAACTGCTCCCGCAGGAGTGTCTGGAGGTATTTGTCCTGCGACTGGTTGGGGGCATACACACATCCAAGCGTGAACTGCGCACGGCCCAGCTGCACCGTGGCTCGGAGGAATCGCCCGTCAGCACTTTTGAAGGGTTTCACGGATCCCCGCCTAATACCTGCCCTGCATAGGATTGCCACCCCCGCTGTCTTGGTGTCAGAGGATGCCCAGAACTGTGTAGGGTATCTAGGGTGGGCCATGCGTTTGGTGTCCCCCCTGAGAAGATGCGTCTCCTGAAGGAGGATAATGTCGGGGGCGTGATGTAGGAGGTAGCGCCATACCTGTTGTCGCTTGTTGGGGGAGTTGAGCCCTTTGACGTTAAGAGATAGGACTTTCAAGGGCGTAGGGATGTTCGCCGTCATAGCACTAAGGGAGAGTGAAGTCGCGCATAACCCAGTGTAGCAGACCCTCCCATGGACAATACAGCGGCAGCCGCTTCTCGCTCCCAGCGTGGTAGCCCCCGCAGGACCCACCCCTCCACCCCACCGCAGGCGCGAAGAGGAAAGTATAAAGGTGAAGTAGGAAAAGGAAGGCCAGAAAAAAGAAGAAGGGCACAAAAAGGAGATCGAACCAAAACAGGCCAACAGGGCCAGCATACAATGTCCCAGGTATCGAACATCCTCTACCCGAGGGTTTGGATGAATCCAGGAATGTCACTTCCTATAGGACAAGGGGAGGAAGTGGAGATCTGGGCAGGTAGAGTGGAAGTAAGTTGTCTCAGAGCCCGTCCACCCCGCTGCTCAGAAGTAGTCCGGGGGTGTGTCAGGGTGTAGGGCCATTCGGTCCATGTAGGCGCCAGTGGGGCGCAGGGGTTCCGCGGTGGAGTCCATGATTTGAGGGAGGCAAAGGGTGTCGCCCTCACCACGAACATCGGGGACAGGCCACCATGGGGCAGGGAGACACGCTGAAGTGTCTAGAAGGCAAGCGTGTGTGCGGGGCAGCTGGAGTCGCAGCGGCATCATTCAGTGGGCATCTGGAGTCAAGGGGCGATCCCCACCCTCAGATCCTGAAGCAGGAGGCTGGGAGGCCCGCTCCTCGCGGCCGTCTTCAAGGGAGCGGATGTGGGCAATGATGTCCTGCTTAGTTTGCGATGTAGAGAGTGCGTCCACCGGGGGGGAACGCCGTCGTCTGCGCACAGTGGACCATTCAGAGCGTGGAGGAGCCTTCTCCGAGGGGGAAGGACGCGTCGGGCTATGATCTGGTGATTCCGGCATGTTCAGCAGTTGCGCCGCCTCTCGGTAGGATCTGAGGGATCTGCGCTTGCCTTCCCACTTGAAGATGAGTGCAAAGGGGTGCCCCCACTGGTAAGAGATGTTGAGGGTCCGGAGCCTCTCTGTGATCGGGCGGAAGACTCGCCGCCTGTGGAGTGTGGTGGGGGCCAGGTCCTGGTAGATCTGAATCTTGTGGCCCTCATATCGCAGGTCCGGGTTATCCCTAGCCGCCTTCAAGATGGCCTCCTTCTCGGTGAAGTAGTGGAGCCTGGTGACGATGTCGGGCAGGAGACCCGCTTTTCCCCCCGCTCCGAAGACCCGGTGTGCGCGATCCAGGCGCGGTGGGTGGGCGTCCTCCTCGCCCCACACCTCCTGCAAGAGTAGAGCCACATAGGCCATGATATTAGTCCCCTCTTCACCGAGTGGCACACCCCGTATGCGGAGGTTGTTGCGGCGGCCCCTATTTTCCAAATCTTCCTGTTTGATCTGGAGTTGGATATGTTGTTCCTCGAGAGTCGCCACTCGCCGCCAAATCTGTTCTAGATCCTCCGTGCGGGAATCGACCGTTCTTTCCAAACCATCGACGCGATCGCCAAGGTCGGTGACTTCCTTGCGCATTTCTTTGACGCAGGTGTGGACCTCTGTCCTAAGGGACCCAATTTCAGTCTTTAGTTCGGCCATAAAGGAGGTCATGAAGGCCTGCGTCACCGGTGGGGAGTCAGGCGGCGGAGGGGGCTTCCCCCCTGACGGTGCCAATGATCCACCGGAGGGTGATGACGAGCCCGCCTTGCCCCACATAGAGGCCACCGACGCCCCTCTGGTCGTCGCGGGTGTGGGGTCTGGCTTATTCCCTTTGCCGCGGGTCATGGTCCACGGGGGCCGCAATCAAATAGGGGAGATCCAGGCCGTGGAGGGGCCTCCGGAGCTAGGGTGGGTAGCACACCCGAAAAGATGGGGCAGCGCAGAGGCAGGAGAGGCAGCGGAGATGTGAGGGCTATAGAAGGGTCACAGCGGGCCGGGCCGGCGCGGCAAGGATCAGTGCCCCAGCGCCGCCCAGGTCAGGGCCTCCTCCCAGCGTCGTGTCCAGCCGGCCGCACCGCAACCGGCAGCGGGGTCGTCCAGTCCGGGGCCCCCCCGGCGCAGGTGAGTCGGGCCTTGATAGCAAGGTGGCCAGGGGTCAGCGGCCGCAAGGTTGGGGCCCACCAGGGCTCAAGGGTCGCTAATGTATCACGGGCAGTGGTGCGCCAGCCGCAGTCCACGTGCCCAGGGCGGCTGGGGGCGCACAGGCTGGGTCTGTTGGTGCGAGGGGGTCGACCCACCGGCAGAGGTGGGGAGTGGCGGGTAGAGCAGGCGTCGGGTCCCCTCAGGGGATGGCAGGCATGGGGGGCAGCGCGTGCAGCTCACCGTCAGGGCCCAGGATGGGCGAAGGAGTCCCGACCAGGATTCGGGAACCGCCGGCACTTCAGCCGATCCGGGCCTAGTTTTCCCGCCGGGACCGGGGGCTCAGGTAGGAGCGGCGTCCGGGCCGCCGCCGCGCCTCACGCTGGGGCAGCCCGACAGTCCGGCTTCAGCAGCTCCGGCGCGATCCCGCCGGCGATAGGCTAAGTCCGCTGACCCCACACGGCTACAGGCAAGGTCAGGATTCAGGGGCCGCCGGCCGTTCCACAGGCCTGGGCCAGGCTGGGTCCGTCGGTGGAGGCTGACCCACCGGCAGGGGCGGGGAACGGCGGGAAGTGCAAGCGACGGGTCCCCCCCGGGTGACGGCAGGCAGGGGGGGGCAGCGCATGCAGCTCACCGTCTAGGCCCAGGACGGGCGGTGGAGTCCCGACCAGGACTCGGGAATCGCCGGCACTGCAGTCGATCCGGGCCCAGTTTTCCCGCCGGGACCGGGGGCTCAGGCAGGAGCGGCGTCCGGGCCGCCGCCGCGCCTTTCGTTGGGGCAGCCCGACAATCCGGCTCCAACAGTTCCGGCGCGGTCCCGCCGGCGATAGGCTGAGTCCGCTGCCCCCACACAGCTACAGGCGAGGTCGGGAGCGTTCCGGTGTCCTCTCCGGGCCGCAGTGTCGGACCCTTCCCCAGGGGCTCGACCTGGCACCACCGCAGCAGCCCCGAGGCAAGATGGCGGTCAGCGACCGTTAGTGCAGGTCCCGCCGGTTGGCGGTGTGGCCGCAGGGGCTTCCTCAGTCGCGTCTCTCCGTGCCTACGGGTGGTACCAGCAAGGGCCTCGATGGGTGGGGGCCCTCCGGGGTGATCGCCCCCCAAGGACTACGCTAAAGCAGGCAGATTAAGCAGCGGGGCGGCGGAGCTCAAGTGAGACACGTCTGCTCACATCGCCGCCGTAGCCACGCCCCCCGTTCCTTTGCCTTTTATAGATGCTTTTGTTGTCTAAAATTACACCCAAGTATTTAAATTCATCTACGATATCGAGTTGCATTCCTTCCAGCTCCCACTGGAAGTAGTGTGATTTATTTTTTGGGTTAATGACAATCACCTTAATTTTGCCCAAGCTTATGCATAGCCCATTTTTTTTGGGGGGGGGAAACCTTTATTGTAGCATTCAATAAAAATACAAGTATGGGCCTACAACCGCGGGGGGCGGCCACTAAGAAAATTAAAATCTACAATATCACCGTACAACACGGCTCATCAGCCGACAGTCCCGAGGTCCGGCAGCGAGTCAGGATAAGGATTGTATTTAGAATGCACAGATGGGTTCCAGGATGAGACAGAGGTTTCATTTTATATTTTATACGAGAGTATCAGGTGCTATACAATCAAACAGAATGTGGGGGACAGGGCAAAAAACAGGATTTGCATGAAGTAACCACTATAATGGAAAATTGGCGCCAGAGCCTTGAGATCTGTACGAAAGAAAAGAAAATATACACTCCATATTGCTCCGGCACTCAGAGCCCGCCCACCCAGGAGTCAGGATATCATAAGAGCATACAAACGAAATACGAGCACATAATAAGAGTCCAGTTGATTCATAGCTATACTGATCCTTAAAAAGAGAAAGGAAGAAATAAAGAAAGGCCATAGAAAATAAAAAAGGCAAAATAAAAAACCCCCCTCCAACCACTCACCCTACACCCCTGCAAATGGCTATAGCCTGACCCCACTAGCAGCGTGCCTGTCGCCCCTAATAACTAAAACCCCAAAGGTAGGAGAAAGAACGGAGGAGGGCATATCCATGTGTGCTCCCGGCCCCTTTAGACCCCCCCCCCGCCTGAGACAGCCACCCCCTATCATTATAAAAACAAGTTTAAGACAACAATATAGCTGAAAGTAGAGGGTACCGTGTGACACCGCCCAGCCTCTTAGAGCAAACAATTACAAGTCCAACATTTATAAACGCCATGCCAACCATTCCCGACCCAGTCGATCTCAACCTTGGCCCTTCCGAACAAGAACACGAACCCCTCCCAGCGAGACCCAAAGGCACACAAAGAAGCAATAAAGAGGCAGAGAGTAATCAGAAAGCAGTCCATGGCTACCGGCAGGCAGTGAGTCCACAGGAACTGTAGACGCAGACGGACTCTCCCTCCTAGTTGAACAGTCCCAATGTGTCTTGCACAGGAGTCACAGCGTCAGCAGGAAAGGAGAAGATGACCACAAAAGAAATAGAAAGTCACAAACAAAAGTCTCCGGGGGGGGGGCGCGCCTGACGTTATCTCCAAAGCCGGTGGTGGTGGAAGGTTCAGCAATACCATGAAATCCTCGGGAACACAATCTCCCTGAGCACCATCCGATGGATCAAATACTTGTTTCCTCACGGGGCTCTCGCACGGAATCAAAATGACCGCGGTATGAATGGCTGTAGATTCCGGTTCCAACGATAGGGCCGGGCCCGGTTCCACCCCGAGCATCGCAGATAAGCACGTGTCCAATTTGCTCACCAAAGTATCCACACGTGAGCGAAATGCCCAAAGTTCTGCTAGTATTGACCTCAGTGATGGCTCATGCACCGCTCGATTCATAGTGTCATGCCCGACTTCAGTCACAATCACCTCCCCGGGTGAATCTAGCATCTTCGTGGGGGACAGACAGGACCACGAAAGTGCAATTGCGATGGGTGACCAGTCTTCGTCCGCAGCCGCGGTCAAGCCGGTGAAGGCCGCAGGCCAGAGACCCCGAACCACCAAACCCCGGGGACCGTGAACCGGGGCCGCGGGACGGGGGCCCCCACCTGCAGCCGGCAGCAAGCTGACTCACCCCTCGGTCGATGCTGAGCGATGTAAACGATCGTTGCCAATTTCGGGCTGAATTGAAGCCTCCACTCCGGTCGACCGGACCCAGCCCAATCCTCCTGGCCGATGTTGTTGCCCTACAGCCCGGCTGTGAAAGTACTCCAGGCCCCGGCTTCACCGCTGGAGTTGGCCGCAAACTTCAACTCGATGGAACTTTGTCAAACAAGCCCATAAAAGTATCCGGATTTCACCATCGGAGTGTGGAACAGTTCATGCACACAGAGACTGGACGTAAAGTCAGGATAGCGTACAGGATATCGTGGTGGGTTACGGAGGTCGGCGCAGCCGGGAGCCTAAGCAGCCATCTTGCTTGCTGACGTAGCTCCTCCGCATAGTCCATTTTTGCTGGAAAAATTACTTGTGATGTTTAGCAGATGTAAACCAATTGGGCTATGGCTAATCAGAACCAAATCATCTGCTTAGAGTAAGTTCGAGAGAGGGAAACCTTCGAAGTTCGGGTGTGATGATTGCTCTTGGCCAATTCTGGCAAGAGGTCTGCCATAAAAAGGTTGAACAAGATCGTCGCCAGCACGCACCCCTGCTTCAGCCCCATGGTTGTCGGGATTCTCCTTGGTATGCTTTCTCCAGTGCCTAGCTTAATTTGTATCCAAGTGTCACTGTGAAGTAAGATCATCTGGTTCAAAAGTATGGTATTAATTTTTATTTTGGAGAGTTTTAACCAGAGTTTATTCCTATTGATGCTGTCGAATGCAGCCGAATAATCTATGAAGCAGACAAATAGCGTTTTTTTAATATGTTTAGTAGCATCTATATGTTTAGTAGCATCTGGAGAAACAGAAGGGGACTTCTGCTACTTTCTGACAGTTAAAAATCAAGTACCGGTGCAGATCGTTTTGGCTCGTGATGATCCATTGCTCAATTATAACTATTGAATCTGAATCAACTTATGGAAGGACAGAAGTTATGTTCTCCAAAGTTCTATTATGTTCCATGTGATCTAATTTAAGAGTTATTGATATTAAATAAAAGCTGCAGTCAGATCCTAGGTCGAGGTCTCCAAGTCCAAAAAGAAACGGAACGAGATAACGCCAGATTTACATTTTAAATGCATGCAACTCACCTTAACCTTCTCCAGATTTCTACAAATGTTTTTATCATTTGGATTAGCTGGCCAGCTGCCACCTTTGAATACTGCAGAGAGCCAGTAAAAGAGAACTGCGGTTGAAGTGCGGTTGGGCCACAGTGCAGAGGGGAACGGGGGACCAATAGAGGTCTTGCCATCTGACCAACAACTCACCCAAGCTTTCTAGGAATATGAAGAGTGCAGTGGTGCCAGGGGCCCCTGTATCCTCATGACCTCACAGTATTGAAAGAGCACCCGCTGTAATGGAAAGCACCAATGGACACCATCCCTGCTGGTCAACGCTCTAGTTGTCCAAGAACTGTCCAACCAGGGACAAGAAACACATGAGAAACAAGTGGGGATAAGAGGCGTAGAAATTGAATGAAGGGAGGAATAAAGGGGAGCAAGAGGACCAGGGAGACAGAGGTCCAATGCTGTACTGCCACACTGATAAAGGAAATGCTGTCCACCTCAAGCATGCCTGCTGACAGTCATTAAGGGGTATAATACGACAACTGGCAACAAATGTAAGATGCTTCAAAAAACCACGAAAACAAGATGTGGCACAGAACATTGCCACCCAGCACAATCCCAGCCCCAAAAGGAAAAGGGGACAAGCACTCCTTGAAAGGGGCGCAACACGAATAGTGCACTCCAACGTTCAACTCGCAGCAAAAAAAGGCTCCCAAGGAGACAGACAATTGCCACTAGTGCGGTTTAACCAAGGGCATAGTCTTTTATTTACAGTCACATCAGTGAGGAATGATAACCATGGTTAAGCATACATTACTGTTATGAAAATCCAGGACGAAAGGTTGGCCAAAGACATTGCTGTTATAAAAATACAAGATGTAAGATTAGCAAAACTGCTTAAAGATTGCGCAAGCAATAAAACTGTTGCCTCCCCCCCAATAAGCGCAACACTTCAAAATGCACTTGTAAAATCAATCCAAGCCATTATGGTTCTGAGAATACAGTATGTAATATCAGAAAAACAACTCAAAGATTGTGCAAGCAATAAAACAGTTGGCAATATTTCGGAATGCAAAAGTGCCAGCGTGCCCCTTTTCCATATCCATCGCCCACACCCTTAATTAAAGGCATCCGGGGCATAACATAGTGGCATCTTCCCCTCCATCACTCAGAGGGGTGGGCAAAACCAGCAGTTCTACATACATCAGGGCACCACATAGTGCTCCATCCCTGCCGGGATGCCTGTCACCAGGCAAAATCCCCCAAAATGTTCAACTGCAGGCATCCTTGGGTAGGACAGAAAGGTCCAGGACCACCAAAAGGTCTGTCCCCCCTCCTGCCTGCCCAGTGCATGCACAAAACAACACTCTTCCAAGGTTTAAGTTCAGTAAATCAATCCAAATTTTGGGTAGCCCCCATCCTCTGCTGCAAGAAATTCTACCACAGGGTAAAGAGGTCACTGGTGTTCTCACCCCCCCTCACCAGACACCATTGAAGGGCCTCAGTACTAGCCCCTAAAATAATGAGACTGCTGATGCGTCCACTATGTGAACTGAGTGGCTTTCCCTGAGTTGCAGTCTACCCCTTAAAAAGTGTCAGAACAGGATTATTTATAGATCCTGTGATGGAGTAAGGTTGCCCACCTAAAGCGACTTGCTTGTACTCAACCCTCTCAAATAACTCATAAAGTATTAACTAACATGTTTTGTCTAATTAATATTGCATTACACGACATATCTAGCATCTAGGGGAAGCTTGACTATGTGCTTTTATTAACTGTAATCCGCTTGCATTAAAATGGCCGCTGCTCCGCTGGATTTTCGCATTGCGCATGCGTCTGTCACACTCACGTGACATGACGTACTCTCTGCTTTGGTGGAAAACTTTTGCTTCTGCGCACTAGAACTAAGATGGCTGCTCTGTGTCATAACTTGCAAGAAGCTTGCTTCGCTGCTTTTTGTTGAGCTGTTTGTTTTTGCTTAATCAATAACGCTGAAGTTAAATAAAATGCTGGGAATAGAGTAGAGATAAGTGGTATACAGAATATTCATTTATTCTTTGATCTAAAACTGTTTCTTTTCTACTTTGATACTAGCTCGTATTTGGGCGTGAGATGTATCTGTAACTCCATTTTGAAACCCACACTGTACATGCGCACAAAATACAAGAACTCTGGACTCATGACAATGAATGGAAACCAAGTCTTAGCTCACCAGAAGATGCGCCTGGGAAGATGACCTGCTGAACTTCCAAGAGATCGATATTGTTTAAATGTTATAACAATGTATTTACTATTGGAACATTCATTGTTGGGTGGAATAAACGTGCATGGGAAAATAAATTGATGGGCGGGAACGCTAATTTCAATATTCTAAAGAAAAGTTTCATTTTGGTCCTCATCTTTATGCCCAATCAAAATTGGGATTCTTACACTTGCAACATTGGGGGGGGGGGTGGTACACTGCCCAGAAAAATAGTATAACTCGAGTAGGCTTAGTGAGCTAATTTTTCCGACTTGTCCGAGTAGCTGACCTGTCACTGACCCATACGCACTCAATAGGTGATCAAGCGCAGAGGTGCTGCTGGAGCACTCTGTCAGAAGATTCGATAACCCAATCGGAGTTCTAAGGGAGAAGATTTCCGCTAACAAAATCGGGGTCCGACTGTTAGCCGCAGAGAGGGTGTGACGCAGGCGTTGTGCCTTAGCTGTGGGTGCCTGTCTTAGCCTGAGATGGTCCTGTCCTGATTCAATTTGGTCCGTACCTGTCCTGATATTGGTCTGCACCTGTTCTTCCCTGCTGGCACCCACACTTTGGGGTTCTGTCCTTTATCTCAGCCTGTGGCCAGGGTTGGTCTTCACACCATTCTAGGTAACTATAAATCTGTGTGGGTATGTCTTTGTACTGATTCCCTTTTCTACCCTTCCTATGTTTCAATGCCTATTGAAAGTTTCGTAATATTCTCATGTCATCTTATATTAATCGTATTCTTGCTAATTGACCAAGTTTCAATTAATTTAGTATGGACTCTGACATTTAAGAATTTTCATAGATAAAGAATTTAAAATCTTTCCTGAGTTTGTCGTTATTATATGAGTGCAAATGTTATATTTCTACCTATTATTCTAACTCCTTGCTCCTTTAGGATTCTAGTTACCGGTGACTAGGATTGGTAAGTCAAATGGTATAGGTTCTGAATGGTTAAACACAAATTGATTAAGCGTAGGTTTTACCCGTTCAAAGTGTGTATGTTGATTTATGGGCCCAAATGAGTATGGTAAAACGAGCAGGTGAGCCTGCGCTCTATCACCTGGAGCTGATAGAACACCTACTCTGGCGATGACGAGCCCCCATCCCTTTGTGTTTACTGAAAATAGCCAGCCTCACAACTTGACAGAGGCAGCTCTTATGTGGGAGGTGATGCTGTCCTTTCACATGTAAGATTCACAATCAGAGGTTCCTCCAGGTTATAGAAATGTGTGACCCCTCCTATGATAATCTAATGCAGGTTGCATACAATATCCAGCACCTGAGGTGCAGCCTGTAAATTGTACCTCTCTACCACATCCACCACGAATCACTCCTGAGAGGCTGGACCTCCTGTCCAAACAAAAACATATCCTGATACATCTAGTTATCGTGTTCAAGACTAGGTGACTCAGTGTGGCCCTTCTAAATCATACACTTTGTCCGCTATGTGATATTCTCTTTCAAGGTGGCCTCACCTCCGTCTCCTAAGCATATTATTCCCTGCCAAACTTAAGTACCCTATCCTATTTCCTGGTACCTAAAGTAAAATGCAAGCATTATCCCCTCCCCCGGCTTGGTAAGTAGATGAGTGGGAGCAAACTGGAGACTGTACTCCCTGACTCACTTGGCATATTAAAATATGTAAACAGTGCCATAAACTCCCTCTTACACATGCTTTCTAAGTTATTCCTGGGACTGCTTTAGCTGCATAAGTTGATCTTCCTGCAAGCAAAATTAGTCAACCCTGCTAGATAATGTGGTCTTCCCCCTGCCCAGTCAGCGGCCCCAGTTATGTGACTGACTCTGCCTCAGACTCAGCACTACTGTCCTTAAAGACAAGAGGCTTCAGAGCATCCTGCCCTGGCTTGAAGACTTCACCATATGCCAAGGACTGTGAGAATCCAAAGATAAACCATCTCTCCCTGCCATAATCTATCCACTCTCCTTGCCACCACCCATCACCATGGTTATACATAAACCTGGATGTGTAAGTGATACAAGGTAGATGTTCCCAGGACTGGACAAAGCGTAAATTTCCGGATAACCTGAACTCAAAGGAATTGAAAACTGGCTGCTACAAGTGGATTATTGCTCAAGAGCCTGGCCCTGTGCGAAACAATTGTTTGCTGTGCTACCTACATCTTCCTGTTGTTGGGAAAAATAGTCATCATTGCCACTGGTGGGAGGATTTGGACCGAACGTACCCTAAATAACAGTGACCTAGGGAAGATCTGATTATCGCTAGAGCTCCAGGCCCTGTAGGAAATAATTATAGCTCTATGCACTTACTGCATCTGCTTACTCTTGGGGAAATAGTCATCCTTGCCCCCTGCAGGAGAGTTTGCCCAAACTTACTCTAAATCAATGCAGCCAACAGCTGATCTGAGTGCAGCATGGCAAGTGCCACAGACCGCGGAGTTCTGGGAACATGGTCGCCTTGTGTGATCTACTGTAACATGACGGACTTCATAGGTACTCGCAGGTATACCCATGTCGGTGTCAAGGGGATGTCAGGGCCTAAACTAGCTGAATTCAAGGAATGCTGCACTGCCTGAATTTTGTGTAATCCCTTGTAGCCCCCGTGGTCATGCCACTCTCACTGGCTGGTACCTGAATATCATCCGCCATATATCACACTCTACATAAGATCCACAAAATCATCTGACATACCATCTTGTAGTATGGATGAAAGGATGCTCCTAGCCAGGTAGTTTACCACGTAGATTTATTGAGGTGGTAAGTTAGATATAGAGAAGTAAAGTCAGAGTCTAGGTAGTGATGGAGCAAGGATTCGCATTTAACGCGACTTGCTTGTATTCAGTCCTCTCAACATGTTAATAAATTAATCAACATGTTTGTACTATTAATATCGCATTTTACATAAACATTGGGTATCTAGAAGAAGATTGCATATGTGTTTTACTAACGATAATTTGCTTGCACTGAAATGGCTGCTGCTACGCTGGATTTTCTATTGCGCATGCGTCTGTCATACTCACGTGACATGACGTATCTTTCGCTTGGGGGGAAACTTTCGCTTCTGCGCACTAGAATTAAAATGGTTTCTTTGTGTAACCGCATGCATGAAGCTTGCACTGCTGCTTTTGCTAAGCTGTTCGTACTGCTTAACCATAACGCAATAATTAAAAATAAATTAATGTCAAAAGAGTAGAAATAAGTGGTATACAGTACAATCATTTATTCTGTGTTCTAAAATTGTTTCTTTTCAAGCATCGTAATCTTTGGGCCTGAGAGATGTTATTATTCCATCTTGAAAACATACTGCGCATGTCAAACTCCAGAAGAAGCTGAAGTCATTTGTCATTGAAACCCAGCCAAGGACAGTCTCAGCCAAGATGCGCCTGGGAAGATCAATTAATGTTAAATACATTGTATTCGATATTAAATTCTCCATTGTTGGGTGGGATAAAGATGTCATGAGAACCTAAATTGATGGGCGGGAACATAAATTTAAATATGAGACGGTAAAGGTTTAATTTTTGGTTTGGTGTGATGACCTCTTCTCTTTTGTCCAATCAAAATTGGGGATTCTTACACTTGCAACATTAGGGGGTGGTACACTGACCTGGAAAATAGTATAACTAGGGTAGGCTTAGTTAGTTAATTTGTCCGACTTGTCCAAATAGCTGACCTGTCACTGACCCAACGTACTCAATAGGTGATCGAGAGCAGAGGTGCTGCGAAGCACTCTGTCAGAAGATTCGTTGACCCAATCGGGGTCCGGGAAGCTGAGGTGCTGGCGAAGCACTTTGTCGGTGAAATCGATAACCCAATCGGGGTTCTGACTGTTAGCTGCAGGGAGGGAGTAGCGCAGGCGTTGCAACTGAACTGCGGGTGCCGGTCTCAACCTTTGGTGGTCCTGTCCTGATCCAAATCTGGTTTACCCTGTCCTGATTTCTGATCTGCACCTGCTGGCCTACTGGCGACTGCAACTTTTGGGGATTTCTGTCCTTTAACTGACCCGTGGCCAGGGTTGGTCTTCACACCATTTTAGGTAAATATAAATCTGTGTGGGTTTGTCATTGTATTTTGTTCCTTCTCTTTACCCTCCCTAACGTGAAGCTTTGATTACATATATATATATATATATATATATATATATATATATATATATATATATATATATATATATATATAAGTTCCCTTTTCTTACCCGCCCTATGGTTAAAATCTTTAGAAAATCTTGATTACGTGATCCTTTTCTTACCCTCCCTTTGATAAATGCTCAAATCGTTTTGATTATATAGCATGTTCCTTTTTCTTACCTTCCCTTATTGCTACATGATTGAAATCAGTTTAATACATCTTTTACATAGTTACATTCTGGTTCTGATTTTCATTATTGAGAGTCTTTTGGTGTTTAATCTTTGGATCATGACCAATTAAGAAATTTAGATAAAGAGTTTAAAACTTTCCTGAATCTTTGGTTATTATATGAGTGCAAATGTTTATTTTTTCCTATTATGCTAACTCCCTGATCCAATAGGTTACAGGTACCAGCTACAAGGATTGGTAAGTCAATGGTATAGGACTGTTATATATTGAGACTACTTCTCTTTCATTGCGCTCTTGTGCTTGCTAGCACGAGAGTTCTCTTCAATGATTCTGGAACTGAGTTCTTCAGTCGTGAGGATTCCTTGCACGTCAGATTGGACGTTGGCTTCCTCACGACTGGACGGCTCTGGCTGTGGGTGTTTGGAATCGGAAATAAGCTAAAATAAAATACAAGCTTCAACCTACGCAAGTTTCCTGCATATGTTTCTTAACATATTTGGCGACGATCGGGATTTGCTGCACCCACGCCAGCTCACCTGAAATCGACCACTTCGCTTTGTGCCTCTTCTGCTGAGCCTGCCTCCAGTCCGTCTCCCTCCACACCAGGTCGTATACTTCTGGACAATTTCCCTGTCCATTTCCTGGCTCCCGACGCAAAATTTATCAATTTCATCGCCTTTCTCTTGGCGCTACCATTCTCTGGCAGTTACCGCCTCGCGCTTAGTCATGCGCGCAACATTCTGATTTCCTGCTCGCGCTATCTCACGCGCGCCACGCCTCAATCGCGGAACAAGCTCCACTGCCTCTAGAGATCAACGTCTCACTGTCTCCTTGACAACGACGCCGGCGGCCATTTTCAGCGGCCTTTCAAGCCTTCTGCCCATCGCGCTGTGTTTTTCACGCACCGCGCTGCCTTTCACACGCTTTTTATCAGCGTTTTCTTCGCTTTCTTCACATTTTCAAATCCTTTCACAGCGATAGGCACGCTCATTGCCTACCATGTCAATTTGACTTCATTTTTCACGTTTTGGAGTCAACCACAGCGATAGGCACGCTTTACTGCCTTCCATATTCACGTGATTTTTCATTAATTTCACAAGTATTCATTTTTCAACCACAGCGATAGGCACGCTTTACTGCCTACCACAGTCACGTGATTTTTCATTTGTTTCACAAATCTTCAAGCATCCTCAGCGATAGGCACGCTTCATTGCCTACCATGTTTATTGACTTTTTCATTTCTCATTTAAGTCATCAGCGATAGGCACGTTTACTGCCTACCACTTTTTTTTTTTTTCAACCTCTCATTTTACAACAGTGTTTAACATTTTCCTTTCATTTTACCAATACAATGGCTTCTTCTCAACAGTTTCAGACACCAGCTCCTTTCCTACAAACTCCTGGCAAACCTACTCTCGCTTGGCGCAATTGGTTAAAAGGTTTTGAAAACTATTTAATAGCCATTGATGCCACCAAGTATGATCCTCCTCGCAAAGTTGCCATTCTCTATGGTTGTCTGGGAGTTGCTGCTCAACAAGTCTTTGAAAACCTACCCCTTGTTGCTTCTCCCGCTGGTGAATCCGGTGACAACTGGGACGTTTTCCAAGAAGCCATTGCTCGTCTCAATAAACAATATGACGATGAACCTAGCATTGTATTAGAACGCCATAATTTTTTCAAACGAAGACAAAGTGTTGATGAATCCGTAGAGGACTACATCGCTCAGCTTAGGATCTTAGCTTCCACTTGTGACTTTGGTGCTAGCACAGATGCCTCTATTAGAGATCAATTTATATTTGCTTGTTATTCAAAAAAAAATCCAGGAGCGTCTATTAAGTTGCAAAAATCCTTCTTTAACTGAAACAATTGATATTGCCAAGGGGATTGAGCGTGCAACTTATTCTTCTAAGATTCTACAGGAAAGCATTACTCAGCCTTCTGTTCATTTAGTTGAACAATCCTCTGGGTTCACTTCCATTGACCTTGTTAACAGTTCATCAAGACAACCAAATAGAAAACCTCTCATTTGCTACAGATGCGGATCCAGGAATCATCTTGGCAATTCTCCTACGTGTCCTGCCTCTGGCAAAAAGTGCTCCTCCTGCAAGAAAATTGGTCATTTTCCTTCTGTCTGCAGGGGTCGCAAGAGATTCTCTAGAGTCAACAATATTGAGATTCAGGAAAATGTAGAGTCTTGTTCCTCCAGACTCAATGATGTCATGTTGTCGATCGAATGTGATTCCCTTGAATTTACCAAAATTAAGAGCCCTTTGTGTGAATTGTTGGTCGGTACAATTACTATCCAGGTTAAAGCTGATTCCGGTTCTCCCATCACCATTTTGTCTGACCTCACATTTTATGCAAATTGGCCTAAAGTTGTTCTTTCCAAATCTGACCTCCACCTCAAAGCATTTGGCGAAAAAGGACATTGATATGTTGGGCTTCTTTTATTCCAACATTGCTTGCCTAGGCAGATATACCTTCACTAAAGTTTATGTTGCCCTTAAGGGCAGGGATGTTGTAGGTTGGTTTGACCTAGCCAGAATGGGCTTGATCCTTAAACCTGGTTCTGACCAACCCATTGCCTTAGGCGACATCCCTCATGACTATTATACTAGTCATGATTCTGGGAACTTCGATGTTTCTGATCTCTCCATTCCCATAATCAAAATAGACTCCTTGCTGAGTTCTTTCCCAAACTTGTTTAAAAACAAGGTTGGCACCGTACTTGGTTTTAAACATGAAATTCGACTTAAACCCAATGCTCAGCCTGTTGTCCACAAAGTTCGTCCTCTTCCCTTGAGCGCTAGAGATGAACTTAAAGGCGTCCTTAAAAATCTTTGTGATGAAGGAATCATTGCCCCCTGTGATTCATCTGAATAGGTTTCCCCCATTGTCCTAGTTCGCAAGAAAACTGGAGAGGTCAGGTTGTGTGCCGACTTACGCTCCCTTAACAATAATATCATTGTTGATTGTCACCCCCTTCCCAAAATTCACGACCTATTAGCCAATCTGGGTGGGGCTAAATTCTTTTCCCTCCTTGACCTTAGGTCTGCTTATCACCAAATTCCCTTGTCCCTCAGGTCTCAAGAGTTAACCACCTTTATTACTCCCTTTGGTGCTTTCAAGTACCTCAGACTTCCCTTTGGCTTGGCCTCTGCAGCCAGCATTTTCCAAAAGCTTATGGACAACCTTTTTCAAGACATTCCTGGTGTACAAGCGTACCAAGACGACATCTTGGTCTATGCCAACGACTCTTTTCAACACAATCGCACTCTCAATACCGTGTTACAAGTCCTAGAAAAAGCTGGCATGACTGTTAGACACGATAAGTGTAAATTTGGTGTCCAAGAACTGGATTACTTGGGTCACTCCCTTTCTCCCAATGGTATCAAACCCAAATTCTCCTTAATTAAAGCCATTCGTGATGCTAAACCCCCCAAGGATCGTGATGCTCTTCGCTCCTTCCTTGGTTTGTCCGAATACTACGCAAGGTTCGTTCATGGCTACGCACAAATTGTTGAACCTTTAAGAAAAGGTGTAAAATTCGTTTGGTCCCAAGACTTGCAAAAAGTTTTTGACCAAGTCAAAAGGATCATCGAAGACTCACCTGCTTTGAATCCCTTTTGCGACGGCTCTATGTGCTTCATCACTGTAGACGCCAGTCTTACCGGTTTGGGCGCTGTCCTGGGTCAGTGGGTTGAGGGCAAAGAACACATGGTTGCCTTTGCATCCAGAACCCTTCTTCCTGCTGAAACCAGGTACAGCACAATTGAAAGAGAAGCCCTGGCTTGCGTCTGGGCTATTCAAAAGTTCAAATCCTACATTTGGGGTCGCGAATTTGAAATTTACACAGACCACAAGCCGCTTATGCATATGCTCTCTGACAGTACCTCCAATAGGGCTTCCGCTAGACTCATTCGTCTCCTTTCTAAGCTTCACGAATTTCACTTTGTCATCAAACACATTCCCGGAGGTAAAAATTTCAGGGCCGATTGCCTGTCTAGAATGTCTCTAACTGATGATTCAATTGTAAATGATGATATTGAGTGTGTTGTTGCCACCATTGATGCAGTTGCCGAGTGTCAACCCATTTCTGAAGCAGAATGGAATACAGCTTATGCCAATGATCTTGTTCTCTGTAAAGTTAAGGATTTCATCGTCAGCAAATGGCCTGAACGTAGAACCTTATCCACTGATCTCAGAGGTTTTGCTAATGTTTCAGAAGAACTTTCCCTGGTCAATGATATGGTCATGCGCAATGATCTTTTTGTTCCCCCTCAGTCTGTTCGTGATCATATCATTCGCTCTGCTCATCAGGGTCACCTTGGCATCTTTAAGACCTGTCAACGCATCAAACAATTTTACTGGTGGCCCTCTATGGACTCTCACATTAGGAAGATGATTGACAATTGCACCCAATGCATTCTTTCTGACAAACATTGGAAGACCCTTTCCACACCTTTATGTCCTGTCTCTCTACCGGCTGGCCCGTGGGACAAAGTAGCTTTGGACTTTTCTGGTCCCTTTGATATTTTACCCTCTGAACACAAGATTCTCATACTCCTGGTTGATTATTACTCCAAATGGCTCTATTATTCTTTTTGCAATTCTGCTTCTACTGACGATGCCATTAATTTTTTACAGTCTGTTTTTGACATTGAGGGTTTTCCCAAGTCCATCGTTACTGACAATGGAACTCATTTTGTCTCCCAAAAAATGTGCTCCTTTCTCAAACGTAACGATATTTTTCATCACAAAGTTGCTTTGTACTCTCCCTCTTCAAATGGCCTTGTTGAGAGATGCAATCGCATCATTAAAGAGGGTGTTCAAACCGCCATTTCTTCTCGGCTTGACCCTTTACCCTTTGTTCATGACAAAGTGTGGGCCTACAATACTTCCCCACATTCGACCACCGGGGTCTCACCCTTTAGCTTACTCAGAAAAAGGAAAGTTCATTCTGTTCTCAATCCCACTTGGTTGCATAAGAATGTTGGTTTATCTGATTTCTCCTTTTCTGTTCAAGATCGTGTATCTGCTAAACAATTGTATATGAAATCACGTTTTGATCAAGGTAAACATTCTGTTGATCAGCCTTTACAAAAAGGAGATATGGTTCTTATCAAAAATCCCAAAAGAGCTTCTAAAGGGTTGTCTAAATTTTCTTCTCCAAATTTGGTCACACAAGTTGGTAAGACCTCAGCCCTTCTTGATGACAGTGGATGGTGGAACAAGCGAGCTCTTGTCAAGATCTCTCCACTTAAAGCCCATGTCATCAAGGAACATGCCACTTCAGATTCTGAGCATTGTGATTGGTTTGACTTTCTCTGCCCCCAACCACATTCCTACGAACCAGTGCCCGTAATCCCTACGTCCTCAACGGACACCGCTCCTGCCCTCTCTTCCCTTTCTCCTGATGCTCTCCCCTCCACATCCGCTTTGCCAACATCCTCTGTTTCCGAGGAGATTTCCCTTCCACATGATTCGACTACTCTAGAACCTTCTGAAGTGGCAACAAAAAGGGGTTTTCGTTTGAAACAACTATCCTGCAGGTTGAGAGATTATGTTTTAGAATGACTTTACTTAACCCTGTACTTGCTTACGTTTATTTTTGTTTTTCTTCTTGTTAAGATCTTGTATGTTTGCTTTGTTTCCCTTCTTAGTGGGGAAGATGTTATATATTGAGACTACTTCTCTTTCATTGCGCTCTTGTGCTTGCTAGCACGAGAGTTCTCTTCAATGATTCTGGAACTGAGTTCTTCAGTCGTGAGGATTCCTTGCACGTCAGATTGGACGTTGGCTTCCTCACGACTGGACGGCTCTGGCTGTGGGTGTTTGGAATCGGAAATAAGCTAAAATAAAATACAAGCTTCAACCTACGCAAGTTTCCTGCATATGTTTCTTAACAAGGACCTAGTAGGTAAAATAGACTGGTAGTAGAGCAAAGGTTACCTGATTAAGTTATTAAGTTATTGATTTATGGGCCCAGGTGAGTATGGTAAAATTATAGTCGGGTGACCTGCGTGCTCTATCAGTAGGAGCCCCACCAGGAGCAGCTTCCCTGCTGCCCAGCCATTCATCCAACTGATTCACGCACGCACACATTCCAAACACTAATATTCCATCAGGCAGTCATTCTGGCTGAGCAGCAGGATACCACACATGTGACATGTACCATGCCCATAGAAGTTTAATAGTAGAGACATGGCTCCAAAGGAATAATATCTTCCTAAACGCCATTAGGACCACCCTGTGTGTCACACTTATGAAAGCGATGTTTTGGGAACTTGCCCATGGTACTTTTATTCAATTATTGGCCCACTGCATGAGTTTTGGAGTGGTCGGGCTGGTTACCAGCTACTTTATGGGAATTCCATACCAACTGTACAAAAAATATCCTAGCCTTGGGACTAGAAAGCGGGAGTTCAAAAGACAACTTAAGAGCCAGCATATGGCTTCCATTGTTGGAGTCAACCTGCATCAGCCAGAAAGCTCAGTGCCAATGCATAAGCATAAAATTAATAGATTTGGAGAATTAGCCCAATTGAAGGCTAATCATATGCAATCTGAAAACTTGGCAACTATGATGTCAGTTATCCAGAGCGACCTATTTTCTGCTCTCTGACGAAGCGCTCTAAAACCTTTGAAACGAGTTCGCGCTATAAAAATAGCAAATATAAGAAAATAAAGGAAGGTTCCTTCTGGATGGTTCGCCCCGGTAAATTGAGACGAGTGAGGGCATGCTGCGCAGCGGAGATAGAGGATGTTTACATCTATACAATTATGCACGTCACGTGATAGTGAATCGGTACTAACGGTCATTCCTCTAACAGGAAGTAGTCTAGCAAGGCCGATAGCATGCTTGCTGCTATGCCTTTCCTCAATGGCAACTAGCAGCTCTCAGCCCGTGCCCTTGGGCTCTGATGGCCACCCGGGGTCGTCCGACTCCGCTGCTGGCGGAGGGACCCTCCCGCAGACCGCGCCATCATCGGATGATAAGGTTGGAAGCGGCTCCCCCCGCTAGTCTTGTTTATCCACAGTGGCTTTACCGGGCTTTTCTCCGGTGTTGTGGCAATACGATGGGGTACGAGGTGTCCGTGACAACTGGAGGTGGCTTTTGTGGGAGGATCCGGGGGAGTGGGGGCATTAAATGCGGGATGCCGAAGCAGTGCTTGACAATATACACAGTCTTCAACTTGGCAGTGACAAAAAAGTACACCATCTTGTAGATTGCGTTTTTGTTTTCACGTTAATTAATTGATTTTTGTTTGCCTTTAAATGGACGTATGAATATATTCCATGTCATATCATGTGGTGGAGTTTGTAACTGATTTATAGATGCAAGTGCTTTCATATGTTAGTGAAAATAGCACCATATAGCAGCAAATATACATGCAAATTTACAATCAGTGCAATTGAGTTTATTTTATAACAGCATTCTATTGTGTGCAAATCTCGCAATAGCACAATTGGGTCTACTGTAGCAGAGTGCCGGCTACTAATAGCCTATGATTCATTTTGTTTACGTTATCAATATACACCAGGGGACTGCTTATATGCTAGTGCATATTTCGACTAATTGATCTTTATTTGCCTTTAAATGGAATTGCAAATATATTCCATGTTCTGTCATGTGGTAAAGTTTCGTTGCTAATTCATAAGTGTAAGTACTTTCATGTAATTGTGCATTTAACGCTATGTAGCAGCAAATATGCATGTGCAAATACGTAAATCTACAATCAGAACAACTGAATTAATTTTTTGGAGCAGCACTCTTTTTGTGTGCACATCTCGCATTAAAAGCGGTTGGGTCTGTTATAGCCGGGTGCCGGCTACCAATAGCCGGTGTTTCATTCTATTTGTTTTGTCGGTATACTTTTGGGGTCTGCTAGTCTGCAAGTGCATGTTTGAACTAATAGACGGTGAAAAGTGCAAGTGCTTTCTTGTGATTGCCCAGCTACTGCTCCGATGCCCCTAGCTAAAATGCAAAGTAATATAACACCAGCTGAAGTACCAAACACCCTACACTCTCCTACTGTTTAACCCAAATATATGGTTAAGAATACAGTACATTGATGTGTGCAAATTTTACAGATAGCAGCTCTTGATTTTGCCATAAGGACAATGCATAAAACCACATAAATATACATATAAATACTCCACATTCTCTACAGTAAAAGTCACTTATTTAAAATATTGTATTAACTAACTTCAGAAAAAACAGTCATCAATTGATCAATTATAAGTTGATAGCCCCATCCTGCACAGGATTTGATTTAGTTGATGGTACACAAAAAGTTTAAAATATGTAAAAAAAAAAAGCTTATGTTTAACACTAAAACATATATCTAGAACACACCCCTTTATACATCATCCTCCTTGAATTATTCTATTTCTTTCTCGGTTAATTTCATTTCTCCTTTTACTTCTCTCCATCCCTTATCCTAAGTGTACACGTAAATCTTCATCTGATTTTAGGCCATTAGGGGATTTTGAATCAAACATTAAAATGTACCTAGATTCCAGTTGTCTCAATTGCCTTTCTTGATTTCATCCTCTCCTTCTTTTGGGGACCGAGTCAATTTCAAAGTAAGTTAGTTCCTCACTCTTTCCACCATGTATTTCATTTATGTGACGAGCGACCGGGCACACTTCTTTACCGATTGCTCTAAGGTGCTGGAGGATCCTAACATGAGCCATGTGTATAGTTCTGCCAATGTATCGAAGAGGACATGTACACTGCAGCACATATACAACATGGTCACTTTTGCAATTTAGGAACCGTGGAATCCTCCATGGTTTGTGCATGAAAGGTAGACCTACTTCTTTTGTGTTTACACACCTTGCATTTGGGATATTTCGTAAAACCTGGATTCTCAGTGAGCCAGTTCTTTGTTTCAATTACCTCAGGCTGCTCTTTACCAAATCCCCTCTCATAGATTTTGCTCTCCTGAAGGATATAGTTGGCCTTCTGGATACCATATCTCCAATCGTAGGATCCCCTTTAACCAGGTGCCAATGCCTATTCATGCAGTCTCTCACACTGGCATGATAGACATTGTGCCCAGTAATCATCCTGATATCTTGTGCTGTTTTTTCTTTCTCCTTTTTCGCCCTCACTAAGATATCACTTCTGGGTAATTTGTCAACCTTTTTCGTTGCTTGATCTAATACTCATTGACTGTAACTCCTCTCACGAAATCTGTCCTCTAGATTTCGCTGTGCTATTTTTAGAGAAATTGTCTCATTGCAATTTCTTTTCATGCGCAATTTTTCAGCATAGGGAATACTATGTTTTAAACTTTGCGGATGAAAATTTGTGCAATGTAGAATAGAATTCCCAGCTGTGGGTTTCCTGAAGGTCTGTGTATGTATTTCATCTTTTTTAATGAAGACCTCTAAATCAAGATAATGTACATTTACCTCACTTATGGTGCTAGTAAACTTAAGGTCAAGATCATTAACATTTAAGGATTCAATAAACGTGGAGGCACTCCCTGGCGATCCTTTCCAGATAATAAAAAGATCATCTATGAATCTGACCCAGACCTTTATGTGATATATCCATTCCTTTGTGAACTGGACTTTGAGCACCTGCTCTTCCCACCTGTCCATGTGCAAATTTGCATAGCTGGGGGCGAAGCAGGTGCCCATCGCCATTCCCATGAGTTGTCTGTAGGTGTCACTTCCATAAAGAAACAGATTATTATTCAAACATAGCTCTGCCATTTTTAACAGCATTTCAGAATGTTGATACATTCAGACTGATCTTCCGCCTAAATAGTACCTAAGCACTCTGAGTCTATCTTTATGGGCGAACTTCGTATATAACGAGGCAACATCAAGGGTTATCAGCAAATTCTGGCTCTCCCATTGGACATTCTGCAATTTTTTCAAAAAGTCTCCCGTGTCCTTGATATGTGATGGCAGCTGTTTTACAAAATCTTGTAGGAAGTGGTCCAAGTAGCGTGAAGATGTCTCAAATAAACTACCAATGGCAGAGATGATTGACCTACCAGGAGGGGACATTTTGCCCTTATGGATTTTCGGTATTAGATACAAAATGGGCATTATCGGTTTTACCACCTTCAGATATTGATATTATTCATCAGATAACAGGCCCATGCCCCTCCACCTTGAAAGTTCCTTGTGATATTTATTTTTAATCTCTAAAATAATTCTCTGTGGTACTCTTTGGTAGCAGGTCGTATCTTTCAATTGATGCTTGGCTTCTTCGTTTTATTTTTTTAATGGCCACAGGACCACATTCCCACCTTTATCAGATTGTCTCACTACATATGTATGTGTGTGTGTACATATATATACATATGTGTGTGTGTGTGTGTGTGAAATATATATGCTTTTTATCTTCTCTTGTTTTCTCTTTTTCTCTTTCTCACCTGCTTTCTTCTCACTCTCTCCTCCCCACGCCCTGGCATTTTCAACTATTCTACTGTTGTCCCCAGATGACCTCTTTTCCTCTACCTGTACTTTACTCCCTGCACTCAATGCCTACTTTAGTCTTGCCAGCTTTGTTTCCCCTACTTCTTCTTCTGGTATTTCTGCTCCTCCCCTTGAAATGGCACTGCTGTTTTACCGTAAATCCCATGTCATCCCTACTTCTATTCTGTAGCCCTTTGCCAGACTCTTGCTCTCTCAAAAGATCCCTCGAAGTAGTCATGGGATCTCCCGGCTAGTCTCTTCAACATATTGGATGATTTCATGGACGTATTTACCTGATGTATGCTATACGGATTGTATAGTGTATACTATACACTGCAGACAAGTGTTGTTATATCTCCAAACAAGATGTGTAATAATGCAATCATGGAAATGTGATAATACTTTGTATTGGAAGTTAATGGAAAACGAATAAAGTATGTTTTAAAAAAAAGAAGTTGGGTATTTTCTGGATGGTAAGAGTCCTGCAGTACTGAAAATTAAAGAAAAATCAGGGCCCTTTGATTGTCCGAGGGAGGTTACTCTCCCAACGGTACCCCGGGACCAGTCCAACAATGCCAAGCAATCTAATTGCCTGACCCTTACTCAGAAGAAAAAGTTGCAGCCTCATTACAGGACTCGGAGACTCTGGTCCTATGTCCAAGTCAAGTCAAGTCAAGTTAGAATTTATATAGCGCACTACATACCCAGTGGGTCTCAAGGCGCTTGAGGGAGAGGGGGGGGGGGTTTACTTATCGAATATCCAGGTTTTAAGCTGTTTTCTGAAGGCTAGGTGGGACAGCATGGGGACATCTTGACCCCCAAGCACATGTAGGGGAAACCAGAATGACCCCTTAACCCCCCATCCCCTTGGCCAAAAGGTTTTTTTTGCCACAGGTTCTGCTATATTCCCACAAGACCCTGTGCAGCCCTCCCGTTAGATACTGTGGTACTCCAGCGGGAGCCTCTATACAAGCTTTACTCCTTACTGCCACAATACAATACAAGCTTCCTTGGGGAAGCTTGCACAGCACCGCAGTACTACGGGAGAAGCTAGTTAGCATACAACCAAAGGCCACATGCTGTGGGGGAGTTGACTGAATTTGGTCAAAACGCCCTTGAAATTCACTCACTCAAAAAAAGGTTAACGTGACAAAATTGCTTAATATGGTAATAAAGTTTTAGATTATGTAAAAAAGAAAAATAGGCAAGCCAAAGGTTAAGATGAGTTTGCATTTAGGTGTTGAAGTAAAAACTAACATTTAAGAAACTGAAAATTACCTGTTCTAGTTTACTGAGCTAGCTATAAATTATACTCCTACCATGCACTGCATTTGACGTCAGGTATTACATCACTTATCACCTGTTCAATATCATCATTGATGACTTCTCAGATGGCATCATTGATGACATCACTGATGACTTTATCCATTCATTATGACCGTGTTCTTTAGGGTTTATAGACGCAACAAGCTCCAGCTTTGGCCAATTTAATTTTCAACTTAATGGGATTACCCTTTCTTTTGGCCAATTTTCTCTTCACCTTATTGGGATGATCATATTTTTAATTCAAGAGGTTGAACAGTATGCATTTAGTACTAATAAGGCATCTTGTGTCAGACCCTATCGACAACCCTCTGTAGTTTGCTAAAATAAACTACACACATTTGTGAAATGTACACAATGGCATGCAAACGTAGAGCCATGTTTACAACACTAGTATGAGTTAAACCACATTGAAGTGGAACATCCTTACATTATTACAGCTATTTCACATGGGCACGTGCCTATATATCCCCTGGTGGATAATCAAGCAACTGGTTCGTTTTCACAGATTTTTTTAATCAAGCTTTGTCTTTAGGCCGCAACCATATACCTCAGCAACTCTCACCAGGTGTGCTCAGCCTTTACCTTGTTTAATATGGAGTAATACTTACACCCCAAACTCTAGTGATTTGTAAACGTTGCACCATATAACTTTAAACGTACACAATTACATTTGCCTGCATGTCTTGCACTATTTCCAAGCTATAGACCGGCACATGTGCATCCAGTAACTCTACGCTGTATATGACTATGGTGTAGTCAGTGATGCCATCAATTATATCATTTGAGATATCACCATTGATGTCATTTGATATGTCCTTAGCAATGTATTATGTGAGATCCTAAGCAGTGCATGTGTGGGGCAAAACTTACAGTGATCTCAGTAATCTATAACTGGTGAATGTCAATGTTTTTTTTACATTCGTTTTTATCTTATTTCAACACCTGACTATAAATAACATTGCCTTAACCTTTGATTTTTTTCAAGACGTGTGTATGTGTATATATAAATATGTATGTTATAGTTGGGTGTTATAAAAAGATCTGTTTTTGTTTGGAAAAAAAGCCTTCAAAATTCCCGGTTAAACACAAAGGTTAAAGTAATGTTATAGTTAGGTAAATCCACCACTGACAACTTTAAAGGTATGAACTTAAAAAAACCCACAGAAATTCACAAGTTAAAGTTAGCAGAGCTAACTATAACTTGCGCCCCACCATATACTGCTTATTTCCTCCCATATTACCCCAATGAACAGTTGAGAGCTCCTTTCTGAAGAAGCTATAAATTCTTCTTGGTTCACCACCCGTGTTCCTTCTTGTGAGAAAACCAAAGCATGAGGCTGGCGGAATTGGCGGGTGTGCCGTAAAATTCAATGTGAAACCTTTGCACCGTTTGCAGCACCCAAGCATACCCCTGTCACTGGGACCCTGTCTGTCATGGGCAGGGAGAGGACTGTAATGACTCTTCCTTTCCACCCCGTGCACAGGATGCATACGGCCCCTTTAACGCTGCATGGGCCTTCCCGGGGGTGGAAACCTATCCCACGACGTCACCAGCGTTCCGCCTATCAGGGACTGAGGAGGCGGTCATAACGCTGGATCCAGAAGAAGATGGCGCGAAAGCCGGAGGAAGAGTAATAGCGGAGAAGCCGGAGCCGAACAGCGTTATCCTCGAAGCCCACAGGAAGACGGAGAGTGGAGACGCCGAAGAGCGCGAAACCAGGAGGACCGACACGCCAGGAGGCCACCGTCACCACGAGTTGCCCCGCCGCACTTCTGGAGAAATGTGGCTGGACAAGGTACCGGGACGCATACTGCCACTGGCGTTCTCACGGGGAGGGACTGGGTCAGGGGAGGGTTAAGGGAGGTCAAGGGGCTGTGTGTGTATTCATTCGTATTCCTTTTGTTCTCACCGCATTTGGTACACACTGTCCACCTGAGTCTTGCGTGGGTGCTACGAAACCTTTTGTTTTAAGAACTGGTGGCAGATCCTGGTGATACCTCACACACCCGCGCCCCCCCCCCTCTTCTACGTATAAAAACCAGACCCAGTAGAAATCGAAAGGTCTTTGTTTTCTTTTCACACCCATACCGGAGAGACGTGGTGAACCCAGTGAGTGAAGCCCCGAAGACAGGGAGAGGAACAAGTTTAGAGACCAGACCAAAACCTCCTCACAAAAGCCACAGTCATCCCCTCAAGACATCGGACGGATGTTTACTTGCATAAGTTGTTTATTGAAGAAAGAAAAATAAAGACTTCGAATCTGAAAGTCTATAGTTGTTGGACAGTCCTTCCTCTGTCGCCACGCCCCCCGCCCCCCCTGCCTATCATCCAGTCACAAGTGGCAAGCCAGATAGGAGTCGTAGAGAAGAGCCACCATCTGACACAAGATGGAAAATCTACTCCAACAAATGAAGGAGGAACAGGCTAAGCTGGCCTGGGCAATAGAACAGACGTCTACCCAAGCCGATGCAGATCGTACAGCCTTCACCACGGCTATACAGAGTCAGTCTGATCACTTAAGAAAGAAAGCAGGACAAACCCAACTCATGACTGTCCCTGGACAGGGGAGACTCCCCGTCCCCCCTCCGGGAACGGTCGTTCCCCTACAGAAATACACACCTCCTTGGCGTTTTTTTTTTAACTTTGAAAGGGCTGCTAGGGCCAGCGCTTGGTCTGGAGATAGATGGCCTTTCTACCTTGCTCCTCTTTTAACGGGAGAGGCACAAGCCGCATATCAGATGGTGAACAAAGACGGCACCACCAGCTATTTTTTTGTTTGAATAGGTATTATTAGTTTTCAGCATAGATATGCGATACAAATTTGCTCAATAATCAAAGGAAAAGGGCACATACGCTTTCCAAAACATTACAGCGACAATTCAGCATGGTTAAAACACTCAACGAGTTAATGAACACATATCACATTGCTCTTGGCAGGATGGATGAGAAGTGTTAAGAGAAATCTTGACTGTAGAGTGTGTGAAGTCGCATGCAGTCGGTGGCGGTATAGTCTGGAGTTCGGGGATAAGATGTGAAGCGGCATGCCCTTTCAGTCGCGTGCCTTCCCCAGGTCCAACCCGGCAGGTAACATTTGATGTGTCCTCCATTGTAAGGTCGCTGCACAAGTGCTGCGGGCCAAACGGCCATCGGCAACTAATTCAATATTCTCAACTTTATAACCGTCATGTTAAACGAAAAAACTTCCATGACACATGTATTTAACCAACAAAAAAAGAAAAAAATGGGACAAAATAAGGAAAAATTTAACTCCAATAATATGAAGTGGGGGGGAGGGCTAAAGACAAAAAAAAGAACACAATATAAGAAGGACCGGGTTGGAGAACGTATGGATTGAGAAGAGCATTGATGCATGTCTGTGGGAGCAGGTGTCTGATTCCGGGGTAGGTTGTGGAGTGATATAATTTCGACGAGGTGTGGGTCTCTCTCAGGGCTGAAGAGTAGCTTAGCTATGTCTGACAAGCCCCAGGGTGTTGGTGCTGAAGGATGTGTGGTTTTGGGCTGCGGTCGTTCTGAGTCTCCGCTGCAGCACATCTCAGCGCAGGTGTGGATAATGTCCTGCACACGGCTGAATTGTGGGGGTATCGACGGGGGCATGGGGCATTCCAACCTGTCCACTGTCCGAGGCCTGCTCTAGAAGGGGCGTCATCTAAGTGATTCCCTGATCCAAACTCGCCTGCTGGAAAGACTTATGGGTATCATCCCAGAGTTGTGCAATGGGGAATTTCCTCAGCCCTGCCGTCTCCTCCCTGTGTAGTACGGCACTTTCCGCCCTCGCCCAGTTATCAAAAGACGCATACCAGTGTTTTGCATGTGGGGGTTCACCATGTTTCCAGCTTTTGGTGAGCAATCGCTTGGCCGTGACTAGTCCCAAGTCCCAGAATCTAGCTGGTACTTTGGTGAGTTTAGTCCTCTTATACAGCACCAAAACACAGGCCTCCCATGAGTGTGGCAGGTCCTCGCCGGTGCTCTGGTTCAGTATGGTTGTCATCGTGCTCCAGTATGGCTGTACATTGGGGCAGGCCCAAAGCATGTGTAAGATATCCGCGCCAATCAAGGAGCATCTTGGACACGCAGTTGTGATAACCTGGAATTATTTATTGATCTTTTCTGGCGACAGATACGCATAGTGTAATATGTAGAATTGTATTATCTTGAAGCGGGAGTTGCGCGGGATATTGACTGGGCCTGCCAGTACCATTGTCCATTCTTTGTCCGTCCATGCCCTGCCCCTATCCGTTGTCCATTTATCCCGTAGATGTTGGGTGGAGTATTGTGTGTGCATTAGGAGAGCTTGCGCTAGCCAATAGACTATGTGGGAGCCATTGCCCATAATATGGAGGTATTGCACAAAGTGGTGCGTTGGTAGCTCCTCGGATATATCTCCCAGGGCCGCGCAAGCGTGCGTATTATGGGTGCATGGAGGAGAAACTGCCCGGCTGGTAGGCCTGTGTCCCTGACTAAGTCCTCAAAGGGAAGCAGGGTGCTGTCTGTATACAAATCATCTAGTGTTTCCACATCAGCCTGCGCCCACCTCTCCAGCGCAGCCTCCGTCACCACTCCACCGTCTCTGGGAGTTCCCAGCTGCGGAAGCGCTGGGGCATAGGGCTTCACCTCTCGGGTGAGTCTCAAGCTACGTAAGAAATACCTGCGAGCCACCGCCACGTGCAGCTGCGTCGGGCAGAGAGCTCTGGTCAGGGGGTGAAATAGCGTGCAGATCTGCGTGTGGGTCCATGTTGTAACATCCGTGGCAGTGTCACATAAGTTCCTTCCGCTCAGCCATCCCGTCACACATTGCAGCTGCGCCGCCAGGTAATACAGTTCCAGGTTTGGGACCACGAGGCCTCCGGCATCTGTGGGCGCGTAGAGCTTCGTCAACGCTACACAGGGCCTCCCTGTGTTCCAGATGAGGTTACGAAGTGAGGTTTCTAGTTCCCAAAACACCCGGGGCGGAACATATACTGGGATATTGGCATAATAGTATAAGAGTCTCGGTAAGACTATCATCTTCGTCAGTGCAACCCGGCCGGGCATATTCAGAGGAAGAGTCTTCCAGAAGGCCATCTGCGCTTGCAATGATGAAATGGCTCGAATTAGGTTTCCCTCCAATATGTCAGACGGGGTTCTGTAAACGTGTATCCCCAGATACCGGAACGTGGTGGGGTACCAGGCGAGCCTCCCGCCGTTAATGTTAATGTCTCACTCTTGCGCATCCGGGCTGAAGGAATATGCTCCGGATTTGGCCCAGTTTACCCTGAGCCCCGACATTCTCTCAAAGGCTCCTAAAGTATCCGACAGGGACTGTGGTAGGCAAGTCAGGTCCTTGACGTAGAGGAGCAAGTCGTCGGCGTACAATGAGACCGCATGCATACAATCTGCCTGTGGGATCCCCCAACTCCTCTCCCTGCGTTCTCAATAGTGCTGCTAGAGGCTCCATGGCCAGCGAAAAAAGTAATGGGGATAGGGGGCAACCCTGTCTCCGTTCCCGGATTGCGTCAGACAACAGCCTACCAGTGCGGACCCGTACGGTAGGCTTTTGGTATAGCAATCCCACCATTTTGATAAAATCGCCTCCAGTGTCGTATTTCTCCAGCATTGCTCTGAGATAGGGCCACTCCACCGGGTCAAATGCCTTCTCGAGGTCCAGCACGAGGAACCCCAACCGAAGCCAGTGATGTGTGGCATAGTACTGCATTCTAAATAGCCTTTGGATATTGTGGGAGGTACTTCGCTTAGGCACAAAACCGTTCTGATCGTGGTGTACTAGAGTTGAGACCAGAGGGGCCAGACGCTGCGCCAAGGTGGATGCAAGTATCTTATAGTCTGTTCAGTATGGCCAACGGATGGTACGAGCCCAAGCACGTGCCATCCCTGCCGGGTTTCAGGAGGGAAATGAGGGTGGCCTCGTTCAGCGTGGGAGGGAGGGAGGAATCTTCTGCAGCAGCTGCATACATTTTTAGCAGCTCTGGGATAAGGATGTCTGAGCATGCTTTGAAATATTCTGCAGGGAGCCCGTCCGGGCCAGGGGACTTGCCATTAGAGAGGGCAAATATAGCAGTACGCAGCTCATCTGGCGCAAGCAGCGCCCCCAGGTCGCCTTGTTGTGCGGCAGTTCGCTTCGGTAGCTGAATGTCTGCGAGGTAATCAGCTATATTTGGGGCGGAGGTCCCGCAGCTGAGAGCGATACAGAGCTCGGTAGTGACCTACAAAAGCCGTGTGAATCTTGTACTGTGTGTACACCACTTCACCTTAGTCAGTGCATATCGCAGTTACGGGCGCTGAGCGATCTTCCTGCATAACGAGCCAGGCCAGCAACTTCCCGGGCTTATCGCTGAGGTGGTGTGTGCGCGCTGAGTGGGCCGCATAGTTGATGTGGCGGAGCCGTTCCAACAAGCGTGCATGTTCTGCGCGTGCTGTGAGCAATGGGCTGTCTGCACCTCCTACTGCCTCCTGTTCTCGTTGGAGCAAATCAGTTTCTATTTGTGTCAGTTCCCCCTCTAGCTGTTTCTGCAGATGCCCCTGCGTGCCCAAGCAGTGCCCCCTGACAACGACCTTGAAAGCGTCCCACTCGATTTGGGGGGAGGACGCAGTGCCAGTGTTCTCCTCAAAGTATTGTGCCGTTTGTGCAGAAAGGGAGTCTCGTAAAGGAGCGTCAAGGAGTAATGCTGGTTGTAGTCTCCAGGTGGGAATGGGCGGGCGCGGGCGCTCCCATGCTATGTCCAACATGTGTGGGTTGTGGTCGGAGTGAGTGCGTCCCATATAATATGCGTCCAAGGCAATGGGGAGAAGTTCAGTGGACCCCATGTACCTATCTAACCGCACGTGCAAGGAATGCGCGCCTGAATAATAGGAGTACATTCTAGTGGTGGGATTGCGGGCGCGCCAAACATCATGCAGGTCCCACTGCGCTGCCCGGGTGGTAAGAGCTTTCATGGCGCCATGCGCTGGTGCGCCGGCATGGGGTGGGGAGGAGCGATACAGCGTGGCATCAAGAATGCAGTTATAGTCGCTCCCCAGTATCCAGGGGACGCCGTGCCAAGGCGCCAGCTTCGCAGACAGTTGCGCAAAGAAACCCCCCTGGTCTGTGTTAGGGGAATACAGGGATGCCAGAACAACCTGCTGCCCGTCCAATCTGCCATGTACGATGGCAACCCTGCCTTCTGGGTCTATGTGGGAGTATGTTGTCGTAAACGGTGTCCCTGGTCTCACCCATAACAGCGCCTCTCGGGCATAGGAGGAGAATTCTGTGGCATATAGTTGCCCGCGCCATCTACGGCATAATGTTTGTACTTCCGCCTTATTTAAATGCGTCTCTTGTAAGAGTTAGATATGGACATGGTGACGCTTAAGGTAGGAGTAAATTGGATACCTGCGCGCTGGTGTGTGCACGCCTCTTATATTCCAGGTGCATATTTTTATCTCAGTCATTTTAACACATTAGGTGACACCCGCGCCCACCATTTTCCCACCACAAGATCCCGCCCCTGCAGTCTCCACGCATCCCCGCTGCTCATCCTCAAAGACATCTTCAATGACATTAGGAATAAGTTCTCAATAAAGGATCGTACATTAAAGGATATGACAAACCACAAAAGTCCAAACCACTGAAAAATACCAAAAGGTCAGTTGCTGAACGTGCCGCCGTCCAAACTCTCTATCGAGATAATTAACATTTCAGTTCAGGGGGTCACAGTACACTGGGCACAGCTGCGATGTTACAATAGCATGGCCATCAAAGGAAGCTTCTCCCCTCCCCAGGCCTCAGGAAGTAGGCAGTATCAAGCAGGAAACATATGAGCGATCATCGCATGGTTCGCTATACGTATGTCAATTGAGGCAGACCATAGCTGGGCAGAGTGAACAGAGTTGTGCGCCACACACCTGGCTGGGCGGCCAGAGGTTAAGGCCTGTCAGCCGGGGGTGGCAGAGGAGCACCACCAGTCTGGCGCTGTGTCACGGACCAATCTCTAGCGGTAGTACTCTCTGCGCCATGCGTCCGTGGCCTCGTGTCTCGATGGGGACTCTGTCCCGAGCGCCCACCAGATCACAATTCAGCAAATGCAGACGCCTACAGTGCGACCAGAGGTTTACTGTTCAGATGTTCTCCGTCTGGGGCCGGTATTACCGTTCAGTTAATCAAGTCCGCCATCTGCGGCGTGACATCCGGTGGCTCCGTGGACATTTGTGAGTCAGGTAGCCCGTAAATAGCCTCGTCATCACTGGTGAAGGCTCGGGGGATGGTGTCCGGAGCATGATTGAATGCTGGGGAGCTACTGATTTCCGTCACTCTCCGGAGGGCATCTTGTTGCTCCAGGAGAACAAGTTCTACAGGCGGGGTGAGGTCTACCTTCCCCTGTGTCTGGTGGGCCGTCTGTGATTTGCGCCTGCGGCGCCGCCGCGGTCCGCGGGTGCGCGTTATTTTGGCTGACCCCGGTACCCATCGAGGTGTTGAGTCTATGCTGCTGTCCAGCCAGGCCTCGGTTTCCTCGGGGCTGGTGAAAAAGTCTGTTTTGTCTTGAGCCAGCACTCTTAGTTTGGCAGGGAAAAGAAGGGAATATTTGAGGCCTACTTGGCGTAGACACTGTTTCACAACGAGGAAGGAGTGTCTCTGGCGCTGCACCTGGACAGTGTAGTCGGGGAAAAACACTATTTTAGCGTTGTCGATCTGGACCTCCCCGAGCTTCCTGGTTTCACGTAGGATAGAATCGCGGTCCCGATAATTCAGGACTCGAAGCAGGAGCCGTCTAGGATTAGACCCCGTGGGGAGAGGCCTCGTCGGCACACGGTGCGCACGTTCCACCACGAAGTGCGGCGACAGGGCGCCTTCCAGTAGCAGGGTCCTCAGCCAGTTCTCCACGTGCATCGCAGGTTCCCTCCCCTCCCATTTCTCCGGTACACCGACGATTCTGATGTTGTTTCGCCGTGCCCGCCCTTCTGCATCCTCGGCACGGTCCTCTAAGAACTCAACTCTGTTCAGGAGATCCCGCACTGGTTTATCCGTCTGGCTGACCCGGGGTTCAAGATCCGCCATTGCGCCTTCCAGGGACGTGGTGCGGTCAGCCAATTTCTTGTGGTCGGCGCGGAGATGGGTGACAATGGCAACGCTGTCTTTAGGGAAGTGCGAGTGAGCTGTAGCGATTCTTCCAGCCGTTCCATGGCGGCTAGCACAGTGTCCAGCTTCGTAGCCACGTGGTCGGCGTCCGCCAGTTTCTGTAGCTTGTCCATTTTCCCTTTCGGCGGTGCACCCCCAGTGCCAGTTTGTGTCTTCACACCCCCAGACATGGGCAGAGCAATAAACGGGGGAAGCCCGCTGACCCGGCAAGAACCACCAACAGTGGGGCCACCTCTACCGGCAACCCAGGTGGTGCAGGCCTGATGATGCAGCGCCCAGTAGGATTCCGGGTATCAGTGGCATGATTAACAAGGCCGCCGTGTTTCTGCTCCAGTGCTAGATGGTCGCAGCCAACGCGAGTGGGTCTGGTCGTGGCCACAGGTGTATCGAGTGGCTGGGCACCGGCCTTGGTTCCCAAGGCGCGCCAGTTGGCCAGAGGCCGCAGAGAATGCAGGCAGCCGTCGCGGTGCGTGTAGCTTGTACAGGCACACTCTATATCGCTGCGGTGCTCACGCCCTGCAGCAGTCGTGGTGCTGGCTGATGTTGTGGGCCATCCCTGTCAGCGTGGGGCGTCTACCTGCAACCGTGTCCCCCAAGAAGTAGGCGCCCCTGCCTAGATCCGATATCGGCTCCTCACAAGGCCGACAGCGCCTCGAGTTGCAGGCCCCGCCTCCAGGCCCAGTTCCCGGGCCTGATCCCCGGCCTCTCGTGGTCGCGCTCGCCGGCCAGGCGACGCGGCAGGAATGGCTCGGTAGGGTCCGGGCGGCCGGGAGTGACCAAGCAGCACCAAAGTTGGCAGGAAGGTGCAGGATGGTATGTGGGCACTCCGCCTGCATTTTCTGCCCGATCAGGATAACTTTGACTGAGAATCGGCCAGGGGAAGGGGAGCTCAGGCCGGAGCTCTGCCCTTGCACGTCTGCAGCCATTGCGTGCCTAGCCACGCCCCTCACGGCACCAGCAGCTATGCCGCGGTCAAACAGTACATTCCAGACCGTCTGGGGGTAGACGAAGAAACCCGTTGGCTAAAATTTCGCCAAGAACGAGGATCCCCAGGAGACCGCCCCAAAACTCTGTTTTATAAATTAAAAGGACCAGCGGATTTGTGGCTCAAACCACACGAGTTCAACCTGGAAGAGGTTATGAATAAAATATACCTCGAACAGTTCTTAGAGGCACTACCATATGGGACCCAACGCTGGCTGAAGCAACATGCGGGGTTGACTCTCGAGCATGCAATCGAAATGGCTACCTCATATGCCCGTGCCTAAGGTCGCCCCGCCATAAAAGAGCCTGAAAAGACCAATAGAAACATGCCAGGGAAACCAGACTAGAAGTCTGTGAAAGGCCCAACTGAACCACCACGACCTAGTTATCCTCGACCTGACATTCCACCAATTTCAGGTCCCCAGTGTTATGACTGTGGGGAGTGGGGGCACATAGCGCGGTACTGCCGCAAGAAGAAAGAAAAAGAAGAAGAATCCATGGATGTGAGCTACGCCCCCATTCACTCCTAAACGCCCAAGAAACTGGTCCGGTATTCTATGTGAGTGTGGTTATCAATGGGAGTTGTAAAAGCACTATTTGACTCGGACTGTAAACATTCGGTGGTGAGGCAGGAATTAGTAACCCCCTCTTCTCTTTTGCCTGGGAATACAGTTCACATTAGATGCGTGCATGGGGGCGTCAAGGAATATCCCTTAGCTAAAATAACTCTTTGCAGTGCCTCAGGGAAGGAGACAGAAGTGGTGGTAGGGGTTTTAGCGTCTCTCCCCGAGCCAGTCATTGTAAGGATTGATAATCCCGGCTTCATCACCCTCATGTCTGACGCCATTACAAAAACACCACGCGATAAACTCCTAACATCAGAACCCTGGGCCTGGGACAAACATTTCAGAACAGCTCAGCTAAACGATGCTAGCCTCACTAACGCTTGGCAAATGGCTCGCACTGATCAGGACCCCTTAAACAGGACTTATCCTGCTTTTATTGAAAAAAAGGGACTGTTGTACAGATTAGCCAAAGCCGATGTGGTCCCTCAACTCCTGGTCCCTACAGACTTCAGGGACCAAATACTCTTCTTTGCCCATGCGCATTTATTAGCGGGGCATTCTGGTGCAGAAAAAACGGGGCAGGCCATTCTTCAACACTTCTTTTGGCCAGGCGTATACGCACAAATACAGCGATACTGCCAGGAATGTCCAATTTGCCAATGGCGCAATACATATGTCCCTCCCGCAGTACCTCTGAATCCCCTGCATATCATAGGAAAGCCTTTCGATCGTTTGGGAATGGACCTTATTGGCCCATTACCCAGATCTGCTCGAGGACACCAGTATGCATTAGTACTGGTAGATTATGCCACCCGTAACCCGGAGGCTTTTCCCCTCCGGGACGCCACCTCCTCCGCTATAGCCCAAAGACTAGTAGAGGTGTTTTCGCGTATGGTTTTCCTCAGAGAGATCATTACTGATCAAGGCACACCTTTTGTGTCTAGATTAATGAGACGGGTCTGCAACCAGCTACGAATCAAACATATCAAGATATCCGTTTACCATCCCCAGACAGACGGCTTGGTAAAAAATGATACTTATATAGCGCACTACTCACCCGCAAAGGTCTCAAGGCGCTTGTACGAATACCGCTGTGGAACCCATCCTGGCTTTCCCTGTGAGGCGTCCACTCCTGGGCACCCCCAAGGTGAAGGCCAGGCATCCTTAGCGTTGTGGGGGCCGTTGTGGAGATTAAGCAAGCTATTGCCCAGAGTTGCAGAGTGGGACTCCATGATTGGAATAGGCACCGTGGCGAGAATTATCAGGTCCGTGGAATTTTGAGCCCAAGACCCACCGAGGCGGGGAATTGAACCCTGGTCCCGCTAGACCTCTGCATCAGGGTCTGCCGCTCTAATCATTGAGCCACACTTCTCCAGAGCGGTATAATGGGAGTCTAAAGCTCACCCTGAAAAAACTTCTGTCTGGGGATGGCAAAAATTGGGATCAACTGTTACCACTGGCTCTTTTTGTCCTCCGCAGCCAAAAACAAGCCAGCTTGGGTACTTCTCCTTTCGAACTGTTGTTCGGACGGAGCCCGAGAACCTTATTGGAGATCACCAAAGACAGTTCGGAGAAAGAGGGAGCCCAAGAAGCTGAAGCTTTATTGGATTATACCCGCCAACTGCAAACCAGGCTCCATAAACTCAGAACCTTAGCTCACGAACATCTAGCCTTAGCCCAAACAAAACAGAAAACTTTCTATGATAGAGGGAAAAGGTGGAGGGAACTGAACACCGGTGATTGGGCCTTGGTGTTGTGGCGCTCTTCCACACACAAGCATCAGAAAGATAGGAAGAACCACATACCTGTTGCAACTGGCTGGGAACAGGAAAAACATTTACCATATTAACCTGTTGAAAAAGTGGTTGGGTAAACCCCCTCAACAGGTCCACACTCTCACTGCCATAACTTCCCCTCACACTGTCCATGATACTCCTATCAACCCCGAGTTAACCGATACACAAAAAGAAGTTCTCTCACTTTTGCTCCGCTATTCTGACGTTTTCTCAGATTAACCAGGGTGAACCCAGATAGCTGTACATTCCATCCCTACAGCTCCAGGTGTCGTGGTTAAACAGAAACCATACCGCATCCCGAAGCAAGACGCCTTGCCTTCCAAGAAGAAGTCAACCAAATGTTGCGATCTGGAGTGATAGTCCCGTCGCTTAGCAATTGGTGTTCACCAGTGGTTCTTGTCCCAAAACCGGATGGCAGCATCCGGTTTTGTATTGACTTCCGAGCAGTGAACAGGGTCTCCAAACAAGACGCCTATCCACTTCCTCGAGTGGATGAATTGCTCAAACGCCTTGGTGAGGCTACCAATATCACCACCATAGACCTCACCAAAGGCTATTGGCAAATTCCCCTAGCCCTTGCTGACCAAGAAAAAACGCATTTTTCACTCCCTCTGGCCACTTCCATTTCACCGTCCTCCCTTTTGTATTGCACAGCGCACCGGCAACATTCCAAAGGGCCATGGATACCATGATTTCATCTCACCGTCCTTATTAGTCCACCTATCTGGACGACATCGTCGTATTCAGCAAGACGTGGGGGAACCACACCAAACATATAGAGAACATCCTCTCTAGTCTCAGGGCAACAGGGTTCCACAATAATGCTCTATTCCACTATTGCTCCCCTATTTACTAAGCTGATCAATGCCTCCTTTGAAAACGGTATAGTCCCGGCGAACTGGAAAAAAGCCACAGTTAAGGCTCTCATAAAAAAACCACACTTGGATCCCACAGACCCTTCCAATTTCAGACCAATCTCATTGCTACCAGCTATGAGTAAAATAGCCGAACGAGTAGCAAATCAGCAACTTTCGGATTTTTTAGAGACCAACCATCTTCTCCGCATGTCCCAGACAGGCTTTAGACCAGGACAGGGGACTGACACCGCTTTGTTAGCCGTTGTCGAGGAAGCCAGGGGCATATTGGACGCAGGAGGATCAGTGGCAGTGATCCTCCTCGACCTGAGTGCCGCCTTCGACACGGTGGACCATGCAACCCTTGTCCAGCGCCTTGGCCTAATGGGAGTGGCTGACTCCGCCCTGGCCTGGATATCATCCTTTCTCAAAGACAGGTCCTTCCAAGTGGCTGACGGGTACTCCGTCTCCACTGCTCAGTCTCTTAGGTGTGGTGTGCCTCAGGGATCTTCCCTGAGCCCCACACTTTTTAATGCCTACATGGCTCCCCTTGAGGATGTTGTAAAGCCGTTTGGCATTAAATCAATAATGTATGCTGATGACACCCAGCTGATCGTCTCCCTTAACCAGGCTGACAACGCCCTGTCCAACCTGAGCAGCTGTCTAGAGGAGGTACATCAATGGATGTGCGAATCAAGGCTAAAACTAAACGGGGAAAAATCGGAAATACTCCTCTTAGGAACCTCCAACAAAATTCCCACTTCCCTTCCTTGGCCACCGTGCATGGGAACACCACCCATTCCCAAATCCGAAGTCAAGAGCTTAGGGATATGGCTTGACCAGGATCTAAGTTTCAAAACTCAGGCGAGAAAAACGGCGGGAACCTGCTTCGGCCTGATAAAAATGGCTCGGAAGATTTTACATCTACTTCCGCTCCAGTCCAGGAAACTTGCTGCAGGGGCTCGTGAACTCTAGACTGGACTACGGAAATGTCCTGTACCTGGGAGCCCCAGCCTCGGTGATCCATAGACTTCAATGCGCACAGAACGCGGCGGCGAGAATCCTCACAGGAACTTCAACGAGGAATTCAGCTAAACCAGCTCTCAGAAGTCTGCACTGGCTGCCAGTGAAGGAGAGGGTCAATTTTAAGACCCTGTGCATTACTCACAGAATTTTGCACAATGAAGGCCCTCCCATTCTCAGGACACTGGTGACTCAACAACAGTCAAGTCGCCAACTAAGATCCAACTCTCTTTCCCTCGCCAATGTCCCCAGAATTAGGAAGGCCAGAACAGGCGGCCGCCTGTTCTCCTATAATGCTCCTAGACTGTGGAATGCCCTTCCCCTTTCCCTGAGGCAAGAACACAACTACCTCAGGTTTAGGAAACGCCTAAAAACCTTACTTTTCCCCTGAGTTCACCTCCTGACCTTTTCCTTCCCTCAGTACCGTGGTCTTTTTTAGCGCCGGGATGCCTCAGGGTAGCTGTGCGCTCTAGAAAACATAAAATCAAATCAAATCAAATCAAATCAATGCCAAGAAATCATGTGTTGCCTTTAGGAAGGTAAAATATCTTGGCTATGTGTTGGGAAACGGGCTTGTTGAACCCCAGACAGAAAAAATCAAAGCCATCATGAGTGTCCCATATCCCAAAACTAAGGGATATGAGGGTTTTTTAGGCCTTGTGGGGTATTACCGCAGGTTTGTTGCACAGTTCGCTGATTTAGCAGGACCCCTCACTGATTTGTTAAAGAAATCACAATCCTCCCCCAGGTTGCCAGCTCCCACTGACAAAGAAACTGCTGCCTTTCATGCCTTAATAAACGCCCTCACCTCCGCACCTGTGCTTGTGTCCCTGGACTTCCACAAATCCTTCGTCCTTCAGACCGATGCTTCGGGAGTTGGGATAGGGGCAGTTCTCTCCCAGGAAGATGAGGGAAGTATTGAAAAACCCATACTCTACATTAGCAGGAAGTTGTTTCCCCGAGAGGTTGCCTATTCAACCATCGAAAAGGAGTGCCTGGTGGTCCGATGGGCGGGGTACAAGGTCCGCTATTACTTAGAAGGCAGGCCCTTCATATTGTATACAGACCATGACCCACTGACTTGGCTCCAAAGAAATTGCGGCCACAATGAATGTATACTCTGATGGTTTTTGGCTCTCCAACCATACCAAATTGAAGTCCACCATCGGAAAGGCATGGAACAAGGGAAAGCTGACTTTCTGTCCCGTTTCCCACTTTCCCCCGATCGGGAAAATCCCGGGGGTGGGATGTGTCAAAGGGGCTCTGTCTGTCATGGGCAGGGCGAGACTCTTCCTTTCCACCTCGTGCACAAGATGCATACGGCCCCTTTAACGCTGCATGGGCCTTCCCGGGGTGGAAACCTATCCCACAACGTCACCAGCGTTCCGCCAATCAGGGACTGAGGAGGCGGTCATAACGCTGGATCCAGAAGAAGATGGCGCGAAAGCCGGAGGAGGAGTAATAGAGGAGAAGCCGGAGCCGAACAGCGTTATCCTCGAAGCCCACAGGAAGACGGAGAGTGGAGACGCCGAAGAGCGCGAAACCAGGAGGACCGACACGCCAGGAAGCCACCGTCACCACGAGTCGCCCTGCCGCACTTCTGGAGAAGTGTTGCTCGACAAGGTACGGGGACGCATACTGCAACTGGCGTTCTCACGGGGAGGGACTGCGTCAGGGGAGGGTTGAGGGAGGTCACGGGGCTGTGTGTGTATTCATTTGTATTCCTTTTGTTCTCACCGCGTTTGGTACACACTGTCCACCTGAGTCTTGCCTGGTTGCTACGAAACCTTTTGTTTTAAGAACTGATGGCAGACCCTGGTGATCCCTCACACACCCCGCACCCCCCCTCTTCTACGTTTAAAAACCAGACCCAGTAGTAATCGAGAGGTCTTTGTTGTTTTCTTTTCACGCCCATACCGGAGAGACGTGGTGAACCCAGTGAGTGAAGCCCCGAAGACAGGGAGAGGAACGAGTTTAGAGACCAGACCATAACCTCCTCACGAAGCCACGGTCCTCCCCTCAAGACATCGGATGGTGTTTACTTGCATAAGTTGTTTATTAAAGAAATAAAAATAAAGACTTGAATCTGAAAGTCTATAGTTGTTGGACAGTCCTTCCTCTGTCGCCCCCCACCCTGCCTATCACTTGGTCACACCCCCGTGATGGACATCCAATTGTGAATAAACCACTTCAACCTGCCTCCCACCCCTGGCAGGGAAGAAGGGGTATTGCTTACATGTAGTTCCACCTGGCGTGTTGCTGGGCCCTCAGAAGGATCCCTTGCCTTCACATCCTCTGCCACGACCTCTAGATAGTAGAACCCTCACAATCTTTTATGGTCTTGCTACTGGATAGAGCACTTGGTCTGTTTTTGGGGGTTGGAATTATTAGAGCAGCCGGTTGAGCGCCCCCTTCCTCTTCCAGCACCTCCAAAAACATGCTGGATAAATATCTTCTTGATAGATTGCTGGGCTTCATCTAGAGATGAGAAGGTGTTTACGAAACATGATAGTTCCATTATGAAAGGGTCCCTAAAAAGGCCCCTATTCACAACTAGTTCCGCTTCTGTTGTAGCCAATTCCCCCAGTCTGGAATCTATTTTGAGGAACAAAGAACGTGTTCGCTGGGAGGACAAGGCACAATTCGCATCCCCAAAAAGCACAGTGTCCATTGACCCAACCTGATAAAATGGCGCGGTTGATCATATGCCCAGACTTTCTGGCGTCTTCAGCCATATCCAGGACTTTGGTACGTGACACCAGGACATTGAGGACCTTGTAGTGGCAGGAACTTTCCAGGCCCTTTCACAAATTTGGCCAGGAACGTAGCCATCTTGGTATCAATGTCTGGGGTGGCCTCCACTTTGTTGGTCAGGGAGGGTCTCGGACTTCCGCTCTTACACGGCCCCTGGCCTACTAGTTTATAGGCTTCCTGATCCTGCTTGCGACATAGCTTGTCACTTAAGGGGCAGAGACCCATTCTGCTGAGCGAGGGTGGTAACTGTCATCCGGGTTCAACATTCCCAAAACCTCCGCAGAGCACGTATTGAAGTCAATATCCAGCCTGGGCTTTTCGGCACCACCTTCCGGTCGCCGGGGTTGGCTTGGGCCTGGTTTGTCAACCAAATCTCCTCTATGGGAGTCAGAATTGGCCCAGGCATGGTCACCTGTCCCCTGAGGGGAACAGGCATTGTCTTAAGGGGTCACCCCAGACCAGGGATCATTGTGAGCCTTCTGGGCATCCAGGCGCCACTTCAGGGATGTCTGGTGAAGCCTTTCAAAGGCATTCATGGCAGTAAGGGTTGGCGGGGCATTGGGTCTCATGGATTTGGATTTAACCTTTGGCGCCCCCCCAGGATCAGCAGGAGGACCGGGCCTCCTGTCTTCCCCAGCCGCGGTGTAATTGTATCCCAGATCACCATGTTGATAATCTTTTGGCTAATGGGTTGTAGGCGCGTGCGCCATTTGTCAGCCTGCGTGATGACTTTCGCGGGCGCTTTGATGTTCTCAGTGAGCCACGCGGCCAGTGAGAACATCAAAGCTCACCCTCGATGCTAGCGAAGGAGGCCTTGCCCCTCCCTTGGACAGACCACTTCCTTGTCCCCTTCCAATTACCTGGAACCTTCAGGAAAAACCGAAGACCTCCCACCTTCAGTAAGGACAGGACCTGGTCCAGACTCCCCACGGATGATTGGGCTAAGACCCTTGAAAAAAACATCCCTGCTTACGCTGGAGATCCAACTACGGCAGACAGAAGATTCCGGGACTGGATTACCGCCTCCCTAGACATAGTACTCCCACTCAGAAATAGGGAAGACAAAACCGGCAAACATGGCTCAGCACCATGGTATTCCGCAGATCTAAGAACACTTCGCAAGAACTGCAAAAAAGCCGAACGTCTCTGGAGAAAAAATTGGCAACATGCCAATAAAGAAGCCTACCAGTCTACGGTCAAACTCTACAAAGAGGCCATCAAATCAGCCAAAGCTTCATACTATGACACGCGAATACAAGAAGCAGCTAATTCTGCCCGAGAATCCTTCTTAATCGTCAAAGAGCTGATCAAGGTACCCACCACCTCCCCCTCCAACACCCCCAAAGTTGACAGAAGTAATGAGCTAGCAAACTTCTTCAACGATAAAATCACCTGCATCCTGGCCTCCCTCCCACCCCCCAGCTCCCCCAGCCTCACGGAAAGCTGTACTCCCCCCGAACAGACTGAAAGTATCTGTCGCCCCACGCTCCAAACATTCCGACCTGTCACCCCCCTAGAGGTTGAGCGAACCCTAACAAAAATGAAAAGTGGATCACCCTTGGACCCAGCCCCTATCAGGTTCCTCAAGACCGTAGCCTCAGTAATTGTACCTACCATCACGGACCTCATCAACTGCTCGTTCGCCCAAGGAACTGTTCCAGACAGCTGGAAGAGTGCTGTGGTCAAAGCACTCTTAAAAAAACCTCAGCTAGATCCTTCGGACCTGTCCAATTACAGACCTATATCCCTACTCCCTGGCATCAGCAAAGTCACTGAGAAACTGGTAAACATCCAACTATCCCAGTTCCTTGAAACTAATAACTTGCTCCGCCAATCCCAAACCGGATTTCGCCCGGGCCATGGAACGGACACTGCACTCCTCGCAGTCGTTGAAGAGGCAAGGGGCATACTGGATTCAGGAGGATCAGTGGCAGTGATCCTCCTGGATCTAAGTGCAGCCTTTGACACGGTCAATCACCGTGTCCTTCTGCATAGACTGGCGAATGCAGGACTTACCGGGACAGCTATCAAATGGATCGAATCCTTCCTTACAGGACGCACTTTCCAAGTGTGGGACGATAACCATCATTCATCCACCCTCCCACTCACCAGCGGCGTCCCCCAGGGCTCCTCCCTGAGCCCGACGCTTTTTAAGGTCTATATGGCCCCCCTCGAGGACGTGGTAACACCATTTAACATAAAAATGGTAAGTTACGCTGACGACACCCAACTAGTCGTCTCCCTGTCCCAGTTGATTGACCATCCTGAAAATCTGACTAACTGCCTCATAGGTATCCACAACTGGATGAATGACTCATCACTAAAATTGAATGGGACAAAGACAGAGGTAATGCTACTTGGCAAGCAATGGACAGCTATCCCTCCTACACTTTGGCCCGATGTGTTCGGAGAAATTCCCCCCCCCAAAACGCGAAATCAAGACACTCGGGGTGTGGCTTGAGCCACAGCTCACGATGAAAACCCAAGCAACCAAAACCTCGGGCACATGCTTTGGGCTCATGCGCACGACCCGCAAAATCCTGCCCTTACTCCCACCTATGTCCAGGAAGCTCCTTATCCAGGGACTAGTGCTGTCCCGCCTGGATTACAGCAACCTGGTCTACTTGGGAGCCCCCGAGTCTACTATCATGAAACTCCAGCGGACACAGAACGCGGCAGCACGCATGATTACAAACACTCCCTCCAGAATGTCCGCCAAGCCAGCCCTCAAAGCCCTGCACTGGCTCCCCGTGCGCCAAAGGGTGCTCTTTAAAGCAATGTGTACAACACACAAGCTTTATAACGGTTCTGGTCCAGCGATCCTCAGTAAAATGATCACACCTTACACAACAACCAGATCCCTACGATCTCAAAATGAGAATTTAGTCAGCACCCCCAGATTCAAAAGATCCCGCACAGGAGGTCGACAATTCTCCGTCCAAGCGGCTAAGGGCTGGAACACACTCCCTCGCGCCCTCAGACTAGATTCCAACTACCTTTCTTTTCGCAAAAAACTAAAGACCCATTTGTTCCCTAAATAACACCCTTTCGGTCGCCTTCCCCCCTCTCTCCCCCTCATGAGGATTTCAAGCTACATAGCGCGGGGATGCCCTTGGGTCACCAGGCGCTTTAGAAATTGCTAAAATAAAAAATAAAATAAAATAAAGCAGCCGCGAAAGTGATCACCATTTGCCATCTGAACGATTAGCACAATTAATTGCCTTGTTGCATGCCAGGACTTAAAATCATGGCTCTTCGATCACAGTAGAGGTGTTTATAATCTGCAGTATTAAAAGTGGCTTTACCGTCCCTAAAATCTTCCAACTGCAGTTGCATAATTTACTAGCTAAAACACTGCTCTGTCTTCACTTTCAGCACAATCCTACAATCTCATAGTATGAATGTATATTTGGTTCCCTAACCATCCAATGTTTTTCGAAAGATTTGACATCTCCTGCTGTACCTCTCTGAATGCTGTATAACCATAATACATGTGTCACTTGTTTTTATTTCACATCATGCAACTCACTCTTAAGATCAATAAATAAGGTTGATGGAGCGTGGCCTGCCAAAGTAGAGGTTCTGCAGGATGCCCACGAGCCTCCAGGCTACCAGTGAACATTCTATAGCATCCAAGCCGCAGGGCCGGCCCACTGCAACTTGAATCGTGCCCATCTGCCCCTTCCCACTCTGTTGGGGCTCGCTCCAGCGCCAATGGTAGTCTGCTGCTGATCAGCCATGACACTCTGCTCCCGTGGCATCCCACTTGGTGCTGGGCCGCAAGTCGGAGAGGTTGTACGGAGCAGGCCGCATATGTCACTTGCGTGAGGGGGCCCATCGCTGCTTTTCATGATACATTACGGCTGACTTCACGGGGACATCTTGTTTGGGTTGAACTGCTGTGTGGGCTCCTTCCTAGAAAAGTGTTCGGAGCAATCACTGATAAACCGCCCGGTCACATCCCCCACTGATGTACGACTGCACAAGATGCAGTGTCTTGCAAGCCATGTGGTGCATTCTTCCCGCCATTCGTTGTGACTTTGTGCTGCGTAATGTTTGCCTTTCAGTGCTCACAGTATTTATGGAGGTTCTTACGTACCCCAGGGCCACCTCTGGCCCATCGCTCCTGGCTGCTTTGATGGGTTACGTTTGGAGATATAGCCATTTTTATTTTAAAAAACTCTTGCTGATGCACTGAGAATCTTCATTGTGGTGGGCTGTGGTGCCGAAGAACAATTATCATTAAATAAGTTCAGGAAGGAGGGCCTCAACGCGCATGTGCGGGCTCGCTCCCAGGTACTTCTGTGTGGCCGTTTTGTGCCTTGCCACATGGCCACAGGCCCGGCCTCCAGGAGTGCCTCACTCTGAGGTTCTCTGCGCATGTGCAGGCTTGCTCCAAGGTACTTTTGTGTGCCCATTCTGTGCCTTGCCACATGGTCACTGGCCGGGCTCTACGATTGCCTCAATCCGAAGTGCTCTGCCATGTGCAGGCTTGCTCCCAGGTACTTCGGTGTGCCTGTTCTGTGACTTGTTGCACACTGACTCAGCTTCCACGAAAACCCCGCCCAAAAGACTTCCTAGATATTCCAACATCCATTCATTCATTAATTTCTGTGAGTCCCTGTGCAATATTTTGCACCCATGGGCTGTGTCTGGTGACAGGCATGTTTTTTGCCAAATCAGAGCAACAGAAAGGCCCTTGTTACAACTTAATTTGCAAAAAACAAGGGCATGAGCTTAAAGTTTTTCTTCGAGCCAAAGTGCTGCTGAATGCGGTGCTCCTGTGGTTCCTGTCTCTTTATATATATCACCCCTTATGTGGTGCGTGCTAAGCAGTGCGTCCTTCAATAAAGACATAATGTAATGACCCGTCCGTACCACTGACATTCTAATTTGTGTAATATGGCCCTGTGTTGCCTTCTCTGGGTTATGGTGACAGCAGAACTCCTAAATGGCAATACTGGACCATATTACACAGTTGCTCATTAAGTGTACTCTCCATTGATATTATTAAGCATTGTTCCAGCATGTAACACCAATGCCCGAGTTTTGATTTCCTGATCGAGAGCCAGGCTTGTAGGCCCTGACTGTCCTACACTTCACATCTGTTGTTGTTTCACTAAACACAAAGTATTTCCACATTCTTCTTCTTTATTGAGTTAATGTTGCCCGTTTATCTGCCAAGTTGCAGACAGAAGAAGTGCATATAGAGTCCCACCCTGCTCTAGCTGCTAAAGTGGGGGGTTCACAATGTCAATGCAATAGATCTATGATCTGTGGCTCGGAAGCTGGGGCATGGCCTTTGGGGATGCTACCCACCGGTTATTCGCAGCTGTCTCTCCCATCTCCTTGTAACCCTGCCCCTCCTTTACCAGAATTGCAAAAAACACAGTTGATGGACAGAATGTAGAACAATGTCATACATTCACCCCAGTACAAGGATCTGGGCCTAAATCCATCGTTTTTTTGCACTCCACACCACCCTGGGTTAGACACTGGCTATATGCAAATCAGCTCTGACCCTGTGCCTCATGGGAACAGTCCAGTCCGAACTACCAAGCCATGTCTTTCCCAGACCGGAATCAAGCATCCAAGGACCGGTTTCTGGCTATCAGCCTTCTTCAGCCTGGATAGCTTGATTCCAGGGTGTGGAGAGCCTGGGACTGACGTCTGAGCATACCCAGCCCACTCGGGGTGAAAATTGCAAGAAACACAGTTGATGGACAGAATGTAGAACAATGTCATACATTCACCCCAGTACAAGGATCTGGGCCTAAATACATCGTTTTTTTGCACTCCACACCACCCTGGGTTAGACACTGGCTATATGCAAATCAGCTCTGACACTGTGCCTCATGGGAACAGTCCAGTCCGAACTACGAAGCCATGTCTTTCCCAGACTGGAATCAAGCATCCAAGGACCGGTTTCTGGCTATCAGCCTTCTTTAGCCTGGATAGCTTGACTCCAGTGGTGTGGAGAGCCTGGGACTCACGTCTGACTGGACTGTTCCCATGAGGCACAGGGTCAGAGCTGATTTGCATATAGCCAGTGTCTAACCCAGGGTGGTGTGGAGTGCAAAAAAACGATGGATTTAGGCCCAGATCCTTGTACTGGGGTGAATGTATGACATTGTTCTACATTCTGTCCATCAGCTGTGTTTTTTGCAATTGTTTTTTTCCCTCCTTTACCAGAGGCTCTCTGTTTCTAACCCGGTCACTTATTTCATCTTAGCCTTTCAGTCTATCCATGTGCCACTACCCACCACCACTCTAGGCTGTCTCTGCGCTCCCCTAGTCACCCTGCCCCTTCCTTCACTGGAGTCTCTTCTTCTTACCGGTCTCCTTCATTCACTTCACCCCTTCAGTCTCTCCTAATTGCCCTCCCCATGGACTGTCTCTCCCTCTCCGAGTCACTCCGTTCCTCCTTTCACCAGAAACTCTGTGCTTCTTAGTGGACTCCTCCTGCCACTGTCTTCTAGTGGTACTGCCATCCTGTACTACACCGGCTATCTCTCCCCTCGTCATTCTGTCCCTCCTTTCAGCAGAGGCTATCCTTTTCTCAACCAGTCAATCATTTCATCTCAGTCTTTCAGTCTCTCATGGTGAGGATGGGGATGGAAGAAAGACTTGAGGGGACACCAGGAAGGAATAAAGTGATAACATTTGTGAACCTACATCATTCCAGTACAGAGAAGTAAGGTGACTGGCCGCCTTCACCAGCAGACATTTCATTTTGCCAGTGCAACCAGGCAGGGTGACTGGCTGCCTTCAGCAAATGGCATCTCATTGTGCCAGTGCAGTGAAGCAGAGTGACTAGCTGCCTTCAGCAACTGGTGCAGGGTGGCTGGCTGCCTCACACACACACAACCACACACACACACACACACACACACACACACACACACACACACACACACACACACACAACCACACTCACAACCACACACACAACCACACAAATACCCACTCACACAACCACACACACACACACAACCACACAAACAACACACACAACCACACACAAACAACCACACACAAACACAACACACACAAACACAACACACACAACCACAACCACACGCAACCACACACACACCACCACACACACCACACACACCCAACCACACACAACACACAACCTCACACACACACAACCACAATCACACACACAACCACACACACAACCACAGCCACACACACACATCCACGCACACAACCACACACACAACCACACAAACTACAACCACACACACAACCAGAAACACACACACAACCACAACCACACACAGCCACAACCACACACAACCACACTCCCACACACAACCACACACACAACCACACACAACCACACACACAACCACACACACAACCACACACACAACCACACACACAACCACATACACAACCACACACACACACAACCACACAAACAACCACACACACCCAACCACACACACACCCAACCACACACACAACCACACACACAACCACACACACAACCACACACAAAACCCACAACCACACACACCCACAACCACACACAACCACAACCGCACACACACACACAACCACACACAACTACACACACACAAAACTACACACACAAAACTACACACACAACCACACACACACACACAACCACACACACTCACAACCACACACACACAACCACACGCACACACTCAACCACACACACACACTCAACCACACCCAACCACACACACAATCACACACACAACCACAACCAGACACACAACCACACACACACTACCACAACCACACACACACAACCACATATACAACCACACACACAACCACACACACACACAACCACACACACAACCACACACACACAACCACAGTCACACAACCACACACACACAACCACACACACAACCACACATACAACTACATACACAACCACACCGTCAGTGCACACTTTCACCAGGCACAGACACCATCAGTCGGCAGTACACGCTTTCAATGGGCTCACACCACCCGAAGTCAGTGCACGCTTTCACCAGGCGCACACACACACAGACACCATCAGACGTCCATGCACGCTTTCACCAGGCACACACACACCACCAACCGTCGGTGCACGCTTTCACCAGGCACACACACACCACCAGCCGTCAGTGCACGCTTCCACCAGGCACACACCCTATCAGCCGGCAGTGCACACTTTCACCAAGCACACACACCACCAGCCATCAGTGCACAATTTCTACAGGCACACACACCACCAGTGCACACATCAAATGTTAACGCATCCACAATTAACTATTGCAGCAATCGCAGTATGGCGCACTTTACTTTTAAACATATTCATCTAAAGAGCAGCATGCCACCATTGCTAAAAAAATTAATACAAATTTTTCTGGCCTACAATTTATAGCCTTTTGTTGCCATTGGTGTTGCAATATTTAGCAATGCCAATAGCTCAAACTTAATTAATGCGAGACCTATTGCATTGCAAATGCTTGTTTTTTTTAATACGATCCCACGCGACTCTCGCGAGATCGTAAAATTACTTTAGAGGAATAATTTACACTGTCCTTCATTGCAGTACTTACAAGTTTTACTTCCTTCTCCTAGAACTTTAGGAAAAAGTGACAACTCCAAACCCAGCTTTCCACAGCATGGCAGCAGTATACAGTAGGGAGTGATGAGCGACTGGACCCTTCAAAAATACCTCACCACAGGATAACCACTCTACATAGTATGGGTAAAATAGTGACCGGCCATAACACTGAGACCTCTACCAGGACAACACGGTTGTACAATGCAGTGTGGAGAAGGACTGGCCTCAACACTAAGAACTCTCTCTTGGATAAAGGGTGTGTGTACTAGGATGTAGAAGGCAACAAGCCTATACACTGAGACATCTCTCAGTTTATAGGTGTGCGTAATAGGATTTGGGGAAGTATTGACCTCTCTGCTGAGACCTCTCTCTCTCTCTGGGATGACTGGTGTGTTTAATTTTTAATGTTTAATGTTTGCAGATTTATAGAGCGCATGGCTTCCCGTAAGCGTCCCAGGTGTGTGTTGTAGGGTGTGTGGAGGGACTGGCCCCTATCCCTAAATCTCTCTATTGGATGATGGTTATGTGTAGCAGGATGTGTGGAGGGACTGACCTCTTGACTGAGAGATCTCTGTTGAATGACATATCTACAACTAGGGTGTGGGGAAGAATTGAGGTCTATACTGAGAAGATTCTCTTAGATGACAAGCATACAAACTTAAGTTATAGAGAAACTTCCGGGTCAGCTTAGACAGCTCCCCAGAGTAACACCTATGCAAAATAGGCTATGGGTAGGGACTGCTCTCTCTGCTTCTACCCCTCCATCATAACAAATGGAATTAGTAGAGTATAAAATGGAGTACCATCTCTGTTGACAACTGTGTCTTGGGCAACCAGAGTGCACATTTGAATGCAAGGACATACTCACCTCTCTCTCTGACATCTCCTTCTGGGGACAGGCATGTATAGTAAGGTGTACTCTGAGACAGACATCTGCACTGAAACTTCTCTCCAGAGTGAGAAGCTTATATACTAAGATGTGCAAAAGAACTGCTCTCTCCATCAGCATAGTACACTATGAGAATGCATTCGCCGTTGTGCCAAAACCTGTCTCTTGTATAAAAATCTTTATACTACAGTGGGAAGAAGCACTAACCTCTCTATAGTACCGTAAACATACATATACATGCAGCAGAAGAGTTTATAGTTCTTGACGATAGAGCTACCACCGTTAGACTTGGCATCTTTTGGCGTGTTTCTCCTGTCTTTGTGCTTTCTGACCTCCTGGTTTTGACTCTGTTTTTGCTGGTTTAGTGTTTCTACGCACTTTCTCACTGCTGTTCAGTGTTAAAGTGCAAGTGAGCAGTCCTTATGGAAGGATGTTGAAATTAGGTCTCACTTGGAGATTCTTTGGTTACCAGAGTGGGCATGTGTGACCATTCGGTCATTGGCGCTCGGAAAGGATGATCAGAAGGACCTGGAGCCTGAAACAGTGGCCCAGGTTCCTGCCAAGAGAAAGGGCAGGGGGCACGGGAAACCAGCCCCTGAGTTTCCCACGGTCCAGGAGGAGGCTGGCCTTGAGGGGATGCCCTGGTACCTACAGGGCAGCAGGTAGCTGAACTAGGGGACTTATCTGAGCTGACCCTTTGGCAGCTAGAAGGTGGTCCCACAAGGGAGGAATTCTGCAGGAAGCAGAAAGAATGCCCTTCTCTAGAGGGGTTGCGGCAGCAGGCTGCAAGCCAGGCGGCTTGTGATCCGTCTAGATCACATTGGATCTCCTGGGAGAATGGTCTGTGTACAATGAGCCTATGGTTGCTGAGCCTGGGACAGCCTGTGTGCTGGTGGTAATCCACCGCTTCAGGACCTTCCTACTGGGTCTGGCTCATGACGTGCCTTTGGCAGTACATTTGGGGCGGGACAAGACTTTTGACAGGCTTGTCACCCACTTCTTTTGACCCCAAATGCAAAGGCAGTCAGATGGACATTGCAGGTCTTGCCAAGCTTGCCAGGCAAGTGGTAAGAGTGGGAGGAAGTGTAAGGCTCCTCTCCAACCTTTTCCAGTTGTTGAAACCCCTTTTGAGAGGGCTGGGATGGACCTATTTCATATCTAAGTATATGACATCCCTGTGAAAGGAGTGTGGTGTAACCTACAAGTTCACCACTCCTTACCACCCACAAGGTAACGGTTTGGTGGACAGATTCAACCAAGCCTTGAAGGGCATGATCAAGGGTCTAACGGAACCCATGAGGCGTAAGTGGGACATCACTTGACATGCCTTCTCTTTGCATACAGGGAGGTGCTACAGAAGTCTCTATGGTCCAGTCCCTTTGAGCTTCTGTATGGGCACCCTTTTGAGAGGACCTCTTAGTTTGGTCAAGGAAGGCTGGGAGACAGCTCCTAGAAAAATTCCTAAAGATGTATTTAGCTACATACTGGCCTTCAGGAACCAAACTGCCTGCTTCAAGAAACTCACTCTGGCAAACCTGGAAGCCAGCCAGGAGGAGCTGAAACATTGGTATGACCAGAATGCCACTGTGGTACAGTTTCAACCTGGCAAAAAAAGTGTGGGTCATGGCACCAGTGGAACCTTACAGGATAAGTGGCCTGGACCTTTTGAGGTGGTGGAGCGCAAAAGTGATGGCACCTACATGGTGAATTTGCAGACTCCCAGTACCCTTTGAGGGTCTTCCATGTGAACCGCCTCAAACAGCACTTTGAGAGGTCCATAGTGAGCATGCTCTTGGTGACCAAGTTCCTCAGCACGTTTGGTTTGACGTCTGGGTACTGGCAGATTGCCTTAACCGATTGTGCCAAGGAGAGGTCAGCATTCTCAGCCCCGGAGGGGCATTACCAATTCTGGATGATGCCCTTTGGGTTGAAGAATGCTCCTACCACCTTCCAGAGGTTGCTCAACCAGGTGTTGGCTGGACTTGAGGATTTCAGTGCCACCTACCTGGATGACATTGCCGTGTTCAGTTCCAGCTGGGAAGAACACTTCCAGCACCTCTGGGAAGTGTTGAACGCTCTGCAGAGGGCAGGCCTCACAATCAAGGCCAGTAAGTGCCAGATCGAGCAGGTCTCTGTGGTGTACTTGGGACACCAGGTAGAAAGCGGCCAGGTGAGGCCCCTATAACTCAAGATTGACACCATTCTAGTTTGGTAGCCCCCAAGACCCAGACAGAGGTGAGAGCCTTTTTAGGCCTCACCGGTTACTACAGGAGATTTGTTAAAGGCTATGGGACCATTGTTGCCCCCTTAACTGAGCTGAGTTCCAGGAAGCAGCCCAAGAAGGTGATCTGGACTGAGTCGTGCCAGAAAGCTTTTGATGCCCTGAAGTCAGACATGTGCCCGGCGCCCATGCTCAAGGCACCCGACTTCTCCAGGGAATTTGTCGTGCAGACTGAACCTTCAGAGCATGGTTTGGGAGTGGTGCTCTCACAACTGAACAAAGAGGGCCTAGACCAGCCTGTAGTCTTCATTAGCAGGAGACTACTCCCCAGGGAACAGAGGTGGAGTGCCATAGAAAGAGAAGCTTTCACTGTGGTCTGGGCTCTGAAGAAGCTAAGACCCTACCTGTTTGGGACTCACTTCCAAGTTCAGACAGACCACAGGTCCCTCAGATAGTTGATGCAAAAGAGGGGTGAGAACCCAAAACTGTTAAGGTGGTCCTTCTCCCTACATGGAATGGACTTTACGGTGGAACACCGCCCTGGCACAGAACACGCCAACGCAGATGGTCTGTCCAGGTTCTTCCGCCTTAGTGAAGATAACTCCCAGGAGGTTGGGTAGTTCTCCCTACTTTCAGCTGGAGGGGACGTTTTAGACTTGGCATCTTTTGGCATGTTCCCCCGGTATTTTTGCTTTCTACCGCCTGGTTTTGACTCTGTTTTTGCTGGTTTAGTGTCTTTGTGCACTTTCTCACTGCTGTTCAGTGTTAAAGTGCTCCTGTTGTAAATTGTTATTCTGGATTGTTATTTCCATGATTGGCATATTCGATTTACTAGTCAGTCCCTAGTAAAGTGCACAGTGTGTGCCTGGGCCTGTAAATCAAATGCTACAAGTGGGCCTGCAGCACTAATTGTGCCACCCAAATGAGGAGCTCTGAAAAGGTAACTCAGATCTGCCACTGCAGTATCTGGGTACAGTTTGGTACTGCTATGTCTAATTGGCAATTGCACCCACTTGCCAGGCCCAACTATTCCATTTTCTTACATGTTAGTCACCCCTAAGGTAGGCCCAATGTACCCCTGTGGGCAGGGTGGAGTGTATGTGAAAGGTAGGACATGCCCTGGTGTGTGTGTGGCATGTCCTGATAGTGAAATACTGACAATTTCGTTTTTTAGGTTGAGTTTACTCGAACCTAATGCTGTCCATCCAAAAGCTGACTTTTTACGATGCAGATTTTCAAAAGTTCACGTGAAATCACGTGACCACAAGCTCCTTCGTGCACGAGCTTCCCCCTGCCAGCAGCATTTGCCACATCAAAGGGTTCCGCTGCCCCGCCCCCTGCTTCGCGGCTATATGCTTCAATCATCTTCCCTTCATTTTTACCATTAATGAACACAAGCCTTTCACTTATTTTTTCTCTAAGAAATGCAGAAAAAGTTTCGCGTAATATTCGGTCAGACCTACAAAAGACCGCTAGTCTTCCTGGGGTGCTGCAGTACTCAACATGCAGACAAGAAATCGTCTCTTGGTCTGATACCGTTCCTTACATACACTCCATGGCATAGAATTCGCCTTCATCTGACGCTTTGATTTTTCCACCGAGAGACCATGCTCTTTCAGCGCATCAAGGACATGGTTCAGTAATTCGTTCCATGCACGCCCCACTCGACAAGTTTTCTTCTTGGAAACACGCAGGTCAATTTGTTTTCCCAAAACAAATGGTGCATAAATAGATGGAACATGGAATGCCAGCGATTGTCTGGTATAGTGACAAACAGATTCCGCTTCTGCAATGGGAACTCAACAGATTATTTTCCGAATCCATTCATTGTAATGGGACACGTTTCAAGAACGGTATTACAAACTGAGCTAATTTCTGATACAATAACCTAACCTGGCCCCTTGTTGCATACGGAGATCAAACAGGACTAGACTCAGTAACGTTTCAGATTCCATTTCTGCGACTGTAACCTAACCTGGTACCAACACGGCTACTCTGGCGGGCTGCTTTCGGATTTAGTTGCTGAACACACGCGTGTGACAGCCGAGCAGATTTATTTGCGCGTGCGATAATTAACCTGAGCGATTCATATCCTCACGCACTGGATGCAGCCATTTCTCCTTTTCCAGAGAACGAAAATAACAGTTCCTAGCAGGAAGACGAAAAGGTAGATTCTTTTTCCGATGCATACAAAATCGATCTGTTATAAAAATACTGCGAGTCCTGTTTAGATCGAAGGAAACAGTGCTTTATGCAGGATACAGAGGCTGGCACTGCCATCGTGTGGTCAGTGTCAGTGGTCAAAAATAAACTAAAAAGCTCAGCAATTGCATATGCAGAGCCATGCAGATTAGGCCTGACAGCCAGCGCTGCTGACTTTTCAGCAAAGGAACCATGTTCAAGTCGGGAGATACGGTGGACTTGTCATGTCTGCCCCTTTCTAGCCCGTCCACGGATCTCTTGGTGCTACCAAGCTGTATGGTACTGTAGGCTTGCGCAGGCCGTTGCGCTGCACATTCTTCCCTGCTCTGACTGCGCAATGTTTAACACAGTAATCCTCGGAGTCCGCGTCTGTAGACACACATGCTACTAATCTCCCTTCACTCGATTTATCACGTCATGGAAGCAATTGTTGTTTGCAACCTATTACCCCCTCACCCTCACACCCCATCACACCCCCACACACCCCCCCTCACACCCCCTCACCCTTACCCTCACACCCCCTCACCCTTACACACCCTCACTCACCCTCACACCCCCTCTCACCCTCACACCCCCTCTCACCCTCACACCACTCTCACCCTCACACACACCCTCATCCTCACACACCCTCTCACCCCCCCTCACCCTCACACACCCTCTCACCCTCACTTACACCCTCTCACCATCACACACCCCCTCACACACCCCCTCACCCTCACACCCCCTCACCCTCACATCCTCACACCCCCTCACCCCCCCACCCCCTCACCCCCTCACACCCCCACACCCCCACACACCCTCGCACCCCTCACCCTCACAACCCTCACCCTCACACACACCCTCATCCTCACACACCCTCTCACCCCCCCTCACCCTCACACACCCTCTCACCCTCACTTACACCCTCTCACCATCACACACCCCCTCACACACCCCCTCACCCTCACACCCCCTCACCCTCACATCCCCTCACCCTCACACCCCCTCACCCTCACACCCCCTCACCCTCACACCCCCTCACCCCCCCACCCCCTCACCCCCCCACCCCCTCACCCCCTCACACCCCCACACACCCTCGCACCCCTCACAACCCTCACCCTCACACACCCCCTCAACCTCACCCACCCTCACCCCCCTCTCACCCACCCTCACACCCCTCACCCTCACACACCCTCACACACCCTCACCTCCCTCACCCTCACCTCACTCACCCTCACACCCCACAAACCCCCACCCTCACACCTCCCACCCCCTCACCCACCCACACACCCTCACTCACCCTCACATCCTCACCCTCACAACTCTCACACACCCCACCCTCACACACTCTCACCCTCACACACCCTCGCACCCACCCTCCCTCTCCCTTATATGCCCTCACTCACACACCTGCTAGCCAACACACCCTCACACACACCCTCACCCTCACACACCCTCACACACCCTCACACACACCCTCACACACCCTCACACACACCCTCACCCTCACACACCCTCACTCTCTCACACACCCTCACACACCCTCACACTCTCACACACCCTCACACACCCTCAAACTCTCCCACACCCTCTCCCTCTCCCACACCCTCACCCTCTCCCACACCCTCACCCTCTCACACACCCTCACACTCTACCACCCTCACTCTACTGCCCTCACTCTACTACTCTACCGCCCTCACTCTACCACTCTACTGCCCTCACTCTACCACTCTACTGCCCTCACTCTACCACTCTACGGCCCTCACTCTACCACTCTTCCGCCCTCACTCTACCACTCTACCGCCCTCACTCACTCTACCGCCCTTACTCACTCTACCGCCCTCACTCACTCTACCGCCCTCACTCACTCTACCGCCCTCACTCACTCTACCGCCCTCACTCACTCTACCGCCCTCACTCACTCTACCGCCCTCACTCCGCCCTCACTCACTCTACCGCCCTCACTCACTCTATATATCTATCGCCCTCACTCTATCTATTGCCCTCACTCTATCTATCTATCGCCCTCACTCTATCTATCTATCGCCCTCACGCTATCTATCTATCGCACTCACTCTATCACCCACACTCTATCTATCACCCTCACTCTATCTATCGCCCTCACGATATCTATCTATCGCCCTCACAATATCTATCTATCGCCCTCACTCTATCTATCGCTCGCCCTCACTCTATCTATCGCTCGCCCTCACTCTACCTATCGCTCGCCCTCACTCTACCTATCGCTTGCCCTCACTCTATCTATCGCTCGCCCTCACTCTATCTATCGCTCGCCCTCACTCTATCTATCGCTCGCCCTCACTCTATCTATCGCTCGCCCTCACTCTATCTATTGCTCGCCCTCACTCTATCTTTCGCCCTCACTCTATCTTTTGCCATCCCTCTATCTATCTATCGCCCTCACTCTATCTATCTTTCGCCCTCACTCTATCTATCTTTCGCCCTCCCTCTAGCTATCCATCTCCCTCCCTCTAGCTATCTATCGCCCTCACTCTATCTATCTATCGCACCACCTAAGCATCACTCAGGGGTACCACAGCATCACTCAGGGGCACCACAACATCACTATGCGCTACCACAGCACCAGTGAACGCCACAGCATCACTCAGCACCACTGAACGCAACAGCATCACTCTGTGCAACCATTCAACAACAACTGGTTCTAATATGTTCTCTCAATGTTTCAAGCTTTAGTACAAATGTCACAAAAAGATGTTAATATTTCCCTTCTATTCTTGTCTCTATTGCAAGGCTACCTGTTCCCATAGGATAGAATTGGGAGTTTGCTTATAACCTCTTATAAACATAACTACCCCTTGGAACAAGGTAGAAAAATAAAGTTTAGTATGCCTGAACTCAGAATGTTAAAATGCATCTTTTAGTGGGGGTGATTTTTACATTCTGTGTTTGAAAATACCACTTTTAGAAAGTAGGTATTTTCTCACGTAGTCATCCAGTGTGCCTCTGCTGGGATGTGTATTGATTATCTGGCTTTGGGGTAACAGGGGCTGGGGAGGAGCAGTGGCTCCAGAGAGTCTGGATGTGTCAGGGCTGGACTGAATAGACCTGGGCTGCATTTGTAATAGGGGGAGGAGATTTCCTTTCACCTGAATGGGCCTGGTCTGCCTCTGACAATGCTGTCTCCACGTCTTGCCAGGGAGCTGCACCAGATAGGACAGAACTGGTTCTGGCTGGGCAAAGACACTCTCTGCCTCCTGAGGACAAAGGATTTGTGGTATAAATATTGGGGCCCAGACCCCAGAACTTTAGAACTCTTTTGGACCAAGAAGACTGCCAAGAAGAAGAGCTGGAGAAGCTGTGAGGAGGAACTACCACTTTACTGAGTGCTTTGCCGTATTGGCCTGCAGTGTCTGCTTCTGTCTTGGGCAGTGAAAGGCCTGGACTGAACTTTCTGGAACTTCTTTGAGTATCTCCAAGGGTCTGAAATAGAGCTAGCCTCCTGTTCTGAAGTCTCAGGGACTGCAAAGACGTCACCAACCTCTGGGTACTTCTTATGGAACTGCTGTTTCAGCTGCCACAGAGAAGGGAAATGCAACTGTCTCAGTCAACGACTCCGTCGCTGGCTCTGTGTCCTGTTGGCACCGCAGACGGCACCATCCGGATCTTGCACCGCAACCCTGGACTCGCCGTCGATCGCCGCCACCAAGCTGCTGCTTGCACCGTGACCTGTGGGCACCTTACTCTGCACCGCCTCGCTTCACTTCGCCGTCCTGATCTCATCGGCACCGTCGCTGCTGCTGACCTAGACACCTGTGCCATATTTTGGCTGGGGGCACCGCATGTAAGTTTCACGACGCACCGCCTCGTCTCACACAAAAGTCTGGGCAGCCCGACGACAGCTCCCTCTAACTGGCTCTTTCGCCAGCACCGCATCGAGCACCGTCTCGCCCTGCACCATAAGCCATGGTTTTACCGACGCCATCTGGGCAATCGGCACCGAGCCGCTGCCTGCACCGCATCAACAGACACCACACCCTGCTCTGCTTTTATTTTGCACCGCAACTGCGACGGTAGCCACAACCGGCTCGCACCTCCGTGTCAGCCGCAATGAGAAAGGTACTCTCACCAAGTCTGATCACACTTTCGCTGGCCCATACCGACACTGTTGGCTGGAACTGTTAGACTCTGTTGTTTTCAGCATTGCGGTGGCCTCAGATGGAGCTACCGACTCGTACAAACTGTGTTTTTTCAAGTATTCTTGCTGAGTATACCTTTTAAGTACTGTATGGTGGATTTTAATTGTTTTGGTATAGTTTTATGTATATAAAATATTGTATATTTTTTTTAAACTGCTGTGGTGTCCTTTTGTAGTGTTTTCACTGTATTACTGTTGGTTATGTGCAAATGCCTCTAAGATAAGCCTGACTGCTCGTGCCAAGCTAAAAAGGGGGTGAGCAAGGGTTATTTTAGAAGGGTAACTCAGTTACCCTGACTAGGAAGAAGGATAGAGGTGCAAACGCTTGCCAACTAGATACCCCCATTTCTAACATCCACTTTAAATCAACATTGCAGCACTGTAATAATACTGAAACCTTTAAAAGCTATTAAGGAAAGAAATATGTTGTAACTTTAAACATTTTAGTTTAAAAAACAATTTAACAACATTACAAACAAGAACTACATTAACAACTGTAAAACAAACAACAGAACATACTTTATTGATTCATTAAAAAAAATTCATCCCTCTCATTAACAGGCACCAACATCTCCTCCCCTTTTGCGTCATTTGCCTACTGGATTTTGATGTATATAGATCTTTTTTTTCCTTTAATAGCCTTTTCTGGCAAACTAGGTGGTAAAACAGTCTCTTCAAATAGAATAGAATTTGCAGAAATGAGTTCAGCCAGGAAATTAGAAGCAACCAATTTGGTGCATCCAATACAGGAATGTAAATGCAGTCTTTCTGAAAGGATAGCTAAGACAAACGTAGCTCATGCAGCCAAACTACATAGTTCTTCAGCTGCCTACACATTGTTTCAATTAGCAGATGTAATCTTTCTCCAGGTACAAACTGCTCAAGCAGATCACATCCTTCCTTCTATACATAAAGCACTTTTTTGCTGTTCAAGTAAGCAAATTACTTTGACAATAAAAACAAGTAGAGCTACAGAGAACACGCTTCTCCAATGCTACAAATGTCGCTTTAAGCAGTTCAATTACTTTTTTTCCTGACTTTCCACACAGGTACTTTTCTGTCTTTCTTCTATATTAAACAATTTTTGTTTTCCTCCTCCAATTATAGTGTGACATGGTGCTACTGTTGTTTGGAGCATCTGTTTTCCATTTTCCTCTTAAAAAAAAGACTAAATAACCCAACATTTTAAGTTGCATACTGATCAATGATTTATAACAATGATTCATCACTATATTCTGTGCAGATTTCAATTTTTTTACCCACAGTCACGTATTTATATGTAATGTACCACTAACTTCACAATTCGTTTCTCTTAAATAAATTCCACACCCTCAAACACTGCATTTGTTTCTTATCCACAATTAAATTATAACATGGCTTAAAAAAGGATTCCATAACAATTTATAAAGTAACAAATTCTTCTTTATACTCCCAAACAGTGAGCACAGTGTTGTACTCTAGAAATAGCAATATCACCACATCTCATAGGGGTAAATATGTATACAGTAAGGTTCATATAAATGCTAGGCCTTCTATTAACAGATTGTGGAATCTTTGTTTTATACATTCAGAAACACTGTCTCTTTTACCTACAGCTACATAAAGATTGATTATTTTATTTTTTAACACAATGTACAATACTTGGCGATATCTCTCCATATTCTAAAGTCTAACTCTTAAAGCCTAGATTCAGAAATATACACCTCTACAAACAGCTTTTAACTCATTAATACGTTTACCAACAGTAGTGCACTTACTGACACTTCTCAACGAAGTTCATAAAGTATATTTTTAATTACCTGAACTTAGAGCAGTTGCTTATATGCAACTGAAATCACCACTCTGTCTCACTCCCAAATTCAATCACTTCTGTGGAGCACAGCTCCAACAAACATCCTTCTATCTCTGGTTCTGCACCCAGTCATATCACAGCATTTCCTCAACTAGGTAATAAGAATGGTAACCATTATTTTTTTTTTCTACTTGTCCCCATTACAATCTTGTGGGATCATAAAACGCCTTGTGGCAGGCTCAGTAGTTTTCCTTCAGGTCTCGCGAGCTTCTTGCAAGATTGCACATGTCTGTACAGCAAGCTCCAGTCTCTGAAGCCTGTGAGCTAATCAGCGTGATTCTCCCGGGACCCCTACAAAAGTTTAGGGAAATAGTAGTATGTGGGACAGAGTTTCCTCTCTACTGAGACCCATTTGTTACATGGCGGGTGTGTGGAGAGACGGGCCTCTACACACAGACCGCTGTCTCAGATTACAGGTGTACATAGTAGTGCGTGTGGAGGGACTGGCCTCTCCACTGAGACCCTCTCTAGGATGACGGGTGTCCGTAGAAGGATGTTTGGTTGGATTGGCCCCTCTGCTGAAACCTCTCTCTTTGATTACAAGTATACATAGTAGGGAATGCACAGAGACTGGCCTCTTCACTTAGACCTCTCTCTCCGTTGTGCTCAGAGAGAGGAGGTATGCAGAGGATGGAAAGGAAGGGGAGGGCCATTGGTTAGCGAAGAGGAGTAGCGGCAATCACAAGTTTGAAGTAAAGATCAGTTTGAATGCTAGATTTAGAAATATTGAGGTTGCCCGCATTTGTACAGCACACATTCACTCAATGTGACATCTTGGTGCTGAGTAACAGGTGTTTGTTGTTACTCAATCGAATGGTTCTCATTTTATCTACCTCTGAAGGATGAAAGGCTGAGTGGACCTGTTCAGATTTTAACATATGGCCATGCCATGAGGTCAAACACATGATTCTGAGGGGGCCTGGCTTGGCAGATCAGCATGGCGGATGTGTGCTTAGCGCGCTCCGTCCAGCCTCTGGCTCTACATTTGATCCCTGGGCCGCCCCACCGCCACTGACTACTGACGATTCCCTCCGGGGCCGGTCTTGGCATCACCAGGGGTCCATGGACAGAGGTGCGGCGCTCAAGGGAAGATGAAGCCTACTTGTGACACAGCCTCATATTGAGCCGGGGTGTTGCCTGGTTCCCTGGCCGCACTGCCTTGATGCCGCCGCGGCTGCAGAGGGAGGGGAGTGAGCCCTGTGCTGGTTGTGTGGGCCTCGGCTGGGCCCTTCGGAGCGGAGCTTGCCCTGAATATTGGCGGACCCCTGGCCTCCAGATCTCCGACAGGGGTTCTGAGAAGATCGGCTGCCTCATCGGGTCGCTACGGACTGTTGCAGAGCTACCGGGGAGGGGCGCGGTCGGCTGGCCACCATCTTGGCGCTGGGATTTTGCCTCAGCAGCACCTTACACGAATCCTGGGGGTGAGGAGGGCCCCTGCGACTGCCGGAGCCTCTCCTGACTTGGCACCCGGCCGGGGCATGAAAGTACTGTCGCACAGCTGGGAGTGTGGCCCGACTGTGGCCTGCGCCTTTCCCTTCCTCCTCTCTCTCCCCCCCTCTGAGTATGGGTCTGCCGGGGGTTCGGCTGTCTTGTTGAGCCTCAAGGTGGGGGAGCCTCCACTCCAGTTGCATTGCAGGGAGCCAGTGGGGCTGGCAGTAGGAGGGGGAAGATTGTGAGTGGCGGCCCACCAGCATGTTGACGGCGCCGGAGCAATTCGCTGAGCTTTCTCCCCCGGCCCCCATGGGCTCTTGAGTTATTTCAGCCAGTTGTTGGCTGGACAGTACAGAGGATATTGCAGGAGGCGGTTTCCTGGCATGGGGGGCAGCTGGTTGGGAGGGCTGAGTGCTTCAGCGGCCGAATCGGGTCGCGGTGACTGAGGTGCAGCGGGGTGCATCGCAGGGGTGTGCGGCCTGGTTGTGGTCAGCATCCCCAAACCCCTTGTTGTGGCCCCCGGGGGTTTCCTTTCTCTTCCACCCAACTCCGCTTCCCCTCAGGAGAGCGCCATTGGGCCGGTAGAAGGGGGGAGACCCTGAGGGGTTTTTATCTAGATGTCATGGGGAGTGAGACTCCGTCCTCCGTCGGCACAGTGGTACAGCCATTTATTGGGGGTGGTCCTTCAGCCGAGATCGGTGGCAGTGATTGAGCCACTATGACCAGAGATCAGCCCGGCAGCGGCTTGACCAAACAGAGCACAATGGATAAATTCACAGGTCAGGGAACTCCAGCGGCGGTACCTGGGGGAGTCTCAAAAGGTTGTGCCAGATAATGTAGCCCTCCTGGCTGCTATTACCTAATCCAGGGATGCCCTAGAGGCCAAGATCGCGGGGGTCGGCTCCAATGTGAAGCTCCTGCGCCAGGACCTAAGGAATGCGGTTGCCCGCAACACGGAGACGAGGGTCTTAGGTGTAGAGGATATGGTCGCCACTCTGCAACAGAGGGTATCGTCCCTTGAGACTGCACAACGGAGCCTGGCATCGAGGGTGGAGGAGGCGGAGGGGAGAGCGCGGCGCAACAACCTGCGCTTTGTTGGCTTCCCGGAGGGATGCGAAAATGAGAACATGGAGCGATTCCGTACGGACTGTTTGGAGGGCTGACTCCCGCCTGGGGAGCTATCGACTTGTTTTGTGGTGGAGCGTGCACATAGGGCCCTGATGCAGAAGCCCCCGAGGCCGATTATTGCCAGGCTTCTCAATTACCACAACAGGGACATCATCCTAAAAAAGGCCTGGGCTAAGGAGCCGTTGCTGTTTGACAATTCGCACATCTTGATCTTCCCGGACTATACTAAATTAGTACAGCAACGGCAGCAGTCGTTCCTGGCCACCAAGGCCGTCTCCGTGAGCACAAGCTTGCCCACACCCTGCTTTATCCAGCCAGGTTGCATGTGGTTTATCGGTCCTGCACCCACTTGTTTGACTCACCGGAGGAGGTGTTTCTAGAACAGATGAGACAGTGTGGTTGCGTCCTCATTCTCCCCCGGGAAGGGAGGCCGACTCCTCTTCGAGTGGGCCTGCCCGGAATCAGCTCAAGCCGACGGGAAGAGGGGGAAGACGCTCCAAGTCAAGGCGTCGCTCCCAGTCTGGTGGTGCCTCTACACGAGACGGGTCCACTTCCAGTCTGCATGTTTCGGCGGACTAAGCCCAGCATGACCATGTAAGCTTTCAGATTTGAACTTCCTGCCCTGTCCGGAGAAGCATGTATAATGGCCAGTCTCTCCGTGGGGCTCCACAGAAGGAGAGGAGGCCAACAGACAAAGGGCTGGGAACTGGGCATCCATTGGCAGGTAAGGGGTGGGACCTCCTGTGGGGTCAGCCTCCTCTGCCTACTACGACAGGTACTTCACTATTTTCGAGGTACAGGGTAGGGGGGATTGTTGGGTTGTGTATAAGGGGGGGGGGTTTGTTGGATTGGTGCACTGTCTACTTGTGTTCTGGAGCCTGTTACATTATACAGAGGATTTGTGCTGCTGCCATTGAACTGTATGGGACCTGCACAGAGTAGGAATGTCTGACATCACAGGGAGGCCTCTGGTCTCCTCCGGGTCCTCAGCTGGAATGTCAGGGAGGCACTCGACAGGATCAAACGGGGGGCTATTCTGAAGTCGGCCAAGCGTGCCCGAGCAGACGTGTTGCTGTTGCAGGAGACACACCTCATGGGGACTAAGGCATTCTGTTTCCAGCGCTTTGGATTTATACATGTCTTTAACTCTGAGTTTGTGAGGGGCTCCAAGGGGGGTCGCTATTTTAATTCATCGTAGAGTTGCATACACACATGCTAAGACCTGGAGGGACAGTCAGGGCAGATATTTGTTTGAGCAGGGCACGATGGGTGGAGATGTCTTAGTCCTGGGGAGCGTCTATCCTGGGGGGCTGGCAGAGAAAATTATGACCCTGTGGGCAGACATACCAGAGGGTTTAGCGGTTGTGGGAGGTGATTGAAACGACGTGATGGATGTGGCCAAGGATAGATGGAGGTCGGAGGTCCACCACACTACTAAATTGTATTCCTTAGTGATGAGCCTTGATTGGGGCAGGTTGCATGGTACTACACAGGGCTACACGTACCTTTGGTCAGTTTTTGGTTTCTTCTCCCGCCTAGATTATTTATTTATTCCACGGGTCTTCGACAGTAGGGTGGTGGCAGCGGACATTCTCCCACGGGACTCTCTGATCATTCTCCAGTGGCCCTTACTATACGAGCGGGGGCCTATGGGCCGTTCCGATCGCGCTTATAAGCCTAGAACCTCCAGAAGGAGGACTACAGGGAATGAATGGGGGATGCCATTGATCAATATCTGGCCATTAATGTGGGTTCGGTCCCTGGGGCTGGGACTCTTTGGGAGGCGTTCAAACCCACAATTGGTGGGGTGGACATCTGTTTTTGCTTGACATCCCGAAAGGTGCGTAGAGAGGTCCTGGTTCATGCGGAGGCTACCATTCTCAAGCTGGATGCACAAATTGGGGAAGAAGGGGGGCAACTGGCTCATCACCAATTACTGCTGGCACAGCAGGAATATTAGGTTAATTCAAAAGTGCTGAGCCGTTCCTAGAGGGAAAGAGGGGCGGGGGAGTTAGATATGAGTCAAGATATGCTGAGGATGTTGTTAGGGTAAAGAAGAATTACCCTTGGGCATCCATTTTGATGGATTTAGTGTCCTTGCACTCCTTTGCAGGTGTCATGCTTCATCATTTGGGCCTGCTCCTCGTTGGGTCGGCAGTGCAATACCCAACTGGCAACACCTCAAAGAGGGGCTTTTTAGCGGAGATCTTTTAACAACTGCCGTGTAGATGAAGTGCGGGTGTGGGGCCTGGAAAGATTGTAGACGTGTCTGAGTGATTAAAATAAACCTAGGGGTACCAAGGAATGATTTATTCTGTCGGTCCACTGCTTTAATTAAAATAGATTCTAGAGGGTAAAACTGGAACATTATGCTTCCAGAAACCTTCCAGAGTGTGTTATTGTCCGGTCAACATGTTTATCGCTATTGTCAATTAAGAGGCGATTCTTCAGGACCAAAGGAACTATTTAGCAGGTATCTATGGAGTTCACTGTCTACAGATAATGATTGTCCCTAATGTATTATGTGTGTACATTAGTGTGATTTAAAACCATATACAACTGGAAGAAAAGGGGGGGGGGGGTAACTGTATCCCCATATTACCCTGCTTCCTTTAAAATGCCTGTGTTAAGCTGCAATTACCTAAAAAGTATAATGTTCAGATAACAACAGTATCCAGCGGGTAAAGCTTCAGGTTAGGTCTTCCACCGCACGGTTGGGAGTTCCTGAGCTGCATGTCTAGCACCTACCCCTCGCCGCTGGATCCGGGTGGAGGAATATTCTCATATCCTTTTATATGAGGCTCGCCAGGCTTGGCTGGCTACCCGTAGCAGGATGTATCAGTGGGGCGACAAATCTGGTAAGATGTTGCATAGATTATGTCGGGTGCACTTCGCCCCCAGGTCCTTCCAGGTATCATGGGGCCAGATGGGCTACAGTTGTCTTGCGCGTCGGCCATTGTAAGTAGTTTTGTGGAGTATTATACCTAATTGTACGCTCCCGCGGAATGCCTATCAGCCGCAGTCATTGGTCATTTTTTGGACGATCTTCCGCCTAAGGCGCTCCCGGATGAAGTCCGGGAAGAGCTGGAGGGCCCACTTACGGAGGAAGAATTAGGGGCGGCTTTGGGGGATCTGAATTCTGGCAAGGCTCCTGGCCCAAATGGCTTTCCGTGCAAATTTTTTAAGAAATATTTTCTGCAGTTGGACCCCTACTATCGCCGGGTAGTGGAGGAGCCAGGGACCAGGGAGACTGCCCGGTGATTAAAGACATGCGGTGGTAGTAGTATTTCACAAGCCCGATGGACCGCCCAAGCACAATGCCTCGTATCGCCCAATCTCCCTTCTAAAAGTTGAGGCCAAAATATTGACCAAGGCATTGGCTAATCGTCTTCGACCCCATATAACTTTGCTTGTTCATCCGGACCAGGCTGGGTTCATGCGCCAACGCGCTACCCGCCACAATATTAGACGGGTGCATGTAGTGGTCGGGACGGACCAGGGACTGGTGGAACGGGCAGCGCTCCTAGTGGCAGATATGGACAGAGCGTTCGATTCTTTGAGCTGGGTGAATCTATTTGAGCTCCTACGGAGGCTGAATTTTGGACCGCGTTGCTTGTTCTACCTGACCCTGTTATACACAGACTTGATGGCGTTGGTGCGAATTGCGGGCTTCGTCTCCTCTTCATTCTCTATTGGGCGGGGCACCAGGCAGGAGTGTCTGTTATCCCCATATCTTTTTGCATTAGCAATGGAGCCCTTAGCCGCTTGGGTGCCGATGGACGCTCAGGTGTCTGGTTTTGAAAAGGCGCACGGATTGTCTGATCGCATCGCCCTGTATGCCGACAATGTGTTGTTTTTTCTTACTAACCTGTATAGGACGGGCCCCCGGCTGATGCGTGTCGGTTTAGGTGGTGCATGGGGGTTTGAAATATCTGGGGGTGTATCTGACTGATTCTCCCACCATGGCTTGGGAGCGAAACCTTGCACCAGTTTGGGAGCGAGTTCGTGAGGATATTAAGACCTGGTCCCACATGCCCCTGTCCATCTACGACCGGTCAGCTATTTTTAAGATGGTGTCACTCCGCGCCTACTGTATCAATTACAGAATCATCCCTATCCGACTCCCCTGCAGTGGTTTCGTCAGGTGTACTCTGCCTTGAGTCCGCTCCTCTGGGATGGTGGGGCGGTTAGGATGGCGATCCGGACTTGTTTTCTATCCACGTATTGCGGTTGGCTGGTAACTTCGAATATTTGGTCTTATTTTGTTGTATCACATCGACTTGTCTTAAATGAGTGGTGGTACGGGGACAGGGCAGACCCGGCTTACGCCGTGGAGCAGCGCTGCATGGGTGACCAGTCCCTACACACTATTCTTTACTCTGCCCCGTTGAGGCGCTCCCTACTGTCTGCTACGCGGACTGTCTTTCAGATCTGGAGGCAGTCGTTACGTAGGATGGGCTGGTGGAACAGACTGACTCGGGAGACCTCACTATGGCATAATGGCTGTTTTCCGCAATTGGCGAGTCTTTCCGGGTTCCGAGACTGGGACAGTATTGGAATATCCACTTTGGGGGATGTTATGCAGGGTCCGGTTTTAAAATCCTTTCAAGATATTCAGAAAGATTTTCAGATGGCGAAGACTCAATTTTTAAAATACCTGCAATTTAGGCATGCTATCTCCCCCAGTTTGAAGGGTCTGGAATCGCTGCGGAATTCAGCCCGGTGGAGGCCAAGGTATTTATAGGGGACCTCCTGGATCATAAGATTTAAAAAATGTGTCAGTCCTTGGTTACGCACTGTTCCCATTCCCTGCAGCATCTGAGGGAGGCCTGGGAGGGAGATGTGGGTCAGATGGAAGAGGAGGACTGAACAGAATCTGTGGCTTCCCCGCGAGGGGCTGCTATTGCAATGAGCCTGCAGATTATTCTATTTAAATACCTTCATCTGATCTATTGTACCAGGGTCAGGCTCTGGAGGGTGGGTTTGGTGGCTTCCCCGGTGTGTCTCCGTTGCGAGCATGAGGAGGGAACCCTGCTGCACATTATATGGCATTGAACTGCGCTACCACGATTCCGGAGGGGGGCTCTGGCCTGTCTTTCTGAAGTGCTAGGGTGAGAGCTCCCTAATTCGCCGAAGTTAGTCCTCCTACATGTGAAGGAAGGGATCAGGGGCAATATTTATAAGCGTCATCTCATGCTCCTAGGTTTTACCCTGGCGAAGAGGAACATAGCTAGAGCCTGGAAAGCGGCAGTTGCTCCCTCGGTCTCGGCCTGGAAGAATGGTATGGATTTTTGTATGGGCTTGGAGATCCCAATATTTGAAGCCAGAGGGTGTCCCCGGAAGCACTATAAGATCTGGAGGCGCTGGGTGGATTACTGAGGCCTGGAGCTTGAACCGCTGCGGGGGGACCGAAGCCAAGACCCAGTGTGAACCCTGTGTCCCTTGTTGCTGGTCCCTCCCGCTATTTCCATTTGATTGTGTGTTGTCTGCAATTGTTGGGCAGGTAATGGTGTTTTAGAAGATGGGCTCTGGTGTTGATCAGTGGCAGTTCGAGGCAGTGATATGTTGCTCCCAAATAAGGGGGCGGTGCGCCGGAGGGTGGGGAGGGTGAGGAGGGTTGGTTGTTTGGAGGGTTTGCTTTTATTTGTATTGCTCTTCATATTCTTCTGTTTTTAAATATGTAAAATGGTCAAAGTCAATTTTTGTATCTTACATGCAACAGTTCTCTCTGGGATTCAGAGATCTGCGTCATGTGCTATTTTGACAAATAAAATCGGTTTTAAAAAAAACACAAGTTCCTGGTGTTGATGCATTAGTTCACTGAGCCACCAGACCAAATATGATTAATTAAAACATTTAAAATACGTAATGTTGAATAAAAAATGGCTTAATAGCTGGGGTGGATGTATGTTCTACCCAAGTGATTCCAAGAATCCTGTAAGGTCAAACACAGTTTCAATGATTTAAACATGTACTCAACCCAAGGTAGCTAGGGAACAAAGCAGATATGCTTAACTTATGAAAATGGCTATTTAAGAACACTAACACAGTCAAATAGTCAAAACATCCCACAATCAACACAACTAAATACAACAAGCATTTACAATGCAATGGTCTTGGCAATATTATAGGTAGAGCTATTAGAATTGCTCATTATTTTTTTAATCTTTTTTGTATCCCTAAATAAATGGCATTGTCATTTGTATTGGCATTAGCTTTGTTTCTTGCATATGTGATACCTATTGCATTAGCAGAGAGAGAGTGAGGTAGTGAGATAGAGAGAGCGAGTGAGGTATTGAAATAGAGAGAGAGTGAGGTAGTGAGAGAGAGTGAGGTAGTGAGATAGAGAGTGAGGTAGTAAAGAGTGAGGTAGTGAGAGGGATGCTGTGAGGTAGTGAGATATAAGCATAGAGTGATGTTGTGCTGTAGTGAGATAGAGAAAGAGGTAGTGAAAGAGAGAGTGAAAGTGAGTTAGTGAGATAGAAAGAGTGAGGTAGTGAGATAGAGAGTGATTGAGGTAGTGAGTTAGAGAAAGAGTGAAGTTGTGAGGTTGTGAGCTAGAGAGTGAGGTAGTGAGAGAGTGAGGTAGTGATGTTTTGAGAGAGAGAAGTGAGGTAGTGGAGTAGTGAGGTAGAGAGTTATGTAGTGAGATATAGGTAGATAGAGAGTGAGGTAGTGAGAGACAGAGAAAGTGAGGTAGTGAAAGAGTGTGGTAGAGGGATGTTCTGAGGTAGTGAGATAGAAACAGTGAGTGAGTTTGTGAGGTAGTGAGATAGAGAGAGAGGTAGTGAAAGAATGAGGTAGTGAGGGTGAGAGTTGTTGTGCTGTATTGAGATAGAAACAGAGCGATGTTGTGAAGTAGTGAGCTAGTGTGAGGTAGTGTATGAGAGAGTAAAAGTGAGTTAGTGTATTTGAGAGAGAGAGAGAGTGCGGTAGTGAGAGAGAGAGTGAAGTTGTGGGGTAGTGAGAGAGTGATGTAGTGAACTTTAGAGAGAGTGTGTCGTGATATAGTGAGAGATAGTGAGATAGAAATAGTGAGGTAGTATATAGAGAGAGTGTGAGGTAGTGAGATAGAGAGAGTGAAGCAGTGAGTTAGAGAGAGTGAAGTTGTGAGGTAGTGAGAGAGTTGTGAATTTTTGAGAGAGTGTGTTGTGATATAGTGAGGCAGTGAGAATGAGATAGTGAGATAGTAGTAGAGAGAGTGAGGTAGTGAGATAGAGAGAGTTACGTTGTGAAGTAGTGTGTTAGAGAGATATAGTTCCTGTGGTAGTGATATTATGATGCTGTGAGAAAGAGAACTGAGTAGTGAGGTAGAGATTGAGGTAGAGAGAGAGTGAATGAGAGATAGTGAGTTAGTGAAAGAGAGAGTGAGTTAGTGAAAGAGAGAGTGAGGTAGTGAGAGAGAGAGTGAGGTAGTGAGAGAGAGTTCGAAGGGACGATATCGTGGAGCTGAGGAGAGAGTGAAGGGATGGTGCAGTGAGAGGCTGAGGAGAGTGCATCAGTGAAGGGACGGTACCATAAGAGGCTGAGGAGAAAGTGCAGCAGTGAGTGATGGTGCAGTGGAGGAGTGAGGGCTGCAGCCTGGGTGGGGGGCGGGGCTGAGCAGAGAGTGCAGCAATGAAGGGACGATGCAGTGGGGGGCTGAGCAGAGAGTGTGTGAGTGAATGGATGGTGCAGGGAGAGGCTGAGGAGAGTGCAGCAGTGAAGGGACGATGCAATGGGGGGCTGAGCAGAGTGCATCAGTGAAGGGACGGTGCAAGGAGAGGCTGAGGAGAGTGCAGCAGTGAAGGGACAGTACAGGGAGAGGCTGAGGAGAGTGCATCAGTGAAGGGACAGTGCAGGGAGAGGCTGAGCAGAGAGTGCAGCAGTGAAGGGACGGTGCAGGGAGAAGCTGAGGAGAGTGCAGCAGTAAAAGGACGGTGCAGTGGGGGGCTGAGCAGAGAGTGCAGCAGTAAAAGGACGGTGCAGTGGGGGGCTGAGCATAGAGTGCAGCAGTGAAGGGACGGTGCAGTGGGACTGAAGAGAGAGTGTAGCAGTGAAGGGATAATGCAGTGAGAGGCTGAGGAGAGTGCAGCAGTGAAGGGACTGTGCAAGGAGAGGCTAAGGAGAGAGTGCAGCAATAAAGGGACGGTGCAGGGAGAGGCTGAGGAGAGAGTGTATCAGTGAAGGGCCGGTGCAGGGAGAGGCTGAGGAGAGAGTGTATCAGTAAAGGGATGGTGCAGGGAGAGGCTGAGGAGAGAGTGCAGCAGTAAAAGGACAGTGCAGTGTAAAAATAAAAATATGCCTTACCTCTAACATAAACTAAAATCAACATACATACCTGTCTGAACAACTCCGTGCACAGCGGTGCACATCGCTGAAGGGAATCGCCACGGGCCATGTTGAACCTAGAAAAGAGAGAATAAACATAAGATTAGCAAAATAAAAAACAAAATGGCTTACCTCTGAAAGAAAACAGAGACAGAGAGTGAGGTAGTGAAAGAGAGTGAAAGTGACTTAGTGAGATAGAAATAGAGAGAGTGAGGTAGTGAGAGAGAGAGTGAGGTAGATAGAGTGAGACAGAGAGAGTGAGGTAGTGAAAGAGTGAGTTAGTGATGGAGAGTGATTTTTGGTGGTAGTGAGATAGAAACAATGAGTGATGTTGTCACATAGTGAGATAGAGAAGGACTGAGGTAGTGTAAGAGAGAGTGAAAGTGACTTAGTGAGATAGAAAGAGAGAGAGTGAGTTAGTGAGATAGAGAGTGACGTAGTGAGTTGGAGAGAGAGAGTGAACTTGTGAGCTAGTGAGATAGAGAGTGAGTCAGTGAGAGAGTGTTGTAGTTATTTTTTGAGTGAGTGACTTGTGTTATAGTTAGGTAGTGAGAGTGATATGGAAATAGATAGTGATGTTATGGAGAGAGTTAGTGAGAGAGAGTGAGATAGTGTTATAGATATAATTTGAGTAGTGACGTAGTTATTTTCGTTTTGTGGGAGAGTGAAGTAGATATAGAGTGAGGTAGTGAGTGAGGTAGTGAAAGAATGAGGTAGTGAGGGTGAGAGTTGTGCTGTATTGAGATAGAAACAGAGATGTTGTGAAGTAGTGAGCTAGAGAGAGAGTGAGGTAGTGTATGAGAGAGTGAAAGTGAGTTAGTGTATTTGAGAGAGAGAGAGAGAGAGAGAGAGAGAGAGAGCAGTAGTGAGATAGAGAGAGAGTGAAGTAGTGAGTTAGAGAGAGAGTGAAGTTGTGTGGTAGTGAGAGAGTGATGTAGTGAACTTTAGAGAGAGTGTCGTGATATAGTGAGAGAGAGATAGTGAGATAGAAATAGAGTGAGTGTGAGGTAGTGAGATAGAGAGAGAGAGTGAAGCAGTGAGTTAGAGAGAGAGAGTGAAGTAGTGAGAGAGTGTTGTAGTGAATTTTTGAGAGTGTCATGATATAGTGAGGCAGTGAGATAGTAATAGATAGAGTGAGGTAGTGATGTAGAGAGGTGAGGTAGTGAGATAGAGAGAGTGAAGTTGTGAAGTAGTGTGTTAGAGAGATAGTTACTGTGGTAGTGATATTGTGATGCTGTGAGAAAGAGAGAGTTGAGTACTGAGGTACAGATTGAGGTAGAGAGAGAGTGAATGAGAGATAGTGTAGTAGTGTGAGAGATAGTGAGGTAGTGAGAGAGATAGTGAGTTAGTGAAAGAGAGAGTGGGGTAGTGAGAGTGAGGTAGTGAGAGAGAGTTTGAAGGGACGGTATAGTGGAGCTGAGGAGAGAGTGAAGGGACGGTACCGTAAGAGGCTGAGGAGAGAGTGCAGCAGTGAGTGATGGTGCAGTGGAGGAGTGAGGGCTGCAGCCTGGATGGGGGGCGGGGCTGAGCAGAGAGTGCAGCAATGAAGGGACAATGCAATGGGGGGCTGAGCAGAGAGTGCGTCAGTGGAGGGATGGTGCATTGAGAGGCTGAGGAGAGTGCAGCAGTGAAGGGACGATGCAATGGGGGGCTGAGCAGAGAGTGCATCAGTGAAGGGACGGTGCAAGGAGAGGCTGAGGAGAGTGCAGCAGTGAAGGGACGGTGCAAGGAGAGGCTAAGGAGAGGCTAAGGACAGAGTGCAGCAATAAAGGGACAGTGCAGGGAGAGGCTGAGGAGAGAGTGCATCAGTGAAGGGCCGGTGCAGGGAGAGGCTCAGGAGAGAGTGCATCAGTGAAGGGATGGTGCAGGGAGAGGCTGAGGAGAAGAGTGTAGCAGTGAAAGGATGGTGCAGTGAGAGACTGAGGAGAGTGCAACAGTGAAGAGACAGTATAGTGGAGATGAGGAGAGAGTGAAGGGATGGTGCAGTGAGAGACTGAGGAGAGTGCACCAGTGTAGGGACGGTGAAGGGAGAGGCTGAAGAGAGTGCAGCAGTGAAGGGACGATGCAATGGGGGGGCTGAGCAGAGTGCATGAGTGAAGGGACAGTGCAGGGAGAGGCTGAGGAGAGTGCAGCAGTGAAGGGACGATGCAATGGGAGGCTGAGCAGAGAGTGCATCAGTGAATGGACGGTGCAGGGAGAGGCTGAGCAGAGAGTGCAACAGTGAAGGGACGGTATAGTGGAGCTGAGGAGAGAGTGAAGGGATGGTGCATCAGTGAGAGGCTGAGGAGAGTGCATCAGTGAAGGGACGGTACCGAAAGAGGCTGAGGAGAGAGTGCTGCAGTGAGTGATGGTGCAGTGGAGGAGTGAGGGCTGCAGCCTGGATGGGGGGGCTGAGCAGAGAGTGCAGCAATGAAGGGATGATGTAATGGGGGGCTGAGCAGAGAGTGCGTCAGTGAAGGGATGGTGCAGGGAGAGGCTGAGGAGAGTGCAGCAGTGAAGGGACGATGCAATGGGGGCTGAGCAGAGAGTGCATCAGTGAAGGGACGGTGCAAAGAGAGGCTGAGGAGAGTGCAGCAGTGAAGGGACGGTGCAAGGAGAGGCTGAGGACAGTGCAGCAGTGAAGGGACAGTGCAGGGAGAGGCTGAGGAGAGAGTGCATTAGTGAAGGGACAGTGCAGGGAGAGGCTGAGCAGAGAGTGCAGCAGTGAAGGGACGGTGCAGGGAGAGGCTGAGGAGAGTGCAGCATTAAAAGGACGGTGCAGTGGGGGGCTGAGCAGAGAGTGCAGCAGTGAAGGGACTGTACAGTGGGACTGAGGAGAGAGCGTAGCAGTGAAGGGATAATGGAGTGAGAGGCTGAGGAGAGTGCACCAGTGAAGGGACGGTGCAATGGGGGGCTGAGCAGAGAGTGTGCATGAGTGAAGGGATGGTGCAGGGAGAGGCTGTGGAGAGAGTGCATCAGTGAAGGGACGGTGCAGGGAGAGGCTGAGGAGAGAGTGCAGCAGTGAAGGGATGTTGCAGTGAGAGACTGAAGAGAGTGCAGCAGTGAAGGGATAGTACCGTGAGAGGCTGAGAGAGAGTGCAGCAGTGAGTGATGGTGCAGTGGAGGAGTGAGGGCTGCAGCCTGGATGGGGGGCTGAGCAGGGAGTGCAGCAGTGAAGCGATGGCGCAGGAAGAGGCTGAGAGAGAGTGCAGCAGTGAGTGATGGTGCAGTGGAGGAGTGAGGGCTGCAGCCTGGATGGGGGGCTGAGCAGGGAGTGCAGCAGTGAAGCGATGGTGCAGTGAGAGGTTGAGGAGAGTGCAGCAGTGAAGGGATGGTGCAGTGACAGGCTGAGGAAAGTGCAGCAGTGAAGGGACAGTGGAGGTAGAGGCTGAGGAGAGAGTGCATCAGTGAAGGGACAGTGGAAGGAGAAGCTGAGGAGAGAGTGCATCAGTGAAAGGATGGCGCAGGGAGAGGCTGAGGAGAGAGTGCATAAGTGAAAGGATGGTGCAGGGAGAGGCTGAGGAGAGAGTGCAGCAGTGAAAGGATGGTGCAGTGAGAGACTGAGTAGAGTAAAACAGTGAAGAGACGATATAGTGGAGCTGAGGAGAGAGTGAAGGGATGGTGCAGTAAGAGGCTGAGGAGAGAGTGCAGCAGTGAGTGATAGAAATAAACATAAGATTAGCAAAATAAACAAAATGGCTTACCTCAAACAGCAAAACAGCAGCATACATACCTGTCTGAACCACTTGGTGCACAGCAGTGCACACAGCTGCACGGAGACGCCACGGGCCATATTGGACCTGAAAAACAAAGAAATAAACATAAGATTAGCAAAATAAACAAAATGGCTTACCTCAAACAGCAAAACAGCAGCATACATACCTGTCTGAACCACTTCGTGCACAGCAGTGCACACAGCTGCACGGAGACGCCACGGGCCATATTGGACCTGAAAAACAAAGAAATAAACATAAGATTAGCAAAATAAACAAAATGGCTTACCTCTAACAGCAAAACAGCAGCATACATACCTGTCTGAACCACTTCGTGCACAGCCCCCCACACACACACACACAGAGCCCCCCCCCCACACACACAGCCGCACACACAGAGCCAACCCACACACACAGAGCCCCACCCCACACACAGAGCCCCCCCACACACACCGAGCCCCACACACACACAGGGCCCCACACACACACACAGAGCCCCCCCACACACACAGACCCCTGCCAGCCTCATACCCAGACCCCTGTCAACCTCGTATACAGACCCCTGCCAGCCTCGTATCCAGAGCCCTGCCAGCCTCATACCCAGAGCCCTGCCAGCCTCATACCCAGACCCTTGCCAGAAACATACCCAGACCCCTGCCAGCCTTGTATCCAGACCCCTGCCAGCCTCGTATCCAGACCCATGGCAGCAGCATATCCAGAGCACTGCCAGCCTCATACCCAGAGACCTGCCAGCCTCATATCCATAGCCCTGCCAGCATCATGTCCAGACCCCTGCCAGCCTCATATCCAGACCCCTGCCATCTCATTATGCAGACCCCTGTCGGCCTCATATCCAGACCCCTGCCAGCCTCATACCCAGACCCCTGCCAGCCCCTTAAGCGGACCCCTGCCAGCCTCATACCCAGACCCCTGCCAGTCTCCTAGCCAGACCTCTGCCATCTTATTATGCGGAAACTGCCTACTAGCGTCTGTTCCGCTGGAGCATCCGAATGCATAATTTACACTCACAAGTTCTTTTTGAGCACACCTCTCATGCCTTCCTGCCCCCTGTTTCCACAGCATCGCTTCCTTCCCAAATGCAGTGTAATCCTACCCTTTGTTCGGGAATGTTTACCGGCTCCCTCGAACGCTTTCCACGACTCACAGGCAGTAAATACGAAGCGCCTCGAGGCGCCGCACGCACAAAGAGGGCGAGTCCTGCGGGCGTAGGAACATTCACACATGTGCACCGCTGGAAGAGGAGGAGTGAATGCACAGAGCAGGCCCCCGGGGGGGAGGTGGAAACAAAAACAGCCAGTGAATGCAGAGGCCCGGGCTACGTACGCGCCCCCGGATTTAGGAAGGGCAGAGCTGCAGCCCCCGGGAGCCCTGTGCCCAGGACATGCACTGAAAGGGCAGAGTAAACAAATGACTCAGCATCTGCTCCAGCATTTGAGAACATTCTATTTCGGTCCATCATCACTTGGTTTGACCCGAGGACCCACTACTGGCCGCGGCACCGTACATGGAAGACTAACTACACCGGGATGGTTGCTGTCAAGCGCAGGGATTCAAAGAGCCTTTTTATTTGTAACACAAAGCCTGTTTAAGCAGTCCGGAGCACAGAAAGCTATAATGACATTGCAGGGAACTTCCCACGGCCCCATGTGTTGCTAGGACTTCCCCAATTACCTTAAAGCCTTCTTTTCCAGACCCCTGCCAGCCTCGTATACAGAGCCCTGCCAGCCTCATACCCAGACCCCTGCCAACCTCGTATCCAGACCCTTGCCAGCAATATACCCAGACCCCTGCCTGTATCATATCCAGACCCCTGCCAGCCTGAATCCAGACCCCTGCCAGCCTCATACCCAGAACCCCTGTCATCTCATTATGCGGACTCCTGCCAAGGGCGAGATGCAAACTCGGGAAGTCGAAAATATCTGACGGAGAGGGTAGGCATATGGAGCAGAAAGCTTTCAGGAAAAAATGGTTCCCACGATGCCTGTTGTCAATACTCGGGCATACAAGGCAAGTGACTGGAAGGCTCAGAAAATAAGTGAAGGAGGGACGACAGGGGTAGCACTTACCTTGGTCCTTCCGTTGATTCTGAAGTTGCTGAGCTTTCCGTTACAGTGCCGGATTAGGTCATCCATGCAACTCATCAGGCCCCCGATGGCCTTGCATTCGGGCTCGCGGCCCTCCACCCAGGTGATCTGGTCTGCGATGAGTCGCTCTTCTGGCTCACTGACTGCCCGTTCGTAAAGTGACCCGTGCGCACCTCCCGCGCAATGCCATCGCCCGCCACCGGGCCCAGGAAGTCGTCAAGCAAGCAGATGCCATGTTTCTCCATGCATGGCAGCAGGTACTCTCGAGCCAGTCACTGCGAAGGTGGCGGGCCCCGGTTCTGCCCATTCAGTGCCCCGCGTCGCGAGCCCCCACCAACGGCTGCAGTCATGAACCGCCCTGACGTATTTTACATTAAGCTGGATATGGTGTGTCCCTCCTTTATTTAAGGTACAAACTCGGTACCTTAGTCGATGTGTGAACGGTTGAGAGACCACTGCTTACAAAAAGTCACTAACAACTTTAACACGTACGCCCCTCTTCACTTTTTGGAACAAATAAAATGTGTGACGCCCAGCGCGTAACGAGAAGGGCATATGCTGGGAGTTTACCATTCCCTCCTAAAAAAGGTGCAGTATGTGGAGAAGTGTGGCTCACTGGTTAGAGCAGGCAGACCCTGAAGCAGAGGTCAGACCCAGGACCAGGGTTCGATTCCCGACGCGGCAGGGTCTTGAGCTCAAATGTCCATGGACTCGATAATTCTCGCTTCGGTGCCTGACCTAATCATGGGTTCACACTCTGCAACTCTGGGCATTAAGCTTGCTTAATCTCCACATCGGCCCCCCCGCGGCGGGATGCCTGGCTTTCACCTTGGGGATGCCCTGTAGGGGCCATCTCACAGGGAAAAGCCAGGACGGGTTCACAAGGCAAGCGCGGAGATACCCCTTCGGGGGTCGATTCTGGCGCTATATAAGAAACATAATAATAATAATAATATGTACCTGCTTCTCACAGACCGGATGCCCTACAACCAACGTCACCACTCTCCTCCCACTGCAAGGAAAGTTCTGCCCACCTTAATTTCGCACAAAATCAAAAGTAACGAAGGAATGAAAAGTCGAGCTTGCCTTTTGGAGACCAAGTAGTGTGAACTCACCCCAGTCATGCAGCGGGCGCCATGCCCCGGCGGGCAGCAGCCACGGGGGTGTGAGCGGCGCGGGACGTGGGTCCCTGGGAGGTGTGTACGGGTTAAGCACACATTATGCAGACATTTGTGTCGTTCTTGCAATGTTTACTCACCTTTCCCGGCCTCAGGTTACGTGATGGAAATAGCTTACTGCCGGCACACACAGCATGTACGAGGCGCCTGGAGTCACAACATGTGACCCGGGCTCTGCCTCCTTTACGGCGGCCCGCCCACTGCACCGCCCGCCCTAACCCAGACGATAACGACGAAGGCGGGCACCTTATCTCCCAGCAGCAGGCGCAGAAGTTAGAGAAGGCAAGGGAACCTCGGCTGTACTAGTTCCTATTGCTTGTAGGGTGTCCCTTTCGCCACGCGTTGTCTGTTTAATGCGTTCACTTAATGTGTCAACAATCCACCTCTCCTCTTGGCTGCTCGGCATCCTGGGAAGGGTGCAAACGCAACAGAGACCCTGCAGTTATCTCATAAGAATTTTCTTCAAACCCCCCCCCCAGCCCCCCCCCATTTTGTAATGACGTCTGGAGCTCGGAACGGGAGGAGGGAGAGCGCAGGGCGATGAGAAAAAATGGCGCCCGCCAGCTTCTGAAGTTTTCAGATTCGGGGCGTGGTTTTGCTGTCCTGAGTGACAGACGACGTCACTGTCTAAAGAACAGCAAAATCTACGCCCCCAAATCCGAAAAAGACGGAGCCTATTCCGAGGGACAGCTCTCTCCTCCAATGGCTGGCCTCCGTTTAGGAAGCCAGCCAATGGAGGACGAGCCAAAAAGAGGGAGGGATAAAGCAGCCCTCTTACTGACAATAATTCTCGGACATCTGGTCTGCCTTCGGCAGACCGGATATTACCGAGACCTAAAAAGGAGGACCAGAGATTTTGAAATTTCGAAGGTTTAAGTAAGAAAGCACAAAGACATAGTAAAGCTCCAACCAAAAATCACTGTTTGTGGTTGACATGGGACCTAGGCGCAATTTCAGGCCGATCGAGATGGAGCTTAAATCAGATACACTACGCAGGTCGTTCCTGGTGATAATTTTTTCGTTCTGTTGTAGTCTTTTTTTTTTATGGAAGTCCAAGCCAGAGAGCTGTTGGACAAAGTCCAGCTAAAGCCATCAGTTTTGACAGGAATAGTCAACTTTCACAACTGCCAATGACCTCTCATAGGCTGGATTTTTTTCACACCTTTGCCCAGTCCATATTTCTACCTTCAGACTTACTCTCCTTGATTGAGCTCAGACTCTTCCTGTGGTGCAGGCTGCAGCTATATCCTGTGAAATCTTTCTATAATTGGTCACCTTTGCTGCGAGATCCCGCTGAAGCTCTTGAGGTCTTGAAAGTCCCAACTTTTTCTAAGTAAAGTCCAAACCTTTTAGACGTTCTGGGTTGGTTCCTCTTAGCCACTTCTGAGGCTTCAATGAACTCGGGGACAGCACTTAGGGTCCAAGACACATTCCAACAGAGGCCACCAGCAAGGTCCAGACTAGTTACTTTTGGAACTGGTCCATTGGCCACTTCAGGAAAAAGGCCTCTTGCAGCTTATGTCTTTCTAACTAAACAGGAGGTCAGGCAACGGACCTCAAAAGTTACAGACTGTGTTGTACCACAGGTCCAGAAAGTGTTCTGAGGCGCTGGGGCTAAGGTGCTGCTTTTGTTAAGTTTACTAGCCACTGGGTAGGAATAACTCCTGGACAATCCCTGACCAATGGGCAAAAGGTTCCCAAGGACAAAACGTCCCCTATTTGCGGCACATCCTTTTCACTGGAAACTATCCCACAGTGCACTAAATACAACATGGTAAATCCTTTTGCCCTTGAAGAGAGCTTGTGGCACACTGAGGGGTGCATTTAAGGGAACAAACGGTCCCCTTCCACTTTTTTTTTAATATATATTTAGTTTTTTTGGCAAAAGTATATTGCTTCTCAATACATTGCATGTAATACATGTTCATCAGATTGCCAATATGTAGTAGATAGTAAGTATTACTGGCCGTGGACTAGTGAACATTTATGAGAAAGTCATCTTCATTTTTCTGAAGGACAATTTACTAAACTTAACAAGCAGAAAATGTAAATGAACTTAGACATCCCTTCACCCCCCCCCCAGTCTACTTGGCGTATATTTTGAAGCCTGTATCACATGCTTGTCAGCCAGTCTATTACTAGAATATTATTGTTGTGTTCTTAAATTAAGCAGTCCCCTCCCACACACACACTGTAAACTGGTTCTGGGGCCAGTTCCCTTCGCAACTGAAACTAAAGCCAGGAGGCTGAAGCGTGTTTTGTGGCAAATGACCCCTCTCCTCTAGGCTTCGCTGAACTATAAAATTACAGTCTCCTCCCAGTTCCTTTTAAGTTAGCGACATTCCTGGATACTTCCTGGATACTGCTAAGCTGGGTGAAGATGGACCATAATCCTCCCCTTGACTATCCTGCTAGGACCAAGCCATTGTCTCTGCTCTTAGTACAGTATTTCACACCTCAAAAACGGAGCACTGACAGGCTCCGACAGTCAAGCCAATGTGAATTAGTCTGCAGTGCTTTCAGCTATTGAAATTCTAGCTTTTTAAAAGTTACTTCTCCTGTATATTTATCAAAATCCTACTTAACAATTGAACTGGATTTCTAATAAATATTGAAACCAGTAGGTGAACCTTCTCTGTAGCACATTCTATACCAAATATACAGACTGAACATAATAACTGTTGTTTACCTTTTTCCTCATAGAGCCAGCTACAGCCCTCAATGTGAAAAATAGCTGTTGGAGGTTGGTCCCTGTGGGAGCTTGCAAACATTAAATCTGAACCTGTTCCACTTTTAAATACCAGGCAACCTACCCTGAGGGCTACAAGGCTGTCTTAGAAGTGACTTCCCTAATATTTAAAAGTAGGGTTTCCCTCCTGTCAAAAAAAGTTCAATTTTGACAGGTCTGCATGTAAGTTTAAAAGTTGCAGGAATCAGGCTACACGTGTAGGCCTGAAGCCATGTTTTCTTTGTCAGCCTACTGAATGGCAGAATAAACGTTTTAGTCCACAGGTGACAATTAACATTCTTATCATTTCATAAAAAAAGGGACTGACCAGGCAAAAGGAGGCACTTTCTCAGGCGTGTAAATCAGGTAGAACATGTAGGCTACTTTTTAAAAATGTTGCCAAAGCTGGCATGAACTTTACAAAATTTGTCACATTTTAAAAACATTATACAAAAAGACTGAAACCATTGTTTTCGAGGACCCATTTTTTTTTAGAGCTTGTGGTAGCTGAGATAAGAACCATTTTACATATTCAAACTTCTGCACAGGGAAGTGAATGATTCTAAAACTTTATTTTACAACAGCATGTCTCCCAGTGCAGGCATATTCTATGAGCTAGGTGGAAAATTCTATCTTTTATTCGAAATCTGATCTTCACAGTCAGCAGTTATATATGGGTTGATACTTTAATGATGCCTATCTCAGATACTAGCTGCGAAGCTTCAGGGTAGAATTGACCGAATAGGAGCCAATCAAAATGGAGCCTTTTTGTACTGAAAAACTGCCTAATTTTCAGTAATATCTGCCGTGACGAGAAAGAGATATTAAGCATACTGCCTGTGGATATCGACCCCAGTGTTATTTCTTCTAGGTTACAGTCCTGCCAGATCTGTACCATCAGAGGTCTGATGCTTTATGGAAGCAGTAATTCTGTTGAGTGCTCCAGTTGTAAGTGTTCACTTTGTAAGACCTAATCCTTTTCCAAAATGTATTGGCTTGCAGAGGTAGAGTGAAAACCTGGGGCACCATTCTGATCACGTTTTGTGTGTTACAAGGAACTCCAAACAAGACAAACTTCACCTACAGAAAATTAACAGATTTTACAAGTCGGCTATCAAAAAAGCTAAGAATGGGTACTATTCAAACAGAATTCAAAACGCTAAATGTGCAAATAAAGAATTCTATAAAATACTCAATGAATTTCACAAACCAAATTGCCTAGAAGGAACTCATCCTGTTACTCAAGATTTCACAGACAAACTGGCAAATCATTACACGGACAAAGCAGACACATTGGAATCGTACTTAAAACAGAAACAAAGCACCAGCACTAACCCTTGTACAAAACAACAATCCAAGAATGCTCTAATCAAGCCTCTCCGTTCCTTCCAACGTATCTCAGACAATGAATTGATGGACCTGGTCAAAGCAAGCAGGCCTGCCGGCAGCCCTTCTGACCCCTGTCCGCCACAAACCTTCAAGATCATTCTTTTAACAACCTCTGCTGCCACTCCAGTAAGAAGAATCATCAACGATTCCTTAACGACTGGAATATTTCCAGAAGAACTCAAAAAGTCATACATACGCCCTTTACGGAAGAAAACAACCTTGGACCCGCTGAACCCTGACAACTACAGACCCATTACAAATGGGCCTTTCCTGGGCAAACTGATAGAAAGAGCAGCGTTCGCCCAGATGTCACAATTCATTGAAGAGAATGACATACTTTCAGACTTCCAAACAGGATTCCGTCCGGGAAGAGGCCCTCCTTGCCATCTGGGATGACATAAAGAATACAGTTGACCGCAACGGGGTTGCTGCGCTATTCCTCTTGGATCTCTCAGCTGCCTTTAACACGGTTGACCATGACACTCTGAAACAAAGACTCTATAAAGCCGGCATAGAGGGAACTGCTTTAGACTGGATAGCGTCCTACATTCGAAACGGAACTAAGTCATCCATACCCCACCTTTCTCGTCCAAACCATACTCCACAAAATCAGGGGTCCCTCAAGGTTGTATCATCTCGCCCATGCTTTTCAACATCTACATGAAGTCATTACCAGTACTGATCAATAAATTTCACCTCACGTGCTATAACTATGCAGATGACACGCAAATAATTCTTCAACTGGAATGCCCCAAAGACATTGGAAAATCACTAATTTTCATCTGTTTCAGAGCCATGGATCAGTGGATGACCTGGAGCCATCTCAAATTGAATGCTTCAAAAACTGAAATACTCACGTGTGGCAATTGGAAACATTACAACCCGCTTGCCGCATGGCCTGATCAACTGGGATCACTGCCTAAAGTATCGAAGGAAGTAAGAAACCTCAGAATAACCATGTACTCCAAGCTGTCGATGAATGCCCAAGTGGATAAACAAGCAAGATCAAGCTTTGCTACTATAAAAACGCTGCAACAAATTTTCCCTCATTTGGGATTTCTACACTAGGTCCAAGCTACCATCTCCCTTGTTCTGTCCAAACTCGATTATGCCAATAGCCTCTTCCACGGATCAGCTTTAACGACCATGAAAAGACTACAACGGATTCAGAACTCTGCTGCCAGACTACTCTTGCATATCAAACCGCGAGACCTCATCTCCCCTGCCTTGAAAGCCCTGCATTGGTTACCGGTTCCCAGAAGATCCACGTTCAAGCTGCTTTGTATCACCCACAAAGCAATACATGGAATGGGACCGCTCTTCATCAGGAATAAAATCACCAAACACATTCAACAAAGGAACCTCCGCTCTAAAGGAGCATCTCGCCTCAAAATCCCACCATACAAGAAAAAACCATGGGTGGCACATCCTTCTCTGTCCAAGCAGCCAAACTATGGAACTCTTACCCCCCAACATAAGGTCCACCGACAACCACCTTATCTTCAGAAAACTACTCAAGATTTGGCTCTTCCCCACATAAGCACCATACACAAACAGAAATTTACAACATATCCCTCTGTATACAAGCATTTTTTTCCACTATAGATATGTACCTATCTTTGTGTATTACTTTGTATAAACATGTAAAACAATTATGTTGTTGAGAGAAAAAATAATAATAGTAATAAATAAATAAAAATCATCTTTGGTCTACATGTACGTACTTCAATTGTGCATCTATGTACCTTCCATGTACTTGGATCTGTGTGTCTGTTACTTTTCTCCTGAAAAAGCATATCCAATGCACTACCCTATTTCTCATCCTGTGCCTCTATCAATATCTTTAATCTACATATACTTACATCCTTTATGTATCTATATACTTTCAATGTAATTATGGATCTATATATTTATCACTTTCTTCTAATTTAGCATTTCCAATGCACTACCCTATTTCTCAGCCTATACTTCGCTCAATATATCTTCTAGCCCATCCTTCTGACTCATCTCAAACTTCTTCTACTACTCCTTCCAATGCACTACCCTATCTCTCATCCTATACATCTATCAATATATCCTCTACATCCACCCTCTCGTTTATCCCAAACCCCATACCGCTACTATGATTGCCGAAATAACCCTTTCTAGTCTCTCTCCTACTCTACCCCTCCTTTCATCATCTGACACCTCTTTTACTATACTAATCCCCTAAAACAAACCTTTCTAATCTCTTTCCTCTGAGTCCTCCCCTCCAAAACTCATTTTTACTCATCCAAAAGCCTCCTCCTATTGCTAAGACCTTAAAATAAAAATCTTTCACTCTTTTATCCCTCCACTATCTTTTTCAATTGAAATTAACAGACTAACATGTTCACTTCTCAAAAACTATACTAATATACTACCCAAATAACTGAATAACATCCACTACTCAAATTACTTCATTTTTTACTATACTCATTTTCAACAGTAATCCTTTATGGGTTCCGGAGTGGCGTGCTACTCGCCAGAAAAGCGATTCAACACCCATCAGGGGTAACAAGTGCTACATGAAATGCAAATCTTTCTTCCCCTTTTACCCCTCCGCTATCCTTCTCACTCCAAGTAACTGACTAATATCCACCACTGAAATTACTTCATATTTCACCATATAAATTCACCACTAATCCTTTGTAGGCTTCCTGAATAGTGTGCGTCAACAAGCGCTATATAAATACAAACCTTTGTCCTCCTCTATCCTTCTGCTATCATTCCAAATACAAATAACTGACTAACCTATCCACCACTTAAAATGTACTTGCATGTTTCACTATACTAATTCAACACTAATCCTCTATGGGTCCCGGAGTAGCGTGCTACTCGCCAAAAAAGCACTTCGACGCCTCATCAGGGGTAGTAAGCGCTCTATAAATGCAATTACAATACAATACAATAATTATCTCTGCCCAAGCCTACCGACCTGTTAGAGCCACCAGTCTGTTATTTAATCTCTGAATTTCCCTACAAGCCAGTTTGGCAATGTGACGACGTTCTTTGTATACCTTGGTATTTAAAGGTTACTAAATATTATTTTTTGGGGTAAAATAATTTACCACTAGTTTCCCCAGGGCATCATGCATGTGTACTTCAAATAGAATAGTCACTAGAATTCCTTTAAGTATACGAGGTTCTTACTTAGAGACTGCTAACAGTCCAGGCTTACTCCAGGCGATAAAGGGGCTTAATTCAGAATACAATATACCTCAGCTGATATCACTCAAAAATGTGAATGTCCAGTTAGTACTTTTCTTTATTAGTACTTTACTTTATTAAATTGAGGAACTGTATTAAGCCATGGGTGTAGAATTGAACACAATATTTACGTGCCACAAGTGACTATATGGTTCAGAAATCTTAATTGTTTCAGTAAAAGAAATCTACCGGTCCAATTTAGTGCCATGGAGTGAGGTGGCAAATTATGGCAGCATTCTCATTAAATCGGAACTGTGATCAGGCTCGGCAAATCCACTTGCCCACTCGTTATGGTGAGCCAGATTTAATCGGTTTTTTTTTTTCACTTGATGCTGTGCACATTTTAAAATATTTTTGCTGTAACCCAATTTCCAAACATTGTTATTGTTTGCATGTTTCTCTCCCCTGCTTGCTTTTTGACATCTGTTGGAAATGTGTGAGTATGTGTCAATGCCCTGACGTCCTCTTTTAATTTTCTTTATCATGTTATAGTGTTTATTCTTGAAACAAAGATCACTCGTCATCTTATGTCCTACACCATACTCATCCATAATGTTTTGCAGTTCCCTCCTGACTGTCCTCTGATTTTATCAGGCATTCAAGTGTAATAATCCAGTCCCCTAATTCTGCTACTGTAGAATTCCGCCAGTTCCGCTGGGCACTAATCTACCCCAGGGTTCATCCCTCACCCAGCACTGTTACTGTGGAGGCAAGGTTAGTTCATCCAAAGACATTTACAGTCTCAGGAACCTGTGACATTTGCCAGGATAAACCTGAGAGGTGTCCCGCTTAATTCCGAAATATGCCTCTGGGGGCTTTGTGCAAGTTACCTGATTCCAGTTATTGTGCCTGCCAGCCCTTAACCCCTCCGGGGACTATTGACTCTGTGTCCTTCTCCCTGCAGTGTTCAATTGTCTGAAACTGCTTCCCCTCAGCATCAGCTCCAGTATGCCATAAATGATGACAGTGGGGCTCCCTCTATGACAGGCACATCCTGCACAACATTGCACCTACACTCTTGTCGTACAGATGAATAAACGGTGAAACCCCCCGGGGAAAATGCCTTTGGCAGAAGGCTGCTGTCATTCAATACTGCTTAGACTAAATAACATGGCACCACTAAGCATTACTCCTACTGAAACAGTCATTCCTTTGCTGGCACTAGATTCCTCATCCTCATCGGTAGTATCATGTTTTTGTTTAATCAACAGAAAATGGCACGTTGTCCTGTTTTATTTTATTTTACAATTGAGTGAGTGAAGGGGGGAGAGTTGCGAAAGTGAGTGAGTAGAAGTAACTGCGAGGGTGAATGTTGGACGCATGAGTTGATGGAGGGGTTGGGTGTGGATAAGATCGCAGGTTTGTATTGGGGTTCACAGTGGATAAGGTAAGAGAGCTATTAAAGGAATGAGCATTTATTGGCAGTAATTAATTATTGCCTCATGTGAGTTCTGTTTAGTTATGTATAACATGTTTTTTCCTTTTATTCGTTATTTTCTCATTTGAATCCTATGTAATTAATTGCTATTAAAAGGCTGATTAACCCTCTCCACTTTTTGGCTTGGGAGCTATTTACTTTTTTTGAAAAAAAAAAACTATTCTGAAGCCAACGGAGAAGTTGCACTTCTTCTTTTCGTTCCTCTTTGTCAGTCTGGACTTGCTGCTTTCTTTGTCCTTTCGGTTAGTTTAAGGAGGTCAATGGTGCTGGTGACTGCAGTGCCATCGGAGAGGGCAAGGAGACAGTTGCTTTTTAGGTCTCGCCTGTCAATGCGCTTGCGCATTGAGCTTGCGAGAGATATTGGGGCTTAACGAGAGCTGAACCATCGGGCCATTTCATGCTGTGCCCGTGAAAAGCAAGGCTCAATGCGCAAGCGCATTGACCTAAAAATCGCGTGCACATGAAAGCCAGCCATCTGTGCCTCACTTCTCCTCCCCCCTAATTGCTTGCACTTTTGCGGCCGCCAGGCCGTGAGCTACATCAAAGGGTTCCGCTGCCCCGCCCCCTGCTTCATTGCCACCAGCGTTACTTGTTTTTACTTGATCCTAAGGCCAGCCCAAAGCCGAGCCATGCAATAAAAAAACATGTACTCCCACATCTCTTTACTGAAAACTGTTATGATCTCAGATTACAGGTTATTCCGAAGGTTTTCATAAGGAGTATTTCTTGGATTCGATGGGCACGCTTGTTTCTCTAAGACCTTCAAGAGGACAGGGAGTCGCAATATAAAAAGAAAGTTGTTAAAATCATCTCTGTCCACAAAGGCTATTTTAGGTCTCGTCTACAGATGGCTTTAGATTTCTCACAAGCTTCAACAATTTTCCAACGCATGATATATGCTTTTCGCCAGCATCGTCATCCTATGGCATGTTAAAGTGTCATTCACATTTCATTTTGTTTCTTCCCACCACATAAGGGAGCAGTGGTTCAGTACAATGAAACCATTGACACACTTCACAGCGAGTTGTGCATTTCCTCCTTGGCTGCCCTGTGTTGGTGCCCACGTGGCGCCTTTTGCCTCCCTCCAACTTGCTCCCTTAGGACTGCCCCTCCCAACGCTGCACTGCAACTCCAACCAACCACCAATGGACACACCACACGCCCCCCCCTCCAGATGCAGCCCTTTGTCTCTCCTAGAGTCGCCCCCGCTGCCCCGTCCATCTCCTCAATTAATTCCGATCTCCGCCCACCCCATCTCAGCACTGCCTGAAACCCGCCTGTTCTGCTACACGGAAAACTTTATTTAATCATTTATTTTCTCTCCCCCCTTAATGCCTGCCAACCCCCCCACGTCCTGCGCAAGAGAGCACTGCGTTGGTGCCACAATCCCCCCCACTCCCCTTTACCTCGCCCACCTCTTGCTCGCCTTGCACTGCACCATCCCCAGAGCCATCGGGAGCCCCTTAATGGACGTAACGTTCTATATTACAACGCTATGCTCCACCTCACAACCTGTATCAGCAGCCCTTTCTTCTCAGACTGCACCACCATTCAAGCTGCCACGAGCACTGCAGCTGCCCGCATATCCCCCACCCCCGCACCTCGACTGCCAAGTACCAACCCCCAATCGCACCATGTCTGACCCCTACCGTCCAGCGCAAGCAAACCAAGGATACCAACTCCCCCTCCCATCTTTCGACGCCCCTTTCTGCCGTCGATAGTCAAGTGATAAATTACAAACGTTAAATCTAGTACCATTATAAATTACAACAAATATGATGTCAGTATTCATTATTTAGAAAAATTCTACGCCATTGGGAATTGTCAGATCAATACATGTAAGACAGGGAAAAACTAAACATGTACCTTGACTAATGCTATAGGTTTCACATTTGCTACTTTTATAACTATTGCCATTTCAAATAACAAAATGAATACTTTTATTATTGGAAAAACATAAACATAACTCAGAAAATAATTACATTTCCACAACACCAATAGCTCAAACTTTTCTAATGCGAGACCTATTGCATTTCCAATGCTTGTTGTTTCTTTTATTTGCCCCTCCCTTCCACCTCCCAAATAATGACATGGCTTTGTATTTACTTATATGTTGGTGCTTTCCTTTTTTTCTTTTTGTAATGAGTCAGTAATAGAAATATAAGAACGTATTCAATTAGTGGCGTCATATATGCGGACTTTAAAACATTACTTGCGTATTTGATTAACAAACAAAAAAAAAGACTGTTCAAAGTATTTTTCAACTCTAGATTTTCGTGACTCCAACCTGTTTCAAACTGAAGTTTTCACAAGGTTTGGCATCCCTGTCCGTACTAAATGTGCCTTGAATCTTTGTTTTGTTTTACAGTCCTTTAAGCTGCTAGGATTCCTAGATATCCAGAACACTCCTTGTGCACGGGAATCAATCCTTTATGGATCATTGGGATCACTGGTTGCTGGCCTTGGACATTTTTTGGCAACAAGTGAGTTAAATTGACAGTCATTTTTATGTTGTCCTCTTTCTCGGTGGAAAACTATTCAATTTTTCTGATAACTGGTATTGCTAATCTGAGTCTGTTAATATCATCTGATGTAGCATGCACCTACTCAGCATTGTTATCTATGTCTATTAAACGCACACTTTGCCTCTCTTCTGACTTGCTTGCTCGTCAAAGTATCCATTTGGTAAAAAGAGGCGGTTACATATCTTCGAAGTGCTGGATCAACTCAATAGATGATTTTATTCCATTTAAAAACCAGCATCGGCAAAGCCAACAGGTCCGGCATTGACCACCGGCATCATGGCTTTGTAAGTGCTTGTTTGTTTTGTCATGGCTTTTGCAAAAGTTTGTTTGGGAAGCCGCTGGGCCCTCTGCAATCTAAAGAAAAGTATTGGCTGAAAGCAAAAAAAAAAGGTTCTCTAAAAGCACACAATGCCATGGTAGTGCCTGGTGCTTAAAAAAATAACTATTTTGTGTGTGCATGTACTCTTGTGAAAGGGAAGAATGCCCTCAATCACACCAAATTTAGCCAGCGGCTGAAGTACGCTAACTCATCGCCCCAGGATGTATGCTGCAGTGGTGGAGAGCCTGATTAGGAGGCCTAGCTGAAAACTCCCATAAGTAAGTACATTATAAATATAATTTCAGCAAAATCAAAAGGACTTGGCCAACACCAACCTAAACAAGCATTAGGAATGCATTAGGGCTCGGGTTTGTTTGAGTTAGAGATAATGGCATTGTAAATAGCAATGTGTTTTAGGCATGTGTTTTGGAGTGGAAGCATGTGGTGTGTGTTGGAGATATGTGTGTTGGATTGGAATGTTATCAATGGTGGCATGCTGCACTTTAATTCATTATCTTTAAACGGTAAAGTGCAGCATAGTGCGATAGGTACAATATTAATTGGTGGATGCGTTATCAATTGGTGTGTGCATTGATGGGTGGTGGATGTGTATGCCTGTAGGAATTGTGCAGTGATGGCTGTTGGTGTGTGTGTTTGGTGGAAGCGTGTAGTGGTGGCTTGAGGTGTGTATGACTGGTGGTAGCGTGCAGTAAGAGCTGTTACTGAGTGTGGCTGTCAAGCGTACAGAGCTGGATGGTAATGCGTGTGGTTGGTGAAAGGGTGCACTGACAGATGTTGATGATTGTGCCAATTGAAAGAGTGGCTGGTGCACTGTCAGCTGTTGGTGTGTGTGTGTGTGTTTGGTGAAAGTTGCACTGACATTGTTTGTTGTGTGCGTGGGTGTTTAGCAGCACTGATGCATGGACGGGTTTGTTTTTGGTGAAAGCGTACATTGATGGTTGTTGGTGTTTGTGCCTGGTGAAAGCATTCATTGACGGCTGGGGGTGTGTTGTTGTGTGTGTTGTTTTGTGTGTAGTGGTGAGTGAGTGTGTGGTGGTAAGTGTGTGGTGGTGAGTCTGTGGGGGTGAGTGTGTGGTGGTGAGTGTGTTGTGGTGAGTGGTGACGATTGTGTGGTGTTGAGAGAGTGAGGTGTGTGTGGTTTGTGTGTGTGTTATGTCTGTGTGGTGTATGTGTGTGTGTTGTTTGTGTATGGTGTGTGTGTGTGGTATGTGTGTGTGGTCTATGTGTGTGTGGTGTTTTCTGCACACTCACACACTGCCCCTACACATTCACAGACTGCTCACCCGCACACTCCCAATGTCACCCTGCATAGTCACACACTGTTTATCCTGCACACTCATTCTGCACACTCACACAATGCGCACCCTGCACCCTTACACACTGTCTCTGCAGTCACTCTGCACTCACTGTCACTTTACACTCACTCTGCACTCACTGTCACTCTACACTCACTCTGCACTAGCTGTCACTCTCGCACTCACTCTGCACTCACTGTCACTCTGCACTCACTTTGCACTCACTGTCACTCTACACTCACTTTACACTCACTGTCACTCTCGCACTCACTCTGCACTCACTGTCACTCTGCACTCACTGTCTCTGCACTCACTCTTCACTCACTGTCACTCTGCACTCACTGTCACTCTGCATTCAGTCTGCACCCACTGTCACTCTGCACTCACTCTGCACTCACTGTCACTCTGCACTCACTCTGCATTCACTGTCACTCTGCACTCACTCTGCACTCACTGTCACTTGCACTCACTCTGCACTTACTGTCACTCTGCACTCACTGTCATTCTGCACTCACTATCATTCTGCACTCACTTTGCACTCACTGTCACTCGCACTCACTCTGTACTCACTGTTGCTCTCACACTCACTCTGCACACACTATCTCTGCACACACTCACTCTGCACTCATTGTAACTCTGCACTCATTCTGCACTCACTGTCACTCTGCACTCAGTCTGCACTCACTGTCATACTGCACTCACTGTCACTCTGCACTCACTGTCACTCTACGCGCACTTTGAACTTTCTGTCACTCTCGCACTCACTCTGCACTCACTGTCACTCTGCACTCATTTTGCACTCACTGTCCCTGCACTCATTCTGCACTCACTGTCACTCTTCACTCACTCTACTGTCACTGTCACTCTGCACTCACTGTCACTCTGCACTCACTCTGCACTCACTGTCACTCTCGCACTCACTCTGCACTCACAGTAACTCTCGCACTCACTCTGCACTCACAGTAACTCTCGCACTCACTCTGCACTCACAGTAACTCTCGCACTCACTCTGCACTCACTACACACTGTTCACCCTGCACACTCACACTGTTTACCCTGCACACTCACACACTGCAGTCTGTGTGACCAGTGCCTATGTGTGCGCGCAGTGCCGGTGTGTGTGAGCAGCCTGTATGTGTATGTAGTGCCTGTGTGTGTGAACAGTGTCTGTGTGTGTGAGCAGTGTCTGTGTGTGTGAGCAGTGTCTGTGTGTGTGCGCAGTGCCGGTGTGTGTGTGCAGTGCCGGTGTGTGTATGTAGTGCCTGTGTGTGTGAACAGTGCCTATTTGTGCGCGCAGTGCCGGTGTCTGTGAGCCGCCTGTGTGTGAACAGTGCCTGTGTGTGAACAGTGCCTGTGTGTGTGAGAAGTCCCTTTGTGTGTGTGAAGGGCCTGTGTGTGTGATCAGTGTCTGTGTGCGTGAACAGTGTCTGTGTGCGTGAACAGTGCCTGTGTGTGAACAGTGCCAGTGTGTGAACAGTGCCTGTGTGTGAACAGTGCCTGTGTGTGGACAGTGCCTGTGTGTGATCAGTGTGCCTGTGTGTGATCAGTGCGCCTGTGTGTGTGCGCAGTGCCGGTGTGTGTATGTAGTGCCTGTGTGTGTGAACAGTGCCTGTGTGTGTGAACAGTGCCTATGTGTGAACAGTGCCTGTGTGTGTGAACAGTGCCTGTGTGTGTGAGAAGTGCCTGTGTGTGTGAGAAGTGCCTGTGTGCGTGAACAGTGCCTGTGTGCGTGAACAGTGCCTGTGTGCGTGAACAGTGCCTGTGTGTGAACAGTGCCTGTGTGTGAACAGTGCCTGTGTGTGAACAGTGCCTGTGTGTGAACAGTGCCTGTGTGTGAGAAGTGCCTGTGTGTGTGAGAAGTGCCTGTGTGTGTGAGCAGTGTCAGTGTGTGTCAACAGTGTCTGTGAGCAGTGCCTGTGTATCCCTGCACCTAAAATCAACCTACTTGTCATGAGGCCCAAGGTTAGACACACAAGCACAACTGTTGCAACTCGGCTGCTCGGACCCTCCATGCAGAAACACATTCCTGCTCTCGGAGGTTTGGTTTTGTTGCTGAACAAGACATGAGCCCTTTTGATGAGATGAGGAGAATGCGGCAAAATGTGGGACTGTTCGTAAGCCAGAGAAAAGAATTCCGTTTCGTACCTGGACGTTACTGTCTCCAATACAAACGCACTTACATACTTTGTGGGGTAATGAAGACTGTGTGTCTCATTGTCGGCGAACGACCAAGCCAGCTGTTCAAAGGCCAACACTTACACATGAAAGGATGCAGACGAACACGCGCCCACCAAACTCACTGCAGACTGGTGAACGTGCCCCGAACATCTGGGTTCAATTACCGTGGCACCCTGACAGCTCGTAATTGACAATTTATTGCACTCCCCTGCGCGTAACCGCACAGAATATGCAGGAAGTGCACAAACTGAAATCCATATGGCCTATTGCGTGAAGGCTACTAGAAACACAGCACTGCGAGGACCAATTACCATGCAGATGCCAAAATAAACTACGGAAAAATCTCGCGCAGTGAGGAATTTTTACTTCACTATTCTGAGCCCCGTAACAAGACGGCTCGGAGCTCCGCCCCACTTCTGACGAAGTGGTGACGTAGGTCAAGCCCTAAAAATGGTACAATATACAGCTCTTACTTGAGTCATACATTCCAGTGGGATTTTCAGTATTGGTTTCCTCACATTCCTAATTAAATGCCCTGATTCGTTGGGGAACATTTGGAATATAAATGCTTCAAAAAATAATGAAACGTTTATATAGTTGTATCTTTTTTAAATTGTCATTCAGTGTATATAGAGGTTTGCTGTGATTCTTCAATTAGTAGCCAAAACGTTCTTATGTTATAGGCATTGGTTTTAGAGACTAACTGGCAGATGCATCAACGTAGCCTTTTGCTATTCCTAAATAGCGATTTTTAAGGAATCGCTATTTAGGAATAGCAAAAGCCTATGCATGTAGGAATCGCTATTAAAATAGTGATTCCTAAACATTTCTTAATTGCTACTCGCAAATTGCTAGTCGCAATTAAGGAATGCTGTCCCATTCATTCCTATGGGCCTACAGGCCCATAGGAATGTATTGGAGATTGCATGAGCAATTTGCGAGTACCAGTAGATACTCGCAAATTGCTCATGCAATATCAAGGGTGCAAGGGTGTCAAAATGACACCCTGTTGCACCTCTGAAATTGATCTATGCACATATGTTGCACACACACATGCCCTAAGGGCATGTGTGTGCGCAACATGAAACTTTGAAAACTGCACAAAAGTGCTTTTTTCAAAGTTTTAGCAAATTACCGTGAAGTCCAACTTCATAGTAATTTGCTCCCCCTATTAGTGAATTCGCTATTTTTTTGACTTTCATGCATTGTATTTAACCCCTTCGAGGCTGATGACGATCTGGGCTCGTCATGGCGTAGCCTCCTCGCACGCTGATGACGAGCCCAGCTCGTCACGCAAAGTGCGATTTGAAAAATCTCAGCGCAGGAGCGGAATTCCGCTAGCGCGCATGAGGTTAAGGAATCTCAATTTGGGATTCCTTAAATGCAATCGCAATTTAAGGAATCTCAATTTAGAGATTCCTTAAATTGCGATTTTTGCATTTGGGATGATGCATCTCAAATGCAAAAATACCGGGAGCAAAGGGGCAGATTCTGAGAATCTGCCCATTTGCTCCCGGTATTTACTTTGATGCATATGCCTGTAAGATGTTATAGTTCTAGGAGTTAATGCAAGAAGGTGAGCAAAAGGCAGAGTAAGAGTGATTATATTAAGGTATCAATTTCATTTTGGAGAAAGAAATTGAGAACCCACCTGTAAAGATTGTCTTCAATACCATGCAGGATTGGGGAAAAACCAAACCTATTTTACCAGGAAGCTTTAAAAAATGCAAAGTGTAAGACTGATAGCTTGTGGAAGCGAAGGATCCATGAAAGTCACAATTCCCTGAGAAGATTATGGCAGAGGTAAACAGATTTATACAGATTGGGACCAATATGCGTGTTTGACCTCCATTGTTAAAAGAGAAGAGGAGTTTGGCAACTTGAGTGACATAGATTAGGCCATTGTCACTTCTCACAGAATTCCAATACTTTCCTTGAACATATACATCCTAAGACAATTGTTGAATTTAAGAAGTTTTAACTCCATGAGTAATTTGTATGGGATTCTATCTTTCCAAGAGATTCTGCTGTGGAAGACCTCCCCTCCTTTGATTGATTTAATATAAGTGCTATAAAAAAGCAGCTCACGTCAACCCTCTGGGTGCTTGTTGATTTTGATATCTACCAAGGTTGCCTGTAAAGCGTCTGCGATAAAGGCTTAGAGTAGATGGATTTTAGCTTGCCTAGCACAACTGTATAGCACTGATTCTTACACTGAATCCATAATTGTTATTGATGTTTATATACATGCAACAAATTTACATGATTATGAAGCTCAATTGGTCATTTTTATGGTAGATCTTGATAGGATTTTTTCCACATATATATTGTATTTGAGCTTATTGTTGGGCGATTTTAACTATAGGCTAACTCCATGTAAAAGCGATCCATTATTTAAGGAAATATTACAGCATATAATATTAGTCCTGCAAATTCTTTTGTTCATCCACTAACGTCTTGGGGGGCCACATTGTTAAATGTGGTGTCCACAAATAGCTTATTTAGCATAAATGATTGTGTCTTTCTGATAAACCAGCTAGAAAAACGTTTATAAATGGTATGCAATGCTGCCCAATAGATTGGTTTTCTGCATGCTTGTTTTTTTAACTGAGTTTTGAGTACTTTAAAGTCCTGAAGATGGAAAAATGTCATCAACATTCCCTACATTTAGCAATAAATACAGGGGTTCATTGTGTGAGAGAAAAGGTTCTCCCTTTACAAATAGACTTCCCCAAGCACTGTACTACAAGGAAGCACTTGTCATTGTTGGTGAACATTCAGCAACAACTTAATATAATTCTGGAGTATGAAGTACAAGCTGATTTAATAAATTGGCACAATGAAATAATCATACATGCAGTCGTATGTTTAAAGGATGAATTAAAAGTGATAAAAGTTGAGATATGGAAAATAATGTAGAAAAGAGGAAGAAAAATATGACTTGATAAAGAATGTAGATGGTTAAAAAGCAAAATAAGGAAATGGCAGGGAAGTATTCCGCGTAGATACAACAGTGACATAAAAACCCTCCTCCATAGAGCAAAAAGACTGCAAAAGTGTAGTAATAAAAAGAAAAATTATTTCATGATCAATGTTGAAAAAATGCCTAATGTAATAGCTTCTAAGAATGTTAAAGCATTCTGAAATCTTGTACAATGTGGAATTGGTAAGAAGTTAGGGACGATATGGTGTTTGGAGGAGACACATGGGTATCTTATGTGGAGGGAATATATTCTAACTGCTGTGCTGATGAAACTTTTAAATAGAAAAGCAATTGCTGGCCTGTTTTCCCCAGTGGCTATAAAGAAGACCATAATGTCTCTAAAACGAATGAGAGGAGCCAGTCCTGACAATCTACCAGCTATTATAATTAATACAAATGTCAACTGGTGGACAAGGCTGTATCATTTGGTATTTCAAAGAATATAACAAACTGGAATATTCCTTAAAAGGTGGAATGGGGCTAATATGAAACCCATTTTCAAGAAAAATGAGGTGACTGCCCCCTACTCGGCACTACTGAAAGAATGGACGGAAACCAAAAATATAGTCCTCATTGAACAGGCAGGTTTTAAAGCTGGCATTCTATTGTTGAATCCGGTTTTATTTTGTGGCTATTCGCATGAAAGTCCACAGAGCTCAGAGGTACTTTACTGTGGTGTTTCGTGGACTTTCGCTCTGCATTTGATTTGGTACATCAAAAACAGTTCAGGGAAACCTAATCAAACTACAAAATCCTTAATGGTCTACTTTTAATCATCCTTCCAAACAATTACACAGAGAGAGAACTGGGCACGAGTAGACGTAGATCCACAAGGAACATTGTAACATAAAATATCAATTAAGAATGAACTGAGGGAGGGGTGTGTGTTGGATTCACTTTTATTTAAAACAATTTCTTTGCTGATGTACCCATAATTTTAGCAGTGACAAATAGTTTTAGCCCTTAAAATGAAGGGCTCTCATATCACCTGCCTTTTATATGCAGGCAATCTTGTCATTATGGCTTTGAAGCATAGAGGCGAGATTGGAATTGCCTCAAGGAAGACGCTGTAAGAAGGAGGCTAAAGGTATTCCACTCTGGGGTCATGCTGGGAAATCAGGATAGTATTCTTGAAGCAATGGTCTGATAGGAAAAAAGTAAAGAGATCTATCGAGTGTAGTGGTACAATAGCTTCAGGTGTGAGGCATTTGCAGAATTGCCCATAGGGAAATAAACCATTCATCTCAGCTATACCCCATTGCCTTACTCGTTGGACAGCCAGTCCCTCCTGCAATATACAAGGGAGTAGGAACTGCAAGACCTTCTGCGCAGGAGAATATAGTACCTTCAAGCCAAGTTTATCCTAGAGGCTGATCCTAGCCTGTTGCCTACATGCTACTGTGTCAATTTCGCAGCATAGTGGCTTGAGGTCTGGCCATTAAGAGCTGGGAGTGGGGTAGGGTACACCTGGCCATTTTTAGGATCATAGTGCGCCTGGTAGGGGGGAGGTTGCAGGCAATAGTAGACAAAGGAGGCCTGAGCACAGAGGAAGTAAAGTTCAAAATTAAGGGCTGCAAAGCCTCCCTATCATACAGTAAGGTTAGTATTTCCCAGCAGAGTCGAGGACTCCCCTCGAGCCCACACCCCCCAGCCAAGCAAATTGCACCATAAGGGTGTGGAGGATATGGTGAAAGTGGCGAGGGGGAAGAATAAGTATGCTTTAGAAAAGTTAGAGTAGCAGCGGAAGTTTGACCATTTTTATTATGGTGATGCGTCCCATCAATGAAAGGGGTAATTTAATGCAGCAGTGGATCTTTTCCTCCAATAGATGAATCACTGCTCCATAATTCTCAAGTAAAACATTGCGTTGGCTAGCACTGGCTCGGAACCCCAGGTATTTGAGAGAGTTGGTTACCCATTGTAAAGGCAGCAAAAGCAGACAAAGTTTAGTGGCGGGTGAGGGGGGAAATGTAGGATTGTCCGATTGATGGCTACCACCCGGAACAAAGAGAATTCTCGTATGATGGGATCAAGATTCTCCTCCGGGCTTACTCAAAGGGTAATGCCATCTGCATATAGAGAGATCACTATATTGAATTTGCGAAAAAGCCAGGTCCCTACGCTCATGTAATTGTCTAACGGCCGAGGTCATCAGCTCATTCGCCAAGGCATAAAGCAAAAGCGATATGGAGCATCCCTGATGAGTTCCTCTGCCGATTGGAATGGGGACCAACAATAGACTATTTACATGGATCAGAGTCAGAGCTATGGTGTAAAGTAGCCGGATCAATCACAAAAAAAGGATTGGGTATCCCGATCCTACAATGAACGTGAAAAAAATTACCACTCTAGAAAGTTCAAACCTTTAGTGGTGTCAAAAAAGACAGCTACAGCCTTTTCCTCAGGTTTCAATTAGTGCAAAAGGACAAAAAGCGTCCCGAGGTTGTGGGAAGTGGAGTGGTTTGGGATGTAGCTGGCCTGATCTGGCGAGATAAGTCAGGGAGCAACAAGATCAATCAGTTTTGCAGCGTGAATCTTTCTGGATTCACTATGCTGTGCATTATTCCGCGGTCTTGTGGTTGGGTCCGGATTCGTAGTCTTTTCTTTTGGTTTTTTTCGTAGCCCAGGTGGGCGTCGACGTCCCACCTTTGGTGTATTTCCGGTGACGTCAGCACGCTTCCTGCGGAAGCTCCCACTCCTGGGGGCCATCTTCAGATTCTTTTTTCCGCGGTTGGTTCTGGATCGTTCCCGAAAGGGCTCCAGACATTTTTGGAGAAAGAAGAAGAAAAATACGCACTTTTGCAAGAAAAGAGATTGGGAAGACTACAGGAGACTACAACATCGAAGAGGACGACGAAGGGGAAGAAGAATTTCAAGAACTTCGACGTCCATCGGAAAATGCAAGCTCAGGAGGCCCCCTGAATGCATGAGATGGACAACACTCCTTTCAAATTCTGCCGTAACTTCCACCACAAGTACGCGCTGAAGGACCAGCACCCGGTCTGCAACCTTTGCCTACCGGTCAACCACAAGAGCAAGGACTGCAACGCCTGCTCCGCCTTCACGCCGAAGACTCTTCGAGTGAGAAAGAGACAGAGGATAGCCAACGCCACCATGCAGGGCAAGGGACAGCCACCGTCCCTTCGAGACCTGGGGCTATCATCAGACGAGAAGGACAACGCCGCCGCCAAACACGACGGCTACACGGTCGTAGAGACCGATATTACGAAGACTCCAAAGAAGGTAGGAGACTCTCCGGCCCCTAGGGCACCAAGAGACCCCGAGTCTCGAAAAATTGAGGGTAAAACCTCGAAAGCGCAGACGCCGAAAATTTCGGCGTGCGCGTCTACACCAAGGCACAGCGGATCCTCTGAGAAAAACTCCCAGGCGCCGAGAGCTGGAGAACAGCAAAAGACGTCGAAAATCGCCCCCGAGAAGGAGCATACGACACTGAGGGAAAAGGACCCGAAGGGCCCTTCAGCGCCATCGAAGGACCCGAGAGCCAGTTCGGCACCGAAACCTTCGACGACAAGGTCGTCTCGGCGCTGAAAAGAGCGGCTATTCCATTCGACCCAGACCACGCGGCCGAAATGGAGAAAAAGAAAAGACGCCTCGAGGCCGAGATGGAAAACATCCTGCAGCGGAAGAAAGATTTCGACGCCAGGATGAAAGAATACACAATCCAGACGAAACCTAGGCTACAGGTGGTCGAGGAAATGGAGGAGGAGGACTACGACGTCGAAGGACAGTCGGACGTCGAGACCTTCGACGACCAAGAAGAGGAGGAGGCCTCCTACTACGAGGAGGAAGGAGACGACGACCGCAGGACACTCCTCGGGTCTGCATCCTTGGAGACTCAGGATATAGATTGGCAGGACGTCGACACTGAGAGCCCAGAGGAAGCCGTCGACACGTACCCCTTGAGGCCCTTGCGACCAGATGACATCGGGGTCTACAACACAGTCATCAGGAATGCAGCTGCAGTTTTCAAAGTAAAACTCGACGAAAAAAATCAGAAAGCAGACTTCCTTCTCGAGACACTACTCCCTACACAAACAAGGAGCCAGTTCCTGCCCATGCTCGACAGTGTCATGGCACAGGGAAAAGAGACTTTCAAAGAACCAGCTACATGCAAAGCCGTCACTCCCAGGTCGGAGAAAAAGTATAAACATTCCTCCAAGGACCCACCCTACATTCAGGGATCGGTCTCATCAGACTCCATCATCGCAGCCACGGCAAGAAAGAGGGCCAATGTGCCTACCACTTCTGGGCCACCTCCAGACAAAGAAAGCAAGAGGATGGACCTGGTGGGGAGAAGAATTGAACGGAATGCCGCAATGCACTGACGCATGGCGAATTCCAATGCTCTGCTTAACTGGCACCAATACCAGATCCTGGAAGAGCTGGGCGAGTTAGTAAAGAACATGCCACAGGAGTTCAAGTAAAGAGCTGAAAACCTTGTCGAAGAGGGGAAGAATGTAGCCAATTCTTGCCTCAAGACTGCCCTGGACGGAGCAGACACCTCCAGCAGGCTCATGATGATGGGCATCACGGAGAGAAGACAAGCCTGGCTCAGAATTTCGGGCTTCAAGCCAGAAGTGCAGCACAGCATCCTCAACACACCGTTCAATGGAGAAACGCTGTTGGGGGCCCCAGTTGACGAGAAACTCAGCCAACTGAAGAAGGATAACGAGACTGCAAGATCCATGGGGGCATTGCAGTTCAGAGGTACTGAAAGGGGCACCCCGTCACAAAGACCTAACGGGAGGGGAGGAAACCAGCCAGGTACATCACACCAGGCTTTCCAACAAGGCCACCACGCAGACACCCAGACACAGCAGGGGCAGCAAAAACAGTCCTGGCAGTACCAACCAAGAGGCCAGTCCTTTCGCGGGAGAGGGAATGGACGTGGACATAATAAGAGGGGGGGACAGCAGCCCGCCTCGAAGTGACTTAATAAAACTCCATGCGCCCACCCGAGCAAAAACTCCCAAAAACACATCGGACAGGAGTTACACGAACTAGACACCTCCGTACATGTAAGACCAGTGGGAGGAAGACTGAAACACTTCTTCAGGGAATGGAAGAGTATAACATCAGACTAATGGGTACTCAACATCATTACAGTACGGGTACTGCATAGAGTTGGAGGGAAAGCCAACGGACAGGAAACCAAAAAGAAGGCCACTAGCAAGGAAAGACCTAGAGCTCCTTGGGGAGGAAGCAAAGGAGCTCCTGCAAAAACAAGCCAGTACCTTACAGGGAAAAGAACAAGGGCGTATACTCCACATACTTCCTGGTACCAAAGGTGGACAAAACTATGAGACCCATCCTGGACCTAAGATTCTTAAACAAGTTCGGAAGAACGCAAAGGTTCAAGATGACCTCCCTACAAGAAGTACTTCCTCAATTGCAAGGCGGGGACTTCATGGTCACCATAGACCTAAAAGATGCCTACCTGCACATCCCAATGAACAGGGGCCACAAACACCTCCTCAGATTCATCATCGGAGAAGACCACTACCAGTTCACAACCCTGGCGTTCGGGCTCAAATCGGCACCAAGGGTTTTCACAAAGTGCCTCGCAACAGTCGCAGCACACCTACGAAGGGAAGGGATACACGTGTACCCTTACCTGGACGACTGGCTGATCAAAGCAAGCTCATACAAAACGTGCAAGCAGCACACACAGAGAGTGACCAGCACACTGATGAACCTAGGATTCTCCATCCACTGGGGAAAATCCTCCCTGGAACCAGAACAAATAAAAATCTTCCTGGGAGCACAGATCGACACCTTACAGAGCAAGGTGTTCCCCAGCGAGAAGAGAACGATAGCGCTCGTGAGGGAGACGCAGCTCTACCAGAAGGGGCAAGCTCGGACAGTGAGGACAGCGAGCAAAATCATGGGCATGATGGCATCATGCATACACCTAGTGCCAAACGTACGGCTCCACATGAGACCTTTAAAGGAATGGCTACAGGAGCAATGGTCACAAGTTACAGGTCGTTGGGAGGATCAAGTGGTTGTAACACACGCAGTGCAGAAAGAGATGGCATGGTGGAACATGGGGAACATAACAAAGGGGAAGCCTCTGATGCAACCAACGCCAACAGTGACCATTACCACAGACGCGTCCCAGAGGTGATGGGGCGCTCACATGGAGAAACTCAAAGTAAGAGGCCTGTGGAAACCAGCAGATGCAGTCAGACACATCAATTACCTGGAGTTGAAGACAGTTTTCCTAGCCCTAAAGGCCTTCCAAACAAAACTGTACAACCAGAGAGTGTTGATCCAGACAGACAACACAACAGCGATGTTTTACATCAACAAGCAGGGGGGGACACAATCAGCCCCGCTCTCGAAACTAGCGCAGGAGATATGGAGATGGGCCATCCCACTCAAGATAGACCTGCTAGCCATACATCTACCAGGAAAGGACAATGTAGAAGCAGACTGGCTCAGCAGACAGACATCGGCATCCCACGAGTGGGAACTCAATGCACAAGAGACGAGAAGGCTCTTCGACAGGTGGGGGACACCGTCGGTAGTCCTATTTGCAACACGCCAGAATGCAAAATGCCAAAACTTTGCATCCAGACAGCCCGGGGAGGGCTCCCTGGGAAATGCCCTATGGATAGACTGGTCCAGGACATTTGCTTACGCTTTTCCCCCGATACCGCTGATACACAAGGTACTCAGCAAGTGCAGAGCGAGCAACATGACCCTGATACTGGTGGCACCACAGTGGGCCAGGCAGACATGGTACTCGCAGATCATGGAGATGACACAGAGTGCACCCCACAGATTCGGGAGAAGAAAGGACCTACTCTCCATGCAAAATGGAGAAGTGCTGCACCCGGAGCCAGAGAGCCTGAGCCTCGTAGAGTGGCTTCTGAGGACATAGAGTGTGCGCATTTGAAACTGCCAGAAAGCACCCTAAGGGTACTTAGGGAGGCACGAAGACCCAGCACACGGAAGTGCTACGTAGCGAAATGGAAGAGATTTACACTGTGGTGCAGGAGGGAAAAGCTACACAATAAGATGAAAAAGGACTCAACAGTGCTAAAGTACCTCACGCACCTGCTCGAAAAAAATCTGAGCTCATCCTCACTGAGGGTTCACTTGGCAGCGATAGTCGCTTACACGAGAGGAGAAACGTGCAAGAGTTTCTTCACATCACAGGTCGTTAAGAGATTCCTGGAGGGAGCAAAGAGGATCGCACCGCCAAAGAGGGTGCCACCACCTGCATGGAACATTAACCTAGTCCTAACGGAACTCATGAAGGACCCTTTCAAACCGATTCACAACGCCTCCCTAGAAATGCTGACCATGAAAACAGCTTTCCTGGTAGCAATCACTTCACTGCGTAGAGTGAGCGAACTGCAGGCACCAACACTACAGGAACCCTACATACAGATACACAGCGATAGGGTGGTGATGAGAACGGACCCACACTTCATGCCAAAGGTGGTGTCAAGGTTCCACTTGAATCAAACAATACAGATACCGAGTTTCTTCCAAAAAACGGCAACAAGAGCTGATAGGGCACTGCACACTCTGGACGCCAGAAGGGCAGTCAAGCACTACATTGAGAGAATGAAGGAACACAGAAAAACAAAGCAGTTCTTTGTGTCCTTCGCTAACAGTTTCATGGGGAAACCAGTAACTAAAGGAACGATTGCGCAATGGATTGGCCAATCAATACAGTTCTGCCACAAGCAGGCAGGGCAGGAACTAACAGAGGGGACATGTGCCCACTCTACCAGGAAACAAGCATTGGAAATGCAATAGGTCTCGCACCATTAGAGTTAGTGTTTTTAGAATTGTTTATGGGTTTTTTTTGTAAATGTTTAGCATTTTTGTTTCCTGTAGCCAATGCTAAAGAATTACAAATAAAAAAAGCCATAAACATTTCTAAAAGCTCTAACTGAAATGGTCTGAGACCTATTGCACTGTGTGAGGGTGAGGGGTTGAGGGTGAGTGAGGGTGAGGGTGGGTGAGTGAGGGTGAGGGGTTGAGGGTGAGTGAGAGTGAGAGTGAGGGTGAGTGAGGGTGGGTGAGGGTGAGTGAGGGTGAGTGGTTGAGGTTGAGGGTGAGGTGTTGAGGGTGAGTGAGGGTGAGGGTGAGTGAGGTGTTGAGGGTGAGTGAGGGTGAGGGTGAGTTAGGGTGAGGGGTTGAGGGTGAGTGAGGGTGAGGGGGAGTAGTTGAGGCTGAGTGAGGGTGAGTGAGAGTGAGGGTGAGTGAGGGGTTGAGGGTGAAGGTTTGAGGGTGAGGGTGAGGGGTTGAGGGTGGGTGAGGGTGAGGCGTTGAGGGTGCGTGAGGGTGAGGGGTTGAGGGTGAGTGAGGGAAGCTTGCACTTTGCCATCAATGCATTGCCGGTTCTTTGCGTGAGGGGATACTTATACCAGTATCGTCAGTGTGGTAAAACATATATGTGCGAGGGAAGCTTGCACTTTGCCACCAGTGCTGTATCTGTTCTTTGTGTGAGGGTATACTTGTGCCAGTGTGGGCACTGTGGAAACATATTTATGTGCGAGCGAAGCTTGCACTCCTGTCACCAGTGCTGTGTCTGTTCTTTGTATGAGGGTATATTTGTACCAGTATCGTCAGTGTGGTAAAACATATATGTGCGAGGGAAGCTTACACTTTGCCACCAGTGCTGTATCTGTTCTGTGTGTGAGGGTATACTTGTGCCAGTGTGGTCACTGTGGTAAAATATTTATGTGCGAGCGAAGCTTGCACTCCTCCCACCAGTAGTGTCTGTTCTTTGTATGAGGGTATGCTTGTACCAATGTGGTAAGCCATCTATGTGTGTGGAAAACTGGCGCTCCTGCCACCAGTGCTGTGTCTGTTCTTTGTGCGAAGGTACTTGAAACTACTGTCATTCTTGTTAATGTTCGCTGTGCTATGGAAGTCTGCACTCATTCCAGTTCTCTGTCTGTTTTGTGTGAGAGAATATGTGTGTCGCTGCTGTCAGCACTGTAACTGATTAGTGTGTGAAAAAAACGTGCACTTTTCATACCAGTGCTGTATCTGTTCCTTGCGTGATGGTACTTGCACAAGAGGGGACATGGTTGTAAACTGTCTCTGTGTGAGGAAAACGTGCACTCCTGCCACCAGTGCTGTTTCTGTTCGTTGTGTGAGGGTACTTGAAACACTGCTGTATTTCTTGTGAATGTTCACAGTGCAATAAAAGTGTGCACTCCTTCCATATCTGTTTTGTGTGAGAGGATATGTGTACCACGGTTGTCAGCACTGTAACTGAGTTGTGTGTGAAGGAAGCTTGCACTTTCCCTACCAGTGCTGTATCTGTTCTTTGAGTACGTCTCCTGCCACCAGAGGTGTCTGCTCTTCGTACTGAGGGTTTTGAGATGCTATCAGTATTGTAAATGATCCCTATGAGGTGCACGTTTTCCCTCAGTCGATAGTGCTGTCCGTATTGTAACTGATCTGTGAGGGATGTTTGTGATCGCTTTTGCACACGCTGCCTTAGCGAAGGTAAATAAAACAATTGTTCACTTTTCAAAAGCTAAAACTATTGGCTCTGTCTGCGTGTGCATTACATACAATAGCCTTTTAAATTGCTTTAATGGCGTTGCTCAAATTGCCTGGGTGCGAAGTGCAGAAACCCAGGAATTCGAGAAGTGCGTCATACATGACATGGAGCCACTAGGGACATATGCAGATATAGGATATGGTTCTAACATTGGAAGCGGGTGCTGTTTTGTGCTTGTATAAATGTTGACCCGGTTCAGCTCTTCGCATCACGTTACAGAACTGGAACACAGAAAGAGCCGAGTCCGAGTTACTGAATATAAAAATAAAGAAACAGGCCATGGCAATGTGTTTTTCAAGCCCTGGTGCCGGGACAAGCCCAGGCGTGTCCGTGGGTGCGAAGTCTTGTGACGTCTTCAGCGCGGGAATCCCCGAGCGGGGAAGAATGAATGACAGATAAGGAATGCCCGGGGAGATCCAAAACAAACAGGCCCCGTGTACCTTGCATAGCGGACAAAAAATAGCATTTTCGGGATTCTTTCTATTCAAGTTGCAGACAGACGGTCGGTGTTTATGCAGCCAACACCCGGGCAGGCTGGGGGCTGGGAGAGGCAGTATCTATGGAGGCCCAAAAGAAAGCCGTGGAGTGGAGAGCGGGCGGGCATAGAGAGTGAGGGGGCGGAGCGGGGGTGTGGGAGGAGTGCGGGAACAGACGGGAGGGGAGGAGAGTAGGAGGAGGAGTAGGGGGGTGTGGGAGGAGTGCGGGAACAGACGGGAGGGGAGGAGAGTAGGAGGAGGGGTAGGGGAGGCACGGACTAGCGGCCGTGCAATCAAGAAGTGAGGGGGCGGGAGAGTAGGCAAGGCAGGCGGCTGGGGCCATGTGCACGCGCTTTTAAGCTCAATGCGCATGCGCATTGAGCTTAAAAGTCACGGGCACTGCAAGGAATCGCCACGATTCCTTGCAAGTTGGATAAAGAGTCGCTGAGCCCCCATAGTCTCGCTTGCTCGATGCGCATGCGCATCGACAGGCGAGACCTAAAAAGGAGCTACTATAGCTTTCCTAGCTAACACGCCAATACGGGACTTATGCCTGGCGGCAACATGGGCTTCAGTGTACACGTTCATGAAGCACTACTGTGTGGATATACAGGCGAACAAGGAAGCACAAGTCGGACAAAGGGTGCTTCAACATATATTCTATAACCAATGCTCATCTTCCACCCAGCCGCCGCCAACATGAGAAACCGCTACAAAGTCTATGCACAGCATAGTGAATCCCGAAAGATTCACGCTGCAAAACGAATAGTTTCTTACCTGTCGGTGTAGTTTTGCAGCCTGATGGTTTTTCTGGATTCACTAGCGAACCCACCCACCTCTGCCAGAAAGATGAGGCTGGAGAGATAAGGTGGTTGAAACAAAGACAATACTTGGAAAAGAAGCCTTAAGGGTTAAAGCGGTGAAAAAACTTTAATTGAACATTGCCATAACTTCGGTAACAAGACGAACACGAGAAAAAAGAATCCAAAGATGGCACCCAGGAGTGGGAGCTTCCGCAGGAAGCGTGCCGACGTCACCGGAAATACACCAAAGGTGGGACGTCGACGCCAACCTGGGATACAAAAAAAAACAAAGAAAAGACTACGAATCCGGACCCAACCACAAGACCGCGGAATAATGCACAGCATAGTGAATCCAGAAAGATCATCAAGCTGCAAAACTACACCGACAGGTAAGAAACTATTAGTTATCCAGTACCTTGGCAAATATTGTAGCATTGGTGTTGATGAGGGAAAGAGGACCGTAGGATTCTGGGGAATTAGGGGGCTTTAAGAGCATGATGAGGATGGTTTCAGGCAAGGACAAGGCAGGGTGGTAGTTTGCAATGCCTCTTCATATACTTGCAACAGACGAAGAGTAAGAAGAACCGAATACACCATGTAAATCCCGGAGGCTATCACTCCCTGAGGATTTACGGGTGGGTAGTCCACTTATTGCTGTAGTTATCTCACCCAGGGTCAGCGACTCTACTAGAGAGGCACGTTGGGGTCCTTCTAGCCATTCCAGAGTTAAGCGATCGAAATAAGCAGCATAGTAATCTCCATTATATGAATGCCGAGAAGTATATAAATTAGTATATTAGTCTACAAAATCTGCCAGTATATCCTCAGCATCAAATATCAGAATATAGTCTTCTCGAGTCAATTGAGTAATGGCCTGAGGACCCCGGTGGCAATTTAACAGATGGGCTAGCGTCTGTCTCAGCCTATCAAATTCCCCGTACACATGCGCCCTGGCGCAGCGAGACAGATGCTTGCTTTCAGTGTCTGCCAATTTGTGGTACTCAGGAAAAAGAGAGTGGAGCTCTGCTACTAGATGCGGATGGTATGCCGTCTCAGTGTTGCGCCCCTGGTGTCAAAGTTGCTGTTCCATCAGTTCCAACTTGACTTGTTTACGTTTTTTCCGAATCAAAAAGTGTTTAGACATACACATGCCCCGTTATGTACTCCTTAAAGGCTTCTCAAATGTGCCCACTGAGTCCACCGAGCCTTCGTTTGTCGCTAAAAAGTCAGTGATGTCATGGAGTGTGCTCAAGCGTAAGACTGGATCCAACAACGCCTGAGGGGAAAGCTTCCAAGAAAAAGCTGTGTGTTTGGAGGCAGAGATAACAAGGGGAAAGGTCGGAAAGAGTCCCTGGCAGTTGTTCAACGCTTGTGGCCCAGCTGCAAATATCAGGAGGTTCCCAACCAGTAATCAAGCCTAGCCCAAGAATCATGGACAGTAGATACATGTGTACCCTCCTTACTCCCAGGATGGCAGGCCCTCCCGAAACCCCCTTCCCTGAGTACACTACAGCAGTGCTTCCAGGTTGCGCAGAAGAAATCCGGGACATCTGTGTTTGGTCCATAGGTATTGATGATGATGATGACGAGATGTTTCCCCTATATTGTTGAATGCAGGATAGCAAACTTCCCCTGGGGATCAGTGATTTCAGCCAGCGGACTGACCATCGGGCCCTTCTTAATCATTAAAACACCTCCCTAGCCTATGTCGAATAACAGGCAAATAGTCTGCGAGAAGCCCAGTTATTAGTGAACGGTATGTCTGCTGAGGGCTTTAGATGCATCTCCTGCGGGACAGCAATCTGAATATTATGACGGGTCAGATACAACAGTACATTATGCTTTTTTCGAGGGTCATAAAGACCCCGCACATTCCAGGAGATAAAATTGAAGTCCGATATCAGAGATGTGTTATGCGCCATGTAAAGCAAGGCATGGTGCCAGGTTTGTAAGTGATGGGAAGACAATCCTGTCAGTTGCGGTACAACCAAAAGCTGGCTGATCTGCAATGCTCCTTGGGTGGTAAGCGAGCAGCAGCTAATACAGTGAACAGCGCAGTACATAGAACAACCCCTCCCAACCACACTGATTACCAACCATATCAGTTAAACCCCTGTAAACCAGAACAATACCAGTAATAAAGTAACAAAGCTAAACCACAACTCGTTATTGAGACAAATAAATAAAATATGCAGTGCACTGGGTGTGACTTCAATACAGTCCACCACCCGACCCACACAACAGAAGAGGAGGGCCAGTCACCAGAATATAACATTGAGTACTTAAGAGCGATGCCCAGGAGGCAATGATCACCCATACACTAGGATCCAAGTGTGCTCCACTGGCACTTAACCACCGACTCAGGCATGGCCAAAAAAGAGCAGGAAGCAGGCAGTTACATGTTACATGAAAACAATATAGAAGCAGAACCACACACCCAGAGGGACTGGGAATAGCACCTTCCCAGCAAAGAAGAGGATAGGAATGAGGGTGCCTACAGCAATCAAGTATCATCACCCATAACATCTGAGAGGCCAGTGTCCTTGCCAGGGGTAGAAGACTGTGTATGCGACATCTCCAAGGACGCCCCCAAGGGTTCCCTTGATGTTATGTAGAACCTAGAAGGAGATGTAAAGACAGTCACCTTGCCATTAAATTTGCAGCGGAGGCACCCAGGGTACAACATGGCATAAGGTGTATCGTGTTTGCGCATAAATGCCTTCACCTCCTGAAAAGTTCGCAAGGTCTCCTGCACCCACAAAGTAAAATAGAAAGCTTAGAACCCTGGTACAGAAAGGCCCCCGTTTCTCAAGCCAGGCGCGGCACTGTGTTGCGGTCCTGTTAATTCAGAAGCCCGGCGATGATTGGGCGCAGTGTGGGTGGAGGGCCCCCGGCACGAATTGGGGGCCCAGAGAGCAATGAGCCCGCTCCACCAGGAAGCATTTGGAAAAAGAGTCAGCATTGCACAGGTCACACAACAATTTCTCAACAAAAGGCTCCATCTTTCCGTTGTTGGCAAACTCCGGGATATCCATCGGACACAAGTTATTGCACCTAGAGCTGCCCTCCGAATCCACATTCTTGGCTGCTTCATTGAGGAGTTCAGTGCAAAGCTTTTGATAGTTGAAGGTTAAGGTGGTGTGATCCACACCCATGGTGGAAATACGTTGTTCTAAGTCAGTGGTCTGCGTTTCTTGCTTCCCAAGATGGGATTTCAGTTTTTCCAGTCGGCCTGTTAAGTGGTTAGTTTTAGAACCAATATCATGAAGGCTGATGTTAATCTGCAGCAGGGCAATGCACGAGTATCTGGCTCACCGGAGACACTGTCATTATTTTCTAGCTACCCTCTCACATCCACTGACTTGCACGGCTCATCCTAATGAGGTTCAAACTCTATCTCGGTTTGTAGTGGATCCATGATGGGGGAGCTACACTCAAGGCCAATCCAGCGTGATCTCTACCATATAGGCAGGTTGAAGCAAGTGAATAGGAAGCACAGCCGCAGGTGACACCTCACTTGAGTTGGAATCCTCAGTCCTGCAAAGCCTGCAGTCTGCCAGAGGCCCTAATCACTGGAAGACACATATTCAGGAATAGCCAAAGCTTCCGCAGACAGCAGCAGGGTTCAGTTGCCACACACTCACGATGTCAGCAGGCTGGTGAATGCAGAGGGCAGTAGGTGTAGGCCATGCCGACCCTCCAGTCCGAGACCAGAGGCCATGCCCCCGCAAACCATGTAGCATGTAAGGCCGGTGTCAATGAAAAGTGAAACATGGCCTCATGTGCAGACCCTGTATGTAGGGCCTTAAGCAGAAGAGGCGCTAGGGAGCCAGCCAAACCAGCTCAGCAGCCATAAGCCGAACCTGGGAGCCGTCCCCAGCCCACCTGGCGTAGTTAAGAGGTTTAAATATTTAGGCATATGATTTGGAACGAAGTTGCAGTAGAAGGAGCATATCGAAGTCCTGCAAGCAAGAGCCCTTTCCTTTGTATATGGGCTCAAATAATTTAGTAAAGAATGTGGTGGGTCATCTTTAAGACCAGTGTTCTCATCCTACCTTGCTAGGATTCACCCTCAATTTCAAAACTTGATTGGAGTTTTGAGAGCGCAAATGTTTTAAAAAGCTTTGCTCTCTACCGCCCTCTGCAATGATCTAAGCCATGAAAGCGGAAACTGAACTACCTCCCTGGAGCTAGTTAGCGTGCGCCAGTGTGAATAGATTTTGGAGTTGTATCAGAAATGGTGCAACCCACAAAATTGCCACACCATGTCAAAATGAGATAATATATAGTGAATAAAGATGGGTTCACAATATCCGAAAAACTTTCAGTGAGATACTTAATAGGATATCGGTAATAGCAAATACTAACTTACAATTAAGGCTATCCAAAGTCAAACTGCGAATATTGACCAAACTTTGTGCAAGAGAAAATCTGAAGTATCTAAACAATAAAGTATCTACTCTGTTTTTGAGACCTTCTTGGCAAAATACCGAGACGTTCCCATATATTAACGTTCTACCAAATTCCGCTGGGAGTCGGGGTGAATCCAGTCATTCCTTGTTCTTCTGCAAAGACGATACTCTAAAATAACAATAGAAATTGCACATGTGGTTTGAATGTACATTGTAATGCTTGACATATTGTATTATGTCGTTTTTGGTTATTATCGGCACGAAAAACACTTTTAAGGTCAGTATTAATGAAATACTGGATCAAAGACAAGCTGCTCAATTTTTATTAGCTATGAGGTATCTAATTGTGACTTGTGCACTAGGGAGATATTTATTAGCTGTGAAAGGATTTATAAAGAGGTTTAACTAATTGGATTTTAACAATTATGTACTGATGAGTTTGTGCAATACCATGATCTTCATTTTCTAGGAAATCCTTTACTGGTTGGCTTCAATGTTTTATAAATTGGGCATGTATATTGGGATTGGTTAAAGATTGCAGTTTAAATAAACAAGTTTCTTGACTGACTGACCACTGCAGTGACAGTGCACACAGACTACAAGTCTACCATTTGTGGCCTGTCTATGCAGTTCTAAACTGCCAATTAGACCTGTCAAAATAATCCCTTTTGGCAAGTCAAAACCTACCTTTTAAATATTAATAAGTCAATATAACAAGTAGGCCACAAGGCAAGGTTCATAGTATTTAATAATAAGGCATGTAAAGGTTTTATGTTACCCATGGCCTTAAAATGTAAAAGCCCCTAAAGCTATTTCTACTGTAGCAAGACAGCTGTTTCATAGGAGAGCACTGGGTTACAGTTACTTTAATAATGCTATATTAGACTAGGAAACAGCTGGAAATTGCATTCTTGGACTCTGTGATATTTATTGATGGAGTTGGATTTTTAATAAATATTAAAGAAAAGTTACTTTTAGAAAGTTAACATTTCCCTGCTTAAAGCTTCTGGGGGCTAATTTACATGGTCTCCAGCAGCAGCCCTCTGAATTCTTAACCTCGAATGAGTTGTAAAAACTGCTCCCAGAGCACGAGACAAAGCTTTGGGTTTGTGAGGTGTTTCCGTTCCTCTGGCAGGATGGCCACTTCGGCAGTACCCAGGATCTTTGTTTGCTTCAAAAGGCCCCCCTTGTCATAGAAAAACACACAAGGTGATGGACGGAATGTTGCACAATGGCAAAACATTCTCCCCCAGTCACAGATCTGGGTTTAATCCATCGTTATTCTGCACACCAAGCCGCCCCAGTTAGACATGGTCATATGCAAATCAGTCTTGACCCTGTGCCTCATGACAACAGTCCAGCCCAAACTACCAAGCCATATCTTCCCTAGACCGGAATCAAGCATCCTAGGACCGGTTTCTGGCTATCAGCCGTCTTCAGCCAGGATAGCTTGACTCCAGTGGCGTAGTGAGCACGGGACCTACGTCTGGCCATACCCTTCCCACATAGGGTGAACAGCAAAACACACAAGATGATGGACGGAATGTTGCACAATGACAAAACATTCACCCCCAGTCATAGATCTGGGTTTAATCCATTGTTATTTTGCTCACCAAGCCACCCCAGTTCAGACATGGCCATATGCAAATCAGTCTGACCCTGTGCCTCATGGGAACAGTTCAGCCCGAACTGCCAAGTCATGTCTTCCCTGGACCGGAATCCAGCATCCTAGGACCGGTTTCTGGCTATCAGCCGTCTTCAGAATATGGCCATGTCTGAACTGGGGTGGCTTGGTGAGCAAAGGAACAATGGATTAAACCCAGATCTGTGACTGGGGTGAATGTTTTGCCATTGTGCAACATTCCGTCCATCATCTTGTGTGTTTTGCTGTTCACCCCTTGTCATAGGCAGCTCTCAGATGACTGGACAGACCCCTTCTTTGTTCCCCCAGTCACCTAGACCTCAATCACAGTGGGAAGGGAGCAGCCCCCAGAAATGAGTTGAAGTGATCACAGAGGAGGGGTTGCTCATGTCCATGGTCCCACCTCTGGGGTGGGCACACAGGCTTTGCATAAGGGGATGGGGGTTATTCCACCATCTTGGATTTAGCCAGAGAGGGGCACTATGGGGTTGTTTGCAGTAGGGCATGCAGGAAATGCTGCATAAATGGTCAGAGCAACCCCTAGGAACTTTTGTCATATCGTTAATGAAGAGTGGAGAGTCACCTGGAGCTGGATCTCACTGAGAAAGTATCCAGCTTTGTGGAGCCCTCTTCATCTACAGCCTTGTCCTTGTCCTGCTGGACGAATCCAAGCTCCATAAAAGTGAATAAGTGCAAATATAGAAATTGTCACTGGGCGAAGGCCCCAGAAGTATCCCGCCAGCGAGGAATCTTCTTTGGCCACACATTTCAAATTTCTCCCACTTTGAACTTTTCCGCCAAGTCAGCAGCTTCAACAGGTCCTCGTCTGGTGCTATCTGACCTCTTGAACCTCTACTCGGCTAAAGCCTAATGCTTTGCCCCACTGAAGATTCTTTTTTAAAATGTATTTTTTATTTTAATACAGTTCAATAACATTAGACGCCGTTTCCAGCGAACTGGAAGTGAGAAGCCCGACTACGTGTGCCACATTGCTGAGTCGGCCTTTGCAGAGAACTCTCAAATCTACAGATCGGTGAGTGCTTAAAACAATTTCTCACGGAAGCCCCCGGCTCCTGATTGAAAGTCCGCAAGCTGCCGGCTTTGCAAATAGGATTCGTTATCCCTGGATGGTGCACCTTCTAAAATTCTCTGGATAGATTCTCGGCAGTTTCCCAGAACAGAGCGTCCGTTTCTGGCATCTACTGAAGCTATCTGCCCGGTGCCTCTCACGTTGCGTCTTACAGGCTGGAGGACTATAACCCCTCTGCCTCTTGGATTCCTGTTTTCCCACTCCCTCTTTACTCGTTGTTTTGTTTCTCGCCCTGAAGAAGGTGTAGCCCCGGCTGGGGCCACACACGAAACGCGCGTAGGTGTTTTCTGTGAAGGGAAAGCTGGATGATATCTACCCCTGTCCCCTTTGCCATGTTGAGCCATATTACTCGGTCTCAGGACCATCTTGTGGCGTTGATTCATCTCTTGTGCTTGTGTGAATGTGATTAATTGCGTGATTGAGATATTGAATTGTGTGTTGATTGGTGGAAATGAATGTGCAGTATGAAAGAGGAGTGTGGGATGATACATTTTGACATTCTCTGATTTTTAATGCTTTTATATGTACTTTGCTAAATAAGATATATTTTTGAAATATGTGTTAAAAAACAAATAATCTTTATATTTTTGTACTATTTGGAGTGACTAATATTCCCTGCGTCTACTTTGCTCTGGTGACAGTGGGCTTATGTAAGGACCCCCTTCTGGGGCTTTGTTTAATTGACTGGGGTGGGTAGTTTTTGTTGTAGGCAATAACATTACTACTGACATGTGGGAAAAGAAGTCATCAGTACAAGGTGTATGATCAACATTAGGCATGGAGGTACAGCAATGGTTGATGAATTTCACAGCAGAGGAATTCAAGAGAAAGTGGTCATGTATATCAACAGTGACAATCGGATTAATACATAGGTCCGTTCTACTAGAGGTCAAATGCGAACAGAGGGCAAGAAAGCGATCCTTATAAGCCAGAACCAGACCTCGCATAAGATAGTGCAAAGGCTCCATGCTCTACATCCAACTCGAGCTTGTAGTACTTCAACCACGGGGACCACATTTTCCTGAATTTACGTGGGCAGCCTCTTGCTTTATAAACCACTTTTTCTGCAGCCATGTATAAATCCACATTGGATTTCCATTCTGTGAATGTAAGAAGGCGTTGTGCACCCCAGTACTTGGCTATGTCCCGTTTAGCCACCACCAACCCCAGATTAACCAGTAAGAGCCCGTATAGTGGAAGGTCAACATCAGTGGGAATGCCTAATAGTAGAAATTTCACATCCATCTCAATTGTTACCCCAAGTATTTTATTTAGTTTGCCCACTATCTTGTGCCAGTAGGGCCAGATTTGATCGCATTCCCAAAGGGTGTGAATGTATGTGCCACGCGCCATACAGCATCCAAGGCATGTAGGGTCGTCCACCCTCCCCATCCTGTGCAATCGTTCCCTATCATAATAGACCCTGTGAAGGATCTTGTATTGGATAAGCCGCAGTCTTAATTTGATCGCCACCTCACATGGATGCATGAGGGCTGCTTCCCAGTCGAAATCCTCAAGGGGTCCCGTGGTAAATTCCCACTGCGCGATGTGGGCCGAGATTATCTGGCATATTGTTGAGCTGTGTTTTATAGGTCCGCGATATCGCCTGAGTCTGGATCTCCTCCTGAAGGAGTCTGCCCTCAAAGGGAGCGTATTCCGGCAGCACCTTGTTGTCTAACCCCTCCGCTCACCAGGCATGACGAAGCCTAAGGTACGCATAGGCTATGTAGTTGATATTTGGATTGAAGGAACAAGAAGGAGGCCAGAAACCCTCGCTCCAGGAGGTCTCCTATTTTGGAAATGTCAATGAGATCCCATTGCTTGAAACAACTCAGCCTTCTGATCTCACGCAGATGGGCTTTCTCCCACAATAGGGTCTCCCGTGTAGGTTTCCCCTCTCATCGATCGCTTTCTCAGCAGTTTTCCAGGCCTCTATTACCCATTGAGTAGCGGAAGGAGTCGTGCTGTGCCAGCACCCCCGTATAAATAGTGTCGGTGGGAGCGCTCATGGAATTGAAGCCGCTCCAGCCTATATGCCGGATGATCCCCCGGTGCATGAATCCACTCATTAATAACGATCAGGTGGGCCGCCCTGTCGTAGGCTCTAATATCTGGAACGGTTAACCCCCCATTGTAGGGGTTAAGTTGCAGGGTCCGCAGTGCTATCCGAGGATGAGCGCCATCCCAGAGGAGGAGGCGCAATTCACTTTCAATAGAAGCAAAAATTGCATCAGGTAGTTTATGATGATCGTTCTGAAGAACATAGAGAAGTTGAGGGAGGGTCACCATTTTGTACATGGCGGCTCTGCCCATTACTGAGAGAGCCAGTTTCCTCCATCGTTTCCCATCGGCCTGAAAATTCAGCAACACCCAACGTATATTGCGTTCCTGTCAGGACTCATGGGAGGTTTCCTTCTTTTAACGCAACGCTGGCTACTATCTCCCCCCACTAAATTATCAAAAGTCAGTTCATCCCTCAAGCTGGAGTGCTTGTTGGCACCAATGGAACTCCAAGATGGCTCCCAACATGCACATACTGCAAAAGCACCTGTTTTCCCAGCGTAAATCGGGGTTAGCTTCATCGGAACTACATTCCCTCACTAATCAGGTTAGTTTTAAACCATGTAGTTAATTAAAAACCTTCTGTGAGAAAAGGTTATTGTGTCAGAGGTAAACTTCTATTTAAAAAGGAAACAAAGTCAGAATATATTTTCTTTTGTTTGAAAACTGGAACTACCTTTCAGTAATTGCTTTCCTTAGCTGAGAAAATTAAATAAAAAGCTTTTTGAATCAGCTGTCTTATTCAGCTGTTCCAGAATCTGTAAGACCCGGGTGTGACCTTTCAACACACAGTGTCTTCTTTGACTAAAACTTGTTCACTCTTCAGAGAATTAATTAAAAGGGGAAGTCCGGGTCAAAAGTGATATTTCTTTCTCTTGCAATGTGTTAAGTTTGAAGATAAATAAGTGAAGGCCCAGTTAAAGTACTCCAGTAATGTTCTATGGCCAGAATAAATTAACTCTTCAGCAAACATTAAAACCCGGGGGCAGAATAAATTGTGCTTCCAGCAAACATTAAAACTGAAGGCCTGAATAAAAGAAACGCTTCCTTTTTACATTTAACCTAAGTTCTGAAGCATTGTTTAAAAACTAATTAAAGACAGAAAACAAGTCATCCTACTCCAGAAACCCAAGTTCAAGGCCCACTTAAGTCTCTTAACAGTGAGTTAATAGAAAGAAGGAGAAACCCAAATAATACGTAAATTAGGAATACAGAAATAAATACTTACCTTATCTTTCTTACATTAAGGAATAGCCGGATCAAGTGCAGATTGTACCTGAGAACAAAAAGAAAAGAGATTTGAGTGAAGACTTCTCAAACAACCTAGCAAACAATACATGAGAAGTAGAAGAGAAGTAAGCTTCAGTAAACATTCTGGTAAGATCAGTTGTTTACACACCATAGAAAAAACAGTAAGTTAAAAGGCACAGTAAATAAAGGTTTTTATATGTTAATGTTGCAGTCCTGTAAGAAGAAGAAGACGTAGCTGAACAGGCAGAATATTGGAGCAGTCTCTTCACTGTCCCAGCCCCTTTCCCCCCTTAGAACGTACCTGCAATGGAATACTAAAAGACCTAGCATGGTTGGTTCTGAGAAGGGTATTGGGATCTAGTGTCATTCTGCTCCTGTGTGGTTCAGACAGCAATAAGTATTTAGACCCTGACCGTTCCACACGAAGGACGGGTCAGTAATAATATAAAGGCCCAAATACAGAAAGCCCGCCGCAGGCAGCTGGGATAAGTGTAAGTTGCGGGGCCGCCACTTACTGAATAGAGGGTGGACTTAGTCCAGTTAATCTTGTAGCCAGCGTAGCTGCCATATTCTTCAAAGATGTGGAGAAGACTGGGGAGCATGTCAGCGGGCCACGTGACATAAAGCAGAATATCGTCTGCATACAACGATATGCGTATTTCTTCCATTGAATCGGGAGCACTGAGGAAACCACCTAGGTCAGGTCGGGAGCGAACCACGCACGCTAGGGGTTTCAATATGAGGGCAAACAGTAGAGGAGAGAGGGGGCAGCCTTGTCTGGTGCCGCGTTGTATCGGCCGGCTGGCGGAGACCGCTAGCGAGGCCATGATTGGGACCGCGGTACCTGCCTACAGTGTGCTGGAGGTGATCTGAGTTCCAGTACCGGCTCCCAGACTAGTGACTGTGTGAGACTGTCTATGGTCCCAATATTTTAGGAGTTACCTGAGGAGCAAATACTGGTCACGGCGTTATAGGCACATAGGTCCGGCCAGCTAAAAGCTAAAACAAAAGGCATTGAAAGCAAGAAGTTATGGTGACAGCTCTCCCGCGGCTAAAACGCTGAAATACGGCGTTTGGATTTCGCCGTGATATAATTTTTCCCTACCTTGGTGAACTGTCAACCGGCCGACAAGAGACACTGCTGACAGATGCTAATGGTGGAGGTGGAGATGGAGGTGGTGGCGGGGGAAGAGTGCAGCGAGCGATTTTTTGCCGATTTTCGCCACAGCTGACAGCTCCTTTCTCCGCCGCCATCCCCGCCATTCTCCAGCTGTAGTATGAATGGCGTAAGGACCAATAACAGGGAAAACGTCTAGAAAAGCGGCTCGAGGTGGTGTGGAGGCGGGCTGTACCAAGACTTGAAAGGTGAAAGAGGTGCAGACTGGCGGTGTGCTTGAAGTCCAGGAGCTGCATGATTCATCTGAACGTCAGTAAAACATCCAACGACTTACTGCCACAGTCTTTGCTGCTACCTGGCCCATCTTCGCCAGGCATTCCCGCCTCCTGTTTTCACTGCAGGGTCTGCAGCTGCTTCTAGCGGTCGCGGGCCGCCACTACGTCGCCGCACTAGACAGGGGGGGAACTACTCTACCCACAATCCCCGGAGGCTCAACGCGTCACCAACCAGTGCCAGGAGGCACTTAAAAATCGAGAAGGCCCCACGCAGCGCCCGTCTTAGCGAGGAAGAGGCAGGGCTGGGCCCCCCTCCTGGCTCCTTTGGTCGTGCCTTTGATTATCATAGAAGCTGGTGCATCTTAAAGGTACTGTCGTATGTTTATATTGTGGGCCATACATCTGCTTGTCCTGGACCTTTGGACCATCATTGAACTTTGTTTACCTTGCTCACTACTTGTGCCTTTGTGGTTTTCTGGGCCCTGGGTGAAGAGTGGGTTTTGGGCTGGGTGAGGGTATTACTTGTTCGAGTACACATAGCTTAGCACTGTTGCATTGAGATTGATACAGGGTTATGGGGAAGAGGAAGGCACTGGAAGAGAGTGGGGAGGGAATTGAGGGAGGGCCAAAGCCTAACATCAGGAAAAGGGCAAAAAAGGAACGTAAGGTTATCACTAATAACTGTGTCATGGATCGGATAGACACTCTGATTAGTGAGTGCGAGGTTATCCTTGATTCAGCCCCTCTCAAACCTGTTCATAGTAATTCCAAACCTCAACAAAAAAAGGTCCAGGCGAATTGTGTACAGTTAGCCATCCCAGACATGTTTTGCAAAACTAGTAAGAGCAAGTTACCTAATACATCTAGTGAGACCCAGACTGAAAATGTTTCTCTTGAAAGCGCTATTGTTTCTGGGAGCAAGGTGGCTGCCGTAAACACAGATTATGCTGCCCATATTAATCCTATTGTCATCTGCACTAATAGATTTGAACCACTTGGTGAAGCACATCTATCAAGCAGGGTAAAGGAAATTGGATTGACGAGAGCACAAGCTCAAACACAAACAGTCAGTCTCCCTTGCAAGTGTATTCCCATTGCTGGTTTGCAAGTACAGTCCCTGGAAAAATGAACACAGGAGGTTTCCATACTGAGGGACAAAGTGCAGTCAATGAAGGGTTCTCTTGAGGAGATACTTATACTGGTGAGATCACTAACATCAGGGGCGGATCAACAAGGGCGGCCAAGCACTCAGGTCAGCAAGAAGTCGGAAGCTCCTATAGGACCCTTATCTAAAGATCGTGTGGGCTCTTGGCCAAATTCATGCCTCCAAGTTGGTATAGACTTAGGAATGCCAAGAGGTAACGGTCTAAATTATCCAGTCAAAAGAGGCCCTAATGGTTTGAAAATTCAAACAGCAAGGCATGCTTCCCCAAATGTAGTTGCCATTAATCCTGGCCCTTCACATGGTCCAGATAGCAGTGCCCATCCACTCTATAGGGACAATCATTTTGTACAAAAGGGACTAAGCCTTTCAGGTCAGGGCTTGGGGCCAACTAGAGGGCATACATTGAATACACACAAGCTCCCTAGAATCTATATGGTTAATGTTCCAAAACTATCCCCCAATAGTGGCAATGAGAGTGGTGACTCGTTGACAAATAAAGCCATCCACTGGATTAGATATGTGAGGGGTTGTCGATCGCTGATCAGGGAGGACATCTTGGCTACACGAAGGATTTCTCTTCTTGATCAACCTTTTGATAGTATTGAACTTACTATGAAGAGTGTTGATCTTGTCGAGAATCTCTTCACATTGGAGTTCCGCACAAGTGGCCCAGAGAATTCTAGAATACAATTTAGGCGCTCCCCTAATGGCTATGACGCTGAGGTCTGTCAGGGACTTTGGAGACTGCAAGGCTCCTCAAGCCTTGAGTCCAATGATTGACTAAATCTTATAGGCCTGCCAGGGGCTTTAATAAACGGGCCTACTATATTCTTCAGTCAGGGACCTGAGGAGAAGCTATTGTCTACCACTATCCATAATGTGGCCCTGCCAATAGATGACAATGGGGGATCTGCTTTGGCAATTACTCCAATGTTGAAACAACCTACGTCCCAGACCTTAGTTCTTAGTTACCTTGAAAGCTCTGTAAATCTACCCACAGTATGTAACTTCCTGAGCTGGCATATTGCAGGTCTCGGTTCAAAGTTATGCTCGCCCAAATGGAACACCTTTGTAAAGTTATATGACATCTGTGCCTTTCAAGAGACCTGGACAGAAACACCCTTGTTTTGTGATGGCTACCTGAATTTTTCCATAGCAGCTGTCTTTCAACCCAGAATAAGGACATTCAAGCGATTAAAATAATCACCAATGGCCATTTATCAATTGTGATATTTAATATCTATGTCAGGGGCACAAGGGGAAAAAGATCAAGTCAAGTCAAAAAAAAAAAGTCAAAAAATTTATATAGCGCACTACATACCCAGAGGGTCTCAAGGCGCTTAGGGAGGGGAGGAGGATTACTTGTCAAATATCCACGTTTTAAGTTGCTTTCTGAATGCTAGGTGGTTCTGGGTAAGGCGAAGATAGGTGGGGAGTGAGTTCCAAGTTTTAGCTGCCAGGTATGAGAAGGATTTGCCTCCCATGGTGGTCTTGTTGATGCGGGGTACAGTGGCGAGGGCTTGGCTGGAAGAACGTAGTTGGCGGGAGGGGGTGTAGAAGGACAGTCGTGAGTTGAGGCATTCTGGTCCGATGTCGTAGAGTGATTTGTGTGCGTGGGTTAGCAGTCGGAAAGTGATCCTCTTATTGACGGGTAGCCAGTGGAGGTCTTTCAGGTGACCAGAGATGTGTTCGTTACGCGGGATGTCTAATATGATCCTGGCTGAGGCGTTTTGGATTCGTTGGAGTTTCTTCTGGAGTTTAGCGGTAGTACCTGCGTAGAGGGTGTTTCCGTAGTCCAGACGGCTCGTGACCAGAGCATGGGTGACTGTTTTTCTGGTTTCGGTGGGGATCCAGCGAAATGTTTTTTTGAGCATGCGAAGAATGTTGAAGCAGGATGAGGATACGGCGCTGACTTGTCTGTTCATTGAAAGTGAAGAATCCAGGATAACGCCTAGGTTCCGTGCGTGGTCTGTCGGGATGGGTGCTTTTCCAAGGGCTTCCGGCCACCAAGAGTCGTCCCATGCAGAGGGGGATGTACCTAAAATTAGGACTTCTGTTTTATCTGAGTTCAGTTTCAGACGGCTGTGTTTCATCCATTCGGCAACTTCTTTCATTCCTTCGTGTAGGTTGGTTTTGGCGGTGCTGGGGTCATTGGTGAGAGAAAGGATCAGTTGAGTGTCATCCGCGTAGGAGATGATGTTGAGATTGTGTTGGCGAGCGATGGCCGCAAGGGGGCTCATGTATACGTTGAATAGGGTGGGACTGAGTGAGGATCCTTGTGGTACGCCACAGATGACTTCAGTGGCCTCGGACTTGAATGGTGGAAGGCGGACTCTCTGGGTTCTTCCGGTGAGGAACGAGGTGATCCATTCAAGTGCTTTTCCTTGTATTCCGATGTTTCTGAGGCGTTGTAAAAGGGTGCTGTGGCAGATTGTGTCGAAGGCTGCAGAGAGATCGAGGAGGATGAGGGCGACTGTGTCTCCATTGTCCAGTAGAGATCGAATGTCGTCTGTTGCTGCGATGAGGGCGGTCTCAGTGCTGTGTTTTGCTCGGAAGCCAGATTGTGAGGAGTCGAGGGATTTGTTGGCTTCGAGGAAAGCGGCGAGCTGGTTGTTGACAGCTTTCTCGATGACTTTGGCCGGGAAAGGAAGGAGCGATATGGGGCGGTAATTTTTGAGTTCGGTGGGGTCCGCTGTGGGTTTTTTCAGAAGGGCGGTGAGTTCAGCGTGTTTCCAGCTTTCCGGGAAGGTGGCGGAGTTGAAGGAGCAGTTGATGACGTCTCGGAGTTGCGGTGCTATGACGGAGTCTGCTTTGTTGAAGATGTGGTGAGGACATGGGTCTGTGGGGGATCCTGAGTGGATGGAGTTCATCAGGCGGATGGTGTCCTTAGTGGAGATTGGGTTCCAGTCGTTAAGGGTGTTCAAGGGGGGAGAATGTTCAGCATATGGTTGGGTGGGTTGGTCTCCGGGTTGGTTGTCGAAGCTGTTGTGGATGTCTGCAATTTTGTTGTGGAAGAATAAAGCCAGGGAGTCGCAGAGGGCTTGAGAGGGGGTGATGTCGTTGGAGTTGGCCGAGGGGTTGGTAAATTCCTTGACGATGTTGAAAAGTTCCTTGCTGTTGTGGGCGTTGTTGTCTAGTCGATCCTTGAATGCTGTTTTCTTGGCCTTTCGGATTAGTTGGTGGTGTGTGCGGGTGGCGTTTTTGAAGGCGTCCTTGGTGCTAGTGGTTGGGTCTTTTTTCCAGGCCTTTTCAAGGGAGCGGCAGAGTTTCTTGGACTTCTTAAGATCATCGTTGAACCATGAGGCCTTCTTGCTGCCAGGTTTGCTTTGACGTTTTTTCAGTGGTGCTAGGATGTCGGCGGTGTTGGATAACCATAGGGTGAAGTTGGCGGCGGCTTGGTCTGGGTTAGAAGAGTGGGCTGGGGTGTTTAGAAGGAGCGATGAGGAGATCTGGTCGATGGTGATTTTGTTCCAGTTTCTTTGCAGAGTTGGTTGGAGGTGGTTGGTGGGTTTCGGCTTGTTGTAGGTGAAGTGAACGCAGCTGTGGTCAGTCCAGAGGAGATCCGTAGTGTGGCTGAAGGAGACATGATTGCTGGAGGTGAAGATGGGGTCGAGTGTGTGACCTGCGATGTGGGTGGGGGAAGTGACCAGTTGTTTAAGTCCGAGGTTGGCGAGGTTGTCCAAGAGGGTGGTGGTGTTGCGGTCGTTGTTCTTTTCAAGGTGAAAGTTGAGGTCTCCCAGAAGGATGTAATCTTTGGAGGGGAGCGCGTGTGGAGTGATGAAGTCCGTGATGTCTTCACTGAATTTTGCGCTGGGTCCTGGTGGTCTGTAGAGGAGGGTGCCTCTGAGTGTGGTCTTGGGGTCGATGTGGATCTGGAAGTGAAGGTGTTCAGAGTTGGCGAGGTTGACGTCAGAGCTGGTTGAGATGTGGATTGATTTTTTATGGACGATAGCGATTCCTCCTCCTGTGTGGCTGGTACGGTCCTTGCGTGTGATCTTATAATCTTCAGGGATGGCAATGGTGATGTCTGGAGCGGAGGAAGCGTTCATCCATGTTTCTGTTAGGAAGGCGACGTCTGGAGAGATGGTGTCTAGTAGATTCCATAGGTCAATGGCGTGTCTGTGGACCGATCGGGTGTTGAGAAGGATGCATTGTAGGTGGTTGGGGTCGGGAATCTGTGGTGTGGTTGTAGCGGAGATGTTGTCGGTGCCGATGAATTTGCAGGAGTAGCAGGAGAAAGGTCCATGGGTGTGTCCAGGAGCGGCTTGGACGCAGTTGGGGGAGCGACCGGGGTTAAGGGCTAGGAGGGTGGCGGCATCGTAGGTAATGCGGGAGGGCTGGGAAGCGCGAGGGGCAGGGGGTCTGTCGCTGGGCGCGGTCCAGGCGCGGACGGGTGTAGACGGGCTTACCTTTGGCGCGAATTGGGCGCGATCGCTGCGCGTGGACGCTGCGCGTTGGGACGTTGCTCATAAATGGATGGCGGAGGGGGCGGAGCGTGGGAGGGGCAGCAGCTGGGAGGCGGTGGCGGGAGGAGGGGCGGACCAGGGGAAAACAAACAACAAAATGGAGGGTCAAAGGCTAATGGAGCCAGGGGCAGCAAATTCACTACAGCGCCGAGTGTGCAGGACAATTGCAAGAAAATACACAAGCCTCAGTGTACCCAAATTAATTCAGCCAGCCTCAGCAAGGTCGCGCTAGCAATTAATTAATTAAATGGAATAATGCGGCGCTGCGCGAGCAAAGCGCTTCTAGGCTGCGAGGGTCAGTCAAATACACAAATACAGCTGAAAGTGCTTGTTGAGATAACGATACCGCCAGGAGACAGAGCGAGGCAGCTGCAGTTCAGCTGGAGCGTGGGGGAGCAACCGATCTGGAAGAAGGTCCAGGCGATCACAATCTGCTCGGGGGAGAGGAAGGGTAGAGATCGTGGGTGGGAGGGGCAGCAGCTGGGAGGCGGTGGCGGGAGGAGGGGCGGACCAGGGGAAAACAAACAACAAAATGGAGGGTCAAAGGCTAATGGAGCCAGGGGCAGCAAATTCACTACAGCGCCGAGTGTGCAGGACAAATGCAAGAAAACGCACAAGCCTCAGTGTACCCAAATTAATTCAGCCAGCCTCAGCAAGGTCGCGCTAGCAATTAATTAATTAAATGGAACAATGCGGCGCTGCGCGAGCAAAGCACTTCTAGGCTGCGAGGGTCAGTCAAATACACAAATACAGCTGAAAGTGCTTGTTGAGATAACGATACCGCCAGGAGACAGAGCGAGGCAGCTGCAGTTCAGCTGGAGCGTGGGGGAGCAACCGATCTGGAAGAAGGTCCAGGCGTTTTAGGCGTTTTAGGTCCAAGAGTTTTAGCGGCTCTGGAAGAGCTCCTTGATACACTACCTGACTCTTCTAAGGTAATAATAACGAGTGATTTTAATACAACGTTTGAACCCCTTACCGTAGAAGATGCTGACTGGATTGAGGTAGATGATAGGAACTGAGGTGTTCCATCGCTTGAGTTGCAGCCTATTAGGAAGTGGACCGATGTGGCTATCCAATTAAACAGCATTTGTATGGAACAAGGCCTAAGGGGTTTGAATGGGCGCACTAAATCAGACAGGGTAGGAGCAAATACGTTCAACAATGGGCACTTTGTGAGTAGAATTGATTATGTTTTGGTAAGCCTGAGTCTGTGGTATTTGGTGGAGGATATGAAGGTCACTGATAGGCTGGAAAGTGACCATAACTCGCTTTGTTGTCCCTTGTTTCTGATTTGCCATAATTCAGACGTATATACTACTGACAGGAATCCCATTGGCGAGGTTGTCCCCATGAATGACCGAAGGAGACTTAAGTGGGTACAGGTAAAAGAAGCTCCAACTTTGCTAGATCATGTAGCGCAGAGCCTGGAACTCGCCACTAAGGATATCGAGGCTTGTGTATCTCAGATAGGAGATCATGATAGAATAGTGAGCACTCACACTGCCTTTTTTGATCCTTTGCGCTCATACTTTGAGAAGAAGGGAAAGAAGCCCAAGGCACCTGCCCAGAAAGAGGGTCGCTGGTACAATGACGAATGCCTGGCGGCACGTTTGGCCCTTGGGAAAGCCATTAGAGGGGGCGTCCATCAAAGGTTCGGGAAATGAAAACATTTTATAAGGCTATGCAAGTAAAGGCCAAGAAAGCCTGGGATGTTAAAAGGTGGCAGGATTTGAGGGACGCATGCGCCTCGAAAGATCCAAAGCAGTTTTGGAATATTTATAAATGGTCTAACAGGGATAAAGCTGAGCGCCCCCAAAATCATGTCTCGGTAACAGCCTGGGTTAATCACTTTAAGCCCCAATATGCTTCTACCCCTTTAGTGGGGGAAGTCGCACTTACAAATTTGATGTATTTGGGTGAAACCTTTACCATCAGGGAAGTTGAGGCAGCATTGAACTCAATATTACCCGGGAAAGCACCTGGGCCCGACGGCATCCCGGGAGATATCTTTTTACACGACAAACCAAGTTGGAGCCGATCTATTCTTCTGCTATCTCATGCGATTGCACAAGGGGCCCGATTCCCACGTCTCCGAAAAGTGCAGAAATCACCCCGGTCTATAAAAAAGGCGATATAGCATGCCCGGGGAACTATAGGCCTATTAGCCAAATCAATTGCTTTCAGAAAATAATTGATAGGATGGTGTTAAATAGATTACAGGGGTGGATTGAGGAGTTCGGAGTTCTATCTCCATTACAAGCTGGAGTCCAAGCAGTCACAAGCACCATCGACCAGGTTTTCAGATTTACTTTAATTTACTGGAAGTTAGTAACTTTAGGCAAAGGTAGTCTCTATGCCGCCTTTGTAGATCTCAGGGCGACATTTGATTTAGTCCCCTGCTGGAAATTATGGCTCGTTTTGAAACAGCTTGGGCTTACCCTGGACCTTTTAACTTTGATCCGAAGGCTCCATGAAGATAATAATGCCCAAATTAGATGGGGGGCACGGGGAAGTCACTGAATCGTTCCCGGTGGAAGGCGGTGTGAGACAGGGATGTGTGCAACACCAACTGATGCCCCTACACTAGCTGGAGAAAAAGTACCTATTTTGATGTTTGCCGACGACACGTTGATTCTCTCCAAGACCCCGAGTGGGCTTCAAAAGGCACTAAAAAGCTTTGAAGATTTTTGTGTCCAGAGGGGCTTGGAGGTCAACGTGTCCAAGACAAAGCTAATGGCGTTTAACGCCCGGAAGGCACATTTGCGGGGTTTTAATATGAAGGATGGACCTCTAGAATTAGTAAATGAGTTCACCTATTTAGGAGTGAAGTTTTAATGAAGTATGAAGTGGGATCGCCAATTTGATTTAGCCTCACTTAAACTCAGGCAGATCTCGGGGGCTCTCTGTCTGGAGCATAATCTTTCTCATTTCAAGCCTATTAGCCCAGCCCTTGAAATTTATAATCTGAAAGCTGTTAGCTCAGCATTATATGGTTCGGAAGTTTGGGGTTGTGAGAACCTTCTAGCTCTTACGAGTTCTGAAAACAGGTTTCTAAGAGATATTACTGGACTTCCCCAGAGTACCCCTATGTGCCCGTTGTTAATAGATCTGGGTAAGAAACCTATTGCAGCAGTAGCAAAATTGTACCTCTTCTGTATTGAAGGAGACTATGGTCCACACCTGAACTTACTGGCTATGCGCAGGGCTTCTTAGACATAATTAGGGCTGATACATTACATCGCATCAAATGGTTATGGGTAGTCCGAAACCTTTTAGGAGAGCTAGGTTTGAATGCATTGTGGACTGATCCCGTAAACTAAATTTTTCCATCAAAAGCCGTGCTGAAGACTAAATACTGGGATTTGTTTCAAGATAAAAATGCAAGGCAACAAGTGTCTACATCCCTTACCAGCCGGTTTCTGGATCATAAAGTCGCCCGAGGTTGGAATCCTACTGGGATGCTATTACGAAACCCATGGACTACAAGTTGTACTTTCAGTACAGGGTGGGTACGCTCCCTGTGAGATTTTTTACGATTAAATGGTCAATCCAACCTTCAACTAGGTGTCCGGGTGTAGAGCCAATAACGAGTCACCGGCTCATATTCTTTTTGTTTGTGAAGCCTCTGCTGCCCGCGCCGGGCCTGGCTGATACCAATCTGTAGGCTCTTGGGCAAAAGGGTGACTGCGGAAGCTGAACGCATTTTGCGTACTGATACCTCACTATCCATTGCATTGGCTATGGCAACATTTCTAGGCTGGGTATGGATTTTGAGGGCTCGCTTAATTGCTCAGAGTCTTTGATATTAAATATATAACAACTTTTTTATAATGCTGTATTTGCACATATTCTAATGTTCTATCTTTTTAAACCTGCTGTTTTAATGATTTTATTGCCCATATTTTTACTTAAGGGGATGTGCATAGTTTTTATATTGTGATACATTATTTTTAAACTGTGATTTTGCTGTATTCGCTGATTTGCACATTGCTTTTATGATTGTAAGTCGAATAAAGCTTTATGAATTGAATTGAGTGCTGTTGACCCGCACTCGCACCTCAGGCGTGTTATACAATCGCGCCAGCCACACTAGAAAAACCGGGCCGAAGCCCATTGCCGCCAGAGTACCCCATATGAAGGGCCAGTGGATTGTGTCAAACGCTTTCTCTGCATCAAGCGAGAGAAGCAAATGGGGAGTGTCACGACCCCGTACTGTATCCATCCAGTTAGCTAGGCGGCGCAAATTAAGACGGGTAGCACGCTTAGGCATGAAGCCAGATTGGTCTTGGTGTACCAGCGAAAGAATCACGCCTAGCAGGCGATGTGCAAGAATTGTGGCCAGGAATTTGGTTTCAATATTAAGGAGGGATATGGGGCGATAAGACCCGCAGTCTTCTGGTGGTTTCCCATCTTTATGTATGACCACCACTGTGGCTAGACGAAGGTCTTGGGGGAGACAGCCTTGCTCTTTAGATTCAACTAACATCTTTAGGAGATGGGGCGCCAGCAATGCAGTGTTCAGTTTAAAAAATTCACTTGACAGGCCATTAGGACCGGGAGTCTTGCCTGTTTTCTGATGAGCTATGGCTTCGATCACCTCTTCTAGCGTCAGGTCGCCTTCTAGGCTATCTCGCTCGTCGGGTGAAAGGGTGGGCAAGTCAATACTCTGAAGGTATTGGCGTATCTGGGAGTCTTCCGCGTGAAAGCTGGCTCCATAAAGTGTCTTGTAATAGCGCTCAAAAGCCCCCGCGATATCCTCCGGAGTGGTATAGATAATCCCTTGGTCCTTTATCGACAGTGTCCATCGGGACTCAATTTCCTTCCGCCCCAGCCACGCCAGCAGTTTCCCCACCCGATCTCCCGTCTCGTAAAGGTGATATTGGGTTGCTAATTGGCATGTTTTCACCTCATCCGTCACAAGCGCTAAGTATTCGCGCCTGGCTATTTCGAGCCGACGCAGGTAATTCTTCAAGTTTCTTCTTGTGGGCCAGTATATTTTGCGCCCTGTCACGCAATACTGCCTTATAGGCCTACCATAAAGTAATGGCAGGCGGGACAGAACCTACATTTTCAGTGAAATATAGCTGGGAATCAACGCGGAGCTCTTCAGCTACTGTCTTGTCCCGTAGCTCCCACGCATTAAGCCTCCATTGCGGAAGCCCTCGACCTCCTCCACCGCCCATTTTCATGAGCAGGGGAGAATGGTCCGAAATTCTCCTAGCCAGGTAGTTAATGTCTCCCACCCGTTGCAACTCTCCTGCCGGAGCGAAAAAGTCGTCCAAGTGGGTGAACACCCTATGGGCTCCGGAAAAATAAGAGAACATCCGCCGGAGCAGGTGGTGGCGTCGCCACATGTCAGAGAGGCCCAATGATTCTAGAAAAAGGGCCAAAGCTGTGATATCTGGGGTAGCACTTCGAGCTAAGGAGCGGTCAAGCAGGGGATTCAATACATCGTTGAAGTCTCCTCCAAGGATATGTATAGCGGGCCAGAGTGCAAGAGGAGGATAGTCAATTTGTCAAACATGCGCTGTTAGATTCGAAGTGGTGCATAAACACTAGCTAAAAAATAAGTCTTATGGTTCCAAACCCCCCTGACCACAAGATATGTTCCCTCAGGGTCCACCCATTTTTGCGTGACATGAAAGGGCGAGGACTTCCTAGCAAGGATCGCCACCCCACGGGAGCCTTTGGTCAAACCCACGTGTACCAGAGTAGTGTGACACCCCGTCCCAAAAAGGAGCATGTCGTGCCCAAAAGGTGTGTCTCCTGTAGAAATACTATATCCGGTCTATGTCTCTTGAAATACTTGGTTACTAATCCCTGTTTCACCTTATTACCCAAACCATTGACATTCCATGTCATTACCGTATATTCATCGTCTGGCATGGCAGTACCATATCAAAGGCTGTCCCGGTGTCTGCATTTGATAGGAATGTGCACCCCTCCCTTCTCCTCTGCTCTGCGTATCAGTGGGAGCACCTGGTTGGATCAAACTAACTTCTTTCCCATCAACTAAGCTCCAAAAAAGACTCAAAACAAACCCTCCCCACCCTACTCTCTTCTGATGTTCTCCCCATCCCCCTACTCGTCAACATCCCACTGAAGATTCTTGACTTCTATTTCATAGACTTGGTCTGAAGGTAAAACGTCAGACCATGTCAAACCTTTTTTCTGCAGCTGTGCTCCATCACAGTCGAACTCAAATCGCTCCTATGTCATGTTCTTACACGACTAGTTGACTGCAGTTTTCGCTTAACACTTTTTAGTGCCATTTTTATTTAAAACTTTAATAATACATGTCTTAGGCAGCACGTATAGTATTTTTGTTGTTTTGGTGTCATTAATTAAAATATACACTATTTTCTAAATTGTTTTGGGATTTTTCTTGTTTTTTTTTTTTTTTTTTACTTTATTGCTGTTTTGGTACGTCCTAAATACCTTCCACATTGCCTGTAAGTTCAGCCTTTCTGCTCTGTGCTGGGAGTTCAGTTCAGGTTTGTTTAGTGACTCAAGTGGTTCACCCTGAGAAGGATTCTGATTATGACTTGAGGTGGGTAGTTACCTTCTCACCTAATACTCCAATTTCTTACACACCAGTCTCAAACAAAATCTCGAAATAATGATCACGTAATGTGTGGCGGGGCTTTTATGTGATGATAATGGATGTTACAGGTAAGATAGGTCTATTTGCATATAAACATGGCACCTGAATATTAAAGAATGTGTGCATAGGCATAGGCCCTAGAAAAGCTGACTGAATATTAATGCTGAAAAATCTATGCTCCATGACAATGTTTTCAATTTAAAAAACGCTGCATTTTTCTGACACTGTTCAAACGAACAAGGTAGTGTCTTGCAGAGAGAAGTCTCTTACAGCACGAGGTAACGACGGAGAGTACGTGGCCTCCTTTATCCTGAGCCGTTGCCAGGTGAGGTGAGGTTTCAAATCCCAAAAATTTGGGAGATGATACACCACTTTTGAGAATGTCTGTAGTCTATCTTTCACAGCACAAAAAGTAAGTGTTGCAGTAGTGATTCATAGGTCCTGACGAAAGCCTACAAAGGCTGAAACATGTTGACCACATAACATCTATGGTAAATAGCAAATATGTTTTCCTGCTATTATCACTCTGCTTTTAACTATACCATCTTGATGGGCAGACCTAATAAAGTTTTCTTGACATCAAGATAGGTATTTTTAATCACTTGGATCATTTTTCCTTTCTGTTTCATTCATTTTTTCACACTTTTCTTGAGCACTGCAACTAAGCCCCATCAGCCTCAAAGTCTGTCATCCTCTCTGGTTGAGGGTTCAACCGTTGGGTCTACAGCTAGCCTCAAGTTGTCCTTGAGGAAGGGCTGTTTGGACACCACATTTCAAACACGAAATCCCAGATGACGAAGTTCCACTATTGAGTGGGCTGATGGGTACTTTTCTATGGGTTCTAACTCTGAACTGTATCTGAAAACTCACTATCTCCTGTGTCTCTCTTTGACTGTAGCGACCCTCTGGTTCCTGCTACTCATGTAGAACACTCTGATGGTTCGGCATCGCAATTGAATCAAACAAAGACCTTTGGCATCTCTCGTGTGTTTAACTGGCTTAAACAATAATCAATACTATTATAGATACATTGGGAAGGGAATAGACTAATTAGAGATGTGTGATGAAATATGATTGGGGCTTTCGTAACCTTTCACCCAAATTTTCATATCCTCTCCTGAGTAGTTTATAATAATTGTGATAGTTCTGATACTCTGTAGACATGTATTGCTCAATAAATAACTATGTAAGTGGAAAATGGCAAGCGTATGTACGTACAAGGCTAGAGCTCTGCTTTATCAACTCCTGCACATAAAAGATTATCTGACAAGATTAATTTTCAAGTTAGAGATTTTCATTTGTACCAAAGTCATATCCCTTCTCATTATTATCATCTTAGTTTTACTAAGCTTGGTTCTTTCTTGATCGTCTTCAGTGCCAACTGTTCCAGTATTGATGCTTTGAATGAACACGTTTTGTGTTGGCTGGCAGATTGGTGCCTAATTGTTCTACATTAAGTTCTACAGGGGCTAAATGTATGATTGATACAAGTATATCATAAGCCACATGTAGTACAGCAATAACCAGCTGGAGTTGCTGGAGTTCCTGTCTGGAGGATAACTAGAAGCCCAGGCCTCACTATTCCTACTGGAGCAGGAGCAAGAATGATTTCCATTTGGTAGGTCTTATTCTACTTAGGCATAGTGGGCTAAAATCGATGGAAGAGAATGCATCTCCAAGTGATCGATACTGGCTGAAAATTATTCAGACATTCCTTCCATCCCCTTGGTTTTTGTTCCTTCCACTCATCGTGGTTGTGTCTCTCTAGTAATCGCATATCATATACTAAATGAAGGCTAAATACTGAGAGCTTATTTGTAGTTTCTCATGTAAGGAAATTTTGTTTCGAGTAAAAATACTTTTTGCTAAATCATTCTAATTAAAGTTCCTAGACTTTGCTAAGCTCTCAAATATTGCATTGAAGGTGTAATAAAGTGTGTTTGTGTTTTGTTTACAAATGGCCACACTTTATAAGTAGATTTGCAAAAGCTGTGCCATACATCAGATCAGGTTTGCTTATCCCTGTAGTATGTTACTAAATTGATCATGGAAAAGTGATGAATATGATTAATTAAAACAAACTAGATTTTCTTTCCCCTATGCCTCGTTTGCTATAAATGTTATGTTGCTCTACTGTCAAATCAATAAATAAATGTAATTAAAAGTGAAACGTGGCAGAAGAAACATGGCAGAACTTCATGCATTTTCATATGTGATTTGCAAGGCAAAGACAGTCATGTTCAGTCTGACCCTGTATCTCTGTTGCTCGACAATATATGAGTCTGAAATGTAGTTAATTGCTTTGAATTCTGTTTTCCAGGCCGAGTCAGACGATCCTGCGATGTTGGCGTTGGAGGCTTTATTTTCACGACATTAGCATGCTGGTAGGGAATGGTTTGTCTTTCTGTTTTGTTTTTTATTCAGCAGAGTATGAACCTCCGTAATGAACATGTTTGTAACACAACGTTTTTTGTGAATCTAAGGTTTTTGACGAATCATAACATTTGATAGTGTTCTTTTATAAAATATCTTCAAAGAGCGGAAGAGTATTTTACAACTACTAGTACCACCCCAAGCAGAAGCTGTACCTTTCAATATAAGGTAATGTGTTGTCTATAACTGGGTTAACGGCTCTGAGCAGATTGCGAGCATAGGCGTTTTCATTCATATTCTGCTGAGTGGGGCTGCTTGTCCACCTCAGCCAGGTATCTGCATACCAGTAGCACTACCCCTAATAGAAAACAGATTAAAATAGCCCACTGAGGATTTATAATTCACCCGGGGAACAAAGAAGAAATATTCCCTTTCTAATACAACAAATATCCTGTGTTTAAGGGTAGTAGATAGTGGTGGACAACAAAGTGCTGATCTTCCCAGACTACCCTACTTAGGTTCAGCAACATCACTCTTCTTTCCTGTTCTGAAGGTTTGTATACTGCGCTATCAAACGGTAGGGGTATAATGGCGCTGAGCAGGTATGAATCTAGCCACGCCCAGCGCAAGCAGGGAGCTATTCGAAGAGCCAAGCCTTCAGCTTTTTGCGTAACTCCAGGATCAAGAAGGCTCTGATGTACAGTGGCAAGTCATTTAATGCTTTAGGAATGATGTAGGAAAACGCACTCCTGCTATATTTGGGTTTGCGAATGTATGAGATGTGTACAAGTAGGAGTCTGGCCAGTTGGAGATGTCTGGATGGCGGGTGAAAGACAATTCAGTTGTTTAGGGATGCTGGACCCATGCAGGGGACGAAATGGGTCAGTGAGACAGGAATATATTACGTGCTGCTGTTGCCAGCCAAGTTAAAATTGATGACAGATGGAAAGAAGACTTTCTTCACTGACCACCAAGAAATATGGGATTGGTTTGACCTCTACCTGGCTAGAAAGGATGGGGCTCCTCTGGCGAGGACCTCCAGCCACTGAAACAAAGGAAAAAGGAGGCAGTCTACAAAACACTGCACTAAACCGCCTTCACATAGCCAGATTATAGTGGGGAGGGATGCTGCTGTCGCGACAGAGTTTGCACACCGGTCAAAGCAATCCCTCAACAATACAAAAGCGATCTCTAGGGATCTTCTGTCTCATACTCAGACATTGAGCAGCCTTTACAAAAGGGGCCTGACTTGCAAGCATTGACTCCAGAAATGGCAGACATATGAGGCACCGTCCTAACTACTACCCTGTACTCCAGAGGATGACTCTTGAAGCCTAATGTTGTCTTTATGTTTTCATGGACAGAGAGTGGTTAACCTTTCTTGGGGATCAGGAGCCGCTTATGTAGATGTTATAGTCTTATCTATGATGTGCCCTGTGGGAAGAACTAAGTGCATGACTGCGGAAAGGATCTTATAAAGACGGTTAGGGCTGTGACAAACAGGAAGGCGCTGGGACATATCAAAGCGGTTGGTACCTGACCATAGCTTAGATCATCTCAATGGGGAAACATCGCAGTTATACATTCCTTAACTTGAATGTTAGGGGTAAGGGCACGGTTCAAACTACATTCCTAATGTACATGCAGTGGAACTCCTGTAGTGTTAATACAAGAAACTCCTCTCTAGCCTCGAAATAATTAAACTACCGGGGAAGGGGGCATCGCTATGCTTCTAAATACTCATCATACACCGAGGTGCACTAATTTGGGTGCATCAAGTGGGCTCTTTTATTGCACCTCATATCGAAATTGAGAAAGAATATAGGGCCAGATGTAGGTGGCTAAATACTGGTCGGTAACGCCGAAATTCGGTAAATTTCAGCGTTACCGACCGGTATTTAGCCATACCTAATGTAGGTAAGGAATTGGTAAAAAAGGAATCGGTAAATACTGATTCCTTAATACCGATTCCTTATTGCTCTTGCATTTAAGGAATCGGTAATACCGATTCCTTAAATGCAATGTCGGAAGCACATTAAAGAGTGCTTTTGAGCCTTAAGGAATCGCTAATTACCACCATCTTCAAGTTGGTGGTAAGTAGCGATTTCCTTTCAAAAAGCACTTTTTTGCTAAGGGCATGGATGTGTGCCACATGTGCACACATGCACATTTCAGGGGTTCAACAGAGTGACCTTTGGACACCCTGGCACCCTTGAAATACCTCACGGTATTACAGATTCGGTAATACCGATTCGCTAATACTGAATGTCTTCACATTTATTCCTATGGGCCTCCAAGGCCATAGAAATTAATAGTTAGGTAGGTATTCCTTGTTACCGAATCTCAATTACCTATTTGGTAATAAGGAATATTAAGGATTCAGTATATTTTACCGAATCTTTACCTACATAAGAAATACCGATTTCTTAATAGAGAATCGGTAAAATTCGCTATTAAGAAATCAGTATTTCTGATTTACCTACATCTGGCCCATAGTCTTTTACTAGCCAGAGCCATGTTGGGTGGGTCAGAAGTGCTCCTGGGCTGTGTACATACATCTAACAGACCAGTTGGCCTGTTTATATATACCACTGACCGAATGGCCCAGTGTCTGCACCTCCTGTTGTTTCTAGGGGATTCTAGCTCTGTTTTAGACACAACCTCGGCTGCTCACAGTCACCTTTGATATGTAAGTTTCAGAACGGGCAGCCTGAAGTGTTGGTCACCTGAATGACAAGCTGGTGACAGCATCTTCACACTAGCATTAGGGAATATTCGGTTTGTGTCAATGTGTAGCTGTAGATGCACATGCTGTGCATTTTCATGCCATCTAGTGTTCTGATTAGAGGTGTTCAACTTGTTTTTGTTCGAAAAAGTCTTTTTGAGTCACAAAGTGTGGTGACCACCTATTGTTGGCAATGCACATGGGTATCTGCTCCATAGTCAGATTGTTTTGCTCCGCTTTTGGGTTCAAATGTGTATACAGGAGCTCCAGTTTGGCGTCACTAGGTGTTCTTGCTGAGCCTTCAGCACCATCCCTCATCAGTCCAAGCAATCCTACTTTTCATCCGTCTACTGTCCAATGTTCTTTGATGCAGTTCTTTCTTAGTGGTAGACGACATCGCACAGCTGGGCTCTGCTCCGTCGACTCTATCACCCTCGAACAGTCAATAATGCCCAACGTGATGGAAAGGACTCCTTTTCAGTTCTGCCCATCTTTCACACCAAGTACCCCAGTACAGACTTGCACGAAGTTTCTAAACTGAGCCTTACCCCTGATCACACACAGGAATCTTGTGCAGCATGTCTCGCCTTCATAACAAAAAGACTCTTTGGAACCGACAAACTTGACGCATTGTCTCTGCTTCAATTGCGCAGCGCCGGGGGAAAGGAAGATGTTGAAGAGATTGAAGAGGTGTTCTTGTCAGAGGAGGCTTCTGCCTCCGACTCCAACGTTGAAGCCAAAGTACCCCTGCCAGCCCACCTGTTGCCGAGGACTGAAGTGAGTACTACGTCTGAGGAACCAGCGTCTAGCTCTCGTGCTTCCTCAGATGCTCTGAGCCACCCCTGCTGCAAGGCCATGGTCAGAACCTAACTAACGAGCTGTACCCGATGCCCTCATAGCCCCCAGCACCAAAGTCCACCTCGATACCTCACACTTGACCTCAACTGCCGCTTAAGTGCCTGATCCGAAGACATCCGCTGGACCATACAATGAGCTGAAAGCTTCAAAGCCAAATTCGATTTTGTGGCATTCTGGACATCAACCCTGTTCGGCTTCATCCAAGCCATCTTCGCAGGAGTTTGACCAACCTATCCTGCAGCACCTTCAGTAACATTTAGAAACTGACCAACAGAGGATCCCCATCCAGCCAGGCATGGGTAGGATCCTGTCTAAGCCTGCCCCGCCATCCAAGGATACCCACAAGTGAAGACTCTCTTTCAAGGAGAACGTCCTCTCTCCATCGGAACCACTGTCCTAAAAGCCGCGATGGCAGGATAGACACACCGCTCCACTGCTGCTTGGCCCTTCCAAGCCTGCTCCATCTCCTCCTCTTCCTCTTCCCCCTCCACCTGCTCCTACACCTCCATCCCATCTTATTCCTACCTCCCCTTGCTGCCTGGGGACCCTCACACACATTCCCCACAGGGATCTCCATATTCAGGGGATGGGGACAATCCAGGGTCTCCCTGTGATCCACCCTATGACCCTAGAGCTCCTGATCCTCAGGATGACTATCGGACAGATCTCCCAGCGGACATTGACCCGGACTTGTACCCCGCCAAGCCCACTCACCCTGATGATACTACCTCTTACAGCGAAGTTCTACACAGGGCTTCTGCTTTTCATAAAGCTGAAAAGTACGTTCAGCCTGAGGAGGATGATTTCCTGCTGGAAACCCTTTCCACTACACAGAGGTCCCTCGAGAATTTGCCCATGTCAGAAGGCATGCTCAAGCCTGCTGTGGACATCTTCAAAGAGCCTGTGAAAGCCAGAGTCATCACTCCATGAATTGAAGTTTAAGGCTTCACCATCAGACCCACCTACATCAAAGGGAAGTTAGCCTCCCCCCCCCTCTCCCCGACACACTGCTAGGAAGAGAGTGAATTCCCAGGGCACCAGGGTATACACTCCATCCGGACTGGAAGATCAAAAAAATAGATGCTGCTGGCAAGTGCGCAATTCGCGACTCGCTAGTGCATTGCCACTAGGGTCGGATTGGTAAGGCGGCACTTGGGCAATGGCCGAGGGTCCGGTATCCAAGTTCGAGCTGTGGGCTGCTTTTTTGGGCAGCCTGGGGAGGGGTGAGGGGACAGGGTCATTTGGGTGGTGTCCGCGTTGTTCGGATGCCACCTGTGGCCCAGTGGGTGCCTGAGTGGCCTTTCTGAAGGCAGATGGGCATCCATTACCTCTCTTTCTTATCAACGGGCAGGGATGTCACTCCCTTTCTTTCGCTGGGCCGGCCCATTAATGTATGCAGATTGAGCGGGGCAGGGGGCCTGAGCAAAGTGGCCTCACTTGTTTTCATGTGATTTTTACCTGTGTGAACTAATTTGTGCATTGTTTTGTGGAAAGGCAATATGTAAATGTGGGCCACTTTTGTTTTCGTGCCCGGGTCGATTTTTTTAATCCTAATCCAACCCTGATTGCCTCCTCTGTGGGTTGACCCTCCTAGTATGATTGCGCCCACTGAGACCAGCAGGAGGATCTTATCCAACATCTCCCAAAACAATACCTCAAGTTGGGGGCAGGAGTTGGTAATGGAAGGCATGATTATCTCCAACACCAACATCCAGTGTGCTCTGGATGCCACAGACATGGCTGCTCGTAGCATCAATTCGAGTCTCCTTTGCTGCCATGATATGCTATGTGTCTTTGGTTTTAAACCACGAGGTACAACAGTACCTTCTTGTGTACCCTTTGATGGCAAGAATCTTTTCGGTCCTCCGGCTGACTGGATGCTAGAATAATCAAAAAGGAAACGGATACAGCCAAAGGTGCCTTGCAGACTCCCACTGCCCTGGTTCCATTCGACGCCCACAGTACCGCGGTGCAGCCAAGGCAGTTGCCACACCTGAGCCTTCCACCACATTCACCAGAAAACAGCAGCAGACTCCTTTACTGTGTTATTACAGGGAAGGGTACAGAGGGGGCAATGGCAAGGGTAGAGGAAAGAGGCAGTTCTAAAGGAGACACCGCTCCAAAACAGTGACGCTGTCCACCTTCTCCTCGACCATCCACCACCTGTCGAGGCTGGCTACACAGGTTTCTGCCTCACTGGGAGGCAATTACCTCCGACTGGTGGGTTATAGACATCATACAGGAGGGGTATTGTTTAGATCTCACCCAAGCACCACCCAACCCATCTCCCACTCACACACAAGCTGTCCACAAAACACCACCACCCGCTACAAGAGGATATGCATGCATATCTTGCCAATGGAGCCATAGAGCCAGTGCCCCCACAATAACACGGCAATGGGGTGTACTCCATTTACTTTCTCATTCCTAAGAAAGATGGCTCCCTCAGGCCTATACTCAACCTTCGTCCCCTTAACAAGTAGGTTATGTCAGATCATTTCCATATGGTCACACTGAAGGATGTCAGCTCTCTGCTGCGGCAAGGCAACTTCATGATTGCCCTCGACTTGAAGGATGCCTACTTCCATATTCCCATCCACCCCACTCACCACCCACCAGAGATTACTTCAGTTTGTGTTGAGTGGACTACATTATCAGTTCACCGTGCTGCCCTTCAGGGTAACAACAACCCCCAGAGTCTTCATCAAGCGCCTATCTGCAGTAGCCGCTCTCTTCAGGTGGGGCATCCACGTGTTCCCTTACCTAGACGACTGGCTGATCAAGAGCGCCACACACCAGCCATTTCTGGCAGACACACAAACAACCATAGACCTTCTTCACAATTTGGGCTTCACCCCTTCAGGTCAACTCTTCCTCTGGGCTACCGTAGACTCAAGGGTGGGGGAAGGCTTATCCAAGTCATGCCAGGGTCAACGCTTTTCAAAGTCTAGTACTTCTATTTTAGCCACATCATCAAGCATGATGGTGTCCTGCATTGCAATAGTTCCTTATGCAAGGCTACACATGCGTCCCTTATAGCAGTTCCTAGCAGCACAGTTTTCTCAGGTGGAGTTAAGTGGCAGGATCTAGTGTTGATTTAGGGCCATACACATCGCTCTCTGCAGTGGTCGAACATCAACAACCTGTTGCAGGGAACGCTGTTTCTAGACTCCGTTCCACTGGAAACCATCACCATGAATGCCTCACACTCAGGATGGTGTGCACAACTTGAAGATTACACAATCCAGGGCTGGTGGACACCCACACATTCGGGCCTCCTCGTCAACCACCTAGACTTGCTGGCTATTGAGTTTGCTCTGACACAGCAAAAAGTCGACGAGTAGGAACTTCACCACAGACCCTACTCTTGTTTTTCCAGCAGTTAGGGTTTCCTCACATAGACCTGTTCACTGCCAAAAATGCAAAATGCCAAAACTTCACCGCCAGGTTACCACATCCGTAGTCCATGGGCATCATACTTTGGATGAAATGGTCATGGATATTTGCCTTCGCTTTTCTGCCTCTCCCACTTCTACCATCCATAGTTCTCTAGCTGAGACAGCCATCTCTTCACCCTCATCCTAGGAGCCCCATCCTCGGCGTGCCAGCCTTAGTACTCCACTCTACTGGAACTCTCCCTAGTTCCTCACGAGAAGCTTCCCCACAGGCAGGACCTTCTAACGCAAAATCACAGTAACCTCCGACATCCCAATCCTCAGCAACTCAATCTTGCGATATGGCTCCTAAGATCTTAGAGTTTGACTACCTCTGTCGGTCTTGGGACAGGTGACACTGCCCAAAATGATAATGCTGTCATGCCTGCTGGACCATTTAGTTATTCTGCTTCTACATATTTCCAGGATGGTCTGTTAAAGTCTACACTCATTACTGGCAAAATTCATTTGGGCCATTGAGCAAAATGAGATGCTCGGTAGCTGAGAGCAGCCTGAGTGCGCAAGACTTCAAACTGTGGTATTTAGCCACCCAAATCCAGTGAGTGGACTAGTTGTTGATTGTGGCCCACTTGAAAGACTCCAAAATTGACTGTAATAAAGCCCAACATAGAACGTTGATTGGACTGTTCCTTGGATAGATAGTGGCCGACAGAAAACACCCATGTCTGCCACACACAGACAGCCTTTATGTCCTTAAGAAAGGTGCCCTGCGAAGTACCTGGCAGTCTGTTCAATATGGCCTATCAGTGGCACTAGTGGACTTCACTAATGAGCAAAACTATTTCTAAAGCCGAAAATAATTAAAGCCACTGAAACAAGAATACTGATATTCATAGTTCACATTAGATGACCTGATACCCTCACCAGAACTCCGAAAATAATGGTCTTCTGCCAAGAGAATTTCTTCAAAATGAGGTATTGGTAAAGACTTTTCAGAAAGAATGGACGCATAGGGACATGCAACCACAAACCCAGGGTAGTACACTTGTCTAATCACAATAGGCACGGGCAGTAAATGGGTATTGTGGTTTTATTAAGCCCTTCTAAATAAGACTACGGTAAATGTAGAGCATCTGAGAGCCAAACGAAATTCTGATTTAATAGATAATGAATGGAAGAGGACTCTTGACTACGCCCCAAAATTATCTAGGAACTTTTAATTTTAATGCACCCAGTTCATCTTCCTACACAGAACATACTTGTTGCCTGGGAAAATTAGCAAAATGCATTTATCGGCTATGTCCCAAGTTCTCTAGAAGCACAAATAAATACTGGCAAATTCTCCGTGGTCTGGGAATGCTCCAAAGTGTCTGGGTTCTTGGAAGACGTTTCATGGTACCTCATTAGGACTACAGGAAGCGCTGCTTATGTGACCCGAGCAGTTCCTTGTTAGGCCTGTTCCCATGTCCCAAAACAAGCATTTGCAATACAATAGGTCTCGCATTTACAAGAGTTTGAGCTATTGGCATTGTAAATGACAATGCCTTTTATTTATGTGTTGTTTTAAAAAAAGATAAATACAAGGCATTGTCAGTTACATTGCCAATAGCTTAAACTCTTGCAAATGCGAGACCTATTACATTGCAAATGCATTCAGCTCGTGTGCTATAAAAAAAAAGCCTTAGGAGAGAACGTGTCTTGCCTCCAACAGTAGAAAGGACAAAGCTATTTGAGAAAATAGTGCTTGGAGGCTGTAATTAAAGCCTACTGAGTAACAACACTCTTAACAGGGGGTGTCGCCATGGGAGGTTACAAAATGAGATAAGGCAGAACTAAGGAGGGACTACTAAGCCTATCGACCAATGAACAGCCACAGTTTACAGTGGGCAATGACACAAGCCAATAAAAAAATAGGGGCGGAGACCTGGGAGGATCTTCAAGTTCCTACCTGAATACAGCATGCCTCACAGAGCAGCGCATGCCCTGCCCAAGCTCGACCTAAAAAACTTGAGTCAACAAGAAGTAGAAGGGAGAGGGGTGGAGGAAAGAAGGGAGGAATGGATGGAAGAAGAGTTGGAGAGCAACTGAGTGGTGAACACAGGCTACCAGGTAGTAGGAAGCAGGAGTGTGTAAGGTAAGTAAGGGGAAAGGGAGAGGACTGTGAGGTGTGACCGGGAAGTAGAAGAATATGATGAGAAAGAGAGAAGATGGAGCGATGAGGGGTCAGCAGAGAGGGAACAAAGTATACAGATGTATCTAGGAGTCAGGTAAGGGAGAGAAAGAGAGATGCGGGCAAGGATGGCAAAACAAGGGCTGGCGAGAGGAAGGGAGACTGGGAGCAGGCGAAATGAATTGGGAAGGAGAGAAGAGGGCAGATGGAGATCGGAGGAGCGGGCATGTTGTGCAGTGTACAAGTCGGGGGTAGACGCAGGTGGATGGTGCCCACCCACTATTTTCACAGGGTGGACACCGTCCACCCTTCCAAGAACATAGGCCCCACGGAAAAATATGCGGAATTTGTCCCAGGGTAATTTGCAAACACCGGGACACTTTCAGCTGCACCTGCATGTAGCTGTCTGCTTTCGATCCTCAACAACTTGCAGGCGGGAGGGAGCTTTCTTAGTTCAGGCTCCTGCTGGGCCCGTAACAAAGGCCGAATCTGAGGGGTCATCAGGGGTCCTTTTGTTGGAGTCTCCTGGCTGACAGCAGTCAGGAGCCTCACCCCTAGAAGCAAATGCAGCAGAGAGGAACAAATCACACTTTGTTAGCACTTCACACATATTAAGAGTGGCAGCTTTTCACTTTGTTTAGGAGATATTCATGTGATGTGTGCCAATATAACTGTATATTTTACATTAACAATGTAGGGAAAAATCTGTAAAACTGAATACTCGCATACATAAATATAAACTATCTAAGCGCTACATTTTGATAGACACTGCTCCTTTTTTAGGTCTCGGCTAGCGTAGGCTGGGCACATGCGCAGTCTCACTGGCGAGATTTAATGACTCTGAGTAGCGAGGGTAAACCTCCCTTCTTCTCCATTGTCTGGCCTCCTAAACGGCGGCCAGCCATTGAAGAAGAGGTCTCAGTTACGTCATTCTCTCGCTCTAAGCCCCGTCTTTTTCGGATTGGGGGGGGTGTGTTTTTTAGGTTTCTTCAACCCTCTTCTCCATTGGCTGGAATGGTAAACAACAAGTCAAAAACACGGCCGTTGTTTACATTCCAGCCGATGTAGAAGAGGGGAGAAAGAAAAACACGCCCCCCAGTCTTCAAAGGACGGGGCTTAGTGACGGTTCCTGATGCTCCTTTTCCCGACTAACTTTTTTCCTTGTCTGTCTGGCGCTTTTTCACAATGTTCCGTTTTGACATGTTGCGGTCATTTATTTGGTTGTTTCCACTTTTTTACCCCGCATGTTCACTTTACTTTCCAGATTGTTTACGAGCACATAACTTTATTCGTCTCCCTGTTCGTTTACCTCTCTATATCTATTCTGGTTCACCTCCCACATCTCACGCACTTCTGGTTTTCACAGTAAGGGCAAGCCGCATTAGCTCTGACGGCATCCTCTGGACTTTGGTTTACTCGTTTGACCCATTTGCCTGCAGCCCGCATTAAAGTATCGCTCATGACCCGCGAGTACTTTTGCTTTGCACGAAGCCCATTGAATGTTGGCATGAACTCCAATTCTGTTTGTGATTGGATGACGGCGTATTCGACTATGCACTTGTTTTCTGTCTCAAGGGCAGGGCTTGTCGGATTGGCTCAGTGTCACACACAGATGTAACTCTTTACCCTGCAAGCCTACACAGTGACGGCTCAACACACACACATCTTAAAACATTCCTTGCATCCCAATCACGCGAAGACAAACTGGCCCCTCTTGTGCAAAAAACCCCCAAAAAACTGGAACAAGAGGCAAAACTTCATTTTGTTCTCGTTCAATATTTGTTTAAGGTTTGTTTTCGTAGATTTTTAAGCAAGGAGGGAAGGAAAAGAGAGAAAAAGGGTCTGAGAGTGTGACAGAATGTTAATTTAGAACAAACAGATATCACAGAACATGCTTGTATGAGTGTGGAAAGTGTAGCATCTTGCTGCGTGTGTCCCACCCCTAACAAAATTACAAAGTATTCTTGTCTGATTTGGGGAAAAACAAATATACATAAGTAATTTGAAATGGTACAGAATAGGCATTTCGGGAAACATGAAAGAAGTCAGGAATATTGCCAGAAGCAGGGAAAGTGCTCCCCAGCAGAGCAGGGTAAAAGGTAACACCAGGGGACTCTGCCCTGGTGTCCGCACCCTTCTCTCCTCCTGTGCCTGCCTAACTGCTGCTGCAGCTTCTTGCATATTTCCTCTCCCTTCCGTGCCTGTGCCTCCGTTTTTTTTCTTTTTGGGAGGGCGTGTGAGAGAGACTGTTTGACTTGAATCGCCTGGAGCATGGAGAGCGACCCCGAGGAGCGACAGGAGGGAAGTGGGGGAGACAGGGGGGCCGAGCAGAGGAGCCCTCTCGCAGGAGGGGGCCGGGGCGCAGCCTGGACAGATGAGGTGAGTGCAGACCTCCCTTGCCCTGGCTACTACTGTGAAACGTGGATGTTTGCAAGACAAGAGGCAGGACGGGCTTTGCTGAGTTGTCGTCCCTTTGGCGCCGAGTGCGCAAAGTTTACTAAACTTGTTGCGCGGTTCCGGTGGGCCCCCCCAGAGGGTGCTGGTAAATGAGTTGGGGAATTTTGGGGACTGAATGGAATGGCTGCGTGTGCAGGCGCTGTGCATGGCAGGGTGTGACAGGCCCCAGGCGCAGCTTCTGCAAGCAGAGATGAAGAGTTTTTGCAGGCGGGCTGAGAGCCAAACGGTGCAACTGTGTCCCTGCTGATGAGGCGTTAGAGGCTGCAGCTGGTGGTTTTAGTGCGAGTTCTGCCACGTTTTTCATGCACTCAGTCACCTAAACCAGCATTGTAATTTGGTAAGGACTCAAAGTTGCATGGCACGTGATTTCATGTCTGTATATTTGTGTAGCCACATTAAAGATGCACTTTGGTAGCAGTTGCCCCACTTCTCCGGCCAGGAATGTCTGCTGCCCTAAGCTAGGGAGCGGAAAGGCGAATCCCCGCGGAGTGTCGCGTCACAGCTCCTCGTTAACAAGACTGCTCCCCGTGGAGGCACTTTCCACTGATGCTGTGCGCACTGGAAATCTCCACTGCTTGCTACCTGCAGAGACCAAGGTGCACGGGCCAAGACGGGGACCCGCAGTGTCCTCTCCTTGACCTTCTGTGCCCCGGTTTACCCCGTGCCCCAGCCCCGACCCTGTCGCTGCAGGACGTCAGGGCTGGGGTTGCAGTAGCTTTCACTGGGGACTGCTTCTTCTGTGACCCTTCTGCTGATTATTGGAAACACAGGACGCGTTCATTTTTTTCAATTAAATAATACTTCGGAGCTGCTTTAATTATTAATTCTTCTGTAGAACCACTGCACTGTTATTGTTGCACTGCCACTGTTTAGTGCCCACCACACTTCTGATCATAGGAATTCGTTTAAAGCAGCCACTAGGTAAATTATGTCATTGTATGTCTCAAAAACGCCACCAAACATTATAGAATGCTTCCGAATGCGATTTGTTAAAAGGATGAGGGCTGGGCAAAGATGACTGTCTCTTCTGTACACTGGGTGACCCCTTTAACCTCTCACTATACGTGTGAAGTAACCTTCGTATGGGTTCATACTTTGACTGTGCTTCAGTCTGAGTAATGCCAGGAGGTGTGTTCTTCTGATTTACCCAAGGCTGTCGCCTTTATTCTGCGTCTTAACACAATGCTTGTTTATTTTAGCTCTGCAGGGGCCGGGGACGGGGTCAGCACGTGTTTGACACATTGCGGCCTCATTGCGCGAGCCTCGGGCCTGCCACTGAGGGAGGGATGGTTTGAAGAGAGCGATGGCTTGCAGCTGGGCCCTTTCACATGACACGCTGCCCGGCCCTTCACGGCCACCGTGAGCGCCATGACGCATCGGCTTTCTTAAGTTAGTGGACGGATTACTTCTCCTCTGGATATTTTCTAAAAAGGTAACTTGTTGAGCACCGTTAAGGCCCAGGATTGTGAACCAAACAGGGAGAAGTGTCCGCCCAGTAGTCGCTGTGTTCATTAGCGTAAAAAAAACACAAGGTACAAAAAAAAAACTCCCAGTGAGACCGTCCCTGACCTCAAGTCACATGAAGCTCACCTGCCCCTCTGATGTAACCTACTCGTACTCAGAAAGGCCTTCACATCGTTTCTGTTTTTTAGGTCTCGGCTAGAGTAGGCTGCGCACATGCCCAGTCTCCCTGGCGAGATTTAATGACTCTGAGTAGCGAGGGTAAACCCCGCCCCTCTTCTCCATTGGCTGGCCTTCTAAACGGCGGCCAGCCATTGGAGAAGAGGTCTCCGTTACGTCATTCTCTCGCTCTAAGCCCCATCTTTTTCGGATTGGGGGGCGTGTTTTTTAGGTTTGTTCTACCCTCTTCTCCATTGGCTGGAATAGTAAACAACAAGTCAAAAACACGGCCGTTGGTTACATTCCAGCCAATGTAGAAGAGGGGAGAAAGAAAAAAATGACCCCCCAGACTGCAAAGGAAGGGGCTTAGTGACAAATGGCGCTCGCTTGTCACTACCCTAGTCCAGGTGCTGATGCGTGCACTGCGCGTCGGGGAGCGGCGCCCTTGCCTACGGAAGGAAGCTGGGAACTGCTGAAAACGTGCTCTCTCAGCTCTGTGACTGCCCAAAGAGGTAAGGCCAGGCCAGGCCGCTTGTGTTTGGGGAAGACTGCTTTAAGGACCTGGCTGTCCGTGCTAGCACCACCTCAGCGAAGCTATACACACAGGCAAAAGAAAACATTTTTATTAATAACCGGAGTGATAGCTGCTTTAGAAATACTATGTACGTATGCCCTCAAGCTGTCCGTGTTGTTCGGTGGGTCGTGGTAAAGGCTTCATGCAGAACTGTTTCATTAATAATGGTTCGCCTGTAAAGCGCTGTAAAGCCCCGGGGCCAAGTTCCCGCTGTATAAAACGGCAAAGTGTATTCGTTTGTGCGCATAGCAGAAAGTGAATCCAGCCAAGGCTGACTAAGTTACTCTTTGGGGGTCGGTCATTCACAATCAGCCCTTACACCATTGTGTTTTTTCCTCCTAATTTACTTTTCCAATCCACCCCCTTTCTGTAGCACTGAATGTCTGGCTGGGCCCAGAGGCTACGTGTTATTATCTGTGTCATTTGCTACAACCTGGCGAGAGCGGAGAATCTGAGAAATGCATGGCCTGGAGGGTGCAGGAACCCGTGGCTCTTTCACGGGAGGGCACCGCTGTGGGGCAGGATTGATTGCTATGCTGCCGGGCTCTTCCCAGGGCAGGTCTCGCCTTCTGCAGGAGGAATGTAAGTTTGTGTTGATTCCAGGCGGCCAGCAGGCAGCCGTTTGCTTCAATGCGCACCGCTCGCCGAGCCAAGCCAGTCAGCGTTTCATAGTTGGAGGCACTCTTGCAAGTTGCAACCTGCTGCTCCAGAAGGCGCACTGATGTTCCCTTGCTGATGCAGACTGATTATAAAGGCTGAGAGGAAATGTGTGGCAGGGCCAGATTTGTTTTTAGAATTAAACATTTTGCTTATTTAGTCGTCTTCAGTTTCATTGTAACCACAGTTGGTTAAAATGGCGAGCGCTTGTCATGCCTTTGCTCTGACCAGTGATGCGTATCAAGCTCTGGGCAGAGCCGGCGGCGGGGGTGGGGTGGTGCTGGTAAAGAGCTTGTACTGCGAAGGACAGGGGTGGATCGTGTTCGAGGGCGGCCCTGTGCCTTTAAGCGGAGCCACACCCGTCTGCTATTGATGCTGCTGGCGGGCCGGGATCCTGCTTCCTCTGCCTTCCCAGCCGCTCCTGCATCTTCCCTCAGCCTGCCATCCGCATTGCCCTCCCTCGCAGCCCCTCTGTCCGCCTAAGATCTCACCATGACCGGGGTGGCGGCTGCGCTGGCCAAGGAGCGGGCTGGGCACCAACGTGCAGGCCATCAAGTACTTGCGGCAGGACTTCGAGGAGCTGCGCGCCGAGTGCCTGCAGGCGGGGCAGCTCTTTGAGGACATCCGGCCATCGCCTCTTCGCTGGGCTTCAGGGAGCTGGGGCTCTGAAGGCGCTTCAGGGAGGGAGGGGCGGCGGCTACCTGTGGGCAGCTGAGGACGGTGATGTGAAAGTGTGTACGAGGAAGGCGACGGGGTGGGGCCTTGGAAAGTGAGGGGCAGAGACTCGGCGAGTGTCCCAAAGTGACTGAGGGGCTCAAACTGTTAGATGGGGGTGCGAGGGACGTGAGGGGGGGTGTTGGACAGGCCACATGAAGGGCCGCTCTCCCCCAGCTCAACCAGGCCCGAGAGCCGCCACGACAGTACCACGCATCATCATTGTACATCTGCTGCCCTCTCAGAACCCCTGCCTGCGAAGCAAGCTAACCTCGTGGGCCCGGTCCACTGCCGGCCCACGCGGCCAACCTGAACCGCCATCTTGGACACTTCACCACGAGGTCGCCTGGCCCCCGATCGACCCCGACCCTGGGCCTGGCCCGGCCTCAGACATCTCGGCACCACCATCCACCCAGGAGGTGAGCGGGCTACTTGGCAAGTCAATGGGAGAAAGAGGTGTCGATGGCTCCCCCCGCCAAGTGCCGCTCGCCCATCGCCTCCCCGGGCGCTGGCCCCACCCCCCTGCTGGGTGTCTGGAATCCCGCATCCCGGACCCCCCGACCTCCAAGTGCGAGGGTCCGGACATCAAAGCACGCCAGCCCTATAACTGGGGCAGCTCCAGAGCAGGAAGGCAGTTGTATCTTGGAGTCGAGAGACGTAAAGAGGAACTCATCCTGAACGGACTACTGGCGCTGCCGTAGCTCTGTCCTGTGCACCATCATCCTGCCTGGTGGCGCTGCCACAGCCTAACCTTCTTCCTTCATCGTCGTCCGGATCTGCTGGCGTGGCCGCGGACCGTTGTAACCGTCATCTTCATCGGGACCTGCAGGCTCCGCCGCGGACCGTCATCTTTCATCCGACCATCTCGGGACCTGCTTGGCTCCTCCACGGCCCGATCATCAAGAACGCCGAGCTCAAGGATTGAGAGCTATTTTTGGACTCACCGGTAACTAAAGACTGTCCCGCTACCCTTTTCCTCAACCAAAGACTAAGCTAGAGGGGACCCCTGAGTCCAGACCTCCTTGTACCATATCATCGTAACCTAAGAATTGCCTATAAAGTCTCGTAACCTTCAGTCTTGTGTGGTGTCCGTCTGTGGGGGGGAAGTTATTCATCTGTACAGTCGTTGGAGACGGCTCTCCCTGGAGACCTCTCCCCGTAACCTCGGCCGACCCTCCCGGTCCGTCTAACAGGGGGGGAGTGTGAAAGGGGTGTGGGTAGTGTGAGACTAGGACAAAAAATAGACCCAGGCACTAAAATCAAAGTGGCCCCCATTAGTGAACCGGATGACTAAAGAGTCCCAGATAGGCAAACAGGGCCACTTGTGACCATGTAAAGACACGATGCGTAGATATTGTGCAATCTGTAAGATATAGGAGACATCATGCGTTTTTGTTTGCTGCAGGAAATGCTTGTGATCGAGAAATTAACAGTCAGTGGATGTATGAATCAGTGGGTGGGTGGAGTTGAGTGGTGGTTGGGTGGATGTAGGAGTCATGGGTGGACGCAGTTGAGTGGTGGTTGGGTGTATGGAGTCAGTGGGTGGAAGGAGTTCAGTGGTGGTAGGGAGGGTGGATGAAGTCAGTGGGTGGAAGGAGTTGAGTGGTGGTTGGGTGGAGGAGTCAGTGGGTGGAAGGAGCTCAGTGGATGCATGAGTTAGTGGGTGGTTGGAGTTGAATGGTGGTTACATTGATGGAGTTAGTGGAATGCATGAGTCACTGGGTGGCTGGAAGGAGTTTGGTGACTGGATTGAGCCAGTGGATGGTTGAATTGAGTTAGGTGTTGGATGGGTGGATTTGCATGTTGGATGGACAATTCAGTAGGTGGGTATATGTCTGGATGTGGTAAGTGGATGGGTGAATGGATAGAATATGGAGCTGGCCAGTGGATGGGTGAAAGAGTCAGTTGGTGCATATAGTCAACAGGTGGATCCATGGAGCTGGCCAGTGGATGGATGCATAGATTGAGTCAGCCACTAGTTGACTGGATGGATTGAGTCTGCTTGGGTGTGTGTGTGTGTGTGTGTGTGTGTGTGTGTGTGTGTGTGTGTGTGTGTGTGTGTGTGTGTGTGTGTGTGTGTGTGTGTGTGTGTGTGTGTGTGTGTGTGTGTGTGTGTGTGTGTGTGTGTGTGTGTGTGTGTGTGTGTGTGTGTGTGTGTGTGTGTGTGTGTGTGTGTGTGTGTGTGTGTGTGTGTGTGTGTGTGTGTGTGTGTGTGTGTGTGTGTGTGTGTGTGTGTGTGTGTGTGTGTGTGTGTGTGTGTGTGTGTGTGTGTGTGTGTGTGTGTGTGTGTGTGTGTGTGTGTGTGTGTGTGTGTGTGTGTGTGTGTGTGTGTGTGTGTGTGTGTGTGTGTGGCTGTGTGTGTGTGTGTGGCTGTGTGTGTGGCTCTGTAGGTGGCTCTGTAGGTGGCTCTGTAGGTGTGTGTGTGGGGCTCTGTGTGGGTCTGTGTGTTTGTGTGTGGCATTTGCGAGAGATTAAGCTATTGGCATTGTAAATGACAATGCCATTTATTTATCTGTTTTAAAAACCAACACATAAATAAAAATATTGCCATTTACAATGCCAAAGGCGAGACTGTTGCTCTCTAATACTCTCAATTCACACACTCTACTACTAACTCAACTAATCACACTCTAATACACCCTCTAACTACTCTCTACTACATACAAGTCACACTCCTCACAACTCACTAAATTACACTATCCAGAATTTTATACTCGCTCTGTACTACTCTACTACTATCTACTACACTCTAATACTAAAAAGTACTAACTAACTACTGCTCTCTAATATATACTCTATTTTGAGTCATTCGCTACTCACTCTACTAAATAGATATACTACTCCATATACTATCTATAACTCACTACACTACATCTATTTCTATCTAGTACTTTTCATTACTCACTACTACTGTCTCTACTACTCACTAAATCCTACACGCTCTCTACACACTATCTCCTACTCACTCTATAGTACTCTCCACTAATCTACACTACTTACTAACTACTATTGCCTACAACTCACTCTTACTCTACTCTATACAAGTACACTCTCTATTAATCAACTAGTCACTCTCTACCAGGCGGGCAACTAGATCCAAATTTCGGGGGGGGGGGGCTAAAAAATATTTTGGGGGGGCTAATTCTTCCAACCACAGACATAGTGGCTGTAAGAATGGGTGAACACAACAAAAGCCTAATTTACAATTAATGGTCTTTTAAAGACCTGTTAAGTACTCGGGTGCGGCTGCAATTAGATGCTCGCCAGCCCGCAAAGACGTGTCAGCCCGGGCTGACACACATGACGGGGGGGGGCTCAAGCCCTGTGAGCCCAATGGGTGTTGCGCGCCTGCTCTCTACTAACTATTAATTACTGCTAATACTCTCTACTACTCTCTGAGGCTTACCTATTGCCATTGTAAATGACAATACCATATATTTATTGGTTTAAAAAAAACAATATTTGAAAACAATAACATTTGCAATGCCAATAGCTCTAACTTTAACTAAGACGAGACCATTGCATTGTAAATGCTTGTCTAATAATCAGCCAGATGACAGTTCATTAAAACTGTACCCGGATCGTTTTTCGCAGTTGACTTGCTGTGGCAATGAAGAGACACGGGAGGTTAGACTCCCAAAAAAAGTCAAATACGATCTCTTTCATGACAGAGCGCTGCCAAGCAGCTTCTTGTTCCGCCCTGTGCGGTAAAATAACTCTTCTTCAGCTCCCTGTTGTAACCCCTCTGTTACAGCTCAATAAACGTTTGAATCTTAGTCTGATGAGTGGATAGAGACAAGGACAGTGTGCGGCGTGGCGCAGGCACCTGTGTGAGAGACCTGTGATCTCGTTAATGCCCAGACATAATGGGATGAAAAACAAGCATTGGCCGTGGCTTCAGAGTGCTCACACAAAGGTGCATATATTGTACTAGCAGCCCGCCCCAGCGTTGCCTGGGGTAGAAGGGGGCTGGGGGCTGCATTTCAGGTTTGCGTGCTCTCCCGCCCAGGCCCCCGCCCGCCACAACATTGTCTGTGTCCCGGACAATGTTGTGGCGGGTGGGGGCCGGGGCGGGAGAGCACGCAAACCTGAAATGCTGGCTTCCCCTACCCCCGCCTGCCCTGACATTCCCCAGCAGCCCGTGCCCCGCCCGCCCCGACCCTGGCTACCCCGGATTCTTACCTTGCCTCTGCTGCTCACACCGCAGGTCCATATTTCTCCGCTCCGCCGCTCTGCCACTCACCACCTGTCCGCCGCCGCTCCTCCCCGCGCCATATCCGCCTCTCCGCTCCGCCGCTGGCCTCGCTTCACCGCTCATCCCCTGCGCGCCATGTCCGCCGCTCCTGGGACGCTGCTCCTCCCCTGCTCCTGACGTGACGACGCACAGTCGCGGCCGGCGCTACTTTGGGGGAACTACTTTTTGTAAAAATGTAACTTTTTATATAACGTTTATTTTAAAAAAAATTAAAGCCTATGGCCATCTACACACCCTGCCGATTTCAACGGTGTATCGGGTGTGTAGATTGGCGCTGTGGTTCCCGAGTTTACCTTGCCTAAAGGTGCAGGTTCTCTCTTTATAATAGTAGTATAGATTTGCATGCACACATTCACCCAGACCATGAGCTTTGCCAATTGGGGGGCTTTGCATAAAGAAGTGGTTTCTGTACTGAATGTATATAGACGATTTAAACTTGAATGTAACAGCATGATGATTGGTTGTTGTCAAATGTAAAATAGCCCCTCGCGCATTCTAAAGAAAGCTCTTCCTCAGGGCCACTGATGCACCAAGTAGCCAATGGCTGTTATTGAGAGTCAAGTCAACGCTATGCATATTTTAAAGAAGTGTGAATAATATGCCATCGTCATGCCAGACTTAAAAGTAGCAGTGCCCTCTGCAAATCTGGCGAGAGGAACCTACGAATCTGATATCGCGCTGAGGTACATTGGCTGTAGGTTGAATGGCCCTGGGAAGAGGGCACCCACGGACCTATGTTTCGCTCATGAGCAGAAAGGGGTATGCTCCTAGAGGTGAACATGCACAAGACATGCAGGACATCACACACAGACAGTCACGAGACCAGGAATGCACACATCGGTGGCACAAGGGTCACTGGCGATGCGCCAACAGCCAGGCAGGATTTTAAGTCTTATCACGCAGTGCTTAATTTGTAAAAAGAAAAGAAAATGCCTAGGGCCCTTCTCTAGAGGCCAACGCAGCTTGTACCCTTCATTGCCCCTGTCAAGCGCTGCCATTATCAACACAAAACCATCATACTTGTGTGTTACAATTCGGACTATTAAAGGTTACCCAAAGCTTAAAACCAGCCTAGATGCCCCCCCGGTACTGTTATGTTTTTTTTAAATGTATATTGAATCATGAAACACTCGTCCATGAGCGCATCTGAAAAATAAGCACACAGCGCCACCGTGTGGCAGACTATCATACGTGCCGGCATGGAGAATTATGTGCCAATACTGAATATCTGCAAACAAGGGCTCAAATTAAGCACTGTTATCAGCCCCTTAAACTATGAGGTGTCTCAGAAGCTGCAAGGAAGCCAGGCAAACAGGCGCATGCTTTGCGGGCTCTCGGAGGGATTGGAAGAGCGGTAACTGCTCCTTAGCAGGCAGACCTCGGTTGAAGCTGCATGATACAAATAGGGCGGCACATATAGTAAAATGACAATTATATAGTTGGTTGTGCATTTCATTTCTACTACGTATCCAATGCCCTCCCTCGAAATTAGGGCTCATTTAATAGAAGCGGTTTTAAGTACCCTGCGGAGTAGTGTGTTCAGAGCAGCCCTGCTTTGCCCGCTCTGTCCCTTACACATTCAAGCATACCACACATACACGATACACACAGACTCACAGCCTTATGAATACGCACACATACACTCACAAAACACTGACATACATCAGCAGATATGTACCCCTGCACTAAGTGCACAGATAAACACGCTAACAGCACTGATGCACACAGAGATATTCCGATATGCGAAAACGCCCACATGCACACACTTGTACAAACACACGCATGTGCATGCATACTCACTCACCAAAACACAGACGCAACAGACATGCAGGCACAGTCACAGATATGCACGTGCGTGCCCCCTCCCTCGCCCCATACATATATATCACCAGGTCATGCTTTCAACATCGATTGGTTACAATATATCCCTTCAACGAGGGAGGGAACAAATTGGCGTGAGGATGACAGAATGAGTCGAGGTTTGGGTAAATGAGCGACTTTTGAGTCGAGGTGTGAAATAGCAGGTGAAAAAATCCCCGAGAATCTGAGTGAGCGAGTAAAGCCATTTGCCTAGCACTCGTAGGGACACATAGGGTTGGAGCAGCGAGTCAGCGGTAGAACACCCGTATTCAGATCGGGTGAAGCCAGGGCACTTTACTAAGCTGATTTACAAAGCCTCATCTCCTCAAGCTTCAGTTGTCACCAGTAATTAACCACATTTCTAAGCTCACCTTTGTAGAGACACTCCGGCCACCGTCCAGGACATGCTTTCATTAAACACAATACACTCATGGTTTGTAAATCCATTTTAATGCTCTGTTTATAGTATTTTAAGTACTCCTAAAGAAATCCCGCTGTCTGATTTACTGCAAGCGGGCCCTAGCTCTGAATGTGCAGAGGGTTTTTTCATAGTCATTCAGCATGCCAGACGGTGTAAGTGATACTATGGCACTATTTATGAAGGCCTGGTTCATCTCGCAGAAGGTTTCACAATTTCCAAGAGCGTGAAATCTGTGTAAGATGGATGCTTCACTTTGAGGAAATAGAAATTTTTAGGTAGTCAGTGTGACCCCCACTCGCACCCTAACCATGCACCCGTGCCCCATGTATGTCATGTAATTCCCTTTCCGTGCCTGCAATGAAGACGCATTTGCATTTCCGTCTAACGTTAACATGTAAGTTATTCAGTCCTCCATGATACCAACGTTAATTTGGCTTTTAGGCCTACGTTTCCAATGCATTTACATGGTGCATATTAAAATAACGCGAAGCACACGTTTTTCTGGCTCAGTCGAGCCAGGCCCTTAATTGAGGCTCCGAGTCTCTTCTGTCTCTGAAAGCTGCAGTTTAGGTATGCATCCCTGACCTCTACCTTACTTCCTGCTCAGGCGAGCGGTGCCCGGCTCGGCCTGGCCTGCCTGCCAAGACGGTATTTTGCCTACAAGTTATCTGCTCAGCCTCCGCAAAACACATTCCAGTTCAGTGAAATAGGTAAACATATTCCAGCCTGCAGAGCAAAGGGCCCAGCTTTCATGTCTCCTTGCACGTAATTTACTGCACCCGTTACCATGGTAGGCCCATGGCCCCCGCGCATTGCATGGAGAACCATAGGCACGCACTAGCATTTAGTATTGAACGGCCTCTGCCCGAGAGACCTTTTACTTCAGACAACACATCCTCCAAACATAAGATATCAGATATGCTATAGGTGCAGGTCGTTCTGACACCCCAGACACCAGACTCCTCTACTAGTGCTAAAGTCAAGCCCCCCAGCTCTCCCCAGTTACGCGTCATGCTCAGTTGCGCACGCATCCAGGGTAAAGGTTTCTGCTGACCCTGCAGAATTTCTCTATGCATCCACCCACCTATGACACTTCTGTGACGCTTCCAGCACACACCTCCGTGTACGCCCCTGTACACGCCTTCTTTTACGCACATGTGTTCTTATCTTCTCTCTTTTTCACTTGTTACGCCTACTGTATTCATTTCCATTATACAGTTTTACTATATATAATGTGTGATGTTAATAAAATGTTGAATATCCCTTCCTGAACCTTAGTGGTGATGGAACCCGATGTCCAGTGTCTCGAGCCACTTAAATAAAGCCCGTATGACTCAGATACCACGGACTCTGCCTCTCATTTTATTGAGCTATTCTTATTGTCACTTAATGTATAGAAAAATAGTCCCGGTAATTTTATTTACCACATAATCTGGCACCCGAATAGGGACCCCTCCCCTTCCCCACTCGCCGGCGATGTAACGCAGGCTCCTGACCCATTCTACAGCCGTGACGGACTCCTGTGCACACCTGCGGGTTTTCCTGCTATCTCCCTCAGGCCCACGGAGGAGACGGAGACTGCGGTCCGGCATCCAGACGAGGCGGTGAGGAACGCGGAGAGTCCCGACCAGAGCCCAAGCCGAGAGAGCAAGGTCCGAGGTATCTGGAAGCCCACCTGTTCCGAAGCGCATGCGTAGTAGCAGCTAGACGCCGTAGCAGTCCAGTCCAGTCCAGTGTCGAGTTTCCGAGGCCTTCAGTTCTGCTTCCCGGTGAGTAGCGTTGCTGGGGCGCATCTAGACGGGTTCATTATTTTGTGCCCGGTCAAGACGGGTCTGGGTACACAGACCCGGTCAAGACGTGTTCACTTAGGTGGATACGGTATGACGTGTCTCTTTATGGGACCGGTATGTCTGTACTGTTTTAGCAGTGCATCTAGTAATTCAGTATTCTAGAAATCCAGTATTCTAGTATTGTTTCTCGAGATTTTCAGAATTTATGTTTTTCTATGAACCAGGTAGTATCAGTCTGAAATGTTTTAATGTGTTTAATGTCGTGGTATGAATGATTGTTTGCTATTCATTACTGTGTTTATTGTGTTCGCGCTCAAGTAGAATTCAAATATGCCGCTGTTTTCGAAATTACGTCAGATAGGAACCAGGAAAGGGATACTCGAAGAAGCAGTTCCCGTCCCGCCTAGGGACACTCCCGGACATTTTATGTACCATAAGCATGGCTTAGATGCCATACTGTACTTAGACTTATGGGTTGATTATACCAAAGATCTGGAAGAGAAATATAGATGGCCTGTCTCAGGGACATGGGATGCTGATTGCATCATGAGAGTAGAAGAAGCATTATGGAAAAAGAAAGCCAGACAATCCCAGAAAGATGCCATAGAATTGTGGCGTAAGGAAGCGCATAGAAGAACAGAGAAAGAACTTAGGAAAGCAGAGAAAAGTAGAGAATCATCAGAAAAAGCCCAAGAAAAAGAGTTACTAGAAGAGGGTGAACGAGTTAGAGCAGAACAATTAGACCGACAAAGAAATGCCCTTATGAAAGGCATGTACCCCCTTCTCACCGAGGGCCTACCTAAGGCCACCTCGGAAGTACCCAGTAATTTACCGCCACCACTGGTATCAACTAAACTCCGTCATAAACAGACCGCAGCGGAAATTTTCCTTTCTTCTTACTTAGATGACACTGTCCCAGAATATGCAAATACAAATCCTCCTCGAAATATTAATCCTCCCAACCCTGTTCATGACACGACTTCCCCCACTGTCCCTCCTGCCACTGGTCCTGGTATTCCCTTTAATGGGCCAACAACCCAGGGCCAACCTACATTGCCTACACCTACTTCTACTACACCTACTTTACCAGCTACACTACCACCAGCGACAGCACAATCAGTAATACTTGACGATCACACTTCAGGAGGAGCAGTAGGAGGTACCCCTATCACCCCTCCTCAAGTAAAATGAACCACACTAAGAGAAGCAGCATTACAACGTACACCAAAAGTAACTACATACGCAGCCCTTAAACAGTACCTCACTGATTGCAGATATGATCTAGTACCAGGCGAAGACCATATGATTCTATATTCAATACGTCTACGACGTGTTACAAACTATCTGGCTATTTTACCTGATATGCGAGAACATCTAGACAACATATATCATTTTATTAGAACGGGGGAGAGACCAGAAAGTATTCACGACGCCATGGCACACAGGAAGGTGGAGACTCAAAATATGATCTTACAGTTTCTGATAAATTGTTTGATAAGGGAACAAGACCAGCCCGGTTATAATAAAGAAGAGAAGGATGTTCTGACAAAATGGAGTGATAACATAGCTGATGGTAAACATAGTAGACAGGCTTGTATAGAAGCCATGTACAGAAAGATTCGTAAAGTAATTATAGACATGCACGAGAGAGAAAGAGCAGCGAGAGAAGCCGATAATGCGGAAGATGAAGTCTCAGAAGACGATGATATAGAAATTGAAAACCCAAATAGAATAGCGTACGTAGGTAGGGCGAGACCCTTTGAAAGACCCTTTGACAAACCCATACGCCTAGAATGCAAGAAAAGTTTTCTTTCTCCCATACCAGAACAATGTTCTCTTGAGCATCTATTCCAAGCCACTGATAAAGTACTGAAACAACAAATAGGTTACAGTGAACTTAGCTCCATGCATGAACAGGAACTAGCCCGGTCTGCAGTACAATGGGCTGGCAATACTAGCGTATATAAAGATGATTCAGTAGCGCAAACATTTTTGAACCTTTCCCCAGACGAACAGCGATTAGCTTGTATGTACATGATTCAACATCTCATTACATTGTATGAAAGTCAGCATTCTGATCCAGGTCCCCTATATAATATATTGGAAGAGTTACTCCTAGGTAGATGGAGAGGCCTAGGTACCGATTTAATTAATGTCATTCTAGAACATCGACACAAATACAGGACTTTCCTGACTCCACATTTTGTTCCCGTTCCACCCCCGGTACGGAAAACATTTTACATAGACAGACAGAACCCCTTACGAGAAGTTCATCCAGTCCGAAGGACGGATGGTGAGCTTGAACGAGTATTCGTATACACACCCTTAACGAAAATGGAATTATTGGAAATGAAAAAATTAGTACCCTGTCACGATAACGATCCAGCAGGGTTTCACCGAGAATTAAAAGACATGCTCCGCAAGGGGGAGTATACGTATCCCGATATCATTAAAATGCTGAAAGTTCTGTTGCCTGCAGGGATTTACGAAAAACTTAAAGAAAAAGAATGGGAGGTGGGAGAGAAAAAGATTGATTGGGCAGAATTAGAACACGAAGAGAATACGCGAGTCCCTGGTACTGGTCTTGGGGAAAAAGCTAAAGGTTTACCAGAATTATTAGTACAGGTCTTGCCGAGGTTATTGACAACTAAAAAGGAAGACTGGGATGCAATCTCAGCCTGCAAACAGAAACAAGACGAAGACACTAGTGATTTTTATTCCAGATTCGAGAAATGTTTTATTATTAATAGCGGCCTGAAAACCAGTAGTGAATCGTACCCACATCGTTTTGTGACCAAATTAGTAGAGAATTCCTTACCACAGGTTAAAAATAGAGTACTAAAGTTAGAGAGTACTTGGCAAGCAAATACCCCTTCCCAAATGTTGCAAATGTTACAGTATCATCAAAACCGAATTAGAGAAGAACACAAACACGAACAGAGGCGCATGAAAGACACGAAAATGAAAGTACTAGTTGCTCAGTCTGTCCCAGCTGATGGTCAGAAGAGGGGTACGACACCGACCAGTCATTCTGCAGCTCCTGTTAAAGGGAACTGCAACTACTGTAAACAACCAGGTCACTATATAAATGAATGTGCCGTTCTGAGACATAATATACCTACTGGCAAAACGAAAGAAAGACCGCCTCCACCTAGACAAGAACATATTCCACAAAATATTCCGCAGAACACGCAACCTCCACAGAATCCACAACAGACAGTAGCGGTACCCCAGCCCCAACCCATAGCTGCCACACAACATGTCACGCAACAAATGTACCAGTATGCACAGTCAGACTACCCTGATTACCAGCAGTACTCATGAAACAGCCTAGAGAGGGAGGTTGGCTTGCCCCTTATCGAGGTTCCTGTAGATCAAGAGGGTCCCTATGTACATAGTCGGGTATTAGGGAAAGACAGAAAATTTCTGATTGACACAGGGGCGAGCAGAACTACCATCAGTCATGACGAGGTTCCAGGGGCACCCCTCTCAGGCTCACAGAATGTTTCCCTGGGATTTTCAGGAAAGCCTATTGTTAATGAAGTGTCAAAACCAGTCCCCCTAGAAGTTGGTCCGTTATCTTGAACTACAGACTTGTTGCTTACGAAATCATGTCCTGAAAACTTGCTTGGTATTAAAACGTTGAAAGCACTAGGAGCAGTGATTTGTTGTTCTCCGGAAGGAGTGAGATTGTTTTTACGTGATTTTAAAGGTCATTATGTTTTGAGAGATTTTGATCCCAGATTGCAGAATGTTCCACAGCATTTATGGGCACAAGGCCCGACTGATGTAGGTTGTATGCACATTACACCATACCGTGTCACACTCAAGCAAGGAGTTGTACTACCCCGAATCCGACAATACAAGTTACCACCTGATGCTGTAGAGGCCTTACTGAAAATTGTTGACAAGCTCATTGCACAAGGAGTGGTTGTAGAAACTGACTCCAATGTATGTAATTCCCCTATCATTCCGATTCTTAAACGAACTGATCCGAATGCACCACCGGTCTACAGATTGGTGATTGATCTCCGAGAATTAAACAAATGCATAATACCGCAGTACCCTGTGGTCCCAGACATTTCGTCATTATTGACTGCTATTGACTCAGAAGCTGCGTTCTTCACTGTAATCGATCTCAATAACGCCTTCTTTAGTGTCCCCATTCACCCGGAAAGCCAATATCTTTTCGGATTCTGTTTAAATGGCCGAAGCTTCAAATTTGCACGTGCTCCTCAAGGATTCACAGAAAGCCCTAGTATCTACAGCCAAGCTTTAAAACGACAACTTGACAGTACTCACATGCCTACTGACACTGCCTTACTCCAGTATGTTGATGATCTGCTGATCACCGCACGAACAGAACGAGACTGTGAACGTGCATCACTAACAGTCCTATATTTTCTGGCAGAAAAGGGGCACAAGGTGTCCCCTTCCAAGCTACAATTCTGTGCCCAGCAAGTGGTATACCTTGGACACTTGCTGTCCAAGAGGGGTAGACAGTTGACACCTGACCGTATCCAGTTAATTGCACATCTTCCACAGCCCAAGACACAAAAGGAAGTACGGGCCTTCATTGGCCTCACTTCGTACTGCAGACAATGGATTCCTCAGTATGCATATCTAGCAAAGCCACTCATACAGTTGACAACACAGGAGGCAGCGACTTCGACTGTCCTCCCTTGGACTCAGGAACATACACTTGCTTTTGATGAACTGAAGAAAGCTTTATGTCAAGCACCTGTTTTAGCGACACCATGTTACAGCAAACCTTTTACACTTTTTGTCACTGAACGCGATGGCACAGCATTATCTGTTCTGACACAAGATCAAGCAGGAAAACACAAGCCTTGTGCTTATTTTTCTAGTACATTGGATCCAGTAGCCCAGGCTCTGCCTGCGTGCCTAAAATCAGTTGCAGCAACAGCTCTAGCAATCAGACAAAGCGATGCCATAGTATTAGGACATCCCCTGACAGTACAAGTTCCACACTCCGTGGAAGTTCTCCTAAACAGGACACAGACTCAGCACTTGACCATAGCACGACTGACAGGTTATGAACTGACACTGTTTCAGCCACACATAGAGATCAGACGTTGCAATACATTAAACCCTGCTACACTGTTACCCTCGAGCACAACAGACCCTACACCACATGACTGTGTGGAAGTCATTAACACAATTACGAAACCAAGACAAGACTTGACAGACATTGCATTACCCGACCCGGACCTGACACTTTATGTGGATGGTTCATGTATGAGAACAAGCACAGGAGAGTTAGTGGCCGCATATGCAGTGACTACTGAAACTGAAGTCATAGAAACACATCGTATTGACACACTGTCTGCTCAAGCAGCAGAGCTCATTGCTCTGACCCAAGCCTGTATACGAGCCAAGAACCTGAAAGTAAACATATACACAGATTCACAGTATGCATTCGGAGTCGTAGACGACTTCGGCGTTCTCTGTCAAGAGAGAGGTTTTTTGACCTCCCACGGAGCCAAGATCCAGCATGGTCCCCTCATTCAAGCTCTGTTAGAAGCAATACATTTGCCTACAGCCATAGCCATCATGAAGTGCAAAGCACATACTAAAGTTACTGACACTATTTCCCAGGGTAACGACCTGGCAGATCGAACAGCCAAGCTTACAGCTCAGACTCAAACAGACCTATCGACTGACATGACAAAGACTGAAGTCACTTCACTGACGCATTGCATGACAGTCAGGGATCCCACACAAGATGTACTCGACATACAGACACATGCCACTCCGGACGAAATCAAGAAATGGACCGAACAAGGAGGGGTCCAGACAGATCAGGGATGGTTGACGAAGGGAAAAGCCACATGGTTTCTCCCCGACTCTATGGTTCAAGTTATCATTAATACAGCACATAGTCCAGCACACTTAGGAGAAAAAGCCATGCTAGATAGCATCCAGAATATTTGGTTCAACAAGCATTTACGTGCAGCAGCAAAACAGAAAGTACGTACCTGTATGATCTGTTGTCAGTTCAATCCAGGCAAAGGCATTCCCGTGGAACAAGGTGGATTCCATCCTCCTGACCATCCTTTTGAAGTCCTCCAGATGGATTATATCCAGATGGACAGATGCCGAGGATTCAAGTATGTCCTCGTAGTTGTATGTGCCCTTTCCAGATGGACAGAAGCGTACCCAGTCCCAGATTACACTGCTGTGACCACTGCCAAGCAGTTGGTTCGTGAATTTTTCCCACGATACGGCTTGCTCCGTGTCGTGTACTCAGATAATGGACAGCCATTCTCGTCCGAACTCATGAAACAGGTATCACTCCTGTTAGGATATCAGTGGAAATTTCATTGTGTACGACACCCCGAAGCAGGTGGTCTCGTTGAGAGACATAATCAGACCCTGAAAACACGGTTAGCGAAAGTCTGTGCAGAAAAAGGTGTAGATTGGATGGTAGCCTTGCCGGTTGCCCTCTTTTACATGCGTATGGTAGCCCATTCCAGAACAGGGCTATCCCCGTACGAAGTGGTCTTTGGCAGACCACCGAATATGTGGGGGACGCCTATGCCGTGTAAGATCACAGATGTTGACAGTAATATGCTGACAGATTACCTGGCTTCCTTGATGTCTGCACTACTATCTTGTCGTTCACAGGTCGCGGCTGCCTTCCCGGACAACACCCAAGTAAAACCGCATGAAATCGTTCCGGGAGATCTGGTACATATAAGAAATTTCGACCGATCAAGCCCTCTGGAGCCCAGGTGGAAGGAACCGAAACTGGTGTTGATGACCACGAGGACCGCAATTAAAGTAGAGGGAAGGAAAGGCTGGATCCATTCCAGCCACATCAAGCGCTTTCATGGACTGAGTCCAGAGACTGTACCCAAGGACTGCCCCGTTTCCGATACGGACTCTAAACTTCCTCTGTTAGAGAAAACTCCGCAGCAGGAGTATAAAACAAAGTTGAGGTCTAGTAAGTCAGACAGCGTTTAATTGTTTAAGTCCCCCTCGGGTGAAGCGGTTAGACAGGTTTCTGACATGTATGAGATAGACCCAAATAGTCAGAGAGATAGACAGAAAGTCAAGAAAATGAAATACTGTAAAAATTTACGAAGTAGATGCATCATAACATTGCTTTTTATGTTTTTTCTGAGTATTACGATCATATGTATAAGCTGGACATTACATGTTTTCTTTCCTCCTCTTGGTTCACATGTACATTCTTCTTTCAATGACACCATAGAGCATACTTTCAGTGACCTGCCACCACACGAATTGTCCTATCGTCTAGCACTGCGCAACAACACTTTTATCCGTACGTTACACCATTCTCATCAGGCCAGCAATGCCACGAATTGCTGGGTATGCGGCCGACTCCCTCCTTATCAGAAATACAAGGGAGCTCTGCCCCTCTTTCCCTATCCGTTTACTCATAATGGTTCGTGCGGTGCATGGTTTACTTTAATGTCCTCTTTAGACAGTGAGTCCAAAGTTTCCCAAGGCAATTGGATATGGGGGAACCTGAATACAGTTATGAATAAAGCATGTTTCCCAGACAAGGACGACCTTCCCCAAAGGACAGGGACCGATCTAGAAAATGAAGTGTATGGATTAGGAAATTTTACCCTTAACCTCATGATTCTGAACGTTCAGTCCGAGACTAATTCGGACTTGCCGTTTATAACAGTATTACCAGTAACAGGCGAATTATGCGTTAAAAAGAATGGTTCAGTACATCTAGGACACAGTGATTGTAATACTGTGGTCGAATTCAGTGATAAAGGAAAATCTACTTTCAAAGCTTCCCGCCATTCTTATTTTATTTGTGGTCAGACAGCTTATGTACGTCTGCCTTTAGATTGGGATGGAACGTGTTATATTGCATTCCTATTACCACCTGTTTTTCTAGCCCCATCCGATTATCATCGAAATTCACACCTTGTACATATAAGACATAGAAGGGAGATTGAGTCCCCAATTGTCGATCAAACTGAGACAGCGTGGGAACAATATACAGATTTCAATAAAGGATTCTTTTTCTTTGTGGGTCCTGTCCAAAACAGTAAACTGATACGCAAATTAACCAGAACTCTTGAAGCAGTAGTGAACGAAACTACTTCTGCCTTAGGTAACTTAACGGAAGAACAGTCTGCTATGAGACTTGTTGTTCTTCAAAACCGCCTTGTCCTTGACGTCATCCTGGCCGATAGGGGCGGGGCTTGTAGAGTGATCGGCTCCAGTTGTTGTGTGTTTATTCCTAATAACGCACCGTCGGTATACAAAGCAATAACAAGACTCCATAAGATTGCTCACCAGATACACCAGAATCCTGGCTCCTGGACATGGTCCGGTTGGCTCTGGGGTGTGATATCCGCCTGGGGATGGAAAGTACTGTCATTCCTAGGAATAATACTGCTCATAGTATTCAGTTGTTGTCTCTGTCTGCAATGTGGGCCAGCGATTTGCGGCTTGTGCGCCACGTCTTGTATTCCCCGTCCAAGTTCACGTTCCCGTTCCCGAATGAAGAAAGATGAGCAAATGATGTTATATGAACAGATAGATGGTCTCATGAAAATAGATATATCCTGAAGGGTGCAATAGGGGCCAAGGAGGGAATGAGGAAATAGAAATTTTTAGGTAGTCAGTGTGACCCCCACTCGCACCCTAACCATGCACCCGTGCCCCATGTATGTCATGTAATTCCCTTTCCGTGCCTGCAATGAAGACGCATTTGCATTTCCGTCTAACGTTAACATGTAAGTTATTCAGTCCTCCATGATACCAACGTTAATTTGGCTTTTAGGCCTACGTTTCCAATGCATTTACATGGTGCATATTAAAATAACGCGAAGCACACGCTTTTCTGGCTCAGTCGAGCCAGGCCCTTAATTGAGGCTCCGAGTCTCTTCTGTCTCTGAAAGCTGCAGTTTAGGTATGCATCCCTGACCTCTACCTTACTTCCTGCTCAGGCGAGCGGTGCCCGGCTCGGACTGGCCTCCCTGCCAAGACGGTATTTTGCCTACAAGTTATCTGCTCAGCCTCCGCAAAACACATTCCAGTTCAGTGAAATAGGTAAACATATTCCAGCCTGCAGAGCAAAGGGCCCAGCTTTCATGTCTCCTTGCACGTAATTTACTGCACCCGTTACCATGGTAGGCCCATGGCCCCCGCGCATTGCATGGAGAACCATAGGCACGCACTAGCATTTAGTATTGAACGGCCTCTGCCCGAGAGACCTTTTACTTCAGACAACACATCCTCCAAACATAAGATATCAGATATGCTATAGGTGCAGGTCGTTCTGACACCCCAGACACCAGACTCCTCTACTAGTGCTAAAGTCAAGCCCCCCAGCTCTCCCCAGTTACGCGTCATGCTCAGTTGCGCACGCATCCAGGGTAAAGGTTTCTGCTGACCCTGCAGAATTTCTCTATGCATCCACCCACCTATGACACTTCTGTGACGCTTCCAGCACACACCTCCGTGTACGCCCCTGTACACGCCTTCTTTTACGCACATGTGTTCTTATCTTCTCTCTTTTTCGCTTGTTACGCCTACTGTATTCATTTCCATTATACAGTTTTACTATATATAATGTGTGATGTTAATAAAATGTTGAATATCCCTTCCTGAACCTTAGTGGTGATGGAACCCGATGTCCAGTGTCTCGAGCCACTTAAATAAAGCCCGTATGACTCAGATACCACGGACTCTGCCTCTCATTTTATTGAGCTATTCTTATTGTCACTTAATGTATAGAAAAATAGTTCCGGTAATTTTATTTACCACAACTTGCCCCATTTGTGTCGTTCCTCTGATCTGCATTCACCAACGCTCTCCCACTAGATAAGGCTTTTGTGTTTTCAATAGTACTGGCGCTGCATTACTGCTCAGTTGTGTAGTTCAATTTACAAACACAGCTATTAATCCTCCGAAACGTTAAAAAAAACAACCAGAAATGCAACCTACAGGATGCTCCCAGCTTTTCATGTATTTCAGATGCGCAGAGATTGGGCGCCCGCTTCACACGTTTCCTTCATTTTAAATGGGCCACAGTATTATGCCGGGATCTAACAGTGCCCGCCGGCATTCTGCTTTCATGTAACTGTTAGAGATTAAGATTCAATAACACCATTCCGTCAAAGTCAAAAAATCTTGTATAGCGCACATATCACCTTTAGGTCTCAAGGCGCTTGCAGACTCTTCAACTAGCTGAGTTCTGTCTCATTTCACTTAGAGAACAGCCATATTTTTAGTTCACTACAGAAATGTCGATTGTCTGGGATGGACGTAAGATGGGGCAGAAGCTGGTTCCAAAAATAAGGGTCAAGATAGTAAAAAGATCGGCCACCGTTACGCACAGTGCGAACCCGCAGGGGAAGTAAGAGGAGCTTAGAACTAGATCTAAGAGTTCTAACGGGTTGTTTTTTTTCCAGTTTTTTCCCAAGATAACCAGGGCCGGTGCCATAAAAGCTTTTATGTGTTAGGCTCAAGATTTTATACTACCCTCTCTTCCTGATTGGAAGCCAATGAAGGAGCTTCAAGTTGGGGACGGATGGGGACCTAGGAGGCAGATCCAGGATTAATCGGGCTGCCGTGTTATGCAGAATCTGTAGTGTGGAAAATATATATTCATTTATGGAGGCCAATAAGGCGTTTCCATAGTCCATGCCGTCATTCATGCCGGAACAGGGGCCACCAATAGAATGCTCCATGCACAATTATATCATCATTGCACAATTTTTTTTTTAAGTACTTACAGGCTAATTGAAGGAGACCGTGTAACGCCACCAGTAAACAATCCAGTCCTGATGGGCACTCCCAAAAGGAGTGAGGGCGACAGATAGAGTGAGGGCGACAGATAGAGTGAGGGCGACAGATAGAGTGAGGGCGACAGATAGAGTGAGGGCGATAGAGTGAGGGCGACAGATAGAGTGAGGGCGACAGATAGAGTGAGGGCGACAGATAGAGTGAGGGAGATAGAGTGAGGGCGATAGAGTGAGGGCGACAGATAGAGTGAGGGAAATAGAGTGAGGGAGATAGATAGATAGATAGATAGATAGATAGATAGATAGATAGATAGATAGATAGATAGATAGATAGATAGATAGATAGAGTGAGGGCGATAGTGAGGGCGATAGATAGATAGATAGATAGATAGGCAGACTGAGGGCGATAGTGAGGGCGATAGATAGATAGGCAGACTGAGGGCGATAGAGTGAGGGCGATAGATAGAGTGAGTGCATTGTGTGTGTGGTTGTTGTGTGTGGGGTTGTGTGGAGTTGTGTGTGGGGGGTTTGTGTGTGTGTGCGTGAAGTTGTGTGTGTGTGGGGTTGTGTGTGTGGACGTTGTGTATGTGGGCATTTTGTGTGTTTGGGGTTGTGTGTGTGGGGTGTTTGTGTGTGTGTGTGTGTGGGCGTTGTGTGTTTGTGGGCGTTGTGTGTGTGTGTGGGCGTTGTGTGTGTGTGGACGTTGTGTGTGTGTGTGGGCGTTGTGTGTGTGTGTGGACGTTGTGTGTGTGTGTGGGCGTTGTGTGTGTGTGTGGGCATTGTGTGTGTGTGGGCGTTGTGTGTGTGTGGGCGTTGTGTGTGTGTGGACGTTGTGTGTGTGTGGACGTTGTGTATGTGGGCATTGTGTGTGTGTGGGGTTGTGTGTGTGTGTGGGGTTGTGTGTGTGTGAGCATTGTGTGTGTGTGTGGGCATTGTGTGTGTGTGTGGGCATTGTGTGTGTGTGTGGGCATTGTGTGTGTGTGTGTGGGGTTGATAGAGTGAGGGCGATAGATAGATAGACTGAGGGCGATAGATAGATAGAGTGAGGGCAATAGATAGATAGAGTGAGGGCAATAGATAGATAGAGTGAGGGCAATAGATAGAGTGAGGGCAATAGATAGATAGAGTGAGGGCAATAGATAGATAGGGTGAGGGCGATAGAGTGAGGGCGACAGATAGAGTGAGGGCGACAGATAGAGTGAGGGCGATAGATAGAGTGAGGGAAGATAGATAGATAGAGTGAGGGAAGATAGATAGATAGTGTGAGGGCCGATAGATAGAGTAAGGGCGATAGATGGATAGAGTGAGGGCAATAGATAGAGTGAGGGCAATAGATAGAGTGAGGGCGATAGATAGACAGATAGACAGACTGAGGGTGATATAGATAGATAGAGTGAGGGCGATAGATAGTGAGGGCGATAGATAGAATGAGTGCGTTGTGTGTGGGGTTGTGTGTGTGGTGTGTGTGTGTGTGTGGGCATTGTGTGTGGGCATTATGTGTGTGTGGGCATTGTGTGTGTGTGTGGGCATTGTGTGTGTGTGGGCATTGTGTGTGTGTGTGGGCATTATGTGTGTGTGTGGGCATTGTGTGTGTGTGTGGGGTTGTGTGTGTGTGTGGGGTGTGTGTGGGCATTGTGTATGAGTGTGTGTGTGGGTGTTGTGTGTGTGTGTGTGGGCGTTGTGTGTGTGTGTGGGCATTGTGTGTGTGTGTGTGGGGGCATTGTGTGTGGGGGGGGTTGTGTGTCAGGGGTTGTGTGTGGGTCAGGGGTTGTGTGTGTGGGGGGGTTGTGTGTGGGGGGGTTGTGTGTGTGGGGGCATTGTGTGTGGGGGGGCATTGTGTGTGTGTGTGGGCATTGTGTGTGTGTGTGGGGTTGTGTGTGTGTGGGGTTGTGTGTGTGTGGAGGTGTTGTGTGTGGGGGGGAGTTGTGTGTGCGGGGGTTATGTGTGTGTGGGGGTTGTGTGTGTTTGGACATTTCTTGTGTCCTGACATCTCAGATGTCTCCAGCAGCTGGTGGTCCATGTATGTTTTCACAGGGGTCTGAACCCAGGGCAGATGAAATAGTAAAGCGCCTTCATGTGCATGCTCTCCTTCTATTTGCATGGCGGGTGAGGAGCTAACAAAATTATGGATAGCTTTGTCAGATTTGATTGAGTTATTTTTCAAGTTGGATGCATAAGAGAATGTAGCATGAGAAACAAAAATAAAGCTGAATTGCAATTAGCACATTAGTACTGTTTGCTTTTGTCCTGCTGTGTGGCACTCGGAGATTGTCCAAAGCTGGGAGCAAAGCACACACTGATGTCTAGATTAATTCTAAATAATTAAATCATATTTATTTGTTTAAATCATTAAGATTTTCTGTGCAAGTCATTAGGCTAAAGTTGCTTTTGGTAATCACAGAGTATTTTGCAGGGCTCCTGAATGGGTATGAATAGGGTCTGTTGTTCTTAGAGTGGGTGATTGTATGCAGACATCTCGAACACAAATTAGGCACTTAAAATGACCGTATAAAAAAAATGTTCACTATAAGATACTTTGCCACTTTTTATGTTTATATACTTTTGCTGTTTAATATAGTGCATACAATGTCCGAATGTGCAGCAGAGCGTTTTACATCGATAAGGATAGAAATGGTTAAATTAAGGTTATGAATGTGTAATGCCGAAGTACAAGCCTGTATACATATACCAAAAAGTGTAGATGAAAATAAAACAATTTAAAGGGATACAATACAATTTCAATGTATAAAATAATGAAACTGAGTAGAGTGATTTAGTATTAAGGAATAGATATGTTCGAAAACGTGCAAATAAAAGAGACGTCAAGGTCGATAACTACTGAACTATAGGGAAAGTTATCTAGAGAAACACTGATGACATTATTGTAAAAGCCAAGATGACGTCAGAGCCCGAACAAGAGAAAAAAAACTGATGTGTCGGGGCTGTATTATGCACCTAATTAGGAGTATTACAGAAAGGGAAAATATCTCAAACTGGGAAGCCAGGGAGGAGAAATTTTGAAGAACGTAAGATTTGGTCTCTTAATTAAGTCTGGATTTTGTTTGCTCTGTTGTGAGGAGCGAGCCTAATGGCGAGTGCACTGTGAAATATTGACTAAACGTGCAGCTAAGCATCAAATTCTAGAGGCTTGCTTGAAAATGGATTCCTCACAGTCGGCGTATGGCAGAGTTCCTTACTGAACTGCGGAGGCTTCTTGTTCCTTCGGTGCCCATGTTCCTTGACAGTTAATCAATAACATGAAATTGGCGTGCAAACAGGGAAGAGATTTGATAGATTGGAGGGAGACGGTTCAGGAATAGATGCCATGGGCAAGGCAAGGGCTGGCCAGCCAAACTGATAGCCTTTGTTGTTATAAGGAAGTGGGTGGCAAATGGTGAGCAATTTCGCTGCCGCTTTGATGTTCTGAGTGGCCACACGGCTCACAGAGAACATCAAAGCGGCCACAAAAATGCTCCCAAAGCCTGCAGGCGAACAGATAACTCTTGCAGACGAGACCGAAAAAGGTGATCGTAAAAACATCTTAAGAGAGTGTAGCGAAAACAAGCACCAAATGTAAATTTATTACAAACAGGATACGAGTTTAAGCAAAGGAAGTAGCTTTTCTAAAGGCGATTCTTCTATTAAGCAAACACAGTAGCTTTTGTAAATGCAAATGCTTTATTAACAAATGTTTAATATAGAGTAGGAAAAATTTGTCTTTCACATTATTACAGGTGGACTGTGTTGGCGGCCTGCACAAAGAAGTGAAAGCGGTACTAAACATTGTGCAGGATGAAAGCGAGGTTAAAGATATGCCAGGGGCTCAATTTTATAATTTCAGTATAATTAAGAGCGACATCTGAACAACTATAAGTGACACACGCTCTTGGATGATGCGTGGACTGTGTTGACGGCCTCTCCAAAGAAGCGAAAGCTGTACTAAACGTTCTGCAGGGTGAAAGCGAGGTTAACAAGCATTGGCGGCCGCGAAATGAAGAAAAATAAAAAGCTCTTGGCATTCCTGTGGGGGGGGGGGGGGCGGGAGCGCATTGGCGGGGGAGCAGAAGCCTTTGATGTGCGAGCGAGTGGGAGGGAACACCATATGGGGTGTGATTAAGAAGTGAGCTCAAGCGCGTGCTGGGGAAGCGTCGCGCTTGAGTAACTCGCATGCATTGGGGACAATCCTCGCTGGTTTCAAGAGCTGTTTTGCCCACTATAATCTCGCAGAACAACGCATGCGCGTTGGTTCAGCGAGACCTAAAAAACGAGGGTCTAGTGTAGGAGACCTGTTGCCTAACTGTGGGGTGAGATGCTGCTTGTGTTTGTCACAGAGAAAGGAATGATGACAAATCGCTGTGAATGTGCTCAACCCAAGAAAACGCAGAGTATAGAAGTTTACCTTATTTTGGTACTGTAACAGTGTAAAGAGACAGCTGGGGTGTAATAGAGTGATTCTACATATGGTTTAGTTCTGCAAACTTGCAGATGCTGTAGCAAGCCTCTCTGCCTATCCCCATCCACAACAATCAGTGTTCAGAATTACACTGCGGAATTCTCTCAAGGGGATTGAAAAACTACCTCTGAGGCCATGGGAGAGCATAGTGAACCCTCTCAGTTAAATCGAAGTTAAAACTTTATATGTTTTTGTTTGTTATGGAAAACTAAACAAAGGAAATAAACTCGACTTATGAGGAGAACATAAACTGGGACGCAATTAATCCCGAAGTTACCTTCTGCTGGTAATGTACTGTGTATGGTTATGTCACATAATTAAAAATTAATCAAGTGGGTTATAAAAGGTACTCGGTGGTTGTTTTCCAGTTTAAGGTTCGTCTTTACATGGGGCCTCAAGTCACCAGAAGTCCTTCAAAATGATACATTGGGAACACAAAGAAAGTTTTATACACAATATACCTATTTCATTCAGGGGTCTAATTGACATCACACCTGCCATGTTTGTAGAAAACTGTGAGGAGAGAAAGAACGTTTGCTGTGGGTCTCTGGTTGGGAGAGGGGAATGCGCAGGAGCAGGATAAATGACAAAACAGACATTGCTAATAAAATAGGGTCTCACTCGAAAATATGACATAACTAAAATATGATTTGGAGACACCTCTGAACTTCTTTTGCTTTTCGTTCAGTACACAATATTACCATTTCATTTATACAACCTAAAAAGTAGAGATTCGTGCAAATAATTGGTTATGCAGAGTTTGCAAATTCGAAAAAACTTCAAAACATGCATGTGCGTAAATCTTAAATAAAGACTCATGTTCCCTGCTAAACTCAGAGTTGAGAGCAACGGGAAAGCATTGTTCTTCTTTTCAGCATCAGAGGCCAGTGACTGGCTGGACTCCCGGGGATACCCTCTCAGCAAACTCCTCCTTAGTGGAAAGCTCCCGACATCCATTAAAGGACAAAGGAACGCAGAATGGAAGTCACTCGGACAACCAAATACATAGTCCTGGAAGGATCCGAGTATGTAGAGATGGAACACTGCAGTTCTCGGACACATTCCCTGACTCAGGAGACTCCTCCCAAACACCGCAGTTGAACACAATTCCTTGTGAAGAAGAGGATAAATAGGTGGGGACGCATCATCTACAAAATTTAGACATTGAAAGGATAACTGAAGTATATGACTGCATACTGAAATCATTGAGATTGTTTATTTGATAGTATGAAGGGGGGTTATAACTAGGGGTGGGCGGAATTTGCGTAGTCGGGCTCCGCAAAGCTCCGCCAAACAGTAAAATATCTCAGCGAGCACGCTTGTTCCTGCGATTCGCGATGCTTTCTTCTTGTTCGTGAACGCTGTTTGCATGCTCAGGGAGAAATATCTCGCACACACGCATTTTGTAAGAGCGAACAAGCAAAAAATTTCACAAAGCCGTGGATCGCGGAATTTTTGGCAATTACGCGAGTGCGAAATTACCCAAATTCCGCGAGCAGAACAGAATTTACCGCCCAGGCCTAACATAACACTTGTTTGGTTATTGGCACAGAGAATAAATAATTCTGATTTAGAATATTGAACATAGACGGGAGGCCTAACCCCCTCCTAGTGGTGGACAACTTAGTGGGGGGCTGCAGGTGTGTCCTCGCAACCTGTTGGAGAGTCTACCACTGGCGTTGCAGAAACTGTTGAAATGACTGCACGCTTAATGAAAAGAGTATAGATACTTTGAAAATCAAGCTAAGGATGGTATACTATAGTTGTATTGTTTATCTTTGTTGTTTTTTGGGGCAGGGAATGGAGTGGCAAAACACATCTTCACCTTGTCTCTTTTGCGACTGAGGCGAGGGTGCACTACTGCCTAGGGGGCGGGGGAGGTTTACTGTAGTTAGGGCTTGGTTGGGGCCTATCTTCCCAGCTTCCCAGGGAGTCAATGTATGTGACAAGGCATTAGAACGCCACGAATGGGATGCAAAGCATGGTGATGTATGACTGCGATAAAGGAGTAGAGTAGGAATATACCTAACATGGTGGCCCCGTGAAAAAGCTAATCATGTGGAATGTATGTGGAATAGCTGCCTTCGATTAGCGCTAGAAGAGTCTTTGAATATTTAAACACTACAAGGTAGCCATAGCCTGCTTGCAGAAAACACATATATGGGGGGACTCTATACCATGCTGGAGAAACGTTGGAGGGGGCAAGTATATGTTACCTCATATTCTTGATTTGCCAGGGAGTCCTCATATGGGTGGCTCCCGGGATCCCATTCCAACATCACCACCACTTAGTAGACCTGGAGGGGAGATGCATTATTTTATGTAGCAAGCTTGACCGTAAAAAAAAGTGTTTATTATTAATGCGTACGCCCCATTGACGATTGTCCATCCTTTTTCCCTGACTTGATGAGGGCATCTGTCCCCTATCTGGGAGCGTCTGTCCTGCTGGCAGGGGACCTTAACTGTGTCCTGGATGGCGCCATGGACCGCGGGGATCCCATTCCAACATCACCACCACTTAGTAGACCTGGAGGGGAGATGCATTATTTTATGTAGCAAGCTTGACCGTAAAAAAAGTGTTTATTATTAATGCGTACGCCCCATTGACGATTGTCCATCCTTTTTCCCTGACTTGATGAGGGCATCTGTCCCCTATCTGGGAGCGTCTGTACTGCTGGCAGGGGACCTTAACTGTGTCCTGGATGGCGCCATGGACCGCGAGCTGCCAAAACCCCCGAACTAAGACCTGGATGACAGAGAAGCTACGAGAAATTATGGACGGCATGTGGCTGGTGGACATATGGCACCGGCGAAATCAGACCACTCAACAGTTTTCCTGCTACTCCCCTTCGTCTGGAACTTTTAGTCAGTTAGACTACTGGTTCCTCTCCACAGACCTAGAACCTGGGGTGAGCGGAATAACGTATTTACCTGGGAACCTGTCCGACCTCTCACCTGTACTATTACTTCGGAGTGAGGCGAGAACTCGCCCTGCTGTGCCACTGTGGAGGTTCCCGACGGAGCCACTATCAGATCCTCCATTTGCGTCAGCAATACTCACGGCCCTAGAACGCTAACTTGAAACGAACTGGGGGACAGCCTCTATACATGTGCCCTTGAATAGGAAGCCATGAAGGTGGTTATAAGAGGGGACTGTATCAAAACATCATATGGAGAAAGTTATCTCGACTGTGGGGAGAACTCTCAGAGGGTTTGTCAGTCCTGGGTGGGGACTGGAATGATACTCTGACCTCAGTAGTTATAAGGTGTGTGCAAGGGCGTGAACCCCCAACAGATAAATCTAAACTACACCTCTTGGCTACTATGCCAGATTGGTCGGACGTATGGCGCAGGTTCCATCCCTCCGAACTAGGCTACACATATATGTCCGCCGTCCATGGATCTTTGTTTTGGTTGGATTATATGTTTCTCCCACACAGCTACATCCACCGGGTCTTCCATATATCTCATCTCCCCAGAGGTCTATCAGATCATTCTCCGGTCCTGTGTAAGATCCACATCCTGTCTGACAAACCCCCATTTAGGTGGAGGATGTCCCCCTGGTATTTGTGGGACCCGGAGTATCTGGAGAATTTGTCCAAAGCAGTCTCAGATTATCTTGAATTCAACAGGGCCTCAGCCCCTTCCAAGTGTATTTTATGGGAAGCTTTAAAACCTACTGTCCACGGGGTCAATATTAGTTATTGCGCCAATGCAAAACGTAAGCAATTGGCGCAACTGTCGGAATCGGAGAACCATCATAAGACCCTGGAGGCACAGTGCATCACAGACCCAACCCCACCTCTTAAACGCAACCTACTTCAGACAAAACAGCACATACAGCGACATCTTATGGGAGAGGCAATGGTAATCTGGTTAGCATTGCAGCACCGAATTTACCAATTGGGGGACAAATCAAGTAAAATGCTTCATAGGCTATGCCAAGTTGGGGAAGTCCCCCGCAAGGATTCCGGTGCTCCGTGGCGTTGATGGCGCCTTGTGCATCGTCCCCCGAGGCAGTTGCTGAGGAGTTCACACGCTACTTCTCGCTTCTTTGTGTGCGCCATGAGCAGTCATATGAGTCCTCTCTAGACGAATGTTGAAGATACATTCCCCCTGTAGGCTCACAGATTATGCATGGGACCAACTAGATGCTCCCATAACCACAGATGAACTTAGTGCAACATTGACGGCCATACGCCCGAGTCAAGCTCCTGGACCCAACGGTTTCCCTATGGAATTCCTTAGACCACACATGAACACATTAGGCCCACACCTGCTGGAAGCATTACATGAAGCTATTGACCAACACCACCTTTCCCAAGACTGACGGCATGCAGAGATTGTCCTCTTTTTGAAGCCAGGTTGCCCACCCGAAGATCCCTCGTCGTACCGACCTATCTCCCTTATTAACTTTGAGCCCAAACTCTTGGGCAAAGTCCTCGCTGACCGCCTTAAGACCTGTGTGCAGGGCTTGCTCCATCCGGATAAGTCCAGGTTTATGCCACACCGCTCTACGCGTCACAACATTAGACGGGTGCATAATCCCATGGAAAGAGCCCCAGAACTAGGATGCCCCGTGGCTCTTCTAGTGGGTTTCGACAAAGCATTCGATTCCCTCAGCTGATCTTATCTCTTCAGTCTCCTGGATGTCATTAACTTTGGTCCGTGCTTCTTAGCCTACGTATGCCTGCTCTATACGGTGTTAACCGCTTCAGTCAGGATTGCAGTACATCGCTTGGCTCCGTTCCCTATATGCCGTGGTACAAGACATGGCTATCCCCTGTCACCATTATTGTTTGCCCTTGCCGTGCAACCTTTGGCGTCATGGGTGCGTAGTGACCCGGTGCTCAGATGCTTTGTGTGGTCCCTGTCCCAATCTGATCGCATCGCTCTCTGTGCGGACGATGTCTGACCTGTGGTTCTTGGGGACCCGCATCCTACAGATTCTCTGAGTGTTTGGTCAGACCACTGGGCTCAATACTAACCCTTCCAAGTCTGTGTTATTCCCGGTGTGCGGGAATCGGGGACATGAAACATGGGCCGAGCAGTTATCTCGCTGTATTACAGGATTTAGGTATTTTCATGTCGCCTTGCCCAAAGACTTCCTGGGCGCACAATATCAACGCACTCATTGTGAGCCTTAAAGATGAGACTGCAATCTGGTCTCCCCTCCCTCTCTCATTATTTGGGCGCTCGGCAATCTTTAAAATTGTCTCACTGCCCAGAAAACTCTAAAGGCTACAGAACTTCCCTTATGTTATACCGCAAGTTTGGTTCGCACAAGTTAATGCCATACATAACAAATTTCTTTGGAACGACAGGGCTGTACAGGTTGCACTAAGTACGTGCACGCAGTCGACATATTGCAACGGCTGTGCGGCTGCAGATGTGTATGCCTATTACTGATACCACGAACTCCTGAGGCGGAAAGCCGGGAGCCAACAAACACCTGCTAATTTTAAATTTTGAGTGTCACAATACTTCTGTTGTTTTTATTTGCACTTTGTTTTGTGGCTCTCCTCTGCCAATCCTCCCAGACACCCGCGCAGCGGAGTTTAGCGCTGCAGCGGGACGGAAAAGTCCTTTGCCGCCATTGCTTGCTGGCGAGCCCGAAGGCCACGCCCCCTTTCCGAGGCCACGCCCCCTGATTGCCGTATTTAAGGCGCTGACCTAAGAGCGTCATTAGATACCACGAACTCCTGAGGCGGAAAGCCGGGAGCCGACAAACACCTGCTAATTTTAAATTTTGAGTGTCACAATACGTCTGTTGTTTTTATTTGCACTTTGTTCTGTGGCTCTCCTCTGCCACTCCTCCCAGACACCCGCGCAGCGGAGTTTAGCACTGCAGCGGGACGGAAAAGTCCTTTGCGGCCATTGCTTGCTGGCGAGCCCGAAGGCCACGCCCCCTTTCCGAGGCCACGCCCCTTCCGGCCCCCTCCCTTTGGAGATAAAATGTGTATCCACCGGAAGCGCAGCGGACAAGCGCAGCGGGAGCGCCGTTTGCGCGCCGAAGGCGCGCCTAAGGAAAGCCCGTCTGCGCCCGTCCGCGTCCGGACGGGCCCAGGGCCCTCAGTTTCTGGTGCACTAACCATCTATACACCCAATTTTTTACGGTCCCTTCGCCCGTCTGCAAAACAGAATTGCGACTTACTATCTAACCATCGCGAATCCAGTATCGCATGTCGTGCTTGCAACTTCCACCTCGACACCCCGCAAATATGTGGCCAGCGGCCTAGATCCAAAGAACATAAAACAACTAGCTCCTGGCTACTCGGTAGTCTTAACTGCAGATCACTCTGTAAACATAAAAGAGACCTCTTTGACCTCCTATCCGACAATTCCCTCGATGCCCTTTTTCTTACCGAGACGTGGCTACACGCCAGTTCTGGCCCCGACATCGCCGAAGCCTTACCGTCCAATTATTCCATCATTCACCAAGTCAGAACCTCCGGTACTGGAGGCGGGATCGCAGTAATTTTTAGAAAAACGCTGCAATGCACCCTGGAGCCCGTTACTCTCCTCACCAGCGAGGTTGCTCTTTTTAAACTCCAACTTCACCCGACCTTCACTTTTACTGGCCTTCTTATTTACCGCCCACCCGGCCCTACGCTGCCCTGGGCTACTCAACTAGTGGACTGGATATCTACAGTAAGAGTGAATTATAACCATCTATCCATTCTAGGAGATCTAAACATTCATTTTGATGATCCCACTAACAAACCAGCCACAAATTTAATTCACGATCTTGCTGCCATGAATCTTATTTTATGGAATTCAGGTCCCACCCACAACAAGGGTCACCTTCTGGATCCCATTTTCTCCAGCCTTCCCCAGCTACAGTGCCAGCAGGCCTTGCCCCTAGATTGGTCAGACCATTTTTTAATCAAATTCCATCTGAGAGACCACTTAGCTGCTAGCTCTCCCAGTAAGACCATTAAGTCCTTAAAAAGAAACTGGAAAAATCTGGATATTGACCGCCTCACGTCCACTCTAAACCTGACCGCTCCAGTGGAAGTGCTAAACACCGGGGACATCGAAATGGCAGCCACCACCATTAATAAATGGCTCCTAGATGCTCTAGACGTCTGCTTGCCCCTAGCTCAAAAAAAACTACCTCTCATTACCCCCCCGCTCCATGGTACAACGAACACCTAAAAGCCTTCAAATCCAAATGTAAACGATTAGAACGCCTGTGGAGGAAGGACTACTCTCCAGATGCCAGATCGCACTATAAAAGCGAGCTTAAACTCTATCATAAAGCCTGCAATAAGGCAAGATCTAACTATGTTACCAAATCTATAGATGAAGCTGCAAACAAATCGAAAATTCTTTTCAATTTGGTAAAAGACCTTGCAGGTGCAAACACTTCTTCCAAACCTCCCCCCCTTAACAGTCTCGAGTGTGAGGAATTGGCTATATACTTTACTTCTAAGATTGAAAACATTCATCAAGATATAGCCACACAAAAGCAAACTCAATCTACATATGTGCATACTCCTGGACCTCATACTGATGTCAGCATGGCCCAACCCCACCCGTCCCACGCATTACTCACCTCCTGGCCCGAAATAGACGTCCAAGGTTTACAGAACATCTTAAGGAAAGTTAAATCTGGGTCGCCAGCTGACCCCCTCCCGATTTCCATACTCAGACTTCTAGACACCTCTTCCCTAGCCGTGCTATGTCACATTCTTAACCTATCTCTCTCTACAGCTACGGTTCCGTCACCTTGGAAACATGCCATGGTATCCCCCCTCCTTAAGAAACCACCGGCCGACCCTAAGATCTTGGCAAATTTTCGCCCGATATCCCTCCTGCCCGCGCTCTCCAAAGTTTTGGAAAAACACGTTCATGAACATCTCACCAAGTTCACGGAGGCAAACAATGTTCTACACCCCACCCAATCCGGCTTCCGCGCAGGTTTTTCGACGGAAACCACATTACTTGGAGTCGTGGAAAATCTTCGACATTTGGTCGACATGGGTCACTCTGCCGCGCTGATTCTTCTTGACCTCAGCGCGGCGTTTGATACCATCTCTCATACCACCCTGCTCGCTTCCCTCTCCAACTTGGGCATAAGAGGAAAGGCATTAGATTGGATAGCATCCTTTCTGACGCTCAGGACATTCCAAATTTCCTCTAGCAATGCGGCATCCAAGACCCATTTTTCTCCACATGGAGTCCCACAGGGATTAGTATTAAGCCCCCTGCTTTTCAACCTTTATGCAGCGCCGTTGGCTCAGATTGCTGAAACTGATGGCCTCACCATGTTCACATACGCTGACGACTCCCAAATCATATTCTCCCTATCTGATGTGAACCAAGACACCCCTTCACACCTCCGGACCGGCCTCAGGAATATTTCATCCTGGATGAACGAAAATATACTCAAACTCAATGGCAGTAAAACGGAGGTTCTGATAGTAGGTCCCGACCAGAACTTCTGGAACTCCAGTCACTGGCCACCTGAAATGGGCCCCTGCCAACTCCATCGCACCAGGTCCGCAACCTGGGCTTTATCATCGACAAAGACCTAACCATGGAGCCACAGGTGAACGTTCTCTCAGCCACCTGCTTTACGATCTTGAGATGGCTCAGAAAAATAATATGGATGCTCCCCGAAGACACCCAAAAGACAGTTGTTAATGCATTAATTACCTCCCGCCTGGACTACGGGAATGTCCTCTACTTGGGGGCATCCCAGACAGTCTCAAGGCGTCTACAGCTGGTACAGAATGCGGCGGCCAGGCTGCTCTGTAAATGTAACAGGAGAGACCGTATGTCCAGTCACTTAAAGGCACTTCACTGGCTAAGAATTGACAACAGGGTCAAGTTTAAGACTCTCAGCCTCATGCACAGGATAAAGTGGGGCAATGCTCCCAAATACCTTCTGACTCTTGTGCATACCTATATGCCTGCCCGAGACCTGAGATCCGCCTCTCAAGGTCTCTTCTGCGTCCCTAAAATACGTCGGGCCAGGATGGGAGGCAGGTCTTTCTCCTTCCTGGGCCCAAAGCTCTGGAATTCCCTTCCCCAACCACTTCGTCTTGAAAATAGGTACCCACACTTTCGCAAGGCCATCAAAACCTGGCTTTTTAATCAGTGAGCGTTTTTGGTTTCCCTTTCTAACCCTTTCTGCCCCTCGAGTTCAAATTTCTGTTTAGCGCCGGGAAGCCCTTTTTGGGTATCTGTCGCGCTCTATAAACTAAATAAATAAATAAAATAAATAAATAAATATTACGCGGCCTCCCCCTTGCTAATTGTAAACAAGTGGTGGAATAATTTGCCAACTGATCCAGCCTTTGCAGTAGAACATATGGCAATGGAGGGCACCTCCCTCCTTCAGCTGCTGTACAGTTCGCAGAACCTAGACTTTCTACCCCCTGCCAGCAGCACTGTAGTGCAACTTTGGAGGTCTACAGTTAAGCAGATGGGATGGCATGGCCGCCTGATGCAGAAGACCCTGCTGTGGCACGGTACACATCTACGCACAGTGTCGGCTTTAGCGAGATTTCGAGGGTGGGACCTGGTGGGAATAGCCACCTTAGGTGACATAGTACGGGGTACAACCTTAGTCTTTCCAGAAGCTACATAGAGAGATTCACCGACATAAGACTCAATTTAATACATTTCTCCAGCTGCGGCATGCTCTTTCTCCCCTACATCAGTCGATTGATAATTTGCTTGAATTTCACCCTCTGGATTGACGCTTATTAATGGCCGACCTGGGTGCTCACAAGATCCGGCAGAGCTACCAAACACTGCGGATGCACACCCTTACAACACTGCACAAGACCAGAAGGGCATGGTTAGAGAACATACCCGACATTACCGATGATGACTGGACAGAAGCTTTGGCTAGCCCCTGAGGTGCGGCGGTATCATCGCGCTGCCGTCTCATGCAATTTAAATATATTCACCGCATATATTATACACAATCCCGTCTTTGGAAATAGGCGCCATTCAGTCCCCTTATGTTTGAGATGTGGGATAGAGGAAGGGACTTTATGCACACTGTCTGGGGCTGTACAGCACTACAGCCATTCTGGCGCAGGATTGTGGCATCCCAGAGTGAGGTGCTGTCGTGGGATCTCACACTTGATCTGAAATTGCTGTTACTACATAGCACTGATGGGATAGGTGGGAACCAGTACAAGCAACACCTGTTATTTCTAACCATTACTATTGCTAAACGAGATATTGCCCAGCTATCGAAGGGTTTGTGTCCTCGACGATTGGCAGGTGGAAAAAGGCCATTAATGATTGCATGAGTGCTGAGATTGCAGTGTTTCAAGCTTGAGGTTGCCCCCAAAAGCAATGGAAAATATGGTTTATGGTATGATTTACTGGGGCATAGAGTTACCCCCCTTTCTATCTCCAGACCCCCGATAGGCTATGCTCCCCTACTGATATTGGTCATTGAGCAACCCAAACTACCTTTGAAAACCTCTGGAATGTCTATCCATTTTGACAGTTCTAGATATGTGGGATTTGAGACTCACTGCACATTGTTTCTGTTGTTGTACCTGAAGGTTTTACAGGAGTTACAATGTTATGTTTACATAAATATATATTGTATCCTTCTGTCCATGGCCCGGAATGTATCATGCAACCTTAATAAAATGTATTGTTAAAAAAAAATCATATGGAGTACGCAGCTAGTTGGAAACCGACATAGCCAAACAGGAGGTTGTGGTAGGTGATCTTGAGAGAGCCTTCCCAGGGACCTCTCATAGGCTGTAGTAATGGCAGACAGCATGCAAGGCCATATTGATAGCCTTGCGGAGATTAGAAAAGCATGTGCACTCCACATACCGAAAAAGACTTCTTGGGGAGGGGGATAGAATAGGAGCTCTGTTGGCTCAGTTAGTTAAACAAGAGTCACAAGTTAAACGTACAGCTTCAGGACTGAGATGGCACCATATTTTTTTCACGAACTGCAATTGCAGCTATCCTAGCTGAGCACCTCAAAAGAGTTTATGCACAGCCACCCCCTGTGCCACAAGAGAGAATCCGAGCATTCTTAGATTTGATTGTGACTCCTCAGTTAGACACAGAAATGATGGAGGCACTAAACGTCCCTATCTGAAGGGATGAGGTTATGCTAGCCATCCAACGGTTGGACACCGCTAAAAGTCCAGGGGGCGATGGCCTACCGGCAGAATTTCATCAAAGGTATGCCGCCCAGCTAGCTGACCATTTAGTGGAGATTTATAATGAGGCATTGAGGCAGGGCATACTTCCACCCACTATGAGGGAAGCACTAGTAGAAATGATACCTAAAGCGGACAAAGATCCTCTACTCGCCAGCTCCTACAGACCAATATCTGCATAAATATAGATGTTAAAATCCTTAGTGGAGTTATGGCGGCGCAACTTCTCCCTGGGATTCCCCGGGTCATTCATTCAGACCAGGCAGGATTTATACCTAAGCAAAGTACAGCTCTCAACCTAAGGAGAGCGGCGTATGTCTGGCCTGCTCCATGCTTGATGGATGAGGACTATGCCCTGGCATTGTTAGATATAGACTATAGATAATGGCCGTGCACTGCGGACTTTATTTATGAGGTTTAAGGCGTATTTCGTGCTCCTTAGGAATACTCCCCGCTCAGGAGCCTTTTTTAGGAGTAGGCCCCAAAGCAGGGGACGACCCAGGAGGTCAGGAAGAAAGTTCCGAACAAGAGAAGGAGAAAGATCCTCCACAAACTCTGAATGTAACGACCAAGAAAGACAAGAAAAAGAATCGCAGTTAGATAACTTGGTGATTAACATTTCAGACGTCAATCTAACTAAACTACAAATCAAAACACTCCAAAAAGGGACATCGTTTGTGCCTACTGCACATACTAACCACTTGGAAGTTAACATCAGCTTGTTAAAACTCCTGGGAAAGTTAAGACTTCGTCACTTTTTCACCAATATCATAACAGAACACCAAGATCTGAAGGAAGACTCTCTCAAAGGTCTCACCACCTCAAGTACATACATGGCCCCCATCAGCCATAAGACATTGGATTTGTTCGAACAATTAGTCAAACAGGATTTAAACAAAATCAATTATCGAAAACAAACAAAAACCAAGAATCTCACACAAAAAGAACATGTCACTCTCAAAGCAATAGCGAATAATCCCAAGATTATTTGCCAAAGAGTGGACAAAGGTGGAGCTCTAGTCATCATGAATAAGGACTACTACAATTTGCAAGCTTCATTACATCTACAGGATGAAAATACTTACATGGAACTTAACTCTAATCCAACAAAAGAAATACAAGCGGTACTCCAGACCATCATCACAGAGGCCTTGACAAGAGGATGTGTAGATGATAAAATGAAGAAATATCTCACTAATGATCATCCCAAAGCACCGAAATTCTATCTTACACCAAAAATCCACAAAGATCCTATTAAGCCTCCTTGCCGTCCCATAGTGTCGACTTGTGGGAGCATTCACAAGCCTGTGGTTAAATTGATTGATAAGTACCTTCAACCCTATGTCATCACGATGGACTCCTACGTTAAAGACACCACTGACTTTTTGATTAAATTATATAGCTTAAATCTTGAAACTGACGAAGAGATCTCATGTGTACTATTGATGTTCAAGCTCTGTATACCTCTATACCCCACACGATGGGGTTAGAAGCAGTAGAAGAAGCGTTGCTTCATATGGAATATGAAGAAACAATGAAAGTGTTCTTACTGGAATTACTTAACTTTACACTGATGCATAGCTATTTCAGTTGGTAAAATAAGTGATATCTCCAAAAATCAGGTACTTCCATGGGGAATCCGGCAGCTCCTTCATATGCCAATATCTTTATGCATCAATATGAGAACACCCACATCCTACAAAAAGAACATTGGAAACAAGGTTTACGTCTATATCTCAGATATATTGACGACATCTTTATATTGTGGAAAGATACGAGGGAAAGCTTGATCCTCAACATCCAACAACTAAATCAGATAGACCAACGGATACAGTTCACCTATGAAAACAATGACAGTCAAATCAACTACCTGGATGTAACAATTAAAAAAACAGGCAACAAAATTGAAACTACACTGTACACCAAAACCACTGATCGCAATAACCTACTAACCTATCAGAGCTTCCACCCAACTCCCCTCAAACAACATTTACCATATTCACAACTCCTCCGAGTGAAAAGAACTGTCTCAGACCCTGAGGAATCAATGAAGCAATCACAAATCATGCTACAAAAAGTTTTTAAAAAAAGAGGATATCCAGATACAGTGCTAAATTCAGCTCTAGAAAGAGCCCAACTAAAAGACAGAAGAACATTACTTTTAACACCCAAAACTAAAAAGGAAACCAAAATAACATGCGTAAGTAAATTTTCCACTGTGAGTCCGTTATTCGAAAAAACCATCAAAAAACATTGGCGAATACTACAGACTGAACCAGACTTCAACAACATCTTTGCGGATGAACCATTATTTGCATTCACCAGAGCAAGAAACTTAGGAGAAATCATCAAGAGTGCCACTGTAACCAAATCCAACATAAAATTCAAAGGTACAATCCCATGCAAAAACTGCAGTAATTGCAATAACATAATGGAAGGCAATACAATTACTCACCCTATGAAAGGGAATAAAATTAAGTTAAAAGTTAATGCTACTTGCGACACAAAAAACATTATTTACATGATGAAGTGCCCGTGTGGAAAAGCCTATGTTGGACAAACGGAACGCAATTCAAAATAAGGTTAACCGAGCACAAAAGTAACATCAAAACTAAAGTCCTAAAATCAGCAGTGGCAACCCATTTTGTTGAACACAACCATCAAGTGAATCAAATTAAGGCGTGCATATTGGAAGTTGTGAAAAAAAATGAAGAAATAGACAACAGAAAAGCCCTTTTAAAACGAGAAAAATACTGGATATACCACTTGCAGACTTTAAGCTCCAACGGGATTATTGAACAGACAGAATTTAGTTGCTATCTTTGAATATCCTACATATAGCGGATCAATCTGTGCCTTGTGCTGTGCTATATACCGATATTCTACATATGTCAGTAATCCACAGTTTAAACGTTACCTTTAGTTTCATTGTATATTTTACAATATTATGATTACCCTTTGATTATGTTTTCCAACATATACTAAGTTGCATCCTTTAAAATGTGTTGCTTTATAATGTGTCAGTTCACTACACGTCACATTGTATCCCATGGTAATGTTTCTTTAAATCTCACAGCATGGTCTCTTTAAAATAACGCGCACGCAACCCTCGTTTAATCACACCCCTAGCGCGTCACACGCAAACATTTCTGCAGTGAAGGCAGTACATCACGCAGCGCGATAGAAAGCTACGAGTAACTCGATTCCGGTAAGCAGCCCGTGTGGAGCGTAACATTTGAGAACCAAGCGCGTAACTGTTTAGAATATGTGGACTCAGACCACGAATGAACTTGATGTTACTGAGCTCCGTACATTGCTAACACTGACAGTTTCTTTCAAGCTGACCACGTTTAACCATTAGGCGCCACAGCGTTTTTTTAAAGATACGATCTAACAGCTACATATAAGATAGAGAGAGTCGTCACACCAAACAGTTCTCTATCTGATGGAGTAGTGATTTGTTCGTTTATTTTCCAGCTTAGTTAGAGTAACGGTATGATGATTTATCATACACAGATTGTTTACTTCATTGACACATATTGACAATAGCATGCTGTTTACTTTATTGATATTTGTGAAATGCATAATAGTGATAGATACATGCTTTGTTTCACAGACTTCCCCGATGAAGGCCCCATGGCCGAAATGCATTGGAATGTTTTTGGAAAATAAGTTGGAAGGAAGGAATGGTTTTTGAAAAATAAGTTGGATATACATGATCCACTATGAATAATTTATGAATATGATCATGTACTTATATTGAACAATCCCTACGAGTATGTATAAAATACTTATGAAGAGTCAAAGAGTAAAACTTTGTTGAAAACTTTATTGACTACCCATTTACTGACTACCCATTTACTGGTCACCCCAGCACCAATCTATCTGTGCCCTAGGAGACACTTGCACATTCAGTGCCAGTGCTGTCCTCATACATTGTTAGATATAGAACAGGCCTTTAACTCAGTGGAGTGGTACTATCTATGTCCGGTCCTACCGAAGGTGGGGGTTGGTGAGGAATTTCTTGAGTGGGTCAAACTATTATACACCGCTCCTGTGGCACGAATCAGAATAGGGAATCTGGCATCCAAAGAGTTTGAGTTATACAGGGGTAGACAACAGGGATGCCCTCGCTCCCCATTGTTATTTCTGTTCGCTATAGAACCACTGGTGCAGCCCTGTGGAGCAGATTAGGAGAATGGGCGATTAAGCTTGGAGAGACCAACCATGTGGTATTTTTATATGCCGATGACACCCTGGTTTACTTACACTGGCCAAAAATTCGGTACCACTGCTGCTAGCAGAGCTGCAGAGATTTGGGGAGGTGTCTGGGCTTCGGATTGACCCAGGATGTCCAAGCGCATCCCCATCGGGAGGTTGGCGGGAAGGCCACAGTCTGAACATGCTAGGGAAGCACTACCTTGTGGCGGGGAGGGAGTGAAATATCTGGGTGCAAGACTGGTGCATACACCTTCCGCATACCTTTAACTTAATATTGACAGAGTAATAGAGGGATTGAGGGGTTCCATAAGATTCTGGCAGGATTTACTGTTGTCCCTTATGGGTCGAAAAGCAATAATAAAAATGATTGTTCTGCCCAGATGTCTCTACACACTGCAACACTTGTTTCACGTCATCCCCTGGAGCTACTTTCGAACATTAGACCAACTTCTCACAGATCTCTTGTGGGGTAATAAGAGTAGGCAGGTGTGCTTACAGACATTGCAGCGAACGTGGGGCCAAGGAGGACTTGTAGGTCCCATTCATGGAATTGTATTATATGGCTTCCCAGCTCCAACATGCGGTTCACTGGCTGGACTCCGATAATAATTGGGAGATCGATCTATTTTCAGGCACGCATGTTGAATACACATTGCCTGAACTATTAATGCTTGAGGCAGGTGTTCCCTCCCGAATCCCTTACATTGTACTGCATGTAGCCATGGTATGGGAATGCGTGTTTCGAAGGGTGGTTCAACACGCCCCAGATGCTCCGGATATGCCTCTATGGTCATTACGACCGTTTGCCTGTATTGCGGATTCAATGTCTGTGCGCAAGTGGAAGGAAGGAGGGTGCCAAACAATAGGAGATCTTTATACAGAGGGGAGGTCCATGATGCGAGACAAAGCCATGGATCTCATTGACCTGGAGGTGGAACAATTTCTACAATATGGGAAATTTCCAATGTAACCCAGGAAATATGGCCTGGGTTTCCTGTGAAGCACCCAGCACCAACACACTGAAGGTAATGCTGTATATGGCAGGGGGAAGGCGACTAATATACCACTTATACCGAGTCCAGAGGGATGACTTACCAAATGGGACCCTACCAGTGAAGCAAAAATGGGAGGAGGTACTGGAGGAGCCACTGTCAGACAGAGAATGGGAGAGTACATGAGGGGGTGCGTACAGTCCGCTCTAATGGAAGATTCAAACTCCTACAATACAATATAGTTCACCAAGTGTATCTCCCCCAAGTAGATTGCATAGGATATACCCAACCCAAAGCGATCAGTGTCCGAGAAGTAGATCACAGGCTGCGGACTTCCTCCATATGATTTGGTTGTGCCCCACACTTGGCCCCTTATGGGATGCGGTACTAACACACCTTCAGAGAACTACGGGGTGGGTAATCCTTAAAGAGATCCGACAGATACTGCTGGGCCTCATACCTACTCCTAAAAACAAAAAATTAAGTAGGCATGTTCTTTCCTTGGGATTGGTGCTCGCAAAGTGATGATTCATAATAATATGGCTCCGACCTAGGCCTCCGCAGGTCGAGGACTGGATGAAAGACATCTGTGAATGGGCAACGGCGGAAAGGGTTCTAATGAAGTTGGTTCGTAAAGACGAAAAGCTAGAAGGGCACCTCTAGCTAATGGGTCTTGACAAATTGGGGGATGTATGGAGAGGCAGGGCTTATATAACATTTGCAGCTATGTAAAGTGAGTATGAGTTGTCACAACGAGAATGGCTGAGATATCTCCAACTAGGAAATACCCTTAAAAACTACATACGAGAGGGGACCACATTTCCGACAGCATCTCCACTAGAGGACAGACTCTTAACAGACCCATTAACCACTGGCGCCATCTCCTGTATATATATATAGAAAGCTACTCAATAATCACTGGACCCCTTGGGGACATTGAGAGCTTACTCGGAAAATGATCAGGGGCAGTTGGATGATGAAGAATCGACAGTGGCTATACAGGGGCCGCAGGAAGTAGCAATTCGTGCCTGATTCCGACTTAACCAACTTATAATCCTGCATAGGGTATACTATCCCGAACCACATTTTATCACATAGGACATATCGGGAGTAGTCAGTGCCAGAGGCAATGTGGGCAGGAGAGATCCTTTCTCCATTTGTTGTGAGAATGTCCAGTGTTACTAACATATTAGCAAAATGTGGGGACAATCATGGCGGAGGTGGTGTGGACAAAGATTTCACACAATCCCAAGTGGTTTCTGTTGCTGGCCCACCTACGTGGACATATGACTAAGGTTAGCTGCGATAGTAACGAAACATTGCTAAACATTGGGTGGCGGTGGCCCCTCCTGAAGTGGCAGATTGGATCACTGATCTGGATTGGTTTCAACAAGCAGAACACACTATTTATCAGAGTAGAGGATTCATGAAGAAATGGGAAAAAGTGTGGTGACCATGGCGGACATATCAAGGCACATAAACTGTATTTCTGGGAAACACTGGGGGAGGGAGGGATGGGACTAGAGCTCCGTGTGTATTGATTAGCAAACGTCAACTGAAAAGCATGCAACTTGTAATTTGCTATAAAGAATATCTGTCTGTATTGTTGAATTCCGAGCATGTTAATAAAAAGATTTATAAAAAAGTTAAAAAAATTATTAATGAGAAAACTGTGCATGGCGGGGGCACAAGTTATGTTTACCTTAGGGCACGAGTTATGTTTAGGTTCAGGTTTTACACACACAAAACCATATAAATTCAGCAGTTATAGTTAAATAGTTAAACTTATTTCAAGAAACTAGAACATTCCTGTAATGTTCGGTTTTTTGTTGAAAAAAATTATATATATATATATATATATATATATATATATATATATATATATATATATATATATATATATATATATATATGTACTTGTTTGCATGTATGTTTGTGTATGTATATGTTTGGGTTTATATGTGTCTGTGGGTATATACATATATATGTAACGCCTTAACGGTGCGGGCGTTCCATTAAGTGGGTGGGGCCGCGTCGGCCAAAGGTACCGAGGTAGTGCTTGCGACGGCCGTTGGCCGACCGGTGCACTTAAAGCGATATATCTACTCCTCGCTTCAGAATGGAACTGCCACCTGCCAGAACAGCGGGTGTCTCGTCAAAGAAAAGGACCTCCGAAGTCGGGTCCTGACAACACTTCACCTCTCAAGCAGTAAAACACAGGTGACGATACTATGTGCTGACCGAGGGCTGTATGAAATAAAATTCTATGGTCAGCACACAGTCTTGTCACCTGTGGTTTTACTGCTTGAGAGGTGAAATATATATATATAATTCTTTTTTATTAACCAGGGGCAGTTGCATCTGAGTAATTATAGTTAGGACCATGTTTCCATAGGGACAACATTTTTGATTTGCTAATACCTTTGGCGCAGTTTGACGAATCTTCACAAACATTTCAGAAAAACATCTCCCCCTCAGCTCCGACCTGGAAAGTTTCCTTGTGGTCCATCCAGTGAGAGCCAAGACAAAGCAGAGGGGTCCCTAAATGCTTTTCCCCATACAATTTTTCGTAGGGGAAATTAGACAGAAATACAGCCAAAATGGCAGAACGGAATTACACCAAATTTGACAGAATTTAGAGCTTTTGCCTGAAAGCACGCGTTTGTGATTTGGTTTGATTCAGTTTAGTAGTCTTGGCGAAATTAATGTTTAAGAAAATTTTGTAGATATCATGCGGCAGAGGATCCGCTGAGCCAAAATATCTAGAGACATGACTGGATAAGCTCCCACCACATCAAGAAAGATGTGATGGCAGCAATTTTAGGACTCGGACCGTTTATATGTATTTGTTTTTTGTTGGCTTTAAGACCACTCACAATTTGCCACTGCAAGGCCGGTACTAAAGTGCGTGTGCTCTCTACTTTAAACATGGTACAATTGGCTTACACCTAGTTGCCACATTTAATGTACTTGAAAGTCCCCAATAAAGTGGTACGCCTCGTACCCAGGGCCTGTAATAATGCTGCCAGTGGGTCAGCAGCACTCTGTATGCTTTAAGAACATGTCTCAGGCCTGCCACTTGTAGTGCAGTCTTATAGTGCCATTTTGATCTGGCAAAATAAACCTTTTGCCAGATCTAAACCTGATTACATTTAATAAGTAATAACTTTCGACTGAGAGCAAAGAGAAATATGCTTTACAGACTCAAATGAATTTTAAAATCCTCTTTAATTGTAAAGTTGGATTTTGAGTCACAATTTTGAAAATGCCACTTTTAGAAAGTCCTAACTGTCTATGCCTTCGGCCAGTATCCAGAGTCACATGACTAATGACTCTGCTGTTGGGGTTTGTGAATTCCTGCTAGACAGTGAGACAAAGGGGATTGGCTGTAGGCAGGATGGCTGGGGTCGGAGCTGTTCCCTGCCTCACTTACACTTCAAAGTGTTTGCCTCCTGCACACACAAAGGAACCTGACACTATCCTTTTGACACCCCAGACTTCTTGGAGCCTTTACAGGGGATAGGAAGAAGTTTCCACAGCCGCATGTGAGGGTAGTATAGGAAATCCCCCAACTAAAAAAAGCTGCTACCAGATAAAATAAAATTAGACCTCCTGAGCCTCTCATCAGTACACTCCTGGACTTGTGGACATCACAGAAGAGGGACTGCCTTGTTTCCTAGAGGTCTGCGCTGCAGCTTGAGGCGAGTCTTGTTCCCCAGAGAAATGCCCTGCTGTCACCAGAAGACTGCCCTGCTGCTACCAGAAGACTGCCCTGCTACTTGAGGCTTGATTTGCTTTGTGAGACAGAAGACTGAACTTGCTTCCTTAATCCCAGGCTGACCTTGAGTGACTCCAAGGGTCATCTGGTGGACCTCCTGTTCTGAGCTATAGGGCGGACTGGCTCCAGGGGCCTCCCTACAACTGCCCAGCTGACCTGCTGCAACTGGCCCTGGCTGGACCTGCAACCGGACCTACCTGAGCCTTGCTGGCCTCAGATGGAGGGAGTCCCCGCTCCTCCAAGTGTTGCCTCCCTAGGTGCTGGACCCTTGAATGGTATCCGTCTACTCCTCACTGCCTAACTGAAGAATCCATCAAATACGACGTGAAGCGATGTGAAGTCCCGCAAAGCCTCCCCACATAACTACCATCTTCTTCAGATCAAACACCGAGTGACGCAAAGCCTCGCTGCACAGCTGAAAGCCTCTTTGAAATGGACAATGAGGGATACAGATCTACTCATAATCTCACCACACATCTGAAAGCTTCATTAAAACTGATGCCAAGCGTCGCAAAGCCTTGCCGCACAGCTACAAGCTTAAATGGAACCAGCAACACAGAGCCTTGCTGCACAGCTGAAAGCTTCATCAGTACTGACACTGAGCGACACAAAGCCTTGCCACGCAGCTGAAAGCCTCATCAAACTGATGTGGGGCCTGGCAAAGCAATGCCATGCAGATCTTGCACCAAGGATATACGGTTCAACTCTCGGAGAGCAAAACTTGTTCCTGGGGTTCGAAAAATGTGATACTACTGGGATCTGTACTATACGAGACTGTTATATTCTAGGTATTGTGGTAAATATTTAATTACCGTCCTAATTTCTATGCAGGTAAGTACTTAAAAAGAAATAACTCAATCGGGAAGAAAGACGCAGAGTCCGTGGTGTTAGAGTTCTTAGGGGTTTTATTCCTTAAAAAGGAATGGTTCTCGAACCGGATATCGGGTTCCTGACACCACTGGGGTTCAGGAAGGGATAGAGCATACTTTATTGACAATACATAACTTTTATACTTAAAGCTCATAATGTTAACCAATGCAGAAGGCGTAACAGCTGAGAGAAACAAGATAAGAGCACACACGTGTTAGCAATACGTAATCAGAAGGCGTGAACTAGGCGTGCACAGAGGTGTGTGCTAGAAACGTCACAAAAAAGTGTCACAAGTGGGTGGGTACGTAGCAGAATCTTGCAATGTCAGCAGAAATCTGGGGTCTGGATGCGCGCGCAGCTGCATGACGTGTGATTGACGTGAAGCTGGAGGGTGCAGGGGGCTTGACATTTACACTAGAGGAAAGAGACAGAAGTCTGGCATGTCAGATCAACTCGTTCCTATATCATATCTGATATCTGATGTTTGGGAACCATATTATCTAGAAGGAAAGGTCTCTTGGGCAGAGGCTATCCTATACTTGACTATGAATGCGTGCATATGTGCCTACGTGTCTGAGTGTAAAGCGAGGGGGCCATGGGCCTACCATGGTAACGGGAGCGGAGCTATGAATTACTTGCATGGAGACAGAAAGGCCGGGCCCTTTACTCTGCAGCTGAGGGGTTGTTTATCTATTCTGCTGGACTGGAATGTGTTTTCGGGAAGCTGAGCTTGGCTATACTGATAACGTGAAGGTAAAATACTGTCTTTGGCAGGCAGGCAGGCCGAGCCAGGCTTCGCTCGCCTCGCAGGAAGTAGGACAGAGTTCACGGGGGGGGGGCATCCCACGTTGCAGTTTCAGGAGGCAGAGATGACTTTGAAAAGAGGCTCGATGACAGAAAACAGGGCCTAGCTCGCACAGAGCCAGAAATACGTGAAAGTGCACCATACAAAGACGGTGGCAAGGCATACTTAGGAACGGAATATCCGACCCATTCAGGGTGGATCTGAAAGAGGACATGTTAACGTTGGACGCAAATGTATTTGCGTTTTCATAGCTGGCACAGGAGGGAAGTTACATGCACTTTAAGCTCGTACATGGAGACGGTGGGGTACACGTTAGGGAACATTTCTTGACCATAAAATTTATATTTCCTCATTCCCTCCTTGTTCCCTACGGACCCTTCATGATATATCAATCTTCATTAATCCATTTATTTGTGTAGTTAGAATCATCTGCTCATCCTTTTTCAAATGGGATTTAGTACGTTGACTTGAATGGGGAGTGCAGGATGTGGCGCACAAGCCGCAAATCGCTGGCCCACATTGTAAACATAGACAGCAACTGAATATTATAAGTAGTATTATTCCAAGGAGTGACAGTATTTTCCATCCCCAAGCTGAAATAGTAGTCCAGAGCCAACCGGACCAAGTCCAAGTGCCTGGATTCTGATGTATCTGACTAGCTATCTTATGGAGACGTGTAATAGCCTTATATACGGACGGAGCATTATCTGGAATGAAAACACAGCAAGCTGACCCGAGGACCTTACAGGCTCCTCCTCGATCGGCCAGTATGACGTCAATAACAAGACGATTTTGAAGAACGACAAGTCTTATAGCAGACTGTTCCTCAGTCAAGTTACCTAGGGCGGAAGAGTCTCTTTCACTACTGCTTCGAGAGTTCTGGTCAAGTGACGGATAGACTTACTATTAAAAATAGCTCCTAAATAGGGAAAGAAACCTTTATTGAAATTTGTGTACTGTTCCCATGCTGTCTCAGTGTAGTCGACAATTGGGAGATCTCTTTTGGGTCTGTGAACTAGACGGGAATTTCTATGATAATCAGGTGGGGCCAGGAAAACAGGTGGCAGTAAGAATCCAATGTAACAGGTCCCATCCCAATCTAGTGGCAAACGTATGTATGCTGTCTGACCACAAATGAAATAGGAATGACGTGTAGCTTTGAATGTGGACTTGCCCTTATCACTAAATTCGACTACAGTAGTACATTTACTATGACCCAGGTGTACGGAACCATTCTTTCTGACACATAATTCACCTTTGACTGGTAGTACTGACATAGTGGGCAAGTCTGGCTCAGTTTCGGATTCAACATTCAGAATCATGAGGTTAAGTGTAAAATTTCCTAATCCATATACTTCATTTTCTAGATCAGTCCCTGTCCTTTTGGGAAGTCCCTCTTTGTCAGGATAACATATTCTATGCAAGACTGTATTCAGGTTTCCCCATACCCAGTTACCCTGATAAACTACGGAATTTGAATCTAAGGAATTAATCAAACTAAACCAGGCTCCACATGAACCATTGTGTGTGAACGGGTACGGGAAGAGGGGCAGAACTCCCCTGTATTTCTGGTAGGGAGGGAGTCGGCCACATATCCAACAATTAGTAGCGTTGCTGGTCTGATGAGAGTGATGTAACATACTAATGAATGTATTGTTGCGCAGCGCAAGTCGGTAAGACAACTCGTGAGGGGGTAACTCACTAAAAGAATGCTCGGCAGTGTTATTAGAAGAAGAATGTGCACGTGTAGCAATAGGAAAATAGATATGCAAAATTACACTTGTGACAATAATAGTGAGACTTAAGGAAAACATAATCCATAAGGTAACAATACAGTAACTTTTGAGAGATTTGCAATATCGTTGCTTCTTGATCTGTTTCTCTCTATCTCTCTCTCTATTGGGGTCTAGGGGATACATGTCAGAAACTATTTAACCGATTCACCTAGGGGAGGACTTAAACAATTAAACTGTCTGACTTGCTAGACCGCAACTTTAATTTATACTTTTCTTGCGGAGTTTTCTCTACCATGGGAAGTTTAGAGTCATTAGAATCTGGGCAGTCCTTTGAGGGGGTGGAAGAGTCAGTCTCTGGCAACAGTTCATTACATTTTTTAATATGACTCGTATGGATCCACCCCTTACGGCCCTCAACCTTGATTGCAGTCCCTCGTGGTCAGAAGGACGAGCTTCGGCTCCTGCCAACGGGGCTCCAGCGGACTCCTCCTGTCGAAATTGCGTATCAGGACAGTATCTCCGGGACGGACATCGTGTGGCTTCACATCAGTGTTTTCGGGAAAGGCTGCGGCAACCTGTGAACGACATGATTGGAGTGCAGACATCAAGGAGGCAAGGTAATCTGTCAGCATATTACAGTCAACATCGGTTATTTTCTTAGGCATGGGCGTCCCCCACATATTTGGTGGCCGGCCAAAGACCACCTCATACGGGGATAGTCCTGATCTCGAATGTGGGACCATTCTCATATAGAATAGTGCAACTGGCAGGGCGACTATCCAGTCGACCCCTTTCTCTTTACATATTTTAGCAAGACGGGTTTTCAGTGTCTGATTGTGCCTCTCTACAAGGCCAGCTGCCTCGGGATGTCGGACGCAATGGAATTTCCACTGATATCCTAGCAGGAGTGAAACCTGCTTCATGAGCTCGGATGAGAATGGCTGTCCGTTATCTGAGTACACGATACGAGGCAAGCCGTACCGTGGGAAGAATTCTCGAACCAGCTGCTTGGCAGTGGTAGGGGCAGTGTAATCTGGGACTGGATATGCTTCGGTCCAACGGGAAAGTGCACAAACAACTACGAGGACGTACTTGAATCCTCGACAACGTTCCATCTGGATATAATCCATCTGGAGGACTTCAAAAGGGTGGTCGGGAGGATGAAATCCACCTTGCTCTACAGGGACGCTTTTACCTGGATTGAACTGACAACAGATCATGCAAGTACGCACTTTCTGTTTTGCTGCTGCTCGTAAATGTTTGTTGAACCAGAGATTCTGTAAACTGTCTAACATGGCTTTTTCTCCCAGGTGTGCTGGACTATGTGCTGTATTTATTATGACTTGAACCATAGAGTCGGGGAGAAACCATGTAGATTTTCCCTTCGTCATCCATCCCTGATCTGTCTGGATCCCTCCTAGTTCAGTCCATTTCTTGATTTCATCTGGAGTAGCATGTGTCTGAATATCGATTACATCTAGTGTGGGATCCCTAACTGTCATACAATGTGTCGGTACTATTGTCTTTGTCACGTCAGTTGTCTGGGTGTGAGTCAATGCTGTATGTTTTGCTGTTTGGTCTGCCAGGTCGTTACCCTGGGAAATAGAGTCTGTAACTTTAGTATGTGCTTTACACTTCATGATGGATATGCCTGAAGGCAAATGTATTGCTTCTAGCAGTGCTTGAATGAGGGGACCGTGTTGGATCTTGGCACTGTGTGAAGTTAAAAAACCTTGTTCTTGCCAGAGGACTCCGAAGTCGTGTACAACTCCGAATGCATAACGGGAATCTGTGTATATGTTAACATTCCTGTTCTTGGCTAGTATACAGGCTCGGGTCAGAGCGATAAGCTCTGCTGCTTGAGCGGACAGTGTATCAATACGGTATGTTTCTTTGACTTCAGTTTCGGTGGTCACTGCATATGCGGCCACCAATTCTCCTGTGCTTGTTCTCATACATGAGCCGTCCACGTAAAGTGTCAGGTCTGGATTTGTCAGTGCGACATCTGTTAAGTCTCGTCGGGGCTTTGTTACTGCATTAATGATCTCTATACAATCATGCGGGGCTGAATCTGTCATAACCGAGGGTAACAATGTTGCAGGATTTAGAATGTTACAGCGTCTGATTTCTATGTGTGGCTGGAATAGCGTCAATTCATAACCTGTCAGTCGTGCTATAGTCAGGTGTTGAGTCTGTGTTCGGTTTAGAAGGACCTCTACAGAATGTGGAACTTGTACTGTCAATTGGTGTCCTAATACTATTGAGTCGCTTTGTCTGATTGCTAGGGCTGTCGCTGCAACTGATTTTAAGCACGCAGGCAGAGCCTAGGCTACTGGATCCAATGTACTTGAAAAATAAGCGCAAGGCTTATGTGAACCTGCTTGATCTTGTGTGAGGACAGACAATGCTGTACCATCACGTTCTGTAACAAAAAGTGTAAAAGGTTTGCTGTAACATGGTGTCGCTAAAACTGGTGCTTGGCATAAAGCTTTCTTTAATTCCTCAAAAGCCTGTGTATGTTCCTGAGTCCAAGGGAGGGCAGTCGAAGTCGCTGCCTCCTGTGTTGTCAACTGTATCAGTGGTTTAGCTAGAAATGCATACTGAGGAATCCATTGTCTGCAGTACGAGGTGAGGCCTATAAAGGCCCGCACTTCCTTTTGTGTCTTGGGTTGTGGTAACTGTGCAATTAACTGAACTCGATCAGGTGTGAGCTGTCTTCCCCACTTGGACAGCAAGTGCCCAAGGTACACCACTTGCTGAACACAGAATTGCAGCTTCGAAGGAGACACCTTGTGTCCCTTGTCGGCCAGAAAATGTAAAACTGTCAGTGATGCTTGTTCACATTCGGGTTCACTTCGTGCGGTGATCAGCAGATCATCGACGTACTGGAGTAAGGCAGTGTTAACTGGCATTTGGATACAGTCAAGTTGTCTTTTCAGTGCTTGGCTATAGATGCTGGGGCTTTCTGTGAATCCTTGAGGTGCGCGTGAAAATTTGAAGCTTCGGCCATTTAAACTGAATCCGAAGAGATATTGGCTCTCTGGATCAATGGGTACACTGAAGAAGGGGTTCTTGAGGTCGATTACAGTAAAGAACGTCGCTTCTGAATCAATAGCAGTCAATAAGGATGAGATGTCGGGAACCACAGGATACTGTGGTACAATGCATTTATTCAGTTCTCGTAAATCAATCACCAGCCGATATACTGGCGGTGCATTGGGATCAGTACGTTTAAGAATTGGAATGATAGGGGAATTACAGATATTGGAGTCGGTTTCTACGACCACTCCTTGGGCAATGAGCTCTTCAATGATTTCCAGTAAAGCCACTACAGCATCGGGTGGTAACTTGTATTGTCTGATTCGGGGTAATACAACTCCTGGTTTGAGTGTAACACGGTATGGTGTAATGTGCATACAACCTACATCGGTTGGGCCTTGTGCCCACAGGTGTTTCGGTACATTTTTCAATCTGACATCAAACTCTCGTAGTACATAGTGACCCTTAAAGTCACGTAGAAAAAGTCTAACTCCCTCCGGAGAACAACATATCACTGCTCCTAGAGCCTTCAGTGTCTTGATACCTAGCAAGTTTTCTGGACATGATTTCGTGAGTAACAGGTCTGTAACACGTGATAATGGACCTACTGCTAGGGGAACAGGTTTCGATACTTCATTTACAATAGGTTGTCCTGAAAAACCAAGGGAAACATTCTGTGAGCCTGAGAGGGGTGCCCCTGGAACTTCGTCGTGACTGATCGTGGTGCGACTTGCCCCTGTGTCAATTAGAAACTTTCTGTCTTTTCCTAATACTTGACTATGTACATAAGGACCCTCTTGATCTACAGGAATCTCAATAAGAGGCAAGCCAACCTCCCTCTCTAGGCTGTTTCATGTGTATCGCTGATAATCGGGATAATCAGATTGGGCATACTGGTACATCTGCTGTGAAACTTGCTGCGTCGCGGCTATGGGCTGTGGCTGTGATACCGCTACGGTCTGTGCTGTATGTGGTGGAGCATGCATAGGCTGTATATTCTGTGAAGTCTGTTGCTGGACCTGGTCTTGTCTAGGCTGACGTGGTCTTTCTTTAGTTTTACCTGTTGATATATTGTGTTTCAGGACTGAACATTCGTTTACGTAGTGACCTGGTTGTTTGCAATAGTTGCATGTCCCTTTAACAGGAGCTGCTGAATTACTTGTCTGGGTCATACCCTTTTTCTGTCCGTCGGCTGAAACCGACTGGGCCACTAGCATTTTCATTTTCGTGTCTTTCATACGTCTCTGCTCGTGATCTTGTTCTTCTCTAATTCTGTTCTGGTGATATTGTAACATCTGGGATGGCGTATTTGCTTGCCATGTACTTTCGACTTTATATACACGGTTCTTAACTTGTGTCAGGGAATTCTCGACTAATTTTGTTACAAAAAGGTGCGGGTATGACTCGCTACCTGGTTTCAGGCCACTATTAATAATGAAACATTTCTCGAATCTTGAATAGAAGTCACTAGTATCTTCATCATGTTTCTGTTTACAGGCTGAGATTGCGTCCCAGTCTTCCTTTTTAGTTGTCAATAATCTTGGCAAAACCTGTACTATTAATCCTGGTAATGCTTTAGCTTTGTCCCCAAGGCCTAGCCCTGGAGTGCGAGTTTTTTCCTCGTCCTCTATTTCAGTCCAAATAATCTTTTTATCTCCCACCTCCCATTCTTTTTCCTTGAGTTTCTCGTAAATGCCCGTGGGCAGCAGTACTTTTAATAATTTCATAATATCCGTATACGTGTAATCTCCCATGAGTAACATGTCCTTAAGTTCTCGGTGAAAACCTGCAGGGTCTTTATCGTGACAGGGTACTAGTTTCTTCATTTCTAACAATTCCAACTTTGTTAAAGGTGTGTACACGAATACACGTCTTAGGGTATTATCATTGTTCATAACTGGGTGTACTTCTCGTAAAGGATTCTGCCTGTCAAAATGAAACATTTTTCTTTCTGGGGGCGGAGCTGAAACATATTGTGGGCCTAAGAAAGCGTTATATCTGTGCCGTTGTTCTAGAATTATTTGAATTAACTTGGTACTTAGGCCTCTCCATCTATTCATAAGTAGTGCTTCTAATGTATCCGGTAGGGGACCTGGATCAGAATGCTGATTTCTGTATAACGAAATGAGATGCTGAATCATGTACACACCAGCTAACTTCTGCTCGTCTGGGGAAAGGTTCAAAAATGTCTGTGCTACTGTATCATCATTATACGTGCTAGGATTGTCAGCCCATTGTACTGCTGACCGGGCTAGTTCTTGTTCGTCCATAGAATTGAGTACATGGTACCCCATTCGTTCTTGAAGAATTTTATCGGTAACTTGAAACAGATATTCAGGAGAACTCGTTTTTGAGATGCCAGAGAGAAAAACTCTCTTGCTTTCTGGACGAATACCTTTCTTAAGGTAATTTCCCTTACCCACATACGCTATCATTTCTTTAGCCGCGTCATGTTCCTCTGGTTCGTCCTCCTCGGAGGAGTCATTCCTGTCGCTATCTCTTTCCTTTTCTTGTTCCTTTTCGTGTATTTCTATTACTGCTTTTCTGATTCTTCTGTACATACTTGCTATACAACTCTGTTTATCATGATTTCCATCGGCTATATTCTGACCCCACTTGTTTAGTGCGTCCATCTCGTCCTTGTCTACTCCAGGCCTGTCTCGTTCTCTTATTAAACAATTTATGAAGAAGCGTAATATACAACCTTGAGTGTCAGCTTTCTGGTGAGCCAGGGCCTCTTTAATACTGTCAGGATCTTCCCCAGTCTGGACAAAATGATATATTCTATCTAGGTGTTCAGTCATTCCTGGAAATAACACTAAGTAATCTGCAACTTTTCGTAAGCGTAGTGATGCTAACAACATTCTATCGTCTTTACCGGGTACTGGATCGTATCTGCAAATTGAAAGAGGTTCTTTAAGCATGTCGTAACTTGGTGTTCGAGGTGTACGTTGCTTTACTACGTCCCTAAGGTTTAATCTGTGTGTTTGTGGCGGGGTCTGGTAACCTCCTGTCGCACCTCCTGAGGCGGAGGCTTGAGCATTGTTTGTCTGTGGAGTCTGTATGTGTAACTGAACTTGTCTTTTACCAGGATCAGGCCCAAACGGATTCAGTGTATTAATCTTAGGTGTGGGAAGTGGTGGAGGAACAGGTGGTACAGGTTGTCGAACGGGTGAACTTTGTTGCGGTACGGGCTGGGCATTGTCTGGGAGTGGGTTGCCACCACCGTCAGTAGGCGGTACGTTGGTACGTGAATTGGTGTAAGCGGGAGCTACATCGTCTAGATAGGAAGCAAGGAATATATCTTTGGTGGTCCTGTGACTTACTTTAGTTGGAACCAATGGTGGCGGCAGATCTTTCGGTATTTCTGGAGTGGCCTTAGGCAAACCCTCGGCCACTAAATACATGCCATTTGCAAGAGTGTTTCGCATGCGGTCTACTTGTTCTGCTTTTACTCGGATACCTTCAGTAACTAATTCGTTTTCTCGGACTTCATCTGACTCTTCTCTATGTTTTTCTGCTTTTCGGAATGCTTTTTCTGTACGTTTATGCGATTCTTTACGCCACAATTCTATGGCGTCTTTCTGGGATTGTCTGGCTTTCTTTTTCCATAGCGCTTCCTCTACTCTCATGATGCACTCGGCATCCCATGTTCCTGTAGCAGGCCACCTGTGTCTCTCTTCTAGGTGCTTGGTATAATCGGCCCATAAATCTAGATACAGTATGGCATCTAAGCCATGCTTATGGTACATAAAATTTCCAGGAGTGTCCCTAGGGGGGACAGGAATTTCTTCCTCTAGTATCCCTTTCCTAGTTCCTATCTGTCTTAATTTATTGAAAAACGGCATCTTGTTACTTGATACTGGACACTCGATACTTGTTACTTACTCTGAACACAGCTAGTTACACAAAAACACAGTAATGTACATCAAACAGTCACTCATACCACGACATTAATCACATGAAACATTTTGAACACATATGGACTACCCTTGATACTAGATGTACTGCTAAACAGTACAGATACACTGCCAAGAACAGTGCAAGAACTTGAATGCCTGATGTACTGCTAAACAGCACAGATACACTGTCTAAAACAGTGCAGACCGTGTTTGTGTACCCAAACCCGTCTTTACCGGATACATAATAATGCACCCGTCTAGATGCGTCCCCAGCAACGGTACTCACCGGGAAGCACGGAACAGAAGGCCTCGGAAAACTCGACTGGACTGGACCGGACTGGACTCGACTCGATACGTGAATACTTCGGAACTGGTGGGCCTCTTGACACCTCGGACCTTGCTTCTTTCGGCTAGGCTCTGGTCGGGATCCTCCGCACTCCTCACCGCCTCGTCTGGGTGCTGATCGCAGTCTCCGTCACCTCCGTAGGCCTGAGGGAGATACAGGAAATCCTGCGGGTACGCGTAGTTGTCAGTCTTGACTATGGCAGGGGCAAAGGTTGCAACGCACCAACCGGCGCGTGGGGTGGGGGAGGGGTCCCTATTCGGGCGCCAAATTAATGTGGTAAATATTTAATTACCGTCCTAATTTCTATGCAGGTAAGTACTTAAAAAGAAATAACTCAATCGGGAAGAAAGACGCAGAGTCCGTGGTGTTAGAGTTCTTAGGGGTTTTATTCCTTAAAAAGGAATGGTTCTCGAACCGGATATCGGGTTCCTGACACCACTGGGGTTCAGGAAGGGATAGAGCATACTTTATTGACAATACATAACTTTTATACTTAAAGCTCATAATGTTAACCAATGCAGAAGGCGTAACAGCTGAGAGAAACAAGATAAGAGCACACACGTGTTAGCAATACGTAATCAGAAGGCGTGAACTAGGCGTGCACATAGGTGTGTGCTAGAAACGTCACATAAAAGTGTCACAAGTGGGTGGGTACGTAGCAGAATCTTGCAATGTCAGCAGAAATCTGGAGTCTGGATGCGCGCGCAGCTGCATGACGTGTGATTGACGTGAAGCTGGAGGGTGCAGGGGGCTTGACATTTACACTAGAGGAAAGAGACAGAAGTCTGGCATGTCAGATCAACTCGTTCCTATATCATATCTGATATCTGATGTTTGGGAACCATATTATCTAGAAGGAAAGGTCTCTTGGGCAGAGGCTATCCTATACTTGACTATGAATGCGTGCATATGTGCCTACGTGTCTGAGTGTAAAGCGAGGGGGCCATGGGCCTACCATGGTAACGGGAGCGGAGCTATGAATTACTTGCATGGAGACAGAAAGGCCGGGCCCTTTACTCTGCAGCTGAGGGGTTGTTTATCTATTCTGCTGGACTGGAATGTGTTTTCGGGAAGCTGAGCTTGGCTATACTGATAACGTGAAGGTAAAATACTGTCTTTGGCAGGCAGGCAGGCCGAGCCAGGCTCCGCTCGCCTCGCAGGAAGTAGGACAGAGTTCACGGGGGGGGGGCATCCCACGTTGCAGTTTCAGGAGGCAGAGATGACTTTGAAAAGAGGCTCGATGACAGAAAACAGGGCCTAGCTCGCACAGAGCCAGAAATACGTGAAAGTGCACCATACAAAGACGGTGGCAAGGCATACTTAGGAACGGAATATCCGACCCATTCAGGGTGGATCTGAAAGAGGACATGTTAACGTTGGACGCAAATGTATTTGCGTTTTCATAGCTGGCACAGGAGGGAAGTTACATGCACTTTAAGCTCGTACATGGAGACGGTGGGGTACACATTAGGGAACATTTCTTGATCATAAAATTTATATTTCCTCAGTATACTGATTTAGTTATGTTAGAAGCTCTGTGTATTTTAAGCTATATTACTGGAGATTTCATGTTGGACTGATGTTAATGGGTTTATGATGTCACTGCATCTGGAATGTTATGATTTCAATGCTGGGTGGTCAACAGGGACAGAAGAAGACTGCTGGCAGGTGATAAGCTGTGTAGATCCATTACTCTACATTAAACTCAATTGAAGCTCTACATGTATCCTGAATGTATTGAGTTTACAACATAATTTTGACGACGAGGACTCTACACAGCTGAACTCACGCTTCTCCCCTTCAAAGATTCAAGATCTTCAAATTTTTCTATCTACATCATCTGCTGCATCAACATTTCAACACAAGTTTCATTTGGATTTATATTCTGGTGTCTTCTCTGTCAGGTTGACACTCCGCAGGATCCGCATGCAGCAACAATGCTCCACCTCCAGACCCTCCGAACACCCTGAAGTATATACAGAGGGTGTTCAGACGATACGGCGAGGGAAAAACCCCAAAAGGGGAAAAAACCCAGAAAGAACAAAGAGAAGAAGGAAGGGGCAGCAGGGAAAAAGAAACTGAAAGACAAAAGTACAAAGGTTAATACAATACTTAACCCTACTCTCATTAATTCTCACTAGTTCAATAACCCCTGAATTCACCTGTAGTAAATGTGCACTAAAACACCCTATTGCTGTGTCTCCCGTCTTCCTTCCATCCTGCACAACACAAAAGAAGGTATTACCATCAAGCATAGCACTCCATTAGCTAAAAGCCGTAATTGTTGATATCAACATACCCCATAGTACAAAAAAAGAGCTTGGAGATAGTTCCAATAAATTGCGAAATGCACCAGGACTCAATGAGCACTCCTGTGCTTAAAAGATGCAAGGAGATCACTCCTTAGCTAATGAAAAGTACAAATGTTTTCCTTCATTCCATTGTAAACAAAAGATAACCAAACACGGCAGGGCGTAGTTCCTTCACTACTGCACTCCGCTTTGGTATTTGTATATCCACAAATCCAGATTGAGATAACCCCAGACCAATGATTCGTGACGGTAGTGCGGAGGTCTTCAATCCCCCCCCTGCACTCCGCCACTTGTATAGCCGAATACAGTTTACGCCTAAGAAAGTCTCCTTAGCTCGTGCAAAGAACACAGAAACTCTTTAGGATTGATCCCTCGCAGCCGCGAGGCAAAAGTGAACACACAGCGTTGTTCAGACTTGAAAACGAACGCCAACACAGATCAGCTGAATGAACGCGCTAGCCAGCGCGTTACAAAGTTACCGGAATACAGTCTCTAGACTTCATGACTTGGAACCCTCAAGGCCGCTTGGAACCATCGGGAGCAGAGGAGCAGCCGTCACCTCTGACTATCAGAAATCACTAGCACCGATCGTCAGGCTCTGCCTGGTGATATCCTGTGACTCCGCCGGGGATTCTGGGAAAATTAGTCTTGAGCCAGAGGTTGCTGGGAAACGTAGTCTTTAGGCAGGCGCGCTGGTCTAAAACCTGGCATTCTCCTTCAACCAGCGACGCAAATCTATCAAGATAAGTTTATGGAACTTTCTTATCTATATTTCAATTACATTTTCAGTGGGAAAGACTGTGCGCTGATTTTTACAACATATTTTTTAGCAAGGATGGTTGGTTATTTTATTATTTACTAAAGACTTAAGTGTGACGTGTTCCGTTTTTTTTACTGGACACTTCATTGTGTGGCTCTCAGTTCTCAGAAGACTCTAAGTATCTCTTTCACCTTCTGACGATTTTCTGAACATTTTCTCCTGGTTTCAAAGAATTATTTCAACAAAGGAACTTCTAAACATTATTTTCACATTGCAAAGGTTTTTGACTCATTATTCAAGTACCCAAGGATCCTATTGGTGAATCATCTGTACTATACTACAGTACTTCTGTGATTCGTACACTGTTCAAGTTCTCAAGGTTTTATTGGCGAATCATCTTTTCAACACTGCAGTGATTTCCACACTTCTGTGATTCGCACACTGGTATTCTTCAAGCAAGTCTCTAGCATTTTTTTTTGTGTGTTCTCTGTAAATTTTGTTAAGTTTGCTTTTAATCTGGTGTATGGTGTGCATTCTAGTAATAGTACTTTACAAAAATGTCCTCCATGCAATCTATCAGTCCCCCTCCTTTCCTTGAAACTCCTGGTGAACCGATAGTGAAGTGGGACATCTGGTTTGATGCCTTTGAAACATATTTAGGTGCCATTGGCGCGTCTAGGTTCCGACCGGAGAGAAAGAAGTGTCTATTATTACATTCACTGGGATTTGAAGGCAGATCGATTTTTAAACACTTACCAGATCTACCTAATGGGGATGAAGCTTTAGATGAATATCTATGCACGGTAGCTAAACTTAAGGCATGTTTTGATAAGCAACCCAATTTAATTGTATTGAGACACAAGTTCTTCAAGAGAAAACAATCTGACAGCGAGGATGTAGATGATTACATCTCTGTTCTCAGGAAACTAGCGTCTGTATGCTTGTTTGAGAATTTCACAGAACAGTTAATTCGTGATCAGTTTGTCGGGAACTGTAAAGATAAAAATATCAGACAGAAATTGCTATCTATGGATAACCCTCCACTTGATGAAACAATTAAAATAGCCAAAAGTATTGAGACATCAAATATATCTCTCAAGGAATTGGAAGATAAACCTGCTGACTCTACTTCTATTAATTATGTGAGCTCATCTAGAAAGCCTAAAACTCAATTTGTCAAGAAAGGTGTGGCTCACTCCTCAAAGAAGAAGTCTCATTGCACTATACCTTCCAATGTTTGTTTACGTTGTGGCAGTCCTCCGCACACTAAGGGTACCAAATGTCCTGCTCTCAACGTCTCATGCAATTATTGCAGAAAGACAGGCCATTTTGCAGGTGTTTGTCTACAGAAGAAATTTCAAAATAAATCTGTGGCCTGTGTTTTGGAGTCTGATGACTGTGAGTCGGATGATGAGATCGTCTCTATTGTCTATGACCACAGTCACTCTGATGAATCTTCCATTCCACTCACAGGGGATCCCTCTACATGTGTTGATCCGGTTGTTGAAATCAGAGTCGGTGATGAAGTAATCAATTTATTAGTCGACTCTGGAGCCAGGATCACTATGATAACCCAAAAATTGTTCCAAGAGACATGGGGGGAAGAGAACTTTTTCCTCCTGATCGATATCCGCTATCCTATGAAGGACGGAATATCGAACTACTGGGTTTCATTGAGGATTTTCTGATATTCAAAGGCAGGAAGATCAGGCGAAAGATCTATGTGGCTGCTAAAGGTCTTACGGCCACATGCATCAGTTAGCATTTGCGATTTCTTAATTGCGAAAATTAAGGAATCTCAATTAAGAAATCGCAAATTGCTATGCATCAAAAAATCGCATTTTTATTTGCGATTTCTAAAAATTCCTTAATTGCGATTCACAATTTGCGAATCGCAATTAAGGAATCCCTTCCCATTCATTCCTATGGGCCAAGAGGCCCATAGGAATGAATGGGAAGGCATTCACAAATTGTGATTAGCATTTTGCGAATCGCAATTTGTGAATGCATTTTCAAGGGTGCAGAGGGGGGTCCAAAGGACCCCACCTGCACCCCTGAAATGTAACTTTAAGTGCAAGTTTCACACACACATGTCCCAAGGACATGTGTGTGTGTTACATGAAACTTTCAAAAATGCATTTTTGTGCATTTTTGAAAGTTTTCGCAAATTAGCATTAAGGTCAACTTCATGCTAATTTACCCCTTCCTATTTGCGAATTCGCAAATTAAAAATGATCATGCATTGCATTTAAGAAATCTCAAATTGCGATTTCTTAAATGCAATCGCAATTTTAAAAATCGCAACATGGTTGAGATTCCTAAAATTGCGAAAAGCAAGATGCATCCCAAATTTGAGAATTGCATTCGCAAACGGCCAAAAATTACGATGCGCACCGTTTGTGTATGCAATTCTTAATGATGCATGTGGGCACAGATATCCTAGGGTGGTTCCATCAGGGATTATTTGGAATGCAATTGAGGCCGTGGGCGAAGGAACAGGTTATGCTCATCACTTGTGAAGAAGCAAATACCAGGTGGATCAATGAGTTTCCCACTGTTTTCAGTAATGAGCTGGGGAAGATCTCTGGTTTCAAGCACAAAATTATTGTTAAAAAGGGTGCTACTCCAATTAAACACAAGCTCAGGAGTGTCCCGTTTAGTGTTAGGGAGGATCTTGATAGAAAACTTACTTTGTTATGTGAGAAAGGAGTAATTGAACCAACGGACTCTTCACTCTGGTTATCTCCTTTAGTGGTTTCTCGTAAACGGGATGGAAAATTGAGAGTATGTGTGGATCTCCGGTCCCTCAACAAGGAGATCTGGGTGGACTCACACCCTTTGCCCAAAATTACTGATTTATTCTCGTTTATCAAAGGCGCAAACGTTTTTTCTAAGCTTGATTTGGCTAGCGCCTATCATCAAATAGAACTGCATCCTGAATCGTGTTCTTTAACTGCTTTTGTTTTCCCTCTTGGTACTTTTCGTTATAAAAGGATGCCTTTCGGACTAGCCTACGTAGCATCTCTTTTTCAGAGGGTTATGCAAAATATGTTGAGGGACGTGAAAGGTGTGCTTGTGTTTCAGGATGATGTTCTTATCTACGCCAAGAATAATGAGATTCACGATGACATTATCAGAAGAGTGCTTGAAATCTTCAAAAGTAAAGGTGTTGTGTTAAAAAATGAGAAATGCAAGTTTGCATGTGATGAGATAGAGTATCTAGGTCATCTTTTGTCTAAAGATGGCATTAAACCCAGGCAAGGTCTCATTGATGCCATAACGAATGCTCCCGTACCCAGTGACAAAACAGGAGTTAAGTCTCTATTGGGGTTATTGGAATATTATTCCAGATTTGTGTGCAATTATGCGTCCATGGTTAGACCCATCAGCAATCTCCTTAAAAGCTCCTCAAAATTCAATTGGTCTTCTGACTGTGATTGTGCTTTTAGGGAGTTAAAAAAAGCTCTTAAGGAGAGTAATGCAGTGACACCGTTTAACCCAGTACTACCCTGTTTTATTACGGTGGATGTGTGCAAAAATGGTTTGGGTGCCATCCTTACGCAAATGTCAGGTGACCAAGAGTTTACAGTTGCATTTGCGTCCAGAGTCTTGAGAGGTGCAGAAGAACATTATTCCGTTATCGAAGAGGAATTATTAGCTTACCTGTGGGCTATTGATAAATTCCGTCCATACGTTTGGGGAAGACATTTCAATTTGATTACAGATCACAAACCTCTGGTGTCGATATTATCATCTGGTCCCAGCAAATGTTGTACTCCGAGAATTAGTAGGATGGTTAGCAAATTGCTACAGTATCAGTTTGAAATTACACACATTGCTGGAGGTAAAAATGTCAGAGCAGATTATCTGTCACATTTTCCTCAATCTTCTGATCTTAGTGAAGGCACAGGGTTTCAAGATTTGTGTGATAAGGATGAAGAAGACTGTTTTGTGGCCTCTGTCGACATCCCTATTTTGGCGGTTTGGTCAGAAGGTGATTGGAGATTGGCTTTTTCAGAAGACGAGATCCTTCAAGATGTGTGTATGTTTGTGATGAATGGATGGCCTAATGAAAAAGCTCTCTCCCCTGAGCTCCAGCCATACTGGAAGGTTGAGTCTGAAATTTCGTTAGAGGATGGGCTACTGATGAGGTGTGACAAGTTGATTCCTCCACATTCACTCAGGTCAGGTATTGTCAAGGAAGCTCATGATGGTCATTTGGGTATTTCTCTTACTATACGACGTGTTTGTGAACATTTTTGGTGCCCTAGCATGGGCAATGAGATCAAGACTACCGTTGAAAATTGTCTGTTATGTCGTTCTTCTGAAAAGACGTTTAAGGTCAATACGCCTCCTTTATCTCCTGTTGAGTGTCCGACTGGACCATGGATTAAAGTAGGTGTGGATATAATGGGTCCATCGAAGTTTTGCCTCAGAGCATGAGGTTTATTATTGTTATGATAGACTATGCTTCCAAGTGCTTAGTTATCAATAGGAAGGAAGAGGAATGGCTGTCCTATCGGTTCCCCGAAGCAAGGTACAGTTTATCAAAAGGAGATAGGACACTTGTAACCACTTTTTCCAAGAGATTTGAAAAAGCCCTCATAAACGCTGCGTATCTCGAGAAGCGGTATATTTTGTTCTCCGCCCCACGCAAGCGTTATGGCAACAGTCATTGGGCTTATTCAGTCAGTGTCTTGCCAGCCTCACCCGAGGCAATCTCTGGTTTTTTGTGGCAGTATCCAGAGAAAAGCGAGTTACCCCACTGAAGCTGAGTGATAAGATAAAAAGTGTGCAGGTGAATATAGGCTTTATTCAGTTCACTTGACCACTTGTTAAAATTTATTCGGTATGCTCTGGGGATAATTAGGAATCCTTAGCATAGGTCAGTTAGACAAAAAAATAACGTCGACATGTTTCTGCTCTGTCGGCCCGAGGGTCTAAGAGCTTTCGTCAGGACAAGTATACAAAAACACACAAAGTGAATAGAAAAATTGAAAAATTGATGTCAAATTTTTGACATAAAGGGACTCTATTAATTAATAGTCTTACCCTTGAAGGTTTTCATATACCTAAGGATTTAAGAGGAAAGAGAAATGGGGGTAACTAATGACCATTTGGCAATTTCTAAAATACAGGTTTTATCAAACATGCATTGTGTCGATATGCCTATTGTATAATTTTTATAACCAATAGTGCAATTATAAGAAACACACAACTGGAATAACATACAGGTGAATTTTGGGGGAAGAAACAGCGATATCACAGTAGTGCACATTTAACTAATGGTATGATAATTCATACCTGTGGTCAATGGTTGGTTTTTAGGCGCTTCAATAGCAAGAGGCAGGAAATTGTACCTCGTGAAGAGGTCTTACCTTAAAAAACAAACAACGGCATTTCAGTAGGAAGGTTCAGGCTGAAAGGACATCAAGAGACGGGGTTGTGAGGGAGCTGTGTGTTAGAAACTGACACACGGCGGTGGAGGTGGAAACACTCACCCGCTTTCGAAGCGTACTCCGCGTCTTGTGCTGGCTCTGCCTCCTGGACGCCGGGAGCACGCGTTCGATGGCGTTTTACCAGATTTAATCATTGAAATAGAGAGCGGACATTGTTGTTTGGCAAAACGGGGTACTTTTAAAGACAAAAATTATACAGTTAGCTACCTATGATTTTGCAATAAATGATTTTTGCGTGATGAGCATGGTATATCTTAAATTACCAGAACTTGAAAGCGGTATTATTAAACAATCGGCAAATTGCCGAACGATGTGGTTTTTTTTACCATTTGCTTCTCACTCTGATGTTAATGTGTCTCATTTATGTGTGGGGCTTACAAATGAGTTGTTAGAGCTGAGTTATCAAGGTGCTCATAGGTTCAGCGTGCAGAGCGGACATTTGTTGTCAGGCAAAATGGGGTGCTATTAGTGACAAAAAAATGTAGTCAGCTTCCTATAATTTTGCAGTGAATAATTTTTGTGTGATGTGCATGGTTTTTCTTAAATTACCAGAACTTAGAAATGGTATTAATCAAAATCGGCAAAATGCCTGACGAGGTGGTTGTCATACTATTAGCATCTCGCTTCGGTATTGATGTGTCTCATTTGTGTGTGGAGCTTGCAGTTGAGTTATTAGAGCTCAATTTACAAAGTTTACTGTGATGCTCGTAGGTTCAGCGAGCAAAATGATGCCATGAGATATCATCATTCAAACCAAATTTATTGGTTTTAAGACGGTCCACCCAACGTTGTTCTTTCTCATATAGTATTTTCTCTGCGTTGGGTGTAGTTTCTGATATCTTTTCTATTACTGTCCATCTCAGATCTTCAATGCTATGATTTTGTTCGATGAAGTGAGAGCAAAGCTTGGTTGTATTCTTTTTAAGGCGAATATTGCTTTTGTGTTCCCCTACACGTAGCTTCACCTTCCTGCAAGTCATCCCTATGTATTTTTTATCGCATGGGCAGGTGACCATATAGATCACATGGGATGAATTGCAGTTGCTGTGTTGTCTCTGTGTCCATTTCAGTGTAGGGGACAATTGTAAAGTTTTTGTGCTAGTGGTCGATTTGCAGGCTAGACAGGACCCACATGGATAGTGTCCTGTAACTGGGACCATATGAGCATTTATTGTGGGTTTTGCCATGATTGTTTTCTTCGGGCGTGTGTGTACCAACATATCCCGTAAGTTCTTTGTACGTTTGTTTGCCATCCGTGGCTTTGGCCATTTGAACTTTCCAGTATTGACAATATGCCAGTTTTTGTGGATGAGTTTGTTCACCTGGTATGAAGCTGGGCAAAAAGTGGTCACGCATGTCATCAGATCCACAGTTTCACTTTTTTCAACAGTTGTCAAGAGGTTATCTCTAGGTTGGTTCGATGCTCTTTTTCTGCATTTTGCTATAGTCGATGTCTTGTACTCCCTTTGAAGCAGTCTCTTGCTAAGTTCTTTTGATTGTGCCAGATAGTCCATTTTTTGGCTGCAGTTCCTTTTCAACCGTAAAAATTGGCTGTACGGTAGATTGTCCCTTAATGGTTGAGGATGGTAGCTCTTGTAGGACAATAAACTGTTCTTAGCTGTTGGTTTCCTGAATGACTTGGTTTCTATTTGCAGATCCTTAGAGTATATAGTTAGGTCTAGGAAGTCAATGCTTTCTTTATCTGCCATATATGTGAAGCGAAGCCATGGATCACGAGTATTCAGCCAATTCACAAATATTTTTAGATCTTGGGTGTTATGCCATATTAGGAGGACGTCATCAATGTAACGTTTCCAGTAGAGTATACTGGAAACGTAGGGATTGGTTTGTGTCAATACATGGTTTTTTTCGAAATTGCTCACATAGAGTCCCGCCACCGAAGGGGCAAAGGCACTCCCCATTGAGGTTCCGTGGCTCTGCAAGAATAGCTGATCCTCAAATTCGAAATAATTTTCGGTGAGTGCCATCCGGCAACACTCTAGGACAAAGTGTCTAGGTGTCCTGAAGTTCCAATTCTCAGTGAATAGAACGTCTTCCAACATGTCTAGTGTTTCTTTTTGGGGTAGACTTGTATATAAGGACTCGACGTCCAATCCCACTAAGAGCATCGTAGTGGGATCAAAAGGTCGGTCTTTGAGTTGGTTCAGCAGATCTCTTGTGTCCTGTAGGTATGTGGGGGTTTTTTTAACCAATGGTTGGAGAAATTGATCTGCAAATTTGGAGAGAGGTTCTAAAGCTGATCCGATACCCGAAACTATCGGGCGGCCCGGGGGTGGAACTCTGTTTTTGTGGGTTTTGGGTAGCGAGTAGAAGTATGGAATTTTTGGATTCTCAGTCGTTAAAAAATCTGCTTCTTTTTTGCTTACCCATCCATTTGTTTCGGCTTCATAAACCATCATAGCTATAGTTGTTTTTAGTCTGGGTGTAGGATCAGTGTTGATTTTTGTATAGAATTTTTCATCCGCAAGTAGTGTCAGGCATTGGGTCCGGTACTCTTCTTTTCCGAGGATGACCACTCCTCCACCCTTATCTGCGGGTTTGATGACTATGTCCGTATTTGTTTGAAGTTCATCTAAAGCTTTTCTTTCTAGTCGGGTTAGATTTTGATACGGTCTCTTGACACTCTTTTCCATCTCATCAATTCCTGTTAGGATGGCCTGTTCAAAAGTTAGTATTTCTACTGGCACCATGTTGGTAGGTGGTGTAAAATTAGACTTCTTGCGGAGGTTAGTGTCTCCGAGATCGGTGATTGGGGCAGACTCAGAAAAGTAAGCTTTTAATTTGAGTGAGCGACAGAATAGGGACATAACCAAGACCCTAGGGTCTTGGTTATGTCCCTACTCCCAATCTTGACCTCTTCAGATTAAAATGTGAACTATCTGAATTCTGTCGCTCACTCAAATTAAAAGCTTACTTTTCTGAGTCTGCCCCAATCACCGATCTCGGAGACACTAACCTCCGCAAGAAGTCTAATTTTACACCACCTACCAACATGGTGCCAGTAGAAATACTAACTTTTGAACAGGCCATCCTAACAGGAATTGATGAGATGGAAAAGAGTGTCAAGAGACCGTATCAAAATCTAACCCGACTAGAAAGAAAAGCTTTAGATGAACTTCAAACAAATACGGACATAGTCATCAAACCCGCAGATAAGGGTGGAGGAGTGGTCATCCTCGGAAAAGAAGAGTACCGGACCCAATGCCTGACACTACTTGCGGATGAAAAATTCTATACAAAAATCAACACTGATCCTACACCCAGACTAAAAACAACTATAGCTATGATGGTTTATGAAGCCGAAACAAATGGATGGGTAAGCAAAAAAGAAGCAGATTTTTTAACGACTGAGAATCCAAAAATTCCATACTTCTACTCGCTACCCAAAACCCACAAAAACAGAGTTCCACCCCCGGGCCGCCCGATAGTTTCGGGTATCGGATCAGCTTTAGAACCTCTCTCCAAATTTGCAGATCAATTTCTCCAACCATTGGTTAAAAAAACCCCCACATACCTACAGGACACAAGAGATCTGCTGAACCAACTCAAAGACCGACCTTTTGATCCCACTACGATGCTCTTAGTGGGATTGGACGTCGAGTCCTTATATACAAGTCTACCCCAAAAAGAAACACTAGACATGTTGGAAGACGTTCTATTCACTGAGAATTGGAACTTCAGGACACCTAGACACTTTGTCCTAGAGTGTTGCCGGATGGCACTCACCGAAAATTATTTCGAATTTGAGGATCAGCTATTCTTGCAGAGCCACGGAACCTCAATGGGGAGTGCCTTTGCCCCTTCGGTGGCGGGACTCTATGTGAGCAATTTCGAAAAAAACCATGTATTGACACAAACCAATCCCTACGTTTCCAGTATACTCTACTGGAAACGTTACATTGATGACGTCCTCCTAATATGGCATAACACCCAAGATCTAAAAATATTTGTGAATTGGCTGAATACTCGTGATCCATGGCTTCGCTTCACATATATGGCAGATAAAGAAAGCATTGACTTCCTAGACCTAACTATATACTCTAAGGATCTGCAAATAGAAACCAAGTCATTCAGGAAACCAACAGCTAAGAACAGTTTATTGTCCTACAAGAGCTACCATCCTCAACCATTAAGGGACAATCTACCGTACAGCCAATTTTTACGGTTGAAAAGGAACTGCAGCCAAAAAATGGACTATCTGGCACAATCAAAAGAACTTAGCAAGAGACTGCTTCAAAGGGAGTACAAGACATCGACTATAGCAAAATGCAGAAAAAGAGCATCGAACCAACCTAGAGATAACCTCTTGACAACTGTTGAAAAAAGTGAAACTGTGGATCTGATGACATGCGTGACCACTTTTTGCCCAGCTTCATACCAGGTGAACAAACTCATCCACAAAAACTGGCATATTGTCAATACTGGAAAGTTCAAATGGCCAAAGCCACGGATGGCAAACAAACGTACAAAGAACTTACGGGATATGTTGGTACACACACGCCCGAAGAAAACAATCATGGCAAAACCCACAATAAATGCTCATATGGTCCCAGTTACAGGACACTATCCATGTGGGTCCTGTCTAGCCTGCAAATCGACCACTAGCACAAAAACTTTACAATTGTCCCCTACACTGAAATGGACACAGAGACAACACAGCAACTGCAATTCATCCCATGTGATCTATATGGTCACCTGCCCATGCGATAAAAAATACATAGGGATGACTTGCAGGAAGGTGAAGCTACGTGTAGGGGAACACAAAAGCAATATTCGCCTTAAAAAGAATACAACCAAGCTTTGCTCTCACTTCATCGAACAAAATCATAGCATTGAAGATCTGAGATGGACAGTAATAGAAAAGATATCAGAAACTACACCCAACGCAGAGAAAATACTATATGAGAAAGAACAACGTTGGGTGGACCGTCTTAAAACCAATAAATTTGGTTTGAATGATGATATCTCATGGCATCATTTTGCTCGCTGAACCTACGAGCATCACAGTAAACTTTGTAAATTGAGCTCTAATAACTCAACTGCAAGCTCCACACACAAATGAGACACATCAATACCGAAGCGAGATGCTAATAGTATGACAACCACCTCGTCAGGCATTTTGCCGATTTTGATTAATACCATTTCTAAGTTCTGGTAATTTAAGAAAAACCATGCACATCACACAAAAATTATTCACTGCAAAATTATAGGAAGCTGACTACATTTTTTTGTCACTAATAGCACCCCATTTTGCCTGACAACAAATGTCCGCTCTGCACGCTGAACCTATGAGCACCTTGATAACTCAGCTCTAACAACTCATTTGTAAGCCCCACACATAAATGAGACACATTAACATCAGAGTGAGAAGCAAATGGTAAAAAAAACCACATCGTTCGGCAATTTGCCGATTGTTTAATAATACCGCTTTCAAGTTCTGGTAATTTAAGATATACCATGCTCATCACGCAAAAATCATTTATTGCAAAATCATAGGTAGCTAACTGTATAATTTTTGTCTTTAAAAGTACCCCGTTTTGCCAAACAACAATGTCCGCTCTCTATTTCAATGATTAAATCTGGTAAAACGCCATCGAACGCGTGCTCCCGGCGTCCAGGAGGCAGAGCCAGCACAAGACGCGGAGTACGCTTCGAAAGCGGGTGAGTGTTTCCACCTCCACCGCCGTGTGTCAGTTTCTAACACACAGCTCCCTCACAACCCCGTCTCTTGATGTCCTTTCAGCCTGAACCTTCCTGCTGAAATGCCGTTGTTTGTTTTTTAAGGTAAGACCTCTTCACGAGGTACAATTTCCTGCCTCTTGCTATTGAAGCGCCTAAAAACCAACCATTGACCACAGGTATGAATTATCATACCATTAGTTAAATGTGCACTACTGTGATATCGCTGTTTCTTCCCCCAAAATTCACCTGTATGTTATTCCAGTTGTGTGTTTCTTATAATTGCACTATTGGTTATAAAAATTATACAATAGGCATATCGACACAATGCATGTTTGATAAAACCTGTATTTTAGAAATTGCCAAATGGTCATTAGTTACCCCCATTTCTCTTTCCTCTTAAATCCTTAGGTATATGAAAACCTTCAAGGGTAAGACTATTAATTAATAGAGTCCCTTTATGTCAAAAATTTGACATCAATTTTTCAATTTTTCTATTCACTTTGTGTGTTTTTGTATACTTGTCCTGACGAAAGCTCTTAGACCCTCGGGCCGACAGAGCAGAAACATGTCGACGTTATTTTTTTGTCTAACTGACCTATGCTAAGGATTCCTAATTATCCCCAGAGCATACCGAATAAATTTTAACAAGTGGTCAAGTGAACTGAATAAAGCCTATATTCACCTGCACACTTTTTATCTTATCACTCAGCTTCAGTGGGGTAACTCGCTTTTCTCTGGATACTGCCACAAAAAACCAGAGATTGCCTCGGGTGAGGCTGGCAAGACACTGACTGAATAAGCCCAATGACTGTTGCCATAACGCTTGCGTGGGGCGGAGAACAAAATATACCGCTTCTCGAGATACGCAGCGTTTATGAGGGCTTTTTCAAATCTCTTGGAAAAAGTGGTTACAAGTGTCCTATCTCCTTTTGATAAACTATGCTTCCAAGTGGCCTGATATCAAGGTTGTTAGAGAGGCTGGTGCCAATAGTGTTAAGTTTTTGAAGGAGGTGTTTTTGAGGGAAGGTTTTCCTCAATTTCTTGTTTCAGACAATGGTAGTCAGTTTATGAGTAATGAATTCCAGATTTTTCTCAAATCTTGTGGTATTAAACACCTCAGGAGTTCTCTTTATTATCCACAAGGAAATGGCCTGGTGGAGAGGATGAACAGTGTTGTTGGAGAATGTATCAAGTGGGCTGTTAAGGGTAGGCATGAAGTGTTGTCTTCGCTAGACAGTATGTTATGGTTTTATAGAACCACTCCCCATTCTACCACTAAGTTTTGTCCGTTTGAGGTTTTAAGAGGAAGGAAAGACAATACCAGTTTTTGTACGGGGTGGATGAACAAATGGTTTGATTCTTTGGTTGATGTGGAGGTTATGATGGACTGTGTCAAATCTAATGTGCATCTCATGCAAGGAAAAGAAAATGAGTGGTTTGATACGAAAAGGAATGTCAAAGTTGTACCTTTGAGTGTTGGTGATTTTGTAAGGATCAAAATACTTGTGCATAGCAAGAAAGGTAAGGGTAGGTTTAGTGATCCTGTTAAGGTGATCAAGATTGGTAACAATTCTATTCAAGTAGTAGGTGGTAATTGGTGGAATGTGTCAAAGGTTGTCAAAGCTAAATCTAGCTCTGGGGGCTGTTCCAATAGTAATGTTTCTGAATGTGATGACGGTAGTGTTTCTAATCAATCCACCTCCCTTTTACAGAATAGGAGGAGCTCAAGAGTCAAGGTTGTTCCACGAATATTTAAAGATTAATGTTTTTTATCATTTACAATAGTTTATATTATTATTGTTTTTATTTTTATATATCAGGTTTGGTTTCTTTCTGCTCTTTGTTTTCTTTTGTGTTATGGTATAAGAAAAGGAGGTATGTTATATTCTAGGTATACTGATTTAGTTATGTTAGAAGCTCTGTGTATTTTAAGCTATATTACAGGAGATTTCATGTTGGACTGATGTTAATGGGTTTATGATGTCACTGCATCTGGAATGTTATGATTTCAATGCTGGGTGGTCAACTGGGACAGAAGAAGACTGCTGGCAGATGATAAGCTGTGTAGATCCATTACTCTACATTAAACTCAATTGAAGCTCTACATGTATCCTGAATTTATTGAGTTTACAACAGAGACCTAGTGCAGAGGGGTGCAATCCTTAAATTCGAAGACTTAAGAGAAAAATATGACAAGGCCCAAGGGGAGGTATTTAGATACCTGCAAATCCGACACGCCATCACCACTGCTCTTCCGGATATGGCGGATTTGCCGGATTCGTCCCCCTTGGAGGACAGACTACTCGACGGGCCTTTGCTCACCAAAGCCATATCATTAACATATAAAAATCTATGTAACAATCTACCTGATACGTTCTGCAAACTTCGGGAGAAGTGGCCGTTGGACCTCGGGCCCATTGATGATGAAGATTGGCAGGCGGCACTGATGTCCCCCCAGGAGGCAGCCATTACCCTTCGTTACCGGCTTATTCAACTTAAAATCCTACATAGATCCTATCTAACGGGACCAAACCTAGCAAGAATAGGCTTAAGAATGAGTTTGCTCTATCTTCGGGGCTGCCAACAAGATGCAACCTTTTATCATATGATCTGGGAATGTCCAGGTGTACGACCATTATGGGAGGGGGCCCGGGTCATATTTGTGAAGCCCTGAGAAAGGGGCTCCTTAACATGTGGGAACAGACTGACCTCACGGAGGTAGAACAAGAAATAGCAGCACTGAGATACACTCTAGTTACACGCAAAATTGCAAGGCAGTGGGGGGTAGCTGACAGACCTTCACTTAGACTATGGGTTAGAGAATATGATAATCATATGATTGCCGAAAAAGAATGTTCAAAGCACAAGGGTGTCCTAAGAAATGGGACCGAAAGTGTGGCAAGTGGAATGTCTACCAGGGCGACATCTGCGTTTCCGCATCAGTAGAAATGGAATTGCAGCGCACTGGAGAGCGACACATGACTTTGCTGTGATTGTAATTTATGTTTTCTCCCTAAGGTTGCTAATTCGATGTGTAAATACCCGAACTGTCAACTGGATTATGTATGTAACTACGATTAAAGTGAAAACCAATAAAAATATTATTTTTAAAACGTGTTCCTGGGCCTGGCCTGCGTTCCATCGCAGTCAGCTTGAACCTTTGACTTTGCCCTGTTCCCGTAAGATCAGATAACCTTAATTGGTGCCTTGTGCTTTTAGGCGCTATTTTTTACTTAAACCTTTAAAATTCAGTATCTCCAATTGTGCCGATTGGATTTTTGACATTCTAGTATCATTTTATTTAATACAATTTGCTGTGTTTTTCTAAATTCGTTTGGGATTTTGTCTTGTGCTGTGTATTCACTTTACTACTGTTTGTGTGCTGCAAAAATAAGCCTGACTGCTTTTGTGCTAAGCTAACAGAGGGTGAAGCAAAGGTTAATTTAGTGACTTTGGTGGTTCACCCTGACGAGGCTTGTGCTTGTGGCTTGAGTGGGGCTTCCACCCCCTCAGCCAATACCCACATTTCCTACAGGGACTCAGTCTCCGTCCTTAAAATAAGTCGAAAAAACATATTGGGAACAGCATTAGGGAAAGCCTACCCAGGCTGCACTCACTATATGAACACAATACTTTAACTCCTGGACCATTAAACCCTATGATCCAGGCTATGACAAAAACATGGGGGCTCTTATCGGTGAACGCCAATTTCCACGATAAGGTGAGAATATGGTGCAGTGGCAGCAACTGCATTGGAGGTAAAATGCTCAAATGGGGTCCCTGGCACCAGGTGAAGATCCTCTTCCTGAATCTCGTATTAGCTAAGGGGGAACTCAAGCCCTTTGAGACACTCAGAGAGGAATTCCTTCTATACCTCCCCGCCCCCACAAGCAGTGGAAATATGCACAACTACACCACTGTCTCCCTCTAGACTAGGCACTTAACCCTGGGTCATTCCGTCCTTCCCGGTTCTCTCATACCTCAACACCTGGGGACAATTCAGGGGAGGGCTGTTGGGCTTCTATAATCTCCTGATCCATCACTTGTACTTCCCAACCTCAGGCAGGGAAAGTGGCAGGATCGACTCTAGGTGGAATATGAGGCAGAGGACTTGGCTGACCTTCTGGACAATCTGAAACATCGAGCAAGAGAGACTAGGATGAAATTCTGCCTCTTAACATCCTCTTACGAGTAACTTATCTATAATTTGCATGATAGGGCCTAGAACATTTCTTCTCATATGGTCACCATTTTTTCAGGGCAATCGGTGATCTTTGATCATTACAGGAACAGTGGCTTCAGCAGCACACACACTCCCCATCCCCCTTGCAGTAGTGCCATATATATCATCGCCGCAGCCTCATCTGATGATTAGGGGATCACCCTTGGGCCTTCTTCTCTCTCTGGTGCCTATCCCATTACCCCCCGCTACCCCCTTCGTTTCTTCTTTCCCTTCTCTTAACTCTTCCCTTCACCCTTATATCTTTCCCCTCCCCTTGGAAGTGTGCCTCCTCAGTACCTCCTACTGTTCCTCATCTCTCGTAACCTGACAACTAAGTACTAGGTCAAGCAAACTTGTGTGGTAACGTGTGTTTTATTTGTACAGTCTGCGACAAATTTAAACTGGAAACAGAATCACCTTTCTAGGGACCTCAAGGTCAGTCACATAGATTGGTACTCCGAAGAGTAATTCATATGGAATATGACCATCTAGTACTTCTCTAGACAAGTTATTTAGTTTTTTCTGAATGGCATAAAGGTAGGCTGTGGGGTTTTAGGTTTAAACCTATAATAACTGATAAAACCCCACTGAAAGAAAAATAGCCCTCACTGGTGAAAACATATAAACACTGAAAAAACACCTGCACAACCACAAACTAAATGCCATTCAAAGAAAGGAAAAAGAAAGTTAAAGAGTCATTTTGTTCTTACTGAAGGGGTCAATAAAATGTAACTTTGTTATACAAGCTAGCAGTAAGAAATACTGGCTAAAATTATTCTGCTTGAGTTTTGTTCTTTAGGGATGCCACTAAAATATTGTTTCTTCTTCCTTTTACTTTTTTCAGTTTTATGGCCTTTGGTCTAAAGATGCAGGGTTTAGTTTCACGTTTTAGGTTTAGTTTAGTTAATTATTTATTAGTTTAATTATTTTATAAACTGTAGAGAATCAGGACATATCAAACTCACATTTGATTTTTTGGCTGCATTTGATTCTTTCACTGATAGGTAAAATGGCTAGTTTCATAAAAATCTTTCCTAATATGTGTCATCACATTTACCCACAGAGAATGGGTAAAAACCCTTAATACATCAGACCATAGTTTCTAGTGGGTCAGTATTGATAGTAGGTGAATTGCCAACACCTCGGGCTTTAAACATTTAATGCAAAGTATAGTGACAAGTATATATATATATATATATATCACCAAGCATCTGGGATAGTGGTGAATATGTGACACCAGACTTTTGGAAAACACGGAATGCATTGTCACTTAGTATGCTCTGCAAAAAAGGTTCTTTCCAAGTTCAACAAAGATTGGAGTGATATTTTTTGTATTTGTAGTGATTCAGCTACGTATATAAAAAACTTAGTGTGATGACCTGTCAAAATTGATACCCGAGCTGAAGTGATTCCCGGTAGGAGATCCTTGCCACTTGTTAGGTGGTATGCTGAAAGCATCTTTACAATCTTCAGAGTTAATGAGGGATGCTATTGACTTTTCAGTCCATTCTGGTGCACTGTTTTCTTATGCCCAGGAACTAAAATGCAAATATTTATCATTTTGTGCTTTATGTGGCATCAAAGAAAGAGTCATCCCAACTGTGCCCCTTAGCTGACAGTTCTCAGCCCAAGGGGCTATGAATGTTGAGAGGGTCTTTTCACAGAAGTTTACATGGGAAGGAAAGCGCGAGCGCACCTGACCAAAGACTCACTGAAAAAGTATTGTATGGTGTACTAAAATAAGATTAATTTGCAAAAATCTCTTTGGACCTCATATACACTATAAGCACACTGTCTATATACCATGTTCTTTCAGTGCAGAAAGCAAGTAATGATAAAAGCAAAACGTTCCATAAACACCGGAAAACACCTTTTCTCTTCTTTTTAGTGGCGTGAAAATGTGTAACCACTGATAACAACAGTTTTTTAAGATATTGAAAACACTGAAAAAACCCCACCAGAATTTACCAAAAATTGAAACTGAAAACAGGACAGCCTACATAAAGGCAATGCAGCAAAGTCAGTCCTGTAACCAGTACCCAAGTGGTCAAAGCATGTTTAAAAATACTATGACCTCATTCTACTACGCTGTTTAATTCTGGGCGGAACTGGTGCAAATATAGCAGTTGTTCCCTGGGAGTAGACATAGCATTCATATACTCCTTAGCACCAAACGCACTACTATTGTCTAAATTAAAGGGTTGAACTTCTCCTATTTCCTCTAGGCACTGCAAGTCTTTTATGACCGCTCGAGCAGTTGTGGCCAAACCAGTGGCGGCTCCTCCACTTTGGTGGAGAAGCGTCGCACCACTGCTTTCTCGCAGTGCGAGAAGCAAAAACCTAAAATGGTAATAACTTTTGGTTATTAGTATTTTATGGGTCTTTTTGTGGGTGGGTGGGCTGCTCTGCTTAAGTGGCAGGGCAGGGCAGGGCAGGGGAGGAGTGGTTTGCCCACTCTGGAGTGCGCATTGACTGTTTAGTCGGCACTCTCAAGCCGCCCAAACCAGTCATGCGCACTCCCCTGTTCTCCATGCCGGCTGTATTCGGGCCCTAGAAGATAGGTTTATCTGGCTGATCATCTGTTAGCCTACCAAATACGACTGGTTATTTCAAATCATAACTGAGGACTTCAATCAAAATCTTTGGCATTTGTCTGTTCATGCTCTTGGGCCTGTGGAACCGGAGTTAAGCTACAATATTCCCCTTCCCAATGTTACACTGTTAGGAAATAGTACACGCTCACACCCATTGTCCTAAATCCTACATCAAAGAAAAGATTTATATCTGGTCAATGGACTTGAGCCTCAACCCAACGACGCTGTGCCCTATGTGCAGCTACCTCGCCCCACGTGGCCACCCAACTGCAGCTCTTCTCTGCCACAGGTGATTCAGGGGCCCGCACAGCTCCACTTAGGCCTCCTGGGCGGCCGGGCCACTGTGTCACGGCTAGATGTGGCTGAGCTGGGTAGGCTGAGCATATATCTAATCCAAACAGTGGTTCAAGAAGCAATTTACTAAACCAGTGCAATACTTACAAACAAATGCACATTATAAACAATCAACCCTAACAATAATTAGTAAAAGAATTACAAAGAAGAGAAAAGAGAAACCCATATACAGAGTAATTATCAAGAAATATAATAAGCCGATTTATTACAATTAATATATACTAAAAACAGTTAAGACACAGGCGCTCAATACAATGTGCTGGTACAAAAAAGACAATGTGTTTGACAGATCAGACAAGTGAGGGAACAACATGAAACAAAATGTGTCCTTCATTAATTTTCTGGCCACATATGCGTCGACGGCGTTTTGACCGCTCTATAATCATGCAGTCCTCAACAGGACTGGAAAAGTTAGATGAGCGTCCAAAATTCTGTATAATAGAGATAAATATATACATATTAGAAATAAGCTTCTCTAGTGAGAAAAAGGAAAGCCCGTTATAACACACCACTTGATAAATGAAGAAGTCAAAGGAACCACAACACCTAAGTGACTGGTGACTGTAAACTTTAAAAAAACAATATTACCTATTTCTAAAAAGAACTTCTACGCTTCATTTCTTTCAAGCGCTCGAAAAGTGTTCACAAATGTTCACTGCAATAGAAAGTTCTATATAAACAACTCCTGCGTATACCTCAAACAATTAAAACAAGCAGTGCTAGTTTATGGAGCACTTACTAGAAATAAATGCTGGGCACACATTGTATAAATGTGCCCCAGGAAAAAGAGATTTTCAGGCAGGCTGCATCTGTCCGTTATATTCCGCAGATCATGCCACAGAACAGGTGAATAAATCACCGATATCTCGCCACAATTTGGCTAGAAAAATGGAGAGAAATATTTTCAAGGAAGAAACCTATATCATTACAATTTTTAGTCATTTTTTAGACATATCCTCACGGATTAAGTACTGTTTGGGCATCAGAAGACCAATATTCAATTACACGAACTATAACACCCCTTTACCAAAGAAAATTAACAAAAGGGTTAGGCAAGAAACCTGCGTTTACGCTCGTCTTGCACAGAAACGCACAGCCATTTACTCACCAAAAGACGATACAATCAAAATAACATTAAGCTTGGGACAATGCTCATGACAGATGCACATGTTTGCAAATTAATATTTATCCAGTTGCACGTTCGTGTTAGACGGAAGCGTATCGCAAGCTCCCGTTAGTTTGTAAAGGGACGACTGGGTTAGGGCATTAAAATAAAGTGTACCTCAAAACTATAGAAGTATTTTAAAGAGCAACAAGCATTTGCAATGCAATGGTCTCGCCTTTGAAAAATTTAGAGCTATTGGCATTGTAAATGACATTTAAAAAAAAAATTAAACCTATAATTTGTATGCCGATTTACAATGCTAATAGTGAGTAGTTGACAGTGTGTAGTAGTAGTATAGTGTGTGTAGTAGTGTAGTATAGTGTGTATTAGAGTTGTATAGTGCGTACTATATAGTAATAGTGTGTTTAATAGTGAGTGAGTAGTAGTGAGTTTTATAGAGGACTACAGTGTGTTCTAGTGAGTATAGTGTGTGTTGTAGTTAGAAACATGAGTATTAAATAGTGAAACAGTGAGTAGTGATGCGTTTTGTAGTAAGAGACACACACAGCTACTTCTAATTACACATAAAGTGCGCATTCTAACTTTTGAGGAGTAAAGAGTGAGTAGTGGAGTGAGTCATGTTGATTATTATAGTGTGTATTTGAAATACTGTAGTAGAGTATTGCAATAGTTTTGAGTAGTTGCTATTTATGAATAGTGTTTGTAGTAGTATAGAGTTGTAGAGTAAGTAATATATTTTTAAATATATAATAGTATGTTGCTAGTATTAGTGCGTAGTAGAGTATTTTAGTGTGTGTATTAGAGTACACAGTGTGTAGTAGGTTTGTATAGTGAGTACTATTGATTAATTGAGTTCTTAATAGAGAGTGACTAGTAGCGAGTTGTAGAGTTAGTAGAGTTACTAAAGTGAGTAGTAGAGAGTGAGTGGTAAGTTGTGCTTAGTAGTGAGTGTGTATCAGAGTCCTAAATTGAATAGTAGGAAGTAACTGAGTTGTTAAGAGTGAGTAGTAAAGTAGTATTAAGTATTGCAACCACAAAAAATACATTAGAGAAGCCCCAAACACAAGATATGTTACCTAACACGTGCAAAGAGCATCTGCCGCATAGAGACAACATAAGACGGACACAAGATGGGGTAGACCTAGAAAAGAAAAAAAATACATTAGAAGATGAAAAAATACAACGTAACACGCCAAAAACAGCAGCTACAGCACAGAGACGACACGAGCAGGAAACCTGAGCTGTGGTAGACCAAAAGAAAATTCAAATACATTACAGGAGCACAAAACATAAGATAGCTTTTATTGAGATGACACGAGCCAGGGTCGACCTGGAAAACAAATAAAGAAAAAACATTAGAGGAGCACAAAAAATAACATGTCTAACTTAATTTGAAGATCAAACTTAAAAATACATTTGAGGAGCACAAAAGATAAGATGGCTTACCTAAGACGCGCAAACAGCATAATTTGCACAAAAACAATACGAGCCGGACAGGAGCTAATGCTGACCTGTAAAACAAACAGAAAAATCCATTATACGAGCACAAAATACAACTTAACACACGCAAACAGCAGCCGATGCACAGAGACGACACAAGCCGAACACGAGCCGGGGTCGACCTAGAAAAGAAACAGAAAAGTACATTAGAGGAGCACAAAACACCAGATGGTTTACTTAACACACGCCAACAACAGACTACACAAGCCGGATACGAGCAGGACACGCGCAAACAGCAGCCGATGCATAGAGACGACAAGAGCCGAACACGAGCCGGGGTCGAGCTAGGAAACAAACAGAAAAGTACATTAGAGGAGAACAAAACACACCAGATGGTTTACTTAGTACACGCCAACAGCAGACTACACGAGCCGGGGTAGACCCGATAAAACTTACCTTTAAGTAAAGTTTTCAAAACACATGTATAAGTCAGTGTAAAGAAAAAGGAAACAAAACTTGAAAGTAATACACAAACCGCTTTCCAGCATAAAATTAACGGACTGTAATACAAACATTTAATACATACATCATTTAAAAACAGCCATAAAGTACATGTATTCAAATTTTATAATCATTATCAAAATATAGCACCTACCTTCATGCCGCTGCGTCAATCCCGGTAGTTTTCGATCTCCACCCAACCTATCGATAACCGCCTATGGAAATAAAAAACGTGCACCGCACTGCTGTAGTTCAATTAAGACTTTGCCCAAAACCCCTCAAACAGCCTTTTCGTAAGCAAAACATTAATTACAAATCACATAAAAAAAATCAATATATGTTAAAGCAACCTCTAGCTATGAGAGCATCGCGAAAAGAAGACATAGTGAATAATAAATAGTTTCCTTAAAATAGAAATGAAATTCATCTTTTACTAACATCTTTTAAACAATATAAAAATATACCACTAACCTGTATGTCGCTGCATCACGGACTGTTATTTCCTGGACTCCCCCCATAAAAAAAAACATAAAATACCTATATTATTTACATTCCCTAAACATTATAAAAGCATTCCACTTACCTGTATGTTGCTGCATAACGTACGGTGATTTCTAGAACTCGACTGAAGATATCGCCGAATGTTATGTTATGTTATAAAGTTTTTGTATAGCGCCTATCACCGCCGGTCTCTAAGCGCTTAAACAGAAAGAACATAACATACTGTCACCTCGAAACCCTCTGCCATCTCTAATTAGGCAGGAAGTATTGCCTTTTTAAATAGGTACGTCTTCAGTTTCTTCCTGAAGGAAAGTAGCTGTGAATCTTCCTTCAGACTGGCCGGTAGCTCATTCCAAAGTTGCGTACGAATCACTGAGAAGTCTCTGCCTCCTTTAGTTTTTAGCTTCAATCTGGTTTGAGTCAGATTGGAGGCCTGACCTGGGCGCAAAGTTCTGCCCGGAACATATGCTGTTTACATGAAAAACGTGCCCCACCCTGCTGTATTAAATGAGGTACTCAACCTAAAAACGTATTAGCAGCACTTTCGACAAAAAACGTCACTAATACTAATACCTGCAAACATTATCAATATATTCTAAAAAAGTAAACATTATACCCAATATAATGCAATACAACACAAATACATATTGCGACACAAAATAACCAACTGCAATAATAGTTAAAGCACAACACTAATTAGACTTACTAAAGATGCAATAACGATTATTAAAATTGTATAAAATGGTAAAAAAAATTGCACTTACCTGTATGTCGCAGCAACACGGACGGTGAATTCCAGAGTCGACCGGAGATATCGCTGACTGCTGTTTAAATGAAAAAAACGTGCCCCACCCTGCCATAATAAATTGACGACTATCCCCGAAATGCGAATTAAAGCACTCTCGTCAAAAATGCATCATTTACAAAAACATTAAAACATTATCTATATATTTTAAACAAACTAATAGCTATTTAATAAAAACAAAGCAAAAAACTAGATACAATATAATGTAAGAAAACACAAACACAATCTCTAACTTTTAAAAGAATTAGAACTTACCTGTATGTCGCCGCAGCACGGACGGTGAAATCTATAAATCTCACAGACGGTACACGAAGACGACCCGGACAGTGTATACCTGAAAAGTAAAAAAAAAAACACATTAGATCACAAAGAGAGACGAGATTAAATAAACATCACCCAAAAATTGCATTTACCTGTAGAACTCACCGGAAGATATCGCCGACTGCCGTTTACATGAAAAACGTGCCCCACCCGTATTCAAATAAGGTACTTTCCCTAAAAACCTATTAGCAGCACTTTCGGCAAAAACCTCAATTACGAATACCTGCAAACATTATTAATATATTCGAAATAAACTACCAGCTATGATAAAAAAAGTAGAAATTATACACTATATAGTGCAATACAACACAAACACATATTCTAACACTAAATAACCAACTGTATTAATATTAAAAGCACAACACTAATTTGCAATAACGAACATAGTGCAATAACCTATTGGGTCATACATAGAGCATTAAAAAAAGGCAAAAGACATTTACTATTAAAATTTTATAATATTGTTTAAAAATTGCACTTCCCTGTATCTCGCTGCATCATGGACGGTGAATTCCAGAGTCGACCGGAGATATCGCTGACTGCTGTTTAAATGGAAAACGTGCCCCACCCTGCCATAATAAATTGACGACTATCCCCGAAACACGAATAAAAGCACTTTCGTCAAAAATGCATCTATTACAAAAACATTAAAACAATATCTATATATTTTAAAGAAACTAATAGCTATTTAATAAAAACAAAGCAAAAACTCGATACAATATAATGTAACAAAACACAAACGCAATCTCTAACTATATAAAAATATAGCACTTACCTGTATGTCGCGTGATCACGAACGGTGTATTCTAGAAGTCTCACGAACAGTACACGGTGACGACACGGGCCGGTGTAGACCTGTAAAGTAAAAATAAAAGAAAACCTTAGATCACAAAGAGACAAGATTAGATAAACATTACCCAAATATTGTACTTACTTGTAGAACTCGCCGGAAGATATCGCTGACTGGTGTTTACATGAAAAACGTGCCCCACCCTGCCGTAGTCAAATAAGGTAATTCCCCTAAAAACCTATTAGCAGCACTTTCGTCAAATACCTCAATTACTAATACCTGCAAACATTATCAATATATTATAAATAAAGTACTAGCTATAATAATGAAAGTGAAAATTATACACAATATAATGCAATATAACACTAATACATATTCTAACACAAAATAAACAACTGTAATAATATTAAAAGCACAACACTAATTAGACGTACTAAAGATGCAATAAGGATTATTAAAATTGTATAAAATGTTTTAAAAAATTGCACTTACCTGTATGTCGCAGCATTACGGACGGTGAATTCCAGAGTCGACCGGGGATATCGCTGACTGCTGTTTAAATGAAAAACGTGCCCCACCCTGCCATAATAAATTGATGACTAGCCCCGAAATGCGAATAAAAGCACTTTCATCAAAAAAGCACCAATTACAAAAAAATAAAAAAACAATATCTATACATTTTAAAGAAACTAATAGCTATTTAATAAAAACAAATAAAAAAATATACCCAATATAATGTAAAAGACCACAAACACATTCCGTAACAATATAAAAATATTGCACTTACCTGTATGTTGCTGCATCACAGACTGTGAATTCGAGAAGTCTCACAAAGAAAAATCTACATTTAAAAAAAAGCATGAACTGTTGTTATATTAAAATAAATAATGTATTAAAAAACAAAGTGAATAAAACAAAAAACATTACAAAATAGAACATACAATTAGCGGGAAAAATATTGTGAAAAAAATGTAGACTTACCCTTAATTAAAACAAAACGACGCAATGACTACCTGTAATAATAATAAAAGCACAATGTAATGACAATAAAAAACATCTATTATTAACATTTCCCATACATTAAAAAAAATTCCACTTAACTGTAGGTTGCTGCATCGCGTACAGTGATTTCTAGAGTCGACCAGAGATATCGCTGACTGCTGTTTAAATAGAAAATGTGACCCACCCTAACGTAATTAATAGACCCACTATCCCCAAAATTCTATTAAAAGCACGTTAGTCACAAAAGGGTCAATAACAAAAAAATCTAAAATATTATCTAAATTTTTTAAAGAAACTAGTATTACACAAACACATTATATAACAAAAAATAACGATTTGATGTTATAATAAGTGTTAAGAAACAAACTGAATGAAACAAAAAACTTAAGAAAATAGCGCATGTCAAAATGAAAAATGACATAACTTACCCTAAACTTGCCGCAGCGACACGGGCCGGGGTAGACCGAAAAAGTAAACAAAAAAAACCACATAAGATGACAAAGAGAGACAAAATGGCTTACCTCTAACACGCAAACCGCAGCATACATACCGGGCAAAGCAGTCCATGCACGACGGTGCACGGAGGCGACACGGGCCGGGGTAGACCTACAAAATAAACAAATAAACACATTAGCACATTAGATGACAAAAAGAGACAAAAAGCCTTACCTTTAAGACGCAAACCGCAGCACACATACCGGGCAAAGCAGTCCATGCACGACAGTGCACTGAGACGGCAAGGGCCGGGGTAGACCTACAAAGTAAACAAAAAAACGCATTAGGTGACAAAAAGAGACAAAATCGTTTACCTCTAAGACGCAAACCGCAGCATTCATACCGGGCAAAGCAGTCCATGCAGGACGGTGCACGAAGATGACACGGGCCGGGGTAGACCTTCAAAATAGACAAAAAAAACACATTAGATGACAAAGAGAGACAAAGTGGCTTACCTCTAAGACGCAAACCGCAGCATACATACCGTGCAAAGCAGCCAATGCACGATGGTACACGGAGACGACACGACACGGGGTAGACCTACAAAGTAAACAAAAAAACACATTCAATGACAAAAAGAGACAAAAGGGCTTACCTCTAAGACGCAAACCGCAGCATACATACCGGGCAAAGCAGTCAATGCACGACGGTACACAGAGACGACACAGGGTACACCTACAAAGTAAACAAAAAAACACATTAGATGACAAAAAGAGACAAAAGGGCTTACCTCTAAGACGCAAACCACAGCATACATACCGGGCAAAGCAGTCAATGCACGACGGTACACAGAGACGACACGACATGGGGTAGACCTACAAAGTAAACAAAAAGACACATTAGATGACAAAAAGAGACAAAATGGCTTACCTCTAAGACGCAAACCGCAGTATACATACCGGGCAAAGCAGTCCATGCACGACGGTGCACGGAGACGATACGGGCCGGGGTAGACCTACAAAATAGACACAAAAAAACCCACATTAGATGACAAAGAGAGACAAAAGGACTTACCTCTAAGACGCAAACCGCAGCATGCATACCGGGCAAACCAGTCAATGCACGACGGTACACAGAGACGACACGACACGGGGTAGACATACAAAGTAAACAAAAAAACACATTAAATGACAAAAAGAGACAAAATGGCTTACCTCTAAGACGCAAACCGCAGCATACATACCGGGCAAAGCAGTCAATGCACGACGGTGCACGGAGATGACACGGGCCGGGGTTGACCTACAAAGTAAACAAAAAAACACATTAGATGACAAAAAGAGACAAAATAGCTTACCTCTAAGATGCAAACCGCAGCATACATATCGGGCAAAGCAGTCCATGCACGACGGTGCACGGAGACGACAAGGGCCGGGGTAGACCTACAAAGTAAACAAAAAAACACATTAGATGACAAAAAGAGACAAAATAGCTTACCTCTAAGATGCAAACCGCAGCATACATATCGGGCAAAGCAGTCCATGCACGACGGTGCATGGAGACGACAAGGGCCGGGGTAGACCTACAAAGTAAACAAAAAAACACATTAGATGACAAAGAGAGACAAAAGGGCTTACCTCTAAGACGCAAACCGCAGCATACAAACCGGGCAAAGCAGTCAATGCACGATGGTACACAGAGACGACACGGGGTAGACCTACAAAATAAACAAAAAACACATTAGATGACAAAAAGAGACAAAATGCGTACCTGCTCGCAAATCGCTACGTCCATCCCGGCAACAGAAATCGCTACGTCCATCCCGGCAACAATTAAGAAAAAACAGCCCTGTAAAAAAAAAAAAAGGAAAGGCCCACAAAGGCCCACCTCTGAAAAAGAGATAGGGCTTAAAAAATGAGAAATAAACACCCACGAATCTGCTAAAGCCTGGGCCAGAACTGAGTGACGCACATCTCTTCCAATGGCTAGCCTCCATTTATGAAGCTAGCCAATGAAAGAGAGAGGCGGCTTTCAAGCCCCAGTATTGAGATAACATAAAATCTCGCCAGTGAGACTGCGCAAGCGCAGCCCACGCTAGTCGAGACCTAAAAAGGAGACCAAAACTCAATTTGGTCAAAAATGTGTTAATTTCAAAGCATACTATTATGTTGATCACTCACGGAATACACATAACCTCAACTGTTTGTTGTAAAATTGAGGCACCTGTCCAGCCATCCTAGCATTCCGCCTAGCTTAAAGCATAGATTCATCCCGGCAACTAGGCATATCATAGAAGGACCATAAATTTATACCGATCTTTTGCAAAGCACTAAATGTACGGCAACTCACCCGAGGTGTCCAGGTCCCTACTTACATAGTCCAGAAACCATTCCATGCTTCTTCAACCCGCTATAAATAGTAGTGAAGAGCCCACAGGACAATTGAGAGCAATCGGACACAGACTTAAAAGGTCTGAGGCGCCCCAGGGCTGCCATCCTTGAGCAGGCAGCAGAAGCGGAAGGGAAGAACAGTAGCACTGCCGAACAGCCGCTGTGGCGCATCTCCTTCCCCCTGAAGCACTCCTGTCAGCTGTCGGACCTCCATAGTGTGTAGCTGCGAGAACAGCTCTGGTTCGCAGTCAGGGAACTTCAGGTGGGACCTCCATAATCCTTGCTGCAAAGAGTGCAGCGCTGTTCTTGTACCCATGAGTCAATCTTGTATAAGCATATTGGAAGCTGCTGAATAACAAAGTGGGTAGATACTGGGATTCAGGTGCTATGTTTTGACTAAATAATCCTTCAGATATAGTGAGCGTCGTTTTGTAGTTTTTCTTAACTAGATTCGAAATTAATCCAGTGCCTGTGACCGTTTATTACAGCATATGTATTTATATTTACATTTCTAAAATGTAAAATTGTTCTATTTGAAATATCATGTTTAAACGTCTGAAGAAATGTTTTCGTGTTGGAATGACAATTCAGTGCTATGCCTATAGTTGATCTAAAATAGCTTTTATATTCCACTTATCTGCTGGCTTTAGATAACATAGAAGTATAAAAAACGATGATGGACCGAATGCTGAACAATGCAAACATTCACCCCCAGTCACAGATCTGGGTTTACTCCATTGTTTTTTTGCTCACCATGCCACCCCAGTTTGGGCCCAGCCATATGCAAATCAGTCTAGACCCTGCTCTTCATTGGAATAGTCCAGGCCGAACTGCCAGGCCAGTTCACCTCATCAGCCAGGCTATCTTGAATCCAGTGGCACAGTGAGCACAGGACCCACGTCCTTCCCACTTATGTCAACAAAAGCAAAAAAACAGATAATGGATAGAATGCTGAATTTAGATAACATAGATCCTGAATTTGGGGCACACTCCCTAGAGGAATCGCATGTGAAACAGATATTTCGTCCAACCCTGTTTGCTTACTGTATAATGTAGTAGTCTGCTTAAGGCCCATGCACCCACATCTTTTGCCCTGATCTTTAGATTTCCAAGGAGGAAAAACACTAACATGATTACCTGCTTTCCTTACAGTGCCTCCCTTTTGAAAACTGGAGGCTAGTCATCCTCTGTGATGATGATGTCATAGCACCTGGCAAATGAGACCAGGCTATAGATTTGATTTTGTGTAAATATTCACCCTCAATTTGTATTTCTCCATCATAAGCTGTGTCTGGGGGGTTTACATATCCATCCGCTGTTGCAACCTGAATGTATTCTTTAGTTGTAGTTGCCAGCAGATGCTCCTCGAGATCTGGAGAAATGTTGTCACTTCTGGTGCACTCTCCAGAAGCACTACTGTCCAAGTCCTGTTCTGCAGACTTATCCATAATTTATAGGGAATGCATTTTCCCTACACTGACTACTTTATTTCCCTAAAAATTAATCTTTTCTGCCAAACCTTTCTCTTCATCTTTATGCTAATTTTAAGTCAATTTATTTGATCACTTTTCGCTTTGCCATACTTGTCCTTTATGCGATACTCCGTCCATCCACAACTTGGTGTCCTTTTACTGTCCCCACAGCCCTGTAAAGCACAAAAAGAACAGCTATCAGAATGCTGACACTGATCCAGATTTCTAATTCGATTGCAGTTCCTCAAATTATATCCAACTGTACTAGACTCCTGCACAAGAGGGGATTCAGTTTAATTCTTTTATTTTGCTTTCTACTTACTTTAGCCCTCATGCTAATTTCTTTCTTTGAATTGCAGTTTTGTGGCTTGGGAACTTACACAGAGTTCTTTATAAACTTCTAAGATAATCGTAAGAAGCTCTTGCTTGTGATCTTGAATGTGAACTATTGGGCCACTGCCAGAACTGCGACTTCTCAAATGTTACTCATAAATATTGATAAAACTGTCTCAAAATTACATATTAGTTTCATTCTAAAGTCAAGAGCAGGTGCAGCGTTTGACTTATTTCAGATTTTTTTTTTACAATCAATTTTATTAGGTTTATTACAACAAAATTAATTCATTGGTTGCAGTTCAATTGACGTCAGGAAAGAAAATAACAGTATACACAATCGACCTGAAGCATGGCTGTCCTTCAGGGTGAACATGGCAGATCGAACACGAGGGAGAGTTGCACATAGAAGGGGATGGAGTAAAAATACAATGAACAGGGAAATAGGCAGTTCCTCAAGGGGGAAGCATATTGAACCATTTACCCCACACTATATTGAATAAATCAGGGCACCTCCGAGCTTCGAACATGGCTTCCTCTTGGATCCCACACCAGTCCACTCCCCTCCTCCAGGGCTTTATCGTGGGTGCCTTAGCCTGAGACCAGTGCGCCGCTATGTCACTCTTGGCCACCGCCACAGCTGTCCCCAGTAGGCGCTTGTCTGCCCTTGAACCATCCAGGCCATCAAACACCCCAAGCAACAAACGTATCGGGTCATGAGGAACCTCCCAGCCCACTGCGGTCGTGAGCTCTCTTTATACCCCCCCCCCCCCCCAGAATGGCACCAAGGCCGGACAGCACCACACCATGTGGTAGAAGTCGGTGGTGCAGATGTACTTTGTGTGCATGCCAGGGAGGGCTTCAGCCGGGTCTGTAATAGCCGTGTTGGGGTGAGATACGCCGTGTGTAAATAATAGAGCTGGACCAGACGTAGCTTGGAGGATTTGGTCAGGGTTTCAGGCGCCATAAGGGCATCCCTGCAGTCCGCCTCCTCTAGGGGGCCCACCCAAACCTCCCATCATGCCCTGAGCCGGTCCAGAGAAGCGGGTCCATTATTCACTAAGGATCGGTAGATACGGGACACTCCTCCCCTCCCTAGATTTCCCATCTTCACTTGGGCTTCCAACCGGCTGAACTCTGGAAGAGAGACCGGGGGTGAGACATGGGTATGGAAGGCATGTCTAAGCTGTAGGTATTTATAATGTTGTGAGTGTGCAGGGGCGTGACGATGCTGCAGATCCGCAAAGAAGCGGATGTGGTCCCCCACCCAAACATCACCGAGCACTGAAATTCCGACAAGGTCCCACCGCCGGAACCCCTGCAAGGACGAGACCTGCCCCATCCAGGACCTGTGCCATAATGGCGTCTGCCGAGTTAGTTTCCTATCCCACCGCACATGATGGAGGGCAGTGCGCCAGGCCGAAACACCATCTTGGTGACCGGGGGCAGGGCCTGCGGGACTGGGCTGCCGTATAAAAAAGCCTGGATCTGTGTAAAGTCCAACGCACTGAGTTCCACCCGATATGCAGGGTCGGACCAGCCGCCCGCATACCAATCGTGGATGACGATGAGCTTTGTGGCTAGGTAGTAGAGGTGAAGGCTGGTTACCCCCATGCCTCCATCAAAGAGGGGGATGCGACATTGCGCCAGAGATAAGCGAGGCCTACCCCCTCCCCAGAGAAACCGGGTGAGGACACTGTCCAACTCACTGAACCAGCTACTCGGCAGATGGATAGTAATGTTTTGCATTATGTAAAGAAAACGGGGGAGGACCATCATTTTGAACAGCGCACTCCTTCCCAAAGGGTTAAGGGGGAGAGTCTGCCACCTCTTGAGATCCGCCTTCATCCGGAGGACCAAAGGAGTGACGTTTAGAGCCCATTCAAGTTCTGGCAGAAGAGCTATCCTAACGCCAAGGTTTTTGACCGAGTGCCCTCTAAGGGGGATGTCCGACTGCCAGTCAAAGCAGTCCCGGGAGGGGTGCAGGGGCACCAGGGTTGACTTCGCCAGGTTGAGGCGGAGTCCAGAGACCCGCTCAAATGCGACAAGGGTCGCCACACACCTGGGGCCAGAACTATCAGGGTCTGCCAAATAAAGCAAAACGTCCGCGTATAGGGCTATCTTGTCCACTTGACTCGAGTCCCAGGCCCATCCCCGGATAAGTGGGTCCTGTCGGATGAGAGCCGTTAGGGGCTCCATCGCCAGCGCCAATAAGAGAGGTGAAGCGTACACCCATGGCGCGTACCCCTTCGGATCGGGAAGGCCCCGGACAGCTCTCCATTGATGAGTACTCGGGCTCTGGGGCTAGCGTAGAGAACACTGATGAGATGGCAGAATGAGGGACCGAAACCCATCCTGTCCAGCACATCTTGTAGATATTCCCAGTTCACAGTGTCAAAGGCCTTCTCGAAGTCCAAGAAGAGCAGCGCCAAGTACGGGGTGATGTGGCCACAGTGAGCCAGAGCCAGATGGAGCCGGCGAATACAATGGCGAGTGCCTCTGGCAGGCATAAACCTGCATTGGTCGGGTGGACAAGATCTTGCAGAAGGGGTCGGAACCTCTGAGCCAAGACAGTGGCGAAAATCTTAATCTCTGTATTAATCCGTGAAATCGGACGGTAGTCCGCACAGCTCAGGGAGGGCGGTTGCGTCTTTGGAATGACCACTATCATGGCAACATCCGATTTGGACGGGAATGCCCCTACCTCGCCATGTGGCAGAAAAGATCTACGAAATGGGGGGGCCAGGACATCCTGAAAGGTCGCTTAGTACTCGAGGGTACCCGTCGGGGCCAGGCGTCTTCCCAGGATGCAGGAGCGAGATAGCGTCCTGGATTTTCTCTGGAGAGAGACCCGGGAGTCTGGTATCTTTCTTGTCCAACAAGTCATCTAGGGAAGCATTCGGGGAACGGGCGGTGTAAAGGGTCTCATAGTAATTTGCGAAGGTTTGTGCAATGACTGAAGACGTCACCTGGAGGGCCCCAGTGTTGTAACGGATTTCAGGGATAATACAGTGGACTTAGGGATAAGACATTAGGTTGTGGAGGAGCTTACCATTCTTGTCCCCCCACCCATAAATACGGGCAACCGATGAACCCCAAAGCATCTTGTCAGCCTCCAATGACACCCGACGGATCTCCTCACGCACCACGGTCAGCTGACGGGAGGAGTCCCCCGTGCCACCCGTGAGCAAAGCCGTCTCGAGCCACTCTGCCTGGGATTCCAGTTGAGCAAGCTGGGCCATCCGTTCCGACCGCTTCGCGTTGACCAATCCCCTGGCCACCCCCCGGATAACGGCCTTGCTCGTCTCCCATAGCATCCCCTGCGAGGGGACCGAGCCTGTATTGGTGGAAAAAAAATTACACAGCTCCTGGTCAAAGGACTCCACCATCGTCGAATCCTGTAAGAACTAGGCATTAAGCCGCCAGACCGCCTGCGGACCCCTCAGGGGGGTTCCGAGACGGAGTGAGATGGGAGAGTGATCTGAGATCCCCCTTGGCAGTATCACGGCAGACACTAGCTGGCAGTCCGTGGCCGGCATCAGGATAAGGTCGATTCAGGTATGAGTATGGTGGGCGGCTGACGTGTGGGTGTATTGTTCTGTACGCGGGTTCCATACTCTCCAGACATCACATAGACCTAAGGTTGAGGACCAGCTTGAGAGGATCTTCGCAGAGGAGACACGGGCTCAGGGGGCACCCCTCAATGGTTCCTGAGACCACCACATATCTACCCCGTGTATCCGACTCAGCGTTAACGAGGGTAAAGTAAAGGGAAGCCCTTTCCTCAGCAAGATGGCCACCCCTTTGGGAGCCCCGTGTAAACCCAGAGGGCCAGACCCTATCAGAGCCATATCGAGCCAGGAAGTTGCATTGTGTACCCAAGAGGTGCGTCTCTTGGAGGAATAGAATGTCCGGCCTGTGGCGATGAGCAGCGCGGAGGACAGCTGTAGGCTTTATTCGGTCCAGGAGGCCATTGACGTTCCAAGAAAGGATGTGGAGAGGTCTAGTAAGGATAGTAGTCATCTAAGGGAAAGAACTGTGGAGGGCCCGATAACTACGTGGATCCCTACCCATCCGGGGAGAACACCTCCCTACCCCCGGGCCCAGGATCGGAGTCGTGGTATTTGGTAGTCAGCCCATCGATCTTGGGAATCGGGGAAAGGAGGTTGGTAACTGCCAGTAGGAACCCCCAGTGGCGGCCCGTAGGCGGCCAAAAATAAAAAACGATGAAGGACGTGATCTGCATGCCCATTGGGAATTAATCAGAGGATCGTAAATGGCAAGATGAGCTGCAACCAGCGGCCCGTAGGCGGCTAAACAAAACAATCTCCAAAGGTACAACGGTACCCCGTCCCACCCAGCCCCCCCAGGTCCCCCCACCCTACACTTCTGAAGTGGAAGCATCTGTCGCCCAAAATCCCCAACTAATAACTACACCACAAAAGGTGATACGCTACTCTAAAACGGTTAGCTATAGTCAATCAGGAGCATGGCTGAGTCGGACCCCCCTCCATATATACGGATACATGCCCACAGTAAGAAGTATGGATTGGACAACAAAAACATAAGATGGATCAAATCTAGGATAACAATGTAAATGTAACACTTGGCTAATTCGGCCATCAGAGCCACGGGAGATCCCCGGTCACTCGGTCAGGAGTAGGGTCTCCCCTTCAGGTCCAGAACAGTTGGGCGAAGGCATACCAACAGGAATCCTGATCACACCCCCTCCTCCCCGCCAGAGCCACGGATTACAGGGCTCCCAGATAGATCCGAGTCCGACATGGCCCGCCGGCGGGTAACCTCCGGCCCAGGGGCACTGTCGATAAGGGAAGACACCACAGCAGGGGAGGAAGCCCTCTGGCTCAAGGCCTGACTCGGGGAGCACCGGGATTGTGTCCCTGGCGACCAAGAGCTCCACCCCTGATGGGCGCCCCGACGTCTGGATCCAGTTTGGCGTCGTTGCACCTCTCCTGGCCGGATCGGCGTGCCTGTTTCAGGACAGGTGCTGGGCTGCCCCAGGAAGGAGGGGCCGTTCCTCCGTAAGCCAGGTCAATGCCGCCTGTGGGGTGTCAAAGAAGAAGGTTTTGTCCTGAAAAAACACCTTAAGGTGGGCCGGTAAGAGGAGTCCGTAGCGAAGACCCATGGCTAGGAGTTTCTGCTTGACCTCATCGTAGGACCGGTGCTGTGACTGAACCTCCCTAGAGTAGTCCGGGAAGACCAGGATCCTGGAATTTTGGAAGTGCACTGGACCCTGAATCCTGGTGGCCTCTAGGATCGCTTCCCTGTCCCGGAAGTTAAGGACCTGCAGGATGATGGGACGAGCGGGAGCTCCAGGAGGGGGTTTAGGAGCAAGGGAACTGTGGGCTCGCTCTATCGCAAACCAGGGGGAGAGTTTCTCCTTGGGGATCCAGGACTTGATCCACGCCTCGATGAAGGTGTCAGTGTGTCTCTTTTCCACTCCCTCCAGAAAACCCAGGAGGCGCAGGTTGTTTCTCCGGGCCCTATTATCTGCTTCCTCGGCCCTACGGTGCAAATCCGCGGTCTGTGCCTATAGACGAGTCACCTGGTGTTTAAGAGTGCCCACGTCATCCTCCACTGTGGAAAGGCGGGACTCTGCTTCAGCAATCCGGGCCGTGGCATTACGGAGGTCCTGTCGGATCAATGCCACATCCACCCGCACTTCCCCAATCTTGGCCTCCACTGATGCCTGCGATGCAGTGATCTTCTGTAGGATAGCGGAGAGGTCTCCCCCGGTCGCTTCAGGTGCCACCACAGACCCAGCCGCCGGGTCAAGAGCAGACTGGGTGAACTGGTCCATTGTAGTTTGAGTTTAGGGCCCAGGGACCTGGAGGTGCGGTTTTTGCCCATGCTCTCGGAGGTTCAAGTGTGGGCGCTCGGCCTGGGGCAGAGGGGGGGTATGCAGCAGCGCTCCAGCCATGGTCCCGCCGCCCGGTGTGGTGGCCGATCTCCCCCACTCCACGGATAAAGGAAGGCGGACTTCCACAGGTTAGTATACCTCTTCCAGGTGTTGTCGGCTCCCAAAGCAACTCCAGCAGGCCCAGGGCCTTAAGGGCCCCCCACCGGCTACAAGATCCTGAGTCCCCAGGCGAGAGGGGGGGTTCCAGGCACCCACGCGTGCCACCCGACTCAGTGGCCGATCTGCCCCCCACCAAGCCAGGGTGCGTCTCCCAACATGCAGGCAGCGAGAAATCAGGGGGGACCCACCAGCCCATAGGTCAAGGACGGCCAGGAGACCCAGTGGGCCCTCAGAGTCGGGTACTCCCCCACCTTAGCACCTCGCTGTAGAAGGGCAGTCTATTCCAGTGCAGGGCTCGTCATCTGCCGCCTCCCAGCTCAAGCGCAAGGGGAAGAACGTCCACAAACCTTGCTGACAGCCCCTCCTCGCCCCGCGCCTCCACCCTGTTCACCGCAGGATGGCAGCGGCCGTGAGTGTCCAAGGCAGGCGGATGGGGAGGAGGGGGCCCTGGCAGGAGACTACCACAAGGGCGCAATGGGCCCACACCAGCAGTGAAGCGACTCCAGGAGACAGTAGCGGCCCGACCTGCCCTCCAGCACCACCACAGGCAGGCCGTTGGGGGAGGAGGGGGCGCCCCAACGGGGGACCGCCCCAAGGGTGCAATGGGCCTGCACCAGCAGCTCAGCCACTTCGGAAGTCAGTTGCGGCCCGCCCGGCCCCTCAGCACCACCACACCCCACCTCCGCAGGCACAGGCACCGGAGCTCCGATCAGCGTGGCTCGACACAGCCGCCAAAAGGTGCGAGGGGAGAGGAGGCCCACTGCACGTTCCCCCGCCTACTCACCTCTCCCAGTGCGTCACGTCGGCCGCCAGCACCTCCACAGCCCCTTCGCTGGGTCTTTGTCGAGGGCCAGGTCACAATCCAATCCCGCAGGCAGCAGGACGCAGGCTCTACTCCCCAGCCGCCGGCAAGCACAGAGGCGGCGCAGCTCCTCCACCGCCAGGGGTTCCAGGCGCCTCCCGTGAACGAATCCCACCACTCGCCCCAGAGCCGATCTGCCAACTCCGCTGGCTCCAGGGTGGGATTGCACCCCTCAGTCTCCGGCCGCAGCTCTGCCTCACGCCACCAGGATAGGTCGTCGCCCGCAGAGGAGTGTAAGCCGGACGGGAAGGGGCAATCGGGCGGCCAGGCGGGAAAATCAGGCCACAGGAGATACAGGGGCCGCCATCTTACGGCAGAGGAGGCTGCCAGGAGCCAAGGGCCTGCAAGGACACCACAGGCACCAGGCCGGCCCTGCGAGGGGTCAGGGCGCTGCAGGTCGGATGCGGGAACCGTTCCTAGGACTCTGGAACATCGATGGTCGCTAGCAGTGGGCTAAGATGAGGCGGATGACGGAGGGAGTCCGGAGCACTCTTAAAGTTCGACCGCCATCTTGACGCCTCAAGCCATGCCCCCCTCGGATTTATTTTAACACCTCTGGTAACACCGCTAGCGAGGGTGTATCACGCTTAGTAGTATTAATACTCACAAATATAGTACCCCAAGTAGTACACCATGTCTGTCCTGGGGTGTTGTGTAAGGATAAACCTCTTGTAGCTGATTAGTATAACAAGTGAATCAAAACATAATCACATCGTGTTTTGTGGGTGCTGTGTCCATAATGGCATTAATAGTCTGAGGACTAATTACCTGCACCAGAGGCTGCGCTTCTTGTGCAAAGACGTAAACAAATGCTCCCATAGCAGTCGATTGTAGAACACACTTTTAAAGTTGCCCATACATAGCCATTATCTGGTTTAGTAATTTTCTTACTTCTTCAGCCGGTACAAACCAGATAGCCCCTTCGGTACTACAGGGACCTAGTCTAGCATTCTGAATTACATGGGGTAATTGACTATTAAATCATGCTTGATGTTCTTGCTATCACAACAGGACTTCTAAGTCACAATAAAGTTCATAATTACCCAGAATTGTGGCAGCTCTATATGAATGTAGGTTTCCTGTGTTGGGATCTGCAGCCTAAAACTCTGCCCATGAATAGACTATTTTAACAGATAATGCAACATGTGCATTCAGTATGAAAATTACCCTTTGCCCCTTGTTTGGGAAACCTCTAATAAAGAGACATTGTGTAACTGGTGCCCAAAATGTACTCCTGTTGCACTAGGAGGTGATTCCTCCATTATACATGAGATTAAAAACATGAGACTCAAAATAGGAAAAAGCCATCGTAAATCAAGCACATGGAAAACCAACAGCAGGAATGATATGTCTATATGAACTAAAGGAGGTAACCAATATATCTGAAAGAAACAGGTTAGTATTAGATTCCTTACCTTAGAATATCCCCAGGCGTCAGTCTGGATCCGAAAGCTTTTGCGTAGCCGTACCCTTGAGAGTCAGTAGGCGTCGTCTGCGGCTCCGCGTCCGTCGTCAGCGTCGTTGGCGCCGGGATGACGTCGCTGTAGTACTTAGACGCCGCCCTCGTGCGCTGACGTCAGTTATTCTTTTTTCCGCGCCAGCAGCGCAGATCCGGAAAAAGTAGTACCCATAGTCAATTTTTGACTAACTTTTTCGATCCATTTTGATCATTTTTCGAAGTCTTCTCGACTCCGAACGGTGCCGGTAGGGATGCCTGGATTTAAACCCTGTGAGGACTGCGACTGACTGATGTCGGTTACCGACCCTCACCGCCGGTGCCTTCACTGTCTTGGCTTCGACAACGACGACAAGGCCTGCCCCGACTGTCGAGCCCTGACGTGGAAAGCTAGGCGGGAGAGGTCTCGCAAGCGGCCCGAGCTGCGGCAGTCGGCCCGCTCCGTGAGAGGTCCCGGTCCGGACGGAGGTAGAGGGACCGGTCGCAGGGTCGAGCCATCATAGCTCCGGGAGTCACCATCGGTCTTCGGGCTCGAAGTAGTCAGGTAAGCACAAGAAGTCAAAGAGATGTAATCACTCTTCCGACTCCCTCTGACGCTCGCGCAACGCGGTCGGGGGTTCGGGTGACACCGCCCATGCGGCTCTGTCAAAGTTGCGGCCTGCTGCATACCCTCCGGTCCCTGGGCAGGACGCGACGCCGGAGGAGATCGAGCGTTTCCTCATGGCCATGAGGTCGCTCTCTCCTCCGACGGGCTCCTCAGTGCCTTTGGGCCCAGTAGACCCGTCTGGTGGCACTAGCGGGTCGGGTTCTTCGGCCCCGACGCTGGCGGGTGCTTCGGCCCCCCGACGCCTTCGGGCCCGGCGCCACAGGGCCCCGCTGAATCCGCTTCCGGATCGTCGCCAGTTGACCTGACCACCTCACCGGCGCCGATCCCTAGGGTGTGACCTCAGGCACCGCCTCCGGGCTACGCCGTCCCCGATGCCTCCCTCGATCCGGTTCCGGCTACACCGTATTCGACGCTGATTGGAGATTTTTACTTCAACGAACCGGCCCCATCCTTTGACAACCCTGATTATCAGGAGATGGGCGATGAGGTGTATTGGGAGGACCCTCTGACTCGTGATTGTCAGGACCAGCAGGACTGGACAGGTGAACTTGGGAATGCCAGTGGTCTGGACACTTCACCGGACACTGGTTTTATCTCACCTCCTACCGTGGCTACGGAGGAGGGGGCAACCTACAGTGTGGTGCTGACGCGGGTGGCCCAGGGCCTTGGGCCTTGAGCTCCCCGTCGCCTCAGTGAAGACTAACCTCCTCACTGAGGTCCTTAAACCGCAGTCAAGCTCGGCTGAGCCTCTGCTGCCGTTTAATGAGGCCTTGACTGACGTTCTTTTGGGCACTTGGTCCAGGCCCGCTACAGGTCTGCCTGTAGATAGGAACGTGGCCAGACGCCAGCTCCCGGCCCCGGGCGACCCTTGTTCCTGTCCACCCATCCCACCCCGAGAGCCTGGTCATCCAGCCCTCTAACTCCCAGACCGCATTCACGACGGCTCCCCCCAATCCGGAATCCAAGAGGTACGAGCAATACAGCAAGAAGGTTTTCTCCTCCCTGAGTTTAGGACTGCAGTCTTCCAACACCGCATGCCTCTTAGGCCGCTACACCCACTCTCTGTGGGACACGGTCGCGGGCGTGCTGCCAGAATGCCCGACGAAGGTCAGGGCTAAACTCACCCAAGCCCTTGCAGACGGTCGAGATGCAGCATGTTTTTCCATCCAGTGTGGGCTGGATACCACCGACTCACTGGGCAGAGCGATGGCAACGACAGTGGAGATTCGTCGCCACGCCTGGTTGAGGTCCGCCAACTTTTCGGACGATGTCCAGAATACACTCATGGACATGCCGTTTGATGGCCGTCGCCTTTTTGGCGACAAGGCAGACCATGCACTTGAGCGCTTTAAGGACTCCAGGGCTATGGCCAAGTCTTTGGGCCTCTCGGCCCCGCGCCAGCAAACGGGTGCCTTTCGCTCCTTTCGTGGCCAAGGAAGGGGCGCCCCCACACGTGCTGCCAGCCACGAGCCGCAGACTAATTTCCAATGCGGTGGCGGCCGTGGAAACCGCAGTGGCGGCGGTTGGGGCAACGGCGAGGTCTATCCACACCTTCCCCCGCAGCATCTGCCGCTAAAGCCTCCTAGTCTGTGCTTTCAGGTCCATGTGACGCCAGTGGGGGGCAGGGTTCGCCATCACCACTTCCATTGGCGCACTGTCACTTCGGACAGGTGGGTGCTGCAAATCATCCAAAGGGGCTACTCCCCCCCCCTTCGAGGTGACGCCTCCAGCCATGCCACCGCAATACCACCGCGTGTTGGGGGATCACTTGCGACTTCTGCAAGAGGAAGTTACGGCCCTCATGGCCCCCGCTAAAGCCTCCTAGTCTGTGCTTTCAGGTCCATGTGACGCCAGCGGGGGGCAGGGTTCGCCATCACCACTTCCACTGGCGCACTGTCACTTCGGACAGGTGGGTGCTGCAAATAATCCAAAGGGGCTACTCCCCCCCCCCCCCCTTCGAGGTGACGCCTCCAGCCATGCCACCGCAATACCACAGCGTGTCGGGGGATCACTTGCGACTTCTGCAAGAGGAAGTTACGGCCCTCTTGGCCAAGGGGGCCATCGAGCGCGTTCCTGGGCCAGAAGTAGAGTGTGGTTGCTACTCCCACTACTTTCTGGTACCCAAGAAGGGCAAAGGGGGCCTACGCCCTATCTTGGATCTACGGAACGGCAACGGCTTCCCCTGGAAGGAGAAGTTCAAAATGCTGACACTAGCTCAGGTCTTAGCTGCCCTGGACCCAGGAGACTGGATGGTAGCAGTGGACTTGCAGGACGCTTATTTCCACATTCCCGTCCTGCCGGCCCACCGGCGCTACCTGCGGTTCACGGTAGGCCACAAGCACTTTCAGTTTACCGTGCTCCCCTTCGGCCTTACCAGCGCCCCACGGGTGTTCGTGAAGGTGATGGCGGTGGTCGCAGCTCATCTGCGCAGGTTAGGGGTTTCAGTCTTCCCCTACCTCGACAACTGGTTGATGAAGGCAGGGCTCGCCCCAGACAGTCGTCAGCCACCTCCAGACGACGGCAGACCTCCTGCACCAGCTGGAGTTCTCCATCAATGTGCCGAAATCACACCTGTGCCCCTCCCAGAAGCTCCTCTTCATCGGAGCGGTTCTGGACTCGGCGCAGTTTGGGGTTTATCCTCCCGAACAGCGGGTTCGGGATATTCAGGCTCTGATTCCGATCTTTCAGCCTTTATCCCGAGTCTCGGTCAGGATGACGCTGCGGCTTCTGAGGCTGATTGCCTCCTGCATCCTTCTGGTGCATACACCCGATGGTATATGCGGGCTCTGCAGTGGGACCTGAAGTTTCAGTTGGCCTAGCATCAGGGCAACCTGTCCGACCATGTCCTGATCTCGGAGGGCACTGCGAAACAGCTGCAGTGGTGGCTCACAGACCGCGATTGGGTTAGCGGCAGATCCCTCTCCCTTCCCCAGCCCGAGCACGTAGTTGTGATGGACGCGTCCCTCCAGGGCTGGGGTGGCCACATGGGAGAGGCGGAGATCAGAGGCCTCTGGTCTCCGGCGGAGTCCCGGCTCCATATCAACCTTTTGGAGCTGCGGGCGATTCGTCTAGCACTGAAGGCATTCCTCCCCTCTGTTTGGGGGAGTGTAGTGCACGTGTTCACGGACAACACCACTGCCAGGTGGTACTGCAACAAACAGGGCGGGTGGGTTCTTGGATCCTCTGCCAGGAGGCTCTGCTGCTCTGGCAGTGGCTGGAACATCAGGGCGGGACCCTGGTGGCTCACCACCTGGCAGGTTCTCTGAACGCAAGGGCGGACAAACTCAGCCGACTGTGCATGATGGATCACGAATGGCGTCTGAACTCTGACGTGGCGCAAGGTCTCTTTCTGCAGTGGGGAGAGCCTTGGTTAGATCTATTCGCCACGGAAGAGAACGCGCAATGTCATCAGTTCTGCGCGTAGGGAATTTCCAAGGCGGCACTCGCTCTGAGGCGCTTTTCGTCGCGAGTGGAGTTGCTGTCTGTTGTATGCCTTTCCGCCTATACCTCTTCTGCCCAGAGTGATGAAGAAGATCAAATGCGACCGGGCCCAAGTCCTCCTTGTGGCTCCGGACTGGGCACGAAGGTACTGGTATCCCGAGCTACTCAGTATGACAGTCGATCCCCCGGTTCGTCTGCCTGTTTAGGAGGACCTTCTGTCGCAGCAGCAGGGGACGGTCCTCCACCCGAACCTGTCCAGTCTCCACCTCCATACTTGGAGGTTGAGCGGCGGCAGTTGAGGCCATTTGACTTGCCTCCTGAAGTCTGTAATGTAATTCTGGCAGTCAGGCGTCCCTCCACAAAGTCGGTATACGCCTGCAAGTGGAACAGATTTGTGGCATGGTGCACAGCAAAGGCTGTGGATCCTCTCTCTGCCCCTCTTTCTGAGGTTCTTCTCTTCCTTCTTTCTCTTGCCGAGCAGGGCTCTGCTCTGAGCACTATCAAGGGCTACCTTTCTGCCCTTTCAGCCTTTCTAAGGCTGCCTGATCAACCGTCTTTGTTCAAGTCCCCCATTGTCAGTCAGTTTCTGAAAGGCATCAGACACATGTTTCCCCCTGTTCCGTTTGTGATGCCTCAGTGGGACTTGAACCTTGTTCTTACCTATCTGATGTGCGCTCCCTTTGAGCCGCTTCACAACTGTCCTCTCCGCCTTCTTACTCTGAATACTGCTTTCCTGGTTGCCATCACCTTTGCCAGGAGAGTGAGCTCCAGGCCCTTTCATCCAAACCTCCTTTCCTTTCTGTCCATCCCGACAAGGTTGTGTTGCGGACTAGACCCTCTTTCCTGCCCAAGGTTGTCACTGCCTTCCACATCGGGCAGTCTATCACCTTGCCCACCTTCTTTCCGCCACCGCATTCCTCAAAAGAGGAAGAGCGGCTTCACCGTCTAGACCCAAAACGTGCGCTTTCATTCTATCTAGATCACACATGCCAGTTCCGGGTGGATGACCAACTCTTTGTTGGTTACATGGGTGCTAAGAAGGGACGGGTGGTGCACAAGCAGACCACCTCTCGGTGGGTCATCTTGTGTATCAAGGCTTGTTACTCCTTGGCGAAGGATCCTCCTGTTGGGCTGAGGGCCCATTCCACTCGGGCGACAGCGGCTACCACTGCCCTGGGCCGGGTATTCCCTTTGCAGGACATCTGTCAGGCAGCTACGTGGGCCTCGCTGCACACGTTCGCAAGACACTACAGCCTGGACAGCCAAGTCCGGAGGGATGGCTTCTTTGGCCTTTCCGTCCTCCAGGACTTTCTGGTGTGATTATTGGTTCGCAGACCCACCACCGGGGTTGGTATTGCTGGGCTATCTATTCTAAGGTAAGGAATCTAATACTAACCTGTTTCTTTCAGATGAACAAGTTACTTACCTTCGGTAATGATATATCTGTAAGAAACAGTAGTTAGTATTAGATTCCTTACCGCCCCACCCATCCTCCCCGTTCTGCGAACCGATATCTAGGGTTAAGGTCATCCCCTTTCAGGGCCCTAGTTTCAATGGCACCAGTGTTGGTTTTTTACATAGCACTGCGTTTCTGGCGCAAAAGCTGTGTATAAGAACTGACGTCAGCTCGCGAGGGAGGCGTCTAAGTACTCCGGCGACGTCATCCAGGCGCCAACGACGCCGACGACGGACGCGGAGCCCTAGACGACGCCTACCGACACGCAAGGGTACTGCTACGCAAAAGTTTCCGTATCCAGACTGACGCCTGGGGATATTCTAAGGTAAGGAATCTAATACTAACTACTGTTTCTTACAGATATATCATCACCAAAGGTAAGTAACTTGTTCTACAAGGAACATCTCTAATAGTAATTGCTTGTTACCTTGAGTGTATCATCCAAAATGACTCAAAGATATAGAAGATTGAGCACCACTCAGGGCACCATTGATGTGTTTTCTGGATTTCTTCCTAGGATGTGGCCCAGTAATGAGTTGTTGTCATCAAGGACTTCTTCAATGTCACAACCCGAGGCAGAAAAGCAAAAGGATCACAACCACTCCGCAAGCCACTAAGCATTACTTGAGTGAGATGTGTTCTAGGTAACGATCAATCCTGTGAGATCTCACAAGGATAGTTAGTGGAACCAAAACCCTTTTTCAACATGGAAAGGCACACTCAACACCATAAGGAAACTTGGAATATCTTTTCAGTATTTACTTAAAATCAAAACCTTATCCTAGTGGATACAGTGGGGATAGTACCTGTTATAAAAAACAAACAAAATAGTGGTAATGATACTTATCTGAAATGTGAATAATAAATATTGTAACGCTGTGAATATATCATAAAGTTTATTTATATTGATATTTCCCACCTCATCTTGCTTTCAGAAAACTAATAGGGGCCTACTTCTAGTTTCAGCGAAGGTCCACACCTGCATAACTCTTCTGAACAATAGGACCAATGTTCAGCAAAATAGCAGCATCTGCTATTCTCGTCAGCGTCAGCAGGCAGGCAAACAATCCCGTTGAGTGAAGGCCGGGATGCACCTTCCTGTAGCCTTCAGCTAAGGAAGTGTTGACAGCTCTGTATGACCCTCCGTTCTCGTGTCTTTTACAAAGTTCCTTTCTATCCCATTGCTCTATGTTTGTAGTTTATATATTGTATCTGAGCATTGTTGAAGATTTTTAGAATAAACAATTAACGTCAAGACCCTGGTAGCCTTTAACTTACTTACATTGTGTGAAACGAGAAGTAATGTTTGCAGCTTTTATGAAACCTTGTTCATTATTTGAAAAACAATCACTGGAAAAGAAAATGCAATCCATATAGAAATATATTCAAGCAGACTGAATTATAACACTGCTAAATATCATGCTTAAATCCTTGATACTGATATTCGTGTTGGCTCCAGACTAGATGCCTGGGCTGCTCAATTGGGATCGCTATCCTTGTATTTTTTTTTAAAATTATTTTATTAATAGAGTTTTATATAGCGCGAACTTGACCCGAATAGGGTATCAGAGCGCTTTACATAGCATCAGTTGCTTTACATTAAGACACATTCATTTTTGTTAGGCACTTGGAGATTAAGTGATTTGCCCAGAATCACAGGATGTTCAGCGTCATTGCCGAGACTCGAACCCAATTCCCTAGGTTCGAGGTCGACCGCCCTACCCGTTAGGCCAACTCCTCTGACCTGTAAGACAACAGAAATGTATTTAATATCCGTTAATAAATTCAGATTGGTGCCTGTGTACTGCATCACCCAGTGTGGATGGCTTACCACTTAGTGGCTCCTTTCTGGAGCAATAGGGAAACCTCTGATTCCGTAAACCAAATTCTCTCGGCCAAAGTAAAAACATGCTGTTAATGCTACTTTGAACATCAATCTCCTGTAAGTGTGATGGAGCAGATTAGTTGTTTACCAAAAATTGGGGCTTGGTATTGTTCCATATGTTGCCTTTGCAATAATAGCTGTGCCATAATTTAGTTCCAGACTGACTGGGCAACCTCCCACATCTTCTCTGCTTATCGTTTAAATGGCACCAGGCTTTTCCATACCATATTTGCATAATCCTAAGAGTTGTGTTGTTGTCATGGGAGGACGTCCAAGACACCCTGATGAGTCTTTTCTCATTTGTTGCCTTGATTATGCTTTGAGTCTCACCACTGTGTTGTTAAATACAGTGTCAATTTGTTGTACATGTCTCTCATGCATCTCTTTCCCTTTCCCACATGCTGGTGTGGTTACTTGTTGTGATAGGCAGCATGGCTCATTGATTTTGTCAAGGTTTTGGTTTGTGGTGTAGCAGTCAGCCTTTGGTGGTGAAGCTGAATGCTGCTGTTTGAATAATACTTAGTCAATGGTATGTCTGTAGTTCAGATAGTTTCTTTAACCGGCTCTCAATGGCCTTAAGTTTCACAACCAATCTTGCTTCTTTCTCTTGGCAGAAGTAATTTCTCGGTTTGACTTCCTGCACGTTTTGACTGGACAAATTCCAATACAGTCCACCATAGCTCATTTTCAGAAAACCCGTTGTTTATGAAGTGGCTGACTAATGGAGAGGTTCGATTCTTGAACCGGATCATTTTTGTAGTGTAATGTTTTCTGTTCTCCTGATTTGTTTTTCCAAATTGTTATTTTTCTAACCTGTGCATAATTTCAAGGACAAACAATCACATTTTGGTTTTGCAATTAGTGAACTTGTTGTGTAGTAAGGTAATCCGTTGGTACGAGAATGTATCTCCTCTCACGGCTTGTGGGCACACAATACAGTTACCACACTTGTGGTTTCCTCTTATAGCCAGTAAGCACAACATGAATTGAATAGTGTTAATCAGTTTCTTCTTCAAATTCGGTCTAGACTAAATCATATTTTAAATGACAGATCCCTTATAAGGCGAAGATTAGTGTTTCTATCTTAGTAGGCAGGATCTTCTAGATGTGCCAGTTTTACTTTACAGTCTTATTCTACTCCATTAATGTCTTGGTTGAAGGTGGTAACAGATACGAGTGAGGGGTGCTTTCTTCTTTTACTCTCTTGTCAATCTTGTGTTTCACGCTTCATTACCAAGCTCTTTTTTATTGAATGCTTAACTTGCGATTCAATTCATCATCATTCAGGTACTCAAAAATATGGAAATACATGTTTTACTGTAGTTATGTTGTAATGTGAGGAACAGGCTGGAAAGCAATTTGTCTTTCAGGTTATGTGAATGGGTGTAGCGAAAAAATGTATTGCCAGTCTGTGTATTATTCCATCTTCGTGTTCTATTATGAGATCTAAGAAGCTTATGCATTGTTTCCATAGCGTAAGGCAAATTGAATGTATCTTCTTGTGAATAATCATTGGTGGAACACAAGTAAACCCTATTTTCAAACCTGCCATATTAGGCTGATATCATCTATGAAGTGTTTCTCTGCTTTAGGTCAAGAAATAATATGATCTAGTAGTAAACCAGCCACCAAATAGCTTTGAATCCCATTGAATGAGAATGTAAAGCTGCTGTTTAAGCCCTTTTAGGATTAGTTACAATTGAGTCATTGTGTCAGGTAACTGCATGTGCCCGTTACCGTTCACCAAGGATCTATTACCCCCAAAAGTGTAGACATGATCCCCACCCACAAATATAACTAGTATGGATGAGGCAAAGACTTTCTACTGTGGTTACTGGGAAATAAATGAGCCTAGGTCTTGTTGATCTCACTCACTCAATGCATAATGTGTATTAAAAGCAAACTGGTGAAACTAAAGAAGTTGTATACATACTTGAAGGACACTATACTACCAAACTAAAATGTACAATTCTCTATTTCTTTATTTTAGGATGTATTGCAGAGTCAATAATGCCAAGCTCAGGATGCAGCAAAAAATGATCCAGGAAGGATTGAAAAACAAAGTCCTGTACGAAGGCAGTAGTATAGATCCTACTAGAAAAGACACCAACAGTAATCAAGGAAGCAGGAATTAGAATTATCATTTTAGTGTGGCTGAGGATATCGTAAACTGAATTGTGTGTCAAAGTATAGTCTTTAATAAACCCCATTCGCTGATGGTCCTACATTATTTCTATTGTATTTGCTGCTCATATTGATTTGGAAATGTTTCCTCAACTGTGGCTCAATTGTATCTCTTTCATGAAATGTCCGTTTGATTCTTGCAATGAAGTGACAATTGTAATTACATTAATAAATGGGTTTATTTTGTAAGTCAGGCTTTTTAATCAGTTAGTTTGTCCTATTATTAGGAATTACATTTTGAATGAGAGCTGCTCATGGACGCAGTCTTTGGAAATTATTTTTAACCTTTCCAAGAACACCTTCCATACTAGCATGCTAAGTGGAGAGATTGTCCCTGAATTACTTACATATGCTTTAAGGATGTCTGAGGTATGGGGAATAAACATTCCAGTCCTTCCGAAAAGCTTTGCTTTTCACTTATATAAAATTACAAATCGTTTGAACTTTGTGGCTGGACATTTCCTGATGGTATTCTTACCTCTCTATGTTTAAGCATTTATGCCAGATGTACAAAGCTATTTTGGGTTTGCAAACAGTTTGCTAATGCAAATGGGCATTTTCAAATGTACAAAGCCCAAATTGCGATTCGGTAACCTGTTACCAACTCGCAATTTGCGATTGAGAATGAATATTTGGAAGGGGAATACTGATTTTCAAATATTTTGCGACCAAAATGCGGTTGCAAAACATTCGCATTTTACTACCAAGTTGAAGTTGGTGGTAAGCCATTCGCAAAAGAGAAAGGGTCCCTAAGGGACCACTTCCTATTTGAGGATGAAAACTGTATTATTTTTTTTAAGAGCAGGCAGTGGTCCCAGGTGCTCTTTCATTTTTGCATGAAAATGTTTTTTGCCTGGAAACTCAGTTGGAATATGCATGAAACAGAAAAGCACAAAGGAATAAATAAAGAAGTAATTTGAAGTGCATGGGTCTCTAACTTCTGGTGCAATGGAATTTTATGTATTGGAAGCCAGTTGGAGGTAAGTGGAATGGAGTAGATAGAAATGCTCACAGATATGATAAAAGTTGTTGCTAGATAGTGAGCAAAGGATATGCAGTAAGATGCTGAGCTACGGAGATTGACAGTGGGGACAGTAAGCACCATATTCACAAAGGTAAACTTAATGCTGAGATGTCCACACATAGATTTATGTTTACTTATAGGCAGAAATCGTGGACCAGTGCTGTTCACCAAATATGGGTGGAAGTTCACCTTAGTAGTAGGATTTAAAAGTCTCCCCCTGCTTACTCTGCAGAGTAGAGACTCTTTACTGAATTTACAGTCATAAAGTTACTACTAGCAACTTTACAGCGGATTTCAGATCCATGCCTCTGCTATGAAAAACCCCAAATGGATAACTGTGGGAAAGCATTCTCCTGACCTCATCCACACACATGATTCACATTCACCCACCAAACACATAAATGCAACCTACAAACTAGCCTCTCCCCTGTTCATCTTCGACTGTAATTTTGCTCACTGCCAGTCACTATGCTTAATTTGTCAAATTATTACTGCCAGGGCCCTCGTCAGGAGGCCACTTTCACTTGCACCACCCACTGCTGCCGCGAAGCGCTGCCAATTACAGTAACAACATCACTACTAACCATCACACTACTACAAGTATGGTTTTTATGACTATTCCGGGCCCCTATAAGAATGGCTTTGGCGGCAGATATTAGTCATTTTTAATGTATATTGAATTAATAAACAACTGTTCTCTCTAAATTATACAAATAGCACTGCCATGTGCTGGTGATGACAATTCAGTGCAGGTGCTGAGCACCGGAAACCATCGGCTGAAATTAAGCACTAAAACACACAAGATGATGGACGGAATGTTGCACAATGGCAAAACATTCACCCCCAGTCACAGATCTGGGTTTAATCCATCGTTATTTTTCTCACCAAGCCACCACAGTTCAGACATGGCCATATTCAAATCAGTCTTGACCCTGTGCCTCATGGGAACAGTCCAGCCCGAACTGCCAAGCCAAGTCTTCCCTGGACGGGAATCAAGCATCCTAGGACCGGTTTCTGGCTATCAGCCGTCTTCAGGCAGGATAGTTTGACTTCAGTGGCTTAGTGAGCACGGGACCCACGTCTAGGCATACCCTTCCCACATAGGGTGAACAGCAAAAGACACAAGATGATGGACGGAATGTTACACAATGGCAAAACATTCACCCCCAGTCACAGATATGGGTTTAATCCATCATTATTTTGCTCACCAAGCCACCCCAGTTCAGACATGGCCATATGCAAATAAGTCTTGACCCTGTGCCTCATGGGAACAGTCCAGCCTGAACTGCAAAGCTAAGTCTTCCCTGGACCGGAATCAAGCATCCTAGTACCGGTTTCTGGCTATCAGCCGTCTTCAGCCAGGATAGCTTGACTCCAGTAGCTGACTGGGGGTGAGTGTTTGATTTGCTCAAACGCTCCGTCCATCATCCCCTTCTGTATCGCTTTGTTCGCCCTAAGTTGGCAGGGTATGCTCAGACGTGAGTCCCTTGCTCACTTTGCCACTGGATTCAAGCTAGCCTGGTTGATGACAGCTGAAATGCCAGAAACCAGTCCCAGGATGCTTGTTTCCAGTCTAGGGAAGACATGGCTTTGGCAGTTCGGGCTGGACGGTTCCCATGAGGCACAGGGTCAGACTGATTTGCATATGGCCATGTCTGAACTGGGGTGGCGGAGTGAGCTAAAGAATGGTGATGGATTAAACCCAGATCAGTTGACTGGGGGTGAGTGTTTGATTTGCTCAAACGCACTGTCCATCATCCCCTTTTGTATCGCTTTGTTCACCCTAAATTGGCAGGGTATGCTCAGACGTGAGTCCCTTGCTCACTTTGCCACTGGATTCAAGCTAGCCTGGCTGATGACGGCTGTAATGCCAGTAACCGGTCCCAGGATGCTTGTTTACGGTCCAGGGAAGACATGGCTTTGGCAGTTCAGGCTGGACTGTTCCCATGAGGAATGTGGGTAGAAAATCCTAGGCCATCCGCAAGGTATGTGACCAGAGAGTCTAGGACCAGTGGAGAAAAGAATTGTCGAAAAATGGTGTGTATATTAAAAAATATATTTAATTTAACATAGATAAAAATCATATAGAGACTCAAGCATATGAAAAATACTGCAGAATTAATTATAAAGACTTAGTCTTTATAATTAATTCTGCAGTATTTTTCATGTCATTTTGAATTCTGAATGTATAATCACTTGCAACTTGTTTTGATCTATAATGCTGATATGATGTATATGTTTTTTACTTATTGTTTTTGAATTTCTTTAAAGATTTTTTATATGTCACTATTTTACTGTATCATATAGTTTGACTTATATGTTTGAGTCTCTATATGATTTTTATCTATGTTAAATTAAATATATTTTTTAATATACACACCATTTTTCGACAATTCTTTTCTCCACTGGTCCTAGACTCTCTGGTCACATACCTTGCGGATGGCCTAGGATTTTCTACCCACATTGGTTATTACCCTGCCCTAGGAGTCTGTGTATTACTGATACCCAGGGGGTCCTTGTTTTCTCTCAACTGTTCCCATGAGGCACAGGGTCAGACTGATTTGCATATCTTTCTTATTTTTGCCTAGTGACTTTTATACCAAATATCTGTACACTGATCAGTCTATTTTAATAGGAAATTATATATAAAGGATTTTACTGAATTTTATAACTGTGTAAAATCCAAATATTAGTCTCAGCAGCACTAATTTAAATTACATATTTAATTTGATATTTGACGGATGCCAGATCTAGGGACATGTGTCCACTACCAACTTTCAGGACCTAGGTTAAGAAGCAGCTATGGGTCTGTACACATAGTGGTCCTTCATGGCAAGAGAAGGAAATGTTATTCTACTACAGACTTCTGACTGTAGATCCCTCACCTTATGAATTTCCTCTCAGATGTCAGATGGTATAGAAACTTATGCAGCAATTACCTTACGTGTCCTTAGAAGGCGTTATGCGGCTCTGCATCAGGTTAATCGGCCTCGTCTGTGACATCGGGCCACTGTATTTGCACCACCTCCGTGCATTGATGTCTGTTCATTTCTGTCAGTGCCTGCTGACGCAGTTCTGGGGCTTCTTGAATCCTATTACTTCTGATAGAAAGGGGTCTCCAACCTTTTCGGTACTGAGAGCTACTTATGTTCAATGAAACTCATTGAGAGCTGCAAATATTATTGGAGTTATATAATCTCCATTGTTTTATATGTATATTAATTCAACCATGCAAAAGCTTTCTAATTTAATAAGCTGGGCTGCACACAGGTTAGCTACTCAAAGGTAGCTAGAGAGCTACAGTAGCTCACGAGAATCTGGTTGGAGATCATTCAATGTCACGATAATGTCGCCCCTAAGACTACAGGGTTGAAACCATGCTGTAGCTGTGATCTACAAATATTGGTGACAGACACCCACAGCATATGTCTCTGGTGCCTTGGCTCCAGGCACGACTCGATGGTGTGTCAATTCTGCACCAAGATGAACAAGAAGGCCATCTACAATCAGGAAACAAAACTCACTGTTGCCAAAGAAGCACTGCTGCTTGAGGTTGAGGGCGTAGGCCCGCTCTCGCAACCGGTCATCATCAAGGTTGAGTAGTTAATGTAAGTCCAAGAAGTCGAAACATGGGTCTCCCTCACCGCTACTCGGAGTCGCGGAACACTTAATCGACAACGTTCCCAACACTAGTTCTGCTTTGGCTCTATCCCGAACAGACAGCAACCCCATAGCTCCAGCCGTAAAAGATGGCCATGGACCAAATCTTTGGTGCCTCAACTGCTCCCTCTCGAGCGTTTTAGGTCCCATGGATCCAAGGGAGCCTTCAGTTGGTTTACTGTTGGCGAATCTGTTATTGATGCCAACTGTCCTCCCTCAGATAGAGGTCAGCCCGTTTCTCGGCTTCAGCACCTCTGGTTCCAGCTCCCCCAACACAGACATAGTCTCTTCCCCCAGCGCCACGCTCGACACAAGTTTGATTGCCGACACCAATCCCTGCGTCACCAGTGACTGAAACCAATATTATAGTTTAGTCAGACTCAGACACCCATGCCTCACCATCCAAAACTCAACAGTATGCCCATTCAGAACCAGACACCTACGCCCCACAATATGATGTTGGGGTGATGACTAGGACAATGATGGCCCGTATGGCAATAGCAATCTCTTTTATGACCTCCAGGAGTCCAGTGGCCCAGACACTTCCCCAGACATTTGTCTTTCATCACCAAATCTAACTATGGCCACTGAGGAGTCTGCCTACCCTCCTTTAGTAATACTTGAAGCGGAAGAGATTCTTGATTACACCATACCCATCAAAGAAGTCAGAACTAATGTTCTTGCGGAGATCCTTAACTCCACACAGTCCAGCCAGAAACCTATCCTCCTGACAAATACTATGGCAGACAGCTGGGCAAAGCCAGGATCTTGCCTTCCAGTTAATAGGCAGGTGGCAATATGGCACAGGCCTGTCCTCAGAGACCCGGACTTCCTGCTAAAACATTCTACTCTGGAGAGATTAGTGGTGTAAACATCTACTCATTGCTTGAACACCGATGCATTCCCTACCACTTCCCTTGATAGGGAATCCAAGAGGATGGAGACATTACATTAGCTAAACAAATGTTTTTGTCGGCCAGGCCTGTCCTTAGATCTGTGAGTACAGCAAGCCTTCTGGGCAGATGTTTGCATGCACTCTGGGACAACGTAGCGGACACCTTGCTAGCTGTCCCAGAGGACATACATACATACATACATCCAGCCTTATAGCAGGGGATCTTAGATGAACATGATGCAGCAAAATATTCAATAAAATCCTTTAATCCTGTCTGGGCACTACTGACTGTCTAGGTAGGGCAGTTGGCACCGTGTGGTGCTTAAGCCCCATGCCTGGATATGCTCCATGGGCTTCACGTCAGATATTCAGCAATCCCTGATGGACATACCTTTTAACGGCTCCAAGCTGTTTGGAGTGAAGGTGGACTCTGTCTTTGAATGAATAAAAAGAGAGTACGGCTACTGCCTGCGCTCTAGGTTTAGCTCCACTGTTTTGGCAATTTCCCAACAGCACCCCCCTTTTGAGGCTTTGGAAAGAGGTACCAGCAGAGGCAAAGATAATATTTGCCTCAACAACAGGCCTCCTGCACCTTTCGATGTACAGAACAGGGACCACACCAACAGCATCCAGCCTGCAAGGGAACAAACTACCCAAATCTCAACACCTTCCCCCACCCCTCCAGCCACCACAAAACCTTTTTAAAACACTCTCCGTGGATCATAATCGCCTGGTAGGGGGTTGCATCTCATTTTCCCTCCATGGATGGAGGAGCATCCTGTCTGATCTATTGATGCTCCAGATCGTGCAACTCGGGATACTCTTTACCTTTCCTCTCTTACTGTCAGATGTACCACCAGCTCCTGGTGGACCACCTCTCCATACTCCCTGGAGAAGTTCAGGCTCTCTTTGCCAAGGGACCAATAGAGGGCCAACTGGCAGCTTCAGAGATTGGGACTGGTTGTTAATCCCGCTAATTCCTGGTGCTGAAGGTAAACTGAGCCTTTTGCCCACATCCTTGACCTGCACCCTCTGAACTTCTTCCTCCAGAAGGGCAAGTTCAACATTTTCACACTAGGCCAAATTCAAATTGCCCTGGATCCAGGAGACTTGCAGCATAGACCTTGCAGGACGCATATTTTCACATTCCTGTCCTACGGTACCACAGGTGTTATCTGCAGTTTCAGGTAGGGCAAGAGAACGTTCAGTGCTCCCTGTTTCCCTTTGGCCTTATCAGTGCAGCTTGATGGTTCACCAAGGTGATGGTTGTGGTCGCAGCCCACCAGCGGGGTTGGGAATATGATTGGCACCTAAAGGCTGGCTCACCTCGGACAGCCATAAGCCACTTCCAGAAGATAGACCTATTGTTAGTACACACGTTTTTTCATCAATGTGCTGAAGTCACACCTGACTACTTCAAATGGCTCCCCTTCATTGGGCCTATCCTGAACATGGTGCCCTTTTATGCTCTGCCACTGCCTCATCGAGTTCAGAACATTTGTGCTGTTATACTGATCTTTTAACACTTGTCCTGGGTCTTAGTAAGAGTGGGTTTGAGGCTACATGGTCTCTTTACATACTGAATCCTCATTGTAGACAAAGCCAGGTAGCACTTGCGAGCTTTGCAGTGGGATCTGGAGTCTCAGTGGGCTCAGCACCAATGCAACCTATCAGATTCCATTCACGTTTCGAAGGAAAAGCAAGTCAAGTCAAGTCAGAGAATTTATATAGCGCGCTACATACCCAGAGGGTCTCAAGGCGCTTGAAGAAGGATGGGGAGTTACTTGTCAAATAACCAAGTTTTAAGTTGCTTTCTGAATGCTAGGTGGTTCTGAGTCAGGCGAAGGTGAGTGGGAAGTGCGTTCCAGGCTTTAGCGGCAAGGTAGGAGAAGTATCTACCTCCCATGGTGGTTTTGTTGATGCGAGGTACAGTAGCAAGGGCTTGGTTGGAGGATCTTAGCTGGCGAGGGGGGGAGTAGAAGGACAGTCGTGTGTTGAGGCATTCAGGTCCGATTTCGTAGAGTGCTTTGTGTGCGTGGGTAAGGAGCCGGAAAGTAATTCTCTTATTGACGGGGAGCCAGTGGAGGTTTCTTAGGTGACCAGAGATGTGTTCTCTACGCGGGATGTCTAATACGAGCCTGGCTGAGGCGTTCTGGATGCGTTGGAGTTTTTTCTGGAGTTTTGCAGTGGTACCGGCGTAGAGGGTGTTTCCGTAGTCCAGTCGGCTCGTGACCAGTGCGTGGGTGACCGTTTTTCTAGTTTCGGTGGGGATCCAGCGAAATGTTTTTTTGAGCATGCGAAGAATGTTGAAGCAAGATGAAGAGACGGCGTTGACTTGTCTGTTCATCGAGAGTGAGGAATCCAGGATGACGCCCAGGTTCCGTGCGTGGTCCGTCGGAATGGGTGCTTTTCCCAGGGCCTCTGGCCACCAAGAGTCATCCCAGGCGGAGGGGGAGGTGCCTAGGATGAGAACTTCTGTTTTGTCCGAGTTCAGTTTCAGACGGCTGTGCTTCATCCATTCTGCTACTTCTTTCATTCCTTCATGTAAGTTGGTTTTGGCAGTGTTAGGGTCTCTGGTGAGTGATAGGATCAGTTGGGTGTCGTCGGCGTAGGAGATGATGTTGAGGTTGTGTTGGCGTGCGATCGCCGCGAGGGGGCTCATGTATACGTTGAAGAGGGTGGGGCTGAGTGAAGATCCTTGTGGGACGCCGCAGATGACTTCAGTGGCTTCTGACTTGAATGGTGGAAGGCGGACTCTTTGCGTTCTTCCGGTGAGGAACGAGGTGATCCATTCCAGTGCTTTTCCTTGGATTCCGACGTTTTTGAGGCGTTGTAAAAGAGTGTTATGGCAGACTGTGTCGAAGGCAGCGGAGAGGTCGAGGAGGATGAGGGCGACAGTGTCTCCATTGTCCAATAGAGTTCGAATGTCGTCTGTTGCTGCGATGAGGGCGGTTTCAGTGCTGTGCTTGGCTCGGAAGCCGGATTGTGAGGAGTCGAGGGATTTGTTGGTTTCGAGGAATGCGGCGAGCTGGTTGTTGACCGCTTTCTCAATGACTTTGGCCGGGAAAGGCAGGAGTGAGATAGGGCGGTAGTTTTTGAGTTCGGTGGGGTCAGCTGTGGGTTTTTTCAGAATGGCGCTGAGTTCGGCATGTTTCCAGCTTTCCGGGAAGGTTGCGGAGTTGAGGGAGCAGTTGACGACGTCTCGGAGGTGCGGTGCTATGATGGAGTCTGCTTTGTTAAAGATGTGGTGAGGGCATGGGTCTGTGGGGGATCCTGAGTGGATGGAGTTCATCAGACGGATGGTGTCCTCAGTGGAGATTGTCTTCCAGTCATTGAGGGTGTTCAGGGGGGGAGGGGGTCCTGTGGGGGGTTGGGTGGGTTGGTCTTCGGGTCGGTTGTCGAAGCTGTTGTGGATGTCTGCAATTTTGCTGTGGAAGAATGAGGCAAGGGAGTCGCAGAGGGCTTGAGAGGGGGTGATGTCGTTGGAGTTGGCTGAGGGGTTGGTAAATTCCTTGACGATGTTGAATAATTCCTTGCTGTTGTGGGCGTTGTTGTCTAGACGGTCCTTGAAAGCGGCTTTCTTGGCCTTCCGGATCAGTTGGTGGTGTATGCGGGTGGCGTTTTTGAAGGCGTCCTTGGTGCTGGTGGTTGGGTCTTTTTTCCAGGTCTTCTCAAGAGAGCGGCAGAGTTTCTTGGATTTCTTAAGATCATCGTTGAACCAGGAGGCCTTCTTGCTGCCTAGTTTGATTTGTCGTTTTTTCAGTGGTGCTAGGATGTCGGCGCTGTTGGATAACCATTGGGTGAGGTTGGTGGCTGCTTGGTCTGGATTTGAGGAGTGGGCTGGGGGATTTAGGAGAAGCGATGAGGAGATCTGGTCGATGGTGACTTTGTTCCAGTTTCTTTGCAGAGTCGGTTGGGGGTGGTTGTTGGATGTGGGTTTGTTGTAGGAGAAGTGAACGCAGCTGTGGTCAGTCCAAAGGAGGGCTGTGGTGTGGCTGAAGGAGACGTGTTTGCTGGAGGTGAAGATAGGGTCGAGTGTGTGACCTGCGATGTGGGTGGGGGCAGTGACGAGCTGCTTAAGTCCGAGGTTGGCGAGGTTGTCCAAAATGGTGGTGGTGTTGCGGTCGTTGTTCTTCTCCAGGTGAAAGTTGAGGTCTCCCAGAAGGATGTACTCCTCGGAGGGGAGCGCGTGTGGAGTGATGAAGTCCGTGATGTCTTCACTGAATTGTGCGCGGGGTCCTGGTGGCCTGTAAAGGAGGGTGCCTCTGAGTGTGGTCTTGGGGTCGATGTGGATCTGGAAGTGCATGTGTTCGGAGTTGGCGAGATTGACGTCTGAGCTGGTAGAGATGCGAATGGAATTCTTATGGACGATAGCGATGCCTCTTCCTGTGTGGTCCGTGCGGTCCTTACGGATGATCTTATATTCTTCCGGGATGGCGATGGTGATGTCTGGGGCTGAGGAGGCGTTCATCCATGTTTCTGTTAGGAAGGCGACGTCCGGAGAGATGGTGTCTAGTAGATTCCAGAGGTCAATAGCGTGCCTGTGGACCGTGCGGGTGTTGAGCAGGATGCACTGTAGGTGATTGGGGTCGGATATCTGTTGTGTGTTCGTAGATGAGGGGTTGTTCTTGGTGTCGCGGAACTTGCAGGAGTAGCAGGAGAAGGGTCCATGGGTGTGTCCAGGAGCGGCTTGGAAGCAGTTGGGGGGGCGGCCGGGGTTGAGGGCTAGGAGGGTTGTGGCATCGTACGTAAGGCGGGAGGGGTGGGCATTACGAGGACCAGGGATCTGCAGTGGTGGCTGCTGACCACAATTGGACCAGCGGCTGACCACTCACCCTCCCAACACCCAGAGCTGATGGTCATAATAGATACATCGTTGCTGGATTGGGGAGGTCATCTGGGAAAGTTGAAGATCATTGATCTCCACATCAACTTGTTGGAGCTGCGAGCAATTCACTTGGAACTGAAGACAGTCCTCCAGATCATCAAGGGGGAGAGGCTACAGTTTCTAACAGACAACATGACTGCCATGTAGTACTGCAACAGACAGGATAGTGTGGAGTTGTGGTTCATGTGCCATAGGGCTCTACATCTCTGGAAGTGGCTGAATAGCATTGCTGTGGTGACACTTGAGGGTTTCTTAAGCTTATCGAATCAGCCATCCTTCTTGAAGGGGTTGATCCACATGTTGCCACCAACACCGTTTGTGATGCTGCAGTGGGACATTAATTTGGTACTTAATTGCGCACTTCCTTTGAACCAATGCACAGTTGCCCTCTTCTCCTGCTATCAAGACTGCCTTCCTCATCGCCATAACACCCGGGGCAGGGTAGAAACTTTGCGAAGCCGCATGACACCACCTAACGATGCACCAAGGACTTGCTATGAAAGTTTCCAGATGTAGGCTAACTCATTGGGGGAAATTTACAAGATGAAGAATAGGCAATAAGCTATTCTCTACCAGAAAAGGTGTTACTGATGGTAAGTTTGTTCATTTCTACTTTAACTTTGTGTACTGTATATTAACATCTACAAAATCTAACTTTGGAAGGTAGTTTTTATATAGGAGTGTCACTTATTGATCATACGCACTTCTTAATATGGGACATATTAATATAGACCGTCACTAATGTTTCAGTTATTAATTAAAATTTCCTTTTATGTTCCGCTCCTGGGTATCTGAGCCCGACAGTTCATCTTTGTGATCCACAAGTGGTGGACAGCGTGCAATCCCAGGAGTGAGCACTAGGTTCCACCAAGCTGCCATATCTGCCCCTTCACAGCTCAATAGGACAAGATTGTTGGTCCCACCTAGGAAACATTCTCAAATAGGGAATAAAGACCATCCAGCAGCCTTTATCCTAAACAACTAATACACATTTCAAGTCGTCAGGCAACAGTTACTAATGTATGGATACTTGTTCCGGCTACAGAGTACTCTCCAACCCACATAGTCTACAGGTACCCCAATTTGAAGTAGGCACCGCCTTCCATTACATTTGCATCTCTGGTCTTTAGCAACTGAAGGAGAAGAGACCACTGGTGAACAGAACCTCATTCCTCAATTCTGCAGCATTTAATTGACTCCCAGATGTCAACCCTCTGTGTAATGGATACCCTGCTGCTATTACTGGAGGAACCATGCATTCGAGATGTGACCTGGGCAAACCCTGTCCTCTGGGGAGATCCGTTTTTTTTAACAATCTTCTGTGAAGAAGTGTTGGAAATGACCATCTTTAGCATGGTGTAACCCCAGAGTTTTGTCTTTACTGTTTTTACTGACTCAGCACACTTCACTCCTGCTAACCAGTGGTAAAGTGCCTGTCCTTCCCCCTTATTGCCCATAAGCACTGCACATGGTATTTATAAGTAGGACATGTACAAGAGTAATTTTAAACCTACTTCCAGTGAAAAGGCTGCAAAAGCAATTATTACTGTAATATAGTTGGCTGTTCCATAGGAATGTTTCAGGATACAATATTACATTTAATGATGTCTCCGGATAGGAAACTTCTACAAACTTTCTCTACTCCGATACTCCTCCCCCCTCTGCCCCCCCCCCCCCCCCCCCCCAGCCTCCTGTACTCATGAACTGAGTAACGGCACCAAGAGGGTCATTGGTGGCATCCTGCCATACTGTGGGGGGAGAAAGTGGCAGTGCTCCTGCTGTCACCCCCGAGGCCTTCCCGGGGAGAGACTTTATTTATTTATTGTGTATTTTATATAGCGCGCAGCTACCCCAACGGGGTGTCCTGGCGCTTGACAGAGGGGGGCTTCCAGACTGGCTCCTTTTTTTCCACCAGTCTCCTTTTCACTCTTGCCACCCACACCTCAGTCGGCACGTCGGGTGGAGAGTGCTGATTAGAAGCAGATAGCCAGCAGTGCCCAAACAGAAGGAGACTGGTCGTTGCGGGACCTGAGCAATGGCAGGCTATGCAGCCCCCCATCTAACACTGGGCACTAGTTCCAGCTGGGAGACTCTTCCACTGGTGTATTGACTCTTACTTGACCAAATGCTGTGGGGATCTCTCTCAGACAACTGTTGAGCATGCTTCAGGAGCGTAATGAGGGGAATGGATGCTGGTAAACTATCTCCTGTGTTCATTGGGCACATGGACTAGAATATCTAAAGTGATCGCAGATTGTAGGGGAGCTGGGAGTCACCATATCTTCCTTCTTCTAATGGTCGCCCTGTTGGACCCACGGATCCTGCTAAGATGGTCAAGGGCAAGCCAACTCACCATTTGCAGGCAGCAATGGGCAGATGTACTAAGGCCCCAGGTGATGGAGCAGTGGCAACAGTAGCACCCCAAATTAAGAACTTATCTGACCAGACAGTGTCGGGGGAAACGATACCTTAGGCAATACAGGACTCCACAACATTTCTTGAATGCAAAATGGATGAATTCAGGGTTGACGACTTACTCCTATGGCAAGCCCTAAAGAAAACAGTAGGTCATGTAACTGAGGCAGAGAAATGAATGTCGTGGCTGACCCTCTACACAATCCTGGCATGCCTGTAGGAAACCTTAAAGCACCCACAGGAGAGGTATGGAGATGTAAAGGAGCGTGCAAGAAGGAAACAACATTTGGGTTGTGATTATTTCAGAGACTGGACTGATTCAGAGGACGTTGCTTTTCTTAGCTGTCAAACAAAAACTTAGAGCCCTACAGTGGGACTATATACTGAAGTTCCCCACCAAGTGGCATGTCCAATTCCAAGGCAAGGCCTTCTTCTTTAAATCTCCCAGCCTGGAACTCGGTGGAGGAGAAGATGTCCCTCCGGCGCCTTGAGGACAGCATGGTAGATGATGTAGGTGGGTATCTCCCAACCCCCTCCTCTAGGAGAACATTACAAGACCATGCTTTGCTGGGGTAGAAGGTCCAGTATGGCAGAGCAGCAGAGAGACCCTGCTCCCGCACTTCCTGGCCAGCCCTCTAAGCAGTGTTTCCTGAATATCTGGGGAGATGCAGAAATCAGATGTGCACAACAGACATGGATGGCATTCAGCCTGATAGTGGCTTAGAGAAATATAACTCCTGATCTAGGGGGCGTGGAAACGAGCTATGGACCGGGGCATGGCGAAGACGGTGGTTTAAGAAGGTATAGGCTGCATCGAGAATTAGGGAAAAATTTGGATTATGTGTAAATTCCATAGGGGTGCAGAATATGTGGGGATCTCGACCTCCCTGGAGACAATGTGACCTATACAGAGAGCTTTGCAGGACCACAGGGCAGTGAATGGGGGGGGGGGTCGATTGGAATGGGGCTGATTCATGAATATTGTGTGAATGGTATGACTGCTAGGTTTCATGATTAATACTGTACTTCAAAAGTCAATAAAAAGAATGGTTTAAAAAAAAAAAAAGAAATGCTGGCCGGCACACCCTAGAATCAGCCCCACTAGAGACATTTGAACCCTTCGACCCAAGTCATACAACTTTTGGTGGCCACTGCCGAGTATGGCCCACACACCAAGGCCAGGATACACATTGGTGTTGGCTCAGCATGATCTAGTTTTCAGGATTAGGCCATAGATTAGGATGGGCAAATCGAGCCCGGCTGGGCATATCTCCTGGACCTCCCTTGTTTTGGGGTTTTTCTTTCTTGTTGGTTTATCTTGTTGCTTAAAGTTTGACATGCTTTGAGGATGGAATTCTAGTGAGTGGGTAGTTGGGCGCCACAGGCCTGCTCTGAAGGGCCCATCTTTCATGACGTATGTGTATTAAAAAGGAAGGCTTGAGCCTGGCAAAAGGATTATTTTGCCAGTTAAAAATGGCAGTTTAAACAACACACAGAGGCTACAATTGCAAGCCTGAGACATTTTTAAAGTTCTTCTTAAGTGGGTGGCACAATCAGTGCTGCAGGCCCACTAGTGTGAAGCATGTAGTGACACTTATATACAAAGACGTTAAATCAATACAATTTACAAAAAAGGGGGGGGGGAGGACCGGGGAAAGTGTAGAACGATGTATTTTTTATCGTTTTGTGGCCAGTTTCATCATAGTAAAAGTTCCAAGGAAAACAAGGAATTATTGTCCATATTCCTGGAATTATCTTGGCCAAAAGGAAGAGCGTCGACGTTTCGACCCAGGTTGCGCCCCAGTTGGTGGTCGCGGCGGGTCTTTATCAAGACAAAAGGGGGCTGGAAAAGAAGGGAAATGTGTATCAGAGAGATGCTTGTATAAACCGTCAAAAATGACGAGAGTAGCTCCAGATTACTTACATGGGGATTGGTCAAAAGTTATTGTATTCCAGAGAGTAGCCCGTTGGTCAACCTGGAACAGAATATTTAAATGAGGAATTTTAGGACCAGATGGTGTGGGATTCATTCAAACTCATAATCTTAAGTGCCTGGGTGACAGAGTGTATCATTCTACTCAAAACAGTGCACAAGTGATTTAGCCGCTTTATTTAATCTTTATGAAAATGCTCCCCGGGTTGGTTACGAGGGAATTAGCATATAGGCAGGTCCTTAATAAAATAACATCAGCGGGGAGCATCCGCGATGTGACAAAGGCGATCTAGGTATGAGCGCCAGCTCGAGCTTGCCGTATGAGGTGCTGGTGCACATTCATACCATTAAGTGCTAGAGTGTTTGGATATCTTAGCCGGAGTGCCTACATGATTTTTAAGAAAACGGTGCGGTTCCACTTAAAGGAAAATGCAACCGGAGTCATCTATGATGGAAAGAGGGTATGCAGAATAATCTTGAGCACCAAGTGGATGCCCTTCCACCAGATGATTGCATTATAAATCTCTCTAATCATCAGATGTCCCCTGCAGAAAGAAGTGTTCTGAACAAAGGCCTTTCATTTGTGCCGAGTAACCGACCAGATGCCTTCACTACAAAATTGGAGCTGCAAAATTTTTTCCGGAAAGTGAGGCTGCAATACCACTTTGGAAGGAATGTATACACCCCAAAAATGGCTGCCACGCCATTCAAACCACCATCGACCTTCACTCCGGGTTCATATTATATGAGCCAACGGATTTTGGCATTTGAGCAAATTGTAATGCAAGAAGTGATGATGAATATTGAAGAGAGACAATACATACGATACAACCTCACGAAGGAAGAGACTCTTGCACTCAAAGAACTCAGCAATAACTCTTCTATCATTGTCAAACCAGCAGACAAGGGCGGTGCAATTGTCCTACAGAACAAAGAAGACTACGTGGCGGAAATTAAGAGCCAATTATCTGTGAAGGAGAGCTACCAGCCGATATCCAGGGACCCGACCACCAGCATAAAGGCACTGATTGAAACTCTGACGGAGGATGGTGTCAACAAAGGTTTCCTGAGTACATCGGAAAGAGACTTCTTGATCAAAAAGGAGCCCCGGATCCCGACAATTTATACCTTACCAAAGGTACATAAGAGGTTGGACAACCCTCCCGGAAGACCAATAATTTCTGGCTGTGGTTCTGTACTAGAACCGATAAATCAATTCATTGATTATTTTCTGCAACCGCTGGTACCTGAAACCAAATCCTATGTGCGGGACTCTATGCACATTATTCAACTCTTAGAAGGGCAACCATATGACGAGGCTACACAGTTTATGGTTACACTCGATGTCTCTTCTTTATATACATCGATACCACAAGACAATGCAATCAAGGGCAACCATGACATATTGGAGAAACAGCCTGCACCCCATTGGATACCCACCTCCTTCTTAATTGACCTTCTTGAAATCGCCATGAAGCGGAACTACTCTGTGTTTCAGCAACAGTTCTACCTACAATGTAAAGGGGTAGCGATGGGAGCCACGTATGCCCCGAGTCTGGCGAATCTCTATATGGATCAATATGAGGAATGCCATCTGTACACAGAAGACAACCCATTCATTGACTCCATCTCGATATGGAAACGTTATATCGACGATGTGATAATGATTTGGACTGGATCTGAAACTTACCTCAAAGATTTCTTCCTCTGGCTCAATACAAGAAGTAAAGATATACAATTTACCATGAACTATGACAAGAAGAACATTGCCTTTCTGGATCTTGTTTTCAAATCGGAAGAGGGTGCAGTAATCTGTGATCTATACAGGAAACCTATGGAGAAAAACACTTTACTAAAATATGATTCACACCACCCACGCAATCTACGAGATAACCTGCCCTTTGGTCAGTATCTGCGCATTAGACGCAACTGCACTAAAAAAACGGACTTCTTTAAAGAATGCGAGACTCTAACTAAACGCCTACGGGAACGTGGCTATCCGGTAGGTCTCTTAAAACGTGCCAAAAAAAGAGCTTGGTACTGCCCGAGAGAGGAACTCTTGACCCCGAAAGACAAAGGTTCAGACTCTGTTGGTTTGGTCTGTGTCACCACTTTCCATTCTAAGAGCAATGTGGTAAAAAAGACAATAAAGAAATACTGGAACCTGGTTGCCTCTGAACTGAACACTGAAACTACTCCACTTTTTGCTTTCAAGAGAGGGAGAAATATAAAGGACAATGTAGTAAAAGCCTTTTTAGAACCACCAAAACCAGTGACTCTCAGAGACCAGTTAGGTTTACCACCTATAAAAGGACATGTCAGATGTGGTACCTGCAAAGCGTGTCCCATGTGCATGGATGGTCCATCCTTTTTCTACAATAACAAAACCCATAGCCTACCCACCCTGACCAACTGCAACACTGCTAATGTCGTTTACATCATCTTTTGTCCATGTAACAAACCCTATGTTGGACAGACGACGCAAAAAGTAAAAACACGCATTTTGCAACATATGAGCCGGATTCGTTGCAAAGTACAGGGTGCACCTATGGTAGATCACTTTCTGAGTAGTAACCATGATCCCACAAGCATGCGCTGGCGCATCCTGGAAAAAATCAATACGAATCCAAGAGGTGGTTCCTTGACCACCACACTGAGCAGAAAAGAATGTAAATGGATCCATATTTTGAATTCTGTGAGCCAGGGATTAAATGAGCATGAGGAAATCAGTAAACAGATGGCGCTACTGTAAATACTTAGCATCAATTATTGTTCTTCATGAGACAACATAGAATATTCTCGATGTTTGTTCCTAAACCCCAGGATAGACATTGAATGTAAATGTGTACGCTGTGTTTTTTGTAACTGTCTCTCATCAACTTTGGATCATTGCCACCATTCATTCCATTAATGACTTTTTTTCGATAAAACCCACTAATCTGTATGGCGCTTTCATTATCTGCATTGTATTTTCAAAGTTAGCCCCATATGTTCACCATGAGATAATGAATGTTTGGTAACAAAACCGCATATGTTATACATGCTGTGTTGTTTTACACTGTTTCCTCATTAATATGAGAGTTTTGCCACAAGCTATCCCCCTCATTACAATCTGTGAGAGATTACGCCCCCTCCATGACCACGCGCAGCTCCACCCGACAAACGTTTGCAAACGTTGCCTAGCAACGGACGTCCACTGCGTCCTCGAGGAGAAAGGCTTTCCGCCTTCTCTGCTGACGCTTCCAATCTGATTGGCTAGTCTCGTTCCGGGTTGGTGTTGCCTGGATACGAGTACATTTATCGCTCTGACTCAAGCCCCTTAGTACGAGCGCCTTCACTCAGAGAGCTCGGTTTGGCGTTCACATTCGGATCGCCGTTTCTCACATCGCGGAGGCTTCCACGCTGATGACATTAAATCGAGGGTAAGCCCACATGCCATACCCGGATCGCTCTTTCCATCATAGATGACTCCGGTTGCATTTTCCTTTAAGTGGAACCGCACCGTTTTCTTAAAAATCACGTAGGCACTCCGGCTAAGATATCCAAACACTCTAGCACTTAATAGTATGAATGTGCACCAGCACCTCATACGGCAAGCTCGAGCTGGCGCTCATACCTAGATCGCCTTTGTCACATCGCGGATGCTCCCCGCTGATGTTATTTTATTAAGGACCTGCCTATATGCTAATTCCCTCGTAACCAACCCGGGGAGCATTTTCATAAAGATTAAATAAAGCGGCTAAATCACTCGTGCACTGTTTTGAGTAGAATGATACACTCTGTCACCCAGGCACTTAAGATTATGAGTTTGAATGAATCCCACACCATCTGGTCCTAAAATTCCTCATTTAAATATTCTGTTCCAGGTTGACCAACGGGCTACTCTCTGGAATACAATAACTTTTGACCAATCCCCATGTAAGTAATCTGGAGCTACTCTCGTCATTTTTGACGGTTTATACAAGCATCTCTCTGATACACATTTCCCTTCTTTTCCAGCCCCCTTTTGTCTTGATAAAGACCCGCCGCGACCACCAACTGGGGCGCAACCTGGGTCGAAACGTCGACGCTCTTCCTTTTGGCCAAAATAATTCCAGGAATATGGACAATAATTCCTTGTTTTCCTTGGAACTTTTACTATGATGAAACTGGCCACAAAACGATAAAAAATACATCGTTCTACACTTTCCCCGGTCCTCCCCCTCCCCCCCCCTTTTTTTGTAAATTGTATTGATTTAACGTCTTTGTATATAAGTGTCACTACATGCTTCACATTTGTCACTTGAATCACCACAGTCACTGCACATGTGTTTGATAAATATTTGCTAGTAATGTAGTGGAATGAAGTAATTCCATTTTACTGTTTCATTGGTTCTTGTTTTTAATATATATAAAAACTTTGAATATCAGAGAGTTCTGCTTGTTTGTGTTTTAGAGCTGTCCTTAGCCTAACCCAAAGAGATTGTACAATACCCAACAGAACCATTTTTTTGTCAATCACATATACCCAGGTTCTGAGGGACACAGGGTTACCCCATTTTGTCAAAACAGCAGGCCCACTAGTAGCATTTCATTTACGGGCCCTGGGCACAGGTAATGCCACTTTACTAAAGACTTACAAATAAATTAAATGCGATAATTTGTATAAGCCAATTCAGCATGTTTTCAGGAGAGAGCACAATCACTTTAGCATGAGTTACCAGTGCTAAAGTGCTCAAAGTCCTAAGGCCAGTAAAAACGAAGTCAGCAAAAACAGGAGGTCTCTCGACAAAAAGGAGAAAATCACACCTAGGATGCCAAGTCTAACAATGTACCTCATTAGAGAAAAAAATCATTAATCAGTATGGATTTATATTGTACATGTTGCAGGTGTTACTATAATTTTTTTAATTTTCCTGCCTTTAAGAAAACCACTTGGACGTGGTGGTATTAATCTCCTTCCTGTGGCTAAAATCCTGCAGTTAAACAGCCGCGAGTTTCTCTCACACCTCATCTCCATTTTCTGTTAGACTCAAGACATTACTAACCTGCAGATCCTAATGTTGCTGTGGGAACGACCTTGAAGTTACCAGTCTACTTCCCCATCTTCAGTGCCAAACAAGTCCAAGACTCTGCTTGGCACTGACTGGGAAGAGGGGGGAAAGGGTATAAGAACGTGAGGGAAGGCACACAAGAGATGTAATATCTCCTAAATTTCTTTTATCAGATGGAGGTTCTCTCGATAATGCAGCCTATAACCAGGCTACACTGTCCAGTACTTCAACTAGAAACTACTCCATATTCCTTGTGCATCCTGGTGTGTTACGCGCTGCCTTCCAAATTCTGTCTCCGGCTTGCATTTAATGTTGTACCTCACACCTCTCTCATTACTAAGGTTGTGTTCATACAATAAAGTTACGCAGCTGGACTGGAGCCTGCGACTTTCATTCTACTCTCAGTTTCGAAGGAGTAGTTTCCGTCCTGTAACTCCAGTTCTGTAGTAAGGGTATCTCTGTTATAGTCATAATCTAGTGAATAGTCCCGCCCATGTGCGTGGACCCCGGAGCAATCAAAAATAATCTCTTAAAGTGTCGAAAAAATGCAGAACTGCACAGACACTTAAGAGAGAATTAAAGACAGATAATGCAGCCTATAACCAGGCTGCACCGTCCAGTACTTCAACTAGAAATTCCACCAAAAATCCACAAACAGCAAAGTCTGTCCAGATTTCCCTTGCCTCAGCAGCAAAAACCCTCTGGAATGAGAGAGAGGAAGACATGGACAGACAAGCCCCATAGGCTGCCATTATGTGGCTCAAGACAGGATACTGCGCCTTTAAGAGAACTTTCCAGAACTTCACAGTATCCCAGAATGCACTGCAGGTCCCTTTTACTTTCAGTTCTTTTTGAAGGCGTAACACGCCAGACCTGTAGCATTCCTTACATGAATATCTCTCTCCACCGGGGAGGAGGGCGGGCGCTTATGACTATAACAGAGATACCCCTACTACAGACCTGGAGTTACAGGACAGAAACTACTCCTTCTGTAGTAGGGGATCTCTGTGTATAGTCATAATCTAGTGAATAGAATGGCAAGCCCATCCCCACACCAAAGCAGCGGTGGAGAAACGAGAAATAACACCACTATTGTGCGAACAGATTTCACAGCGAAGCCTGCCCAACCTGAGCGTCTGCCCTGTCATCAGTGTCCAGGCAGTAATGCTTAGCAAAGGTATGGACTGACTTCCAAGTGGCCGCCTTGCAGATTTCTGCAATTGGAACATTACGGAGCAAAGCCGTCGTGGCAGCTTTGCCCCTGGTGGAATGAGCCTTAGGTTTACCCCCTAAGGTCTTATTAGCTTTCTGGTAACACAGTTGTATGCAGGACACAATCCACCTAGAGATGGACTGCTTAGAGGTAGCAAGCCCCGTCCTGACTGATCCATAATTGATAAACAATTGGTCTGACCTACGAATATCTTTGGTCTTATCCAGATAAAATTTCAACACCCTCATAACATCCAGGGAATGTAAAGACCTTTCCGCTGGAGATGAAGGATTCTGAAAAAACGTAAGCAAAGTTATAATCTGGTTGACATGAAAATCAGAAATAACCTTGGAAAGAAATTTAGGGTGAGTACGCATAACAACCTTAGCAGCATGAAATACAGTATGAGGTTCTTGGCAACACAACGCATGAATTTCACTCACCCTGCGGGCCGATGTAATGGCCACGAGGAACGCCGCCTTCCAGGATAGGTGCTGCAATGAAGCCTTATGAATAGGCTCAAAAGGCTCCTCCATAAATCTGGACAGCACCACATTCAATTCCCATGAAGGCGAAGAAAGCCAGACAGGAGGGAATACTTTCTTCAAACCTTCCAAGAAATCTTTGATCACAGGGATCTGGAGGAAGGAACTCTGTGAAGGGCATTTCCTGTAGGCAGTCAATGCAGCGAGATGAACCTTAATGGAATGAACATTAAGGCCAGACCGCGCTAAATGTAGAAGGTAAGGAAGGATGAAGTCTTCCTTGCATGTCGTCGGGTCATAGTTCTTGGACTGACACCAGATACAAAACCTCTTCCACTTGTAAGCATAGGAAGTCCGAGTGGAAGGTCGCTTAGCCTCCTTCAGTATGTCCATGCAATCTTCGGACAGATTCAAATGGCCATATTTCACTATCTCAGGAGCCATGCCGCCAAACTCAAAGATGAGAGGTTGGGGTGCAACGTCTGCCCCCCGAACTTCGTGAGAAGGTCCAGCCTGCACAGCAGCCGTATGTGCGGAAGGAGAGGCCGGTGAAGCAGGTCCGTGAACCACCACTGCTTGGGCCATTCCGGGGCAATCAGGATCATCCGTGCCCTGGACTGGGACAGCTTGATGAGCATCGCTGGAATCAGGGGAATGGGTGGAAAAGCGTACAGAAAGCTGTTCGACCAGTTGATCCATAGCGCATTCCCCAGCGTCCCTTGCTGGTAATACCTGGAGGCGAAGTCTCGGCATTTGCTGTTTTCGGCGGTGGCGAACAGATCTATGTCTGGAGTTCCCCACCTTTCCACAGGAGCGGGCAACTTAGGCTTGGCCGGGGCCTCCGGCTTAGGTGTCCCCTTGGGAGGAGACGGAAACCTAGGCAGTGAGGCAGACCTAGGAGGAACCGGAGGCGGCTTGTCTGGCAACCGAGGTACGGGCTGAGGTGGTGTTAATGGAGGAGGAGTAGGGTTCCTCGGATGGAGACCCCTCGGCAATGGAGGCGGTGGCATAACCTGCCTCTGTGACGAGGTATATACCTTGGAATACACCGAGCCCGGTGAACCGCCTTCTCCACTAGCCTGGGACGTTAACGAACCTCCCATGGCATCAGATCTTCCTCCACCTTTCTTCGACGTCGAAGAACGGCGACCGGACGGCGAACGTCGGTCCCTTGACGTCGAGCTTCTTCTCCTCTGCGTCAAACGCCTTCGCCTCGACGGCGATCTTCTGCGCCTTGACGGCGATCTTCTGCATCTCGACGGCGCCCTGCGCCTCGACGGCGATCTGCGCCTCAACGGCGATCTTCTGCACCTCGACGGCGATCTTCTGCGCCTCGTCAGCGATCTTCGCCTCGACGGCGATCCACTCCTCGACGACGAGGATCTCCTCGACGACGATCGTCTCCTTTTCGCCGACGGCGAACAGCAGTGTCGCCTCGACGGCAAGTGCCGACGCCGGGCCTTTCGACATTGATCACTCGACGACGACGACGAGGACGACGACGAAACAGTCACCGGAGCCTTCGATGGTGGCCTGGTAAGGTCCTTCGATGCCGAGCATCGATGTCGTTTCGCCCCCGACGACGGGGAACAGACCGTAGTCATCCCTCTCGACGCCGTAGTCGGTGCAATCGACCCAGACGGAGAATGGGGATGCTTGCTGGTCTTCCTGCCCCTGGGGAGCCCCCCAGAGACCTCCGCATGGGCAGATGAAGCCCCTCCAGATCCACCTTGTGCCTTCAGCCTCCTTTCTTCAAGGCCCTGAAGCCTGATCTTCTTTCTGTCCTTCAGGGTCCTGCCAGAGAAGCCTTGAGAGATCACACACTCCTCTGGGACATGGGAAGATGGAAGGCAGAGGATACACACCTCATGGGGATCTGATTTGGCCTTCTTCCTGGAGCACTCCGGGCATTTGTCAAACAATGCAGGCATATTTGACATAGAACAAAGTGCAAAACCAAGGAGAAAAGCACCAAAGTTCTTAGAAAGCACTTAACTTTGAAAAAGTAGTGAAAAATCACCAAAAACCCTTGAAAAGGGAGAGCTCAATGCTCCAGGGTCCTGCTAGCTGGAGCCGCAAAAAAGAACTGAAAGTAAAAGGGACCTGCAGTGCATTCTGGGATACTGTGAAGTTCTGGAAAGTTCTCTTAAAGGCGCAGTATCCTGTCTTGAGCCACATAATGGCAGCCTATGGGGCTTGTCTGTCCATGTCTTCCTCTCTCTCATTCCAGGGGTTTTTTGCTGCTGAGGCAAGGGAAATCTGGACAGACTTTGCTGTTTGTGGATTTTTGGTGGAATTTCTAGTTGAAGTACAGGACAGTGTAGCCTGGTTATAGGCTGCATTATCTGTCTTTAATTCTCTCTTAAGTGTCTTATTTTTGATTGCTCCGGGGTCCACGCACATGGGCGGGACTATTCACTAGATTATGACTATACAAAGAGATCCCCTACTACAGAAGTCAGATCTGCCACCTTACGGGCTCTCAGACTGCTTCTTCCCAGAGTGGCTGGTTTCCTGGTGCTATATAGTTTAGTAATGCCATGTCAGCTGAACTAGACTAAGGCACCCAGCCAATATGGCTAACATGGATGTGCAATGTCTACACCATGCAAATTATAAACAGCCAGATACGGGCAGACCAGGAAGGCTGGCCCGGCACTGTGTAAGCAACTTGCACAACCAGATTAAGAAATATCATGTAGTCAGGACAGTCAAAGTGACCTCTAAGGGGGTACAGAATATCTTGTTGAAGCGTGTCCAGTGAAGGTCAGATAGGAAGCCGTTTGGAGCTCCAGGCCTCGTGTTAATGTGATATATCTAAGCATGATATCTTTTGAAGTGCATACACATGAATTTATATATGGATATTCATATATATTTTGAAACATAACCTGCATCTGATGTATTCCCATTCTTTGGAATTCTAGGTGTGCTGTACATTGCAGCACACATCCAATAATAAAATGTTTGAAGAAGGTAAATCATTTCTCCTATGCAGTGCCTTTTTCAGGAGTGAAATGCCAGGTCTGACAATCCTTGAAGCTCTGGCTGTGCATCAAAAACCATGGGTGGTATTGTGCAATCACCCATGGAACACCCAATAACCTATGGTAGAGCAAACTACTTTAAAGTCTACTTTACAGAGCAAAGAAAACTTTTCATTAGAAAGTAAATCATTTATCAACACTTTGCTATTGTAATTCTGCCCAAAACCGATCAATGGCACAGTAAAAATATCTTCTTCAAACAAGGGAATTGTCATAAGATGGTTCTTGTTTCGATATCCTATAGCAGTTGTTATTGCTCCACAACTTGAGACTGTAAACAGAAGCAAAGGTTCACACAGGAACTGCATTTAACACTGTGGAAGACCAAGAGACAGTTGTGATTATATAACTTTGAGGATGTAACAGAATCCCAGTAAGTAGTGCAGGAAACAGCATAGGGCCCCAACAGAAGTCCCCCCAATCTAAACCAGTAATATCCCATTCTCCCTAGCTATCACTTGGCTGCAGTATTTAAAGACAGCTCTAAGAGAGGTGGAATAACTTCAAAGATTTAAGTAAAGTCTTTGAGATGGCTCAGCAGAAGGAGTTTCAAGAAACTCTGCAAACAGGAAACCTTGTGAAAGATATTCTAGATGACTAGCTTTAAAGATCATCTTGACTGGAGAGCAGGGAAACAGGTAAAGAGTAGAGTCCAAGTAGAAGCTTCCTCTCATCAACAGGAACGAACGCCAAGCACCTAGCCACATCTCGGCTGTGGCTTTTATAGACTGTGGATCCTTGAATCCTGCAGCAGATCTTCGAATACTGACATGAATTCTCAAATCCTGTCACTGTAGCCTGCCACTCAGATGAGACATATTGTATTTACATTTATATAGCGCTTACTACCCCTGATGAGGCATCAAAGCGCTTTTTCGGCGAGTAGCACGCTACTCCAGAACCCATAAAGGATTAGTGTTGAATTAGTCTAGTAAAATATGAAAGTAATTTGAGTGTTGGATATGTTAGTCAGTTATTTGGATTCAGAAGGATAGCGGAGGGATAGAAGAGGGAAAAAGGTATACATTTATACAGTGCTTGCTACCCCTGATGGGATGTTGAAGTGCTTTTTGGCAAGTAGCACGCTACTCCGGAACCCATAAAGGATTAGTGTTGAATTAGTATAGTGAAATATTAAAGTAATTTGAGTGAGGGATATTAGTCAGTTATTTGGATTGAGAAGGATAGCAAAGGGGCAGAAGAGGGGAAAGGGTTTGCATTTATATAGTGCCTGCTACCCCTGATGGGTTTTGAAGCATTTTTTGGCAAGTAGCATGCTACTCCGGAACCCCTAAAGGTTTAGTGGTGTGGTAACTGCTTTTAGGGTGCCTGCATGGGGACAGGATTAACTGTGGTGGTAATAAGGTGGTGAAAACTGGCCAGCACAAATGTGACTGCCACAGTCCTGATCAGCTTGACTTCTCCTATGACATCCTGAGTAGCAATGCCCTGGGCAAGGGTTTGAAAGAGTGGTCAATAATGCCATGGCCAGATTTGGATGGAAGTGGGTGGCAAGCATATGTGATGAGCCATGATACTTATCTAAAGTTAATTCAGAGCAAAATTGAATCTGCTTTTCACTACCTGCTATCTTCGTAGTTACTTTAAATAAAAATGTTTAACGCTGATGAAAGCCCTTCTTAAACATCCACTTGCCTGCTTGTTACTGCCCTTCTGTTTTGTCAGTTATAAAGCAGACATTCCAGTACTTTGCGATTGCTGTGAAAAGAATCAAAAGAGAATATTCATACAGCAACTGCAAATTGCAATTCTCGAGCGTGAAAATAACAAGCATTTGCAATGCAATAGGTCTCGCATTAGGAAATTTTGAGCTATTGTTATTGTAAATGACAAATATTTTATTTCTGTGTTGGTTTTGAAAATAGCTAAATTAATAGCTTTGTCATTTACAATGCCAATAGTTATAACTTTCGCAAATGTGACACCTATAGCATTTGTAATGCAATATGTGTTGTATTTATGTGACTTAGATGTATTGCTATTACAAATAACAATGGCTTCTAATTTTTTTAATAATTAATACTTATTGTAATTTATAATAGCAATGGCTTAAACTTTTTAAATAACTTTAGTGAAGAGTGTGTTAAGTGTATTTTGTGACGAAAATCCAAGAACAGAAGTGAAATATTAACATCTTTTTGTGACATTTGTAATAAAGTTTGAGACATTGAGAGAACATATTTGAAGCCATTGTTGTTGAATGGTTGCACAGATTGTTGCTGTGGTCCCCCTGAGTGATGCTGTGGAGGTGCTGAGTGATGCTGTGGTGGTGCTGGGTGATGCTGTGGTGATGCGATAGAGTGAGTGCGATAGATATCTAGAGTGAGTGCGATAGATAGAGTGAGTGCGATAGATAGAGTGAGTGCGATAGATAGAGTGAGGGCGATAGACAGAGTGAGGGCGATAGACAGAGTGAGGGCGATAGATAGAGTGAGGGCGATAGATAGAGTGAGGGCGATAGAGGGAGTGCGATAGATAGAGGAAGTGCGATAGAGTGAGGGCGATAGATAGATAGACAGATAAATATAGTGAGGGCGATAGATAGACAGAGAGAGTGAGGGCTATAGATAGACAGATAGAGAGAGGGTGATAGATAGAGTGAGGGCGATAGATAGAGTGAGGGCGATAGAGTGAGAGCGATAGATAGATAGACTGAGGGCGATAGATAGATAGAGTGAGGGCGATAGATAGATAGAGAGAGTGCAATAGATAGATTGTTGTGTGGGGTTGTGTGCGGGGTTGTGTATGGGGTTGTGTGTGGGGTTGTGAGTGAGTGCAATAGATAGATTGTTGTGTGGGGTTGTTTGTGGGTTTGTGTGTTGTGTTTGGGGTTGTGTGTGGTTGTGTGTGTATGTGGGTGTTTGTGTGTGGGGGGGTTGTGTGTGTGGGGGGTTGTGTGTGTTGGGGGTTGTGTGTGGGGTTGTGTGTGTGGGGGGGTTGTGTGTGGGGGGCTGTGTGTGTGTGGGGGGGGGGGTTGTGTGTGTTTGGGGTTGTGTGTGTTTGTGAGGGATTGTCTGTGTATGTGGGGTTGTGTGTGTGGGGGGTTGTGTGTGTGTGGGTGCATGTGGGGTTGCATTGGTGGGGTTGTGTGTGGGTGGGTGTGTGTGTGGGGGTGGGTGTGTGTGGGTGTGTCTGTGGGGTGTGTGTGTGGGGGTGTGTGGGTGTGGTTGTGTGTGTGGGGTTGTGTGTGTGGGGGGGGTTGTGTGTGTGTGTGGGGTTGTGTGTGTGGGGTTGTGTGTGTGGGGGGGTTGTGTGTGTGTGTGTGGAGTTGTGTGTGTGTGGGTTTGTGTGTGTGGGGGATGGGGGTGTGGGGTTGTGTGTATGGGGGGGGTTGTGTGTGGGGGGTTGTGTGTATGGGGGTTGTGTGTGGAGGTGTGGGTTTGTGGGGGGTTGTGTCTGGGGGACTTTGTGTGTGTGGGGGTGGGGGTTTCGGTGTGTGTGTGTGGGGTGTGTGTGTGGCATTTTGTGTGGCTCAGAGAGACCTAAAAAAATAGCGCTTCACTGTTCACTTGAGAAGCGAGGCACTGCAGTGAGTACGTTGTCCGCTGCGGACACATCTGTACTAAGCCCAGATTTGCCACTCAATTAAAATGTGTGTTACTGGGCATTCCACTTTGTGTGTGCCTCGGAGACTCCCACTGCCAAAAGTGACCGGATTGGGGAACAGGGTAAACAACGGTATTGAAGCGCTGTCGAAACAGAAAGGTATTGAAGCGCTGTATGAAACGGAATGTTTATCTGGAGAGCAACCACAAACCGGTAAAACGATGCACTCATTACGAGTAGACAAGTGGTGGAAGGGAAGAACTGATATAAGTGCACTCGAATCTTAAGTTAATAACTGTGACATGAAAGTGAAGCCAATCAGAATATATAAAGAGGGCTTTATGAAAGAAATCTGTTAACATTAAGTTTTACAGTACTCAGTTTTTTCTTATTATTATAAATAATTTTAGACGAAAACAATGTATTTTCCATTTTGTGTTTTTTACAGGACAGGTATATAAGATTATTAGTCCTTTGAGTGACTCCCCAGGATGTCTGTCATAGCTACTGATGATAATCTACGGTGCCATGATCCGCCGTTTACAAGCATCCAAATTAATTTGTCACTATACCCACAATTCGTAAGGCTACCTTTTAAATCTCAATATCTGGACCCTGGGCAGCCCTGTGCATACAGTTGGCGTACAACTGAGGAATGCTACTGGATCGCTGTCCCTTCGGATGGTTGTTGAAAAGACATCCGGCCATTTAGGTGCCTTTGCATACCGTGCATTTGCAAGCAAAGGAGTCACTGGCAAAACAGCATGTTCAACAATACATCAACTGGGCACATTTCACGAGTTTTGGATGCCTCTGAATCCATGTATGTTGTGGTGAGTCACAACCGTGCATGTCGCACAAAACTCATGCATTCAGCAGAAGCTGTATACATTCCTAAGGGCAGTTAAATGGATATAATCCACTGATCTATTGAAACGCGCTTGTGGTACTCGAGTAAGCACAAAGGGGAGTTTAAATATTGCAAAACACGAGAAAATTAATTTTAATCTTAAAACACATATATCCTGCAACAAAAACCTTTAAATTAGAAAGCTCTGAATAATTATCTTGTGCGCTGTTGTAATATCCGGTATAGACTAATTGCATGCAGGTAAACGGGTCGGTGTTATTTTTTTTGTGCATGTACGTAGGCATGACAGACATGTCTGTGGGCAGGCGCTACATTCAGAACGGATAAAAGCAGCCGAAGCTCTGAGCAGGAGGCAGCACATGATTAATTGTTGTGACAGATTGCGAGTTACTGTACCTGCAGAGAGCTTGCGCACACAGCCAAACCAGACACACACACCACATCCCGGGCATGCCGGCAAGTACCTACTTTTCCCAATGCAATGGAGGGAAGGAGCACCCCTCAAAGCAGTTACTGGCCAAGGCAACATTCCTGAAGGCCTCACTTCCTAGGGCGTGGGAGAGTGGGGTGAGCAAATACAAAGCACATCACTGTGCCGCAGCTCCTAATAAACTGCTGGGCTGGGAGACTGGAGTCCGCGGAAGCTCCTAACACTCTGGGCACCACACTCCCAGCAGAGCCGATCGCTCCGCAATCAGCCGCAGCCAACACATCAGTAATAGGTATATTGTGTATTATAATAAATATTATGGAATGTAAACCATAATGCTCAAACAGCGGGCATGGAGGAGGGGAATGTGAAAATACACTGAATGCTCACAGTTCCCACCCGAGGTCAACTCGTTAACCGGCAGCTGAAATGGTTGGAGAATTAAACAGGCAGCCTATTTTTTGTGGTGGGGAGGGCTTCCTACAGGGGATCGAGTTTTGAAGACAAAAGCACAGCACTCATGAAATGGGCACTGCGCTAAATAGTGTAAATGAAATGGGCACCGCAATAAAGTAAAGCAAGCATATGGTGTTGGAGTGTGAGGCCGGGCGAGCGCACGCTGGGGTAGCCTTTGAAGTCATGGGGAGAAATAAAACAAGCATATGGTGATGGGGTGTGAGGCCGGCCGAGCGCACGCTGGGGGAGCCTTTGAAGTCATGGGGAGGGGAGCCTGTGGGAGGCTGATGCAGGGGGGATTGGAAATGCGAGTCACGGCCTGCGGCCGTGAAAAGTGAAGTGAATAATTAGGGGAGGGAGGCTGATGCCTTTCATGTGGGGAAATGCTCGTGCTTGTTAGGTCACGTGATTCACGTGAACTGTTGGAAATCCTCATCGTAAAAAGTCAGTTTTGTCGTTTGGTTGCAATAGGTCTCTCTGCGAGACCTAAAAACATGAAACTGGGCTCATAGAATGGTTGACCGTATCCTTCCTCCATCGAGGGCGCTGCACCGAGGCCCAGGCAGGTGCAGACTCAGTGCATCACTACAGCAACTGCTGGCCAATCAGTGCAGCTTTTTGGTATGAATGAATTAAACAGACATCAGTGTGTTCTGTGTAGATAGAGCAAGGTGCATTCACCAGCATTCAAACGGATATGTGTCCAGGATGTTGATTTGCAGAGATACAGAACGCCATTAGGTCTGTGTGAAAAGCAGGACGCCAGGTGCTAGTGTCTTATGGGAGAAAGGTGGCAGGTTTGAGGAGTATATGGAAGGCGAGAGAAAGCAGATGCCACGTCTTTGTGTGCTAAGAAAGAGGGCCAAATATCAGAATGCCAGATAGGTGCATCATCAGGAAGAAAGGAAAGGCGGGGCTGACATCGACCCCGCCGCAGTTATGGCGGGGCGCACCGGCCCCCACCCGCTAGCTGGAACGGGGCGTGCGGCGCGGGAGGAGTCGGAGAGAGATCCCAAAAGAAGTTGGGAGGCGATCGTCGTTTCCAGGAGAACTGTGCCGAGCAGTGGCAACATCATTCTGGCAGGACTTGAGGAGTCTTCAAGCTCTTGGCGGCGGAGCCCGGGTGTGGGCAGGAAGCTGGGGCTTAAAGGTGAGCCATGGGCCACGGAGGCCGTGTTTTCTCTGTGCGGGTGTTGTGTCCATGCCGGTGGGGGACACATAGGGGCTTTCACCATGAGCCGGATTACTGAGCCATGGAGCCTCAACAAGCGATGGTGGGTCACTGTACCGGGATCTGCTGTGCGTGAGGTATCGGTGCGGGTGTGAAGCGCTCCAAGTTTCGTTTGAATGAGTCGGAGAAGATTTATCTGAGCTAGTGCTGCAATCGGCTTAGCTTGCTGTGCATACTCAGTAGTAGCACTTGTAGTGAGTCGGGCCGAGGTTGCGAGTTCGGGCCTCAACTGGGGGCAGCTGTTCGAATGGTTTTTAAACAGCGCATTGGAATGACTGATAGTTTGGGGGGCACGGAAGCTTTGTAAGGTTGGGACTGTTGGATGTGGATTCCACGCATTCATAATTATTAAACATAACAAAAAGGTTGGAGATGACAATACTAAACAAATAAATTGATATGAGCAACCGAACATCTTCATGCCTAATCTATTGATAACTTGTATCTCGAAAATATTTGCTTTTTCACTGTCAAATTTTGTATATTGTATAAATAATTAATAGTTTGAGCACCAATAACTCTGTTTAAAGAGGGACGCAATATGCACGAGTCAATCTCAAAGTAGTCTGCTGTTTAGTTTAACCAGGCTCCGATTCAGGTCATTTCTCACAAATCGTCTGTTTCCGATAAATGACTTTAGGGGATTTGCCCGGCATATATACAAACGAAGGAAGAATGGCGCGCCGGCACACATAGCCGCTTATAAGCTTATTGTACGAATAGCTTCTGGACTACCAATTAAGAGCTCTCGTGTGTGCAGCCCAGCCTATTTGGAACCGTTTTCTTGGGTAAATACCTGTATGTTAATATCGTGTATTCAAGACGGAAAAGTGTGTACTTTCCGAACTCATAAGCTAATTGATAATTCACATGGGGAGAGGTATTACTAGTATTATTACTTTCATGCCAGGGGCACTGCAGCTGTGGCTGCTATATTTTAGCTGCTTATAAGCATTCCGGATTGACAAAGTTTTTTACCTTAATACTGGCAACCTGGCGTATTGCACTGAGGTGATTGTTGGTAATCTTGCATATTGTGGCCATTAATGAGATCATGTTTGATGTGGTCACTAATAATATTAGTCACTGCCCATGAGTTTTATGGAACATAAGCAGCTCTTATAAAACTAAAGGTTGGAGATTCCTGGCCTATTAGATTGCAGTGTAATAACATAGTTCGACTTACTAGAGGAATCATTATTGTCCTTCTCTTCAACTTTCCTAAAACTGTGTAACATCTGGTTCCATGGTTAAGCGCCTTGATGCCCTCAGACCAAGCCAATGCTACATAAAACTGAAAAACGGAAAAGAAGTGTATGTGTACGGAAATTGATACCTCCATCAATATTATTGAAAATGCATTTTTTGGGGTGGCTTGGGTTTCTGGCTGCTTCATTCCACCACTTGAGTCATTGTTTCACAAAAATTTGGCAACCTTCTTTATTGCCTCTGAAATGTGAGAATCGTATTTGGTCCTAAAATGTCTAATTGATTTGTTGCTGGGTGGAATGTTTTATTTCACAATTATAAATTTAAGTATAGCCGCTGATTTTATAGTTAAAACAATCTTTGAAAATTCTCTATGCTAATACTCTCTTTCTTGGGTCCTCCTTGAGAGTAATGTGTATCTAAGTATAAGGCTGAACGATGGTGCAAAGTGGAATTTGGAGTCCCAGCAAGTTTCCCTGTACCTAGATTTGTCTTTACCAGGGTATTAAATCAATGGGAATAACACACATAACAGTAAGGGGCTTTTTAGTTTTATTTTGGGCTTGGAAAACCAGTAACGTGTAAAAGACTCTTATCTCATTTATTATTATGTGGAGACCAAAACGCTAAGCTCAACAAGGCACCTGAGGTGAGCAAATTTAGTGTGCTGCTGATGTTGAGAGTGCTCTATACTGGAGCTGCTTTCCACCTAAACTTGAGAACTACCCAGAGTTTTCTGCTTCTTTTATCGCATAATTTAAGCAGCACTCTATTTCTGAACGGGTTTTGTTTAGACTTAAACTGGGTTCTCCCTTGGATACCTCTCTAAGGGCTCTAATGAGAGTGAAACACATGTCAGGGGTTTCTATTAAGCATTTCAGGTTGGCTTGGATGGTATTTTACCAACAGCCAAAGCTGTAATATTGTGCCTGGAGTTGTAAAAGGCTTTGGGCCATTTTACAGCTCTGCATGGATAGCATTGTGCTAATCCTATGCTTAAGACTTTGCTGCTGAGCTGGCAAAAGACTGTGTCCCTTTCGATCTTCTATCCTATGCCTAAAGACTGATAGAAAAGCAGACATTTGAACTGATGTTGTGGGCTTTCAACATCATGTCTTATTCAACTATGCTGGATTCACAACGCTCCAAGTCCCTTAGCTTCAGGTCAACCAGTCCTGAAAAGAGCAGACACACTATTACACTAATTGCAAGCGATCTCATTTGGAAGTATGACGTCAATGTTACTCATGTAAGGAAATGGTACTGGGCTTAGCGGGGGGAATCTTTAATAAGGGCACTGAAAGAGCTCCAATTTATACTCTGTACCTTCCTTAAGTAACCATGAAGGCGCTATTCATTTGTTGTAGATACGGCAAATGCCCTCAGTGGAAATTGTAACAGTAACTAGGTTTACGGTTTTTTTCTGGAGCTATAAGGGGGGGTGCCATGGCCTGTAAGCCAAATGCTGGTAGTGGTCTTGCACCACCGGTAGGGCCACCCGCAAGGGTGTACCTGTGAAATGTGTTTTCAGACCTATCGCTGTAGAGTCAGCTCACGAAGTTAGTGAATTGACAAATATCGCCCAAATCTTCTTTTCTTTACAAGTAGGTTGCTTCTGGGGCGGGCTCCAGGTTTCAACAAGGGGTCGTTACTTACTGTGGGAGGTATGCTTAGCATATTACAGCAATTTCTTTACATGGCGGGGAGGTCAGGCCTACTTGGCAATGGCCTCGGGAAGGGTCACTCAGGTACACTCTCAACACGGACGTCAAAGCAGTACACCCCAGGCCCTATTGTCATACCTTCAAGGGTATCCCTGCGCGCAGTTGCGGAGGTGCATAGGAATTTGGGGCCGGTGTCTAAAGCCCTAGGCACCAAGTGGTGGTACACGTAAGCTTTTGGGGGGTGTCATGTCACACAGATACGCTCCTACACGTATGTGTGGACAGACTTCGGGAATGCCAATAGCATCGGTCTGGCAAGAAATGTGCTGGGCTGCAACATACCTTTTAGTAACCATGAATGCGCTATTTCACTGCACTTCACACTTTGTACTGTCCTTAGGTAATCATGAAGGGGCTATTGCAGTCACTGTAGACTCCAGGTCTATTCTTTAATGATGGTCAAACTACCAGGCACCCTCACTGTAAACCTAATTTTAATTGCTCCGCATGTGACACAAACTGATGCTATGCTAAACACTCGCAGTTGCAAGTTGGTAGGGAATGCATTTGGTGCTAATATTAGCTAAGGCTTAGCATGTGGCAGAAATGTAATACAAGGAGAGGTCACATGAGTACATTATCAACACGCGGGGTGTTAAAAATTGTAGTACATCCCAGGCGCATACATTTTGGATAAAAGGTACAAGTGTAGTACCACGCAGTGTTGACACAGCCTTTTGCCGGCATAGTAAGTGTTGGGGTTGCGTCGGGACAGTACCTATGCACCTTAGGTTGGGGGGGTGAGTGAAAAGAGGGTCAGTCTCAAGATGTAGGGCTGGCATGTGTACTGCATTTCAATCTATGAGCTGCACTATCCCATGATGCATAACACAGTGGTTCACCCATAAATACCACTGTGCTATAGTTGCATCGGATTTTGAGGAGGAACACGTACATTTCACATTTAAAATGTTGCGTGGCGCTTCTGCTTTCAGCGCAGCTTTTGCCCCACGCACTCCCATTCAGTGCCACGGGCCCATTAGATCGGCCCGCTGCTGGAACTGAAAGTGCTTCAGCTGATCAGATCGGACTGAGGCTCCACCCTTCAGTGGGAGGGGTTTGCCTGCAGCGTGTGCTCTATGCAGTAATAAGTTTCTCCCATACTTCAATGCCGTCCCATCATTTCTCCACCAAACTCCTAGATCTAATTGGAGTTTTCCAGAATACAGAGAAGTTACTTTTAAATCCATTGGTTTGATGTGTAGTGTACACCTGTGTACTACAGTCTGAGCTGTAAGTATGTCGGGAAAGGTTGTGACAGGAGCGGGTAAAGAATGATGTAATGACGGAGAGACAGGCAAGGTGAATCTGTTTTCAAATGCGCTTGTATTTGTACGCAGTGCTTTAAATGGGCCGGTACTCACCGGTACTGAGTACCGGCACTTCTTCATTTTCTCTCCTTGAGTACCGGCACTTTTTTCTAGAAGAAAAAGAGTACCGGTACTCATAGGGATCTGACTTTAACCGAGGCAGCGCGCTCCCTTTATCCCTCAAGTTATACTACGGCAGCACCTTTCAAGCACTGCACGGAATCAATCAATGGAGCTCGTCACCAGGACCCAGCGTGAGCTGCTTTGTAAATCAGAGCAGGGGTGTGTCTGCTGAGCCATTTGCTTATCCAAAGATCTTTCACAGTGGGCGCTTACAGGGGGCTGTAAAATCTAATGGGTGGCGTTGGGAGGCACTATTCAGGACATAACAAAAGAACGTATGGGAAGGCTTTTACAGTTGCCACGCATCTGAATTGCTTTCTTGCACACTTCCACTTCCACACTCGCTGATTCCTATTTCATCGATCTTGGACAAACTTTAAGACCAATCATAAATGTGGAGATTGGCACCTGCTACCCAGGTACAGACGTTGTCAGCTCTGGCCCTAACTCCGGTTTACAAATGTTCCAGGAGAGACTTGTTTATTTATTTTATGCGTTTTTATATAGCCCGAACTTTACCCGAAGGTGTCAGAGCGCTTCACAATAGGAACAGTAATGATACATGAGGAGAGAATTACATGAGAACAAATTACAAAAGCAAACGTTAAGTTACATGAGGCAAAAGTGACAATTGTGAGCAAACAAAATACAAGAGGTAGCAAACGATACATTACAGGAGGAGCTGACTGATGTGTAGAAGAGACTGATTGAGTGTCCAATGGCCATGCAGTTTTTTTTTTAAACGTTATGTATACTTTTATGTAGATATATAACAACCAGTAAACCAATACACATTTATCATTTTACATCGGCTGCAGGTATACGTCATGAAATCTAAGTCAATCACATTTAAACCAAATTTTATAGAGAATTTACAACCACGTGAGTCTTGCCTGTGCCCCTAATGTGGCAGCTCGCCAAGTGCCTATGTGTGTACTCCGCATCATGCTGCATGTTCATTTGCTAACATTGAGGGTGCTCTTACTGGCAAATTCTACTGCATGCACAATGTTGCCTTTGGATGTACCCTATCCAATTACTGTTTCATTGAAACATGTTAGTTCCCCTTCAGCTGCTGCCTTCCGCACTAGGTAAGCCTGATATGGTCCCCAAATGTTTTTGGATATGCAATGGACCGGTATTAGGGCGTTATAATTGTTTGATTGTGTTGTGTTGAGCAATAAGATAGATCTGGGAAGGCTTTTACAGTCGCCACTCATCTGAATTGCTTTCTTGCACACTTCCACTTCCACACTCGCTGATTCCTATTTCATCGACCTTGGACAGACCTTAAGACCAATCAAAAATGTGGAGATTGGCACCTGGTTTCCCAGTACAGACGTTGTCAGCTCTGGCCCTAACTCTGGTTTACAAATGTTCCAGGAGAGACTTGTTTATTTATTTATGCGTTTTTATATAGCGCGGACTTTACCCGAAGGTGTCAGAGCGCTTCAAAATAGGAACAGTAATGATACATGAGGAGAGAATTACATGAGAACAAATTACAAAAACAAACGTTAAGTTACATGAGGCAAAAGTGACAATCGTGAGCAAACAAAATACAGGAGGTAGCAAACGATACATTACAGGAGGAAAAAGTGATATGTGTGCAGGTTACAAAAGCATTCAAAGTCCAAGTAGAGGTATAGTACTGCAATAAATGGCAGACACTCCCGCACAAGAACAAACGTTACATGAGGCAATGGTGGCATTTGTGCAAGTATCGAAAGCCAACAAAATGTAAGAGGTAACAAACAGTATGTTACAAGAGAAAAGTGACGTGTGCATGTTACAAAAGAGTACCAGTACTGGACAGATGGCTCAGTGGGCTGTAGGCCACCGGTTCGATTTAAGGCAGGCTGAAGCAGCATGTAATCTTAGGCGGTTGATAAAATGCATGCAGATTTCGTGCATACAACCTTGGCACTGTCAAAAAGCTAACCCCGCCCCTTGTTCCCCCCTAGCCCTGCCCTAAACTCCGCCCACTGCTCCTTTTGGTGAGTACCTGCACTTATTTTTTTTTCATTTAAAGCACTGTTTGTACGTGTACATATTTAGACATATTCATTCGTTATTGGCCTATGCACGTTGTTGTACAACAAGACCACTGGACTCTTACCGTACAACTCGTGCCATGCAGGGGGAAGTGGCGGCTCCTCCACTAAGGCGGAGGAGCATCACCGCACTGTGCAGGTCAAAGAGGAAAAAATAAAATTATAACTTATTACTATAATTTTCTTTTTCCCCTTTCAGTATGTTTCTGTGTTTTCATTTTGAGGAAAATTGGTTTACATTGATAATAAAGATTATTGGTAATTTTCCAAAATTATGCTGTTTGCCTGATTGTTTGAATGGCAGCTCCCTGTCAGAATATCGCAACTGTCTAGGCAGGCGTTAGGGATGACAAAATCCATTCTGAGACATTTGATATTTACATTGCAAGAATGCTTTTCCACGTGTTCGCACTCTGATGAGTACTGCAAATGAATTGCTTAGTTGTATTCAAGGCTTGCATGGGCACAACAGAAACAATGAGTTGCGGGGAGTTACAGATGCACCAGGACTCCAGATAAGCCAATGTATTTCACTACAGTCGTTACCTTCAGCTGGCAAAAGTGTGGAAGAAATGAAAATAATGTGGAGGCAGGGCTAATCGTGTCTTAGGGTGGTCACTCGGTGGGCAGTAGTGTGTAAGGATAGTGTATCGTGCATATCTTTGTCTGAAGCGTGTGTGTATGTGTCTGGGCGTGCTTCAGACAGGTTTATGGGATTGGGAAAGTTGTCAAACTATATGACATTTGAAGGACAGACATGGGTTTCTGTAATAATGTGTAGTTGATGGATGTATCTGAAGGAGTTTTGTGCCTTTATGTGGGGCATTTTGTTGTTGGTTTTGGGAGAATGTCTAGCAGCACTGTTGGGATTTACAGGTACATCTCATGGGAGGGGTTATAGCTGTTTTATAAGGTAATTTGGTGGTATTGAGGGGTGTTCTGACTGTCTTTAGTGCCATTAGGGGGTTGTCTGGGATGTTGAGGCAATGTGAGAGACAATCTGAAGGCACTCTGGGTCAGTTGTGAGGGTATTTGGAGTGGGTTGTTAAGGTGCCTGGAAACGCAAGAGTGCCAGAGGGGTGTTTTGTTCGTGTCAGAGTTGCCTTTTGAATGTAGGATTTTTTGAGTGCATCTGAGGGTATTTTGAGCATGAGTGGGGCTTACAGAAGATGTCTGAGGGCATTCATAGCATGTATGAAAGACATATGTTCCTGGCCAGGGTGTTGTGCAGAGTTAGTTGTCTTGCAAGGGACATTTGAGACAGTCCGTGGGACCTTTTATGTTGGCTTTGGGACAGTGTCTGTAGGAATGGTAAGGCATGGATGGACATTTTGAGGCTTTACGATAGACCTGTGATTGGGTCTTGTGGAGTTTAGAGGGTATCTGTGTGCATTGTCAGGTTTTCTGAAGGGTGGTTTGATTTCCTTCCATGGCATTGTGGGGGTATTCGTGGTACTGAAGGATATTAGAGGGACATTGTAAACATGTTTGGAATGCATTTGAGGGTGTCCGGTTGAGTGAATTTCTGTAGCATATGTATCAGTCCGCGTGTTGGGCAGCTGGTAGGTTTTATGTGCCTGGAATGTATTTGCTGTCTTTGTGCACTGTGAATGTGTCAGTGGATATAGGAAACATGGGGGGGGGGGGGGCACTTTGATAATGCATTTTTTCATTGTGAGGGCACATGGTGGCGTTGCCAGGATATTGGAAGGCATTTTGATTGCGTTTCGGGATATTTTAAGGGTATGTGTTTGGCATTACATTGGTATTTGGAGACAGTATGTGGGTGCTGGAGGGTGGTGTGAAAGTGTCTGAGTGTGAAGGGTGTTCTGAACATGCTTGGGTACTTTGTAAGGGATTTATAGAGTCTTAAAGGTCTCTTGTAGCTGTATAGTGTCTGATATGTAATCAGTGGAATGCCTTTTGGTATTTGAAGAGATTTCTATGCATGTCTGTGATTAATTGGCTTTTGGACACAGCCTGGCCATACAGTAAGTTTGTGCTTGGGCTTTGTTAGGGTTCTAGGATGTTTTATAAGGGTATCCGTTGGGCATTTTGATTGTCCTGATATGCATTTTCACAATTATTGGGTGTTAAGGTTGTAGCTCAAGTGCATTTTGACGGTGGTTTTTAGGTCGAAGGCCTAAAAGGCTGCGCTTGCGCAGTCTTAGGCTGGAGATTTAATGACTCTTAGTAGCGCAGAAGGTCCCGCCTCCCTGCCCTGTCTCTCCTTCATTGGCTGGCTTCCTAAACAGAGGCCAGCCATTGGAGGAGAGATCCATCACTCCGATGTAGCCCCGTCCTTTTCGGATTTGGGGGCGTAATTTTTGATGTTCTTTAGACAGTGACATTGTCTGTCACTCAGAACATCAAAACCACGCCCACAAATCCTAAAAATCCGGAAGCTTGTGTCCGCCATTTTGGATCCTTCGCAGTGAAGGTAAGATCGTGTCTGTTTCCCTTCGTGCCTTCTTCCCCCTGTCTGTTTCCCGCCCCTCTCCCGCTCTCCGTGTATTTTTGCTGTTCGTTTGTGCCTTCTTTCCCCTGTCTGTTTCGGTGGGCGTCTCTGCGTCTCCCCCTGTCTGTTTCCCGCTCTCCGTGTATTTTCGCTGTCCGTTTGTGCCTTCTTTCCCCTGTCTGTTTCGGTGGGCGTGTCTGCGTCTCCCCCTGTCTGTTTCCCGCCCCCCTCCCGCTCTCCGTGTATTTTCGCTGTCTGTTTGGGCGTCTCTGCGTCTCCTCGTCGTGGACAGAATCACCCCGGCGGCCGCCAACTGCACCGCTGAGCTCTCACGGGCCACCGATGACAAATATGGGCAGTCCGGCAGGGTCAGCGTTGGGGCGGGTATAGACCGCCAGCCGCCCCACGCCTCTCCTTTCATTCGGCCCGCTCACCACCCAGGGGCCCCAGGGCAGCCGCGAAACTTGAGGCCCTGGCGTGCCTCGCTACACCAGGCCCCAGAGCCTCTCTCGCCGCCAGCAGGACCGGGGATCGTTCTGGACACTCCGGGACCGGATCGTTCAGCACCCCGCGTCCTCGACTGCACTGTTGCGGAGGCTGCGGACAGAATCACCCCGGCGGCCGCCAACTGCACCGCTGAGCTCTCACGGGCCACCGATGACAAATATGGGCAGCCCGGCAGAGTCAGCGTTGGGGCGGGTATAGACCGCCAGCCGCCCCACGCCTCTCCTTTCATTCGGCCCGCTCACCACCCAGGGGCCCCCGGGCAGCCGCGAAACTTGAGGCCCCGGCGTGCCTCGCTACACCAGGCCCCAGAGCCTCTCTCGCCGCCAGCAGGACCGGGGACCGTTCTGGACACTCCGGGACCGGATCGTTCAGCACCCCGCGTCCTCGGCTGCACTGTTGCGAAGGCTGTAAACTGGGAGAGTCGCCGGCTCCAACAAGAGAACTGCCAGCGGAGACCCAGAAATACGGAGGGGCTCCTGCATTGCTTGACTGCCCACGAGGGTAGATTGGCCCACGGAAAAGGAAATGAGCCCGGTTGCACCGTGTTGGGTGGGCCGTGAGGACGGGCCTGGACCTGTGCTGAGCCCAGAGGCTGATTGAGAAAGGGCAAGAGACACCCAGTAGCCCGTCCAAACCGGAACGATTCGCGATCGCTTTGGGACCACAGACTGGAGGCGGCGAGATCGGTCAGGTGAGCTCGTGCGGGGCTGGGGAGCATGACAAAAAAGGTGTGTGTTGTGCTAACATGAGGTTAGAGATGTAAAGCTGTCTCTGGAGGCCTCTCCCTCCGGTCAGTGCCTCCTGCCTCCAGACGCTGCTCCCCGGGACCCTCAGGTGAGCCTGGCCTCTAACCCCTTGCCAGCATCCCCTTGGGGGGGGGATCACTTCCCGCCACTGTGGGAGAGTGCTGTGTTGTGCTAACATGAGGTTAGAGATGGAAAGCGGTCTCTGGAGGCCTCTCCCTCCGGTCAGTGCCTCCTGCCTCCAGACGCTGCTCCCCGGGACCCTCAGGTGAGCCTGGCCTCTAACCCCTTGCCAGCATCCCATTCGGGGGGGGCTCACTTCCGGCCACTGTGGGAGAGTGCCTGGGTGGGATTGGAACTCTGTGAGGGCTGTGAGAGCTGCGTGGGCTGTGAGAGCTGTGTGGGCTGTGAGAGCTGTGTGGGCTGTGAGAGCTGTGTGGGCTGTGTGGGCTGTGAGAGCTGTGTGGGCTGTGAGAGCTGTGTGGGCTGTGTGGGCTGTGTGGGCTGTGTGGGCTGTGAGAGCTGTGTGGCCTGTGAGAGCTGTGTGGCCTGTGAGAGCTGTGTGGGCTGTGAGAGCTGTGTGGCCTGTGAGAGCTGTGTGGCCTGTGAGAGCTGTGTGGCCTGTGAGAGCTGTGTGGGCTGTGAAAGCTGTGTGGGCTGTGAAAGCTGTGTGTGCATGGGTGGCTCTGTGTGTGCGTGGGTGGCTCTGTGTGTGCGTGGGTGGCTCTGTGTGTGCGTGGGTGGCTCTGTGCGTGGGTGGCTCTGTGCGTGGGTGGCTGTGTGTGGGTGGCCCTGTGTGTGTGTGTGTGGGTGGCTTTGTGTGTGTGGCTCTGTGTGGGTGTAAATGCAATAGGTCATGCATATGCGAGCGATTAAGCTATTGGCATTGTAAATGACAATGCCATTATTGAACGATTAAGCTATTGGCAATGTAAATGACAATGCCATTTATTTATGATAAAAAAATTCTCTTTTTATATCTCACTACCTCACAACATCCCTCTCCCTCACTCTTTCACTACCTCACTCTCTATCTACCTCACTCTCACTACATAACTCTCTACCTCACTACTCCACTCTATCTCACTACCTCACTATCTCACAACTTCTCTCTCTCAAAACATCACTACCTCACTCTCTCACTACCTCACTCTCTAGCTCACAACCTCACAACTTCACTCTCTTTCTCTAACTCACTACCTCAATCACTCTCTATCTCACTATCTCACTCTTTCTATCTCACTAACTCACTTTCACTCTCTCTTTCTCTATCTCACTACATCACATCACTCTATACTTATATCTCACTACCTCACAACATCCCTCTCCCTCACTACCTCACTCTTTACTACCTCAGTCTCTATCTACCTCACTCTCTCTCACTACCTCACTCTCTTTCTATTTCAATACTTCACTCGCTCTCTCTATCTCACTACCTCACTCTCTCTCTGCTAATGCAATAGGTATCACATATGCAAAAAACAAAGCTAATGCCAATACAAATGACAATGCCATATGGCGTATTTTTTTTAGACATTGTATTTTATCGATACTAGATAATTGCTATTTGTTTCTTTAAGATATATAGATATTGTTTAGCTGTTTTTTTAATTGATTCCTCAGGACAAAATTGTTTAGGAGATAGTAATGTTTTGCATTTAATATGACTGTGTGTGCACATTTTACATTTCAATTCCATGTAGCGATATCTTTAGTTGACTCTAGACTTCATCGTCTGTGCTGCGAACTACAGGTCAGGGTAAATTGTTTTATATTTCAAGTTCTTTAGACTGGTATGTATGTTGTTGTTGTTTTCGTTCAGAGGTAAGCCATTTTTTTTTCTAATCTTATGTTCTCTCTTTTCTAGGTTCAACATGGCCCGTGGTGATTCCCTTCAGCCATGTGCACCGCTGTGCACGGAGTTGTTCAGACAGGTATGTATGTTGATTTTAGTTTATGTTAGAGGTAAGGCATATTTTTATTTTTACACTGCACTGTCCTTTTACTGCTGCACTCTCTCCTCAGCCTCTCCCTGCGCCATCGCTTCACTGCTCCACTCTCTGCTCAGCCCCCCCCCCATCCAGGCTGCAGCCCTCACTCCTCCACTGCCCCATCACTCACTGCTGCACTCTCTCCTCAGCCTCTCACGGTACCATCGCTTCACTGATGCACTCTCCTCAGCCTCTTACTGCACCATCCCTTCACTCTCTCCTCAGCTCCACTATGCCGTCTCTTCACTGTTGCACTCTCCTTAGTCTCTCACTGCACCATCCTTTCACTGCTGCACTCTCTCCTCAGCCTCTCCCTGCACCGTCCCTTCACTGATGCACTCTCTGCTCAGCCCCCCATTGCATCGTCCCTTCACTGCTGCACTCTCCTCAGCCTCTCCCTGCACCGTCCCTTCACTGATGCACTCTCTGTTCAGCCCCCCATTGCATCGTCCCTTCACTGCTGCACTTTCCTCAGCCTCTCACTGCACCATACCTTCGCTGATGCACTCTCCTCAACCTATCACTGCACCATCCCTTCACTGCAGCACTCTCTCCTCAGCCTCTCCCTGCGCCATCGCTTCACTGCTGCACTCTCTGCTCAGCCCCCCCATCCAGGCTGCAGCCCTCACTCCTCTACTGCACCATCACTCACTGCTGCACTCTCTCCTCAGTCTCTTATGGTACCGCCCCTTCACTGATGCACTCTCCTCAGCCTCTCACTGCACCATCCCTTCACTCTCTCCTCAGCTCCACTATACCGTCCCTTCACTGTTGCACTCTGCACCCTCCCTTCACTGCTGCACTCTCTGCTCAGCCTCTCCCTGCACCGTCCATTCACTGATGCACTCTCTGCTCAGCCTCCCATTGCATCGTCCCTTCACTGCTGCACTCTCCTCAGCCTCTCCCTGCACTGTCCCTTCACTCATGCACTCTCTGCTCAGCCCCCCATTGCATCGTCCCTTCACTGCTGCACTCTCCTCAGCCTCTCCCTGCACTGTCCCTTCACTGGTGCACTCTCTCCTCAGCCTCTCCCTGCACCGGCCCTTCACTGCTGCACTCTCCTCAGTCTCTCACTGCGCCATCCCTTCACTGATGCACTCTCTCCTCAGCCTCTCCCTGCACCGGCCCTTCACTGATGCACTCTCTCCTTAGCCTCTCCTTGCACCGTCCCTTCACTGCTGCACTCTCCTCAGCCTCTCACTGCACCGTCACTTCACTGCTGCACTCACTCCTCATCCCCACTGAACCGTCCCTTCACTGCTGCACTCTCCTCAGCCTCTCACTGCACCATCCCTTCACTCTCTCCTCAGTGCCACTATACCATCTCTTCGAACTCTCTCTCTCACTACCTCACTCTCTCTCTCACTACCTCACTCTCTCTCTCACTACCTCACTCTCTCTTTCACTAACTCACTATCTCTCTCACTACCTCACTATCTCTCACACTACTACATTATCTCTCATTCACTCTCTCTCTACCTCAATCTCTACCTCACTACTCAACTCTCTCTTTCTCACAGCATCACAATATCACTACCACAGTAACTATCTCTCTAACACACTACTTCACAACTTCACTCTCTCTATCTCACTACCTCACTCTCTCTACATCACTACCTCACTCTATCTATTACTATCTCACTCTCACTGCCTCACTATATCACGACACACTCTCTCAAATATTCACTACAACACTCTCACTACCTCACAACTTCACTCTCTCTCTCTAACTCACTGCTTCACTCTCTCTCTATCTCACTACCTCACACTCTCTCTATATACTACCTCACTCTATTTCTATCTCACTATCTCTCTCACTATATCACGACACACTCTCTCTAAAGTTCACTACATCACTCTCTCACTACCACACAACTTCACTCTCTCTCTAACTCACTACTTCACTCTCTCTCTATCTCACTACCGCACTCTCTCTCTCTCAAATACACTAACTCACTTTCACTCTCTCATACACTACCTCACTCTCTCTCTAGCTCACTACTTCACAACATTGCTCTGTTTCTATCTCAATACAGCACACCAACTCTCACCCTCACTACCTCATTCTTTCACTACCTCACTCTCTCTATCTCTCACTACCTCACTCTATATCTACTTCACTCTCCCACAAAACAAAAATAACTACATCACTACTCAAATTATATCTATAACACTATCTCACTCTCTCTCTCACTAACTCTCTCCATAACATCACTCTATCTATTTCGATATCACTCTCACTACCTAACTATAACACAAGTCACTCAATCAAAAAAGAACTACAACTCTCTCGCTGACTCACTCTCTATCTCACTAGCTCACAAGTTCACTCTCTCTCTCCAACTCACTACATCACTCTCTATCTCACTAACTCACTCTCTCTCTTTCTATCTCACTAAGTCACTTTCACTCTCTCTTACACTACCTCAATCCTTCTCTATCTCACTACGTCACAACATCACTCATTGTTTCTATCTCACTACCACCAAAAATCACTCTCCATCACTAACTCACTCTTTCACTACCTCACTCTGTCTCACTACCTCACTCTCTCTCTCACTACCTCACTCTCTCTTTCTATCTCACTAAGTCACTTTCACTCTCTTTCACTACCTCACTCTCTCTATCTCACTACCTCACAAACTCACTCACTGTTTGTATCTCACTACCTCAGAACATCCCTCTACCTCACTCTTTCACTACCTCACTTTCTCTGTCTCTTACTACCTCACTCTCTATTTACCTATCTCTCACTACATAAATCTCTACCTCACTACTCCACTCTATCTCACTACCTCACTATCTCACAATTTCTCTCTCTTAAAACATCACTACCTCACTCTCTCACTACCTCACTCTCTAGCTCACAACCTCACAACTTCACTCTCTTTCTCTAACTCACTACCTCATTCACTCTCTATCTCACTACCTCACTCTTTCTGTCTCACTAACTCACTTTCACTCTTTCACGACCTCTTTCTCTATCTCACTACATCACAACATCACTCTATGCTTATATCTCACTACCTCACAACATCCCTCTCCCTCACTACCTCACTCTTTACTACCTCACTCTCTATCTCACTACCTCACTCTCTATCTACCTCACTCTCTCCACTACCTCACTCTCTCTCTATTTCAATACCTCACTCGCTCTCTCTATCTCACTACCACACTCTCTCTCTGCTAATGCAATAGTTATCACATATGCAAAAAACAAAGCTAATGCCAATACAAATGACAATGCCATTTATTTAGGGATACAAAAAAGATACAAAAATAATGAGCAATACCAATAGCTCTACCTATAATATTGCCGAGACCATTGCTTGTTATTGAAGTTCTATATAGCGCGAACTAGACCCAAAGATATCGGGTACCAGAGCGCTTTACATGAGCACCAGTTTCATTACACACGGACACATACATTTTTGTTAGGAATGGGGAGAGTAAGTGATTTACCCAGAATCACAAGATGTTGAGCATCGTTGCCGAGACTCGAACCCGGTTTCCCAGCATCGAGGTCGACGCTCCAGCCGTAAAACTACATCCTCTATCCAGTTTTGTCGCATTGTGATGATATGAGAACTGTTTTGAGGATGTCAAGGTATTGTGTGTGTGTGTGTGGTAGTGTTGTCAGCTCGATTAGGGCATTTTGAAAATGTCTGAGTACATTGTTAGGAAACATCTTGTGGCTGTCTTGAGTGTCTTTGTAGCTGTTGAAAGTTGTGTACCTGTCTAAAGGAAAATAGGAGTGTTTCTGGAGATACAAATAGTGTATGGGGTATTTTTGGGGGTATGGTTGAATGGCAAGTGTGACTTCCTGGAGGAGTTGTGTCAATGTCTGCAGCGTGTGATGGTACCTCAGAAGTATTGTGAGGCAATTTGGGGATATTGTGTGAAATTCTGGACTTTGCTTTGAGGGTGTTTGTGTGCTTGAATGTGTATTTGTTGTGGTTTAAGATTGATATGGGGCATTATGAGGATGCAAGTGTTTGAGTGGGCATATCTGGCTTTCTGCAAGTGTGTGGTTGTCTCAGGATAATAGAAAGCAATGTCTGAAGTGCAATGTTGATTGGATAGGTAATATGTGAGTGTCAGTACCCATTCCACATTTCCTGTCACATATATACGTCTGACGAATCACTCCTATTTCCTGGCGATCTTCTGCAAGTAGGTATTTATGCTGCAATAAGAGATCCTAATTGTGCTGATGGTATGTCTGGAGAGCTCTGCAGCAGATATGGTGATGAAACAGTTCTTTATTGGAACAGGTTGTGACTAACTAAAATAAGCTCTTCACTAACAGACAGCTACAATGCTTCCCCTTGCCCTGGTTGGCCTCCAGACTATCGTCATAACCTTTATGACCCCACACAATTTCTCTAGGCACCTTTTCATGTCAGGTTGGTGTGTTTGCTAAATGGCATGTTTGGATGTGTGTGTAAGTGATTATGCACATTTACATTTGATGGCATCCACCCAGTCTGGCATTATTGGGGTATGTGGGGAGCTCTGACGGCGTATTGGCAGGTGAAGACCATCTCAAGGTAAGTCATGCACCACACTAATTAACCAGCTCCTGTACCAAACTCTCATCTCCATATAGTGGCCTAAAGAGCCTTACTGTTCTCTGTGTGTCATTTACTCACTATTAGCGTTTTCATTCTTGGGCTCTGGGTTAGTTAGATGGCGGGAGGACCTCGTTTTTCGTTCTCAGAATCAGATTCTTTGAGGTGGGACAGATCACTTAACTCGTGGGGTGGCTGGTGGTAGGTGACAGTAATGGAGCAGGAGAAAGCGAGCTGCAAAGGTGTGAGAGGGAGAGGGATTGCTGCAGCATGAACAGTGACAGAACTGCAAATGAGGTAAAATGAAAGAGCACTTAGCCGGACCTGACCTAAATGAACACGATCCTGGCACAAGCACTTTTCGAGCTCGGTTCTGTAACGTTCGAAAGATGTGGAAAACCTGAAGCAATTTTAAAAAAAGATTTTTTGAGGCATGTTGTGTTCGAAATGCTTGAAAGGTATTTTATATTTAGACATGGCTGACAACGTTTGCAACTCCGCTTCACCTGCCATGGGGACGGGTGGCATTGAAATTACATAGGGATTGTGTTGTACAAACTGCAACACCCTTATTTCACAGAGCAAGACTATTCCTGTCTCTGCCTTAGAAGGTTGTCTACGGCTATAGGGGCACTTGTGAACTCTTATGTATCTGAAGCTAACTACTGTACCAAGCATGCCCAGGGTGATGCTGAATCTGTCTGCGGAGGGTGTTTTATGGGAATGTTACATGTTGCCTGGTGGGGGTGCGTTTTGACACCTGCAGGGAGTTGCATATCTGACTGCTATATTGATTGATATTAAACAAATAAGCGAGAGGCCTGGATAACCTGTCTAAAACCTGGACATTCAACAGTATTTCAAATAAAGGGTTCTCTGTAGGGATACATCAAGCAATTCATTTGTCAATAATAATCAACTTGTAGGTATGTCTAGGGAATCTATGTGAGTCTGCGCATATTGGTGATTGATTGTAGGCATAGGTGAATTACGAAATGAAAAGTTGTCATCCTCAATCACACTTTGTGTCATTTTTGGTGGGTTGGGAAACTCCTAGTGATAAACAAATATGCCTTTAAGTTCTGTGTTTAAATTGTCACATTTGCAGGTGCTTCAAAGACAGGTCAAATGTCTGGCTGTCTTCTGACAAAGTGCTGCAGGATTGGTGTTTATGTTTCTTTCTCTAACTGCAAAGTGAGAGGAGTTTTTGCAGCGAATTATGTGAAAAGCAAAAATGAAGCACTTTTTTTGTAATTCTGAAGTGTGTTGGAAACAGGTTTAATACAATCAAAACGAATCTAGACACTTGGTGATACACAAGTGATACATATTCACAGAAGCCCTATTTCCACACAGTTAGAAATTGGGATCTCTAGTTGGCAGAGGTATGCAACCTGTCCAAATAAAGACCGCAATCCTAGACTGTGCTCACCCTGGTAGCTTGACACAGAGCAGTTAGGCTTAACATAGGAGGCAATGTGTAAAGTATTTGTGCAACAGACATCCCAAAAAGACCACACCAGTTTAGAAAAAAATAGAATTTTTATCTTAGTAAAATGAGATCAAAATGGAAAAAAATCCAATAACTAGATCTAGAGATTTGCAGGTTTTAAGCTAGCAGGTTTTATCATGAGTAGGCAAGATTGTAACAGGAAGAATCACATCTATCCATTTAAAGTGATGCAGGTTTGAAATTGTACAGTTATGGGAGTCATTGGGCTTCTATTCTGGGGTCAATGGGTAGGGCTCAATAGGGATTCAGCAATTCAAAAACACTGTCACAGTCTGTGGCGGGCAACTTCCGTTCGGGCCCTCTAGGTCGGTGAGCCCGAAGCTTTGGCAGGTTATTTAGAGCAGGGCCTGCAGCCTTGCAGGGGTAAGCGTTGCACAGTACTTCCCGGGTAGAAGAGCAGAGCGGGTGTGGTGGTCTCTCCTCACCAGGAACTGCATAGGGCTTGGTATCCTCCTGCCGGCATCGCTGGCAGAGTTGAGTTGCCCATTGTCTTGTCACCAAGGCAATTGTGACAGGTGGAAGTGATCTGCTGCATACGAAGATCACATGGCAATGCCAGACACAACTGCCCGATCGGTGCTCCTTAAAGGTAAATGCGCTTGATGAGCCCAAAGCAGCTGTTACATGCTGATATCAAGGAAAGGGTAGGCACAATAGCTTGATTGTTGCAAAAGTAGTCTTTTAAGGCCCTGAAACTATGGGGAATAGGTGGGAAAGCCAACAAGCTTGGACATCAAGGAGTAGTTTCTTACCTGTAACTCCAGTTCTGTAGCAGTAGTATATCTGTGATAGTCATAATCTGTGATTAGTCCCGCCCATGTGCCTGGACCCAGAGCCATCTAAATAGTCTCTTAAATTGTCCTCTTCTGCAGTCCTGCATAGACACTTAAGAGAAATTCAAAGACAAATAATGCAGCTTAACATTAACAAGGCTACCCTGGCCAGCACTTCATCCTGAAGTGAAAAAAGGATGGCCTAATAATATTGAAATTTACACCTTTTGCTAAGTTTCACACATAGTTAAACTCCCCTTCACAAAAATCCTTTGTCATGATAGAGAGGAAGGGTTGGACAGACAAGCCCCATAGGTTGCCATTATGTGTCCGGAAAAGGGATACCGTGCCTTTAAGGAACCCTCCAGAGACCCTCAGTATCCCATGATGCACAGCCATAGATAGGCAAGTTACTTTCAGTTCTTTTTGAAGGTGTATAAAGCCAGGCCTGTAGAAATCAGGATATTATCGTTTCATCCACCGGGGAGGAGGGCGGGTCGCTTATGACTATCACAGAGATACCCCTACTACAGAACTGGAGTTACAGGTAAGAAACTACTCCTTCTGTAGTAGGGGATCTCTGTGTATAGTCATAATCTGTGAATAGAATGGCAAGCCCATCCCCAAAAACCAAACCAGCGGTGGAGGAAACAGACAAACCCACTACTGTGCAAACAAATTCCCCAATGAAGGATGCCCCACCTGAGCATTTGCCCTGACATCGGAGTCCAGGCAATAGTGCTTGGCAAAGGTATGGACCGACTTCCAAGTGGCAGCCCTACAGATGTCTGCAATGGGAACATTACGTAGCAAAGCCATCGTAGCCGCTTTGCCCCTGGTGGAGTGAGCCTTAGGCTTACCCCCTAAAGTCTTGTTAGCCTTTTGGTAACATAGTTGGATACAGGACTCAATCCACCTAGAGAAGGACTGTTTAGAGGTGGCAAGACCAGTCCTGACCGATCCATAATTAACAAACAATTGATCAGACCTACTAATTTCCTTGGTCTTATCTAAGTAGAATTTCAACACCCGTCTTACATCAAGGGAATGAAGAGACCTCTCCGCCGGAGAGGAAGGGTGTTGAAAAAACGTTGGCAAAGTGATGGTCTGATTTACATGAAAATCAGATATCACCTTAGGGAGGAACTTCGGGTGAGTCCTCATGACAACCTTAGAAGCATGAAACACAGTATAAGGCTCTTGGCAACACAGAACTCACCCTGCGAGCAGATGTTATAGCCACAAGGAAAGCTTTCCAGGATAAATGCTGCAGAGAAGCCTTGTGAATAGGCTCAAAAGGCTCCTTCATCAATCTAGACAGCACCACATTAAGCTCCCACAGAGGTGAAGGACGCCTAGTGGGAGGAAACACCTTCTTCAAACCTTCCAGAAATTCTTTGATGACAGGGATTTGGAAAAGGTAAGTTTGTGATGGCCATTTCCTATACGCAGTTAAAGCTGCGAGGTGAACCTTAATAGAATGAAAATTAAGGCCAGATTGTGCCAAATGCAGCGAGTACGGAAGGATGCCATCCTCCTTGCAGGATGTGGGATCAGCGTCCTTGGAAGGGCACCATTTGTATGCGTTGGAAGTCCTTGTAGACGGTCTCTTTACCTCCTTCATAATCTCCATGCAGTTTTGAGGAAGATTTAAGTGTCCATACTGCACTAGCTCAGGATCCATGCTGCCAAACTCAACGACGATAGGTTGGGGTGCACTATCTGCCCTCTGAACTTCGTGAGAAGATCCGGCCGACATGGAAGCCGAAGATGCGGCAGGAGAGACTGGTGGAGAAGGTCTGTGAACCACCACTGCCGAGGCCATTCCGGAGCAATTAGGATCATCCTGGCCCTGGATTGAGACAGTTTGATCAGCACTGCCAGGATCAGGGGAATGGTTGGAAAAGCGTATAGAAAGCTTTTCGACCAGTTGATTCACAGTGTATTCCCCAGCATCCCAGGTTGGTAAAACCCGGAGGCAAGGTTTCAGCATTTGCTGTTTTCTTTGGTGGCAAATAGATCGATTTCTGGAGTGCCCAATATTGCGAACACGTCGCTTAGCACCTAGTCGTTTAAGACCCATTTGTGGTTTTCTTGAACGAGGCTGCTGAGTGAGTTTGCTTGAGCATTCTGCACACCTGGCAGATGGGTCGTTATCGTCAGTCCTCTGGCCAACAGCCAGTTCCAGGTCGCTTGTGCTTCCTGAGACCGTGTGCGCGATCTTGAACACCCCTGCTTGTTGAGGTAATACATTGTTGTTGTGTTGTCCGTCTGTACAAGCAGGGAACTGGTCCGGAAGGACGGATGAAAGGCTTTCAGCGCCAGATGAACAGCTCTGAGTTCCAGAAAATGTATGTGGTACGTGGATTCTGTCTGAGACCATGTGCCTTGAATCTGAAGGTGGTCCGAGTGCCCTCCCCAGCCGTGCAGAGATGCATCTGACACTATGGTCTGGTTCGGTATCTCCTTGTTGAAGGGTACCCCTTTGAGGAGATTCACTGGTGAACACCAACACCTCAGAGACTGCAGAGCGTGTCGAGACTGTTGGATCCTGTCCTCCCAGCTCCCTCGTCTTTGGTCCCACTGATCCTCCAGACATTCCTGCAGCTGCCTCATGTTGAGGCGTGCGTGTGGGTGAGAAAGATACAGGAGGCCTTCGACCCCAGGAGAGAGGACACCGTCCTCACCATCGGTGCTGAGTCTGACATGAGGGTCTGAGCCTTCCGAAGGATCGATAATCATTGCTCCTCCGAAAGACACACGCTGCCTTGAGAGTATCGATGGAGGCTCCCAAGTACTGCAGACACTGAACCGGAGTCGGAACAGATTTGGACATGTTGATGTGCAGCCCCAGACGGTTCAACAGAACAGCCATCCTGTTGAAAAGAAGTTGCGCTTCCTGGAACGTGGACGCTTTGTTCAGCCAGTTGTCCAGGTATGGGTAAACAAACACCTTTTTCTTTCGGAGGTGTGTTGCAACCACCGCCATGCACTTTGAAAACGTCCTGGGTGCAGACTTCAGCCGAACGGAAGTACTTTGTACTGATAGTGGCTGGTGCCTACTAGGAACCGCAAGAACTTCCGATGCTTTTGTGCAACACATGGAACATGGAAGTACGCGTGCTGCAGATCTATGGCGCACACCCAATCTCCTCGATGCAACTGAGGGTAAATCTGATGCAGGTACAGCATGCAAAACTTCTCTCTGCGGATCCATTTGTTTGCTTGTCGCAAATCCAGAATGGGCCTGAACTCGTTCTTGTCCTTTTTTCTTATGAGAAAGAACCTGGAGTATAGACCCCTTCCCTTTTGAGATGGAGGAACAGCCTCTATCGCCCTTTTTCTTAACAGAGTATCTGCCTCTGTTTGAAGTTCCCGTAACCGTAATTGTGAGCGAACTGGTGGGATTGCTGGAGGAGGGCTTATAAAACGTAGACTGTGTCCATTACAAACAATTACTAACAGAAGAAGGGGAAGTAATCCTTCAGGGCTTAGGCCCGGCCGGGCCCTTACTCCCTGATGCGGACTGTTGGTTCCCTCTGCCCCTTTGACGCCTCTGAAAGGGCTGCCGCTGGAAGGAGTAGTTTCTGTCCTGTAACCCCAGTTCTGTAGTAGGGGTATCTCTGTTATAGTCATAATCTAGTGAATAGTCCCGCCCATGTGCGTGGACCCCGGAGCAATCAAAAATAATCTCTTACAGTGTCAAAAAATGCAGAAATGCATAGACACTTAAGAGAGAATTTAAAGACAGATAATGCAGCCTAAAAAGGCTACACTGTCCAGTACTTCAACTAGAAATTCCACCATAAAATCCACAAAAACAGCAAAGCCTGTACAGATTTCCCTTGCTTCACCAGCAAGATCCCTCAGGAATGATAGAGAGAAGAACCTGGACAGACAAGCCCCATAGGCTGCCATTATGTGGCTTAAACAAGATACTGTGCCTTTAAGGAAACCTTCCAGAAGCTTCTCCCAGTATCCCAGAATGCATAGCAGGTCCAACTTACTTTCAGTTCTTTTTGAAGGCGTAAAAAAAACGCCAGACCTGTAGCATTATTTACATGAAGAATTCTCCACCGGGGAGGCGGGAGGGCGCTTATGACTATAACAGAGATACACCTACTACAGAACTGGAGTTACAGGACAGAAACTACTCCTTCTGTAGTAGGGGATCTCTGTGTATAGTCATAATCTAGTGAATAGAATGGCAAGCCCATCCCCACACCAAAGCGGCGGTGGAGAAACAGAAACAACCACTATAGTGCGAATAAATTTCGCAGCGAAGCCTGCCCAACCTGAGCGTCTGCCCTGGCATCAGTGTCCAGGCAGTAATGCTTAGCAAAGGTATGAACCGACTTCCAAGTGGCCGCCTTGCAGATCTCTGCAATCGGAACATTACGGAGTAAAGCTGTCGTGGCAGCTTTACCTCTGGTGGAATGAGCCTTAGGCTTACCCCCTAAGGTCTTATTAGCTTTTTGGTAACACAGCTGTATGCAGGACACAATCCACCTAGAGATGGACTGCTTAGAGGTAGCAAAACCCGTCCTGACAGATCCATAATTGACAAATAATTGGTCTGACCTACGAATATCCTTGGTTTTATCCAGATAAAATTTCAACACCCTCCTGACATCCAGGGAATGTAAAGACCTTTCCGCTGATCCTGAAAAAACGTAGGCAAAGTTATAGTCTGGTTGATATGAAATTCAGAAATAACCTTGGGAAGAAATTTAGGGTGAGTACGCATAACAACCTTAGCAGCATGAAATACAGTATAAGGTTCTTGGCAACACAACGCCTGAATTTCACTCACCCTGTGGGCCGATGTAATGGCCACGAGGAACGCCGCCTTCCAGGACAGGTGCTGCAACAAAGCCTTATGAATAGGTTCAAAAGGCTCCTTCATCAATCTGGACAGCACCACATTCAAATCCCATGAAGGCGAAGGAAGCCTGACAGGAGGGAATACTTTCTTCAAGCCTTCCAAGAAATCTTTGACCACAGGGATCTGGAAGAAGGAAGCCTGTGAAGGGCATTTCCTGTAGGCAGTCAAGGCAGCGAGATGAACCTTAATGGAATGAACGTTAAAGCCAGACTGCGCCAAATGTAGAAGATTCCTTGCATGTCGTTGGGTCATAGTTCTTAGATTTGCACCAGATACAGAACCTCTTCCACTTGTAAGCATAGGAAGTCCTAGTGGAAGGTCGCTTAGCCTCCTTCAGTATGTCCATGCAATCGTCTGGGAGATTCAAATGGCCATATTGCACTATCTCAGGAGCCATGCCGCCAAACTCAAAGAGGAGAGGTTCGGGTGCAACATCTGCCCCCCGAACTTCGTGAGAAGGTCCGGCCTGCACGGCAGCCGTATGTGCGGAAGGAGAGACCGGTGTAGAAGGTCCGTGAACCACCACTGCCTGGGCCATTCCGGGGCAATCAGGATCATCCGCGCCCTGGATTGGGACAGCTTGATCAGCACCGCTGGAATCAGGGGAATGGGTGGAAAAGCGTACACAAAGCTGTTCGACCAGTTGATCCAGAGTGCATTCCCCAGCGTCCCTTGCAGGTAGTACCTGGAGGCGAAGTCTCGGCATTTGCTGTTTTCGGCGGTGGCGAACAGATCTACGTCTGGAGTCCCCCACCTTTCGAAGACTCCTCCTAGCACGTCGTCGTTTATGACCCATTCGTGGTTTTCCTGAATCAGTCTGCTCAGTGCGTCCGCCTGGACATTCTGCACACCTGGCAGATGGGTGGCCCTTATCGTCAATCCTCTTGCCAGAAGCCAATGCCAGATCGTCTGCGCCTCCCGAGACAGGGTGCGCGATCTCGACCCCCCCTGCTTGTTGAGGTAATACATCGTGGTAGTATTGTCCGTCTGTACAAGCAGAGAGTTGGTCCGGAAGGACGGATGAAAGGCCTTCAGCGCCAAGTGAACAGCTCTGAGTTCCAGGAAATTGATGTGATAAGTGGACTCCATCGGAGACCACGCACCTTGAATCTGTAAGTCTCCCGAATGCGCTCCCCAGCCGTGGAGAGAAGCATCCGTCACGATCGTCTGAGTAGGAATGTCCTTGTGGAAGGGAACCCCTCTGAGGAGATTCTCCGCTGAACACCACCACTTCAGAGACTGAAGAGCATGCAGAGGCAGTCGTATCTTGTCGTCCCAAGATCCTCTCCTCTGGTCCCACTGGTCCTCCAAGCACTCCTGCAGAGGTCTCATGTGAAGTCTTGCATGGGGAGTGAGGAAGATACAAGAGGCCATCGACCCCAGTAGAGAAGACACCGTCCTCACTGTTGTAGATGGAGCGGTCATAAGAGCCTGAGCCTTCCGAAGGATCGATCGCCTCGCTTGCTGACAGCATATCGATTGAGGCTCCCAAGTACTGTATGCACTGGACCGGAGTCGGGACAGACTTGGACATGTTGATGTGCAACCCCAGCTTGTTCAAGAGAACGCCCGTCTTCTGGAAGTGCGCTTGAGCTTCCGAGAAGGAGGAGGCCTTGATCAACCAATCGTCCAGGTACGGGTAGACAAACACCTTGTTCTTCCACAGGTGTGCGCCCACCACCGCCATGCACTTCGAGAATGTTCTGGGTGCAGACTTCAGTCCGAACGGCTACACTGTGTATTGATAGTGATTGGCGCCGACTTGGAATCGCAGGAACTTCCGGTGTTTGTGTGCAATGGGCACATGGAAGTAAGCATCCTGTAGGTCTATGGCACACAGCCAGTCTCCCCGTTGCAGCTGAGGATGAATCTGATGCAACGACAGCATGCGGAACTTTTCTCTGCGAATCCACTTGTTTGCCTGTCGCAAATCCAGAATGGGCCTGAACTCGTTCTTGTCCTTTTTGCGGACCAGAAAGAATCGGGAGTACAGACCTCTTCCTCTCTGAGACAGAGGCACGTCTTCTATGGCCCTTTTCCTCAAGAGGACGTCGGCCTCCGCCTGGAGCTCGCGCAGTTGATACTGTGAGCTGACCGGAGGAATCGATGGAGGCGGGCCGGTGAACCGAAGACTGTATCCATTGCAAACAATATTCAGCACCCACTTGTCCTGAGTAATTTTTCTCCACTCTGCCAGAAAAGATTGAATGCTTCCCCCCACCGGAGCGGGTAACGGACGAGGGGGAAGTAACAGCTCAGGGTCGAGACCCTGCTGCGCCCCTGTTCGCGGTAGAGGGTTGCTGGCCTCCCCTACCCTTCTGGCGCTTTTGGAAGGGCCTGCGGTACTGCTGCTGCTGTTGCTGACCCGCAGCTTGTCCTCGCCCTCTGCCCTGCGCCCGAACCTCCTCTGGAACGGGCGGTAGCTCTTCTTGTCCTTGGGCTTCTCCAAGCCCACCGCCGTCAAGGTCTCCGCCTCCGCCTTCATGCGGGCCATTTCATCGTCCGCGTGCTTCCCGAAGAGGGTCTCCCCCGAGAAGGGCAGATTAGCAACTCTCTGCTGGGCCTCCGGCTTGAGGGACGTCAGTCTAAGCCAGGCATGGCGTCTCTGTTTAACCCCATGACAATAACCATGGGCTGCCAGCAACGAGGCATCAGCAGCCGCGCTGATGACTTGATTGGAGACCAGCATCCCTTCCTTCAGGACTTCCAGGAAATCCTCCCTCCGATCCTTCGGAAGGAGATCCGCAAACTGCTGTAGGGACTCCCACAGTGCCCGATCATAACGTCCCAGCAGGGCCGTGTCGCTAGCGGCCTTCATGGACGTAGAGGCCGTCCCACAGGCCTTTCTCCCATTGGAGTCGATCCAACGACTTTCCTTATCCGGAGGAACAGTAGAAGACGGGGAGGTCGAGTGCTGCTTCCTGGCCGCCGTCACAATCACGGAGTCTGGCACCGGGTCAGTTCTCAGAAACGCCGGGTCCGAGTCCGGAGCCCTGTACTTCTTAAGAAGGCGGGACGGAGCGGCCCTCGTAGTTGCAGGCGTAAGGAACAGTTCCTTCGCTGGTTCCTCCAAACCTGGCACGAGCTGCAGAAGAGGGCGGGACAGGTGCTTCTTGTGAAGCGTCTCAAAGATCACGGACGTCGTCGGTGTTGGAGCCGTCACCGTGATCCCGAGCTTCGCCGCCCCCCTCAAGAGCACGTCCTGAAAGGTACTGATATCATCCACTGGGGACACCCTTGTCCCTGGCGAGTCCGACAATGTTGGGGAGAAAGATCTGGTCCCGGAGGAATCCGTGCGGGACCGCGACTCTCGCCTCCTGTGGCGCCGCCTCGATCTCGTAGAGGATCGGTGCCGACTGCGCTCTCTCCCTCTCCGCCCGGAGCGGGATCGCGACCTCCTGGGCTTAGGCCGCCCTGCTGGAGCCACCGGGGCAGGAGACTTAGGCTTGGGTGGCGCCCCCGGCCGAGGGGTCCCTTTAGGAGGAGTAGGGAACCTTGGCAACGAATAGGTCCTCGGAGGTACTGGAGGAGGATTCTCCAATGGAGGATGTTGAGGAGGTGGAAGAGGTGGCAGTGGTGGTGGAGTAGGGGACCGAGGACGAGGCCCTCTTGGTAGGGGAGGAGGAGGAGTAACCGACTTAGGCTTAGTAGGGGTGAACACAGCAGAGTGCGCTGAACCCGGTGAAACTCCCCCCTCACTAGGTTGGGACCTAGGAGAGTCATCCACAGCCTCATGACGCTTGCCAGAGCGACTCCTGGCGTCAGCGCTCCTTCCGCGCCTCTTGGGAGTCGGAGAACGGCGACCCGACGGCGAGCGCCGTTTCCTCTGGGTTGAGTCGCGCTTCCTCGACGTCGCACGCCTCCTTCGCCTCAACGTCGATCGTCCATGCCTCGACGCCGACCTTCTGCGCCGTCGATGCCTTGACGGTGATCTTCTGTGCCTCGACGGCGACCTTCTGTGCCTCGACGGCGACCTTCTGTGCCTCGCCGGCGACCTTCTGTGTTTTTCGACGGCGACCTTCTATGCCTCGACGCCGAGGAGCCCCTCGACGCCGATCGCCTCCTCTTCGCCGACGGCGGCCGGCGGTGTCGTCTCGACGACGAGCGCCGACGCCGGGTCCCACGACTGCGATCACTCGACGTCGACGATGATGAAGATGCCACCGGAGACTTCGACGGCGGCCTGTCCACATCCCTCGATGTCGACGGTCGACGTCGTCTTGACCCAGAGCCCTGGGGATAAGGGGAACAGATAGCAGTCATTCCTCTCGACGTCGTGGTAGGAGCCACAGACCCAGACAGAGATAGATGACGTTTGCTGGACTTCCTGCCCCTGGGGAGCCCCCCAGAGGCCTCAGCATGGGCAGAAGAAGCCCAACCAGACCCACCTTGTGCCTTCATCCTTCTCTCCTCGAGTCCCTGAAGTCTGATTTTCATCCTGTCCCTCAGGGTCCTGCCAGTGAACCCACGGCAGATTGCACACTCCTCTGGGATGTGGGAAGAAGGAAGGCAGAGGATACAGACCTCGTGGGGGTCTGACTTGGCCTTCTTCCTGGAGCACCTCGGGCATTTGTCAAATAATGCAGGCATTATAGACAACTAAAGTGTGCAAAAGACCAAGAAGAAGACACCAAAGTACTTTAAAAGTACACAAAATCGAAATTAGTGCAAAAAACACCAACAAAACCCTTGAAAAGGGAGAGCTCAATGCTCCAGGGTCCTGCTTGCAGGAGCCGGAAAAAAGAACTGAAAGTAAGTTGGACCTGCTATGCATTCTGGGATACTGGGAGAAGCTTCTGGAAGGTTTCCTTAAAGGCACAGTATCCTGTTTAAGCCACATAATGGCAGCCTATGGGGCTTGTCTGTCCAGGTTCTTCTCTCTATCATTCCTGAGGGATCTTGCTGGTGAAGCAAGGGAAATCTGTACAGGCTTTGCTGTTTTTGTGGATTTTATGGTGGAATTTCTAGTTGAAGTACTGGACAGTGTAGCCTTTTTAGGCTGCATTATCTGTCTTTAAATTCTCTCTTAAGTGTCTATGCATTTCTGCATTTTTTGACACTGTAAGAGATTATTTTTGATTGCTCCGGGGTCCACGCACATGGGCTGGACTATTCACTAGATTATGACTATACACAGAGATCCCCTACTACAGAACTGTTGTTGTTGCTGCTGCTGTTGTCCAGTCTGACGACCCTGCCCCCGTTGGAACCGCTGGGCAGAATAGCGCAGTTGATAGGGGCGGAAAGCCTTGCGCTGTTCTTTAGGCTTTTCGAATCCAACAGCCTTAAGCGTCTTAACCTCTGCCTTCATGCGACGCATCTCTTCATCAGCATGGGTTCCAAAGAGTGTAGAACGCGAGAAGGGCAGGTTGGCAATCCGTTGCTGAGCCTCCACTTTCAGGGAGGTCAGTCGCAACCATGAGTGACATCTCAGATTCACTCCGTGACAGTACCCGTGGGCCGCCAGAAGAGAGGTGTCCACAGCCGCAATAATGATCTGGTTGGACACCATCATCCCTTTGTTCAACAGCTCTTGAAAGTCTTCACGTCTATCCCGAGGGAGGAGCTTGATGAACTGTTGGAGAGACTCCCATAACGAACGATCATGTCTGCCCAGGAGAGCAGTCGAACTTGCTGCTTTCATGGAAGTGGCTGCTGTACTGCAGACCTTCCGTCCGGCCGAATCCATCCTGCGGCTTTCTTTGTCCAGTGGAACCGTGTACGACGGAGCCGCAGAGTGTTGTTTCTTGGCCTCGATGGGACAGATTTCACAGAGGCAGGCGTAAGGAACAGTTCCATAGCTGGTTCCTCCTGACTAGACACTAAAGGAAGCAATGGACGAGAAAGGTGTTTCCTTTGCAATGTCTTGAAGATGACCGAGGTGGAAGGGGTAGACACAGCCAGTGCAATCCCCAGTTTCGCCGCTCCCCTCAACAGCATATCCTGAAAAGTGGCGATGTCATCCACTGGGGAAACCCTTGTAGGGGGGGGGGGAGTCCGACAATGTAGGCGAGTACCTCCTGCCACTAGAGGAATCTGTGTCCCTTGTGTACCTGGACCGTGACCTCTCTCTGCGGTGACGATGTTGTGACCTAGTAGAAGATCGGCACCTGCTGCAAGAGCGGTGCCTCGTCCGGGAGCGAGATCTTGGTCTTCTGGGCGCAGCCGGAACCACCGGTACAGGAGGACGGGGCGGCTGAACCGGAGTCAGAGGCTTAAGCGGAGGAGGAGGCGGAGAAGGTGTTGCTGTTCTAGGCCACGAAGGCGACCGTTGCGGAACCTCAGCCAATTCCAGGGACCTAGATGGTTAGTAGGTCCTGGAGTATTCAGAATCCGAAGTCGGAATCACTCTCCTCTTCTTGCGAGCAGGTCTCAAAGAGGGTGCTCTGGAAGTAGAATCCCCCAAACACGAGCACCTCTGTCGCCGTGACCGAGGACTGTCCGACGTGGAAATGCTGACCTCGGAGCGCGACCAGCTACGTGAGGAAGATCTCCTTCTAGACTTCGACCTCCCCGATGTCGACTTTCTCCTCAACATCGACTTCTTCCAGAGCCCTGGGTCGAGGGGGAGCCTATTATCATCATCACACCTTTCGACGCCGAGGCCATCGATGTAGACAGGGGACCGGTGTCTTTTCTGGGCCTTCTTGCGACTGGGGAGCCCCCCAGAGGCCGATGCACGGGCAGGGGCCGAAGAAAGAGTCCCTCCATGCCCGAGGTCCTACCTGCATTCTGATGTCTTCTCTGCTCCAGGACTTGAAGACGGATTTTCTCCATGACCCGCAGGGTCCTCCTGGAGAAAGATTTGCAAATTACACAGGAGTCAGGAAGATGTGTGGATGGAAGACAGAGTATGCAAACTCTGTGAGAGTCTGACTTGGCCTTCTTCCTGCCACACTCAGGGCACTTGTCAAATAAAGCTAGCATTTTGACAAGAAATATGTGGCTCAGCTGCCCAAAAAAGAGAGCCAATAGAAGATAAAGGCCCCAGACGTCGAGTGAAACAGTAAACTTTTTTAAAAATCTCAAAGAATTGAAGATATACCAATAAAGGTAGAGCTCAATGCTCCAGGGCCCTGCTAGCAGGAGCGTAAAAAAGAACTGAAAGTAACTTGCCTATGGCTGTGCATCATGGGATGCCGAGGGTCTCTGGAGGGTTCCTTAAAGGCATGGTATCCCTTTTCCAGACACATAATGGCAGCCTATGGGGCTTGTCTGTCCAACCCTTCCTCTCTATCATGCCAAAGGATTATTGTGAAGGGGAGTTTCTCTATGTGTGAAACTTAGCAAAAGGTGTAAAATAATATTTGACCAACCTTTTTCACTTCAGGATGAAGTTCTGGCCAGTGTAGCCTTGTTAATGTTAGGCTGCATTATTTGTCTTTGATTTTCTCTTAAGTGTCTATGCAGGACAGCAGAAGAGGACAACTTAAGAGACTATTTTGATTGCTCCGGGTTCCACACACATGGGCGGGACTATTCACAGATTATGACTATACACAGAGATCCCCTACTACAGAATCATATTATGCCAAACCTTGGACTAATATTTGTGTGATGATCTCACAAGTGCGAATTAATACGTTTTGCAGTCGCTTACATCTACCCCACCCATTCCTTTGTTGTAATCTAGAATGGTTTGATAATTGACTTCCCAGATCTGGTCTGTACAGTCACATCATCTTCTAGGCTAGAGGTGGACATTAGTAGGACAGGCTTGCATTGGCTTTTCTTTTCCCTAAAGGCGCATGCCAATACCCTTTTATTCCTCATATACTAAGGCATTTCTGCCTGCAAAGCGTGAAAGGGCAGGAATGCATCGTATTTAAGATTATAAGGTGCATTGCTGTCCTTTCCGAGCGCTGGCACACTGTGTGCAGCCTAGTGCCAATGCAGGCATCCTTGCCTGCATTGTAGGCGGGATTTGTTTTGGGGAGGAAGGATACAACCATAATGGACTAATGACCTTGAAAGACTTAGAAAAGTGTAATCAGAGGTCAAAGATCAACAGACATGCCCCCCAACACCAATTAAACCAATGAAAATGCAAGTATTTGTCAAGACAATTACAATAATCTATCACTAGTAGGAAAGTGGCAAATGATCCAAGGGTAGTGCAAAACTGACCTTGAAACATCTAAACAAGTATAATTAGAGATCAAAGTTCAAAATGCATAACCTCTGCCAACACAGTAACTAAATAGGATGTAAGTACTCATTATGATAGTTCCAGCAATGCGTAGATCACTGAGGAGAGTCACTGTTCGTGAGAGCAGAATTAGAGGAGTTGTTTTTGAAAAGCGAGAGGAAGCAGGAGAGACTCTTACTTGATGCCCTCACACACCCCGAAGGATATCATGCTTCATCATGGGGCAGTGCTCCTCGTAGGGCTGGCACTGCAATGCCCTACGGGACCCCCAAAGGGTCACTTTGTCGGAGATCTTTTGGTTATCTAACCGTATGGTGTGTGCGGGTCAGGGTACAGTGTTCTTTGAAAAGTGAATATTTAAAAGTGACTAAAGGGTATCTGGGGTAGATCAGTTTTATCCCAAAGGGTTGGGTACTGCTCCAGGATAGTTGTGGCCCTCAGTAGCTAGACAAGTGCAGTGTTTGTTTAGAAATGTGTAGGTTTGACATGTTTCCCGCTTTTATATGGTCTCAGGAGGAGATCCTTTGCGCTTCTTAAAAACCACAGGAAGGTGATAAGGGAAATGGAGAAAAGTGTAAGACTGTGGCCTTATCAATTCAAGTAGTGCCAATCAGAGGACCCAAGAAGTGGTCCAATCTAAAACGACAAAAAGGAAGAGAAGAGGGGGGGGGAGATGCTTTGAAAATTAGTTTAAAACAGTAAGGGAGATGGTGTGATATACCAAGATAGAACAATGGTCCCCGAGTGGTGAACGGCAATGTACCAGTTCACCAGTTACCACATTTGCAGTTGTATGGGCACAGTGACATAAGTTAAGGAATGTAAGACAAACAAGCAACAGAGAGGGCAGACAATCCAATCATAGGGTGTGATCGAGATGGGCATGTTGCCATGGAATGCCCCATAACTGTGGGTGGAGTAGGAAAGGAAAAAGAGGTTAATGGTATGTAGTACTAAATAACCATACTGTGTCCATAAATTTTAGCTGCCCAATATTCGTCATATATACGTTTCCCATTAATGGCAAATCCTTTTATCCACAGAATGATATCAAGGGGCGGGGGAACAGGAGGGAGGGAAGGGTGGTACAGGAAAATGAGGATGAAAGAGTAGGGAGGGGAGCGTGGCCAACACTGTGTCCCACTATGGCTTCTGCGGAGCTACTCTGAATCCGACATTATATACCTGGTATAAGTACACCAAGAGAGTGCATTAAGGAGCGTGAAAGTCTTGGCGAGTCCTGGGGTCTGTGGTGGACACTCCGCGAGTAAACAGACGGAGAGAGCTGGTGCCGAAGTAGAGGCGAGGCCAGCAGCGACGCTCTAAGATGGCGGCCGGACTCCGAGCGGCCGTTGCAAGATAGAGCCAGCCCGGGACAGTGATGGTGCCCACATAGACTGAGACCCGGGACGGTGCTTGGGGGCCGAGTTGGAGCTCAGGAGGCAGCGGTGACCGCTCAACTGCGGTAGAGCCTGAGGGGAACGGCCGCGGCCCAGCGATAGCGGCCCTGCAGCACCGGGGTGGAGCGGAGGAACCAGGGCGGCTGGACTGTTGGGGGCCGGGCCCGGAGTGGAGACGCAGACCGCCCCTCGCCACCCCCCCGGCCCTGGAGAGGTCGGTACGTGCTGTGAAGGGGCAGCGTGGGTTGCCGGCGGAGGCGCTGCGTTGCGGGCCGCCGTCCCGGGGCCCGGGACTGGGGATCGCTGGGAAGAAGCCGGTGCGCTGAGGGCCGGCGGAGCGCTCTGGCTGCAGTGCTCCACGGCCCACGCCTCAGGGGGTTTGCAAGAGGCCCCGCCACCGGCAGAAGTGGGTTCGCCCACAGGGGAGCGTGACCCGCCGACAACTTCGAGGACACCGGTGACGGAGGTAGGCCCCGGAGCGGATGGGGCGGCCGCGCGTCGGGTCTGGGCCGGACCCTCTATTACACCGGAACTGTGACAGAGGCGCTGGAGAGCCGGGCCCCTGCTGTGGCAAATACCCTGATTGGCCTGCGCATTGGAGGAGATGGGGGGGCCCCGCAACTGGTGGCAGACGATACACCTGGAAGGGTGTGAGACCTCGTCGGGACAGTGGGACACCTAGAGGCGGTGGTGACCTCAGGACTAGTGGACACAGCTGCATACCGGGAAAGGGTCGGGGACGGGGTAAATGCTCAGTACCAAACCCGGGCGTGTAACTTCTCAGAGACTGGGACTCAGGTGAGGAGACGCCCTGCAGGTGGCATACCGACATCCGTTGACACACTGAGGATGAAAACGCCGAACAGCCTCGCAGGGAGCCGGGATAGGAGGTCCCGAGCCCCGGGGAGCCGGGAAGACCATCGGAGTCCGGAGGCGGCCCACCTCGGCTGGATAGGACCTCTGGCATACTGCTTGGTGGAGGAGGTGGGTGGGGCCGGATTTGGGGCTGAGTGTCACTGTGTTCACACCTAACAGGAGGCACCATCCCCCGACACCACTAGACCTGCAGTAGCGGCTCACCCTGTCAGTGCCACTACACTCCCTAGTATGCAAGGTGGTCTTCGAGATGTGGAAAAGGGACCTGGTCGCCAGAACCCCCCGACAGGGGACCATGGACAGCTACGCCACGACCCGGCCGCCGGCGGAAGCTGCGCCCGCCGGCCCCAGCTCCGACACGGAGTTACTGATGGAGGCGATCCGGGCATCCAGGACGGACATTCAGGAGTCCCGGGCCGCCTTGGAGGGTAAGATAGGAGAGGTGGGCTCGGAGGTCACGCTTCTGAGACAGGACTTCCGCAACCTCACGGAGAGGGTGACCACAGCTGAAACGCGGATAGGGGAGGCGGAAGACTCACTAACTGTCCTCCGGAAAGATATGGCGGAGCTTAAGGCCTCTCACCGTCAACTATTCTGGAAGGTGAACGATACAGAAAACAGAGCGAGATACAACAACCTACGCTTTGTGGGATTTAGACGAGGAATCGAAGGGACTGACATGGCGACTTTCCTGTCTACCTGGTTGCGCAAAACCTTCCCGGAGGCGCAGTTCTCGAACTGCTTCGTGATCGAGCGGGCACACAGGGCGCTCCTGGTAAAACCACCTGAGGGAGCGCGACCCCGGCCGGTCATCGCCCGATTCCTCAACTTCGCGGACCGAGATTTGATACTGCGTGAGGCCAGAAAGTTGGGGGAGATCCGGTTGGAAAACGCAAATATTATGATATTCCCGGACTACATCCAGGAAGTGCAGAAACAACGACGATCCTACGACGCGGTGAAAGCCAAACTGAGGGACATGCGTCTCACATACATGTTGCTTTTCCCAGCGAAACTAAAAGTGATTTTTGAGGGAAAGACGCACTTCTTTAATCACCCAGAAGATGTGTGGCAGTGGCTGGAGGAGTGCCTTCTATTCGGGAGACCGGAGGCCGAAGGTCCTAGAGGGAGGGACAGGACGGCGACTAGTGGACCCGAGTGGGACTCCCCGAAGGCACAACGGTCCAAAATACCGCAGACGAGGAAGCGACTACAGACGACTCCATATCCAGGCAGTACCTCACCAGGGCGTTGGAGACGGAAATCAGCTTCACCGGGCAGAGGGGGACCGGAGGGATCCCGGTTCCGCCCCTTTTGTACCGCTTGGAGAGGAATGCACGTTCTGAAGGTGAAGATGCGGGGGCGGCTCCTCCTCCGGAGGGGAAGAAGATGATGCACGCTCCATGCATCCTTTAGAAGCGGCGATCCGAGAGCTGGAACATGATGCATCGGGACCAGCAGAGGTCCCGAGAACTGACACGCAGGACTCGCACTCTTGAATAGGGGGGCACAAGGCAGTGCTGATTGCAGCTCATCGCCAAAGAGACACGCAAGTTGACTTTACCCCTTTTGCTTACTGTTTGCTTGGGTTTACATACATTGTTTCCTTCTATTAGACCCTTCAGGTTGAACTGGTGGGATTTGGTTGTATGCTCACTACGTAGACCGAAGGAGTAGGTACAGGGGCGGGTTACACGGGAGGGCGACAGACCCTCTCCGCCGGCGGTCCTGCTTCTGTGGAGGATGGGACTACGGGGGGGGTCATGGAGGGGAGTTGGGTTTCTTTTCAAGTTGAGGATGGGGGGGGGGGGAGGGAGGGGTACAGGTCATATTCAAAGAGTCGATCACGAAGACACCCGGAACGTTCCACCACTAGTACAGGAGATCCACACAGATAGACGACACAGGAGGGATGATGGGTGACACGGTAGGGACACGCAGGACCGGACGACGGTCAGAATTATGTCATGGAATGTGAATGGGTTAAGCAGCAAGGTCAAGCAAGGTCTTGTGAATGCATATATCAAGAGAATAGGCCCAGATATAGTGCTGCTGCAAGAAACACATCTCCAGGGTAATAACTGTGGTTTCTTAGCTAGAGGGCAGTATAAGGTCCTTGCTCATGCTGGTTTCACTACTGGATCCAGAGGGGTGGCGATACTGATCAAAACGACCCAACTATTCCAGACGGCAAAGGTATGGACCGACCCGCAGGGGACATTTGTGGGAGTGCGGGGCACTTGGAGAAGGAGGGAATACACGTTAGTGTCAGCCTAGGCTCCCCCAAGCTGCAGCCCAACACATTTAAGGGGGTCATGGATGTCCTACTCCAGACGTCTGATACCATACAGGTGTTGGGGGGGGGGGACACTTCAACGACGTGATGACTCCGACGCTGGACAGGACAGGAGACAGGACAGGGGATCGGGTACCGACTGCCCTCCATGCTATGATTGACACCCTGGGACTGACGGACGTGTGGCGACGATTGCACCCTGACGAGAGGACCTATTCCTTTTTTTCTGGCGCTCATAAGGAGCACTCCAGATTAGACTATGTTTTCCTTGCCCGTCATGTATTCAGTAGAGACGATAAGGCAGAGTATAAAGCCAGAGGTATATCGGATCACTCACCATTGCTGGTAGAGATGGGGCAGAGTAGGGTTTGCAGGGAGGATGTATGGAGACTGTCAGTTTGGGACCTACAGAACCCGGAGATACTGAAAGGCTTGAGGGCAGATGTAAAGGTCTATCTGGCCAAAAACGAGGGATCGGTCACATCCCAAGTGGTCCTGTGGGAGGCCCTTAAGACGGTAATGGGGGATAGGGCGCAAAACAGGATAGCGGAGGAGAAGAGGAAGAGGCAGAGGGAAGTCGAGGCACTGGAGGCACGCATACTGGAACTGGAGAGGACGTACCTGTCGAGTACATCCAAGACAGTTCTTCGTCAGTTAAAAGATACACAATGTCAGTATAGAGACCTAGTGACAGGAGAGGCTAGGACAGAGGCCCTGGCGACACTACACCGTCTGTATGATGTGGGGGACAAGTCAGGTAAACTGCTGTCTTGGTTGAGTAGAAAAGAGCTGGATGCCCGTTGGGTGGAGCAGGTACGAGATGCACAGGGACAAATGAAAACGTCAGAGGCCCAGATAGCAGAAGCTTATGCTGACCACTATCGGCTCTTTTACGACAGGGGGGACCTAGGGACGCAAGAGATGGCTCTCCAATATATGATGCATCTTGACCTCACGGTGCTGGATGACAATGACAGGGACGACCTGTAAACCGCCATTACTCTCGAGGTAAAACTGGCTCTCGCTAAACTGCGGGCCGGGATGTCTCCTGGACCTAATGGCTTCCCAGCAGAATTCTTTAAACGAACAGCAGATTTGCTGGCGCGCCACATACTGGGTCTCTTTGAAGGGGCGCTACAGGAGGGTAGTTTCCCCTCGGACCTCCGCATGGCCACAATAGTGCTGATCCATAAACAGGGCAAGCCTCCTGAGGACTGCTCATCTTACCGCTCGATCTCGCTATTGAACATAGAGTTAAAGCTCCTAGCGACGGTGTTAACTCTCAGGCTGCGAAGAGTCATACCGAACTTGGTGCATCTGGACCAGCCCGGGTTCCTCCCGGAACGAGCAACGAGATGCAACCTTCGGAGGACCCATAATTGGAGGCAGGAGGTAGGGGGTAGGAGGGAGACGCATTGGTTTTTGTCATTGGATGCCGAAAAGGCATTTGACGCTGTTCATTGGCCTTTTCTTGAAGGTGTGCTGGGAAGACTAGGCTTTGGCCCAAAGTTCCGACAATGGGTGCAATTGCTATATACAGACGCTAGAGCCAGGGTCAAGGTTAACGGGACTTTGTCAGGAGACTTCCCAGTGAATAGGGGAACCAGACAGGGATGCCCCCTGTCACATCTGCTTTTTACATTGACTATAGAGTTGCTTGCTGCGGCAGTTAGGCAAAATATGGACATTAGAGGTTTCCTGCGTGGACCGCGCGACACCATGTAAGAAAAAATGTCCTTGTACGCAGACGATGTCCTTCTTTACATCACGCACCCTGAAACGACGATACCGGCACTGTTTGATGAATTGGATAGGTACGGAGCTCATGCAGGATACAAGATTAACTGGCATAAGTCAGTCCTGTATGATCCCAAGGGAACGGGAGCAGTGGACACCGCTCCGTGAGAGGTTGCAGACGACTAAGGAAGGTTTCATCTACCTGGGAGTCTTCATGACGGCAGATCCTACGACGTAAACATACGAAGGATAGTGACTAATCTTGTGACGGACGTGAGCAGGTGGCGACTTCTCCACCTTACCATCCTAGGCCGTGCGCGGCCATGTTCAAAATGATGATGCTGCCGAAATTTCTCTATGCATTCCAAAACGAATACTACCCCATTCCCCTTAGGGTATTTACAGAAATTAATGCTGAATTGCGGACCTTCATTTAGTTGGGTAGGCAAGCACGGATTGCACTAACGACCCTGCAAAGAAACCAGTATAGTGGAGGGATAGCGCTACCGAATGTGGAGGCATATTATTGGGCGGAACACCTGGTGCCTATAAATGACTGGCTCTATGCTCCGGCGTCTCACCCCACGTACGCGCTGGAAAGGTATAAGATGAGCGACCGCACGTGCAATCATTTTTTATATGGCGGCAAAGACAGGGGGGGACTGTTGCCGGCTACTAGACTTACACTGACAGTGTGGGATAGGGCGACAAATTTCGTACTGTCTGGCCACCCAAGTTTTTTATCAGGAGCTTTTTCACTCACGTTTTCATCACTAATCACTACTGTACTAACCAGTGGTTCGCCTCCGGGTGGAGAAGCATGCGAACTAATCCGATGATGATGCTGTCACGTAAATAAAGAGAGGCGAAGAACAAAGATATATCACCATTCGAGCCTTGGTACGTAAATGAGGGGTTTTTATTGGTATCCGAAACAAATAACAAACAAACCCTGGTTACTCAGGACAAGTGATCCTTCCCCACTTTCATTTTTTGACAATAAGATTAAGGAAGCTTAATGGATCACAAACTCTTCCTTCTCACCCTTTTGATTTAACTCAGTAAAGAGATGCACACAGGGTAGAGGAAAGTATTTAAGTTAACTTTGTAGTTCTATCCATGGTATCTCGTTGTTTAGATCGTTGGTGTGCATGTGCAAACAGAACAGCCAGCGTCCCGTGCACACATACAGTATTAAAATAAGCAATGCAAATGTGAATAGAAAGCAAATGGTACAATATCCAACGTAGATGTCTTGGTTTCTTTAATTGGGTATTACACAAAACAGCCAGCCAACACGTGTTTCGTCAGAGAAACAGTGGTCACCGACTCTTCAGGGCTCTATGGCTGATGCCAAGCTCAGTCTAGTCCCTGAACCGGTGATAATTCCAACCCGGTAGGGCACAAGTCAAAATCAGATTAGAGAGTTCTGTACTGGTGGAATACAAGTAGCTGAAGGTTGAGGCCACAGATGGAGTAAAATAATGATACACGCTTGAATATGCACCAATCTAGGTCAGACACGTGTGTGTCTACATGATCTACTATAGTCGGGCGAAGTGCTAATGTACTGGCGGTACTTTCTAGTTCTATTCTTGTTGCGATCATGTGATCGCGTACTGAACCAATGGGCTGCTGCCCCTCGAACACACACGGAAACGCTACTGCGTCCCGGTTTTAAGCGTTGCTGAAATTTGTTAATCGCAGTGCAGGACTGGAGCATTTATCAGGAGGTTAGTTGGTGACTTAGATGTAATTAAGATTGGAATATAACTCGGATTGTGTGGGTTTATTTTGAGTTTACCTTGACGACCTTTGTTTATATTGTACAGATCGGGAAGACGAAGAAATAGTATCATGTACGTTTGTTTCGGCTTGTTTGGTTTCCAACATCACTGAGTTTGTTTGAGGCACTAATACACATTTGGCACATATCACGCATGGAGTAGTTTCTGTCCTGTAACTCCAGTTCTGTAGTAGGGGTATCTCTGTTATAGTCATAATCTAGTGAATAGTCCCGCCCATGTGCGTGGACCCCGGCAATCAAAAATAATCTCTTAAGTTGTCGAAAATAATGCAGAAACTACAAAGACACTTAAGAGAGAATTTAAAGACAAATAATGCAGCCTATATCCACAGGCTACACTGTCCAGTACTTCAACTAGAAATTCCACCAAAAAAACACCACACACAGCACAGTCTGCTAGTTTCTACCATAGAGAAACTTGCCTCCCCCAGTCAAAGACTCAGGAATGATATAGAGGAAGGCAGGGACAGACAAGCCCCATAGGCTGCCATTATGTGGCTTAAATAGGATACTGTGCCTTTAAGAGAACTTTCCAGAACTTCTCCCAGTATCCCAGAATGCATAGCAGGTCCCTCTACTTTCAGTTCTTTTTGAAGGCGAAGCATGCCAGACCTGTCGCATTCTTTACATGATGAAACATCTCCACCGGGGAGGAGGGCGGGCGCTTATGACTATAACAGAGAGTAGGGGATCTCTGTGTATGGACATAATCTAGTGAATAGAATGGCAAGCCCATCCCCACACCAAAGCAGCGGTGGAGAATAAACACATAACGCCACTACTGTGCGAACAAATTCCGCAGCGAAGCCTGGCCAACCTGAGCGTCTGCCCTGGCGTCAGTGTCCAGGCAGTAATGCTTAGCAAAGGTATGAACCGACTTCCAAGTGGCTGCCTTGCAGATTTCAGCAATCGGCACGTTACGGAGCAGAGCCGCCGTGGCAGCTTTGCCCCTGGTGGAATGAGCCTTAGGCTTACCTCCTAAGGTCTTATTAGCCTTCTGATAACACAATTGTATGCAGGACACAATCCACCTAGAGATGGACTGCTTAGAGGTCGCAAGATCCGTCCTGACCGATCCATAATTGACAAACAACTGGTCAGACCTACGAATATCCTTGGTTTTATCCAGATAAAATTTCAACACCCTCCTCACATCCAGGGAATGGAGAGACCTCTCCGCTGGGGATGAAGGGTTCTGAAAAAACGTAGGCAAAGTTATAGTCTGGTTGACATGAAAATCAGAAATAACCTTGGGAAGAAATTTAGGGTGAGTACGCATAACAACCTTAGCAGCATGAAATACAGTATAAGGTTCATTACAACATACCGCCTGAATTTCACTCACCCTGCGGGCCGATGTAATGGCCACGAGGAATGCCGCCTTCCAGGACAGGTGCTGCAACGAAGCCTTATGAATAGGTTCAAAAGGTTCCTTCATCAATCTGGACAGCACCACATTCAATTCCCATGAAGGCGAGGGAAGCCTGACAGGAGGGAATACTTTCTTCAAACCTTCCAGAAAATCTTTGATCACAGGGATCTGGAAAAAGGAAGTCTGTGAAGGGCATTTCCTGTAGGCAGTCAATGCAGCAAGATGTACCTTAATGGAATGGACATTAAGGCCAGACTGCGCCAAATGTAAAAGGTAAGGAAGGATGACATCTTCCTTGCAGGTCGTAGGATCATGGTTCTTAGACTGGCACCAGATATAAAACCTCTTCCACTTGTAAGCATATGAAGTCCGAGTGGAAGGCCTCTTAGACTCCTTCAGTATGTCCATGCAATCCTCAGGCAGATTCAGATGGCCATATTGCACTATCTCAGGAGCCATGCCGCCAAACTCAAAGACGAGAGGTTGGGGTGTAACATCCGTCCCCCGAACTTCGTGAGAAGGTCCGGCCTGCACGGCAACCGAATGTGAGGAAGGAGAGACCGGTGAAGTAGGTCCGTGAACCACCACTGCCTGGGCCACTCCGGGGCGATGAGTATCATCCGAGCTCTGGACCGGGCCAGCTTGATGAGCACCGCCGGAATCAGGGGAATGGGAGGAAAGGTGTACAGAAAGCTGTTCGTCCAGTTGATCCATAACGCATTCCCCAGAGTCCCTTGTTGGAAGTATCTGGAGGTGAAGTCTCTGCACTTTCTGTTTTCGGCGGTGGCGAACAAATCTACGTCTGGAGTTCCCCACCTTGCGAAGACTTCTCCTAGTACTTCGTCGTTTATGACCCAATCGTGGTTTTCCTGGAGCAGTCTGCTCAGTGCGTCTGCCTGAACATTCTGCACACCTGGTAGATGGGTGGCCGTTATCGTCAGTCCTCTGGCCAGGAGCCAGTGCCAAATCGTCTGCGCCTCCTGCGACAGAGTGCGCGATCTCGAGCCCCCCTGCTTGTTGAGGTAATACATCGTGGTGGTATTGTCCGTCTGTACAAGCAGAGAGTTGGTCTGGAAGGACGGAAGAAAGGCCTTCAGCGCCAAGTGAACAGCCCTGAGTTCCAGGAAATTGATGTGATACGTGGCCTCCATCGGTGACCACGTGCCTTGAATCTGTAGAGTCCCGGAGTGCGCTCCCCATCCCAGAAGAGACGCGTCCGTCACAACAGTCTGCGTGGGAATGTCCTTGTGAAAGGGAACCCCTCTGAGGAGATTCTCCGCCGAACACCACCACTTCAGAGACTGAAGAGCATGCAGTGACAGGTGAATCTTGTCGTCCCAAGATCCTTTCCTCTGATCCCACTGGTCCTCCAAGCACTCCTGCAGCGGTCTCATGTGCAGCCGTGCGTGTGGCGTCAGGAAGATACAAGAGGCCATCGATCCCAGTAGAGAAGACACCGTCCTCACTGTTGTAGATGGATTCGTCATAAGAGCCTGAGCCTTCCGAAGGAGTGATAATCGTCGCTCTTCCGAAGGAGACACGCTTGCTGACAGCGTATTGATGGAGGCTCCCAAGTACTGTATGCATTGGACCGGAGTCGGGACAGACTTGGCCATGTTGATGTGCAGCCCCAGCTTGTTCAAGAGGACGCACGTCTTCTGGAAGTGTGCTCGCGCTTCCGAGAAGGAGGATGCCTTGATCAACCAATCGTCCAAGTACGGGTAGACGAACACCTTGTGTTTCCTCAGGTGCGCTGCTACCACCGCCATGCACTTCGAGAACGTTCTCGGCGCAGACTTCAGTCCGAATGGGAGTACTGTGTATTGATAGTGATTGGTGCCGACCTGGAACCGCAGGAACTTCCTGTGTTTGTGTGCAATGGGCACATGGAAGTAAGCATCCTGTAGGTCTATAGCGCATAGCCAGTCCCCCTGTTGCAACTGAGGGTAAATCTGATGCAACGACAGCATGCGAAACTTTTCTCTGCGAATCCACTTGTTTGCCTGTCGCAAATCCAGAATGGGCCTGAACTCGTTCTTGTCCTTCTTGCGAACCAGAAAGAACCGGGAGTACAGACCTCTTCCTCTCTGAGACCGAGGTACGTCCTCTATCGCCCGTTTCCTCAACAGGATATCCGCTTCCGCCTGAAGCTCGCGCAGCTGAAACTGCGAGCTGACCGGGGGAATAGCTGGAGGGCTGGTGAACCGAAGACTGTATCCATTGCAAACAATATTCAGCACCCACTTGTCCTGAGTAATTTTTCTCCACTCTGCCAGAAAAAATTGAATGCTTCCCCCTACCTGAGTGGGTAACGGATCCGGGGGAAGTAGGTTCCTAGGGCCTAGACCCCGCCTGGCCCTTGGGCGCTGGAGCCGACTGCTGGCCTCCCCTGCCCTTCTGGCGCTTCTGGAACGGCTTACGGAACTGGTGTTGCTGTTGTGATTGCCCCGAAGCCTGTCCCCGTCCTCGGCCTTGTCCGCCGAACCGCCGTTGGAATGGGCGGTACTGCTTCTTGGTCTCTTTAGGCTTCTCCAGGCCTACAGCCGTCAGCGTCTCGGCCTCCGCCTTCATGCGGGCCATCTCGTCGTCCGCATGCTTCCCGAAGAGGGTCTCACCGGAGAACGGTAGATTGGCTACCCTCTGCTGAGCGTCCAGCTTCACGGACGTAAGCCGGAGCCATGCGTGGCGCCGCTGGTTGACTCTGTGGCAAAATCCGTGAGCAGCCAACAGGGAAGAGTCCGCTGCCGCGCTGATGATCTGGTTGGCCACCAGCATCCCCTCACTCAGCACTTCCATGAAGTCTTCTCGCTGCTCCCGAGGTAAATGCTCCGCAAAGCGCTCGAGGGAGTCCCAGAGGGCGCGGTCGTATCGGCCCAACAGTGCCGTGGCACTCGCCGCTTTCATGGAGGTAGCGGAAGTGCCACAGACTTTCCTCCCTGCCGAATCCATCCACCTTGACTCCTTATCCGGGGGAACCGTGGAGGACGGAGTGGTGGCATGCTGCTTGCGGGCCGCCGTCACAATGACCGAGTCAGGAGGAGGTTCCGTTCTTAAAAAGGCCGGATCCGAATCGGGGGCCCGGTATTTCTTCAGTAATCTCGAAGGGGCCGCCTTCGTCCCCGCAGGGGTGAGAAACAAGGCCATCGCTGGTTCTTCCAGGCCCGGCACCAGAGGCAGGAGAGGACGAGACAGATGTTTCTGATGTAAAGTCTCGAAGATGACTGATGTCTTCAGAGTGGGCACCGTCAGGGATATGCCCAACTTCGCCGCGCCCCGTAAAAGGACGTCCTGAAACGCCACCAGGTCATCTATCGGGGACACTCTCGTGTCCGGTGACCCCGATAGGGTGGGAGAATAGTCCCTGGTCCCAGAGGACCTCGTTTGTGAGCGAGACTCGCGCCTCCTACGGCGGTGTCTAGACCTCGTGGATGATCTGCGTCGCGATCTCTCCTTCCTCCCAGAGCGAGAGCGAGACCTGGCCGCTCCTTCGGTCTTCGTGGAGGGGTCTTCCTCGGTTCCTCACGGGGTTTTGACGGTTCCTCCCGGGGTTTCGGTTTTGGAGTCCCCTTAGGAGGAACAGGCAAGGACGGCAGGGAAGTGGACCTCGGAGGAGGAACCTTCGGCTGTGGGGTGGGCCCATGCGGAGGGACCGGAGGTGGAGGAGGGTCTCCTGAAGGCAGTGGAGGCTTGGGTGGAGGGTCCTCCTTAGGCACAGGGGGAGGAGCCGGAGTCCTGGACCGAGATGGAGTGTACACCTCAGAGTACACCGAGCCCGGTGACCCTGTAGGTGAAGGGTGCGTGGGGCCAGCCCCATCGGCCGGTGACCGCTTCCTCTTGCGTCCACCACTTAAAGCAGCGTGACTCCTGGGACTAGAGCCCCTCTTGCGTCGCTTCGGAGAGGCTGACCGAATCCTGGACGCAGAGCGTTGCTTTTCCGGCGTCGACGGCCGTTTCCTCGACTCCGGCGTCGATCGCCGTCTCCTCGGCGTCGATCGTCGACTCCTCGACGTCGATCTCCTCTTCCGCAACGTCGTACGCCGCCGTCTCGACGTCGAGCGTTCTGTCTTCGACGACGAACGTCGCCGTCTCTGTGATGCTCTCGACGTCGAGGAGCCCCTCGACGTCGACCGGTGCCTTGCCGCCGATCGGCGGTGTCGCCTCGACTGCGATCGACGGTGTCGCCTCGACGGCGAGCGCCGATGCCGTCTCGACGGCGAGTGCCGATGCCTGTCACTACGCCTCCGGCGTCGGTGAGAAGACCTCGACGTCGACGAAGACGATGACGTCGACGGTGGCTTCGACGGCGACTTCTCCATGACCTTCGACGTAGAGCCGTCCCGCCGTCTCGACCCGGAGCCCCGGGGAGAAGGGGAGCACACCGCCGTCATCCCTCTCGACGTCGTCGTCGATGCAATCGATGTCGACGGAGACCGGGACCGTTTGCTGGACTTCCTGCCCCTGGGGAGCCCCCCAGAGGCCTCAGCAGAGGCAGAGGGAGCCTTCCCAACCTGCCCAGACCCACCTGCAGCCTGCAAACGCCTCTCCTCAAGGCCAGAAAGCCTGATCTTCACCCTGTCCCTCAGAGTCCGAGGAGTGAACTTCTGGCAGATGGAACAATCTTCAGGGACATGATCCTCAGGGAGGCACACGATGCAGACATCATGGGGGTCGGTCTTGGCCTTCTTCCTCCCACATGCTGGGCACTGAACAAACAGGCCAGGCATTTTAGGGTCCTAAAAACGCCTAAAACAGCACAAAAAGGAGAAGAGAACACCAAGAATTAAACTGCAACACTTTTAGAATTCAAAAGTGTCAAAAAAATCCAATAAACCCTTGAAAAAGGGAGAGCTCAATGCCAGGGTCCTGTAAGCAGGAGCCGGAAAAAAGAACTGAAAGTAGAGGGACCTGCTATGCATTCTGGGATACTGGGAGAAGTTCTGGAAAGTTCTCTTAAAGGCACAGTATCCTTTTTAAGCCACATAATGGCAGCCTATGGGGCTTGTCTGTCCCTGCCTTCCTCTCTATCATTCCTGAGTCTTTGACTGGGGGAGGCAAGTTTCTCTATGGTAGAAACTAGCAGACTGTGCTGTGTGTGGTGTTTTTTTGGTGGAATTTCTAGTTGAAGTACTGGACAGTGTAGCCTGTGGATATAGGCTGCATTATTTGTCTTTAAATTCTCTCTTAAGTGTCTTTGCAGTTTCTGCATTATTTTTGACAACTTAAGAGATTATTTTTGATTGCCGGGGTCCACGCACATGGGCGGGACTATTCACTAGATTATGACTATACACAGAGATCCCTTACTACAGAACTTAGATTCACACATGGACACCTTTTTGGTTGAATCGTTTTATAATTATAATTGACATTGACTTTTCATATAAGCTCACATATGCCACATTTTGATTTTTATAGTGCTACTCCCGGAGGAAGGGCTTCCTTTTGCCCGAAATGCATAGGAGTAACCATGTGCAATGATGTTATGTCCAAAGAGATGAAAACAATTTGATGATATTCACTACGAATTTCATGAAAATAATGGAATAAAAAAGCAAACTTCAAGAAAACACTGAGTGGAATCCTCCTGGTTTTCGGGAGGAGTTTGATGGTGTACCCATGGGGATGCTCCCAGTGATCCACTGGTAGCACTCACATCGATACTTTACTTGACGCCCAAGGTTGGAGGATTCCACCCACGGAGCACCCTAAACAATTGGTCCAATAAAAGAAATCAAAAGTGTACCCAACAAGGCTGTGCATCTAAGTGAAATTCTATCATTTTATTAATTACGGCATAAAGCCCTCTGGTAATGGATGTACATTAGGAATAGAGCAATAACTGAGGTGAATCATGTAATGCTACCTGTGATGTATTGAATGGGGTCCCATTTAAGTACCATGTGTTGACTTTCAGCATCTACGATGACGACCTCAAGTTAAACCCAGGCAACTCCAACAGTTTGAGGAGAGCACCAAGCGTGAGGCAATCAGAAACCTGATCACAGGTAGATTAAGAGGGAATTATTTAGGATATTCAGGGAAGGGGGAGAAGTAAGATGGCGGATTGACACCACCGCATGGAGCCCTTGCATATACCTTTAACACCAGAAAAATATTGAAAAAAACTGAGAGAAACCAAGGAGAAAATGCTGACAGGCTGACTGGAGTGTAAGAAAATTCATGCAACATACGATGGGCTGGGAAAAGCGATTACCACTACTTCTGGCTCAATGGTTAGAGCGGCAGACCCTGATGCAGAGGTCTGGCCCGGGACCAGGGTTCAATTCCCGCCTCGGCGGCTCTTGGACTCAATTTCCCCAGACCTGATAATTCTCGCCTCGGTGCCTGGTCTAATCATCTCTCTGTGACTCTGGGCAATAGCTTGCTTAATCTCCACAACGGCCCCAGCAGCGCTGTGGATGCCTGGCTTCACCTTGAGGGTGCCCAGGAGTGGACATTTCACAGGAAAGCCAGGATGAGTTCCACAGCGGTATGAATACAGAGCTACGAGGCCTCCGGGTAGAAGTGCCCTATATAAAAACTCTACATTTACATTTACATTCTGTAACGGTGGTCACTCTGCCTGAAGTGTGATCTGTTGCTCTTGCGACGAGGAAGCCTCCTGTTGAAGCTCTGTGAGGCCAGATGGCGTACTGGGCTTGGTGGCCTAGGGTCCAGAACGATCAGATTCCTCCCTCCTGTACCTCTTAACACTTTTACCGGCATGGCTCCACCGAGGTACGGTGCAGCGAGGGGGGCGCGGTGGAAGAGCAGGGGGTGACACGCTGCACACTGCGACTCAGTACAAAGAGACCGCTGAGGATGTTTCCGCTTCTGATACGGACCTCGAATGGCTGGTCCATGGATGTTAGATGACGGGATCCAGTGCTCGTGTTAGGAAGCCGATTCTAAGGCATCGCCATTCTGGGAAGGCTGCGGAGTTCCTGCGCTCACCTGGGGGCCCAGCAGCATTGATCTATGTGCTAGAAGCAGCTGTGGAGAGGGCGGGAACGGATGTTGCTGGTCCGGAGGAGACTGAGAGCAAGAACATTGGGGAGAGTGGTGGGGTAGAGGCACAGCCTCAGCGTTTAGGCATGGAGTGCCCTCCTGATGAAGATATGTGTGCAGACGGCGATGTTGCTTCCAGAGGGCCCGGCACTGATGCTTTAGATGTAGTAAACATGGATTAGAGGGCAGCGGCTGAGGCTTGTTGGGACAAACATGGAGGTGAGCTTTCTCTCCTAGTGGGAGCTTTGAACGGAAGACGAGCAGGTTTGTTTCGCCTGATTTACCTGCCGCAGCCATCGTGGTATCAATGGCTACTCTGATGCAGCCAACTGATAGGGCTAGCAGAGGCCAGGAGGGTGTCACATAAATCAATACCTCATCTGGGATGTCTCAACCGGGGGTAATTTCAAGTCCCACGGCCTCACAGGGGGGTGGCTTTCACGGGGAGATGAGCAAAAAGCAAGTATCAATATGGCCTGATCTACAGCAGGAGGGTAAGGGAGAATAGAATATAGACATGAAGCTGAACAAAGCAAAGTCACAGAAGGCTCAAGGAAGAAAAAAGAATGTAGGCTATTGTTGGACTTGGCCCTTTTGGCAGTTTCATCCCTGAACTTTTAGCCTGAAACTCTGACATGGTGGTAGTGGTTTTAGGCATCTGGGCACTTTATCACTGTGGCCCAGTGTAAAGTGCGTGCCCTCTCTGTGTACGTGTGGTGAGATGGGCCTGCCCTCCCATCGAATTCATGGGGGATAAGTGTGTCCCTGGTAATTCCTGGTGTGAGGGGAGTGCCAGGTCGAGTTTAGTAAGCGTGAACTCGTGAAAATAATGCTTCGCAATGGTGTGCGCAGGTTTATGATGACTGGTGGAGAAGGGCCACTTTTAAAAGTTTTCAGCACTGTTAGGACTTGTTTAGGAGCAATCAAAAGTACCTAAGCCTGAGTTTAATCAGTGGCTGTTCTATTTAGTTCAAAAGAAACAAGTTCCTAAAAAAAGGACACAAGATGTTACCACACTAACATCATATGTACAATAGATGATAAATAAAACATGAAACCAGGATTTTTGTTTTGTCTGAAAATTATTATTGAAGTTCAAGGCAAAAGATATACATTTCTGTACAAAAAAGTGAACAATCACATAGAGTAGGGTACATACATAGATATAATAAGGATATTCAAGGTGTTGGTTGCTTTTCCTTTAACATATCCAAAAATTAAGTCCAGACTGCTGGGTCACAGTAATTAATTGATTTTAACTCAAAGTCAGAAGAAAATCAAAAGATGACATGAGACAAAATATGCAGAATTGGACTAAACAAGTCGACGTTTCGGTCTTTTTTGGAATTTTCTTAAGACCATCATCAGGACAACATAGTGGTATATACAATTGATGACCCTTTTTTAAATCAAAAGCACGTCAGTTTAAAATTCTTGACGGCACCAGCACCTTCAATTAATTGCATTGAAGTCGGGCGAAGAAATAAATCGATTGTGCGTAGGATACACTCGTAATGAATACAGTGATGAAGTAGACAGATTCTGGCGGTTAGTCCAATTTAAGTTGCTAATCAAATAGCTCGAAAAGTACTTTTGATTGCTCCTAAACAAGTCCTAACAGTGCTGAAAATTTACAGAACAAACAAAACCCCTTGCTGGCCATTTTCTATTATAAACTCTGCCCGAGCCCGCAAGGGTATATTGGGTCGCTCACCTTTTTACACACTTTTAAAAGTTGGCATTTCTGTGTGCTGTGTGTCTGCCTGCCTGCCTGATGTGAATTGCATGTCTGGTTTGTGAGTAACAGGAGCTGAGAGGTGTGGGTGGCTCCAAGAGGGGCAGGGTGAGTCAGTGCTTAGCTGAATGTGACACCTGGAGTAAGAGTGGTGGGAGGGGTAATCCCCTGACTCTGAATATGGTGGTGCTTCCCTAGTGAATGCTGCCTCTGCCCCCCTGGTGTGTCTGATGGCGAGCCCCCACCTAACAATGGGGAAGAGGAGCCCTGTCAACAGAGTGCTCCAATTCCCCCCTGAACCAGTTTCTGCAGGTTCCCAAGCCCTGTGCTGATGCAGACAAAGGAAAAGGGTGTATAAAAGAAGAGCTGTGACCCCATAATGTGGTTCAGTTCTGTGGTGCTAATCCTGCTGGGGCGTGCTGCTGCTGGGGTCCAGGGGGGCTGCCAGAAGGGCTTACCTCCCAGGGCCCTGTATTGCCTCTTTATCCCTAAGGACTTCCAGGACTCTTGTAGCACCTAGCGCCTGGTGAGCCCTACATTTTCCCAAAGAGAAGAAGCATGAGGGCTCCGCAGCGCTGGGCTGCTCGACTTGATGGGGGGAATCCTGGCGTGAGGGATTTCCCCTTAATGCCACGAGCGGTGGAGCCCACCCCGCATTTCTACCTGTTCTGGCGGTTGCCCACCCCACCAGCATCTTTGACCACAGGGGGAGCCAACCCCGCGTTTCACCGCCACGGCCGATCGGCCTCACAGGAAGTCAGGCAGAGTGATGCCTGACGTGGGGCGGGACTTCCGCTTACTCGAGGGAAGCCCCGCGCCCACGGAAGTGCCGGCTGGAACCTCGTGGGTTTCGCAGAGAGGACCCGGGTCCCAGGATAAGACCCGGGTGAAGGGAGGCGAGAAAGAGAGTCCACAAGGAGCGGGGACACTCCTGAGTGTGCCAGCGGTAAAGCGGGGCTCCCATGTGCATGGGGAAACCCAATAAATCCTTGTAGGCTTGGGCAGTGTATGGTTCAAAACATAGGGTGCTACAAGGGACTTTTTTCAAAAATGTTTTTTCTTGGTCAATGAGTGGTAACTCAATTTCACACTCTTAAGTATCCACAGGATATCGGATTTGTTTCGAACACAGCATAAATGTATGGAAGGTGAAGATAAAAACAGAGCGAAGAGAAGGGATGTTTGTTTTGAGTTAAATCTTTACTTAATAAAAATGACACGGGATGTGAAAAACAAACTAATTCAAGCAAAGAAAGTCATGAACGAAGAAAGACAATATTTTTTCTATGGTTCATAACATTGAATATCAGCTCCAGTTAATTCAAAACTAACAACCCAAATTAAACAATAAATAGTGGTTGTAAGTTGGCGTCTAACGACAGCATTAAAGGAGATGATAGCAGGTTGTCGACGTTTCGGTCTTTGTAGTATCCATCAATAAGACCATCATCAGGACGATGTTTTATTTCAATGCTGTAAGTAACTCCCTATATGAAAATAAATTCAGTCATTATAAATCAAAATTCAATTGAAGATTACATACACCCTAAGACGCTCTGAAAGCATATGAACAAACATAAAATTTGAGGAAAGTATCTACCCCTTCCTGGTGATACCTCCATAAAATTTAAAAGTCAATAAACAGTCAATATGACTGACTGAGTAAACCACAGCGCCATCAGAATTGCATTGTACTTTAGACTTATACTAAACGCTGCTAGCAGCTATAACTATTGACGCTAGTTAAATCCGCACATGTCTGGAAAGCGGCATCTATTAACTAATGGATATGTCGCGCTCTTCCTTATTTAAAAAATAAAATATAAGCTCTTTGCACACGACGGCGCTGTGGTTTACTCGTCCATACTATGTTGTTAAAATTTTAAAATAAAATTTGAACACGGCTGAATGAACCCCTTTTGAATAAAATGTATCTATTCTATTGTTTTCTGATAGAATAACAACACGGATCCGTCTGTACTATTCAGCCAGCGCGATCGAATTCTGAAAAACGTTGGCTCACATCGTTTTGTTGGGAGGTAGATTACATTCAGATTTACTCCATGCATCTTTTTTCATTCTCCTCGTTATTTTGACTAATAGGGTCCTTTTTCCCCTCAGACTTCTCCATTTACCGTTTCATCTTATACGGTTCCCCTTTGAACACCTTAAAGGTATGTTACCAACTATAGACAGCTATAAGCATTTTCTGCTTGACTGGTGTGCTCTACTTTTGGAGAAGAGAATGTGGTTTAAGATGGCAATTTCGACCAATATTTATTTGTTATAAATGCTGACTTGCCTCTAACTATGAAGAATGTGATTTCAATGAACCTTTCAACTAGTCCAAATTTAAATGCACTGTTATCTTGCACACATGAAGTGCATAGGTTAATGACTTTTTCTTAAATTGGATTAACATAATGTGATCGTGTATGACAATACGTAAATGAGTTGTTTGATATAAATACAAGACTGTACATTTAGAAGTTACTTAATCATGATACTTAGCAATGTCATGTCTTTCATTCTTTGTCAAGATACAAAAATTTTGTGTTTTTTATTACTTGGTTATTTTTAAACACTTTTTTAAAAAAAGAAACATGTCTGCTAGTTGATCAATTTAAATAGGCCAAACCTGTACTCAGTCATATTGACTGTTTATTGACTTTTAAATTTTATGGAGGTATCACCAGGAAGGGGTAGATACTTTCCTCAAATTTTATGTTTGTTCATATGCTTTCAGAGCGTCTTAGGGTGTATGTAATCTTCAATTGAATTTTGATTTATAATGACTGAATTTATTTTCATATAGGGAGTTACTTACAGCATTGAAATAAAACATCGTCCTGATGATGGTCTTATTGATGGATACTACAAAGACCGAAACGTCGACAAACTGCTATCATCTCCTTTAATGCTGTCGTTAGACGCCAACTTACAACCACTATTTATTGTTTAATTTGGGTTGTTAGTTTTGAATTAACTGGAGCTGATATTCAATGTTATGAACCATAGAAAAAATATTGTCTTTCTTCGTTCATGACTTTCTTTGCTTGAATTAGTTTGTTTTTCACATCCCGTGTCATTTTTATTAAGTAAAGATTTAACTCAAAACAAACATCCCTTCTCTTCGCTCTGTTTTTATCTTCACCTTCCATACATTTATGCTGTGTTCGAAACAAATCCGATATCCTGTGGATACTTAAGAGTGTGAAATTGAGTTACCACTCATTGACCAAGAAAAAACATTTTTGAAAAAAGTCCCTTGTAGCACCCTATGTTTTGAACCATTTGGTGATCCCAGCTGCCCAGCAATTAGTGGGCAGCTGCTACATTTTGGCCAGGGAGCATGGAGGAGTCCTACGAGGGGACCCAGTACATTGGTGCCCGCGCATTGCACACTTTTTGCTCCAGTTGCAAGTGGCAGCTTAGCGCCCCAACATTCTGGACATAGGGAATTTGAGCCCTTCGAGAAGGCCATTTGGTCTGGGGTCATAGGTAGGACGGTGGAAGGGTGCAATGCCCTCAGGTGATGTATGCACCTGGTAGTGGTGTTACCGCGGTGCACTGCTGAGTTCCTGCCGGAGATGTATTATGTACCAAATGTGATGTATGCACCCTGGTTTATGCCTCTAGTGATGGTTATGTTCATGAGGTTCTTACATAATTAGTTTATGTTGGTGAGGCCTAATGTGTTTATGCTTAGCTGATAAGGTTTAGGCCACTGTGGGTTTATGCCTAATGTGATATAATGTTTAGGTCATTATGGTACCAGTAGTTACTGGTTGTTATTTGCATTTACTTACCTGCATTCTGATGGTTCTGACCGTGGCCCGGTCCTGTATATAATCCCCTGTGAATATTGCCAGTTGGCACAATGTAAATGTGTGATTATGTTTCTAATGTGTTTATGACAATACAAAGGCAATTTTTGTATATAACCTTGTGTGGAGTTCTTTTCTAGTGTGCCTAGTGTGTTGCTGCTGTGTGTGTGTGTGTTGGGCAAACGCTTTACACATTGCTTCCGGGATAAGCCTGACTGCTCCTGCCAAGCTACCAAGGGAGTGAGCAGGGGTTATGATGATAATGATCAAGAAAACTTGGCACTTTCTCTCCTCAAGGGGCAAGCTCAGGAAAGTCCTCTGCAGAAATGGGTAACAGCTAAGGGTGAAGATAAGGTTGTAGCTTTTCAACAATCTGGCCTGGGCTCTGCAGTATCTCCTGAACCTCCAGAACCTTCTGTTTCGGATTTTGAATGTCCCCCAACTAAAGATACTGACCTCGGACGAGTAGACAATACACGCACCGTCCTGGATGGAAAATCGGGCCTTTGGGGCGGAAGGTTTGCCAGGTCCCTCACCAACTGGGCCAAGCTCCGGCTGTAGTAGTCAGCAGGTCTCCATGGGAGAACCCTCCCTAGCTTCTATCTTCCAATTTTAGCAGCAACAACGCTCAGAGGCTCAGGAGCATTGCTCACAGGTCAAAGCAGATAATGTAGCGATACAGTCTTCATTAAGTGAGGTATCCAGCAAAGTCATAACATGGTCTTCAGAAGTCACTGAACTTCAGCAGCGGGTAGCAGAGATTGAGGAGGTCTGCTCAGCTGCCATAAAATCGATTGGAAGGGCAACTTGTTTAGTTTCAGAACATCTAAGGGTGAAGATAAGGTTGTAGCTTTTCAACAATCTGGCCTGGGCTCTGCAGTATCTCCTGAACGTCCAGAACCATCTGTTTCGAATTTTGAATGTCCCCCCCAACTAAAGATACTGACCTCGGACGAGTAGACAATACACGCACCGTCCTGGATGGAAAACCGGGCCTTTGGGGCGGAAGGTTTGCCAGGCCCCTCCCCAACTGGGCCAAGCTCCGGCTGTAGTAGTCAGCAGGTCTCCAAGGGAGAACCCTTCCTAGCTTCTATCTTCCAATTTTAGCAGCAACAACGCTCAGAGGCTCAGGAGCATTGCACACAGGTCAAAGCAGATAATGTAGCGATACAGTCTTCATTAAGTGAGATATCCAGCAAAGTCATAACATGGTCTTCAAAAGTCACTGAACTTCAGCAGTGGGTAGCAAAGATTGAGGAGGTCTGCTCAGCTGCCATAAAATCGATTGGAAGGGCAACTTGTTTAGTTTCAGAACAAAATAGAGGATATGGAGAATAGGCAAAGGCGTAAAGGTCTTCGGGATAACAGAATTATAAGTTTATTCGAGCAGGCCTTTCTGTATCGGTCAGACTGGGACTCTCAAATTCAAAGAGCTCAGAGACTACCTCTCTTCAGTCGTCAGACGGCCCATGCCCAGGCAAAATCTCTATAGCCCCGCCCCATTCTGATATTAATTGGGAATTTTCGGTTACGTCAGGCCATTTTTATGAAGGCACGACTTGCAGCACCAATCGCAGTCGGATCCCTATCTATCTTTGTATGAGCAGACTTCTGTAAGACTACGATGGATAGGCGCCGGAGGCTGCGTCAAATGATTGATCCTCTGACGTCCCTGGGGGCACTGTTTTTTCTACAAGAACCGGCACTGCATAAAGTTGTGAAAGATGGGCGATCTCAATTTTTCTGTACCGAGCAGGAAGCTTCATTTGCCCTAGATCAATGGAAAGTTTGTACCTTGTATATGTACTGTTCACCCACTCCAAATTAGACTCTTAAGGATGTTTACCTTTCTTCTGCTGATTTTCTTCTTCTAGTCCATAGCTCCATATTCTAATCATTATTCTCTAAAAAAAAAAAGAAGAAATCTATTCCTTTTTTCTCTTTTGTCTACCAAGGGAAAGCTGGTGGTGTGGGGCCCTCAACTGGCTGTCATTTAATGGACAGTCGAGGATGTGTGGATTCCTTCTCTAAGAAGCAGTTAGAGGTGTTAGGGCTAGGAGGGGCTCAAAACTCAGGAAAGCGGCTATGGCAAAAGGGTGGGGGAAGGACAACAGAAAGCAATTAGAATTTGATCCAGCAGTAAAACTTATTGTGAAAGAGGGAAGTGTGGTGCACCAAAGTGCGGGGGATGACTACATTAAATAACTTATCAAGAATGGGTGCGGTGAAAAATTATGTGCTGGAATGTTGCAGGTCTTAATCAGGGTAAGAAAAGACTATTAGTAAAAGAAGAACTGAAAGTACTGAAACTACATATATTGGGGCTAATCGAAACACAGCTTGCCTATAAAGACCGGACCTTGCTCAAACAGTTGGGGGTATTATGTCATTGTTTGCTCATCACAATCAATCTCAATTTGGGGAATAGCTTTAATGAAGTAAAAAAAAAACTTGAAAAATAATTTATTGAAAAGCACAGTGGACCTCAAGGGCGGGTGGGTTATTGCCCATCTGACATTCATGGGATATGAGGCTACTTTCTGCGTAGTGTTTGGCCCTAATTCGGATGACCCCAGTATCTTTGATCAATTAAGTCAGGATTTACTAGACTATAGGGGTCAGGCACTAGTAAAGGGCGATTTCAACTGTATAATGGATTATAAGATTGATACTACTAATTCTAGAGCACAGATAGGAATGGCTAAAACTCATCCTTCAATCCTTGAATGCATATGCTACTGCACGCGTTAGGTATGGGATTGGGGGTGAACTATCTCCATCATTTGCCGTTAATAAAGGTGTTAGACAGGGCTGTGTACTGGCTCCCTTCTTATTTAATCTATATACTAACGGGCTGGAAGCAGCCATGCTCGAAGGGAGCCAGGATCTTCCATCCATTAATTATCGCCCTATTCCCGCGTTACTATACGCGGACGACTCCGTAATTTTAGCCAGAACCTTAAATCAGCTACAAAGACAGCTAAATAAATACTGTCAATTTATGCTCTCTTTAGGCCTAAATGTGAATAAGAATAAAACCTATGTTATGCATATCGGTCCTAGGGCAAAGAAACCTAAACCAGTTTTTATCGAGAAAGTTAGGTTGGAACACACCAGGGAATACCCCTACCTAGGAATCTTAGTGGACGATAGATTATGTTGGAAACAAGCCCTGGTCAGTAAAAATCTACTTTTTCAGAGAGCGACCTCAGCTCTAGTTTCCTTTTCGAGGAAACCGGGAAAGCTCGCTCCAGCGGAGTTGCTAAAAATCTATCACGCAAAGTGTCATAGCGTAGCAACCTACGGCGCAGGGGTTTGGGGTTACGCTCCCATCGATACCCTTCAAACGGTTGAGAATGGGTTTCTTAAATACCTATTGGGAGTACCTCAAAGTGCTCCAACATACGGTTGCCACATCGAGCTGGGTATTGATTATTTGATAGATAATATTAGATGCCAGCCGATCTTGCTGTGGCACCGTATTTGGACTAAAACTCAATGCCATCTAAACCGCTCACTGATAACCGATTGTTTGGCCCTGGCAAACTGGAGTAAAATCCTATGGCTCCTGTACGTGTCCAATTTCCTTAAGGACTTGGACTGTACTTCTTATTTCTTAGAACCTTCCATGATGACAGACATCTCCAGGAAAGACTTGAAAAAACTATGCTTAATTCATCTTAGGGAACTACGTCTTTCTCAAGAAATAAGTAAACCCTCAAACGTACAGATCCTATCAGTTCAGACTGCTTTGGGTATTCAACCATACCTAACTTTCCATCTAACTATCTATGAAAAATATGTATTGACTAGGTTCCATTTTAATTCTTTCTTTCGCCTAGTTACATTTCCAAAAGAGCAGGACTGGTCACTTAATCCAACGAAATGCCCTTGGGATGGCATATCATCCCAGTCTACGATGCATGTAATATTGTTCTGTAGACACTACGAGCTCCCTCGCAAGCGCTGGATTATTCCATTATTGCGTAAAATGGGCCTGAGAACATGTCGGGCCGCTTATCTGGCTCTGCAGTTTTTGGATTCTCAACACACTGCTAAGTGCGTAGCCTGTTTTTTAAAATCATGTTTAAAAATTCGCTGTAATTTTTATGTTTGCCAATGAATTATTGTCAGTAATGGATTTAAACGACATCTTTTTTAAATGTATTTTGATACTGTGATTTTTTACATGCACTGTAGTGTTTTATCTTTGTACTTTTTATGGTTTCGCTAAGATGTAACCGAATAAAAGTTTTATGACTGACTGACTGAATGCATATGCTGGAGGTTCCTGTGCATATTTTCACGTCAACCAGAGATGCGTTAAGGGGCCTCTTTCTACGAAGCTGGCTGGAGGTTTTACTGGACTCTGCGCAAGCAGTTTGTTTTTCCGCCCGAGGTATCGGATTTCTCCAGCCCACCTCTTTAAGCACTGACAAAGCAAGGGACACTGTCAGCCGGCAGCTCGTGACTCCACAAGGTGGTTGGGTTAATTGAAGTCAGCCCATGACCCGGCTGAGCTGTGCCACGGAGGTTGGAAAACTTGCGGGGACTCGAGGAGGCCGGAGGAAATTATTTACACAAGAGACAGCGCGCCCTGTTCTGCAGTACACTATTTCAACATGGATTTTATTTTATCAAGCTTCCCCTCGTACCATCTACCCAGAGAAGATGCATTCTGGGAGCTGTAGGACTTACCGTAATGCAGCAGGTGAACGAGCACATTACAGGGGAGGTGTGACCTTCCAATCAAGGAGGACTGCAGATTGATTTAAAAACTGAGGCGTGGGGCTGTTTTCAGTGTGTTGGCGGCACCTGAGGAAGACGATTCTGTCGAAATGCATTATGCCCAAATCTGCTTTTCCAATTAAAGGTTTTCTCTTATCACCCCGTGTCGCTCCTTCCACCTGCTTCGCTGGAGGTTCCTGTGCATAGATTAGTAGATGTGTGAAGAACTTTGCATCCAGTCGAACGCGGGTACACGCATTATTCAAACCCCCATAAACATTCTCGAATAGATACATTTGCTCAACAGCAACTCGTCAAAGAAGCTCAAATCGAGGTTTGTCCGAAGATTATCTCGGATCATAATCCCATTATGCAGACTGTTCATGGTACAAAGGATTGGGGTACAAATCGCCATCAATTTACTTTTCCACGATATCTGTTAACCGATAAGAGTATCAATCTTATGTCGGAGGGCTACTAAGAGAAGGAGTAGTTTCTTTTCTGTAACTTCAGTTCTGTAGTAGGGGTATCTCTGTTATAGTCATAATCTAGTGAATAGTCCCGCCCATGTGCGTGGACCCCGGAGCAATCAAAAATAATCTCTTAAAGTGTCGAAAAAATGCAGAATTGCACAGACACTTGAGAGAGAATTTAAAGACATATAATGCAGCCTACAACAGGCTACACTGTCCAGTACATCAGCTAGAAATTCCACCATAAAATCCACAAAACAGCAAAGCCTGTCCAGATTTCCCTTGCCTTCAGCACTAACCCCTCTGGAAGATAGAGAGGAAGACGTGGACAGACAAGCCCCATAGGCTGCCATTATGTGGCTCAGAATAGGATACTGTGCCTTTAAGAGAACTTTCCAGAACTTCACAGTATCCCAGAATGCCCTGCAGGTCTCTCTAAGTTCTTTTTGAAGGCGTAACACGCCAGACCTGTAGCATTCCTTCCATGAATATCTCTCCACCGGGGAGGAGGGTGGGCGCTTACGACTATAACAGAGATACCCCTACTACAGAACTGGAGTTACAGAAAAGAAACTACTCCTTCTGTAGTAGGGGATCTCTATGTATAGTCATAATCTAGTGAATAGAATGGCAAGCCCATCCCCACACCAAGCGGCGGTGGAGACAAGAAACCAACACCACTATTGTGCGAACAAATTCCGCAGCGAAGCCTGTCCAACCTTAGCAACCGTCCTGGCATCAGTGTCCAGACAGTAATGCTTAGCAAAGGAATGAACCGACTTCCAAGTGGCGGCCTTGCAAATTTCTGCAATCGGCACATTACGGAGCAAGGCTGTCGTGGCAGCTTTGCCCCTGGTGGAATGAGCCTTAGGCTTACCTCCTAAGGTCTTATTAGCTTTCTGGTAGCATAGTTGTATGCAGGACACAATCCACCTAGAGATGGACTGCTTAGAGGTCGCAAGACCCGTCCTGACCGATCCATAATTGATAAACAATTGGTCTGACCTACGAATACCTTTGGTCTTATCCAGATAAAATTTCAACACCCTCCTAACATCCAGGGAATGTAAAGACCTTTCCGCTGGAGATGAAGGATTCTGAAAAAACGTAGGCAAAGTTATAGTTTGATTGACATGAAAGTCAGAAATAACCTTGGGAAGAAATTTAGGGTGAGCATGCATAACAACCTAAGCAGCATGAAATACAGTATAAGGTTCATTACAACACAATGCCTGAATTTCACTCACCCTGCGGGCCGATGTAATGGCCACGAGGAACGCCACCTTCCAGGACAGGCGCTGCAACGAAGCCTTATGAATGGGTTCAAAAGGCTCCTTCATCAAACTGGACAGCACCACATTCAATTCCCATGAAGGCGAAGGAAGCCTGACAGGAGGGAACACTTTCTTCAAGCCTTCCAAAAAGTCTTTGATCACAGGGATCTGGAAGAATGAAGTCTGTGAAGGGCTTTTCCTCTAGGCAGTCAATGCAGCGAGATGAACCTTAATGGAATGAACATTAAGGCCAGACCGCGCCAAATGTAGAAGGTAGGGAAGGATGACATCTTCCTTGCATGTCGTAGGATCAAAGTTCCTTGACACACACCAGATACAAAACCTCTTCCACTTGTAAGCGTAGGACGTCCGAGTGGAAGGTCTCTTAGACTCCTTCAGTATGTTCATGCAATCATCGGGCAGATTCAAATGGCCATATTGCACTATCTCAGGAGCCATGCCGCCAAACTCAAAGACGAGAGGTTGGGGTGCAACATCTGCCCCCCGAACTTCGTGAGAAGGTCCGGCCTGCACGGCAGCCGTATGTGAGGAAGGAGAGACCGGTGAAGCAGGTCCGTGAACCACCACTGCCTGGGCCATTCCGGGGCAATCAGGATCATCCGTGCCCTGGACTGAGACAGCTTGATGAGCACCGCTGGAATCAGGGGAATGGGTGGAAAAGCATACAGAAAGCTGTTCGACCAGTTGATCCATAGCGCACTCCCCAGCGTCCCTTGCTGGTAGTACCTGGAGGCGAAGTCTCAGCATTTGCGGTTTTCGGCGGTGGCGAACAGATCTATGTCTGGAGTCCCCCACTTTGCGAAGACTTCTCTTAGTACTTCGTCGTTTATGACCCATTCGTGGTTTTCCTGAATCAGTCTGCTCAGTGCGTCTGCATGAACATTCTGCATACCTGGTAGATGGGTAGGAGTTATCGTCAGTCCTCTGGCCAGAAGCCAGTGCCAGATCGCCTGCACCTCCTGTGACAGGGTGCGTGATTTCGAGCCCCCCTGCTTGTTGAGGTAATACATCGTGGTCGTATTGTCCGTCTGTACAAGCAGAGAGTTGGTCTGGAAGGACGGATGAAAGGCCTTCAGTGCCAAGTGAACAGCTCTGAGTTCCAGGAAGTTGATGTGGTACGTGGACTCCGCCGGGGACCAAGTTCCTTGAATCTGTAAGTCTCCGGAATGCGCTCCCCAGCGGTGGAGAGAAGCATCCGTCACAATAGTCTGAGTGGGAATGTCCTTGTGAAAGGGAACCCCTCTGAGGAGATTCTCCGCTGAACACCACTTCAGAGACTGAAGAGCATGCAGAGATAGTCGTATCCTGTCGTCCCAAGATCCTCTCCTCTGGTCCCATTGGTCCTCCAAGCACTCCTGCAGAGGTCTCATGTGTAGTCGTGCATGAGGAGTGAGGAAGATACAAGAGGCCATCGACCCCAGTAGAGAAAACACCGTCCTCACTGTTGTAGATGGAGCGGTCATAAGAGCCTGAGCCTTCCGAAGGATCGATCTCTGTCGCTCCTCCGAAGGAGACACGCTTGCTGACAGCGTATCCTGTCATCCCAAGATCCTTTCCTCTGATCCCACTGGTCCTCCAAGCACTCCTGCAAAGGTCTCATGTGCAGCTGTGCGTGAGGAGTGAGGAAGATATAAGAGGCCATCGACCCCAGTAGAGAAGACACCGTCCTCACTGTTGTAGAAGGAGGGACCGGTGTAGAAGGTCCGTGAACCACCACTGTCTGGGCCATTCCTGGGCAATCAGGATCATCCGTGCCCTGGACCGGGACAGCTTGATGAGCACCGCTGGAATCAGGGGAATGGGTGGAAAAGCGTACAGAAAGCTGTTCGACCAGTTGATCCAGAGTGCATTCCCCAGCGTCCCTTGCTGGTAGTACCTGGAGGTGAAGTCTCGGCATTTGCTGTTTTCGGCGGTGGCGAACAGATCCACGTCTGGAGTCCCCTACCTTGCGAAGACTTCTCCTAGTACGTCGTCGTTTAAGACGCACTCGTGGTTTTTCCTGAATCAGTCTGCTCAGTGCGTCCGCCTGAACATTCTGCACCCCTGGCAGATGGATAGCCGTTATCGTCAATCCTCTGGCCAGAAGCCAGTGCCAGATCGTCTGCGCCTCTCGAGACAAGGTGCGCGATCTCGACCGCCCTGCTTGTTGAGGTAATACATCGTGGTCGTATTGTCCGTCTGTACAAGCAGAGAGTTGGTCCGGAAGGATGGATGAAAAGCCTTCAGCGCCAAGTGAACAGCTCTGAGTTCCAGGAAATTGATGTGATACGTGGACTCTGTCTGAGACCACGTGCCTTGGATCTGTAAGTCTCCCGAATGCGCTCCCCAGCCCTGGAGAGAAGCATCCGTCACGATAGTCTGAGTAGGAATGTCCTTGTGGAAGGGAACCCCCTGGAGGAGATTCTCCGCCGAACACCACCACTTCAGAGACTGAAGAGCATGTAGAGATAGTCGTATCCTGTCGTCCCAAGATCCTCTCCTCTTGTCCCATTGGTCCTCCAAGCACTCCTGCAGAGGTCTCATGTGTAGTCGTGCATGAGGAGTGAGGAAGATACAAGAGGCCATCGGCCCCAGTAGAGAAGACACCGACCTCACTGTTGTAGATGGAGCGGTCAAAAGAGCCTGAGCCTTCCGAAGGATCGATCTCCGTCGCTCCTAAGAAGGAGACACGCTTGCTGACAGCGTATTGATGGTGGCTCCCAAGTATTGAATGCATTGGACCGGGATCGGGACAGACTTGGACATGTTGATGTGCAACCCCAACTTGTTCAAGAGAACGCACGTCTTCTGGAAGTCTGCTTGAGCTTCTGAGAAGGAGGAGGCCTTGATCAACCAATCGTCCAGGTACGGGTAGACAAACACCTTGTCTTTCCTGAGGTGTGCTGCTACCACTGCCATGCACTTCGAGAATGTCCTGGGTGCAGATTTCAGCCCGAAAGGCAGCACTGTGTATTGGTAATGGTTGGTGCCGACTTGAAATCGCAGAAACTTCCTGTGCTTGTACGCGATGGGCACGTGGAAGTACGCATCCTGAAGATCTATGGCACAAAGCCAGTCCCCCTGTTGCAACTGAGGATAAATCTGATGCAACGACAGCATGCGAAACTTTTCTCTGCGAATCCACTTGTTTGCCTGCCGCAAGTCCAGAATGGACCTGAACTCGTTCTTGTCCTTCTTGCGAACCAGAAAGAACCGGGAGTACAGACCTCGTCCTCTTTGAGACAGAGGTACGTCTTCTATCGCCCTTTTCCTTAACAGGATATCGGCCTCCGCCTGGAGCTCGCGCAGTTGATACTGCGAGCTGACCGGAGGGATCGCTGTAGGAGGGCTGATGAATCGAAGACTGTATCCATTGCAAACAATATTTAGCACCCACTTGTCCTGAGTAATTTTTCTCCACTCTGCCAGAAAAAATTGAACGCTTCTCCCCACCGGAGCGGGTAACGGATGACGGGGAAGTAACCGCTCAGGGTCGAGACCCTGCCGGGCCCTTGTTTGCGGTAGAGGACTGCTGTCCACCTCTACCCCTCTGGCGTTTTTGGAAAGGTCTTCGGAACTGCTGCTGTTGCTGCTGTTGCTGCTGTCCCGAAGACTGTCCTCTTCCTTTCCCTTGCGAGCCGAACCGCCGTTGGAACTGGCGGTAGGGTATCCTGTCTTTCGGCTTCTCCAAGCCCACCGCCGCCAGGGTTTCTGCCTCGGCCTTTATCGGGGCCATTTCGTCATCTGCGTGTTTGCCGAAGAGCGTGTCCCCGGAGAACGGCAGATTGGCCACTCGCTGTTGCGCCTCAGGCTTGAGCGACGTAAGCCTGAGCCACGCAAGGCGGCCTTGGTTGATGCCGTGGCAGAAGCCATGTGCAGCCAACAAGGAGATATCCGCCACGGCACTGACGGCCTGGTTCGAGACCAGCATCCCCTCCTTGACGATTTCCATGAAGTCCTCCTTCCTGTCACGCGGCACAAGGTCCGCGAACTGCTCCATGGAATCCCAAAGCGCACGGTCATATCGTCCCAGTAATGCCGAGTCGCTGGAAGCCTTCATTGTGGTGGAAGAAGTCCCACATGCCTTCCTTCCCGTGAAATCAATCCAGCGGCTCTCCTTGTCCGGAGGCACGGTGGAGGACGGGGAGGTAGAATGCTGCTTCCTGGCCGCCGTCACTTTCACTGAGTCGGGCACTGGGTCCATCCTCAAGAAGGCAGGGTCCGAGTCCGGTGCCCTGTATTTTTTCAAAAGTCTGGAAGGGGCAGCCTTCACCACCGCAGGTGTAAGAAACAGCTCTTGTGCCGGTTCAACCAGTCCTGGCACCAAAGATAACAGAGGGCGAGACAAGTGCTTTTTGAGCAAAGTCTCGAATATCACGGACGTCGTAGGTGTAGGAGCCGTCACCGTGATACCCAACTTCGCAGCCCCCCTCAGGAGAACCTCCTGGAACGTACCGATGTCGTCGATCGGAGACACCCTAGTCTCCGGGGAATCGGACAAAGTAGGTGAATAGGAGCGGGTCCTAGAAGTCGTATTGGACCTGGATCTATGCCTCCTATGGCGTCGTCTGGAACGGGTGGAGGACCTGTGTCTGCTCCTCGATCGCTCTCTCCGTCTGGAGCCCGATCTCGATCTCCTGGGCCTCAGACGGTCAGCTGGAGTCTCCGGGACGGTCGACTTGGGCTTATGCGTTACTTAGACTTAGGAGTCTTCTTGGGAGGGGTCGGGAGCCTGGGAAACGAGACCCACCTCGGTGGAACCGGTGGAGGCTTTTCAGGCAGCGGAGGCAACGGACGCGGACCTCTAGGCAACGGAGGAGGAGGTGAAACAGACTTCTTCGGAGTATACACCTCCGAGTGCACCGATCCCGGTGACCCACCATCCTTCCCGGACTGAGGGGAGCCCCCCACAGCCCTAGGCCGCGCATGACAATCCCTCGACGCCGACGAACGGTGATCAGACGTCGAACGTCGGTCCCTCGACGTCGAGCGTCCCTTCGGCGTCGACCGTCTTCTCTGCTTCGGTGTCGAACGCCTGCCATGTCTTGACGTCGACCCGGACCATCTAGACTACGATCCTCTGTGTTTTGACGGCGATCTCTTGCGCCTCGAAGGCGACCGCGACCGCCTCAACGTCGCTTTCGAATGTCTCGACGTCGACCTCGATCGCCCCGACGGCGATCTCTTCCGCTTCGACGGCGGTCTCGACGACGAGGATCCCCTCGACGTCGATGATGTCTTGTCTCTAGACGGCGATCGGCGGTAACGCCTCGACGGCGAGCGCCGACGCCGGGCCCGCCGACGCCGAAGCTCGACGTCGACGAAGACAACGTCCCTGGGGTCGACGGCGGCCGATGCAAGTCCCTCGACGTCGACGGGCAACGTTTTCTCAACCCAGAGCCCTGGGGAGACGGGGAGCCGGCCTTGGACTTCCCTCTCGACGTCGAGGTGGGTGCCACAGACCCAGACGGAGAATGGGGACGTGTGCTGGACTTCCTGCCCCTGGGGAGCCCCCCAGAGGCCTCAGCATGGGCAGATGAAGCCCCTCCAGACCCACCTTGAGCCTTCAACCTTCTTTCTCCGAGTCCCTGAAGCCTGATTTTCATTCTGTCTTTCAGGGTCCTGCCAGAGAAGCCTTGGCAGATCTCACACTCCTCAGGGATGTGGGAAGAGGGAAGGCAGAGGATACAGACCTCATGGGGGTCTGACTTGGCCTTCTTCCTGGAGCACTCCGGGCATTTGTCAAATAATGCTGGCATTATGGACAACAAAAGGGGTGCAAAAAACCAAGAAGAAAGTCAGCAAAGTACTTTAAAGTACACAAAATCGAATTCTGTGAAAAAACACCAACAAACCCCTTGAAAAGGGAGAGCTCAATGCTCCAGGGTCCTGCTTGCAGGAGCCGGAAAAAAGAACTGAAAGTAAGAGAGACCTGCAGGGCATTCTGGGATACTGTGAAGTTCTGGAAAGTTCTCTTAAAGGAACAGTATCCTATTCTGAGCCACATAATGGCAGCCTATGGGGCTTGTCTGTCCATGTCTTCCTCTCTATCTTCCAGAGGGGTTTGTGCTGAAGGCAAGGGAAATCTGGACAGGCGTTTGCTGTTTTGTGGATTTTATGGTGGAATTTCTAGCTGAAGTACTGGACAGTGTAGCCTGTTGTAGGCTGCATTATATGTCTTTAAATTCGCTCTTAAGTGTCTGTGCAATTCTTCATTTTTTCGACACTTTAAGAGATTATTTTTGATTGCTCCAGGGTCCACGCACATGGGCGGGACTATTCACTAGATTATGACTATACACAGAGATCCCCCTACTACAGAATTTCTTTGTATTAACCCCTTGTGTGCTCATTACGAGACCAGGCTGTCATGAGTCACAGTTAAGCTGTGCTCATGATGACCTGATCTAGTTATAACGGAACAGCACGGCACCGCTCCGCCCACGCGCGGTTAATTCCCTGCCAGTGCGGGAGAACTAATCAGTGGACGGTGTTGTGACGAGACCAGGCCTTCATGAGCACAGCTCCACCGTGACTCATGACAACCTGGTCTTGTCACGAGCAGCACACTCACTTCCCGCGCACCGTGGGAGAATTAGCGCCGCAGGCAAGGGGTTAATAAAGGATCTGCCTCGGTAATGGTGGTTTGGAATTGCACGAAGGCATATGTCAGAGGAATAACATTACAGTTTGCTGTGAAGAACAGTGCTGCACACTATCAGACAAAGCAGTGGCGGGCAGAATGCCTGGAACTTGAGAACCTTCATGCTGTGGCAATTCTAACTCTTGGCTCAAGGGGACAGGAGGTTTATCATACTTTGATATAACCCGCATTGGCATAGCCAATAGGTCTCGCTTTTGGGACCTTATAAGTATTTAGTTATACAGCACAATATCCTTGGTGCAATATCATCAACAGTTGCATGGCTAAACACTTATAAGGTCCCAAAGGTGAGACCTATTGGCTATGGAAAAGCTTGCATTAAAATGGACCAGTACAGTATTTAAAATGTAGAAAGTGGAGTGATGGATCATCTGGTCCGTCAAACCGTGAGCAATTCCAGTTTGAAAAGGGATCGACTTTACATAAGTGGAACTAGTATGTTCAGAACTGTCACAAAAACACACTGAAAAGGCAGTAAGACATTTATCTGTTGCACCACCTGACTATACACAAAAGGTTTTTTAGTGGATAGGACCACAAACGCTGCCCACCTCACTAGTCCACTGCCACAGGACTAAACAATTATGAACAAATCAAAGAGCACACAGAGAGGCAGCAATAAAGATACATGTACAATGCTTAAATACACCCAAAGAGACACATGTCCTTTTGATATGAAGAGTCCTTATTTTTATTATCATTGTATCCAGTTGATAAAGAAATGTGCAGAACGACAGCCAATGTTCTTAATAAATGAAGACCAAGGAAATATCCAACGTGTTTCGCCCGTAGGCTTCTTCAGGGCTAACCTTCAAGGTGATTGGTGTCCACTTGAGTAACTAATCAAGAGCGTATCCGCTAATACTGGAGACGATAAGAATAAAGCGTGAGATCACAGGGAAGAAGCTTCCAATTTTATTGTGCCCCAATGATACTTCAGCGAGAAAGGATAATACCTTTCTAAATTCCCATTAATGTTGCGCCATTTCACAAGTATATCAGCATATTGTTCAATTGGTACTATGATATGTACCATTCCCGCAAGTCCAATTTGGCTTAGAACATCCCCGTGTGGTCCGTAGTCTCACAACGTCAGTAACCTTGATACAAAGTTCAGTACTGTGTAGACCTACCACAGGCAATGGATATTTCACATTAGGGGGGGGGAATCAGAAGTCAGGTAACACATCTCTGTTATGGCCGTCAGAGATTTGGGCCCTTGCTGTAGAAGACACTGCCACTGTACCCACACCGTGATTGCACTGAAAAGCAAACATTGGCAAAGCCAATAGGTCTTGCCTATGCCAGATTTATTGGCTTTGTCAGTGTTTTTAGCCATGGTGTACATGGTTGAAAGTAAGAAGAAAAAAAAGTGCTATGGCGTGGCCAGCGTTGGCCTATTATAGCACTTTCTTTTTACTTGCAGCTACGCTGCTATACAACATGGCTAAAAAAAATTGACAAACTGAGTAGAGTTTTGAGTAGAGCTTGCGTAGGAGAACTATTGGCTTTGTCAGTGCGTGTTAATTTTTGTGCCCATCCCTCTTTTCTGTTACATTCCAACTCTGGTGATGACTTGTAGCAACATCTCCGGAGTTCATCAAGCACTCCTTATAAATTGTAGAACAAACAATTGTCATAGTTTTGAGTCTGACGCATTACTATACTTAATAAGAACATCAATATGCTTTCATTTAATCACCTTGAAATTTTATGAGAAAAGTAATTGTAACTTTGCATAAACACAGGTACGCACTCCTCCAGACTTCTCGGCATTTGATTCATCAGCGAGATTATGCAGTACCGAAACGAACCTACTACTGTGTGCTGATATAACCGATTTAAAAGAAAACTTTTATCAGCTAATTGCTATCAGCTCCCAGCAGCCATCGCTAGAGATGGGAACGTGTATGCAAGGAAACCAGTTGCAGCCTTTGAAATTTCACATTAAGTGAGACGCACGGATTGCAAGCAAGAGCCTTTTGGCAATCTAAGCGACAGGCAGCCAGAACATAATATAAATATATAAATTCGCACTAAGGAAGGAATTTACAGCAGTTGAGTTGAGCAGCATCCTGGGAAAAAGAGTTAGACACGTAGCTGCCCCCTGCAGCGTGAGTTGAAGGATTAGAGGAGAACTCAATGGTCCAGCAGCCCCGATGAGGGTCAGTCTGGCGACCCATCCACCAGTTTATGCATACCCAGAGGAACTCCCCTATCTCGTTCGGGACAGGCACTGGCCACAAGAAACAGAGTAGAATGAAAGTCGCAGGCTCCAGTCCAGCTGCGTAACTTTATTGTATGAACACAACCTTAGTAATGAGAGAGGTGTGAGGTACAACATTAAATGCAAGCCTGAGACTGAATTTGGAAGGCAGTGCGTAACACACCAGGATGCACAAGGAATATAGTTAGGATATGGGAAACGATTAGCAGAAGATAATCTTTAGCTTTTTCTGTATTTCAGATGATCGATACACCCAGGAGAACGAGTAACAACCTGTGCGTGCTATTACAAAGCCAGCCCTCATTCAGGTGGTTTCATGGTGTGTTTGGTGCTGCAGATTTTTTAATTAAAGCCTTTTGCAGACTTAGAAGAATTTTTTTGAAAACGTAGTTTATTGGGTTTTATACAAACATCATACATGTTACATTCAATCCTTCAGTTGCATGCAACAGACCTACCATCTCTGTGTTGCATACGCCAGGACGATAGGAATGCATGGAAGAATGAATGTTGAATGATAGAATATTAGATAGATTAATTTGGAAATTTGTGAGTATGATTTGTTACTGGGTAGGCCCCAAAGTAGAATGAATTTCTCTTATTTTTATCCCTTCTTGCACCAATGTATGTCGTTTGATGTTCTAAAAAATATTTTGTGGATTTAAAATGTTATCTATTTTTGTACGATCTTTTTTACATCAATTTGAAGAGTATACAAAAAAATATATATATTTGCTAAATACTTGCTTTTGAGTATAATTGGATTGACTAATTTTTTTTATGTGCATTGCTAAACTCCTAGGCTAATCACCCCATATATATTGGGATCCTATTGTTAGGACCACCACATCATTAGGCGGGGTTACGTTCCTTGTTCTATTTTTCAACTGGCTCAGGCGAGACCTAAAAACGCCTAAAGCTTAATAGGGGCCTGAATGAGCAAGTAGGTGCTAGTTACCAGATGAATAGAATATATATTACTATGAATACGGTGACAAGGTTGGCCGTATTTTAGCTCATCAAATCCCTGACAAAAGGGCACAGAATTGCATTGAGCGTATAAGGGGCGATGATGTGTTTTTATGGATCCTCTTGATATAGTGGAACTATTTTGCCTGTTTTATCAAGAACTATACAGTCAGCCTTCTGGCTTTAATGCTGACCAATTGATTGAAGAAGCTATTAATGATCTTGCGGTAGGGAAGGCTCCAAGGGACAATGCGATACCACCCGAATTCTAGAAGGTGTTTAAAGCTATTCTAATACCGGAATTCAGTTATTTATGTAGCCTCTGGCTTCCTGGGGCTCGACAAACTTTGTAGAAGCTTTATAAAAAATCCTAGGGCTAAGGTTATTGTTGGGGACACAGCTTCTTCACATCTTTATATGCAGAGGCACACGTCAGGGATGCCCATCCTCCCCCATACTAGTTGCTTTATACATTGAACCTTATATCAGACACCTTCTAGGTAACCATAGTATACAACCAATAAAGTTGAAAGTGGAGCTAAAACTCAAGGCATACATTGACGACATTGCAATATTCACTACCAATCCGTTGGCATCACTACAGAGTATTGTGTTAACAACAAGGACCCCCTGATACGGATCAATATCCTGGGACAGGGTAAACAATATATGTGAAGTAACACTCCCAGGCATATACTTAAAGCAATTACACAATAGATTAAACAAACAAACTAGTTCAGAAAATATACATTTTTAATTTGGTTAAAAAAGAATAATAAAAATCAGTGCATTGATCAGAATTGATAAAATGACAATATAATGATACATGTGTATTCACAAAAGAGTTAAAAAGGTTAGATGGCATCCGGTCGACCGGATGGGAGTGTTACTTCACATATATCACTACAGAGTATATCATGGGAAGCAGAATCATTGCGCTCCTTCTCCGGATACAAGCTTAATCTATCTACAACACAAATTATATTAAACTTTCAAGCACCTTTTCAGTCGCCAAGACGACCAATTATTTAAGAATTTGTCTCAGTGGACTCATGGAAGAGATTATCCCACTTCACTATGAGCTACTGCTGAAACATTTAGCTGGGTAATGATGAGCCTGGCATCAATTACCTCTTAACATCTTGGTGCAGTGTAACATCATCAAGAGTAATCTATTACCAAAATGTTTATATCTATTTCGCACTATGCCTTTTCATGCCCAACACTTTTGTTAATAAGGCTCAAAGGCATAATCAGTAGTTTAATCTGGGGACGCAGGCAAGGTGTGCTATAAAGTTTCTTAAACTACAGTATAGGCAAGGGTACTTAAACCTACCGGACTTTAAATTATACTTTTGAGCTGCGTTCGCCGGTAGGGTACGGAGGCTTTTGACAAGAATTGGGGCTGGCATAACTATTCTTGAATATCAACTAGGACTTGCCCCAGACATCAGATACACACTCGACCGAAGGACAGACCTTAACTACTTCAAAAGTTTTTGGTTCAAGGATGTAGTTCTAAGTTGGTGGGAGATAAGCCTTAGGTACTCGCTTCCTATTCTACACGTGCATACTCCCTAATGTTTAAATCCTTTATTCCAATATATCTTCCATGATTCATTCATAAAGGCGTGGTTGCAAAAGGGGTTAAATAAGCTTGGTCAACTGTATGATTCGAAATTTTAACTCATCTATACTCTTTTATCTAATACAGTTAATCAGAAATAACTTTTGGATGCCTTGCATGATAGCCTGAGCACAGCTTCAAAGTGGACTCAATTCCTGACAATCGAAGTATCTGTCAGATTCAGGCTCTAGAGATAATAGATCAAGGAGTGGTATCAGTCAACCTCAAGTTAGATCATAAAAATAGTTTTAAATTGCTGTATTACACACCCAGTCGTATTTTTAAATGGACAAACTCAAGTTATGGATAAAGTATTCTGTCCGAAGTGTCATCTTCTAGCTGCTGATCTTACTCATATGCTTGTCGAGTGGCCTAAGATCACAATTTAATGGGATGAAGTGATTTGAACATGAACAGTTCGGCTTGGGTGAGATCTGACTAGAAGGAACATTTTTTTAAAATATGCTCTTGGGGTATAAAGGTCAGGAGAGACATCTTAGCGCCCTACTTACAATTAGAATTGTGTGTGCCAGATTATGCATCCTTCATGCTTGGATTGATTCGTATCCACCAGAGGTAAGCAACTGGTGGGCATCTCTACGATAAATACAGGAGTGTGAACAAGCGGTGCTTAAAGTTAGGGTCTGGCATTCAGAAATTGAGAATATCTGGACTCTATTCTAGTGACATGATGAAGTCCTGCTGTAATTCTAATTAGTACTGTCAAGGGCTCTATTCATTTAATAGTTATTCAGTTCACAATTTCAGTCAACTTTTCTCCTTTTCCTCCTTGGAAATGTGTCGTTTTCCTCTTCGATCATCATTTATGTATTCTGAATCAGACTGCTGTGTTGAGACAATAGGATATTCAGGGAAGCAGAGTCTGGACAACCCTAGGAAAAAATCCCATAAGATGGAGTAGTTTCTGTCCTGTAACTCTAGTTCTGTAGTAGGGGTATCTCCGTTATAGTCATAATCTACTGAATAGTCCCGCCCATGTGCGTGGACCCCGGAGCAATCAAAAATAATCTCTTAAGGTGTCGAAAAAATGCAGAACTGCACAGACACTTGAGAGAATTTAAAGACAGATAATGCAGCCTATAAAACAGGCTACACTGTCGAGTACTTCAACTAGAAATTCCACCAAAAATCCACAAACAGCAAAGCCTGTCCAGATTTCCCTTGCCTCAGCAGCAAAAACCCTCTGGAATGATAGAGAGGAAGACATGGACAGACAAGCCCCATAGGCTGCCATTATGTGGCTCAGAACAGGATACTGTTCCTTTAACCCTTTCCATGCTCATGACGAGCTGAGCTTGTCATGATGCACGGTTGAGCTGTGCTGATGACGAGCTGAGCTCGTCATGAAACACTGACATCCTGCATTCTTCAGCACAGGAGGGGAAAACACCTAGCAGCGAAGGTGTTAGAGAACTTTCCAGAACTTCACAGTATCCCAGAATGCACTGCAGGTCCCTTTTACTTTCAGTTCTTTTTGAAGGCGTAACACACCAGACCTGTAGCATTCCTTACATGAATATCTCTCTCCACCGGGGAGGAGGGCGGGCGCTTATGACTATAACAGAGATACCCCTACTACAGACCTGGAGTTACAGGACAGAAACTACTCCTTCTGTAGTAGGGGATCTCTGTGTATAGTCATAATCTAGTGAATAGAATGGCAAGCCCATCCCCACACCAAAGCGGCGGTGGAGAAACGAGAAATAACACCACTATTGTGCGAACAGATTTCGCAGCGAAGCCTGCCCAACCTGAGCGTCTGCCCTGGCATCAGTGTCCAGGCAGTAATGCTTAGCAAAGGTATGGACCGACTTCCAAGTGGAAAAACACAGAATCGCCCCCGAATCACGTTTTCACGGGGAAAGCGTGACTGACAGCCAATCTCTTCCAATGGCTAGCCTCCATTTATGGAGCTAGCCAATGGAAGACAGACGCAGGACCAAAGCCCCATATGTAGGATCATAAGATTTCGAAAACCTAAAAAGAGCAAGGTACATCTCAAAAGACCACATTTATGCAATCTTGAATATGAATCCCCCAACCAGAGGGAGCCAAGGATGTTCTTGGGAATAAATGCCTACTTACTGTTGTCAGTGAATTTCAAACTTTTGCCCGACTGATATCACTGCGAGTTAACCTTAAAGACTTCAATGATCCTGTGGCATTTCATGACAAATGTATGATGGCCTTCCATGAATTAAAGAGAAAATGTGTGTAACTGACCTGCCTGGTTCTATGTGTGGATGACACAATAGATTCAGGTTATTTTTTCATATGTTCTGTTGCAGTGCTCCTTGACAAAGGACTTGGTTAGTCCGAAATGCATCGGAGCCGTCCTAATGTGGATTAAATAGTTCATTTGATGATCATGTTTGAAAAGAAAATCACGAAATGAAAATTTTCCAATAAACTTCAGAACTTCATTTTTGAAACTTTATTGAAACCTTTTTGGAATCTATTGTGTCATCCACACATAGAACCTGAATAAGTGTGCCCACCACAGGGATGCGCCTACACTCCAGTAGCGCACTCAACTCTATTGATATCCATAGACACACCGGAACAGTTGCGTCACCTGTAGGAGCACCTTGAACTCCACCTCAACCACACCATCCCTGAAATTTACATTACAACTCTAGTAGTGCCTATTTCTTTTTCATTGTAACTGACCTGCCCTCAGAATGTCAAATTTTGAGTTTTTCCCCTTTTCTGCCATAAGAGATGGGGCATACTGTTTGTACTCAAAATCCTGAATGGGTTATGAGAACTGTTGCATATTTTTCTGCTGGGTGGATCTAGTAACACTAGTTCTTCTAGGTTGTCCGAAGGGATTAGCAGCACATTGCACTGCAACTGAACAAAGTAAAGGGATCGCGATTGGACATACGCTCACCGTTTGCTCCACATTCTGTCAAGATTTTGTTGACCAGCACCAGACCTCAGCACGACAGACAGGTGTCTCATGAGATGAGCAAATCAAAATTGTCAACTGAAAACACATTAATCAGGTGTAATTTTCTAAATCCACAAACGTTGCTACCAGTTTCAGACTGCAATGAAGACCAAAGCAATGACGATTGAGCCAGAACATGACTCGATTGCAGTTTATGCACCAAGACAAAGAAATTACTCTTGAAATGGATCTGACTTAGTGGATAGTATTTGTGGAACCATTGTGTAATACTGGCCTATTCCATTTGTGACATTATTGAAGAAGCATATCTGCCTAACAAATTCAGCAGTCAACTGCATTGACAAGCATGTTTTCTTGCAAACGAAATGAATGTAACAATTTACACAGAATGACAACATCAATTTGTAGTGGTACATTATTTAAGGGAGAAGTGGTCACAAAGGGGCTTTATGAAATTTTCTAGTACTTCCTTCAGGAATAGTTCTTGTATTCTTGATTTGTTTAAAGTAACAAAACAACCAAGAGATTGCAGGGGTCATGTGCGCATCCCAGAAGGCTATGCCAATGCATGGCTACTTAATCCGCAACAAAGTACCCATTGCCATTTAATTACCAGAGTGCAGGTACAGGCTGGCTATTGCTCTAGGATGCACTACGCCACAGCTACCATTTAATCACGTGTCAGGATGCAGTGCCTGAGCTGCAGTCCTAGGACACACAATCAGTGCTGCCTTCCAGTGGCATGCAACAAAGTCATTGTTCTAGAAACGCTGCTGCTGTACATGTGTGAACTCTAAAATACATTCCACTATCTAATGGTTGGGTCCGGAATTAGTCTTTTTTTCTCTTTCTTTCATGGCCCAGGTAGGCGTCAACATCCCACCATTTGGTGTCTTTCGTGACATTGGCGCACTACCTGCAGAAGCTCCCACCTTTGGTTGCAAGCTTCGGATTCTTTTTCCTGTTCTTGTGTTATTATTTATCCTCTCATTTCTGGTCTTGTCCATCTTTTAATCCCCTTCCTTATCTTTCTGGCAGAGGCGAGTGGGTTCACTAGTGAATCCAGAAAGTCTTCAAGCTGCAAAACTGCACTGACAGGTAAGAAACTATACGTTTTGCAGCATGCATCTTTCTGGATTCACTATGCCGTGCATAGACTTTGCAGCGGTTTGTCCTCATTGTGGTGGCCGGGTGGAAGATGAGCACTGGTTTCTGAAAATGAGCTGTAAGATGTTCTGTACTCCCTTGGTGTGCCTATTAGGAATATATAAATTGAAATTGGCCAAGCGATGCAAACTACTCGCAGTAGCACTTTTACTTGCAAAACGCCCAGTGGCCACTAAATGGGGTAGCAGACGCCCACCTAGATTCAAGGATTGGATCAATGATCTCCTGTACTGTAAAGAAACACTAAGTACTTATGAAGGCCTACCGCAAGCCTCTAGGCCCAAAGACTTTTGGCAACCATTAGTAGAATATCTGCGGCAAGGTGATGCAGGCTCTTGATCGTAACAAGGGGAAAGAGAAATAGATCTGCGACTGTAAATGATATCTCGTATACATTGTGTTAGACTTAAAACCATGTCTATTAAACATTGGTCGCTGTAGAACACCAAGACCTAAAGATTTAACTAGGAGACGAAAGAATCTTGTCACGAGTACTCTGTAATGGTACGTGGTCACTGTGTATAACGTTTTTTGTTATGTTATTTGGTAGATGTGGAGGGTGAGGAACTGGGAACTACTTAGGCTTCTCGTCAATATGTAATGTTTCATTTTCTGTATGCTGCTTGGTGGTGAAAAATAAAATTATTTTAAAAAAGTCCCACTAGCGCTTCCTTGTTCTTTGGAATATCCACACAGTATTGCTTCGTGAACGTGTGCACTGAAGACCATGTTGCAGCTTGGCAAATGTCTTGAACTGTTGGGTTCACTTGAAACGCAATTGTTGCCTTTCTTCTTCGTTGAGGGAGCATGAGCTGCTCTGTGCTGGGTGGGGGGGGGGATTAGGTATTTGGATTGGTTGGCTTATGCAGCACTCTGTGCTTGGTTGGGGGGGGGGGGGGACACTAGGTATTTGGATTGGTTGGCTGAAGTGGAACTGGGACACCGCCTTTTGCATGAAGTGTGGGTCTGTTCATTACAATCCTATTATTGTGTATCTGCAGGTAGGGCTCTTGCAGTGTTCGCACCAGCAACTCCCTCTCCGTAATGGGATAGCCACTAAGAAGGCAGTCTTTTGATTGAGCGGGTGCAGTGAGTGTAACCTTGTGCATGGTCTTGAATGGTTAATCAATTGTGTCAGTACTACGTCGAGGTTTGATGCTGGCATTCTGTTTGGCAGTTCGATCCTTTTGGCCCCTTCTAGAAATCTTTAAGACTTGGAGGTGAAGCTCTTTCCAGTTTCTCTTCTAGTATAAGCTACAATCGCTGCTAAGTGTACTCTTAGGGATGTGTAGCTTAGTTTGCTTTGCAGCATAAGTGTTCAGTATTTTAGCACTGTTGACACCCTTGTGACTCCTTTTCAAACTCTCCCCAATGCACCATTCTGAGGTTACATAGCATTTCCTTGTGGTAGGCCTTCTTGCCTCCCTGAGCACTGCCATTGTGCTCACCGGTAGCCTGAGATGTTCAAACTCTAGGTCCTCCGGAGCCAAACCACCAGGCTTTCTCTGGCACCGTTCCATTCTGCATGGTTAAGGGAGCCCTTTTGGGGAATTTGTGAGCTGGTGCCTGCACCATCTCCACAACTTGCGATAACAACTGCTCGGCCCACTGAGGTACTATTAGGATCAGAGACATGTTGCAGAGTACTCTGCATCAGTGGTGGGGGTCCATACAGCTGCTTCGAAAAAGCTTTCAGGGCTAGGAACACTGTCTTTAGTTCCAGGCAGATAGTTGTGCTTGACCACATCGTGTGAACATTGCTGCTGTATCCATTCCTGGAATGGCCACATGTGTAGTCGAATATTTTGTACTAGGTGACTGCAAGACACCATCAATCCCATCAGCTTGCTCACTGTCTTAACTTGCCCCTTGCGGTAATGAAGTGTTTCCTTCAGTATTGCCAAAGTTCTCTTCCTGCTGGAGAAACACTTTGGCCTGTATGGTGTCGATTTCTGTCCCTAAGAATATCTTGGCTTGCACTGTTGATATCTCCCAATGAATAATGAAGCCCAGCTCAGTCAGTATTGCAATGACCTGCTTGATGTGTAGTTTGCATTGATCATACAAGCTTGCCTTTACAAGCCAGTCATCGAGATAGGGGTATCTTCTGCCTTCGCAGGTGGGCTGCGACAGCGGCTAAGCATTTTGTAAACAGCCTTGGTGCGGATTTCAGGCCAAATGCCAGTACTGTGAACTGGTAGTGGCTTTGGTTGATCACAAAGCCTAGTAGGTGCTGGTTTGTGGATGATGGGTATGTGCAAGTATGTGTCCTTTAAATCTATAGTAACCATGAAGTCTCCTTGCTGTATGTATGTCATTACCTCTTGTAGGGAGGTTCTTGAATTTGAGTCCTCATGAATTTGTTCAAGAACCTCAGATCTAGGATAGATCTTAGTGTTTCGTCCACCTTTGGCACCAGTAAGTAGAGTAAACCCCCTTGTTACTTTGGTTTTGCAGTACCACTTCTATTGCTTCCTTGCTGAGCAATTCCTGTGCCTCTAGCTACAAAAGCTCCTTTGCAGAGTGTGCCTTTCTTCTTTTTTTTATTTGGAGGTGGTCTTTCTAACTATTCAGTATCCATATTGTATGACGTTTAGGATCCATTTTTCTGATCTGACCATCCTCCATTCCTGGATGAAGTCTCTTATTCTGACCCCTACCGATGTTGAGAGTTCGAGGTACCGTTTGTCGTTGAACGTTTGGCTGGAATTTTTTTTTGTTTTTTCCACCCACCCTGAAGTGTGGCTAGGGTGGGGACCGGATACATGGTGGAGTCACTTGGTTGAGGGTAGTTGTCCTCCCTTCTGTGTCTGCCTATGTCTCTACCTACACCCTTAAAAGGACTGTCCCCGGATTGGTACTGCCAGTTCTGCAGCTGCTGGCCTGGGTTCTTCCCTTGGTAGCCTTGCTGGAACGTAAGGCCTCTCTTCCCTGGTCCTGCACACTAGGGAGCATGGGCAGGAATTGGCTCTTGGTCTGTTGAGGCAGTAGTTTCCAGGAGGCAACATGTCTTGGGCTTCTCCTCCTCCATAAGTCTGTGCAGCTTTCTGCAAGACCATGTTGTATATCCCAAGGTCTAGAGGTGAAGGCCTCAAAGGGTGTCTACGCCTTCTTCCGGCATCGAGATCTTGCCATTCCACATCTTGTGCCTCAGACGACATCTAGCCCCGGTAGGATTGCAGAGCTTAGTCGCCCTCCCCCTCCCTGAAATAGTAGTCCTCTTCTCCCAGTTAAACTGGTTCGGGTGTTTTTGGTGGTTTTGCATCCCTTTCGACGTCAGGAAAGTGTATCGACTCATCTTCTCGGCCAAGTCCTTCTGCTATAGGATGCTCCCCATTTCAGGCTCGAGCCTCCTCTTCTTACTCTGCATCCCGCCGGCATGTTAGTCATTGAGGGCTGGAGCGCCTCTCTTAGAGGAAGTAGACGGCCTTTCTTTCCTCAGCGCCGAGGTGTCCCTTGAGGGCAACCTTTAACATCTGAGGTTTTTCACCGATTGGGAGTAAGGATCCACTCAGCTGACTGTCCCTTGAGGCGGTTGCTTTTGTCGAATGTTTTGGCGGAAGAGCTCCTTTTGAGGACTAAGCTTCCTCTACAAGTGTCACTCTGGGCTTTTGCCTCAATTTCGAGTGTTGCTTGGATGTTTATGGGTCAACAACTCCTTTCCTTTGAGGTTTTCTTATGGACCTAGACGACAGTGCAGTCCTCCGGTCCTTCAGAGATGTTGTCCTCTTCTCCACTGTAGAGGTCCAGATCTCGTAGAGATGGAGGTGGCCCCAGCATGTGGTGGTTTGCCCTGCTCTGCCTCTATCTTACTCTGAGGGTCTTGGGTGTAAACGCTGAGCACAATTTGCAGTCCTCACTTCTGTGGTAGAGCAGCAGGCAGAGGTTGCAGACTGGATGCTGGTCCTTCTGGGTGTACATGGTGGCAACTGGTGCAAAACTTGGAACAAGGTTTTGTCCATTCCCACGCTCAGAGAGCCCCCTGCGAGTGCATTCTCCGTCCAACGTCTGAGTTGTTTGTAAAACTTTTCCCTCGTCTCTCAGGGTACCGGACCTGTAGTCCAGTGTAGTTGAAAACTTGATTCGAACATCTTCGATTTTGCGTGAATTACTCTTCCAAAACTCTGGCACTCCTCTGCAACAATCCAGACCTAACGGCAGAAAAAAGAATCTGAAGATGCGACCAAAGGTGTGAGCTTCCGCCAGAAGCACGCAGACATCACGAAAAATCTGACTCATCAGGTGAATTGACAACAGCATAAGAAAAACCGTGCCAGCTAAGAGAGGAGATTGCATTCTGGTGAAAGAGCATCTCCAATAGAGTTGTTGTGGAACGTTTCAAGTGACCATATCAAGCTGTGCCAGTATTGTACTGTGAATTAAAGCAGCTCACTCAAGAAGAGTGAAAATAACTGATGAAGAGGTGCAGCATGTATCCAGAGAGATCAAGAAAACATTGCAACCGGTGAAGTTGCTTATGATCTTGGTGAAAGTACAAGTTATCAATTGCAATGAGGATCAGAGTAAATAACTTTTGCAAAGTCACGAGCACCTGCAAGTAGAACTAGTCTGATCCAACTAATAGAAAGCTCTAGCTGGAAATTCGACCCACAAGAACCCACACAGGTGACATCGGTGGGGTGACAGGAGTTGCAGATGCTCGGCAAAGTGCTAGTTTATCTGTGATTGAAGACAACTGCAGTAGTGCTAAGAAAGATATAAGAGTCATGCCTCATTAGGAGGTGGTAGATAAAACAAAAAAAATCAGAAGACCCAAAGCAGCTGAAATTATTTCAGACAATAAGGATAGTGAATTATGTTGCTCAAAGACTAAAAAGAAAGAATCCAGATCAGAAAGTTAACTTAACCTGAATGGGTTTCTTACTGAACCTATTGTGGATTCCTTTATAAGAACCACCTAGAAATCTTTTTATTTGAAAGTTTTTACAAGAAAGAATTCAGTTGACACAAGAGTTAACTCTAAGAACCGAAACTGTTAAAATAAAGGGAAGTTGATGTTTTAAAAAAAAATTGCGTAATAAAAAAAGGTTCTCTTTAAGACAATTTGGAGCCCTGAAATTTTGATCTTGTTCAATAGAAATGGCAACTCGCATACCTACTCACCCATACAATCACTCACACCCCACAAAACCTCTTCTGTACCCATTCATACACTAAATCACTCCACTCACCATACAGCCACTCTCCAATACAGATTAAAACCTGGTTTAAAAAAAGTAATAAATAAAAAGCGTGCCGTTTGGAATTCAAATGAACCAAGAAAAATTACTAATTCAGAACCAAAAGAAACCACTGCTCATCGAACGTACTAAATATGTATGTACTGCAGATTGATGTGCACTTCGTACATATTTTAAGGGGAGAAGTAGAATACTTTTGAGTGAAATAGATTGGCTTGCTGTTTTTGCGCCAGCTTCTGGAGCAGATGCCACCTGATTTGTACCAAGACCGTACAAATTAGTAATAAATCTGTTTGGTTACAGGACTTGCTCCACTAGAGTATCAGCTATTGAGAGAAGTGTCAAGCTCTGCTGGACAATAAACAAGCCCAACCACAGCAGGACAGAGCAAGACTAGGCTGTACAACTTTAAGCAATTATTTCGACCCTTCACACTCAAACTATGATTGTTACTTCCATTTGGGTTTTTCCATGCAACAGTAACTTTTGGAAAATGGTGAAAATTCCAAAATGGTGTGATAAAATTATTTTATTGGGAATGCCTAAACTGCTTGTTAAATAGTAGGCATGTACTGCAACATTAAAGAACCAACATGATTTTTTTAAAAAAAAACCTCGATAAATGGGTCACATTTTCATTATTACAACCAGGGTGTCAAGCTACAAGCACACAAGGTATACAACCATTTTGGGGATAAATACACAACTATGGTTTTAGATCCCATTAGACAACTCAATTTACAACAACTGTCATTTAATAAGAAACAGGCAGGCAGCCTTTTCTTTTCAGAATCAATAGCATACAAATTGAAAGAAAAAAAAATCCTTCACAAGTTAGAACTGCCACAGTGCACACACATCGCAACCAAGTATATTTAGAGTGCCTCAACATACACACCACCCTCACTATTAGCCTGCATTAGTGTTTAGACAGAGCCACTTTATTCTCTAAGCTTGCCATGTACTAAAGAGGGGATGGTGTGTATTACTAGTATAGTTCATTTACATTTTTAAAAGGGCCACTACACAATCGCCTACAATCTGGTGACTAGCATACTGTAATTTGCAACAGTAGCTCCCGCTGTTCGTTCTCAATAGATGGGAGTGCTAAATCTCTTAATAAATGACACCAGATACAAAGCAACATTTTTTTTACTTGTGGTAAAAAAATTACATTTTATACAGATAAAATGTAGAACCCTGAAATACTGACACATTCTCTTCCGTGCACAACGCTGAGTTTCTCTTACAAGTTACTTTAAAACAGCAATTAAAAAAATGTACAAAAAAAAATTTAAACTCTGAAGCATCTAAAAAAAAAAAAAATACACGAATAGGAACCCGCAGGCACTTCCTCATGGAATGTTCTTTAAAAAGGACTACTAAAGAAAAGTCGTTTTCTTGTGAAGGATTGTGACATAGGAATCAGTTCATTTTATTTGGGCATTTAGTAATATCCTTGGTGGTATTGCTGACTCCATGGCTTCTGACCCCAGAAATTCTGTATGGAAGAAAAAAAAATAATCAATACTCCGCTTTCTTTTGTAACCCAATAACCAGAACATGCACAAGTTTCTAATGGAAGTGTTGTCACTTCTACATTTTGACCTAAAGCCATTGAAGGGCAAAATTAAATATTAATTGAGAAACGTAACCAGCGATTAATACAGATGTTGCCTGGTGGAGAAGAATCCCTAGAGTGTAAAACTTTAGACCTGAAGCTGCATATAGTTAGATAAAGTATTTGGTGTGACATATGTATCATGCATTTACTGTACTATGCACCCGTAAACAAGCATTTTCAGTGAAACCAATATACTAGCACTATGTCGTGATAAATTAGCTATGATTTACAATAAAAACATATATACACAACTTACACCCTGCTGCTGCCACTGATTGTAACCCTGAGATGGATTTTTGTAACCACGGTTATTTCCTCTTCCTCTGTAGTTCTGAAATGAATAAAAATGTATCTGTGAATGTCAGCTGTACGAGTTACATAATTGATATTTTAACCCCCATGGCCTCAAACATGCTTACTACTAAACACATTCTTATATACCTACTCCAGTACTTTATGTTCAAGCTTTTGAAAACTGTCAGGTGATTCATAACAATTAAGCCTTCTCATGCAGAAACTGGTCCTTGTAATCTTTAGTAAAATATTACACAACCACTTCCACTAGACAGGTATATATAATAATAATGACATTTTAAATTAGAAACTACTGAAGCCCCCAAAAATGATAGCAATTAAAGTAGGACCTTTTTAACTTCAGAGTTGGGGGGTGCCAGAGCTGCAACGTGCGTCTTCAACTGGTTTTCAGACAATCTACCAGTGGTCATCCCAGACTTTAGATCACAGGATACCGGATTCTTATGACTGAAGGTGTATGTAGTTATCACCTACATGGGCAGCCCTATTACCCATATTCCTGAATCAGAGGCAAGGTAAAGACTAGAATCCTAACAAGAGTTCTAGTATATTCCATATAACAAACCACAAAAAATAATAATTGAATAGATGAAATAATCCCAAACAAATATACAAGACTTAGCTAGTGATACCCCTACACAAATTCAAGAAGATACAAAATGTAATAGGACAATAATATAAAAACAGAAGACAATGGCTCTCTAAGTTAAACAAACCCTAAAGACAAACAGTGTAAACAAACAGAGGCTGAGGAAAAGGATTACACAAACTATTAAACAAAACAAGAATAGCAAAGATGGAGTCCTCTTAAATCAAGGCTACATGTAGGAGTCGATGGCGTTTCGACCACATTAAACTGGAGTGGTCATCATCAGGACAAACAATATTTAATAACAAAGCGTCCAATTCAATACATTTTTCTATCTCCTAATCACGAGGAGTCCAAGATAAACATAGTAATAGACTCCAAAAGGAAAGTGGTCCATGAACAATTGCACAATGTAAGAGTAATATATCAATATACACTCGAACATAAAAGAGGAATCCAATCACTCGCCCAAATGGGCTGATTAATGCATAAACCGTCCCTTTAAAAAAGACAGCCGTAACTGCTTAGAACTATGAGCAAGCTATTACGACGTGAAACCAGAAGTGGAGTATGTAGACATGGAAGGAAACGATGAAGGTCACCATTTATGCTAGAGGGACTCAGTAGTTGACGCAATAGAGGAGATGTTTGTTGCAAGAACAAAATATATACAAATACATTTATGGGGTGGGTAAGGCGGCTTCATTCCGCCCACAGAATCAGCAGAATTTCATTTCAGCGTTGGTGCTACATTACAGCACGAACTGCATATTTTCTGCACATTGGCAGAACACCACATAATCATGCAGTTATAATGAAACACTACGGAATATACATATCTGTAAAGATCTATACACATCTACACCTATATCTCAATACTATAACACAAGCTTCTCCAAGTAGCTAAGAGCTACATGTAGCTGAATCAGATGCCCATAATAAGTAACTCTCCTGTAAGCAGCTCCGCCTACTAAAACAGACATTGGTTGTTTGAATTAATATATTTATACCAAAATTGAGATGCTTGATACACATTTTAGTATTTCAAGTAATCATGAGCTGGTGATTAGAGAGGCTTTCTACTTAAACTAACTTGGCGCCAGAGATTCCCCATTGACAAAGCAATTTTCCACTCTGCAAGGGAACCATGCCTGATGTACTGAGGAGACTACTGCTGGTAATCTAGCATATGGTGGGTACTAATTTAATATTGCAACTCTACAAATTAGTATTGCAGGATTTTCACTTAAAACTAGCACTCACTACAGAAAAGGTTGGGGAATGCTACTCTAATGAATAAACGTAAATGAGATTATATAGTTCAGGAGTTCAAATATTTTCGTTTTGTAATAGTAAAATTCTTGCAGAAGTGACTAATGTGTCACAACGAGAAAAAAGCGAACATGTAAAGCGATGACCCAGACCTACGCCAAGTTAAGCACAACCACCACCAGAAACTACTCAACCAGCTGCATGTCCGACGTTGCCAACTGGATGGGAAAGAACTGCCTCAAATGCAACATGGACAAAAACAGATCCCAATCCAGAACTCCCCGTGGGATGATTCTTGGTGACTACCCTACCAGAGTACCAGCCCTCAATAACTATCACTGGATTAACCACCAGCCTTAAATTCTGGAGTAGCTTGCTACTCGCTACAAAATACATTTAAAATACTAATACATACTTTAGTACATTAAGACAATTTGTACCTCAAAACCAGAGAACACTAGCTTTGCAGACCAATTTATACCTCAAAGCCGACTAACACTGGCTTTCCATTCAGAAGATTCTAAAGTAGGAGTAGCTATTCAAGCCTGGTTCAAAGTTCCTTAGCCACTCAGCCCTTTTTCAGTTAAAAAAAGCTGCAGAAATAACTGGCACCTACAGTCCAAATAACAAACTATGGGCATGGTGCAGGAGTCTACAGCAAATTCCACCATACTCCTAATACACATAGTAAAAATTAGAGGTCAAGGGTTACATACTGAATGCAAGTGATAGGAGATTCTAAACCAATAAAGCAAGCATGATCTACCACATTACTGAAAATTGTAAAACGCGGTACTGCCACCACTAGTAAAGCAGTGGACTCAAAGGCTTAATAAGCATTGTTGGTTTCCCAGCATTTAATGGTACCAAATTTAAATGCAGTTTACCCATTATGGGTATGGCACTATACAATTAACCAAAGTTCGGGAAAACAACAATCTATTGGAGGCCTTTGAACTAGGCATGGGAACGAAGCCTTACTGGCCACTGTTGTAATGTAGTAATTTTAACTAGGAGTGGCTTATGAGGCCGATCTATCAAGACGTGCAAGAGAAGCAAATATTTCTATCCCCGTTCCATCATCCATAAATTTATTGTAACATACCCCGTGCATTACCTAGCGACGAATGAGGCAATGATGGTCAGGTATATATTAAGTATAGTTCAGTCAGACAAATGTTTGTGCAGTCTTCAACCTCTAGTTTAAGAAACTTTGTGGACTGTAAACTGTAACGGGGCAGGACAATTTCAATTTTTTTAGTCCATTACCTGGTTGTAGTTCCCTCTGCTGGGCATTCCTCCGCCTCCTCGGTTGTAGTTTCCTCGACCAGAATATCCTCCACCACCTCCACCTCCACCACCTCGGCTAGGGTACACAGGTCCACGAGGGTAGGGATACCCAATAGATCCGCCGCCCCCACCACCACCACCTCGCTGTGGCAGATTTCCTCGCCGGTTATATCCGCCACCACGGTTACCTGGGACTGATTAATATGGCATTAGGTCAGCATTGCAGAAAGGTTACCAGTATCAATTTAAAACAACCGATCTAGCTATTAATGACAGTGTGTGCAAATTAAATTGTTCCATGAATTGCCAAAACAGTAACCCGCTAAAGAATGCATCAATTGCCAGGTATGGGAAAGTATGCACGTAGAACCCACCCCCAATCAATCCCGATCTGTATCTTCACCGATTTTAGGGTACGCACGAAAACAAACCGTAATCTGCTGTTTAACAGCTGCATCTCAAACACAGATTAAGTATACCCCTGGCTTCCAACATAAGGATCTTTACCTCTGCGCTCCCACATATCTGTTAACATGCTTTTTCTGTTGTGTTTTCTAACTTTGCTCTCAACACACCCCGAACAGAAACAGTTAGACCTTTGAGTACATCTTCTGATAAAAAATTACAAGTAGAAGACTAGGTCTCAAATGGATTACTTATATACATCCAATACTTTAGTGGGAGTATGTTTTACAACTATAAAATCACACTAACTGTTAAAGTACTTACCACCTCCTCTAAAGTTGCCGCGCATATTATACATTCCTCCACCACCTCGTCCTCTATGGCCTTGACCGCCATGACTAGGTCCACCTCCACCTCTGTTGAACGGAGATTTGCCGCCTTTGTTCTTGTTAGTTTTCTTGTTGCCAGTGTTTTGCTTTTTCTCTGGTGGGAGAGACTTCTTGCTTTCTTCTTTATATTCCTCCAAGAGTTTCTGTGCATCTTCCTTTGGCAATTCAACATATATTACTTCATCAAAGCAATCGCCAACTTCAGGAAGAGTGAAATTCCCTAATTGAATGAAGGACGGTAATATGGTTAGCTTATTAGAATCTCTCCACCACCCCAGTGCCTATAGAAGTCAAATTACTAGCTATGGCATTGCTACCTTTCTAGCAAGTACAAATAACCCAAGAGGTAAGACTTCCTTTTAGGCACGAATATAAACCATTGAAACTGCTTAGTGGGACTGCCACATGCGTGCTTACAACAGCTGAAATCGCTGGATCCCAATTCCATCACTGCTCTACCCAATGGCGAAGTTTCTGGTGGCACTTTACACTTCAGTGTATGAGCCAGGTTTAGCAGAATAATGGTTTGTACTTTAGTACAATTATGCACACCTTTCATTTTAAGAACGGCATGTTCAGGAAGATCTTTCCCCTCCACCTCTGCCTTCTTCTGTGTTCTCTGCTTATATTCTTCATCTGTTGGGCATACAACAACTGCTTTGCGTTTGAAGCCTGCAAAGAGGCACATTTTTCTCCTTTGAGCAGCTGCTGACACATTTGTCTGGGGAGGAAAAGAAAGCTTACTGCTTAGCCAGTGACAACAACTTAACACAACTTGTAAGATTTTCATAAACCTAACGTGGCCTTAGCTTACAGACCACATTAAGGCTATTCCCGTAGGGATATACCAGTTACTATTTATGTGTCAAACGCAACTTGCGTATGCTTAAAACCTCAAATTGCTTATTCTGGCTATAAAAGTACAATTAAAAATGTAATGTTTGCATTAAACATGTAAATTTTCAGAAAATACCTGGTCTAGTATGAAGTTCCGCTTCTTACGAGCTGCAATCTCTATAAATTTGCCAAGGCACTGCGGGGCCCTTTGCAGCAATGTATTGAGTTTTCCGGTGCCAGACATTTGTTTTTTGAATCCAGAAACCTGTAAAATTGCATTTTTTTGAAATACACATTATACAGGGTTACAAAAGCATCTGGTCAACACATTTACATAAGCAGCAGAAGCTCGTCCGAAGCCATTACAGACTGGTGGCAGAGTTCCAAGCGGGATGTATACGCATTAGCTCAGTAAGCAGAAAAGGACATAATTCATATTAGTGTTTGAAGCCTTACCATCATTTTATCCATTATAGTATTTGTTCCAAGGATGTTGTATTTTCCCAGATTCTCTGTCACATGCTTCGAGACCCATGTACTTTTTCCCGCTCCAGGTAATCCAACAAGCATAATCACCTATCAGAAGCAAACAGTACAATTTCACACAAGGAAACTTAAACGCTCCTTTAGACTTGCAGAGGATATTTTTTATGCACAATACTTTAGGTTTCGATGCCCCTTGGTCTGCAGTCTAGACGATATTCGGACCAACTACAATATACAGTGAAGAATCACTTTCCAGCCAATGCGGGCCAGGGTGATGTACTCGCCGCAAACCACAATTTAGGAGATCTTGGAAGGAAAGCCCAGTGGTATTTTAGGATTTAGTTGGCTGGGGGAGGCATAATCAATGAGGAGTAAGAACCAGACCTCGCCGGGGATCCACACCTTGCTTCAACACCCTATGGCATTTTTTTCAATGTATATTGATGCATGGTATGCCTCTTCTGAGGCCTTCCTATGCATCCCCACCCGGCATAATGATTAGACCGATTAATAACCGTTGCCCCGTTTTGTTTAAGCAAATTTTACTCTAAGGTTATTTTCTTAAGATGGCACCAAGGGTACCACCCCCCCCAATCCAAAGTGCAGGCATACAACCATTAACCTCTCGTAACTGGATGGGTTTAAAGAGTTAAAAACTCAACTTCTTGTAAAAGAACTAATCTCGAAGTTCAACATGAGTTTGGAACTTCAAATCAGTGGCAGGTCTCTCCACATGTCGGCCCATCAATCACCCGTGCTCTGGGGTGAGCGCTTCACAGCAGGGTGCATGTTCCAGTAAAAAAAAAAAAAAAAATTTGATTTTGCCACAATCCTCCCCCTCTTGTAATAAGTAGCCCTTTATTTTTTATTAAAAAGTAGTAAAAAGAAAACCTGAAATATGTTAATGTATTGAGACGTCGGAAATGGTTTGGCAGCATTACACTATTATAGAAATGGGGTCACCAGTATGTAAGAGTGGAACATCTAAAAGAAAGTATCTCAGGAGATGCTTTGGTAAGGATTTTTTCACTTAGGTACAGCCTTGTGTGTCATGCAGGCGATTTTCAGATGTATTCTGGCTTCAAAAGGTAGCCAGTTCAGAGATTTCAAGTCAGGGGAGATATGCGAGTTTTTTTGACCCAATGATGAGTCTCGCTGCAGCGTTTAGAGAAGCTCTTAGGGGTGCAGTAGTAGTTAGAGGGAGACCGCAGAGAGCGGTGCTGCCGTAGTCTATTCGAGGAATGACTAGTGCTTGTACTGCAGTTTGGAAGTCTTTGGCCTGGAGGAAGGGATTAAGTCTCCTCAAGGTATTGATTCGGTAGTTCGCTCCCTTAGTTGCCTTGCTGACATGTTGCTGCATGTTGAGATTGGTGTCGAGTGTTATGCCTAAAGATTTTGCTGAGTCCACGATGGTGGGTTGGACATTGAGTGCAGTTAGGTGTTAAAGCCAAAGTTATGTGGTAGCGATCTTCGCTGGAGGTGAGATCAGAAGGAACTCTGTTTTCAGAGCATTGAGTTTGAGATGATTATCGGCAAGCCAGGATTGGGTGCTTCTAATCGTTGAGTTCAGGAGTAAAATGTCTTTGGGGGATTGCAATTGGAGATATGGTTGGGTGTCATCGGTGTAGGAAGGTACATCCTGACTATGGTTGCCCCCAACTTTTTGCCCTGTGTTTTAGCTGGTTTTGGACATAGTCGACCTGGGACCCTGCCAATCAGGACCCCAGGCCTACTGCTCTCTCTTTAAAATGGATTCCATGTACCCTAGGTACATTTCCAATTGGTACTGGGCCACCCTATCAGACCCTGTAACTCAGGGCATAGGTGTACCCAGGGCTGCCAGGGGCTGCAGCATGTATTATGCCACCCCTGGCTGGCCTCCTAAATTTGACACAACTGGCTGCATGACAGCTGGGGCAAAGTCGTGTAATCACCCTTTGCTGTAGGTGTAGTATACCTATACCTAACCCTAAAATGGACACACAGATTCCTATCAGTCACTCCTATGGCAGGCCTTGACAATCCTGAAGGCAGAGTGCTTGGAATCGTGTGAGATGGTGCTCTGGCATGAGCTGAGCCTGTCTGCAGCTTGCGGAATCAAGTCCTAATAGCTGTTCCATGATATCGCATACCATATACTCTTAAGTGCATTATAATCCTCGCGGTTAAATGCTATCTTTGGTATTGCTTTATCAAAACATGTCGAGTAAGGTGTCATACGAATTGGAATACTAACCCCTCGCCAATTCTGGCGACGGGGTTAGCATTCCACCCTTCTAGAGGGACACGACATGTATGTAACTGTGAACCCCGGTTAAAGTTAACTGAAGCCTCAGCTCCACAAAATGGATGCTGCCACCACAGACACGAGTCTGACCCCCTACAGCTGGGAGTCCTTCCAGCGAGGGGAGCCTGGACAAAGGGTTTCCTGTCAGGGGCGGTGCTAGCACCGTCCCAGACATGGTTTTGTGTATCCTGGGTAGGCAGGGCTTTACAGGAAGGTGACTGCTGAGTGGCACCCCGGTGCTCACTACGCATAGGCCGGTCTGAACCAGTTCCAGGGGCACACCAGCCCCTGGCCTGGGGAAGTCCGGCATGGCTGAGGGGTGTAACCACCCCCCACCTAGTCCCACCCATAGGCAGGACCTAGTCACCGGGTCAGCCCCCTTTTTTAGTATAAAGATGGGAGCGGGCCCCCTGTTAAAATTAGATCATCTTTGGAATCAAGATACCACTTTCTTCGAAAGGACTTCACGATTTCTTCTTCAAGATTCTCCCTTGTGGCTAAGGAGTAGTCACCCTGCATCCGCAGGCACCATCCTAAAGAACACTGCGGCCCGCTGCAAGTCCTTCATCACGAATCCGACGACCCAGCACGACGAGACCCGGCTTCCCTGGCACCTCTGACCTCTACTCACCTCTACAGCCAAGCTGAGAACCGTGAGTGCGACGAGACCTCAAGGGACCGACGATCGCCAAGACTGCACGACATCTTTATTGCAAGCCCACCGAGTCTTCCACTGGTGAGTGCTTTGGGGTCCGAGAAGCCCCAACCCTGCGCAGCTCCAGCACCCAAGATCAGCCTCCCTGCATCTCCACGATCGGCGTGGGGCCCTTCTGCTGTTTGCTGTGCACCGCGTTGTTTGGCTACTAGCCGGCTGGCTTGTGGCCTTCTGAACGACGCCCGACGACAACTCTTCTGCTGGTCTGGTTGCTCCAGGCTGGCCCTTGCTTCCTTCTTCAAGAGAGGCACCCCGGACCCTCCTGGTCCACTCCAGACGCCATTTTAGGTCCACCGCGTGGGCTTGAATTTGCCAAGGCTTTGTTGCCCAATCCGGGGTCCAGCGACGCCGACAGCTTCTATCTTCGTGGGACAGCTCGATCCTCCATCCTGGTCGCCGACAACGCCTCCTGGTCCGTGAGATCTTCGAGTCAAGCGTCACCCACTCACCTTGTCGAGGTGGCTACCATCCGGTGCCCTCCTGGTGCCCACTGACTACTGGCTAGTAGTCTCGAACTTGGTCCCCTCTGCTTTCAGGTGTCATCTATCTTCAAGATCCAGGCTTGGATCCGACTGAACTTTCTTCACTGGTCACCGGCCAGCATCTTTTCTTCCGGCTCCTGGTCCGTCTACGAGGATTCCCGACGTCTTTTCAGACCTATGCAGCTGCAGCCCCTGGGCTAGGTAACTTCGGCATTTCGGTGCCCCAGCATAGCCTCACTATCCAAGGGTCAGAATCTACTTTCGTTTTCTCCCTACCAGGTCGGGTTCGCCCGAGAACACTAACTTTCTAATTCCTAGCTACCATAGACTTTTGTCCCGCATCTCGCGTGAGAGTGCACACACTGCACCCGAGTCCCCTAGGCCTCCTAGAAGTAATCTAACGATTCCCTAGTCAAGTCCTAGCGATTCCAAAAGCTATTAGTACTGTACTTACCTGCTAGGAATTTCGCATTCCACTTTCAGAGTATATGGTTTTCCGTGCCCCTCGGGCATTGGTATATACTGTGCTAACTTAAGTATTTTTGTAAGAGTTTTGGTTTGTGCTTAGTACCCTGTCCTCATAAAGAGTACAGGGCTGTTGTGATCTTTAAATAAATAACTGTTTATTTTCATAACACTTGTGTGGTGTCCTTTCACTTGGTATTCAAGGGGTATATGTGTGGTAAACAGCTGGCTTAACGCGCCCTCTCGAGTCTTTAGCCTTAGACTGCTCGTATCCACGCTACTAGGATAGCTGGTCTATAAGGTTGACTTACAACCAATCATCAATAAGGGTTGCTGGACTGATACATAGTGTTCACTAGAATAGTGAGCACTGCATATCAGGCCACCTTCTCACATTGGTGAGCAGCGGTTGGGATTTGAGCTTGCTGTTGTTTTACCACACGTATCCTAAGAATATCTTGTTGAAAGATCACATAAGTACTGTTAGGTACACATAACTAAAGCTTAGAATACTCTGAGTTCTACTGAACCAGCTGTTGTAGCTCCTCAAGGCTTAGCACACCTTGGCTGCAACTCTTAGCAAGGGATCAGTAGGTAAACACATAGTGTAGGTAGGTGCATCACTTACACCACACTAGAAGCAGCATGTCAGACAAAGGAGGAAACTCTGAGTATCCCCTTGTGTCAGTGGACCCTCCACAGGTCCCTTCTAAATATGCTGCTCTTAGCTTCCATGAGATGAGACAAGTGTGTACTCTCAGGAAACTAAAACAGGGGTCTAACCCCACCACTTCCTTTCTGATTGGTCTCCTAGAGGCTTATGATGCCAGTAGGGCTGGTAACCCAGACCCTTCTAATCCAGATGGAAGTTTGCCCTCCTTACAGGGTCCCTTTGATATCCATCCCCTCCTTGAGGCAGATGTTGCTGAGGATGAGGATGAGTTATCAGGGGATGAGGCAGATAAGGGACAGGTAGAAGTCAGCAGACTAAGCAGGTCCAACTTAAGCAGACATGAGCTTGGTACTGGGGGACCCCTGGGCCCACTCTCAGGTCAGCTTAACATTGGGAATGGACGAGTTAGGTCTCTATCAAGAGGCTCTAGCAGATCCTTTCGAACCAATGGCTCTCTCAACTCTTCTCACAGAGGAATGTCTTCCCCTAAGAGGAGAGTGTATGAAGCTGAAGAAAGGGCAGTCAAACTAAGGATTGAAAGGGAAGAACTTGCCCTGGCCAAAGAGAGACTTGCCTTTGCTAGAGAGCAACAATTGAGTGGGACAGTTCCCACTGGTGGCAGCAATAAACCTAGCAATAGGGAAAGGAGTTTTGATACAAAGCACCTGAATAAGATAGTGCCCCCCTTTAAAGAAGGGGATGACATCCACAAATGGATTACTGCTTTGGAGAGAGCCTGCACTGTGCAGGGTGTTCCCCAAAGTCAGTGGGCAGCTATCTTGTGGCTCTCCTTTGATGGTAAAGGTAGAGATAAGCTCCTCACCACAAGGGTGGAGGATGCTAACAATTACCAAGTCTTGAAGAATGTACTGGTTGATGGGTTTGGTTTAACCACTGAACAATACAGGATGCTGTTCAGAGACACCCAGAAAACTCAGTCTCAAGATTGGACTGACTTTGTTGATTGTGCCACTAAGGCTTTTGAAGGCTGGCTACTGGGTAGTAAGGTTACTGATTTTAAAGGATTGTATAATCTAATTATGAGGGAGCAAATCTTAAATAATTGTCAGAACCAGCTATTACATCAGCACCTGGTAGACTCTGAGTTGACCTCTCCACAGGAATTGGGTAAGAGGGCAGACAAATGGGTCAGAACCAGGGTTAGGCCTAAAAACCAGGGTGGTGACCAGAAAAAGGAATCAACCAAGCCTCAAGAGAAGGGTGGGGATAAATCCACAGAGAAGACTTCCCAAGGGCCCCAAAACTCCAACAAGGGTGGTGGGTCCCAGAACACTCCTTCTGAACAAAAGAAACCTTATTGCCATACCTGTAAACAGGTGGGCCATTACAAAAGTGATGCCAGTTGCCCTAAAAATGGTAATAAGGGAAATACACCCCCAGGTAATACTCCTAAACCTCCTGTTACCACTAGTGGTAATCCCCCAGGTGGTGGGAGTGCCCCCAAGAATGTGGTGGGCATTACTCTGGGCCAACAGGAGGACTATGGCTTAGCCAGGTTCCCTGACCACACTCTTGTCTGTGAGACTGGCATGGGGTTTGCCAACTTCACTACTGGACCCCACGTTTTGGGCAAGTATAGACAAGAAGTTTTAGTGAATGGTCAGAAAGTTGAGGCATTCAGAGACACAGGGGCCAGCCTCACCATGGTGAGTGACCATCTGGTCCCCTCTGCTCAACTGACCCCTGGTTTTACTTATCAGGTGACAGACATTCATGGAATGAAAAGAAGGCATCCCATGGCAGTAGTCAAGCTCAGCTGGGGTAATGTCACAGGGCCCATGAGAGTGGCAGTGACAGATAACCTACCTGTAGATTGCTTACTGGGGAATGACCTGGAACTCTCAGCATGGGCTGAGGTGGAACAAGAAACTCATTCCAGAATGATAGGCCTATCCAGACAGGTTAGTGGGGCAGTAATAGCTACAGCCCCAGTCCAAGCACCATTCCTCCCTGAAAAGGTTGGAAGGGCAGTGGTAGCCACTGCCCAGGCTCAGACAGACTTTTCAGAACAGGATAGGAGGGCTGTGACAGTCACAGCCCAAACACAGACTGAGTGCCCTCCTGAAAAGGTTGGCAAGGTTGAAATGGTCTCAGCCTCTACTCAGACAGATAGTGAGGTTGTGAAGCCTGAAACAATGGATCACTCCACTCAAACAGAGAGCATTGAGGAGGAAGAAGAGTCTTCCCCCTCCCAGACACTAGGTGAGAGCCAGCCTCCTCAGGGAACTGACTCTACCCCTGTTGAAGGAACTGCCCCAGAGGTAGTCAGGCCTAGCCTGGCAGAACCCCTGATGGCAGTGGACCCTTCCCAGGTGGGACCCAGTCTGGAGCAGGTAACCTGCACCTCTCTACCCTGCCTCAGTCAGCCCAGGGCTGAAGAGACCAGGGAGGCCAGTGGTGGACCCCAAAGGGCCCCCTGTCCAAAAGAACCCCCTAATCAGCAGATTAGGATCACTGAAGCTGGTAAACCTAGCCAAGTGAAAATAGAACAGACTCCTGAGGGATCCCCCTTAAAAGTAGTTAGGGAACTCCCACAGCTGGACACTGTTGGGCACAGCCAAACATGGGGCCTAAAAACCCCAGACCTGACCTGTCCCTCCAGTAAGCCAAACAGAGGGACTCAGCCTCCAGCTTTAGGTAGCCAGAGGCTGACCCTGAGAGCTCAGTGCATCTCAGCTAAAGAAAGAAAGGCACACATGATGAATGGTGATTGGAGGAAGTTGAGCCCAAAGGTAGAGGAGCCTCACTTCAGTACTCCATCCCAGCATCAGCCTTCTTCTTTCCCAAGACACACCAGAGACAGAGATTCCCTATGGTGGAGACCCTCAGATACCCTTAGGGTGAGGGGTTGCCTAGTGGACCATGACACAGGGGGAAACCAAGCCAGAGCTGGTCCTTCCTTATATGGCCACTTAGGTAATAGAGGCTTACCTGGACAAGGATAGCCTTATCTCCTTTCGTTTGGGGGGGGGTTGTGTAGGAAGGTACATCCTGACTATGGTTGCCCCCAACTTTTTGCCCTGTGTTTTAGCTGGTTTTGGACATAGTCGACCTGGGACCCTGCCAATCAGGACCCCAGGCCTACTGCTCTCTCTTTAAAATGGATTCCATGTACCCTAGGTACATTTCCAATTGGTACTGGGCCACCCTATCAGACCCTGTAACTCAGGGCATAGGTGTACCCAGGGCTGCCAGGGGCTGCAGCATGTATTATGCCACCCCTGGCTGGCCTCCTAAATTTGACACAACTGGCTGCATGACAGCTGGGGCAAAGTCGTGTAATCACCCTTTGCTGTAGGTGTAGTATACCTATACCTAACCCTAAAATGGACACACAGATTCCTATCAGTCACTCCTATGGCAGGCCTTGACAATCCTGAAGGCAGAGTGCTTGGAATCGTGTGAGATGGTGCTCTGGCATGAGCTGAGCCTGTCTGCAGCTTGCGGAATCAAGTCCTAATAGCTGTTCCATGATATCGCATACCATATACTCTTAAGTGCATTATAATCCTCGCGGTTAAATGCTATCTTTGGTATTGCTTTATCAAAACATGTCGAGTAAGGTGTCATACGAATTGGAATACTAACCCCTCGCCAATTCTGGCGACGGGGTTAGCATTCCACCCTTCTAGAGGGACACGACATGTATGTAACTGTGAACCCCGGTTAAAGTTAACTGAAGCCTCAGCTCCACAAAATGGATGCTGCCACCACAGACACGAGTCTGACCCCCTACAGCTGGGAGTCCTTCCAGCGAGGGGAGCCTGGACAAAGGGTTTCCTGTCAGGGGCGGTGCTAGCACCGTCCCAGACATGGTTTTGTGTATCCTGGGTAGGCAGGGCTTTACAGGAAGGTGACTGCTGAGTGGCACCCCGGTGCTCACTACGCATAGGCCGGTCTGAACCAGTTCCAGGGGCACACCAGCCCCTGGCCTGGGGAAGTCCGGCATGGCTGAGGGGTGTAACCACCCCCCACCTAGTCCCACCCATAGGCAGGACCTAGTCACCGGGTCAGCCCCCTTTTTTAGTATAAAGATGGGAGCGGGCCCCCTGTTAAAATTAGATCATCTTTGGAATCAAGATACCACTTTCTTCGAAAGGACTTCACGATTTCTTCTTCAAGATTCTCCCTTGTGGCTAAGGAGTAGTCACCCTGCATCCGCAGGCACCATCCTAAAGAACACTGCGGCCCGCTGCAAGTCCTTCATCACGAATCCGACGACCCAGCACGACGAGACCCGGCTTCCCTGGCACCTCTGACCTCTACTCACCTCTACAGCCAAGCTGAGAACCGTGAGTGCGACGAGACCTCAAGGGACCGACGATCGCCAAGACTGCACGACATCTTTATTGCAAGCCCACCGAGTCTTCCACTGGTGAGTGCTTTGGGGTCCGAGAAGCCCCAACCCTGCGCAGCTCCAGCACCCAAGATCAGCCTCCCTGCATCTCCACGATCGGCGTGGGGCCCTTCTGCTGTTTGCTGTGCACCGCGTTGTTTGGCTACTAGCCGGCTGGCTTGTGGCCTTCTGAACGACGCCCGACGACAACTCTTCTGCTGGTCTGGTTGCTCCAGGCTGGCCCTTGCTTCCTTCTTCAAGAGAGGCACCCCGGACCCTCCTGGTCCACTCCAGACGCCATTTTAGGTCCACCGCGTGGGCTTGAATTTGCCAAGGCTTTGTTGCCCAATCCGGGGTCCAGCGACGCCGACAGCTTCTATCTTCGTGGGACAGCTCGATCCTCCATCCTGGTCGCCGACAACGCCTCCTGGTCCGTGAGATCTTCGAGTCAAGCGTCACCCACTCACCTTGTCGAGGTGGCTACCATCCGGTGCCCTCCTGGTGCCCACTGACTACTGGCTAGTAGTCTCGAACTTGGTCCCCTCTGCTTTCAGGTGTCATCTATCTTCAAGATCCAGGCTTGGATCCGACTGAACTTTCTTCACTGGTCACCGGCCAGCATCTTTTCTTCCGGCTCCTGGTCCGTCTACGAGGATTCCCGACGTCTTTTCAGACCTATGCAGCTGCAGCCCCTGGGCTAGGTAACTTCGGCATTTCGGTGCCCCAGCATAGCCTCACTATCCAAGGGTCAGAATCTACTTTCGTTTTCTCCCTACCAGGTCGGGTTCGCCCGAGAACACTAACTTTCTAATTCCTAGCTACCATAGACTTTTGTCCCGCATCTCGCGTGAGAGTGCACACACTGCACCCGAGTCCCCTAGGCCTCCTAGAAGTAATCTAACGATTCCCTAGTCAAGTCCTAGCGATTCCAAAAGCTATTAGTACTGTACTTACCTGCTAGGAATTTCGCATTCCACTTTCAGAGTATATGGTTTTCCGTGCCCCTCGGGCATTGGTATATACTGTGCTAACTTAAGTATTTTTGTAAGAGTTTTGGTTTGTGCTTAGTACCCTGTCCTCATAAAGAGTACAGGGCTGTTGTGATCTTTAAATAAATAACTGTTTATTTTCATAACACTTGTGTGGTGTCCTTTCACTTGGTATTCAAGGGGTATATGTGTGGTAAACAGCTGGCTTAACGCGCCCTCTCGAGTCTTTAGCCTTAGACTGCTCGTATCCACGCTACTAGGATAGCTGGTCTATAAGGTTGACTTACAACCAATCATCAATAAGGGTTGCTGGACTGATACATAGTGTTCACTAGAATAGTGAGCACTGCATATCAGGCCACCTTCTCACAATCGGCATACATGTGAAAGTACATTGGATGCTTGTAGCAAGGTGGTGAGAGGTTCCATAACTAGGTTGAACAGAGTTGGGGATAGAGAGGATCCTTGGGGGGACGCCTAACGATACCAGAATAGGCGAGGACATCAGGTTGTTGCTCTTGAATTTCTGCGACCGGTTGTGAAGGAAAGAAGTGAACCACTTGAGAACAGTCCCAGATAGACCCATTCTTGTGTTTAAAAGTCTGAGTAAATTCTCATGTTTGACGGTGTCGAATGCTGAAGAGAGATCTAGAAGGATGAGGCAGGTATCATTTTGATCTAGGATTTGAAGGGCGTCGTCTATTATGTATCATAGCAGTTTCTGTACTGTGTCCTGCTCGGAAGCCTGATGAGGGTTGAGGAGATCAAACTGATCAATGTTTTTAGTCAATTGTAGTTGTACGCATTTTTCCAGGAGTTTAGCAAGAGTGGGAATATTGGTAATGGGCCGATAATTGTTTAGATCAGATTGGTCGTCTGTAGGTTTCTTTAGTAAAGGTGTGACTTGTCCAACTTTGAGCAAGTCAGGGATGGTTCCTTGTTTCAGTGAGCTGCTAATTTTAGTCCAGAGTGGAAGGAGCAGGGGGTGAAGTCTTTGACAGCGTTAGCAGGGAGGGGGTCCGTGAGGTGATTGGAAGGTTTCACGGTGCTGATCATTTTGCCAATTTCCTCTGCAGAGTATGTGTCAAAGGATGACCATGTAGCATTGTTTTTTGGATCATTGGGTGCTATGCAGTGTGGTTTGGAGTAAAGACTTGCGTCAATGAGGAGATCATTCTTTATGGGTTATTATTGCGCCGAGCGTCCTACTGCATCCTCTATGCGGTCTTCCAGCATATGGACTGTCAATCAGATCTTGGGGCGCTATGGTGTGGTGTGGTTTTGCACCACAGGGTGGATCTCCTGGAGGATCTGGTTTTGCAAGGCGAACGACTCCGCTAACTGGCGGTGATCAGCATGAAGGGTAAAGTCCGACCTGACTTTGTCGATCCTTGACTAAGGATTCCTTTGTTTGCTCCAGGCTGGTGCCAATCCGTTCCACCGCTGCCAGCAGTTTCCATTTTGGCTGCAAGAGTTGCCGCTTGGGGCTCCATGTTTCCACTCAGCGAAGGTCCCAAACTGTCAGCCCTCGACTGCCCATTTTGTGCTTTGTCCTGCAGCCTGCCCATGACTAGTTGCTGCGCCGTTGGCATCCGCAGGCGGTCGTTTATTCGGGCGAGCTTGATCAGCTGCAAGCCGCCAGAGCCCAGGCCCGTCCTAGTCTTCCGTGCCAAGATGGAGGTCTGTTGTGGCTGTCCTGCGGCAGCGCTGTCAGCAAAGGGGAACCCCCTCCTGGATGATCGCCGTCTGTCAGGAAGCCAACCGTGCCGTATTGCCCACCGGCTCTGGGGCTTGTTTAGCCTGCAGCGCACCTACCCTGTACAGCACCAGGGTATGACTCGGTCTTCTACGCCATGTGCCGTGCTGTCACTCGCGCCTCTCCCTCAAACACAACTCTACTCCACCAGGCGCTGTCTGCCAGCAGCTCCGCTGTGGGTGAGGCGCAGCACACCTATGACTCTCCTGGCCATAAGGCTCCCCCTACGTTCAGTGCAACTCCAGGGGCACACCGCCTCAGTCTCAGCCAAAATGGCTCAGCTCCCAAATCCCAAAGTGCTATTGACGTCAAGGAAAGACGTCGGTCTTTAAGTAGCTGCACCGATATGTATTATCTGGTCGATCCCTTCGATTATTTGTATTATTTGTGTTGTTGATTTACGTCGGTCTATGCTTTCACTTTTTGTACCACTTGCATTATTATTATTATTGACGTAACTGTTCTACTGTGCTTCCTCCTATGCCTACCCCACTTATTACCTACAATTACGCCATATCTTATTGCCGGTTATGTATGCTCTGTAAAGCGCTCTGATATCTGCAAAGATCTGGTTCGCGCTATATAAAAACGTAAGAAAAAATAAATAAAAAACAAAACAATGTCCGCGTGGTGGGTCTCCCGGAGGGCAGAAACCCAGAGCAGTACGTCTAGACATGGTTGCATGACCTTATGCCCCGGGGGATGCTATTGCCGCAGTTTGTCGTTGAGAGCGTGCATAGTGCCAGCGCAGAAGCCCAAGCCAGGAGCTAGAGACCATTCCCTTTCAAACTCCTTAACTATCGGGACAGACACGGTACTCCGCAAAACCAGGCGACCTCACTGTGGGAAATGGTCAGGTGATGTTCTTCCCAGACTACACAGCAGCAGTTCAGAGACCGAGGAGAACCTACATGGCAGTGAAGTGTCAACTGGGGGAGCTGCCTTACTCCCCGTTGTTCCAGTCTCGCCTCAGGGTTGTCTAGAAGGAGTGACTCCCTTCTTAGATGCCCCATTGGACGTTTGGGACTGGCTAGAGGAAACCAGGCAGTGGAAATGCCCAAGACCCTCCGGTCCGGAGGATGGTGGCTTGCAGGAGAGGAGATAAGACGGAGGGGTGCCAGTCAGGACGCAGGGCCAGGCACAGTTGCACCCAGCCCGGAGAAGATAAGACTGGAACGTCAGGAAGCTCTGGAGGCAGCGGCAACCCATGGGACAGCGAGTAGTCATGGGCGCATGGAGACTCACGGACGCAGTGACCCAGGAACCAGTGATCACCCCCTGCTCTCTGATGACCTGAGTATGCCAGTAGTGACACCCCAGACGGCTGACCAGATCATGTGATTTAACAGTGCTGAGTTGTACCTCTCCACGACTTACAAGCATGTGTATATTGTGCACTGTTCTTCCTTCCTCCTATCAACATACTGCCCTCCTTATATGTCCACATACATGCTATTGAAATGGGCTAGTGGCGCTTTGGTCATCCAATGTAATTCATGTGCATGACTGAGATGCCATGCTAGTCAGGGGCTAGGATGCGTGCGCAGGGATTGCCGTCGCCGGTTTATATCGCTGTGTCCCACACCGCTCCTGCATGATTGACCAAGCTATGACTCACACCTCTTGCGAGTACGGGAGGCTCCAGACAGGGGCGCTGAGCAGACTAAATGCTGACATAACACACCCTACTAGCCACTCCACTTGACTAGCGCTCTACCATAAATGTTCCACTCGAAGTTGGGGCTAATCCCCGAAAGGGCATACGTCCAATTAGTTGTATTGTTTTTGGTTACTACTATGTTTAAAGATACAGCACGCCGACACGATCGCCTTGAACCACGTCTCCGGCCCACCCAAAGTGACCCCATTGTTTTGCGCTGCGATGACTTACCCAGCCACATGAAGCACACTAATTTAGTGACCTGGAACATACGTTGCATGCACACCATTGAAACGCTACTGTCTTTTCCTACCTGCAGAGGCACGCTGTGGGGAACACCATTCTGCAAGAGATCCTCATGACCCAGACAGATTGACAAACTCCGTAGGCGCTGGAAGGGGCGCATTTATGGCACAATCTTCTCGGCACATGCGCACGGATCCCTGATCTGGGTGAGGGGGGCATCCCACTTATGTGAAGAAACAGGTGGATTCGTTATTCCTAGTGCTGGGGAAACTGAATGGTCAGGAAGTATTACTAGGATCACTATATGCCCCAAATGTAGATCACCAATCCTTCCTAGCGCAGATGACCCAGGTCCTCCACCCATATGTTGGACTACCTTGGCGGGGATTTTAACATGGTATTATACGTGCACCTGGACAGGTCATTTCCTCTCCCCTCCCTGCTGCAGCAGTAGCGCCCAATGCGCAGGTGTTCAGGGACTGGCTTTCACACTAGGCATTGCGGGACCTGTGGCGCACACTACACCCAGAAGACACTCTACTCTTATTACACAGTCCACAACGTGCATGTCCGGTTGAATAGGATAGTCTGTTCCCAATCCCTGCTCCCACTCATTGCACCGAGTACTTGGGGAGAGCACACTCCGATCATAATCCCCTGTGGATTCTGATCAGTTGGGAGGCACAACACCCACCTATCCCTATGTGGCGATTACAGCCTACTGCGCTAGAGGATTTAGAGTTTTGCTTGTCTCTGGGGACCTCCATCCTCACGCATTTGAGGTCAGAGGGGACAGCAAGCAATGCCATGGTAAAATGGGATGCACACAAAGTGGCTGTCTGGGGGCCACATGGAAAATACGCAAGACACTTTCTGCCTCCCTGACACGCTTGGAGGCTGAGCTTCTGCACTACGAGCGGGGAAGGGGGGGGGAAACGACGACACACCGACACAAGCTGGGAGATCAACACGCGGAGCTCCTGGAGAAGTTGGGGGAAGCAATCCAGTCCATGGCATCTGGGAAGACCCTGGGGATCACACGCGGAGCTCCTGGAGAAGTTGGGGAAGCAATCCAGTCCATGGCATCTGGGAAGACCCTGGGGCCAGATGGCCTGCCCACCGAATATTATAAAGCGTATAGGGAAATTCGGACGCCTTTGCTGCACAAATTATACACCACGGCAGCGGATCAATCACCGGCACCCTCTATGCTAGAGACGTTCCTGGTTTCCTTGCCTAAGCCAGACAGAGAATCCACGGCCCTGGGTTCATATAGGCCTCTGGCGATGCTCAAGATGTACTATAGGGTCCTTGCTAAGGTGCTAGAGAAAGACTGGCGCAGGCGGTCCTTCACTTAATCCACACAGATCAGAACGGGTTTGTCCCAGCAAAATCCAAGTCATTGAACCTCCGGAGATACTTTAGGGTGGCAGCTGAGGCCGCGCGGTAGTGGCCCAGGGCAGGATGCCTCATGCTAGATCTAGAGAAGATGTCTTATTGCCTAGAATGTGGCCCCATCGGCAGGGTTAGTAGATACTGGCCCCATCGGCAGGGTTAGTAGATACGGGCTAGACGTGAGAGATTCCTACACATCGATGGCTTACTATACAGGAATCCTGGTGCGATCGGGCCCTTACATTTCAGAATCTGTGGCAGGCAGAGGCACCCGGCAGGGGTCCCCCCTGTCCCAGCTACTGTTCGCGCTAGCGAACGAGCCCCTGGCTGTAGCTATACGCGAGGCCCTTGCGATGGTATCGGCGCAGTTGTAGGCCAGATGGGGTGATGTAGCTACGGAGCCCCGGCAACATTTAAAAATGCAGTACATCCAGGTCATGGGGAGGGGCAGACATCTGGGCCGCTGCTCCACTACAGGAGCACGTGGCAATTAGTTTGGATCCCCTTAGGAGGAAAGTGGGAGCTGGACCGGGGGCGGCCACTAACATAAGGGATGGAAAAAGGTGCTCAGCATGCGAGGTGCTCACCAGCAACATGCAAATTCACCAGATTCAGCTCTTCATTGTTCATAGGGCTTACCTCACACCAGAGTTGATCAACAAGTACTTCTGGCGTGCAGTTGCACTCTGCCCCAGGTGCCATGAGCAGGGGGTGGGATTCATACACGTTTGAGCTGCCCAGGGCTAGGGACCTATTGGCGAACAGTTGGCAAGCGGTTATGGAACTGCCCTGATCAAACCATACCCTTTGACTGGCCAGAGTACATACTACACCACTTCAAGAGATTCCCCCAAAGATAAGGCGACATCCCACTTTCCAGATCTGGTGGTGGCAAAGCGCCTCCTCACAAGGAGTTGGAAGGCGCATGACCCGCCATGGGCATGGAACTCCTCATTTTAGGCCTGGGCCAGACAGAGTGGACCGCCATATGCAGAGCGGAAACAATGGGGCTCAGGAAGGAACCCATAGCTGCACACTGGGTGCGAATGCTTGCTACATTACAACAGACAGGGAGGCACGAGCGATGTGGGGGGTGGAAATCAAACATGTGGGCTAGTGCATGCCACAAGCTGTTCTCCCGCCGAGATAGTCCAATATGTTCAACTCCTGCTCCTCTGAGACAAAGATAGACACCAGTGTAGACATAGTTGAGAAGCACACGCAAGGGTGGGCGGGGCAGAGGGTCTGGGCAGGGGAAGTGGGGGGGGGGGGAAGAGTCTTTGCGAGGTTTCTGCTGCCAAAGTGTGATAGATCCATCTCCATCTCTAAAAATAAAATTCATTCTGTTTGCAAGCTCAAGATGAAAGGTCAGCCCTGAACTGCACACACCATTGAGTGGCCAGCGGATGGTGTAGGAGTCTGCACCCAGGCAGACAAGCTATAGCTCAGACTATTTCAGACGAACATCTTATGTATTCAGTTCAAAGCAGGTATACTTGTAACATAATGTGTCATGTGCTAATGTACTTACGAAAGTTGTGTAAGTGCCATCAAATTTCTTTGAGTGACGTTTGTAATGTAATGAGCGACTCTTGAACAAAAAAACATTTGAACAAAAAACATTTGAAAAAAAAAATAACACATTTGAACAAACCCCCCCCCCCCCCCCCCCCCTCCCCCAAAAAGTGGGGATAGAGCGAGGAGAGTTCCGGCCAATCAAATTCCTGACAGGCAAAAGCCACTACTGAATCTATCAAAGGCATCAATAAGGTTTACTTACTCTCAACATCAAGCCATTATGGAGCTATTTAGTCTGGTTTGATGGAATATATCCGGAGCTTTAGGCTATCCTGTGCAATGGAGGGCCAGGTATCTGTGCTCCAAACAGCTCTTAATATAGATTGATTGGAGGACACCCTTACCGCCTGGCCTTCGGGCAAAGCAGCAGGCGATGATGATATCATACGGTGTTCAAGGAAATAAGACCAGAGCTATTCAGGGTGAATAAATGTTTAGTGGGTCCCTGCATCTTTGAGTATAACAAATATTGAAGTCTTTCTCAAGAAAGGAAAGCTGCCAGAGGTTAAGGGCTCATTTCGACCAATTTCTCGGATTAGTGCCGACACCAAGGTATTCACCAAAATCTGGACCCCCCAACTCTACTTCAATCGCAGCATTTCATAGGGCAGAAGGAATATGCGACATACCAGTATGCATCTGTTCTTAGCATGTAGGGATGCTGACATTCATATCTGTGCATAGATCGCCACCTAGTGTTGTGTCTAGATGATTGCACATTGTTGTCCTGGAATAGTCTAAGTATCACGAGATAGGTGGCTCCTCCCCTGGACTACAGTGCGCATGGGCATCCTCTCCATCCCTAGATTGTTTTTCGCCATTGTGGCAGAGATGGAGTGTAATACTGAAAGTGATGACCATGCCTGAAAATGATTCTGAGTGCTACAGCTGCGACAGGCACCGGGGAGGAGGGCGGGCGATATGAATGTCAGCAGCCCTACATGCCAAGAACAGATGCATACTGGTAAGTAGCATATTCCGTTCGAGGCATGTGAGCTGCTGAATTCATATCTGTGCATAGAATAAATAGCAGTTACCTCCTTAGCAGCGGTTGCCCATGCCAGCTGCAGCAGTCGAGAACAGCCTGTCCTACAGCAGCTTGCTGTTTGGAGTGTACATCTACGCAGTAGTGTTTGGTAAATGTATGTATGGTGGACCACGTGGCTGCTCTACATATATCCTCTAGAGGAATGTTACCTAGGAAACCCATGGATGCCCCTAGCTTGCGTGTGGAATGCGCTCTTGGGGGAACTGTTAGTGCGTTTAGCCTTTTGATAACAGATTTGTATGCATTTAACAATCCATCTGGCTATACCCGATTTGGAAATAGGGTTGCCTTTGTGTTGTGGAGAGAAGGCAACAAATAGTTGTTTAGTCTTTCTAAAGTCTTTTGTCCTATCGATGTAATACAGGAGAGCTCTTTTGACATCTATGGTGTGCAGTGCTCGGTCTGCCACTGAATCTGGGTTTGGAAAGAAAACTGGCAGTTCTATGGTTTGATTAATGTGGAACTGCGAGATGACCGTAGGCATGAATTTGGGGTTGGTGCGCAGCACTACCCTATTATCATGAATTTGTAGGAAGGGCTCTTGAATTGTCAGGGCTTGAAGCTCACTGACTCTTCGTAGCGATGTGATGGCTATCAGAAAAGCCACTTTCCATGTAAGAAACTATCTCACAAAAATGAAGAGGCTCAAAGGGTGGCCCCATGAGCCTGGTGAGAACGATGTTTAGATTCCAGACAGGCGAAGGAGGGTGTCTGGGAGGGATCACTGGCAGGCACTTTGAAGAGGGAAAGATGCTGCCTGTTTTGAAGATAAGCTGCCATGGCGGCCAAATGTATCCTAATGGAACTATACGCTAGATTGCATCGATATAGATGCAGCAAGTAACATGATGTTAAGTGTTTCCATTTGGCCGCATAGCACGCCCTAGTTGTAGGTCGCCTTGCCTCTTTGATGAGGTTCGTACAATCAGGGGGCAAGTTGAGGTAGCCAAACTCTATGACCTCAGGAGCCAAATTGCAAGGCTCAACTGTTGCGGATCTGGGTGCTGAATGTCTCCATGGCTCTGAGTGAGGAGACTGGGCGTGAGGCGCAGCCACTGAAAGTTCCAGGAACTTGGCCTGCCGTGCCCACATTGGAGCAGCCAGGATGAGAGTCATGGAGTGCTGCCGCAGTTTGCGCGCCACCAGCGTATGAATAGGGCTGGGGGAAAAGCGTACGCAAATCTGCCTGACCAGTTCATCCATATCGCATTGCCTTGAGACTGCGGGTGTGGGAACCTGGCGGCAAAGTTTTGGCATTTTGCGTTCTCTTTTGTGGCGAAGAGGTCGATCTCTGGATGACCCCACTGCTGGAAATATGGTTGGAGCACTGAGGGGTGACTCTCCCACTCGTGCATCTGATGACTGTGCCTGCTGAGCAGGTCCGCCATCTGGTTGTCCTTGCCTGGGAGATGTTTCGCCATGAGGAAAATGTTCCTTTGGATGGCCCACTTCCACATGCTCTGGGCTAGGTGAGATAGCTGCGGGAGTGTGTGCCTCCCTGTTTCTGGATGTAATACATGGCAGTCATGTTGTCCGTCCGGATCAACACGACCTTGTTGCACGGGTGCAACTTGAACTCTTTCAGTGCCATGAAGATTGATATGCATCTTTTGCTGCTGTGCAGTCCATAGTCCTTGCACAGTATAATGGAGGACATGCGCCCCCCCAGCCCTGGAGAGATGCGTCCGTCGTCAGCACTACTTGTGGGACAGGCTCGTGGAACGGTCGTCCCCTGCACATGTGTGTTCCACCAATGCAGAGAGTTGTATCCACGACCGGTCACCAACACTATGTCTTTTAGATGCCCATGAGCCTGGTTCCACTGTCGTGCTAAGTATTCTTGAAGGGGAAGCATGTGTAGCCTTGCGTGCGGGACTATGAATATGCAGGACGCCATCATACCGATCAGCTGCATGAATACTTGCGCTGGGAGCGATTGTTGGGGCCTGAATTTCTGAATTAGCAGCTGCATGCTGTCGACTCTGTCAGAGTTCAGCTGCGCTGTTGCCGTTAGAGTGTTTATTGTTGCCCCTAGGTACTGCTGCACATGAGCGGGCTGAAGGTGCGAGTTTTGGTAGAGAACCCTAGACTGTGTAGGAGGTGAATTGTGTGTGACATGTGGCTGGCACACTGCTGGGCTGACTTTGCTTGAACAAGCCAGTCGTCCAGGTAGGGATAGACATGGATGTGCTGTCTCCGAAGGTGCGCAGCCACAGTTGCTAAGCACTTGGTGAACACTCGGGGCAGTGGTGACCCCGAAAGTAAGGACCTTGAATTGGTAATGCTGATTGTTGATGGTGAATCTGAGGTATTTCCTGTGACTCGGTGAATGGGAATGTGGAAATATGCATCCTTGAGGTCCAGGGTTGCTAGGAAGTCGCCCTGACTGAGCAATGGTAGGACCTGCTGTAAAGTTAACAAATGAAAGTGTTCTGACAGTATGTGTTGGTTGGTTGGGGGGTCTGAGGTCTAGAATGGGCAGCAGGCAACAGTCCTTTTTTGGGATTAAGAAGTACAGAGAGTTCACCCCTGTACCTTGCTCTTTTGCAGGCACGAGTTAGATTGCTGCTTTTTGCAGCATGGAGATTACTTCTTGCTGCAATAAGTGCATGTGCTCTGCGGACATAGGACGGTGCCTTGGGGGTAGGTTGGGGAGAGTGGAGGTTAGTTCTAGACAATAGCCGTATTGGATAAGTTGTCTCACCCACCTGTCTGTGGTAATGCCTTCCCAGACTGGCAGGAACTGCTGGAGTCTTCCCCCGACAAGTGTTAAATGGTGGGGGTGGTGTAGTGACAAGGCGTCACTTTGTTGGGAGCGGAGGATCTGAAAGTTATTTCCACGTCCTCTGCCCTTGGCACTGTTCTCACGATATCCACCCATTATTTTTTGTATAGGTGGTTTGCGTGCTCCCTTTGCTGTACTGGGCTTGCTGTAAAGCTGGTCCTCTAGATGCTCCCCTATTACCGGAGCGACGAAAGGAACTGCCCCGAAAGTGCTGTGACTGCAGAGCCCCCATGGATTTTGCAGTCTGTGTCCTTTATAATTTGAGGGTTGTGTCTACCTCGAGACCAAAAAGGAAGTCCGGGTTAACTGGCTGGTTGAGCAAAGTTGTTTGAATCTCTGGTTTAAACCCAGAGATGCGGAGCCAGGCGTGACGTCTCAACATAACACTAGTGTTAATGGCCCTAGCTGCCGTGTCTGCCGCATCCAGTGCACATTTGATGGATGCATTAGAAATCAACTTCCCTCCTGTATGATTATTTCTGCTCCCTCTTTGTAAACAGGCAGGTGTTGCAACAGCTGTTCTAATGTGTCGTAGTGAGCCCTATCGTATCTAGCCAATAGGGCCTGTGTATTTGAAATCCTCCAAATATTAGCAGCCTGTGCTGCCACCCCTTTGTGGGTTCTTTGAAAATGTCCGCAGCATGCTTGAGGACTCCTTTCAGCATAGGCAATGTCATTGCAGATTTTTCAGAGGTGGAGAAAGTATCAAATAAGAAATCTTCCTCCACAGGTTCTGCGTGCATTTCCACGTCATGGTTGAGGGCTGCCCTTTCTATTACAGCGTTAAACGCCGCCGTGTCTTCAGTAGGCGAGGTTTTGACATTGTAAGACTGAATGTCTGGTGCAGCTTGTGGATCATCAGGGTCTGCAGCATCAGTCCATTGCTGAGGTTCCTCCTGATCAGTGTCAGTATGTTAAGTGAACGCTGTTTGACCGTATTCATCACCCACGTCCTCCTCGCTTTGCGCTGGAGAATATGCCACTTGTGAATAGCTCTCAACATGTTCAAAAAGAACTGGTGAGGTGGAGGAGTCCTTCCGTTTAAGAGGGATTTTGTACGCCTCCAAGGGATGTTCGGGTGCGATTTTCCGTTTGTGGATGGTGAGCCTGCCAGATTCAGAGTCGATGAAGAGTTGACTGGTTGTCATAAGAGGGCTCTTGGAACATTACCCCCTCAGGAGTGGACTTCGAAGGCGCGGACAGTCTTAAGGATGTGTCTGTGCCTTTGTGCTGCTAGAGATGCTTGGGTAGAGCCGTTGGCGGCAGACCGTATTTAATTGGAGGGTGACCTGTGGATGAGCTGACCTTTTTAAAGCTTGCCGTAGTGTTACGATCCGAGCTGCTTCGGTGGCTCACTAGCATGCTTGCGTCGACTCGAGCTCACGGTGCGTAGCATGTACGGCCTTGGGCATTGATGCAATCTGCTTTTTCGGGTCGGGTTTGTTCTTCGACTCGAGAGCTTTGCCCAGTAGCGGTTTGAATGCTGAAATCTTCGACTCAGCCTTTTTGGCCTGGAGACCTTTGGTGTTGTCGCCATGCTTGGGCGTCGACGCCGACTGAGTCGAGGTGACGTGCTCGACTGTAGAGCCTTGCTTTGGTGCCCTGATCTGCGAGGCGGCGCCCCCTTTCGACAGTCTTTGACTTGACTGGCGTGGACGTGTTTGATGGCATTGATCCGATGACCACTTAGTAGTTTCGGTTCTGTAGGTTTCGATTTTGAAAGATCGACCAATGGCTCAGTTGAAGCATTCTTAGCCGGGCCTGGACGCGGGGCTATAGAATGTTGAGTAAGATCTTGGCTAAGGCCTTCCGGCGATGCCTCGACCTGAGCAGTAGGGAGCGTATAATCAGTATTAGGCCCGCTACTGCGGTTATGTTATGTTAACATTTATACAGCGCACAGCTGCCCCAGCAAAGGGGCGTCCTGGCGCTTGGACAGATACTACAACATAACATGCAGGAAGAGAGAAAAAGGAGGGACGACTACCCAAGTACAGGAAACAAGAAAGTTTTAATAGCACGCCTGAAGGCGGACAGATTATTCAAAGCTTGAATGTGCACTGGGAGTGAGTTCCACAACCCCGCGGCAAGCACTCGGTAGGAGCGGCCACCCATTCTGCTGAGTTTAAAGCGGGGACAGACCGCAAGATGAAGAGCCTCCGATCTCAAAGACCTCGAAGGAATGTAGGGATGAGCAGGTTGGCAAGTGCAGGCGGCGAGGAGAGCTTCATGATTTTAAAGGCCAGACAGAGCGATTCAAACTTAATCCTTTGTCTGAACGGCAGCCAGTGAAGGGCAGAAATAGTGCTGGAAACAGAGCAATGCCTGGGAAGACCAATAATGGCCCGCGCCGCAGCATTCTGTACCCTTTGTAGCCTAGATGCCTCAGCCTGGTTTACCCCCAACATCGGCGCACTACCGTAGTCCAGCCGAGATAGAACCGAGGCTTGGACCACTAGCTGCCGGGTGGAAGGGTCAAAGAACTGGAGGACCGGTCTTAAGCCTCGCAGGGTGCCGTAGCAGGTGGCTGCAACCTTCTTCGTATGGCCAGTGAAGGTGAGCGCTGGATCCAGCCAGACCCCCAAGTTCTTTACTTCGGAAGCTGGGATGGGAGTGATGCCCAATTCTGGAGGCCACCACTGATTGGGCCAGGCTCATCACTGGAGTCGTCATAGACGGCCCGATGGCCTTTGCGTCTTCCCCTACCTCGACGACATCTTCATGGGCCTAGTCCTCATAGTCTTCGTCCACATCGAAGTTGGAGTCATGCTCAGACGCTGGGTCCGACTGCTTGTCAGGATCTTAGTCGGCGCCTTCTTCGTCACCGGCCTAAGATGTTTTCCGGCTCGGGCGCGGACTTCTGCGCTGGCGGTCTTGCTGCGCGTCGAACTCGAAGCGTCTTCGACCGGAACTTTGAGCAGGCCATACAGCTGGCCTGGTCATGGTCCGGGATAAACATTTATTGCACACTGGGTGCACATCAATGTGAGGGTATTTTGAGTTGCAGACGGGGCATCGTTTAAATTGACTTCGGTCCGTCGTCGTAGTTTGGGCCTCTGGTTTCGAAACTCAAAAGTGGCCTTCGACGTCCTGTTCGAAGAACTGGAGAAAGTAGGCACCGAACGAGATACCGACGCCCCGAAGGCCTTTGAAAAGAGTTAACAAGTTTCCGAACTGGAGTCTAGAAAGTACATCCGAACCCAATGGCGGAAAAAAACAATCTGGGGATGGAGAGGATACTTATGCGCATTGTAGTCCAGGGGAGGAGCCACCTATCTGGTGATACTTCGAAGACTCTTCCAGGACAACAATGTGCATTCATCCGGACCCAACACTAGGCGGCGATCTATGCACAGATATGAATTCAGCAGCCCACATGCCTCAAACAAATCTAATACTAGAATAGGTACAATACTATTGGACGCAGGGCAGGTGTTTTAATGCAGAGCATTGGAGTGTGCGGGCCATGCTAGGGGCTTTTGGTATCAGGGGAATCTGTTCTCACCAGAAGCATACAAAGAGGCGGCAAGATGGCGGCCGGTCACTCGGCTGTGTGAGCTGGCGCTGGGAGCTCGCCTGGCTAATTCCACCCATGCATGTGACCGCTATGATGGAATGAGAAGAAGGCAGCGTAAAGATTAAGTATATCCAAGGTTATATTTTGGCAATTGACCCAGCTACGGGGAGAATCAATCACAATACCTCTGCTTGATTGTTCCCAGCTTGTCTCGGCCTGTGTATATGGCGCAATGGCCCAAAGATCGGCCTGTGTATATGGCGCAATGGCCCAAAGATTCAGAAGACCTGCGCTGTTCCCAGCTTGGCTCGGCCTGTGTATATGGCGCAAAGGCCCAAAGATCGGCCTGTGTATATGGCGCAATGGCCCAAAGATTCAGAAGACCTGCGCTGTTACTGCACACAGAGGGCGAGCCCCGGGAAAGCCCTCAGCAGGGGAAAAGATCTGCAAGCTGCCCACAGAGCAGAGGAGATTGTCGCAGGAGCTTCGGGTCACATTCAGGCGGCCTCCCTCAACCTGCAAGCGGGGAAATCAAAGAAGTCTGAAACTTCAGTGAGCGGGGGTCCCGGTAAGCAGGAGCAGGCGGGGAAAGCGACAAGTCGTAACAAGCTCAACATGGAAAGTTTCTCTGTTCCTGCCCCCAAGCGGAATGGGTCCCCTCATGCTGAGCAGGCTGGAGGTGGTGTATCGGTCCAGATGGCGATCCGCCCAAGTAGTAATGTGTTACCTGGAGACATTCCAGAGATCGCTTCCAAAGAGATAAATTAATTTCATACCACAGCACCTCTCCTGACCAATGGAATTATGGGAGATGGGGGCCAGTTAAGTCAACAGAATCTGAAGTGCTCAGTAAGGACATTGGTATGGCAAGCGCAGAAGATATTTAGTTAACAGGTCCTTGCTGACGGCAGTGGATCGAGTAAAGAGACTGAAGGGGAAGATAAATTCTATTCTATGTCGGATCATACAGGGTCCTCAGAGGATGGAGATCCTAATAAAGGACGGACAATGATACCAGACCATCATGGCACATCGGGAAGAGAACCGTCAGGAGAGTTCGGACACAGGGGGAGTGTTGCAAGATGCAGAACTCAATCCAGAGAGTGGCCAAAACATGCTCCGATATAGCCTCTAGAATTGTGGAGGCCATTTCCGCCTTGAAGGACGACCTGGCAATACAGAAGGGTGTTGCAGATATGGTCAAGCACAAAAGGATGACATGATCTGGAAGTTAACAGACCTGGTAAACAGAGCCAAGAGGAACAATAAGAATCTTAGGAATTCCGGAAGGCAGTGAGGGGTCTGATGTTAGTTTGTTGTGGAACTTCTCTGAAGCATTTCCGGACTTAAAACAGTAGGATTGGCAGCGGAGGTCCAACGAGCACATAGCTTCCCTTTCAAGCCGAAGTCTGGTTCAGCCATGGACAAGCCCCGGGCTATATTGATCTGCCTAAATAACTATCTAGCGAGGGAGTTTACGACCTTGCAAGACCAGATAGGAAGAGTAGGGAAAGATTGTTGTGAGTTTGTCAGACCAGACTTTGTCAGGCAACAGTTGAGCAGAGGTGGCAGCTCCGCCATATCATAGCAGCATTTCAAGCGAAAGGGGTGCAAGCTTTTTCTATCAAACTCCATCTAGGTTCATTTTGTATGTTTGTGGCTAGTCATCACAGGGGTCACTATTTTTTCCCCAGGTATAGATGTGGGGGGAGGGGTTGTTTTTCATTAGGTTGCACTATTTCGATCCTCCCCCATTGGTTTTCTTTGGCTATAATCGAAGAAAGTATCCAGGGGAGAGCGGTGGGTAGCCAGCTCGTCTAACCATCACAAGGACCTAGGTCCTGATGCCTCGTAAGGGGGTGTAGGTGATGGGGAAGTTAGAGGGTATGAATAAAAATGGTGGTGCTTTCATAGCAGTATTTAGTGTGGTCAAGACCAAGACTTCTGTTATGTTTAAATGGTGCAGGGTAGGCTGCGTATAGTTACATGGAATATCTGTCGCCTAAATAATGGCAAGAAGCGGGCGCTCTTATCTAAAGTTTTAGAAACCATGCAACCTGATATTTTAGGTCTACAAGACATGTGCCATGGGAAAGCAGGAGTGTCTGAAATTGTTAGGGTTTGATCTAGTAGCGTGCACAAAACAGTCTTCAATGATCAGAGGTGTGGCCTTACTGCTACAGCACAGGGTTTTCAAGAGAGCAAAAGTGGATGGATCTGGAAGATGGTGTTAAGTCGAAATTCTGATTAATAGACCGGTCTCGATTTGCTCAATCTACGGATCAAATTTAGATGACCGGGAAATTCTGAAATGTCGAACTAGCATTGTGGCCGCACCCAATGATGGTTTGTGGGGACATGAATATTCATTTGCCAGGCAACTTTAATCTTTTAGGCAAAAGTATCATGGGAGGAAGCCAAGGGTCTTTCAGGCCCTTCAGTATTTAGTCTCCGAGCACGAACTCAATGTCTGGCATAGGCACAAAAAAAAAAAAAAAAGCGGAGGATGGGTATACGTATTACTCCACCCCTCACAATAAAATGGTTCAGCTGGTAGGGGAGGCTTCGGTCGAAGTTCCCCCGAGAACTTGATCAGACCATAATGCAGTGATTGTGGAGTATCCATGGGGGAGGTTGGTTAGAGCCCCTAAACCGTGTGGACTTTTGAAAGATAACTTTTTGGATCAGTCATCGCGGGATCATATGACTGATAGTGGAATTTCAGTTTTAATTTAAAGACTGCGTCAGATAGTACAGTGTGGGATACATTTAAAGCCGCGTGGAGAGACCAAGAGCTTCGCAGCCTATTGGTGTAAGACCATTCAGGAGCAGATTAAAGGCCATGTAGAGCAGTTATGGGTCGTAGAGCTGACGCAGATCATCAAGGACGGACATAATACGGATCAAAGTCAGATGGTGGCTATGGTGAAATCTAAGCCATTTGAATTTTTTGGGAAGGACTTGGCTGCAAAAAACTCAATATTGTGCGATGACTTACTAGTGTTTTGGATCAGCATGGCCAGGTTCAGGACACTCAGGAGGGGGTTATGGATGTTTTTGGAAGTTTTATACTCTGCTCTATAAGGAAGAGAGGTTATGACATCTAGGGAGTCTCCGGTCAAAGGATTCTTGCAGTGTATAGATACCTCCAAAGTTACAACAGACCAGAATGAAGTTCTCTCAGCCCCAATTGTATGGGAAGAGGTTGAATTGGCCATAAAATCTTTGGCTAACAGGAAGGCCGCTGGTCCGGATGCTATTCTGCTAGAATTGTATAGGGCCTTCGCCCAAGAAATTAGACCAGATATCCTAACAGTTTTAGGGACGCCTAGAAGGGTATTATGAATCGTGGAGGCAGACAACCATTGTGCTCTTTAAAAGGAAAGATAAGCCCAAGCTAAATCGGTCATCTTATCAGCTGCTCTCACTAACACAGATAGTAAAATATATTTGAAAATCTTAGCCTCTAGGCTCGCCGAAGTTATTACCCCATTAGCGTCTATACAGCAACACGGTTTCATCCCCGGAAGGGACACGGCTGATCATGTAAGGCGGGTCATTGCCCTGCTGGATTGGGCGCAGGCCAGTCTGCCCATGGGTAGCCGGTATTGGTCGCTGAGAAGATGTTCGATAGGGTCTCCTGTTGGTTTCTGTGGTCAGTGCTTCGCTGGAAGGGATTTAGCACAGAATTTATACGGGCACTGCAAGCATTGTATATCTCCCCAGTGGCAACAAATCGTATTTCATGGCAGGAACCTGGGCTATTCAACATGGTAGGGGCACTAGACACGGCTGTCAGTGTTCACTGTTGCCCATGGCTCTGTACATCAATGCCCGATCGGGATCGCCACGGAGGGGTTCAAGTAGCTTGGAATTTTTATCTCAAGGGGAGATGCGATCCGGTATGAGAAGAATCTTACCAACCCTCCAGAGATTCAAACAAGACACCGCCGTTTGGAAACCGCTCCTGCTGTCCCTACTGGGGCGGGCGGCTTTATTTAAGACGATGGCGCTTCCACGGTTTTTGTATGCACTCCAGAACTACCCTGACTTAGCTCCCCCTAACTTCCACTGGGGTCGTACGACGGGGGTATAGCACTCCCAGACTTCCGAAATTACTACTGGGCAGCATACCTCATGGCCATTAATCATGGCATTTACAGTGGTGGAGACTATTCCGGGAAGTGGGTGGCAATATGGTCAAAATGGAACGAATACCGTGGGAACTTGTGTGAACACCCCCCCCCCCCCGGAGATCCCCCTCCCTTGGCGAACCTCTAATGCCGTAATAATCTATGTACCACTACCACCTTATATTAGGATGTATAGGAAAGTATACTTGTATAGAAGTCTGAATGCAACACTGCAGGGATGTGGAATTACCCAGGACATTGTTTGGGGTCAACCCCCTGCAGCACAACCCCTTTGGCTGCCAGTTTGCAGTACCACATTATGGATCAGGGAAGGGCACTGTTTCCAGTTAAGGTAATATGTTTTTCCATATATCAATGCTGTTCAAACGTGTATTTATGGTTCATTAATGGAAAGCCTTAATTATTAGAGTGAGCGCTCCAAGTAAATGTTGTAAGCTCTGACTGCACGGACGGTAGTTCCAGTAAAAAAAGTGAACACGTTATCAAAGTCTAGCAATATAAGGCTCTGTATAATGCTCCCAGAATGCTCTTTGATTTGATGCAAATATGTGCTTGAAAGCAAAACTGATGCTTTGCTTTCAAAACAAAATGTTCATTAAAAAAATTTAAGTAGAAAAAAACATTTTGCTTAACTACTGTAAAATTCCAGGTACCATTTCTTTGCAGCGTCATTTAGTAACATATGACACATGCTAGTACTCCCCAAAATATTCCAAATGGAAAATCAGTGACACCAGTGTAAATAAGATTATGGGAAACAAGCATTGGCAAAGCCAGTAGGTCTGAACTTGGTCAGCTTTTTAGTTGTGTGACTTGTTTTGGCATGGTTTATACCATGGTGGGAGCTGCAAGATCCTCACCATTGTAACAAACATTGGCAAAAGCAAATGTTTTTGGTCTCAAAAAGCACACACTGCCACAGAAGTTAATGGCACTGAACAAAATGACTGAGTGTGCTGATATGCTCCTTGTGAAAGAGCAGAATACTGGCACTCAGTGAAGCCAGCCGATACAAAAAGAGAATTTTAATAAACACAAAAGGTCACGGTCAACGCCAGGGGCCCAATTATTAAAGAAAGCTTTAAAAGTGTACCCTAGGGATGTCCTTGCTTTAAGTGCAGCTCTGTGGCTTCGTGAATTACCAAGAAGTTACAGAAGTAGGACAAGAAATAGTACTAGTAGAAAATATTTGTGTACTGTATTTTAGAATGAGCAAATAAGCATGTGTAGATTTGCTCATGCGAAAATCTGAGTGTTTGCAAGTTCACTTTCCTTCCAACCACTTATTTCCCAACTCTGGCGGAGTAAATTGCCAACATCTCAGTATTGGAAAAGATTAGTTTCGAGATGGTGAAAACTCTTAAAACATGCAAGTTGGTAGGTTTGACCAGACTCTGAAGGCATTCTAACCCTGGAACTATTACTTACCACTACCTTCAGCACAAGTATGTAAATCTGCAGAAACGTGGCAACATAAGAGGATTGCAAGTAGACATACACTACTATGGTATGAGCCGTGGCATTGTCAGAGAGGCTGTATAAGAGCTCCTATGTAATGAGATTGCTGCCATAATTTGTCGCCTCACTACATGGCACCAAAAAAACAAGTGGATTTTGTTACAGGACAAGTAGATTTATGAAGTAACCTGCCCCATGGACTAGTAGATATTTTATTAAATTCCACACCCCTGCACTGTAATGACTGAATCTAGTTGTAATAACCAACTTTCTCTTTTTTGCAAATAGTGAAGGGAAAAAAAAGCAGATGTTTGAAGACAGCACAGCTCTAGTTTCTTGCGTCAATTCCCAGCACAGACCAATGACAATTTCAATTCTCTAGGTTAGCAAATATCAGAGTGAAATGCCTATAAAAAGCTAACACCACTTCACAACCATCAGCACAGAAATACCTGCACTGCTGCATAACGAGAATCTTGCAAAAATGCTGGGAAACAAACCAGGACACAAAAGGACCTCTAAACAAGGTTGATTTCTATTTCAGCTCATTTGTGCCATCCAGTGCCACAAGAATGTTAGTATGAAGATGTAGCAATTAAACACTTCTTACCTCACAGTCTTTCTTACTGTCTGGTCCAATGGGCCCGCGAGTGCGCTCTTCCAATGGAACATTCTGGATGAATGTGTATCCTTCAAGTATGGGGAAGTATGGTTCAGCCTTCTGTCCAAAGTTGAACTCAATTGCACAGTTGTGGCAAAGGACATGAGGGAAAAGTGGCTCTTGTATGACATCCTCACCAATTTTGAACGCCACACCCAGGTCCTTACCATTTCTGGTGTAAGAAAGCTCAATTCCGTCATCTCCATCAAAATTCTGTAAAACAGTTGTTTATACATGCTTAGACCATAGGTTATGCATTCAAGTAGAGACAGCTGCAAATATGTACTTGTCAGTATCAATTTGGAAGCAAAACAGCCGATTGTGACCAAAAATGTGCTATATAAATTCAACTAAAACGGAAAGGGGGGTCATTCTCATCCACTTTGGGTGGATGCTGAGCCCCCACATCGGTGATTCGAATAATAAAAGCGAGTTGGCTGAAAGCAACCCAACAAACCCAAAAAGTCGCAAGCTAATTTGAAAGAGACAATCGTTCACATTAACTTACAACAAAGCATCCAATCACGTCATTTTCATCATACTTCTCGCCATAGTCCTCAGTGGTGCAGTTGAGAGTCTTTAGGCCTTTCATTGAGTAACCATAAGAATACTCTTCTTCACCTGCCAAACAATAAAAAGTCACGACATTAGCAAATCAACTTACTTTACAGGTGTAAATTATTAACAAATGCTTGCTCACGAGGTAGCCCGACCCAAAAAAGTTAGATGGGAGAAGTTTATAAAATCTGGTAACAAATTAAGCACCTAAAAAAAGGTTAAGGCCCTTGATTATCTCCCTATCAAAGAGAACCAATTGTCTTTTAATGGAAGGAACAAATTTGAGTAAGAAATTACACAATCCCCCAGTACATAAGTTGGCTATCGTTCAGACGATCCATGTTAAGGCAGATTGCCAGAAGTAATGCTGCCCCCACCACACACAATAATATCAACAGAACACGGGTCTAAAATAAAGCCCTAGCTATGCGTCTGCGATGGCCATTGAGCGACATATGATCACTACATAGAAATATACAGAAATAAGTCACAATTAACTTACCTAGAAGCATTCCACATTTGTTTAAAGACCAGCCAACACGCACTTCGTGTATATCTATATCTTTAGTATACAAGTGTTTAACTGGGATCTTCTCAGTCACCTGGTCAAAAAATATAAGTCAAGCTTGCTTTAGTGCAGAATCTTGATTAAATTAAACACAGTTTTAAATGGCCTAATCAGCCCCTTAACACCATCCTGATCAGCATCACCCCCAATATAATTGCCTGCATTCCAGCTGCTGGTTACTCGCGGCAATGGCAAGATGCGAATGCTGGCAGCTCCAAAAGGCTTTAAAGCAAAGGTTAAATATCTCAGTGGAGCAAGCACGAAGGGCATTAAAGGATATGGAGAAAACGTGTATGATTGCAAACTGTATATCTAACCTACGCTACAAAGTCAAATCCTCTGGCATGAGTGAGCAATAAGACAAATAGACACACAAGTACAGGCCACTATTTGCCAGTTCAAACTTTGCTACTTCACTTCCTTACCACGCAAATACTTACCATGTATAAGTCCGAAAATGAATAAAGGCGAAAAGCACGCATGTCTCCTCAGAAAGGCGGTGATAAGAGGCCAACTTTAAAGTAGCAGAACTACAAGGTGTATTTTTTTATATTTGTCGGGTCCTTATACCATAATTGTTCCCAAAACACTAGGCAATTTTACATACCTTAAATGACAAGTATGGTAAGGGGTGCAGTAGCGGCACCGAGTGATCGCGTAATATCCCAGGTACAAAAAGTTGGACAAAACAAACCCGTTGAAATTGCTCCACTATGTGTTGTGCACTGCTCCAAAAGGCATGAAAAAAATGCTTCTACATTAATGCAGCAGACTCCACAGATCACTAACTCAGTCGCTGCGTAGAGCTCAGAGTTAAATATCATTCCACCCAATAAATAAATCAAACTAACCTTCATCTCAAAGCAGACTTTGCCTTTAGAAACTCCATAGGAAGCCCTCCCTCCAGCCCAAAGGAAGGCAAAGCTTTCCATGGTCAGAGAAGAAGCACTTAAGCGATCTCTTGAGATTTTGAAGTGAAGATCACTGTTATCTGTCAAGACAATAAACATGACAGATTATTTGGTCTTAAACCATTCAGATGCCTGGATTAGTTTACAGAAAGCATCATAAGTATTTGAAAAGTTAACATGTAACAAGCATATGTCCTAGTAGACTACTGCACAGATTAAGCATTACAGCAAGCAGTCAACAAGGACTGGAACAATCTGATGTTACGCCAACTATGGAATAAAGTAAGTTAGCACAATGTTGGTATTCATTGCAACGTTGCTTTTTGACATTATTGCAAGCGATGTAAAACTTGCAATGCAAATCGGCAAAGTCAGTACATTAAATCTCAAGTGCATTTGATTAAGTAATTTTAAACTGAGCGTATTGGCATTTTGGAAAACGCCTCAATGCAATTAATGGCACACAATGCAATGTGGATGTCAATGGAATATACAAAGCAAGGTCTGAAAAAGGTTGGGAAGGCACTGCAATGTATCCAAGCTTACCATCATATATCGTGTTATGAAAATGCACTTTTTAGTGCGGTCCCACGCGCAACAAAACTATTTTAACATCACCCAAAACGTGCTCCTGGGTGCAACAACGTTTCAGTTGGAACCAACACTATAGTAGATAAATGCACGCTTCAGTTTAAATCGCAAGACTCATTTGATATTCGTGTCACGGTTAATAAATGCCAACCAGAAATTAATGACCAAGGAAAGTAACCCTACTGTAGATTTAAGCGTTGGAAACGGACCAGGACCAATACCCTGTCCATATTTACTAATGGGAAAGGTCCCTATATTTTGCTTATTGGCTTTCCAAAAGAAGGACCCACATCTCACCAGCCAATTAAGTGCATTTAAGTGTATTAAAATTGTAAAGTGCTTTGGGTTTCTACTCTGCAATATGGGGTTGCTACCTCGTCTTTTACAGTATCTAATGCTGACAGATGGTCGCCCTAGAAGTTAAACAAAGTTTAGTTTTTACAAAATGGCATATATATGCACCAGTTGAAACAAAGTATGCTTCCCATAAACCCCAAAACATCATAGTTCCGACACCTTCCTCGAAACAGAAGCATGGCCCACACACTATACGCTAGTCTTTACAATATATTTGCCACTTCTTTGAGTAGGCGATACCGACCTTATCTTCAGAGCGCCTATCCAACACGCCCGCACACCCAACCATCCATTGTCCAAGTACATGTGCATTTACACACCACAAGCTATGAATATGTGAGTGAATGGTGCTGGCTACAAGTCAAATGGGCCTTGCACAACTCTTAACTAAGGACTGTTACGGCAACATTAAACGTCATCCTGGGAGTCTACAGTGCACGAAAGACGATATCGAAGCTGGCATGACATACTTCCACAATAATAGACACCGTGTGCAGCAGGTGTCAGCTTCCGACATGATTTAAACAGGCTAACAGGCCGTGATAAACCAGATACAGGTGTATTATGGTCGGATATCACAGGTCAATCAACAGCAGGTACTTGCATTTTTCTTCAACCCCCTGGGCCAAAAGATTTGGCTTCGAAAGCTAGGTGGCGTGAGGTACGTCGCCCTGTATTTGCAAGCAATCAGGAATCACATGGGTTTCCCTGCTGAACTGATGCGCCATGCAGCTATTTACTTGAATAAACCATAACATACAGAAATCTGGTAAGTTATTTACACGTTGATCACAATGAAATAGAACCCTCTTTAAAGACATGTTAAAATGGGATAGTCTTCAAAATCCAAGAATGAGTGTCAGTCACATACAGAAGTACATAAGATTATATCTCTGCCTCGAGGGACGTTCATTTTAAGGGATGGTTTTCATAACATTAATTTAGAAACATGCATGTCTCCCCTGAGATTACGCCATTATTGAACCAAGAGGGAAGTCCGTGATCATGCTTGCACTCATGCTAGTCTAGGTTATTATACACGGAGTTGGGAAGGCGGGACTGATCAACGTTTTTTGGTTCCACATTATACAATTCAGCTACAAGTTTGGTATCTCTTCGGTTCTCACTTTACATCACGAATAGTGCTTGTTCTTGGCACCACAATTTAAAATGTGGATGAAGGCATAGCCTCAGGACAGGACCAGGGATTCCAAGACAATTTCGAGCTAAACTAGATCCAGGCCCTTTGTCTTGAGCTTTCAGTGGCCTACGAGCTCACAAAGGCAAATCACAGGACAAAGGCACATAAAGTATCGCGTAATCTATTGTTTCAGGATTCATGCGACTGGGTGCGCTGTTTCACTGATTAATCAATGTCTTATCTTACAAAATACTAGTATTTAGTAATATTTTTCTTCCAACCTGAACAGAAAGTGTTTAACCAAGAGCACACAATTAGTCACAGGGTGAGGCCAAGATTAAGAGGTTCCATGGAGTTTATTACACATCTAGGGTACGAGCGGTCCCAATGACACCCCAAGTCTACTCCGACCAAACAAATGTCAATGTGCAATGGAACCGACAGAGACTACTTTGCAGACCTTTAAAAATAGCGACTTGAACAATCTACTCGACCTAACATGACCTGTAAAAAGTTCTCAAATTGTTCATATACAAGTTCAGCATTTATACTGTACAGAAAGCTTTAAACTAAACTGTTTCTCCATATATAAGAATCTATTCGCATGATGCCCGACTTCCATCTTAGGTAGCTTCTAGCAGTCATCAAGGCGTGAATGCTTCTCAGCACCGGTTTAAAAACTAACTTAACAAATATATTACTAAAGCATGATGAAATCCCACGAACATCCAGCTTTCCCTAAAGTCAGTCTCAGTTACAAACATGTGATTTCAAAACTACTGCAATATGTCGTTACATATTTTTACAGTTCAATTACAAGTCAATTAGATGTTAGAAACAAATTCTGGTTATCCTACAGCCCGTTCTTCGTCAACCCGCTAGAATGCAACAGTAGGCCCCAAAATTAGCTCCCACAGGTCAAACCTGACTCGCAAAATAAGCGAGTAGATTTCGCGAGGTCCTTTTCTGACAGCAATACACCAACGATCAATTCAAACTAAGTCTATTGCCACAACTAGAACCACAGACCTCGTGGCTGTGATTCCTTATAGTACTCCTGAGGTTTATAGAAGCGATCGAGAGCATAAGGAGATTGTGAGGCCGAAAATTCTATTTCACTCCAATTTAAAAAAGTTAATTCGTGCGGATACCGGCTAAGTATGCTACTTATTTAGAGGGCAGTGTAGAAAGAGACCCTTAAAGTACTTCTCCGGCTCACTGTTACCACATGAACCTAGCTATCTGCACCAGTGTATTCGTTTTGTGGTACTACTTCACCAAGAAACTCGGCTATTCGTAAACAAAAACAGGACTTACATGCATCGAGAGAAACTGCAGTGTCGTCTAGCTTTTCATCTTCCTCCTCTACTGGTGGCTGTGGTGATTTGGCCCTTAAGTGAAAGTACACAACATTTAAAATAAGACGCGCAAAAGTCAGGATAGGCGCTCGTGTTTTTTTATTTTTTATTATCCATACCGACTATACTTGTTTTCCTCGATATACTCATAATATCCACGGCCATGATCTTCACGTGGCCTCTTGACACCCCTCTTCTTGTCGCCCGCCTTAGCGTCGGATTTAGAGTCGCCTGTAAAAAAGTGGGGTAAAACACTGAGGAATGGTGGCGGAGAGGAACACAAAATATAGCCAAATCACTCGTTTCGACTGCGATTTCACGAGGGAGGGGAAAACTGAACTTCATTGTTAACGATCCCTTATAAGTGTCAATATCTCGATACGTTAGGACTGCAGAGGGAGTCCCTTAAATAAACGCAAGCATTGCCAGGTCAAGGATGGTCGTTTAAACTTGGCGGTAAGACGAGGAGCCATGTCCACCGCCATAAACACGCCTTCCAGAGACCATGTGCGATGCACAAAAGCGCGCATACAAAGAGCCCGCGCTGCCCCGCCCTCCATGGCAGCCATTTTCTGCAGCGCCGAGCTGGGCGCTTGACTGCAAATGGAGGCGCTGACAGCTGCGTCCCCTCCCCCACTACAGCACCATGCCTACCACCGGCTTATGCACACCATGTACACCGCCGTACTCACCCGCGGTTGCCTGCTCGCTGCCCGCCGCCTTCTTGGTAGTCTCTTTTTTAGCGTCCTTCCCGGAGGCAGAACCGTTTTCACCATCTTCATCATCGTCCTCGCCCACGGGGATGCCTTCGTCCTCCTCCTCTTCCTCGCCCTCCTGAAAGCCCTGGTCATCGCCATTCTCGTCCTCACCGGAGGCCTGAGCTGCGGCGGCATCCTCTCCTGCGTGTTCCCCTCCATCCTCCTCCTCCATCTCTTCTTCTTCTTCCTCCTCCTCTTCTTCCTCCTCTTCTTCCTCCTCCTCCTCCTCTTCTTCGTCCGCTCCAGGTTTAGAGCTACTCTTGGCCTCCGGCTTAGGCTCGCCCGAGCCTCCGCCGGCCTCCTCCTCGTCCAGAGCAGTTTGCAGGCGTTCCATCAGTTCAGCCTTCAGCCCTTTGTCTGAGAGGTTACGCTTTTTGAGCTCATCTTTAAGCTCGGACACCTTCAGCTTCTTTACGCTAATTGGTGAACTCATTGCACCGCTGAACTGCTGCACCGCGACTGCTCTACCTCTTCAGGTAGCGGCGTGGGAGCCCAAGATGGCGCCACAAAGCTGCTAAGCGCGCTCACTTGGGAGGGGCCGGGCGCGACCAGAGCGACAGACGGTAGCCGATGAAGCACAAAAAACACGCGAGCCCCCGAGAAAAGGTGCACGCGGACAATCGGGGCCACCTGTGGTTGTAACAGCGCGACAACTCCGAATGCGTCCGGCCCTTCCTGCCCGCGCACGATAAAGAGGAGAACCGTATCGCGAGCACGCAAGGAAAAGGGTAACCACTCCTAAAGGACGATGGTGCACGTCACTGCGCCGTTGCCACGTGACCTCTGTCTTGGCCCCGCCTCCCATCTGTCGTATTAATCTCCACTTTAGGGGACTTTGAGGAAGGCTGCTGGCATGGTGGGACTATCATGCAGTGCAGGGCAAAGAAATACGAGGGGGCTCTAATAGTAAATAATGTAGTGATGGCGAATTCATATTCCATTAGAAGTGTTTGTTGAACCAACCCCGAGACTGGAATCTGGTTCCCCAGTTTCAAAGTCAGCAACTATGTAGGTTTTAGGCATTCTGTGTTTAGAATGTTGCTTCCCTTGCTGCTCGCAGCTATAGAACATAAGTTGCCTCACACAGTAATTAAAATATAGCAATATTGTACACTTATACTATATTGTGCCCTTTTAAGATTTTAGAAAAAGATTGGAATCGGAGGAAGTTACACAAGTGTCACAATGGTGAAAAGAGGAGATTTTGCACAGCGACTTAAATTGGGCCAATGTGATTAGAATGAAATTGTGCACATTGTGTAAAAGCCTAAATATAAAATTTGACCAGGCGACACTGTCGGTTGAAGCTTCAAATGTGGAGCTTAGAACAGCAGGAAGAGAAATATCCAGGCAAAATGATATGATGTACCTGAGAAAGAAAGTGTCAGTCCATTATATGATGAATAGCTGGGAGAATGATATGTGGTACCCCTATTTGGATGCACTACCTAATGCTGGAATAAGAGCTGAAGTGCTCCGATGGAGAATAGGGGTTAACCGTTGGGTATCTCATGGAAATAGAAAAGCAGAATTGATACAACCGGATGGTAAATGCCGCTGTGGATTAGGTACCAAGTGCGACAATTTACATATTTTATTAGACTGTCAAAAATTTGTGTCACAGCGGAAACTGTTTTAACGACCTTTGTTTTTAAAATATGTCATAACTGAGCGCCTGCTAGCAATTAACCTATTTACTGATATGCCAAATCTTGATATAGCAATCGCCATGGCAAAATATATGAATGCGGTAAAAAGGGCTCTTTTGGAACCAAATATGATTGGATAGAAATTGGCATGGAGTTATAGTGGGACATGCTCCAAGTAAATTGTGTTTAGGTAGGAATACTATCCTTACGTTATAGCTTGTCTGTGTTGCTGACTGCAATTTTAGGAGTATTGCTGTACGAAATTTTTAAGATGCGGGAGGGAGGCAGGAATTGCCCCTGCAAGGCATTGTCCTTTTTAAAGTATCCGTTAAATTGTTTTGTATATGTTTTAAACTATTTATTGTAATATGTATTATGTTGTTCGGAGACCAATGGTCTAATAAACATAATTTTACTGACTATATTGTGGTATACATTTTGTGGATTTCACATAGGTTATGGAGTTCATTGGTAAAGTTCATTTGAGTAACATGCATGCCAACATTTTAGACAAGGAAAGTGGGAGATTTTGAAAAAATAATTGGACAATGTTTTTTCCCCATTGACACTTGCTAAAAAAAGCAATTTTCAGCATTAAAACATCGCAAGTCTCTCGCCTGAATTGCGTCTATTGGCAAGTATTCCTTAATCAACCTCAGTTGCTTACAGTCTCCAAAGACGAGCTGCAAAGTCACTTTGTTCAGTGGTTTGCAGGTTGTCTTCCCAGCCACCGTGTGATTTCGGCTCTTCACCTGGTGACCATGAGAAGGGAGCCAAAATCGTGTGACAAATGAGTTAGCAAGTTGTTGAAGATCATACGCCAAGCTCTTTATGTAAGTAGTGATCTTTTATTAAAGAGCACAGCAAACGAGGTCCCCACGCAAGCTGACCAAGTCTCCAACTGGCATTCAGAGAATCCTCAATAGAGAACCAAGAATGCGTACAAGCATTCTAGAATAATCAACAATGAAGAAAGAGAACATCTTTACAACATACCTTCCTCCATTAGGGAAAAATAGGAAACATATCAAATTAATAATGTACATTGACAACTTATAAGTAAAGAAGGTTAAAAAGTATTACTTGGTAAGAATATTTCAAAATGTAAGATAAGTGGGAAAAAACACTAGAAAATAAAACAATAATCATTTAAATATGCTGGTGGTCTGCGACACATCAGGATCCTGGAATCAATAGACAGAGGAACATACTGTTTGTTTTGTACATTACTAGAATCACAAGCATCGCCACCACCAACATTTTGTTTACTGGATGAACTCACAGACGAACTGGAATCTTCACATGTAGAATATATATAGCCACTATTCCCACTGTTAGAAAAAACAGGATGAATAACATCCTTAGGAACAGTAACATCCTTAGAAACAGTCGTTTTTTTTGGTATAAAGCCACACAACGAAGGTTCCATGTCTCACTATTAGCTAAAACAATGTAGTGAGCATATACTTCTTTTACACAAAATGGACCTTTGAATTTAGATAAACCTCTTGGAATTCTTCCTGACTTTATTTTCACAAAATCTCCCTTTGAGATGCGAGTGGAAACCATAACATTGGCATTAAATGTGTCTGAGGAATTGTAATGATTATAACTCCCATGAGAAACCTACTCTCTAATCCAAGAAGGAGTAAGTTTAGTGCCAGGAGATCTTCCTCGCATTATTTCAAAAGGTGACTTTTCATTAATACCATGTACAGTAGTGCGATAAGCTCAGACCATATTACAAACCATGCATTGATTAAAATTGCCACTGGAGCAAGACATTTGAATTATTCCTTTAACCAGTCTGTTAATTCTCTCACACATACCATTACTTTGTGGGTTGTATAGCGATGTGCGATGATGTTTGACACCACAATTTGACAAAAATGAACGCATGTTATGAGAAACCAATTGTGTGCCATTGTCTGTGACGAGTATGTTTGGGTAGCCTTCCTCCTGGAAAAGTGTTTTCAAAAAACGTATGGTTGTGTCCGTAGTAATATCTTCTACAAAATTTACGGTAAGCCATTTAGAAAATAGATCAATACATACAATAGCAAAGCGTTGGTTTAAACAAAGTTCTTCCATCGGTCCAATAAAATATAAAGAGATGCCAGGCCATGCTTTGCCAGGATTTGTTAAATGGCCAGAGGATGACCCAACAGCAATTTAAAGTCTCTTCTCACCTTCTTTGCTAGAGGAACACTTTTCAATCCAAGAAGAGACTTGATAATCCAATTCCAATTCCAAAAATTCTTTATTTCGGCCACATAGGCCATAAAAGATACAATAAAATACAGTACATATATTACACAGTATTTACATATGAAAAGATCTACTGGGTCTGCATGGGGTAAGGAATACATGGTAGTACCAGTTCAGGGGGACATTTTCTTCCTTATTATCCATGCTGCCATTAGGAATTTTGAAACAGCAAAGACAATATGGCCCAGGGTGTTAGTTTTCATGACCCTGTATGCCTGTAAGTACTCCCTAAAACCCAGGTTTCGACACAGCGGTGCTATCCAACGCTTCCTGGGACTCTGGTAGGCGTGGCAAACAAACATTATGTGTAAATCATCTTCATCCTGAGTTTTGCAACAAGGGCAAAGTTTATCACCCCCTGTGGACCATTTATGGGTGAATACTTTGGTGGGGAGTGTACCAAACCTTCATTGCAGAAACAGTTTCCTCGCCAAAAGAGGAAAGATAAAATCCATAAAAGGTTCGAAAAGATAAGAATTTTGGATTCCATAAAACGTCCCGTCAAGGTGCCGCTGTTATGAGCATTATCCATGTCAGCCAGGTTTTTGTTTTTGTAGAGCTGGGCGAGAGTTTTGCGCGTAATCCTTTGGCAGCCCTGAGCTGGATCATCCCATAGGTCTGGCAAGTTCAAACTGAGCAATTCCGTCTTGATAAAAGCCAGCCAGGGAATTTTGTTGCTACCATTCAGCCTCAATACATGAATAAGGTCCTGTCTGTAATGGTACAGTTCCTCGGTAGTCCATATCCGGTGCCAAAACTTCACGGGTTTCGACAGGAGATCTTCAGCAATGGAGTGTAAACCCAAGTCTAGTCTTAGGGGGAGGAGTGGCGTACCTTGCGGGAGAGCAAGTAGGCGTCTCAAGAAACTATTTTCCACCGCTGCCAGTGCCTTCCCTGCTTTGTGACCCCACAACTCGCTGCCATACATGGCTGCTGCCTTCGCTTGGGATCTATATGTTTCCAGGGCCGGGCTTACAGGCTTAAAGGTGGACTTGTTTGCCACCTTCAGGAGTGCGCCCGATAGCTGGGATAGTTTCAGCCTTGATCTCGCTATCTGGCAGTCCCAAGCTAAGTTTTCTTGTAGTGTTACCCCCAGATATATAAAGGTCGAGACCCTCTCAAGACTAACTTCCCCCAGTTTTGGATTGGGTCTGGTTTTGGTAGGGGGATTGAAGATCATGAACTTAGTTTTTTCTGTGTTCACCTCCAGCCCATGTTGACGACAGAAGAGGCCAAAACCATTCACAATCCTCTGGATTCCCATGGGGGATTTGGAAAGCAGGAGGGTATCGTCAGCAAACATAATTGCCGGGACCCTCCTGCCTGCCAAAAGCGGGGCGTCATTGTCCTTAACAGTGTCAAGATGTTGAATGACACTGTTAATGAAAAGACAGAACAGGGTCGGCGCCAAGACACAGCCCTGTCTGACTCCTCGACGGACCGGAAATTTGCCCGAGAGCTTGCCATCCCTCCCACACCTCACTTGTGCATAGTTGTTCTCATGCAACCTGATGATAATACTAAGGAGGTGGGGGGGTACTCCTAGCTTCTGCAGAACCTCCCATAGTTTCCCTCTAGGGACTAGGTCAAAGGCTGACCTCAGATCCACGAAGACCATGTACAGTCTTCCTCCCTCTAGTGTTACAGTCTTCCAATATAGAAGGAGAAGGCGGAAGATCTGGTCCATGGTCGACGTGTTCTTTCTGAAGCCAGCCTGTAGGGGGCTCATGATGTCATTGTCCTCCACCCAGTCCAGGAGGTGATTAAGGATAAGGCGCGCAAAAAGCTTTTGGGGTACATCTATTAGGCTAATGGGCCTATAGTTGGCGGGGAGCAGAGTAGATCCCTTCTTGTGGATCGGAACAATCTCTGCCCCCAGCCACGACCCGGGGATTGACATGCCTCCTAGAATGGCATTGAAAAGAATGAGAAGGTATGGACCCCAGATGTCCGAGTGATGCCTGAACAGATCCCCAGGTAGCCTATCCAGACCTGGCGCCTTCCCCGATGATAAATGCTTCAGGGCTGCCTCCACTTCCCCCAGGGATAGTTCCATGTCATGGTCCTGTGCGCCACAGGGCGCTAACAGGGCTATATCAGGGCAGGAGTTAGTGTCTTGGTAAAGCACCCCAAAATGGGCCTCCCAAACCTTGGGGCAATGTTGGGTTCCACTGCTTTTTTAAGTTCCCCTATCCCATTATTAACAAGGGCCCAGAATTTGCGGGAGTCCCTGACTTTTAGGGCATCATGAAGATCTTGCGAGTGATTCCAGTCCCACTCAGTCCTAGCAGTCGCCATCACTGCTTTATAGTGTTTCCTAAGGTCACGTACCTTGGCCTTATTTGACCCCTCTTTTATTGCAGCAATAAGCTCAGACTTTGCTGCCCTACAAGAGGAGGTATACCAGGTGGGAACATGGGTCTTTTTCTTTCGATTTGGTACCACCGGGTGAAATACCTCAGCCAAATCCCTCACAAGATCCTGGTGGATGCCACCCAGTTTCTCATTATATTCTGGGGTTCTTGGTGCATTTAGAAGTGCGTCCACCTCCATAAACCTTGGGAGTGCCAACTCGTATAGCTTACTGATGGCCTCTTCTGAACTCACAAGCTTTCCCCACTTAACCCGGCGCCTGTTAGTTGTAAGGACCAATTCCCCCGTGTCGCCCCCTGGATTTTCTACCAATAGGCCCGCTAAATGCAGGGGCCACTGGATGTTTAAACAAAGGGCATTGTGGTCACTATCTGGCCTGTTTATTACCCTAAAGTCGAGGACTTTGGGCCAGAGTGTAATATCTAACATGATATAATCTAGCCTCGACTCATGGCCCCTCCTATTGAAAGTACACACTGAGGGGGTATCGGAAGGGGTACGACCATTACAAGCCCTCAGTGCGTAGTTCAGGATAAGGGACATAAGTTGTATTGCAAGGGGGGACCAGGCTTTGGGATGAGGGGAAGACGAGGGTGGGACCCCCCAGTAGTCATCCTCGGCCGTGAGGGCACCCTCCAATATGCCCTCGAGAGGTTCAAAGTGGCAGTTGAAGTCTCCTCCAAGCACCACCTTGAAATCTCCCGGGAGTTGCCCCAGGAAGGAGGACAAGTCGTTTAGGGTTGGTGATTCATTTGGCGCGGCAACTGGTCGCGAGTAGACCATCACAATAGCCCATGGTGGTTTACCAGGCCATGTGAGCCGAACGCACTGGATGTCCTGCGAGAACGTGTGCACCTGTTCCGCCTGGCACCCAGTGTGACTCGCAATCCAGATTGCCAAGCCACCTGACGGCCTCCCCCTCCCACTCCATTTGGCAGGGATTTCAAATACTTCAAACCCTCTCCTAGTTTGGGTGTCCCTCGCCCATGTTTCCTGAAGAAGGAGGATGTCACTACTACCCACTAAATGGTCCCACTCCGGTGTGCCTTCCTTATTTGCAATGCCTGCCACATTCCATGAGACAATTCTCAAGCCCTGATCTGTTGGTAGAGGGCCTTGACCTACAATAGGAGGTTGCGCAAAGACTGTGGGTGGATGAGTTCCTGGCAAAGCAGTAATGCAATCCGCGATGGCGGATGGACCAGCCAACTCCGCCACCCCGGGTTGCAGGATACGGTCAGTCCCGGTGTTGGGTGGAGGCCCCTGTTGACCCAGACTGTCACCCGTGCTAAGTGATCGATCTTTAGCGTTATCCTGCGGGCCATGTTCAATTACAGGGGCTGCACTCACTCCCACCCGACTTTGCACCTCATCTTTAGCATTATCCTGCGGACCATGTTCAGTTACAAGGGCTGTACTTTCTCCCACCCGACTTTGCACCTCATCCGCCATCTTCCCAGGGCTGAGAGAAGTCACCCCGGTTTGTGGTCAGTCGACCTGATCTAGGCAGGAAAATCTATTATGATGTATGAAATTTGCCTGGGCAGGTGGTAAGTAATGCCTTGGTCTGTAACGTGAGCCATCTACAGCAAAGCCTACTCTAGTCCACCCCTTCTCCCCCCCAGCCTCTGTATTGCTAACATTTGGGTAGAAGTGTGAGAGGGGGACTAATTCAATATTGGACTTGTCAGGCCTTACAAGCCAGTTGCAGATGTAGTTAGCAACGTGGGGGCTTTTAAAACTTATAATAATACAATCCCCTGCCCTATTCTTTGGAGTAAGACCAATCCAAGGGATCCTCCTAACCATCAGGACCTCGCCTTTCAGGTTAGGAGGCAGCGGCCTATTGATACTAAGCCAGCTTATCACCTTATTGCGTAAAGAGTCTTGAGGCTCCCTCATATCACCAGTTAACTCAGTTACTCCCACCATGATTACCGTGCATGGGGCTGCTTCTGGGGGCAGATTAACCACCCTGCGCCTGTCAAAAGGGGGAGTGGTACCATCAGTAGGACCATTGGTAGAGTTCACTACTCCCCCTGTTTGTGGTGCAGGAAGTTGTTTAGATCTCCTTGGGGCCGGGACAGGGGGCCTAGGTGCTGAAGGTGGCAAAGGGTGCGTCTGGGGAACAGGCGCACCGTCCGTACTCAGCAGTACCGTATTGGAGCCCTGGGGCGGTGCAGAGGACAGCGGTCTATTCCCCGATGGAGCCCGCGGGGCTGGAGGGGCATTTATCACATTTATGGCTGACCCAGGACTTTACCTTAAGTGACTGTTTTCCAAGGCCTTCAGTCTAGTCTCTATGGCATCCAATTTAGCTGCGATGGGGATTAGCAAATTCTTCATGATATCTGTGAGTGAATTAATTATAGTGTCAGTGCTATTAGAAGTTGCCCCACCAAAAATAAAAGGGCCCGAGTGCAAGGGTAGGGCGGCGGGAGCTGGAGAGCCCATGTGATTCGACCTGGGCCCTGACAAATTAAGATCAGGGGAGGCGGAAATGTCTGTACTGTCAGCCGGATTTAGCTCTATTGTGTCGACTTTGGCCCTCTTTGCCTTCTTTGCTTTCCTGGACCTTTTCCTTTTTGGAGGCTGTTCCACGCCACTGCCTGCAGGGTCTGGAAGCAGGTCGACCTGGCCTGCATCTTGCAAGTCTATTCCCCTAATTTCCGGAATGGCAGGATGGTCAGAGATCCCAGATAACCGGGAGGAGTTCCTATCCCTTTGCGTCAAGGGAGTTCTTAACTGCTGAAGGACCGACTCAATCGTCTGATCAATACTGTCCATTAATGACATATGGGTGGCATCCAGTGGGATCGGTGTGCTAGCATCTGTAGAAAAAGTATCCCCCTGTTCCAAGAACACACTTTCCGAACCCATCTCGAGGTGCGCCTCTGTGATTGACGAGCATTTGCTAGCTTGGTTACTCGCCTTTGGGAAGAATTTTTCCAGAGTACTTAGACCTTGTTGGGCGGACTTACTTCGTGAAGTTCTGGTCGCCATTATGGAGTGTGTAGGGAGGCGCTACGGGGCAGGGAGCGTCAGAGGGGTGGCCCGGTCCGGTCTCTGCCGGCCTCTAACGGCCTAAAACGGCCCGCTCTTTGCCCGGTCTTCGCCCCGGTGACCGCCCCACGCGCGTCCCGCGATGCGCGTGAGCAGGTTCACCTAAGTATGACAAGGGGGCGTGGCACTGGGAGGGGGCGCGGGAAGAGGAACCAGCTGGCGATGTCAGATGGAATGCTGGTCCTCGCAGTCCCGCTCGCCTGCGCCTCTCACCTCCACTGCGGCCGGACTGAGCAAAGGACGTTCCCCCAGGTAGGCGTTGGCTCCCAACCACTCCAGTGGCGAGCAAAGCAGCAGGACAGACTTCTCAACTCGAGCGGCTCCCGCGAAGCGGGGGCCGCGAGGAGTAAAGTACACTTCCAGGCAGAGGGGCGTGGCACTGGGAGGGGGCGCGGCGGGAAGAGGAACCAGCTGGCGATGTCAGATGGAATGCTGGTCCTCGCAGTCCCGCTCGCCTGCGCCTCTCACCTCCACTGCGTCCGGACTGAGCAAAGGACGTTCCCCCAGGTAGGCGTTGGCTCCCAACCACTCCAGTGGCGAGCAAAGCAGCAGGACAGACTTCTCAACTCGAGCGGCTCCCGCGAAGCGGGGCCGCGAGGAGTAAAGTACACTTCCAGGCAGGGGGGCGTGGCACTGGCAGGGGGCGCGGCGCGGCGGGAAGAGGAACCAGCTGGCGATGTCAGATGGAATGCTGGTCCTCGCAGTCCCGCTCGCCTGCGCCTCTCATCTCCACTGCGGCCGGACTGAGCAAAGGACGTTCCCCCAGGTAGGCGTTGGCTCCCAACCACTCCAGTGGCGAGCAAAGCAGCAGGACAGACTTCTCAACTCGAGCGGCTCCCGCGAAGCGGGGCCGCGAGGAGTAAAGTACACTTCCAGGCAGGGGGGCGTGGCACTGGCAGGGGGCGCGGCGCGGCGGGAAGAGGAACCAGCTGGCGATGTCAGATGGAATGCTGGTCCTCGCAGTCCCGCTCGCCTGCGCCTCTCATCTCCACTGCGGCCGGACTGAGCAAAGGACGTTCCCCCAGGTAGGCGTTGGCTCCCAACCACTCCAGTGGCGAGCAAAGCAGCAGGACAGACTTCTCAACTCGAGCGGCTCCCGCGAAGCGGGGGCCGCGAGGAGTAAAGTACACTTCCAGGCAGGGGGGCGTGGCACTGGGAGGGGGCGCGGCGCGGCGGGAAGAGGAACCAGCTGGCGATGTCAGATGGAATGCTGGTCCTCGCAGTCCCGCTCGCCTGCGCCTCTCACCTCCACTGCGGCCGGACTGAGCAAAGGACGTTCCCCCAGGTAGGCGTTGGCTCCCAACCACTCCAGTGGCGAGCAAAGCAGCAGGACAGACTTCTCAACTCGAGTTTAATCTAAACCAGGCCTTCAGAAATTGGCTTTTTATCTGCGTTGAGTCAAAGTTTGACCTAAATGGCCTTCATTGGCAATATTAATTATTTTGGGTCTCAGGCTATCAGGAGGAATGAATTCATCACCGCGCAATAAAACATTTTCACCACATATAGATAATTCATCCAAGATTTTTAAGAAAGGACGACTAGAGATGTGTACGCAACTCTCTCTTCTAAAGCCCAATCGAATAAAGAGAATAACTTCTTTGAGAACGTGATCATTGGCCATGGCTTCACACCATTCTTCACGAGTGGAACTACATTCAATAACCTCTAGAACATTTTGAATAGAGGCATCAGATTCCTCATCATTCTCAATGCTAGTTGGAATATACTAGCATTGGATACAATACAATCTGTTGGATATAAAATTAAACATTCCAAATCCGAGATTTTGCTCTTTAATTGTTTGGACCATATTCTTCCATTTGATATGCGGAGTCAGGTGTGTACGACCTGCTCAATTAGATATTTAGGGGTATATGTATCACACGATTCTTCGCACTTACATCAGCTCAATTACGAATCCACACTCTCCAAGGCTAAAAATCTCTTAAAACAGTGGCAGGCCTTACCATTCTCTTTGATAGAGAGAATTGCTGTATATATGTCTTTTTGTCTTTATCTTTTCAAATGTATTAATTAAAGTTTCTTCCAAGTTTTTTTTACAAGTTAGACCACATATTATGTTTTTTTGTCTGGTCTGGCAAGAAACCTCGTACAAAACTTGAGACTTTACAGCTAACTATTCAAGAAGGTGGTCTTGTACTTCCCCACTTTAAAAAGTATTATCAGGCAGCATTTTTTGATTGGTGTACAAGATCAGTCACTAGATGTGACCTCAGAGGCAACTTCCACTTGAAGCAAATGCTTCTAGAACCTGACACCCAACTTGTTCCATGTATTAAAATTCCCATGGTCCTTGAGTTTAGCCGATATAAAACACCTCAGATTATTTCTGATAGATTTTTCCAGTTGAAAGATGAATATCAGTTTATCCCCTTCCATCCTGAAATTTTAATTGCACGTAGTGGCGGTATAGGTCTCCACATAAACCAAATAGATATAACAACTTGGAGAAAGGTGGGGATATATTGCTTTAAGGATTTCCTTATAGAAGGCACAATGAAATCCTGGCATCAAATTAAATTGACTAATCCAGGACCCCCTCTTCATTACCTTTTTCCTTTTTTCAATTCCAGAATTTCTAAAGCAAATATCAATTGACCCTAGATGCTCTGGTAAATTTGATTAGCTTTAACTATTATGTGAAAGAGACCCAAGGAGTAGGAAACTGGTAATATGTTTTTTTTTTTTGCAAGTGGCAACTTTATCATAGCCCATCTCGTCTTCATAAAATGTACCTGTTGGAACCTGGGATGTCAGGTCACCTAGGGTAGCCTGGCCTAGGGTAAGACATAAATTCTAGAGGCACAAGTGTGAAGGTTGCAAACCACCCAGCAGTAAATCCACGCAATAACACACAAAAAGGACACTACACCGATGTATGGAAAAATATGAGCTGCTTTATAAAAATATTATCTGTTCTCTTATTCTTAGTATTCACAGGTCAGTATTATACATTCTGTCAGGAAAAATAGCATTACTCTTATGTCTTTGGAAAAACTACAGCTCAGTACATGCAGATGTCATGAAACCAGAAGTATTATTTTCAGCAGTGCTAACTTGCATCAGTAATCAACATCATTAGTACATTTCATTACATTAGACTCAACTTCTGTGAAGTGCTCTATAACTCTCCCTCTCAGCCACTCTAACTACCACAATGGGACACTACCACAGGAAGGTTTCTGTTGTACAGGAAAGTGCATCAGCATCCCCTTTTAGACACCTACTCTCCTACTTAACTAGCAGGCACTCTTAGAACAGCATTATTGGCCACTGCTTAATCCCTCAGTGTCCACTTCCCAACCTAGACTGGCCCCTCTGGAGTAATGACCTGCTATAAGCAATGAACCAGTCTGGGTATTCCAGGTAACCAACTGTCAGTGTAGCACCTTTCAGAGATTCCTTATGGATGCTGTACACTTTAGTTTAGATTCTCAGCTATTGTGCTGACTATGTCTCACTTCCCCTCTTTAAACACCTCCTTACTTGAAGTACATTCGTGAGTTGCAAACTTGAGTCACCAGAGGCAAGGCAAAGGAGCTGAACGCTGAAGAGGCTCACCAACCTCCAGGGCCCCTCAGCTTCCCCCTCCTACTCGAGCCAGCTCCTTCGTGTGGCTTTCGAGCAAGGGAAAGGAGTTTTCCGCGATTCCTCTGAGCCGCTGCCGGGCTCCTCAACTCTCCCCTCCCGCTCGCGCCAGCTCCTTCGTGAGGCGCTCGAGCGGGGGAAAGACGATGCAACTCGCTTCAGCCGCTGCTGGGCTCTCTGCGCCTCCTCGCCTGGTCCCGCCTCCGCCTTCCTGAAGGGAAGCGGCGCGACCGGGCATGCGCGAGCGAGCGGCGGCTTCACTTGGACACTGCTCGGTTCTGCCTTCTCCGGCCCCGCCCACAAGCGCCGGCTTACTCGCTCTCTGTGCCGGGATAGCGCTGACAGGAGACAGCGCAGGAAAGACGATCCTCTTCAGCAGCGCCCGCCGCAGCCACCGGTCACAGAGCACACAGGCGGGTTGGACAAGCGACCAGTGCGCTATGTAGCGCCTCGTGAAAAACACGCTACCAGCCCCACTACAGTCACTGGGGAATCACTTAAGCCAGGGCAGCCCCAGGTAACAGGGAAAAGGGGGGGGTAAGCTTGGAATATATGGCGATTGACTCCACACCAGCTCACAATCCTTATAGCCACTGTAATAGTATCCTGGGGACACTTCCCTTAAGTTCCTTTACTGGGCAGAGGACTGCGCTCCGCAGCGCTGCAGTCTCCTTCTCCTTTTGACACCCCCTGTATGGTTACACTAGGGTAACTAGGCGCCCAGGGTCTCCAGTCATCCAACGCAGCAGGGCCAGGACTAATAACCCAAGGGAGGAAGGGTGGTGAATCAGTAAGGTAACCCTCTGACTATCCTACCCCCACCTTTAGCTACAGCCTGTCCTCCAGCTGACTCTCTCTGGCAAGACAAAATGGCTGTCCAGCATTCCGCCTTTTATAGGCTGACCCTCAGGAGTCCAGAAGGGACCAGAAGGTTCTGGAACGCCTTATACTACTCTATGGGACAGGTTCCAGGTGTGTCAGTTAGGGCAGTTGGTAGCCACCATTTTGTGACTCCAGCTATTCCTGTCAGAACAGGCCTCTAGGCCTGAGGTGAAAAACTATGAGGGGGGAAAAGAACACCTATCCCCTTCACCAACACCTAGAAAAAGCTAGTGGACACAAAAATTAATAAAGGGTTGAGGGGCAAAAAGGGGACAAAATAAATAATAAGTTGGAGAGACTACGCAAAAAGCCAGACAGGTCTAACACGCGTCCCCCCAGCTGAAAGTGGGGAGAACTACCCAACCCCTTGGGAGTCCTCATCACTAAGGCGGAAGTACCTGGAGAGACCGTCTGCATTGGCGAGGTCCACTCCAGGCCGATGTTCCACCCGGAAGTCCATTCCCTGTAGGGAGATGGACCACCTCAACAGCTTGGGATTTTCCCCCTTCATTTGCATCAGCCAACGAAGGGGTCGGTGGTCAGTCTGAACCAGGAAGTGCGAGCCAAACAGGTATGGCCGCAGCGTCTTCAGAGCCCACACCACCGCAAAAGCTTCCCTCTCAATTGCACTCCACCTCTGTTCCCGGGGAAGCAGTCTCCTGGATAAGAAGATCACAGGCTGATCAAGGGCCTCTTCATTTAGTTGCGATAACACTGCCCCAATGCCAAGTTCTGATGCATCTGTCTGGACAATGAATTCCTTGGAGAAGTCTGGGGCCCTCAGGACCGGTGTTGCACACATCGCCTGCTTTAGTTTCTCAAAAGCTTGCTGACAAGCTCCCGTCCAAACTAGCCATCGAGGTTGTTTCTTTGAGGTGAGCTCTGTGAGGGGCGCTACAATAGTGCCATACCCCTTCACAAAGCGACGGTAGTAGCCTGTGAGGCCCAGGAAAGCTCGGACCTCAGTCTGTGTCTTGGGGGGTTCCCAGGCCATGATTGCCTCAATCTTCGCCTGCAGGGGCTGCACAGTCCCCCTACCCACCAAGTGTCCAAGGTACACAACCGACCCCTGCCCAATCTGGCATTTGCTGGCCTTGATTGTCAATCCAGCTTGTTTCAGGGCCTGGAGAACTGCTTGCAAATGTTGCAAATGGTCCTCCCAACTGCTACTGAAGACAGCAATGTCATCCAGGTAAGCAGCAGAGAAACTCTCCATTCCAGAGAGGACCTGGTTCACCAGCCGCTGAAATGTGGCAGGGGCATTTTTGAGCCCAAAGGGCATCACGCAAAACTGGAAGTGTCCCTCAGGCGTGGAGAAGGCTGACCTTTCCTTTGCTCCATCTGTCAAGGAGATCTGCCAGTACCCCGAAGTGAGGTCAAAGGTACTCAGATATTGGGCAGCTCCTAGCCGGTCAATGAATTAATCCGCCCTAGGGATCGGATGAGCATCAGTCTTTGTCACTGAGTTCAGTCCCCGGTAATCCACACAGAACCTCAGTTCGGGTGTGGTGCCTGGTGGCGCGGCTTTTGGCACGAGCACCACCGGACTGGACCAAGGGCTGTTGGAAGGTTCGATAACTCCCAGCTCTAGCATCTTGGCAACCTCTCCATGGATGCTAGCCTTCACCTTGTCGGACAGCTGGTAGGTCTTTGACTTCACTGGTGGGCTGTCCCCTGTGTCCACATCATGGGTACACAGGTGAGTCCTTCCCGGGACAAGGGAGAACAACGTAGAGTACTGCTCCAGTATCTGGCGGCAGTCCTCCCGCTGCTCAGGAGTTAGAGTGGGAGAGAGAATCACTCCCTCCACTGACCCATCCTTCTCTTGAGACGAGAACAAGTCTGGGAGAGGTTCGCTTTCCGCTTCCTCTTCCCCATCAGTCACCATCATCAAAATGACCTCGGGCCTCTCATGGTGGGGTTTGAGATGGTTGGCATGTAGCACCCGTAGGGGCTGTCGAGGGGTCTTAAGGTCCACCAGGTATGTGGCCTTACCCTTCTTCTCCAACACTTCAAATGGGCCTGTCCAGCGATCCTGAAGGGCACTAAGCTCTCCAGGCTCCATCACCCACACTTTCTGGCCAGGCTCCAATTCCACCTGGTGAGCATTGTGGTCATACCACTCTTTCATAACTGCCTGGCTGGCCTCCAAGTTGTCAGAAGCCTGCTTCCACAACTTCGCCGTTTGGCTCCGGAAGGCCAGCATGTAGCTCACCACATCCTGGGGGGGTTTCCTGGGAGACTTCTCCCAACCATCCTTCACCAGGCTGAGAGGACCGCGTACAGGGTGCCCATACAGAAGTTCAAAGGGGCTGAAGCCCACTCCCTTCTGTGGCACTTCCCTGTAACAAAAGAGCAAACAGGGTAGGAGGACGTCCCATTTCCTCCGCAGGCTTTCGGGCAGACTTCTGATCATGCCCTTCAAGGTCTTGTTGAACCTCTCAACCAGTCCATTTGACTGGGGGTGATAAGGGGTGGTGAACCGGTAGGTCACTCCACACTCCTTCCACATCGCCCGCATGTAAGCTGACATGAAGTTGGTCCCCCTGTCAGACACAACTTCCTTGGGGAATCCCACTCTGGTAAAGATCATTAGGGCTCTAGCCACCACAGGTGCAGTGACTGTCCTCAGAGGTATTGCCTCTGGGTACCGTGTGGCATGAGCCACCAGAACCAGGATGAACCTGTGACCATCTGTTGTTGGTGGATCTAAAGGCCCTACAATGTTGATGCCCACCCTCTCAAAGGGGGTGCTAACGACTGGTAATGGTTCCAGGGGAGCCTTTAGCTTCACCCCTGTTTTCCCACTGGCCTGGCAGGATACACATGTCCGACAGTAAGTGTTGGACACCACTTTCATCTGAGGCCAGTAAAAGTGGATGACAAGCCGAGCAAAGGTCTTGTCCTGGCCTAAGTGTCCTGCCAAGGGTATAGCATGAGCCAATTCCAGCAGAAAGGCTCGGTATTGTTGCGGGACTACCAAGGCCCTTGATGAACCAGGTACGGGTACCTTGGGTTCACTGTAGAGGAGTCCATCCTCCCAGTAAATATGGTAGTGTCCCGTAACATCACCTGCTGCCTGGGCTTCAGCCTGTCGCCTCAGTCCCTCAAGGGTAGGGCACTCCCTCTGCCCCTTACAGAATTCCTCTCTGGTAGGACCTCCCTCCACATGCCACTCAGCAGGGATGGGTAAATCCTCCAGAGAGTCTACTTCCCCCTCCACGGACTCCTGGCCCACCACCGCAGGTGGCCGATCTGTCACATGGGGTGTGGAAGCCAGAGCAGGCTCTTCCTGTCTCCGGGTCTGTCCCTTTTTGGCAGCGGGTTGGGCCATTGTTCCAGGCTCCAACCCAGGCGAACTCCCTCTCCGGGCAGTCGCAGACCGTGTGCTTGCACAGGCCCAGTCAGGTGTACCCAACATCGCAGAGTGCGTCCGGTATTCCACCTCTCTCCAAGTGTTGTGCTCCATGTCATTCCCCAGCAGACAATCAACTGGCACGGCAGGGCTTACGGCAACTCGAAGTGAACCTGCAACCCCCTCCCACTCAAAGGGAACCTCAGCCACTGGATAGTGGCCCATTCTGCCGTCAGCCATCGCGGCGGGGTGGAGTACATGGGGAACCACCTGCTCTGGAGACACCAGTTGACTTCTCACCATAGTCATACTGGCTCCTGTATCTCTCAGAGCCTCCCCTCTCTGGCCATTGATGGTAACCCATTGCCCATACTTTGCAGTATTTGGGGGCACCTGGATCTTTGGAACCATCTCCCGTTCTCCCAGGGACACTAAGGTGACACCCGCCCACTCACCCCCCTTATCTAAGGGCAACTCCTCCCCGAGCGCTACACTAGCTACTCCCGGTGGTTTTCCTCCGATGGGAGGGGGTGGTCTCTTTGGGCATCTGACATCTCCCTTATAATGTCCAACACCACCACACTCAAAACAGTGGAGAACCCTTGGCTGCTGGCTTTGGCCAGGATTAGGGTTTGTGGGCGGGTTTGCCTTAGGGGTGAAACCTGTTCCCTTTCCTTGGAAATTATTTTGGGGACCTTTAGAGAACTCCCTCTTTTTCTCTCCCCCCTCCTTCTTCTGGGGGGCGCCCTGTCCGGCCTTTTGGGAATCCCCTCCAGTCCCCTTTGAGGACACCCAGGTACTTGCCCAGATGTCCGCCTCCTCTGCAAGCTTCCGGGGATTGGTCAGCTTGCTGTCCACCAGGTGTTGGCGCAGCTCGGGAAAACATTTCTCGAGGAGGTGCTCTTTCAAAAATAGATCATACAGCCCCTCATAGTCCTTCACCTCACTGCCCTTGACCCAACCCTCCAAGGCTTTCTTGGCGTAATCTAAGAAATCCACCCAATTCTGGGTACTCAGTTTGTGACTTCCCCTAAATTTCTGTCTGTATTTTTCAGGGGTAAGTTCAAACTTTTTCACCAGTGCCACTTTCATTGTAGGGTAGTGGGTTTGCTCATCCTGCTCCAGAGCCAACAAGGTATCCCTGCCAGCAGGTGGCATATACTTATATAGCCCACCCCCCCAGTGAGTTTCTGAGATCCCATGAGCCCTTAAAGAGACTTCATATGCGGCTAACCATTTGGCAATGTCATCGCCTGTAGTGTAACTAGCAATAACATCCTTGGGTAGATAGGGTCTGGGTTCCCTGGTATTTACTTTGTTTTCGCTGCCACCATTGTTTGGATTAGGAGACCTTAGGGTTAAGGCTTGAAGGTCTAGCTCCTGTATGGTTCGTTCGTGGGCCAACCTCCTGTCCTCCCTCTCCATCTCCATTCTAGCTAAATCCAATTTCAGTCTCCTCTCCTCCCTCCTGTCTTCCAACTCGGCGTCAGTTAAGCTCCTCACCGAGACGCTGCTGCCCTCCCTCGAAAGTGTCCTGGGACCTGTCAGCAGATTCCCCCTTCCAGCTTGGTATAGCATTGCAGTCTCAAGGACAGTGTCCCTATCACTCTCTTCTGTGTCCTGTTCCTCCACTATATGAGCTTCCACCCATGCCCTTATGCTTGTCAGTAACTCGCTTTTCTTGGCACCTTTTTTGAAGAATACCCCCTGTTGTTGACACCACTCTTTCAGTTGGGTCACATTGTAGGACTCTAGCTCTTCAAGGTTTAATTCCATTTTTCAAATATGGGATTAAATGAGTACTCAGGAGAGAACTAAGAAGTGTGATCTGAGGATAACCTCCACCCACCACCAGGAACAAATTTGGAAAAACAAAATTCAAATTAGGAGGGCCGCAAGGAGAAAACTCCTGGTGTAGGCCAGTGTATTGCGTTTAATTACTATTGAGTAGCTGCAACCAAGTCAGGATCCCACTGCTGGACACCAATTTGTTGGAACCTGGGATGTCAGGTCACCTAGGGTAGCCTGGCCTAGGGTAAGACATAAATTCTAGAGGCACAAGTGTGAAGGTTGCAAACCACCCAGCAGTAAATCCACGCAATAACACACAAAAAGGACACTACACCGATGTATGGAAAAATATGAGCTGCTTTATAAAAATATTATCTGTTCTCTTATTCTTAGTATTCACAGGTCAGTATTATACATTCTGTCAGGAAAAATAGCATTACTCTTATGTCTTTGGAAAAACTACAGCTCAGTACATGCAGATGTCATGAAACCAGAAGTATTATTTTCAGCAGTGCTAACTTGCATCAGTAATCAACATAATTAGTACATTTCATTACATTAGACTCAACTTCTGTGAAGTGCTCTATAACTCTCCCTCTCAGCCACTCTAACTACCACAATGGGACACTACCACAGAAAGGTTTCTGTTGTACAGGAAAGTGCATCAGCATCCCCTTTTAGACACCTACTCTCCTACTTAACTAGCAGGTACTCTTAGAACAGCATTATTGGCCACTGCTTAATCCCTCAGTGTCCACTTCCCAACCTAGACTGGCCCCTCTGGAGTAATGACCTGCTATAAGCAATGAACCAGTCTGGGTATTCCAGGTAACCAACTGTCAGTGTAGCTCCTTTCAGAGATTCCTTATGGATGCTGTACACTTTAGTTTAGATTCTCAGCTATTGTGCTGACTATGTCTCACTTCCCCTGTTTAAACACCTCCTTACTTGAAGTACATTCGTGAGTTGCAATCTTGAGTCACCAGAGGCAAGGCAAAGGAGCTGAACGCTGAAGAGGCGCACCAACCTCCAGGGCCCCTCAGCTTCCCCCTCCTACTCGAGCCAGCTCCTCCGTGTGGCTTTCGAGCAAGGGAAAGGAGTTTTCCGCGATTCCTCTGAGCCGCTGCCGGGCTCCTCAACTCTCCCCTCCCGCTCGCGCCAGCTCCTTCGTGAGGCGCTCGAGCGGGGGAAAGACGATGCAACTCGCTTCAGCCGCTGCTGGGCTCTCGGCGCCTCCTCGCCTGGTCCCGCCTCCGCCTTCCTGAAGGGAAGCGGCGCGGCCGGGCATGCGCGAGCGAGCGGCGGCTTCACTTGGAGACTGCTCGGTTCTGCCTTCTCCGGCCCCGCCCACAAGCGCCGGCTTACTCGCTCTCTGTGCCGGGATAGCGCTGACAGGAGACAGTGCAGGAAAGACGATCCTCTTCAGCAGTGCCCGCCGCAGCCACCGGTCACAGAGCACGCAGGCGGGTTGGACAAGCGACCAGTGCGCTATGTAGCGCCTCGTGAAAAACACGCTACCAGCCCCACTACAGTCACTGGGAATCACTTAAGCCAGGGCAGCCCCAGGTAACAGGGAAAAGGGGGGGTAAGCTTGGAATATATGGCGATTGACTCCACACCAGCTCACAATCCTTATAGCCACTGTAATAGTATCCTGGGGACACCTCCCTTAAGTTCCTTTACTGGGCAGAGGACTGCGCTCCGCAGCCCTGCAGTCTCCTTCTCCTTTTGACACCCCCTGTATGGTTACACTAGGGTAACTAGGCGCCCAGGGTCTCCAGTCATCCAACGCAGCAGGGCCAGGACAAATAACCCAAGGGAGGAAGGGTGGTGAATCAGTAAGGTAACCCTCTGACTATCGTACCCCCACCTTTAGCTACAGCCTGTCCTCCAGCTGACTCTCTCTGGCAAGACAAAATGGCTGTCCAGCATTCCGCCTTTTATAGGCTGACCCTCAGGAGTCCAGAAGGGACCAGAAGGTTCTGGAACGCCCTATACTACTCTATGGGACAGGTTCCAGGTGTGTCAGTTAGGGCAGTTGGTAGCCACCATTTTGTGACTCCAGCTATTCCTGTCAGAACAGGCCTCTAGGCCTGAGGTTAAAAACTATGAGGGGGGAAAAGAACACCTATCCCCTTCACCAACACCTAGAAAAAGCTAGTGGACACAAAAATTAATAAAGGGTTGAGGGGCAAAAAGGGGACAAAATAAATAATACGTTGGAGGGACTACGCAAAAAGCCAGACAGGTCTAACAGTACCCTTCTGTCTCGGAGCATGCTTTGGATGTAATTGTTACAATTGTTTCATATTTGCTTTTCATGTCCAGTTTTAATCGAATTTTGAAGCAACCCTTCTGTTGGCTTAGCAACAAGCTCCTAATAAACGTAGCCCCTGAACAGATTACTGTCCTTTTAGGAATTATCGATACACTTAGAATATCCATTCAACAACAACAGTACATTGTTATTGCATCACTTGTTCCTAAGTCTCTGATCCTGCAAAAATGGAAAATCTATGAATCCCCAACCTTTTCTCAATGGTCACTTAAGATGTCTTGAATTGAGGAGAAGGAAAAATTATATTCACAAAGAGAAGGAGCTTTAGGCAATTTTTTTTAAATTTGGGGTAGGATGTAAGTTTGTGCTTATTAATATTGTTGAAAAGGAAGCCCGGTACAATTAACTGCTAGCAAGGCTATGTTTATATAGGTTTTTTTTTAAGTAAAATAGATGGCTAGAAAAAGAGGGGTCCCCAAACCAACGGGAAATAAGAGGAAGCAACCCCCTCGCAATAAGAGCCAGCCAACACCTCAGAGTATGTGGTCCAAAGGGAACAAAGATTCCTCAAGGGGTGGCACTGACACAAGCGAGCCTATACCTCCTGATGACGTGATTCTATTTGTATCGCCAACAACCCTGGTAAATGAAGATCATATCTCTGTCTGCACGCAGACAGAGTCACTACTCGATAGCATCAGCCAACCAAAAACCAACTTGATTGAAACTATCGTAGACACTATTTTTAAACGGATGGAAAGTCAAATGATCAAGCAATTTAATACTATTTTTAAACGTTTAGATAGACTGGAAAATCTTGTCAAGAAAGATGACGTAAAAAGGAAGGGTCAAATTAGCCTTGATCTACTGAGGGGAGATCGTCTATTGAAAGACATAGAGTCTATTTGTAAGGTTAATTCAGGCAAAGGGCCAAACACTGCCAACAGTAGCACACTTACACCAACATCTGCACCCACTGCCACCCCGAAAAACAATATCACTGCTAAAATTCCATCTACCAAGAAACCACAGCAAACCATAGTCACGACAGCTGCACCTCTTAGCTCCACCTGCGTCACTAGCACGGCCAGCGGACCCCCAAAGGATATTCCCACCCCTGTGGTCCCTAAACCAGGGGCTACAACCACTACTGCCCCTGATAAAGGGCCTGCTGCCACACCAAGGCCTGTGAAGACTATGGGACCCACCCTGCATTTACCACCAGATGCTTGCCCATATGTCTTAGTCCTAGCCGGCGTTCCACCACTCAAAGAAGGGCAAGGCGAGTCTTGGGTCCAGCTAAACAATAAATGTATAGACTGGTTGCGTAAACACAAAGGGGTGGGTCATGACATTTCAAATGAAATCTTGTCAGCCCGCCGGGTAAGCTGGGTTGGTCGCTTATTTAAGGACATCAATGGCGACTGTATTGTGCTCAATTTTCGCCATCCGGCGACAGCAAAATACATACTGAATAACAACAATATTTACCCAGGTCCATCAACTGTCATAACCTTACTCCCATTAGGCTATTTTTATAGGCCCCCCCAGAGATCATTTAACCAAGCACCATCACCTTACACCTTGTTCAACAGATTTAGCGTCCTATCGGACATGAGTAGCTTTGAATGACCACCACCTACACTCACTTTGGAAACATCACAAATTGACCAACCACTCGTAACCGTTTCCACTGTCGAAATACCATGTTGTACCAAACCATTGGCGCCCAATGAACCAGAAACATCGGCCCTACCAATCACACCCTTAACATCTTCCCAGGGCACGCACACTCTACCATCCACTGACAACCTGACCATCCTGAGTTGGAACATCGCTGGTCTCCACGCCAAAACACAAATTAAAGAGTGGATAGACTGGGTCACCAATTTTGATGTTTTGATGTTGCAAGAGACATGGTGTACTAGCCCCTATTCCTGGAAGGGTACAGTTGTTACAATCAGAATGCATTCCCTTCAGCCATGGGCCGACCAAGCGGGGGTCTTACTATCTGGGCTAAAATCACGGCAGGAGTTAAAACTGAACTATTGAGCCTGCAGCCGAGATGGCCGCCTAGCTCCTCGGCTCCGTCGGCCCTGGCGCCCTTCGCTGATATCCTGCTCGAAATCCTGTGCCTCCTGGCAACACGTTTCCCGGCGCTGCTCTCCTGACCACGTTGCAGTGTCCCCGGTCCGAAACGGAGCTGCCAGGGCGGAGTTCCACCCCGGTCACCACTCCGGCCTTCAGCAGAGGGAGCGGCCGGGCCATTGTTAGTGGGGACGGCCGGAGACCATTGCGACAGCGGCGGCCGCTGCGGAGAGGGAGGAGCTGGGGCACCGGCCTCGGAGCTCGGCGCTGGTGTGATTTTCGTAGCAGCCTTCTCCTTGCCAGCAGCCCAGCGCGATTCGATCGCAACATTGTTGCCGGCTCCTGCTTCATGTATCCCGGCCCGGCTGTGAGGGTCCGGGATTGTTTCTTTGTTGCCGTTTGTAGCAGCGGTCGCCATCTTCTGCAACAGGCGCCCTGCTCCTGCCGGTGGGTCTCCCAGCGCCACAGTTGCTCCTAGCATTCCTGCCTCTTCATATTCGGCTGCCTTCACGTTTTCTGCACCGCCGGGATTTCACAGAGGTTTCATAGATTGCCTGATGTCGATGGCTGATGCCGGGGGCTTGATCCCGAGGGCGCTCCATGGCAGATTACCCAAGATGGCGGACACAGCAGCACCCTCCGTTCTCTGTCCTCCGCTGAGGCTCTGTGACATCCTGGCGGCACTGGGGGACCTGAGATTGGCCTTTCGTGCTTTTGCTACTGATTTGGGGGCCCAGCTCGATGGGGCCCTGTTGGCTGGCCAAGATGACTCTCCAGAGCGGTTCGTTAAGCCATATCCTGAGCCGACTGTCGGTGGATTGCCCGAATTGGGGTGCGGATCGGTGGCGGAGGGACGTGTCCCGGGACCCGCTGCGGTACTCCTCGGTCCTTTTCTGGAGGAGTCTGACGACGTTGCCTCTCTTGTGCTGCCGGGGCTCGGGTCCCCGTCGCCGCCTCGCCCATTTCTTTTGTTCACGGGTGCCATGTTGCCGAGCGCCCTCCTGGACTTGCTCTCTGTGCACCGGCCGGCTGCTATCTTGGAACCTATACACCGTTCTGCCCCCTGGAGCTTTAGCCGTGGATTAGCGATGGTACGTCCTCTGGTTCTTCGCAGTCAAGCAACGATCCAGTTTGCCTTGTCTCCTGCACCCCAACTTTCACGATGGTCTCCAAGGTGGTCCATTTCGTCCATACTGGCTGCGCTGCGACTAGTTTCGATCGGACTACGGATTCGAAGGGGACAAGGCTGAGGATGGGGACTTTCTTGCTGCACACCGGGACATATAAGACTGAGACTGGGACTTGTGATTGCTGGAGGTACAAGTTGTATGAGTGTTAGGTTGGGGCCGGGGGTTGGGTGGCCGCAGGTATCGATTATGTTTTGCTTCCATTAATCCTTGGCCCTCCTCCGATCAACCGTGACATTTTATTCTTTTCCTTATTTTTCTCTTTATCTTCGTCTATATTTCGGGTACTCTTTTGGGGCGACAGACACTCTGCTAGGGGGGGGGTAGGCCGTAGCCTCTGCATGTGTGTAGGGTGGGGGGTATATCTTCTTGTTGGTTTTTTCTTTCTATGGGCCTCATTTTCCTTTCTTTCTTCTTCCTTCCTCTCTTTTTTCTTCCTGCACTTATTCTTCTGGCTAGCTCTTTCATCACTTCTTTCTTGGGTCTGTGGGTGGAGTGGGTGCTTTTGGGTAGCGTTTTGAGATCGCCATTTGCTATGCTTTTAACTATCCTGGTTCCACTGAGTGCGATCGCTTGCCTATTGGATAATGTTTGCTAGTCCTCCTTGAGATTGCTGCCCTGTATAAGTCCTAACTGCATTGCCCTGATTCATCTCCTTCCGGACCTGTTGCTATGGACTCATTTTGGATCTTTATTTTAAAATTAAACCTCATCATCCTGTTACCTAGCGGCATGACTTTGTTGGACGTGACTTGACGTATATGTGGTTCTATCGCTTTGCCGCTGGGGGTTGCCATTACTTGCTGATGTGACCATTATTGTCGAGGCCGGCCTGAGGGTTGTAGGCCCGTATTTGTCTGCACATACTGTTCAATAAAGGTTTTCCAAAAAAAAAAAAAAAAAACTGAACTATTACCTGTTAATGGTAAGAGCTTTCAGGTGTTGGCATATACTAGCAAGATAAAGTTATGTATAATCAATTTTTATAACAATGATTTTGCAACTCATCCTAATCCGAATTTCACAAGATTACTTGATTTTATAGACGAAATTGTGGAAGGTCATAAATATGGCAACTTTGATGGTATCTGTATAGGGGGTGATTTTAATGCCCACATCCACTCAAGAACCTCTAGCTGTAAAAGAGGGATGGAACTACTTGACCACATAACCTCTCGCGACCTAGTTAACGTTATGGATGAGGTGAAAAGCAAAGGGACTGAAGAACCACAGGCCACCTATGTAGGGCGAGGGTGCTCAACCACCATAGATTATGTATTTCTATCCTCGATCTTAGGAGATCTCCTACTAAAGGCCAAGGTAGTTGAATTACCATATAGTGATCATTACCCGATACTAATAAACTTAAAATCTATCAAAAAACAGGGGATGATGAGAGAAATTGGCGCACAAAATTTAGCAGTCTCCACAGACAGACTTAGGGTGGTTTGGAGGGGGGTTGATAATAAGGACGTTTTGGCACGTATTATTAGGATATACCCCCAACTAGTGTCAGTCTGTCTTTCAACCGACAGCTCTGAGCACACGATCATAGAGGCCTTTATGGACCTCTGTAAGGCCATAAAAAATGAGATCTCGAAACCAACCCGAACCACCGACAATAAACAACCACAGTGGTTCGATTCCCAATGCTCCAAAGCCAATCGCGATCTTAGGGCAGCCCTTACAACGGTCCCACTTGACCAGTCTGCTGTGAGGAGACTGAGGGCCAGTTATAAAACTGTACTTAAAAGAAGGACAGAGAAGCTACTACAAGAACACTGGGATTCCCTTGTGCGTTTTGCGACACTGAGGGATGTAACTGGATTTTGGAGTGAGGTTAAGAGCTTAAGATCACTGGGAACTAACATCACCCCGATAAATTGTAATATACCAGGGGACGAGTGGCTGAAACATTTTTCGAAAATATATGAGGCCCCACTAAACGCCACGGGCCCCGTCCTACCCTTAACCCCTCTTAACATCACTCTAATGGAGGTGGAAGATGCCATCTCAGCTAGCGCAGGGAACAAAGCTCCTGGCCCTGATGGTCTATCCATCGACCAAATTAAATCGGAACCAGAATTTTGGGCGCCACTACTCTGTAACATCTTCAATCATCTATCCCATACCCCGCCGCCAGTACTTGGTCAAATAGCACCATGGTGCCCATCTTTAAAAAGGGCAATAGATTGGACCCTGCCTGTTATCAACCAATATCCTTGATCGATAACACTCTGAAGATCTTAGGCAGGGTCCTTTTTAGCAGGATTAGTATTTGGACAGAAGAAAATTCCATTTTACACCCATGCCAGCTAGGCTTTAGAAGCAACGTGGGCACCGTGGAACAATGCCTACATTTAAATTTAGTAATGGCAAAGTACACAATTGCAAAAAAATCCCCCCTTTATTTAGGTTTTATGGATTTAAGTTCTGCATTTGATTTTGTTAACTGTTCCCGTTTATGGACAGTTCTGTTGATTTATGGTTTAGATGAATCTTTAGTTCACTTCCTGGCTCATTTGCACAGTGACCTGAGAGCCCGCGTCCGTTTGAACACCCTAGGCGAGGTATCCAGCCATATTTTAATTGGCAGGGGGGTCAGACAGGGGTGTGTCTTGGCCCCCCTGCTTTTTATCTTGTACATAAATGAATTAAGCAACTGTGTGTGTAAATTGACATCTGATGTGCCGCAAGTGAATGGCAGACCACTTGCAGCTCTCCTCTACGCGGATGACACAGTACTTATGGCCCGCACACCCAATGCACTACAAATTTTAATTTCAGGATTTGTTGCCTACATGGCAGATCTGGGGCTCTGTACAAATTTTAACAAATCATTCATAATGTGTTGTGGTCCAAAAAAGCATAAGATCGACTGTATTTCAATAGGGGACAATGTTTTAAAGTACACTAACACTTTCCCTTACCTAGGCTTGTTGTTTTCTGACTCTGGCTCTTGGCAACCGCATGTAGCACAAGGAAGAAATAAACTGAGCAAAGCCATAAACTCTGTTACCTCTCTCCGCCAACCACAATGCGCTGAGGTCATTGCTTCAATGTTACATATTTACAAGACCCAATGCTTACCCACAGGAACTTATGGCGCTGAGGTATGAAGCTATACAAATTGTACCAACATACAAACAGAGGAGAACCGGTTTTGCAGGAAGATCTTGGGGGGGGTTATCTCTGCCCCAACTTACTTGTGCCACCAAGAACTGCGCATTAAATACACGGAGGACTTTATAAAAGCCAGACCTGCTTTGTTTGGCTGAAAATATGGAGGAATCAAGCCGCGTCCCGTACCCGTGACGTCATTAAGGACTGCTTGAAATGTGACCGAGCCACCCAGATCCCGTGGCTCGCGGCGGTGGAAAAAAGCCTACGGAGTGTGGAGCAGGGACATTTATTTACATCTCCCCACATAATAGACTGCTCACATAAGAACCTAGTAAAAAGGGCCTTGTATAGCCACTACAACTGTGAGAGAGAAAAGAAAGACCTCACTAAACCGGCCGTCATAAGGTATCTTTCATTTTTTACACCAAGTGACAGGCCCCTTAATTTACCCGAAAGTTACCTGTGCAGAAAGATGAGTAGATGGAACAGGAGTTTGCTGTTCCGGTTCAGGGTGGGAGTATTAAAAATCTATTATGCTTCCCAATAGGATTTAATAGGAAGCTGGAGCATCTAAATTGTCCTTGTAGCCATGGTGGCAAACAAAGCCTTTTGCACTTTACACTTTTTTGTGGTTTTTATGTTAAATATACCAAACATTTTTTAATGCCATATTTTCGTAATACTGACCAATTTGACTTTGAATTAGCTTTTGAAGATTTATTACGGTTAAGCTGTGAAAAAGTAATTTTTAGAGTCAGTTGCTTTCTTAAATCTGCAGTCCGCTCTAGAGTGTCACTGAACTTGCCTTCAAAAGTTTTGTACTGTGAATTGCTGATTTGCACATCACCTTATTCTGCACAAATAATTGCATTTTGCACACATTATAGAATTATTTTTTGTAGAGTCGCCAATCGTAGTTCTTTTTAAATATGAAGTCCGCTCAAGAGTGTCATTGAACTTGCCTTGAAACGTTTTGTAATGTGAATTGCTGATTTTGCACTTCGCTTTATTTTGCACAAATAATTGCATTTTGCACACATTATAGAATTACCTTTTGTAGAGTCGCCGATTGTAGCTCTCTTTAATAGGAACTCAAAACTCGATATTTCTAATTTTGAAGTTACTTGTACATACACACTATGATGAATTTGCTGATTTTATTACGTGATTTTAAATGTAAGTGTATTGGACTTGGTTTCATGTATGATATTCCATGATGTTGAGATTTTATGTACTTTTATGGATGTTGAATCCGAATAAAGATCTTTTGACTTGACTTGACTTGAGATGGCTATTTATTATTTATTATGCATATCAATGATAATAGTATTTTGATTAATTGTTTATTTATGTTTGTTTTTACTAGCTGCAATAATGAACTTTTAAAAATGCCACCTGGAAGTGTCACATTTAGGATCTCTGATTTATCCATATGAATCTTATACCAATAATCTTATAATTTCTGGAATTCTGGAGGCGGTTTACTAAGGTAGCAGGAAATGTTTTAGATCTCATGTAGTCAGGAGGGTATTGTCAGCAAAGTATATACCCCAAATATTCCTCTCTTTGCATAGATGACTGGTAAATGGCTCTATACTTAAATCAAATATGAGGTACAAGGGGCGGCCCTGTCTCACAGCTCTTTGCAGTGGTGAAACTACCAAGGTGAATCTGTTCAAGATAATTCTAGATGTGGGATTATGATGATGGGCTAATGTCATCTTAATGTATCTCTGTCCCATACCATAAGCCCTCAGAGTAAAGTGAAAAAAGACAAATCTGTGCAACATCAGGTGACAACAAGACTGACGGAATGTTTTCTTTCTGGCCTTCTCAACCAATTGGGTCACACTTCTCATGTTACCATCTATCCTTGACAATGACGAACTGGTCTGGGTCTATCAAATGTGGTAGCTAATGGTTTAACATAGTAGTTAAAATGTGTGTGTTTTATTTCGAATCAATATTTAATAAGGTAATAGGTTTATAGAAATAACACAGTAATTGATTTTTACCTAGTATGGAAAATTGGGTTGTTGGTTGAGGGGGGAATGAGCTCTTCTCAAGCAACAGCCACAGTCCTTGTCAGGGTGAAGCACAAAAGTCAATAATTAACCCGTTCTTAACGCTCTGCCGGCTTGGCAAAAAATCAGTCAGGCTTAACTTAGAGGCAATGTGTAAAGTATTTTTGCAGCACATAACCAGTTATAAAGTGAAAACACAACACAAGAAAAATCCCACAGCAATGTGTATGAAGTGCACATCTTGCATTGCCAGTCATCACTGGTGGTCGCTGTAGCACGAAGAGTTGTGTTCACTGGAACTTTGCGTTGGCAGTTGGTACAGACGACAAGATTATGGCACAAACATTCCCATTCGCCATCATAAATAGCCCAAAATGTCAGGATTTTTCCTTTGTCTTCAGAGGCGTGGACTCTGAGGCCAACCAGGAGCCCAAGAACCTGGGCGCGTCTTGGGGATCAGGGACTCACTCTTGCTTAGGCCATCAGGGCTCAGGCAGGTCCAGTTTGAAGTCCAGGCAGGTTCAGTGCGGCAATTCAGCTGGGTAGTCACAGAAAGGCCTCTGGAGCTTGCTTTGTCCCTGTAGCTCTTTAGTATCTACCCATCATGTGCCCTTGGGGTGAGAATAATGCCTCTGTAGGCTGCCCACTTCCTCCACACATTGGCATATTTCTGAAGGCAACCCAAGGCGCCTCATATACTGGGCCCTCTAGATGCATGTGTTGATCCAGCCCTTCGCGTCAGGACTCTACTGAGGGAGCTTGAGTATCCTTCCAGTGACGGGGAATGTCACGTTTTACACAGAGTAAGGCTACCCCCAGCAAAGCCATTGTATATCGATTACTGTCCAGGTCAATATACATACGCAGCTTGGGGTCCCTAGGGAACTCCCACCCTAAAACGCACCCCAACGTTGACGCAACCTCCTCTCAAAAAGGCTGAAGCACCCTACAATCCCAAACCAAGTGACATAATATCAGCTTAGACACAATGGGGATGTAATCAAGCCCCTCTTCCAGAGCCTAGATCTAGTAAAGTAAGTCCGATGTAGGTACTGAAGCTGGATATGACGGTATTGTAACTCAATGGCTGATGTTTTAGGCGCTGCCATTGAGTCCTGTCAGCCTGCATTCTGTAAAAGGCCCACATCTACCTCCCACACACCCCAAAGGTGTCAGGGGTATTAACCACCAGGGATTTGTAAATCCAGGATATTTTATGATCCGGCTGTTTGTCCACCAGCAGTTTTGCCTCAAGCGGACCATATTCCAGATGGTCCTTGAGGTTGCTAACATAAGGCAACAACGCATGCCGCAACTGCATATAGCTGAAAACTTTAGCATAATGTAGGTCAAACTCTGCCTAAAGATCCACTAAGGACTTTTTGTCTAGTCGTTCATCGTATCTACCAGGTCAAGATATGCCAATCAGATCCCACCAGCAGTAGCTGCTGGCGCTTTTAGAAATGGGTGGGGCATAAAGGTAAATATAAAGTTCAAGGGTGGGGGAGATTGGTGCAAAGAGGATGTGGCCAGGTTCAAGTCTCGGTGTTGGCTCAACATCCTGTGATTCTGGGAAAATCGCGTGGACTCCTAGAGACCACAAAATATGCCCCTTTGTAATGTAACTGCCAACTTGAACTGGTGCTAATGTAAAGTGCTCCAATACCTTCAGGTCGACTTTGCGCTCTATAAAACACAAAAGGTGCAAATAGGACATGAAGACTTCCTTCATTCTCAAACCTTTTGAAGAAAGACGTAAACCATTCCCGCTGCCAAGAGGAACCTTGCTCTTGACATGGAAAGCCTGCTGCGCGCAAGGAGGCATGCACCCTTCTCGATATTACACATTGCCTGCCGTCACGTCAAACACGAGTCACCAGAACCCCTCTACATCAGTACAAGTCCATAATGCACAGTTTTCCACTATGTAACCTTTACCTAATACCTGATATGTATGCAATAGGCACAGAACTGCTATTGGCAAAATTAATATCAGGTGTTATTATTACACACCTCACCGGCAGAGCTTTTTCACCAAGGTAGGAGGAAAAGAAGTCTGTGTCCGCCTTGCCAATTTTCAAATCTGTTAGCTGCAGCTGCCCCCCGCACAACAGATTGTCTAGTTTAGGCACCGAACCTACAGGACTATCTCACAAGCAGACACTGGGCAATGTCCCCTATATGTCTAATTCCTTGTCCGTAGAGGGTTACACTTGGCTGTATTTATGGCTCTATAGTGATGGTGTTTACTTTGGGAAACTGAAAATGCACATTTTTGGATGGAGATGTAACTTAATTCTAGGAGAGCCAGTATGGTGGGTGTGTGGCCTGGTTTAGGTGACATGAACAATATTCACAGCTTATCCCTGTAGTTTCCAAAGAAATTTGCCTTCATGGTTGGTTACAATAATAAATAAAGTACCAAGAAAGTTCGGTAACAAGAGTACCAGCACCGGGGTTAACTGGACCAAGACCTGTGTTTTCCCTGTGTCTATCACATGCAGCCCGCCGACGTTGCCGCCCGGCCTGGAATGGGAGCCTCGGTGCCTTCCCTATCTGGGAACGCGGGTATATCACACACAGGCGGATCTGTTTGAGGCAATATTGAGAAAGCAATGAGGGGCTTGAGGGATAGCATGCAGTTCTGGGGATCCTTGCCTTTATCGGTAATGGGACGTGTTGCGCTCCTGAAAATGGTGGCGCTTCCTCGACTATTGTATTTCTTTAGGACTTTGCCGATACGGATACCAGTTGCATTATTCCGGAAACTCCGCTCCGCAGTGAGTGGTTTTATATGGGGTACCGGAACGGGAGACCGTGCCGGATGTGCCGAGGCACGTCTTGTCCTTCATCATATTGCAGCAGACAGTAAGGTTAGCTGATTTGTCTATGGCGGAGAGTACCCTGCGATACTGTTGGAAGCGATATCATAGTAGGATTGGGGTGCCGAGACCCTATGCGCCCGAGATACCATTGGGTATGTGTACAGCGCTGCCGCATGGTGGCGACTGGACTGGCCTGGCAGACTGGGAGGAGCTGGGTCTGCAGATGGTGGGCGACCTGTATGCGGACGGAGCACTGCTGCCGTATAACGTGTTGCAGGAGTCCTTTGGGCTTCCGCGTGGACATTTCCTGTTGCATGCGGCTTTGAGTGCTGCTCTGCAGAAGTATTGGGGTGCTGGCCTTTCTGAACCCCCCACTAGCGAAACGTGTCAATATGTGGTGATGGCGGCGGGCACGCATAAGGCGATCACATGTTTGTACAAAAGGATGTCGAGTGATGAACTTGCCCCGCTGCAGAGATTGCGGGATCAGTGGACGGCGGATGTAGGGAAGGATATCTCAGATGTAGCTTGGTCCCAAATTCTTTGACGGGCATGGAAGGGAACTTGGTTCCAGCTGATTCAATTCTTCATGCTGCATAGGGCATATCTCACCCCTGCTAAGATTAATCAGTATTTCCGCGGTGCTGCAGCGGCCTGCCCCCAGAACTGAAGGGGCGGACCAGGTGCACATGCTCTGGACCTGCCCACAGTTGGGCGCCTACTGGTCGGAGGTGACCGGGACACTCTGTAGGATAACGGAGCGGCAGATTGATATAGACAAGGGGGTGTGCCTTTTACACTGGTTCCTACATACTAGCAAAAATAAAATATCTAGCAAATTCCTGGACTTAGGGCTTATTTTGGCCAAGAGAGAAATAACGTCGGATTGGAAAGCTATGGCTGGTCCTAGTTATATACAATGGAAGGCTGCTCTGCTGCTGTGGGCGGGTAGTGAGGGCACACTTAGATGCAACAGGCGCATTGGTCACATAGTGATAGAGCGTTAGAAGCGGCGAGGGAATGGGAGGTCCTGGTAGCGGAACTCCGGATGGCAGATGCAGATGCTGACTCGGATTCAGGAGCTTCAGTGGGGGGCATTTCCAGGGCTGATGGGAGTTAGAGGGGGGGGGGGGTCCCCGCAGCATGGAAGGTTATGGGGACATTTATTGTAGATAATCTGTTAACCCATATAATTAAGGCACAAGAGTAGTAGGATTGCGACATCCTTTATTTCTGTGATAGCAGCACCAGCAGCGGGGGGGGAGGGGGGAGTTGAAGCTCGTTAATGGGGACGTGAATGGAGTTTGATTGATATCAGAGTCAGACCTGTAGTTTGTTCATTGAGGACTGTGGGAGTGGGCGAGCAGATGTCTGGAAGGGGGGAGTCTCTGTGATGTAAGATTGGGTACCTAATTATTGCAAATAATTTGCTTAGGATTGTGGGAAGTACCATATTTATATGAGTCCCTTGTATGCTTTCGGTGTTTTGAAATAATAAAACGATTTACAAAAAAAAAGAGTACCAGCACCGGAAATACAGCCTTTCGTCCGTACACGTTAGGTAAAATGAGGACATTAATTTGGATACACTCACGCCTGGTATGGTGCGAAGTGGCAAAGCTGCACTTGAAGCAAGTATTATAAGTAAGGCTCCCTGTTTTCAGTTTTTGCTGATTTTTACAGATAAATACAGACAGAAAACATTCATTTTCTTGTTTGTATTTGTTTTAAAATGTGGATAAGAACGGAAATTGGGTTGCTTTTTGAGTAATTCTAAATACTGTCTGCCATGACTGCCAGGCCAATAGATGTGTGGATTGATAGCTAAGGGGGCTGAAAAATAAAGGAATGTTAGTAAAGAGGCTTTAACAGCATTAGATCTGCACATAGGTGATACTGAAATTTGAAATATCTTCATATAAGTGAACTGATATGTTCACAGCACTGAAACCTGGCAGACATTCAAGGATGAGTGCATATTTATTGGTTAAGTGGAAATATACTAATTTCAGCTTAATTTTTCAACAAAATCCAAAATAAATATGGATAAATGCAGATAAAATTAGCAACAAATAAAATGGATAAATACAGATGGAAATGGCAAAAAATGAAATACCATAAAACTGGGAGCCCTAGCCGGTGCCTCTCCAAACAATGCAGACCAGGCTGAGTTGGAGTCAATTTGACAGACCGCTCCAGCACTCCCGCCTTCTCAGATCGATGCTTGATGTATAACTGGATATATAGAAGTTTAAGGAGACACCCTTCTTGTCGAAAAGGGAATGGGTCTAAGGTCAGTTGAAAAAAGAAAAAAGTTTCCCTTTTCCTGGTTGTAGAGGATAGATCAGACTGTGGGAGCAGTCCTACTATCATGTAACCTGTTTGAGGTCTGGTTTAGTATGAGGCACCCCACATGGTAACAAATTTACAATTCAAACTAGAAAGTATCACATTATTTACACAGGCAACAAAATTTTCTAACACACAAAGTAAAAAAGTTCAAGAGTAAGAAAGTAAGAGGTCAAAAAATAATGTACTAGAATTAATCTTGGTTAAAATTTTCACATTTATTTTGATTGTATTTGAAAAGAGTTTTGTAAACATTCATTAACATTTGATAAAAATAAATCATTACATTCAAGTGATAAAAACATAATACATTTTTAAAAAATGATGAAAGGCACAATAACTGTCGACGCGGCGTTTCGGTGAACTGGCTTGAACACCTTCTTCAGGACAATGCTTTTTGTGCGATTAAAAACAATTTAGTTGTACTAAGAGCCTTTATTTTATTTAGTAAGGCTTGTCAGTGAGCTTCCTCAAGGTTGAAGGATCCTTGGGGGGCTCCTTATTGAATTAGTATTGTATTTAATTACTTTTGAGTTCTTTTTTTCGTATTCAGGTTGCTGTTTGTAGTCTCAATTAGGGTGAGCTCTGTTTTTATGTTAAATTGCTTGTACAGGACGGCTGGGTTGGGTTGGGCATCTGGTGGCTTTTTTTTAGTAGTATTGCAGACTGAAAACTTCTTTGTGGTTTATGTGCTTCTAAGGACTCCTGATATTTAAATTTCAGGCAGTTCTGCACCTTGTCTGCGCTGTATCCGAATCGTCCTGTGGCTCCACAGCAACTGTGTTAATAATGTGATACTTTCTAGTTTGAATTGTAAATTTGTTACCATGTGGGGTGCCTCATACTAAACCAGACCTCAAACAGGTTACATGATAGTATAACTGGATATGTCACAACTTTCTTGACTTTTTACATAGAGCCAAACTTGAGCCCACTCCAGCCCCACACATCCTGTTTTTTCAGAAAAGACTTAGGTCACAGCCACTTGAACTATGCGACAGGGGAGGACCGAACATATGGCTCGCTTGACTAAATTATGTAGCAACAAAAGGCACATTTTGCAGCTCAATGCAGCACATTTTGTGACTATATCACTGCATTAATTTATATTTTTTTACACATGAGCACTATCTAAGCACTGTCATGACTCACTATTTCAAGATCCAGCTTGCTTCATATAATCCAATAATATTCAAAACTAAAACTGCTTCTCACCACTGGTCACCAGGGCCTAGAACCACACTCTGGGCAGTGGAGACAACACTCAACATGTCACTTCACCACAGGCTGGACTCACTGCTATAAAAACACCCAATCCGTGCCTTGCTCTCATGCTGGTTTTTTTTAAAACCTTTATTTTTCAGTTTTACAAAAGAACACAAAATTAACAAGTCAGCAGACAGACGTTGATGTAAGGCACAGTACACGTGACACAATGTGATTGTAACACAAATAATTCCAGGGATACAGGACAATCAAAATGCCCAGCTGACAACTAGGTCTCCCACATGTGTGCCATGGAGCTCTGTTTTTGCTCATTGTGTTGGGACCACTGTCGGGGTATCAACACATCATCACCCATGTCATTGTCCGTTGACATCGTATCCAAGGCAGGGTCTAGGAGAGAGTCGATCAGGGCCCACCAGTCAGGGAGGTCATCATTCACCTTGTTGTCCCATCTATTGAGTGGGTCTACTCTGCTAAGGACCATTCCAAAACATTGTTAAGCCACAGCACACTTCAGAATCCTAAAGTATGCATGTCTGGTTTGCCACAGTAACAGACCTGTCTATCCCGACATGCGCACTAGGCTTTAGCTGCTGACAGCAAGATCGACCAAGCTGTGTCCTACCCAGACATGGGCAGACATGAAAAACACGCAGCGCCTGCAGTAAATAAATAATCTATGGCAATTTCTCACTTTCGATTTGCAATGCGACTGTGACTGCAACAGGGGTGGGTGGGCAATGCCCCCACGCCCTAATGAAGAAACCGCCACTGCCCACAGTTGGAAGTCTAAGAGGGCAGACACTTGAGAGAGGACGATACTGCCCACAGGGGCATCTCGGACAAAGGTCTGCCACCAATCCACTTTGTAGTATTCCACCACAAGGTAAGGACAACCTGAGCCGCAGGAAGGCCCCGTACAACAGGTGGAGCAACAAGGTTTCCCTAATCGCCACTTCTCCAGCACATAAGTCGAGTCACACTCCGGGTCGATCCACCACTCATTGACCACCACCAGATGGGCTGCACAGTAGCAATTTTGAATATGCTGGGTAGCAATGCCCCCATCATATGTGGATTTACAGCAATTCTGAAGGGATATACAAACGACTCCCCCATCCCACAAGCAACTACACTGTACAGAACTGCATTGACTTTCTGCCAAAAGTAGTTAGCGAAAGGGAAATTCTGCAGCTATAAAGCAGGCAGTGGCACCATTTTGATTATCGCCAATGTACCCAGCAGGAACAGTGGGAGGGCTGACCAGTAGTATTTCACATCAGCTGTCGCTCTATAGATTTAAGGCTCAACATTCATTGTCCATGCTCTCTGCGGATCTCGAGTGACATCCGCATGGAGTGTGCCTGCAAAGAATACAGTAGATTTATGTTAGTTGAGGTGAAGACCTGAAAGGTTACCGATAGTACGAAGGTTCAGTTTAAACCATGGCCCGACTTGGTGCAATCACTGAGGTAAATTAAAACATCATCCACTTTGATAGAAAATGATAAGTGAGTGTTTAAATCACAAAAAGATTCAGCTAATGTCCAAAGGGAATTTTTTGTTTGATATTTTACTGATTACCCCAGCCCCTTGTCATGATATTAGACAGGGCACGCCCCATTTGTGTTGTTTAACTTTCTAAAAGTGGTATTTTCAGAATCGTACCTTAAAATCTGTTTTTAACATTAAAGAAGGCTACCCTCAATGTTGATTAGCCGTGCTATACAATCCATCTGAATTAGCTTCTGGATTGGAGTTCGGGTTAAGAGATTGTATAACGGGTACAGCATCAAAGTCTGTCATGGGGGCACCCAACAGCTCAATGTGCATTGTGGGAGTTGGGAGAGGTTCACCGCTTCAAAATAATTTCTTTCATTCTGTGTGGAGCAAAGGTCCACAAAGTACAGCTCTACAGAAAATGTGTAAAACTCTTCTACCTTATCCTTTCTTCCAAAAAGTTTGTTGCTGTGCAAGATAAAAATTTCCTTGACCTACAGTATTTCTGTTTTTCGTCTAAGTCATCAGACCAGCTTGGGACGCTTTATTGCTGACCTCATAACATTGCCTTTCAAGGTGTAGGATGGGCTAATATTTCTTCGTTGTTGCAAATAGTTTTTAGTTGACCCTTCAGATGTCATCTGTCATTTGTCGAAGGTATTTGAGTGTTGCACACACGTGTAATCCTGTTCTACACTTTTATGCTTCCTCTCAAATGTATGTATTTTCAGGGTTTGCATCCTATCTAGCCCTGTCATCATGGCAAAAACGTCCCCATAGTACAGCTCTAAATGCATCCTATATTCCCTGTGGTCCATTTTCATTAAGTATAAATATTCTTTAATTTCCCCGGAGTAGGATTTTGGAGCAGTGTGGGATGGAGCTGCTATTTCCTCCGTTTTAGTTAATCCTGTTGCAGGTCCAGCTAAATCTTTGCTTGTTGTATTCATAGGATTGTTAGACCTGTAAGCTTTAGGGTGGTCTTCCTCCCAACTTTTTGCAGTCACTATCCTATTTTTCTTAATTTTACATGTTTGCCTGGGGGCTCAGTCCACCTTGCCACTGCTAAACAGTGCTAAAGTGACTGTGCTCACTCCCTAAATATGGCAACATTTACTTACACCTGATTGCCATATTTAACTTACTTATAAGTCCCTAGTTAAGTGGTTCAGGAAAGACCTGGCATGGCAGTTTGAGCTGGACTGTTCCCATGAGGCACAGGGTCAAGACTGATTTGCATATAGCTGGGTCTGAACTGAGGTGGCGATGTGAGCTAAAGCATGAGGATGGATTTAACCCAGATCTGTGACTGGGGGTGAGTGTCTCAAAGGTTTCAGAGCTCCGTCCATCATCTCCTTGGGTTTGCTTTGTTCGCCCTAAGTTGGCATGGTATGCCCAGACATGGATCCCTTGCTCACTTTGCCACTGGATTCAAGCTAGCCTGTCTGATGAAGGGTGTTACCCAGAAACTGGTCCAGGAGGCTTGTTTCCGGTTCAGGAAAGACCTGGCTTGGCAGTTCGGGCTGGACTGTTTCCATGAGGCACAGGGTCAAGACTGATTTGCATATAGTTGGGTCTGACCTGAGATGGCGAAGTGAGCTAAAGAATGATGATGGATTCAACCCAGATCTGTGACTGAGGGTGGCTGAAAAGTTTCAGCGCTCTGTCCATCATCTCCTTGTGTTTGCTTTGTTCACCCTAAGTTGGCAGGGTATGCCCAGACGTGGGTTGCTTGCTCACTTTGCCACTGGATTCAAGCTAGCCTGGCTGATGAAGGGTGCTACCCAGAAACTGATCTCAGGATGCTTGTTTCCAGTTCAGGAAAGACGTGGCTTTGCAGGTCAGGTCGGACTGTTCCCAGGAGGCACAGGGTCATGACGGATTTGCATATCGCTGGGTCTGAACTGAGGTGGCAAAGTGAGCTTAAGAATTATGATGGATTCAACCCAGATCTGTGAGTGTTTGAAAAGTTTCAGCGCTCCGTCCGTCAAGCCGCAACTACCTCAACGAGCACCTGTCAGATCTCTGACTATAAGTTTTATCTTCCAAGACTGATCCCTGCCGATCTGGACTGCTGGGCTGGAGCCCATGCCGTGGCTCCAGCCCCAAGCAAAACCGCTGCTCTGTCTCTTACCAGTAGATGCTTCTAAGAGACCCAACCACGGGAATGCCTGACATTTTCCCATGGCAGTGTGAGATGGTAGTGTGGCCTTGAATGAAAGACTGAACTAGACATGCAGGATGTATTCTGTTGCCTAAACGAACTCTTCAATTTAGGTATGAATTGTTGACCTGAACCACGAGCTACTCCGAGTAAGTAGATACCTAGTGTACTGCACTTATGCCTAAATTATGACTATGACTGCGTTAGAGTAGATGATCTATAAACATGATAGACACTCCTAGAATGAGGAGAGCATGCTATAGAAGGTGGACAGTTTAAATAGGTATAATAGTTGGATTTGCGACCTTGCGAATTGTGCCATATTACATTTTGCTACGGTAATAAAGTACTTTTTTTTTTTACTGAGATAAGCACTGGGCTGGACAATACATTTATTGTTTCTTCTATTTTACTGTTGAGTTCCAAGCTCCAACACTACACTACTTCCATGAGAAGCCTTTGATTGCTTGCTCTTACCATGAGAGTCAAGTGTGAAAAGGGTGTACTTTGCCCAGTTTGCAGGGCCATAGTGACACATAGCGCATGATACCAGTAGCAAATGACAGCAGCAACCACCATAGTTGGGGTTACATTATCCCTTATATACCCTGTATTCCCTTTAAATGGAGTTGGACAAAGATTGAAAATAAATCACTACAACTGAAACCTAACAAACATTACACGCTTCTTCGAAGTAACTCTGTAAATATAGTTTGAAGAGAAGACTTAGCTTTGGTCCGACTGTTCCTCCCTGTTCCTGGCACACAGCAGCAATTCCACATAGAATAACATGGGCTGCAGGGCTCAGTGTTAAACTAAATTATAGAGCTTAACCCTAAGGAGGTACATTAGTGTTTTCTGTAGTAACTCTGACTCAGAAGGCACTAAGTACTTCAGTGTTTCATGTTTAGTGTGCAATACATCATTGTTTTACTTACCTATAAGTGAAACCCTTGTCTATATAATTCAAGAACTGCCTTGGCATTGATTCTTTAACCCCTTCGAGGCTGATGACGAGCTGGGCTCGTCATGGTGTAGCCTCCTCAAACACTGATGACGAGCCCAGCTCGTCATGAACAATGGGTTTTTAAAAAAGTCAGCATACCAGAGTAATAAGTGCAGCGCGCATGTGGTTAAATCCTATTAACGGAGTCACTGTGTGTTCTTAGCTTCTAACCCATTCCACCTCATGGAGTAAGCTTTTCACTGCTCTACCTTGAGAGAGTTAAGTGATAAAAAGAATTAAGCAGTTATCTAGTTAGAGTGAAACATTATCCTGGCCCCAGGATATCAGTGATATACAACTTTAACTGTTACAATTGATACCTAGTGACCTCTGACTCCTCTGGAAACTCAAGAAAAGGCTTCACACCTGCCAATCAGGTATACCTTGTTAACATGTGGCCAATATTAGGATTTTCCGGCAAAGACTTCACTGCAGGATATTCTTTATGGTGGGTGTTTTTAATTTGTAACACATCAACATTTGTTTGACTTTTTGCTCTGACTTTCTTATTTGTACATGGTTATTTAGCTTATTTTATTTATTTTGATGTATTTTATATTAAGATTTACATTAATATATTACAATTGTTATAAAGTGTACGGGTCGCCCAAGGGCTCTTTCGCACTATGAAACTGAAGGTTACATGAGAACTTCACTAGCAAATCATGAGAACAGTCAGGTCTTCAAGACAACTGCATGTGATTCAGCTGCACTGAATGTAGAGTGGTAGATTGCTCCAACCACTAGCAGCTACATAAGAGAAGGAGCAATGTCATATCAATATCCGTCTTGATTGGATAAGCATGCCAGTTTAATCAAAACACTCTTCACAAACATGTTGCATTGGAAAAAGTGCCATCCTCTTGGCATTGTTTTATGGTCGAAGCACACGATCTTAAAATGAACTGGTTGCCCCCACAGGAAGGAAATGCAAGGTGTGAATTGTTGGGGACACATTGTTGCATTTATTCAGCCTTATAAGTAACTGTGCCACTGCTTAATGAATTATCTACAACCGACCACGTTCGGCTTTTGGAAGGCCCAGATGGATATTATTGCAATATTTAGATATGTGGAGACAAATGTACTCATCATGACCTTTTTGTGAGGAAAATCAATAATTAAAAGTGGTTCAGAAGCCTCAACTGAAAAAGCATGTCTTAGATACAGCTCTTACGTTGGTATGCAATGTTAAAATGGATCATTGTGTATGCCTAGATTGTATTACCTCGTCTGAGGAACTTGTTCACGGAACCAAAGAATTTGGACAAAAGGGAAGAGACCATAACTCAATTACTTGTTTAACTGATAGGAATCCTCTTTTTTGAGAAATGGACTTTAGCATGTTATGATTCATCCAATAAGTTGCATGCATACCTTAATTCATGTGGTAATTAATATGACCAAGATGGCCATTCACATGGATAAAGACCCGGGTGAGGTTGCAAACAGTTTAAAGGTCCAGCCATGTTGCCCAATATGATTGGTCTGCCTCCTCGTGAAACTGTCTAAATATTAAAGGGCAACCTGGGAACCCTGGGAATCTGGGTACATAGTTATGAAAAAACGAGTATTCTCTTAGCATAAGTGTTATGCCTATGCTTCTATGCCTGAATAAAGCTAATACTCAACTGTGTTTTTGTTTAACCATATACAGTGGAATTGGATGTGTCTGGCCATAGCAGCATAGACGGAACGCTTCTCCTAAGGGAATCATTGTTTTTTTGGGTCTCGCGTAGCATTGCAACGCAACGCGCTGTTCGCCTGCGAGACCTCTTGTGATCAAGGAGATTGCAGAAGGGGACTTGAAGCCCCGCCCATCATTTTAATTGGGTTGCGTCAGCGTTTATGCTAAACGCTGGTTTCCCATTGAAAATGATGCTTTTGGGACACTGCCCTATCTCCCTTTCGTACGGCCCATCCGGCCTCGCTCATCTGCTTCACGGCTGTTGTGAAGCAATTTCTTATCTCCTCATCAGCCGTGTGTTTATTTTTGCATCGCGCTTTCACTTAAAGTGAAAGCGTCATGCAAATATAAACAAGCGCCTGCCTTTTCGCAATGGCGAGCGCTTGTTTTTAATTCTCTGTTTCAGTATATATATTTTTCACATATTTTCACTGGGGTATTTTAATATTTAGGAGTCATTGTGTTTTCAAATTATTAAATATACATGAATGAAAACACATTTCTGGCATTTGACAAAGCATCTCGTTCTCTTACAAATAGGTAATCTACCTTCTGTTCATTACAGTGACTATCATAAATCACGTCACATGTTCTGTAATACCATATTGTGGTTAGGGTTTTTTGACTGATTCCTACCACCTGCCCCTCTTCACTGAATTTAAAGCGCCCTACTTCAGTGAAGCGCTGAGAAGAACGGAACATACATCGCAGTGTAGATTCACCGTCAAGGTGGTTATTGGTGCTGGATTATCTCTCCGCCTGGTCACAAAGGCAAACCTCTCTCAGATAACACACCTGTAACTCTTTAAATACTCGCTTTCCTGTTATTTTGGGGTTCACACAGTAAGGCTGCTCTGGGGTGAAGCGATGGTAAAAGAATACTCTAACAAAATGAAACAAAAAAGGTACCTGGGAGGCAGACGAGGCAGCCGGATCACCCTCGAGAGGAAAGAGAGCTCCGGAGCAGGCAGACACCCGGGGAGTGAGCAGGCCGGAGCAGAGACAGGTGTAGGCTGAACCTTCTCGGTGGTCTCTAGGTGCCGACATCAACCGTGATTACTTGAGACAGAAATTTTCACTAATTGAGGGACTTACGCAGCTAATTTAGGGGCTTAGCGGAGGTGTCTGCTCCGGTCAATCAGCGACCTCAAGCAAAGTGCGTGCACGCGGACTCTTGTGATCATTATCAGGCAGTGCCTTAGTCCGAAGGGACTCTCATGAAGGGAGGGGGGGCTTATCCATAACACCCATGTTTTATGCAACAAAGGGGGTCCTGATATACATAACTCGAAAGAACAAGAACAGAAAGGCTTACAAAAAAACGAGCACACAAGAGTTCAGTGACACACTAAAACTGCATGAAAAAATATAAAATTATATAGAATAATGACTATTTATTGGTTATATAGCGCTTCAAGCAGCACTCTCGTCATTCTAGGTGCTGTAAGATATGGAGTTTAACTATTCTGAAGAAAATGCCAGGCCACAAAGCCATTGTTAAAATGATGACACACACACACAAGCCACTCCTGTGAAAAGATACATAATTCTTTCATCACCAGCCAACCTGTCCATCTACAGGAGCGTTTCTCTGGGATTGGGGGACACGTTGCAGCACGGCCTGCTCTATATTCCTTGACCTGGCCTCTCAGCGGGTCGACGCATCTGGTGTTTGAAGGGTTGAGAAAAAGCAGAAGATAGCTGACAAATCCCCTCGGCCAGGAAATGGGAGTTTTATTATTTGTAGAGCGATTTTGGGGGCCGCGGAGGTGGGCGAGCTCTGGGGAAACAGAAACGGAGCGGAGCAAGGTGTGGGCACCAAACAGCTGCAGGTGATGGTCGGGGTGGAGGGCCTGCCCAGTGACCGGAGCCACGGCAGGGCTCGGACCCGGCCACACACCATTAAAGAGAGGGTATCTGGGGCACCACTGTAGGGTGACCGCTTTGGGGACTGAACCCAGTCATGGGCTCTTTCATACAGTTAATGTGTGTGAGGGGTTTGGGGGAGGCTCACCAAGACACTAAGTTTAACGAATCATCTACGAGGTCGGACTGCATCTTAACACGAACATATAAAATAAAAATAAAAATGTACTACATTTTGAAAATAATGCAGACGTCCAATGGAAAGAAAACCAGAGCGCCAGAAATATACTGCGTTGAGAAAATAAATGGCAAATTTACCAGGTAACAGTTATGACAATAATGGCTCCTTTTCTTAACATCAAGCCAATCAAGCCAGTAAGAGAGGCTAATTGCTATATATATAGTGTCTACAATACTAAGTTATTGACTCTGTGCAGGCCAACCCCAGAGGAGGGAATTGGGAGAAGCAGTTACGTAAACCGGAATCCAAATATATCATGCTTCTGGACACTAAGGCCCCCTCAGGCCATAACACAGGGGAGGACCTATACAATTACCTTCAAGGTCTCTCTTTGTTATGATAAGTTTTTAGAGCAGAATACTGGGCCTATTTTCAGCTAAGGGTCACAGTAGTGACCTAGAGTTATTTGTCACCTGCATCATTATGAAGAGGCGTGAGATGTTTTTACTCTTTCTAGGTACAAATACGTTTCACTAACAGTTCAAGGTATAGATTTAATTCATTTTTATTTTCACTGTAGTGTGTAGGATTCTGGTTGATCTCACTTATTTCATCTCACCAGTATTTACTGGTGGTCTTTATTAATCATGAATGAGGATAGGGAAGTTATATTTATATAGGGTCCTAATTAAACCCCTTATGAGTACGGTGGGTTTTAGGTGATTTTATTCCTGAAAAACACAACTTGAGTATCGATCAATAATTGAATTTTAGGATATTTAAAGTAATTATACTGGAAGTACACTAACATGGGTTCCCATTCCCCTAGTTTTAGGTCGTAATTGGTTTGTTCTGTTTTTTTAGCATTAACCTGTGACTTTTGGTTTCCTTTAGATGATGTAACAATATGTTTTAGGGGTAGAACTACGTTCTTCGCAAAGTGGCCATTTTCAACAAAATATGTTTGCACCAAGCAAGAAAGTACTGTAATGTTTGCGTATTTGCACAGCCATTTTTGTAGAACTTGTACACTATGTAATACTGAGTACTGTAGTATTAGCGTATTTGCACAGCTGTATTGTTTAAAGCATTTTTGCACATAATTACAAAATACCATAGTATTGTACCAATTAGCGTATTTGCACATACATAGGATGCTAATGTTAGTCGCAAAGGCTTTTTGGAATACTAGTGGATTTGCACATAATTGCATATTTAGTACTGTATTAGCTGTGTATTTGCAAATCCAAATTAATTGAAACAGGACTGTGTTTGCCTATGTAGACTATAATTGATTTATGTGGTCTGGCGTTATGAACAACTGTGGGAACGCTTCATATTTGTGGTATGCATAATCCTCTTTGAAAGGTACCCCCACATCTTCCAATATACTTTAAAAAATGTGGTGTTCCAGTGTGACATATATGCTGTGTTTTTAAAAATCACCTACATTATTAACGTTGCAAACTATTTGTTTACGAATTAACTTGATTTATGTACCTGTTGTATATTGCCACATACTCTTTAAGTATGCTTTCTTTTTTCATGACGACGTCTATGACCATGTGAGGCAATTGTTGGTATTAAATAATCGCAAAAGACGCAGCGTGATCATGTGATCAAGGCCATTGATTGGCCAAAACGCGTCATGGGCAGCACAAGCACAAAATAAACTTCAAAAATTTTGGCACAGCTTACTACTGAAGTCTGTTGCATCTGTCAGCGCTTCCATATGCGTTAGATGCGTGTTTGCGGATATATATATATATATATACCAGCAGCCCGTCCTGACGTTGTCCGGGTATGAATTGCTGCCGGACAGTAGTATATTGTTATTTAGGATTTCGTTTAGATAGCATTTCTTATCTGTGACAGGCCTGTGAAACGCTCCGATTCACAGTGCACTGCTGATGCACTTAAGAGTGTGCGTTCAGTAGTGTGTGAACTTGAGTTTCCCTACTTTATTTTTGCTTGCAATATTATATAGCGCGAACTCGACAACATGGCATGAGCACAATTTACATTACAGAAGAACACATTAATTTGTGGTAGGCACAAGGAGACAAAGCGATTTGCCTGGACTCACAGGATGTTGAGCTGATGCCGAGATTCGAACGTAGCTCCCCAGCTCTAAAGTTTACAATTCTAGAACTTGTGGCGGGAGGTGTGTCTAAAAGTGTATGTCGGTGCTGGCCATCAATGAGAGAGACCTGTGAATTTTTCAAATGGGCGGTGAAAAAATATGAGTATGTTGCCGGAGATGTGGGCCGCCGTGCCACCAATGTACTTACCGGGGGAGGGTAAACACCCATTATTCCGCAACTTTCTTTCCGCATACCATCACTCCGCATACTTTCATTACGAAAGTACCATGACTCTGCAATGCCATTATAACGCATGGCATTACATTTTATATGCTTTTACCACGCATACATTTACAACGAAATTTGTTGTAAATGCATGAATGGTAAAAGCATGTTTTCTTTTTTAATGTTTGGATACGGTAAGTATGGGTATAGGGGTATATCTTTTGGGGTACTGAGGTATATGTTTTGGGGTTTTTGCGTATTTTAAGGGTTCAGATATAGTTTTGGGTTATGGGGTATAGGGGTAGTTTTAAGGTTTAAGGATAGGTATGGGTTTTGGGGTACAGGGGTATTTTTAGGGTTCAGGGCTAGGTTTGGGTTTGGGGTATAGGGGTATTTTTAAGGTTCAGGGGAAGGTTTGGGTTTTGGGATACAGGGATATTTTAAGGGTTCAGGGCTAGGTTTGGGTTTTGGGGTACAGGGGTATTTTTAGGGTTCAGGGCACGTTTGGGTTTTGGGGTACAGGGGTATTTTAGGGTTCAGGAGTAGGTTTGGGTTTTGGGTACAGGGTTATTTTTAGGGTTCAGGGCTAGGTTTGGGTTTGGGGTACAGGGGTATTTTTAGGGTTCAGGGGTAGGTTTGGGTTTTGGGGTACAGGGGTATTTTAAGGGTTCAGGGCTAGGTTTGGGTTTTGGGGTACAGGGGTATTTTAGGGTTCCAGGGGTAGGTTTGGGTTTTGGGGTACAGTGGTAATTTTAGGGTTCAGGGCTAGGTTTGGGTTTTGGGGTACAGGGGTATTTTTAGAGTTATGGGGTAGGTTTGGGTTTTGAGGTATAGCGGTATTTATAGGTTTCAGGGCTAGGTTTGGGTTTTGGGGTACAGGGGTATTTTTAGGGTTTAGGGATAGGTTTGGGTTTTGGGGTACAGGTATATTTATAGGGATAAGATAGGTTAGTGTTTAAGGGTGTTGTGGTATTTTAAGGAGTAAGGGTGGGTTATGATTATGGGGTGCAGGGGTATTTAAAGGGAGCAGGGTGGGATTAGCACACGATATGAGACATGGCATGAAGGGCGGAACGTACCACACGCCCCCAGCGTTTGTCACGCCCCAGCACACGCCCAAAGCACAACGCAGACACGCCCACAAGGGACTACTTTGCTGGTGCGGTTCTTTTACCTTTTAAATGTATATGGTGGGCGTCTGCATAGCCTATGTCCTTCTGCTGCAACTGCCCTTTCCAACGCTGTATTGGGTGTTGTGATTGGAGCTGTGGTTCCTGAGATTACCCGCCTCAAAGGATTGGGCTCTCTCTTTATTATATTAGTATGGATATAGTAATTAGCCTCTCTTATTGGCTTGATGTGTCACTGTGTACACATGTACATGACAATACCTTGGTTTTTACAAAGTTGAACAAAGCTACATGAATATGTACGTTTTTAGGCTCTCTACTGTCATTTTGAATGTCCTGAAGTGCTTCTAGTTTTGTTAATGAATTCTAGCTGGAGTGTTTGCTATTTTTTCTTGTCGCCGACAGTCCCTTCAGAACTCATAACAAACCATCGCTGCAGGGCTCCAGATTAAATAGTATTTTCTGTGCCCACATATTAATGTACACAATGTTCTAAAAATATTTACGTTTGAGTACGTAAAGCATTTCTATTTATAAAGCGCTTAGTACAGGTATTTAGCTTACATCTAAGCACTTCTGATTTGGTCAGAAGTGATTATATAAAAAAAATATTTAATAGAATACATGTTTCTATTTATTATTGGTAATGAAAAAGGAGTAGGAAAAAATATATTTTTCTTATCACTGGAATGCTCCTTTAGGACTTTATATTACAATGTATGATTGACATTGTAGGTGTATGTTACATTTGGCTTGTTTCCAAGGGCTTCCAAATTTAACAGCGAATTAATTCAGCAATTTATACCTCTGAGCCTATTAAAATTATATTTTCCAACAATGTAGAACAGTGGTTCCCAAACTTTTGACTCCTGAGGACCCCCATTGAGTTACCACTGGAAGCCGGGGACCCCCAAGCAATTTGTATGAGTTAACTTTCAAACATCAAAACAGTAATTCGAAAAAAATACACACGTGTGCACACAAAACAAATACTCAATGTACTAAGGATTTTGGGGCCAGATGTACTACCATTTCATTTAGCGCCTCGCAATTGGCGACACATTGCGAGTGGCAAATTGCGAGTCGCTAAATGAAATGTACAACAGTGTTTTTAACACGGTTTGGGATTTCCAATGGGGTCGCAAATTGCGAGGTTCATTGATATTAATGAGCCTCCTGTAATTTGCAAGCCCATTGGGAATGCCAGCCCTCCCAGCGATGGTGGCCTGCTGGGCTCTGCAGACCACCATGTCTCGGAAGGCTTTTAAATAAAGCAGTTTAAAAAATAATGCAGCCTGTTTAGCATGCATTAAAAAATAAAGAAAATGAAACGTTTTCTTTTCATTTTCTAAGGGCAGGCAGAGGTCCCTGGGACCACTAACTGCCCTTAAAAAATAATTTTGCATGGACCCCTTCCCATTTGCGAATGCATTACCATATACTTGAAGTAGGTGGTAATTGTGACTGTTTTGCGACCGTAAACATTTGTACATGGTTTTGAGGCTCGTTATTTGGAAGGGAATGCCCCTTCCAAATGGCAAGTTGCAAAACCTATTTAGAGAGTCGCAAACAAATTGTGACTCGCGAAATAGGCTATGTACATGGAGCAAAAAAGAGGTTTTTGCATGCGCAAACGGGCTCGCAAACCCGTTCGCCCATATAAAAACAGATCGTATATCTGGCCCTTCGTATTTTATAAAGAAGTAATAGCCCCTCTGTCACATGTATTTCTTTTGTTTTATAGCATCTCTCATACCATTGTAGGATGTCAGAGCACTTTACATCACACACATATAGAGACATTGAATCATACATGTAAATCAGTGTGTATATAAAATGTTTAAAGACTGCTTGGTCTGGAAAAACACAAACTCAGGATTCAGAACATAACACAGTGGCTAGCATTGACTTTAACATTAAAATTGTATTTCAACCCAAATATATCTTTTTAGCAGCATCAGGATATTTAATAACTGGGACAAAATATAAGTTACTAACTGGTACCATGCAGTTTGCAAGCAGCTCTTTGATGACAGTTTATAGGTCCCTCTGCTAGATGTCGATTGTCACTTATGAAGTGCACAGTAACAAAATAATCTCTGTGACAAAAGCAGTAATTACGAACCTAGGCACATAAAATACTGCTTTTTAAGATGCATGTTACACGTTCTTTGCAGTAGGCACATTAACCCTCTGTGCTACATTAGTTACATCACAGCTGCCACTGAACAAAACTCTCCTCACTCTCCAGCAGGTACATTAATCACTGGCATTCTCTTGACACTTTTATTGTTGCTGGAAAGCTGCTAATTATACAAGAAACGTTTCTGTGCTTTTAAAACTGTTGCCCACGGACCCCCTGGGAATGTGTCACGGACCCCTGGGGGTCCGCGGACCACAGTTTGGGAAACACTGATGTAGAATAAAGGAAGGATGCGCCTCCGCACTGTATATTCAATTATTTTCTGGGTAAACTAATCAATAAAACACGCAAACACTTTAAACAGTACTTTGGGCATAAAATTACATGGGTTTATTTTAAGGTATTTACAATAGTTAAGACCATGTAGAAAGAGGTGCAATAAAAAAATAATTTTACGGAATGGTCAAGACAAAAAACCCATGACAAGTCGTAAATCAAAAAATAAACGTCTTAGGAGCCTATTACGATGGCGGGCGGACAAAATCCACCTGCCATCGCATTGGGTCACGGGACTGACTGCTCATGTTGCGGTGGCGGGCGCATGCTGCTTTTCTAACATTGCGGCGGGCGGTGCTGTACCATAGATACCCCCATGTGCACCTCCCACAAAACCCTAGGGGCCCGCAATGGGCCCCCAGAAGCAAAGACCGCATGCCTTTCCATGTCGGCAACGCCACCATGGAAAGGCTGATCTACGCCAACATTGTAATATGGATGGCGGTGTCTTGCAGACGCCGCCAGCATATTTAACATGCTTTCCGCCCGGTCGACGAGTCGACCAGCGGAAAAGCGGGGGACGGTCTTACCGTCCGCCGCAGACCCCCAGCCATCCTAATATGGCGGGGGGTCTTTCTGGTGTGAATGGCGGGTGGTTCTCCCCCGCCGGGCCGGCTGTGGCTACTGCTGGCCCAGCGGGGGCGAACCGCCCACCATCCTAATGGGGCCATACTTTCTTTTTCACAGACAAAAGCCAATAAGTAAGGTTCTCCTTTGGTAAAAAATCAATATATACATATATATATATATATTGTTGGAAAACGAGGCAGCATCTGTGAGGCCTGCACAAATAACATGACACATTTGTCCTTCACTGGGAACAAACACCCTAGGGCAGTGCCTGACTCCCAGAGGGTAGCTTGGCAGAGCAGTCTGAGGCTTACTCAAGGGAAGTGGTGTGGGCTAGTAATCGCCATTTGCAGGTGCGCAAAAATAACACTCAATAATAGATTGTCCAGTCTGTACTTTGCTTTATAAAAGTAAGAGTACATTTATTAAACACACACACCACTCAATCCTATACACCAATTTACAAATATACATAAGCTGATGGAATTACTTTGTGACGTTGCATAACATCTCAACCCCTCCCGCAGGGGGGGTGGGGTCTAGTACCACCACTCCCATCATCTTGCCCCCAATGCAGTGAATTGGTCTAAACCTGGAGCGAGGGCCCTGCGCACTGGCACCATCCCAGTGGCGACCCCCCCCCCCATTACCTCAACAAGCATTAAACAGGCTACACCTGCCTTGGTGACACATGACCCTGACCGAGCATCTCCTACTGACCATACAGTATGCACCTCTTCATCTTAATGGCTAACAGTCTGGGGTCTTCACCTAACCGCTGCAGCAAGAATACATGTTTACGCACTCTTTAGAATGACAGTACTCAGCATATTTGGATATCATTAAAAATGCAGTGCAATTACAGCCCCTACAGGCATCACAGATGATCACAGGATTAAGTAAATACAGTCAGACACCCTAGCAGGAGTGTCTAGCCACTTAAATCCACTTTGCTTATGACATCACCTTGAACCAGTATTTCAGATTGAACATCAGTCTCTTGAAAAGAAATAACCATTAATAAATGCATTTCAGTGTAATTACACTCTTCACCTCCAGGGGATGCCCTTTCCTCCTTGATGCAATTATCAAAACACCCTCAGCCGAAGAACAAAAGTTCCAGCCCAGAAGGTGTTAAATGCAGGTTGAGCCCTGGAGGGGTTATTCTTTTCAAATCCCCAAGACACCTAGGGTGACTTGTCTCTTCATGCTGGGGGGGAGACTGCACTTCGCCGGCAGCTCCCCCAGCACCTTTTCATCATTGAGAGTGACCCGCCCCTTTGGGGGACCACCAAGGATCAAAACGGCCTGCTTCCAAAAGCCTGGTAAGGCATTTTGGGGCGATTGTGCTCCTTCCTCGGAATAATAGATGAGCAGCTCTCCTGCTGTGCCGGGGAGAGCCACGCTGGTGCTTTGCCGCATTCTGGGGCCTCGGTGGGGGGCCCGGTCCCACCCGGACCCCCAGGTAAGTTATTCGGCTCGGGAAGCCCACCCCCGGCCGATCCACCGATTTTCTGGGACCCGGTCCCACCCGGGCCCCTGGCACCTCCTTTCACTCTTCTTGGGGGTCCCGGTCCCCTCCGGGACCCCCGCATGCCCAATCGTTGGAGGGCAGCCTGGGGAGCCCATCCCCGGCTGCCCCCGCCGGCTCCCCGCACGGCAAGCACCCTCGCGTGCTGCCGCGGGAGCCGGCCCTGCAGTTGTGGTCTGCCCGCTGGAGCGGGCAGACACGGAAGCTTGCGCCTACCTCGAGGGAGTGCAACAGCACTTACCCCTCCTCCAGCTGCACTTCAGGGCCCGGGGATGGGGTCCCGGGCCCTTAGGCCAACCTCACGGAGGTGGACCTGTAGTCCACTATATATCAGGGAATATATAAGGATTTCCACAAAGAAATAAAATCGTTCACAATCTAATTTTATTAAAAACCAATATCTGAGCAATAAAATACAAGACAAATTAATACAAAACAATTTAAAATCCAAGGAATGTTCCTCGAAACGAACGTACGCAATTGAAAAGAATGAGCACAATTAAAAAATACACAGCTAATATAGACATATATGTAACATTTCAGCAGTTAATAGACATAAAACAAAACAATATACTTTGACAAACCCCTCGTATCGCTGTGGCTCCAGAATGTCTCTGCCACTTTGTATTACTAGATCCACAGGCCTAAGGCACTTTAACTTAAGTAAACACTAGTGATAATGTTGGGTATCCATCTAGAGTTTACCAGGCCCTGATTGGATTCTTTATGTCAGAAAGAATCCAATCAGGGCTTTGTCAAAGTATATTGTTTTGTTTTATGTCTATTAACTGCTGAAATGTTACATATATGTCTATATTAGCTGTGTATTTTTTAATTGTGCTCATTGTTTTCAATTGCGTACGTTCGTTTCGAGGAACATTCCTTGGATTTTAAATTGTTTTGTATTAATTTGTCTTGTATTTTATTGCTCAGATATTGGTTTTTAATAAAATTAGATTGTGAACGATTTTATTTCTTTGTGGAAATCCTTATATATTCCCTGATATATAGTGGACTACAGGTCCTTCTCCCTGATGAGACAGGGGTGAGGTAAACAAGTTGACTCCAGGGATTCCCCTGTTGACTTACTGTCTTTCTACCCTGTTCCCTGGTGAAAGTGGGGTACCCTCTCTTTTGAAACCAACCTCACGGAGGGACGCAACGGTGCCGCCCCCGACTTCCGCGTTCTCGTTGGGGCCCGGAGTTGGGGTCCCGCGCACTGTCTCCTCTTCGCCGGGGGCCAGGGTGGGCTCCTGGCACCCCGTAGGGGTGAATCTTCACGCTCCCTGGCTTCGCTTCGGGGCCCGAGGATGGGGTCCCGGGCATCTTGGACCCATTTTCACGGGGGGGCGACGGCGCTCCCCCGCTTCCTCCTGCCTCTGTATCTTTTCTCGGGGAGCGCGACGGCGCTCCCCAGCCTCTTTTGCTTCTCCTTGGGGCAGCCCCTGGGACCTGACCCACTCCGGGGGCATCTGTGAGACCAGCGGTGGAGACCCACGCGCTTTGTCGTCGGTCTTTTCAGGGGTCAAAGGCCGCCTACCTTCCGGGGGCCATATATCAGCCCCTGGGGGCCCAATCTGCCCCATTTTCGCGTCTTCTTGCTCATGGTGGCGTCCACCAGCCACTGGGAGCACTCTACTTTGCTTTTCAGGTCTCCAAGAGGGTGCATTCTGCTGGAGCGGTCTTCTTTGGCTCCCTGCGCCAGCCTTTTGCTTGGCTCTCCTCCTGCGCCTCTCTTCTCCTTGCGCAGAGGCTACTGCTTCTGGGCACCGTTCCTGGGATCTTCTTCTGGCGCTGTTAGGGCCCTGGGGGGCAGTCAGGGGGTACCTCTTTCCAACTGCCCATTGCCAGGCTCCAGCACCTTTTGCCTCTGCAGACCACACCCAGAGAGAGCTTCTCTTCCTGTGCAAGTACTTTTTAAAAGTTGAGTAGGGGGCTGGCAGGAAGTCTCTGTGTGTCCTATCAAACAGCGACCCATCACTTCACTGCCCCTGCTCCATCCTCCTTGTCCAGCCCCTGGGTTTGTTCAAAATGGCGTCGTCCAGTGTCTCTGGCCACATGGCCTCTGAAACCCAACTCCTTCTCCCCTCACTGCCTTCACGTGGTGCCGCCTGGTGCCTGGCACCCAGCGACATCCGTTGATGGATTGGCTTTTAGCTCCACCTATCTTTTCTCCTTGGAGGGAAGATCTTCGCTCTGGGTAGAAAGGTCATTAATCTAACCTGCCATGGGCAAACCCCAGCCAGGGACTCAGAGAAATATGACATTTCCGGATGACCCAAAAGCAGTACAAATATGACTTTGAACTCTGCAGAATACTCATTTTCACATCTGCTACACTGGACATTAGTGCGTGTCTGGAATCTGTAGGCTTTGTGGAAGTCATTTTAGCCATGGGCCCCCCATCTCCATAGGGAAATAATGAAGTGAAAACACAGTAAGGCACATTGACTTTCCCTAGCATGTTCCTTTCCAGTGTATAAAGACTATTCCATGTCACCACCCAATTCTGCCTAAGTCCTGCCACACCATTCACTCTGTAGCTGCTCCTGGACTGGGCACGCTAGGAATCTCCTCTGTGCAGCCCCTACACGTGTGCACACGCATGTACACCCATGTCTGCATGTAACCAGCGCGTTGTCCCATACTCCAGCTGCTGCGCAGCGGCCTAGTCAAGCCAGGGGTACACCAGTAAAATCTCCATGCAGTCTCCTTCATTATGAGTTCACTGTGGGTGAGTCCCAGATTATGAGGCTCCCCCACAGTAAAAGCTCAACAATTAGGTGCTCAAAAAGCGAAAAATCCGGGCGGCTCAGTGTCAGAACCACCTGCATATATATATATATATATATATATAATATTTAATTGCATAGATGAAAAGATGGTATATGGTTGTCTGTAGAAAAAAAAAAGATCAGTTCTAAAGATTTGGCAAAAAGCTGATGGGCCTCTTACAAATAAAACAAGAGAGAATACCAGTGACCGCAACTTTAAATATTATATTAAATGGCTCCACACGTCGGGGCTCTATCCGCACCGTGCACGTTACAGCTATTATTATTATTATTATTATTATATTTGAGTTTGTAGAGCGCACAGATACCCTAGGGTTTCCCGGCGCTAACAGAGGAAAAGAAGCAGGGAGACAAAGGTGACGGAACGATTAGGCAGAGAAAAGCCAGGTTTTCAGGCCTTTCCTGAATTTCAGGTAACAAGTTTCAAAGCGCAAAGAGATGGGGAGTGTATTCCATAGTGATGGCGCCAGATAAGAAAAGGAGCGACCACCAACTCTGGTGCGTTTGAAACGGGGCACGGAGAAGGTGCCAAGAGAGGAAGATCTAAGGGTGCGCACTGGACAGTACGGGTGAACTAAACTGGAAAGATAGGGGGGGAATTGCCTGTTTTAATCCGGTGCATATAGCAGAGGGCTTTGAATTTTGCTCTTGATTCAATGCGCAGCCAATGAAGGCTGCGCAGGGAAACCGTGGCAGAGGCAGTTCTGGGCAGGTTGCAGAGCAGGCGAGCTGCCATGTTTTGCACCACCTGCAGTTTTCGTATTACCTCCTTGCTAGCCCCAAGGAGGAGTACGTTGCCGTAATCTAATCTGGAGATTACTAAAGCCTGGACCACAGTTCTTTGTGTGTCTGGCGGAAGCATCCATGCTATTTTTCTCAGCCACCGCATGATATTAGTACAGGTGGCTGAGACTTTCACAACATGCTGCTTCATGGACAGTTGGTTGTCAAACGTAACTCCCAGGTTACGAGCTTTGGTGGCTGGAATCGGCAGGGGACCCATTTGCTGAGGCCAGTGTTTAGGGCCCCACAGAGAACTGTCTGGACCGAATAAAAGGAGTTCGGTTTTGTCGCCGTTTAATTTTAGTTTATTGGTCTGCATCCAATTGACAATATTAGTGAGCCCAGATCGGAGAGATGAAATGGGGGCGTGTTTATTAGAGGAGAGAGAAAAAATGATTTGGGTGTCGTCCGCATATGAAAATATAGAGAGACCAGATTGTTCTGCCAAAGAGGCGAGAGGACTGACATAAATATTGAAGAAAAGGGGGATTAAGATAGAGCCCTGGGGTACACCGTGTGGGGATGGGAGGGCAGTGGAGGCAGAAGTGGAGGAAAAGACCTGAAAAGTGCGTGCAGACAGAAAACTAGCAATCCAGGCAAGAGCTGTGCCATGGATACCGGCAGCCTTTAGGGTGGAGAGGAGGATGTCATGGGAGACGGTGTCGAACGCAGCGCTTAAGTCCAACAGGATAAGCGCCACCGTCTCCCCTCTGTCCACCTGCTGTCTGATGGCCTCTGTGACGCCTAAAAGGGTGGATTCAGTGGAGAATCCAGCCCTGAAGCCAGACTGGGACGGGTGTAGGAATTTCGTATCCTCAATGTAAGAGGAAAGGCAGAGGTTAATATGTTTTTCTAATACCTTGGACAGGCAAGGGAGTAGGGATATGGGTCAGAAATTAGAAGGGTTATTGGGATCAGCGTTAGTTTTTTTGAGATGGGGAACCACCATGGCGTGTTTCCAAACTGCAGGAACAGTGGCTTCAGACAGAGATGCGTTCAAAAGGGCTAGGATGGGTGAAAGGACGGGAGTGTCAAGGGTGCTTAGAATTTGAGGGGGCATGGCATCCAGTGGGGAGCCAGATTTGATTTTTGCCATGAGTTCAAAAAAGAGTTCTAACGAGATCGGGTCCCATTTGTCAATGGGAGAGTGATGAGCAAAGGTAGTAGTATCCTGGAGGAAGGTGGTGTCAGGGTCTATACTGGGGGAATTGTCCAATGCTCGTGGAGGGGCATCGAAACCAGCATAGATACGATCTATTTTCTCCCTGAAAAATTCAGCAAGTGTGTTGCATTGATCTGAGTCCAAACAGGGGGCTTTTGGCAAGTTAGATTGTCCAGAAAGTTCTTGGACTGCTCTAAAAAGAGCTTTAGGGCGGTTTTGGGCTGATAGAATAGAGGTGTTAACATAGTTTGCTCTGGTATTTTTGCACAGGGAGTGGTAATGTCGAAGTTCCGTTTTATAAATTTCTTTAACATTAGGGGAGCTAGGGGAGAGGACTGTGGCAATCAGTGCACTGACATGGCCTTATCCTTGGTCCTTATACCTTACTTTCCAGGCGGTGGCCTCTGTCTCGCTGAGTTTGAGCTGTGTCTCCCTTTTCGAGTGAGTTCACAAACATTTCCAGGAAGGTGGATTCGCTCTGAGTTCAAGGCCTGCTCCAGTCTTTAAGGATTTAATTTCTTTGGATTCCCAGGAGTCCTCTAAAAAGTTTCTAAAAACTGAACATTGGAAAACAAGCATTGGCATAGCAATAGGTCTCGCATTTTCGAAACATTAACATATTAGTATTGTAAATGACAACGTATTTTATTATTGTAGGTTTTTTAAACAAATAAATAAAAGACATTGCCATTTACAATGCCAATAGCTCAAAATCTCGCAAGTATGAAACCTATTGGATTGCAAATGCTTGTGCACCCTTCCTCTTAGTGAAAGGACCAGTACCATTTACAATACCGATAACTCACACTAATACAAATGCAATGCTATAGATTCCGCAGTTACAAAAAAGTTAGCTATTGACATTTTGCATTAGAGCATTTTCTTTGTTTTTTACAAAGGAAAAAAATGTCATTTAGAATGCCAATAGCTAAACATAATGTCATTGCGAGACCTATTGCATTGAAAATGCTTGTTCATATCTATGGCTGTATAGCTTTTGGGCTCTGAGAGTGTTCTATGCCCACCATGAATGTTCTCACAAAAAGAGATCATCTACCCGCCTGCTGTCGTGCTACGGTCTTACAGGACCATCTTGAGGGCAGTGATCCTGTGGACAGCTTCCCTACCAGCGCCTTACTCTCCTTTAAAGCTCAACTGGAATCTTCCAGAACTCTTGCAGTTACTCGCTTCAGTGGACGAGCACTCCAAACCACTTCCTGCAGGCACAGATAATAATTTAATCTAGGCGTTGGCATCCATGCCCGGTTATCACATCTTTGCATTACTTCCATGATGACACACTGGTTGATCTTGAAGTTTCTATTAATATACAATGCAGGGGATTACTATTATCAAGTGATACTTTAACGTGGAACACAAGCCTCTCAAATGAAATACATGATTGGATAGGGTAATTAATTTGTAGGAGGCTAGATACAATTTCCACTTTCCCCATAGTACAGGCCAACTAGCTCTAAAATCTTTGAGAACGTTATTTATAGTTGCGTGGACCTGCGGCTTAAAGAGATGTTATGGCACCGACACGTACTTAGTCTCATGTAACCTTGGTGTTTTGGAACGTTTCCTGGTTAGAAGGCGCGAGGAGACGAACTTGCGCGCGCAGCCACCATATTCTATGTTTACACTCGGAGGCTGCGGCTTCCCTTCACCATAGCAACCCATTGCTTCTCCCAGCACACGGCCTCAAAAAACAAGCAACATGGCGGACGAGAAGGATGTGGCTGGTGAGTGGAAAGCCCCCAAGACAGACTAGTATACTGGGTCCGCTTCTGGGTGGGGTGCCAGGGTACTGGGCCTTTCTGGGAATTGGCATGCCTACTTTCTGTTTGAAATGATTAGGTTTCGGTCTGCAGCTACTTTCCGGTAGCTGGCGCGATCTACCCTATGGAGGGGTTGATCGGTGATTGGCGGCTTTTGGTTGCTTTTAGTTCTCGCTTCATCGTTTAAACTAAAGAAGAGTTGGTGTGTTGCGAGACCATAACACTGGCACTGGAGAAGTGCGAATAGTAAGCACTCCCAACGACTTTTCAGTTTAATTGCCGATATATATTTTGAATATGTAGATAGCAGCGTTGTCCGTTTGACGAGGGGCCGAAAACTCTAACTGAATGTTTTGGAGTGCAGTTTTATTTTATTTAATGTGATTTTATATAGCGCGAACTTTACCCGAAGATGTCAGAGCGCTTTACATAAGAACCAGGATGACATGCGTTACATAAAAGATACAAACAGAAACAATTGCACATGTACAAGATGTAAAGTCACACAAGGAAGGGATACAAAAAGAAAGAAACATTGCAAATGTACAAGTAGTAAAGTCACTAAAGGAAGAGATACAAATGGATATACTCTAAGAGTCACATTGGAATGGTAGAGAGTACAAAGTTCTACTGCATATACTAGTGAGTAGAGGTATCTCTATATACATATACACATAGTAGATTTTCTCAGGTCAAGACCCCCCCCCCTAAAAAAAAATCAGGAGAGCAGAGTTCCATTAAGTGGGGTCGGAGGGGGGACGCAGTCACAGCACCAAGGGAGGGTGGGAGGAATACAAAGGTAAGGAGAAAAGGCAAAAGAGAGAAGGGAAGAAACATTTGAGGATCGTCAAGGGGAAAACAAGGGAAAAGGGTAAAGGACGAGGGAATGGACAAGATGGCGGGTCCAGAGAAAAGCGGCCGAGAACAGCAGCAAAATGGCAGCCAGGACAAAAGAAAAAGTAAAGAAGTCCATGAGAGTCCGTGGCGGGACAGGCCGCTCAGATGAAGAGTGTTCTCTCGGGGCCTGGGGTGGGTATGTTCCGGAAGGGGCTGCGGCGTGCCAAGCAATATAGGTCGGGACTGGAGGGAAGACACGTCCAGGGCCAAATCGCAGGACCGCCATCACTCACTGCAGGCTCCGGTTTCCACAGGCTCCGGTTTCCAGCCATGGATTACACTGGAGCGGTTCCTCGCAGGCTACTCGCCGAAAGGAGGAACTTTCGCAGATCCAATTACCGGGGTCCCAGAGGGTGGAATAATTTTCAACCCCATATGGTATATCCGCAACAACCACAATTTGGTCCACAAGCCCCTTTTCAACACCCACAAGGCCCTTTTCCCGTATGGGGGTATCAACAACAGGATTATGGCTACTTCGACCAATCGGCGCCTTTTTTAGGGGGGCGCCAGGGACAGACGAGAGGAAGAAACCGGAGGGGTACCTCCGTACACTGGAACACAGGAGAGGAAGAAACCCCACGGGTAGCCACGAGAAGCATGACAGGCGCCAAAAAGAGCCAGAAGTAAGTCTGGTGGTAAACCTCTCTGACTGTGAACTCACGGAAGCACAGAAAGCAGTACTGGAGAAAGGCTTGGGGTATGTACCCACTGCTAACATGGATAAGTTTCATCTATGCAAGGAAGTCCAGGAGTTCATGCGACGTCTTAAGTTGCAAGTCTTTTTCAAAGACAAAAAAGATGAGATTGAACCTGGTGATACTAAACTTAGACCAAAATCTACGTTCACACCGATGAATAACACTCTACCAATCGAATTATTAACTTTCGAAAAGTCGGTGATGAGAGAACTTGAAGACATCAACCCACGAGAAAGGAGTACCTTCCAAAACACGACCAATGCAGAAAGACAGGCACTACGGGAGTTGAGCAACAACAAACGTATAGTGATCAAACCGGCTGATAAGGGCGGCGCAACTGTCATACAAAATGCAAGCCAGTACGATGCAGAATGCATGAGACTGTTGGAAGATGAAAGAAACTACGAAATTCTCCACACGGATCCAACACAGAGGATAGCAACAAAAATTAGCACAATGGTAGAGGAAGCTGTGACACACGGCTGGATCACCAAGAAGGAGGGAGAATTCTTGTGTCAAAAGAACCCCAGGACCCCGTATCTGTACACACTCCCTAAAATACACAAGAACTTACAGAACCCCCCAGGACGACCTATCGTATCTGGTATTGGGTCAGTGTTGGAACCTCTGTCGAGGTTTGCAGATGCTTTCCTCAGACCGATTGTTCAAAAAACGTCAACATATCTCAGGGACACGAAGGATGTCCTGAACTTATTAGAAAACATCACCTTTGATCCCGACAACCAATTACTGATCAGCTGTGACGTAGAGAGTCTCTACACCAGCCTGCCACATCATGCTACCCTAGAGATTGTGGAAGACGTCCTTTTTGAGGACTTCTGGGAATACCAAACACCACGTAACGTGGTGATGGAATGCTGTTCCCTAGCCCTTAGAGAGAACTTCTTTGAGCACAAAGGTACCCTCTATCTACAAAAACACGGTTGTAGTATGGGAAGCACATTTGCTCCCAGCATAGCTGGTTTATATGTGCACCACTTAGAAGTGACTAAAATACTTCATCCAAACAACCCTTTCAGAGACAATATCAAAGTATGGAAACGATACATCGACGACATCCTGATCATCTGGGATGGAGATGAGAGGACCTCTAAACAATTCTTGAGCTGGTTGAACTTGCAAGACAACTACTTAAAGTTCACCAGTACCACCTCCAACAGTAACTTGGTATTTTTAGATTTGAATATCTTCCCCAAAGAAGGCAGACTGAGGACGACAACTCATTTCAAGGACACCTCGAAGAACTGTTTACTTTTGTACAACAGCTTTCACCCGAGACATCTGCGGGATAATCTCCCGTATGGTCAGTTCCTGCGCCTTCGCAGGAACTGCACAGAAATTGGAGACTTCAAACTGCAGTCTAAGGATCTGAAGAAGAAGCTGGAAGCCAGAAGGTATCCTGATAAGATCATTGACCAGGCATACAAACGGGCAAAAAACAATTGCCGGGAGAGCCTTCTGGAAGAAAAAATACAGAAAGAGGAGGAGAAGAGACCGATCTGTGTCACCACCTATAATACCTGTTCGAATCAGGTGACCAAGATTATCAACAGGAATTGGAAAATTCTGAATAGCGGTGGGTTGCAAATACCAAAACCGTTGTTCTCTCACAGAAAAGCACAGAGCATAAGGGATGCCTTAGTCCACACCAGACCAAAAGCAAACAGCAATTCTGTACAGAAGAATCCCGACTTTGTACATGGCCATCATCCATGCGGAAACTGTAAAGTATGTTGTCTCACGAAGAAAAGCAATAATCTGACCTTTAGTGATGGAACAACCTGGGAGCAAAGGGGCTTCAGCAACTGCAATAGTACCAATGTGGTCTATCTAATCATATGCCCCTGCGGATTGGAGTATATAGGTATGACGAGCAGGGCAGTGAAAGTCAGGATAGGTGAACACAAGAGCACCATCAAATGCAAGAAGACCAGCACGAAACTCACGAATCACTACCTAGAGATGAACCACAAACCTGGCGAAATATCTTGGACTGTAGTTGAGCTAGTGAACAACGAGAGGTACCTCCTGGAAAAAGAACAGAGATGGGTGTTTCGCATTCAGTCCCATAAAAAGGGACTGAACGATGACATACCCTGGGGACAGCTGTGACCCCTGGTTTTTCTGAAGCCAGTATCCCAACCTGATGTAATCAATATACATGAACTCTGGAACAATGCCTTTCCTTGGGGATAGGTGTGAACCTCATCCATTTATCCTCATGCAATAGATACATAATGAATCTATCTGTCTTTTTGGGTAATCTGCGAGCTGAATCCTGTGACCCTTGGGCTACACCAATCTAGCAGGAATGCAATAACACTGGACCCTGCACTAAAAAAACCCACCAGCTGAATGACAAATTTGACCCATGATAATCAGAGTGACAACATTTTTGTTTCCTGAAACTGTGATTATTCACTACATTTTATTTTTTATTTTATTATTTTTTTGACCTAGGAACACCAATTAACAAGCATCAACAATGAGGTGTCCTGTGAATGTGATAATACATTACATTTAGTTTTTTATTTTTCTGTCTGACCTGTGAACATCAAAGAGTAAAACATTTAACAATGAGGCATAGTATTTAATAATGAGGCATAGCCCGAGTATACAATTTGTATTTAGTTGCATTAAGTTAATCCGGGTCCCTCACGCTGGCGACAAAAAGCGAGAAAAGACTATCGGTCATAATCCTCACATTGAGCCGTTTTGCGGCGGCCATCTTGGATTTGCCCATTCCAGTGTTCATTTTGGGCGTTTCTCCGTGTAACAATGAGCATGACGGAAGGCACAATATAACTCCACCGGCAGACGAGCGACTACCTATCCTCGGAGCTCGGACGGGAGGAATGCCAGGCGAATCGCTCGAGCCGGTAACGTAAGTGATAGACTCAGACCCCGAGTCTTTAATAAACGGGTTACTGGGCCATTTCACTGTCAGGAAACGAACGAACCACATCTAACAGTGGGGGCGGCCACTTCTATTTTTCAGTAGACCGCGCTAATCTCCCTCCTCCTGCCAGCTCATGGGGCACTGAGAGAACTACCAAAAAGTATGTATATAACGAGTGTATTTTGTGACCATCTACACTGGTATTATTTCTAGAATAATTATGCTGAGAAAATACGATATACTGTGTCTAGAATATCGATCTAGAAAAAATACGAAATATTGATGTCCTTTTTGATGCTTTTGGGATCGTTTGTATGAATGTGTTGAGCCACTAATGTATGTATGATGGGTTATGAATGAACCACGTCCATTTGGATGGTTCTGGTTAATATGACGTACACTCTGTCCAACAACAAGAGGTGCATTTTGATTAATATATTCAAACCTGCGGTGAAGGTAATTGTACCTAGCATTACGAATTCTACCAAACTGGCTATGGTTGTGAATATCAAAGCGTATCAACGATGCACATTTCATGACCAGCAGTAATGACATGAATATGTCTGTGCTTTCTCCCTCGTTTTCTTCCTTTTCCTTTACAGAGACCAAGGGTCACCGTTTTTTGGCACTTATTTTTTGATGCCTTGCTTCACCCGGGCCAGCTCATGCCCTGAGGCACAAATATCCAGCTTATTTTTGCCGGTATATTTGTAGGACAGTAGGCCTACTTCTTTAGAACTGAGCTATTCACAGTAGGGATCACGATTTGGTCCTGATGAGTAGGCAGCAGGGGACTGCCTATGAAACATGTCGACTTGGTAGTCAGTAATTGCTCTACCTACATCCCCTTTTTAACATTCCCAGCCAGAGACTCCAATAAAGTGTATTTGTTCTACTAGCCAGGGAATTTTTAATTTTTTATATTTTTTGCACTCACTAGTTAGATCCCTACACTCCACTTTTCATCACTACACCTACACATAGCTCTGTCACGATTTATAGTGCTCCCGCGTAGTCCGTCTGGTCGCAGCACGCCCCGCCCCGTTATAGGGACGGGAAGACCCCTATGATGAAGCATGACACTAACGGATTTTTTTAGTGTGTGAGGGGTATTTTAAACAAGCACATGTGCTCTCATCTTTCCATCTCTAAGAGAGAGTCTATCACTTCACTCCAATTAAATTTTTGTAAAAATCCTTAAAAATATCTTGCACCTCCACACATTGATAGAATCCTTATGTTTAGATGTACTCGCCGAAATCACCACTCCTCCCGGTCGGAGGGGGGAGAGACGCCAGCTCAGACTCCACAGCAGCGAGGCATCTCTGCCGAACCAGCAGCCATGTTGGTAAAAGCTCAGTGGGCGCTCCTCCCAGAAACTCGGAGGGTGCAAGCAGGCCATCCGGATTGCCCCTGGGGCTCGCAATGCGAGGCTAAATGGGCGAAATCCTTGAGTAGGGTGGCGGTTGGATGGGGAGAGCCGCCAGCCCAAACCCTACAGCAGCGAGGCATCTCAGCCGAATTAAGTTTTATAAAGGAGGGAATGTATTTGAATTTAAAATGTGTTGTAAAAAATCGAGTCTCTTGGAGAGGATGTGGAGTTAACGTCCAGAGCTGCTGACTTCGGACAAAGGGAACCAGTTTGACAGCAGTATTATTTATTTATAGGTAACTTATTTCGGTGAGGAATAAGTTAACGCTGACGTGAAAGTCTTTTTGTGTGTGGTCAGTGTAAAAAGAAGGGGGATTTTCTGTTTTGCACCCCATCGAAGTGGACTTGCAGTAGTGTAAACGTGCAGAGTCTGCTGAGGTCTGTAAGGTATTGGATTTTGTTTTCAAGTGATGGTTTTGGATTCAAGATCCTTTTGTTCTTCCCAGGATAATAAAATTGGTGTCGCTTACTTTTTTGCGTTTTGTTTTATACTTCTTTGGTAGAATGATACGCCGTTACCAGACAATAGTGAGTAGGTGAAGCAGGCCCATCAGCTTGCCTCCATGCAGTCCAGCAACAACCGTTCGGCCGAACCTTAGAATTAGAACGCATGTATGCAATCAGATGCTCAAACTCTCACAACATAACATTCTAATGACAATAGAATTGTAGTAATCAATGAGAAATGCATTCAAGATTACATCATCTCCTCTCCTAAAACTAATAAAATACACTTGTACCAAAAACAAACGTCCATTAATAAATGTACAAAACGTGCGCAAAAGCTATTAATAAATGCACTGCATACAGTAACTAATGACTAACGCACAAAGCATGCATACAAAAAGGATGCATCATCTCTTTTCCTAAAACAAAATATAGATATTTTTAGATATCAAATTCCTTTAAATATCCTAGTTTTTTGCACACACGACCTCATCTGTTAGTGATGACTACATCATTATGATCGTCAAGTTCCTCATCGTTCTGCTTATGTTTTAGAGACATGTCCTACTGATTAGGCTCAGCACTTGCAGGCACATCTGAAAAACCTAAGGAAGATAACAAATTTACCTCTTCTTGTTGAGACACAACACATAACATCAGTATCCTGTGAAACATCATTTTGCTGCAAAACACCAACAGGAAATAAACCATCACCTGGAATTCGCAGTTTCAGCATTATACCATCTTTTTGAAAATCACAAAGTAGAATTAAATTCCTCTTGGACCACTACCGGCCATCAACCAACTGTACAGATGTAGAAACGACCTTAACCACTTTTAATGGACCATTAAAATGAAATTCAACTTTAGATTTTCTTGAGCTCATATTTTTTAGCATTGCCCAAGTTCTGATAACAATCTTTTTGTTACTTAACAGTCGAGTCTGATCATTGTTCTTTTTCATTTTGATCTGTGAATCTTCAACTTTTAATCTGAGTTTATCCAGATCTACATGCTCCTGTACACTTTTAGAGGGTGCTTTTCCATCCAACCAAGTAGGCAATAAACCAGTAGGAAGAATCCTACCCCTCAGCAACGAGAAAGGAGTACCCCAGTGACCGTGTGAGAAGTATTATGATATGCTCACACTTTATTTCTCTGATATTCCTCAATATCCAGACCACAGGTCACAGCCGTTTGTATTCCCTCTTTGAGCAATCTATTAATCCTCTCAATAGCTCCATTGACACCAGGACGGTATAGTGCAACACAGGGGCGGCTCCTCCATTTGAGCGGAAGAGCATCGCCCCACTTAAAAATCATCACAAAGATGAAAAATAAAATGGTAATTAATTACCATTTTATTTTTCATCCCGAGCCGAGTGTCAGCATTATGGTTGGGCCTTTGCTGAGTGACAGAAGCATGTCACTCAGCAGGGAGGAGGGTGGGCTGGTATGGCATTGTTTAAAGTGCGCATGTCTTTTTGGCCAGCTGTCTTGCGATGGCCAGTCACACATGCGCACTGTAAACATCTCTAATCAAGCTGTCTTAAGACAGCTGGGTTAGAGAAAGCCAAAGCCTCCAGAGCGCTGTGGAGCGTTGAGTGAATTCGCTCCCACCAATCTTAGGGTTGCTCTCATTCTGTTGAGAGCAGCACTAGGATTGGCTGAGGGAGTTGCTGCTTCAGATCTGGAAAGAAGTCGTCGAGAGCGAGGACTTCGCCGAGTTCAGGTAAGCTTTATTTTTTTTAAATACTTTATTTTAAGTGCATGCCCCTTCTTCCCCAATAGATGCCAACTCCCGCTGGTGCCACAGTATAATGTTTTATACATTTGCCACTGAAAAAAGACTACATTTTTTATGAAACCAGTTGTACACCATTATCAGTTACCAATTCTAAGGGAAAACCTTTCAAAACAAATACTTTGCTCAAAAGTTCAATTGCTACTTTTGTGCTTATTTCATGTACACATTCATAATAGACCAACTTGGTAAAATAATCATTCAGTACTATCATATACTTAGACCCTTCCGATAATTTAGAAATGGGCCCAGAAAAATGTAATGCCAATTTACTCCATGGGCAGTCTGGAAAACCAGAAGGCACTAATAGAGATTCCTTCATCTTCCAGTGTGTGTTGGAAAGCAAACATTGGTTCTCCGGTGGAACAAATTTACTACACCTGAATAAAATAATAGATTCTATTATCAGCTGAGATGCCATTTGGCCAAAACAATATACATCTCTCCATAATTGCTTGAGTGGTGGCCAACCCTTGCTAACATAATCAAACACTTTCCACAATATACCATCCTCTGTATACACTTTGTTCCACTGCTCCTCACTAATAGTTCCCTGACATGCAGCAACTACATCGATCCCAGCTAATGAGCATTCAGAATCCAAATACACAGACCCTTTCATTTCTTTCCTCAGAGGTGATCTAGACAAACAGTCTGCACTGATATTTGTTCCCACTTGTATGTATCTGATCTCAAAGTTGTATTCTTGCAACTTTGAGAGAATACGTATCAGTCTGGAGGAGGCTGCAGTCCATCCCTTGTCACCTAGTAGATACATCAAGAGCTTATGGTCGGGAAACAAAATAAAATTTGTTCTGCAAACGTATGTCTTATACTTTTCAGTAGCCCATGCACATGCTAATGCTTCTCTCTCTATCGTACTGTGTCTTTTTTCCACCAATGAGAGTACTCTTGAAGCAAAAGCAATGATATGTTCCTCTGTACCCACCCTTTGGCAAATAACTTTCCCCAGTCCTAGCACTAGCATCAACAGATATAATACACATAGATCCATTGGGAATGGTTTTCAAAGCAGGTACACATGCAAGTATTTTTTTGATATCCTAAGACACTTTTTTTGATCACCTCCACAATTATTTTTTCTTAAAAGTTTTTTAAGGGCTCCATGAGAGTTGCATACCCATCATAAATCTAACGTAAAAGGCGCTTAAACCAATATATAATTTAAGCTCCTCCTTATTTTGAGGTCACTGTGCATTTCTCCTTAGTTCTTACCGCTTCTGATGTTATACAGTGACCTAAATATTCAACAGAAGTGGTTAGAAACATGCACTTATCACGTGATACTGTAATACTACGGTCACTTAGAAAAGACAGAACTTTATCTAATATACAACTGTGCTGAGCAATGGTTTCAGCAACATTTGAAATGTCATCTTGAAAGGTTTGTACCCTAGGAACATCCTTGAACAAGTAATAAATTAACTTCTGAAAGACGCTAGTGGCAGGAGCAAGGCCGAATGGTAAACGTAAATACTTAAATTCCCAGAATGGAATAATAAATGTAGTCAGTTAGTGAGATTCTTTCTTCAAAAGCACCTGATGATATGCTGCTTTGAAGTCGATATTACTAAAGTACTTTGCACCACCTGAAGTTGTCAAAACCTCATGTATTTTAGGTAGTGGGTGACAGTTCACAACTATGTTTTTATTAAACAAACGCAAATCATCACATAAACGATTATTGCCATCTTTTTTTTGTGCTATCACCACAGCACTTACCCAATCTGCTGCATTCACAGGTTCTATGGTCCAAATGTTTCCTCAACTCTTCCCTAATACATTAAGCCACATCACGTATTTGGCGCCACTGGTATAACATTCTCCTTCAAAACTATCCCATGCTCGAATCCTTTTATATGCAACACCTATTTTATCTGCAAAAACTTGGAGGTATTTGTTCAAAATCACATCCACATCACTCACTTTGTCATTCTCTCTTTCCACTAACACAATATTAACACTTGTGCCTGGTCCTAACACAATACCTAATCTGCCTTAATCAATCCACCCCATAATATCCTTGCCCTTCACAGCCTCATACATTTTGGCCTCAATCATTCTGCCACAAAAATGCAATTCATCCACAAAAAATCCCAATGTCTCAATTTCTGTGTCCCCATAAGCCACGGCTCAAAGTCAGCTTTCTTGAGATGCACATTTTTCCACAAAGATCTAAACATTATTTCAGACAACATTGTCACAGATGAAGCAGAATCCACCATTATTTTCAAATCAACCTTATCAATTTTCACAGGACAATATGGTCCATTCTTGCTAGCAACTTTACAAGCATTCTGGTTCACATCCACTGTTAGAATAGTAGTCGCTGAAATAGTGCCAATTTCCTGTTGCTCAGTATTGCCAGTTTCCTGTTGCTCAACCTCAGATATGCAACTTATTTTAACACCACTTCTAATACTCTTACAAACTTTCATAAAGTGTCCCCCTTTATTACATTTGTTGCATCTTTTTCCTTGCACTGAACATCTTACATTATTAACCAAATGGTTGCAATAGTCACATGTAAAAGAAGCACCGCTGCATAACTCTGCATTACTGCTTTTATCTGCATGGTGTACTTTCTATCCACACTTACATTAACACTCTGATTTTTCAGACACACAGCATTTTCCAATATTTTAACAGATTTAACTGAACGTGCAATACCATTTGCTATTTTTATTTTATCATCCAGCGTGATATTAGTACAGCATAATAAATGCTTTTTTACTGTCTTTATATGAAAGTTCAATACAAATTGATCCCTAATATATTGGTCCACAGAGTTTTCAAAATTGTTTGTACAAGCTAGAATTCTTATGGCAGGAACATATTTAAACACCTTCTCTAGGGTCTTGTTTACGAGAATAGAAATGGAAACACTCTAGTACATGGGTACTTACAAACTTTCTCTCGGGGGGCCAAATTTACAGTGTGGTTTGTGTCCTAGGGCCGCACAGGTGGGGGCGGGGCTAGAGCAACAAAAAAAACTGTGACCATGAGGTTTAACACAGGTCCCTGCAGCGGACGCCTTCGTCCACTGAGCTACCAGACCCGGCACACACATATCTCTCTCTCTCTCTCTCTCTCTCTCTCTCTATCTCTCTATCTCTCTATCTCTCTATCTCTCTATCTCTCTATCTCTCTATCTCTCTATCTCTCTATCTCTCTATCTCTCTATCTCCCTCTCTCTCTCTCGGTCTCCCTCCCTCTCTCTGTCTCTCTATCTCTGTCTCCCTTCCCTCTCCCTTCCCCCTCTCCCTCCCTTTCCCTTCCCTCATCCTTCCCTCACCTTTCCACTCCTTCTCTCCCTCACCCACACTCCCCTTCCCTCACCCTCACTCCCCTTCCCCCCACCCACACTCCCCTTCCCCCTCTCCCCTTCTCTCTCTCCTATTCCCTCTATCCCTCCCTCACTCCCCTTCCCTCACTCCCTCCCTCCCTCCCCTTCCCTCACTCCCTCCCTCCCCAACTCCCCTTCCCTCACTCCCTCCCTCACTCCCTCCCTCACTCCCCCCTCCCTCACCTTCCCTCATTCCCTCCCCCACTCCCCTTCCCTCACTCCCTCCCTCGCCCCCTTCCCTCCCTCCCTCCCGACACCCCCTTCCCTTCCTCCCTCCCTCCCCAACTCCCCTTCCCTCACTCCCTCCCTCACTCCCCTTCCCTCATTCCCTCCCCCACTCCCCTTCCCTCATTCCCTCCCCCACTCCCCTTCCCTCCCTCCCTCTCCCTTCCCTCCCTCTCCCTTCCCTCCCCCTTCCCTCACTCCCTACCTCCCCTTCCTTCACTCCCTCCCTCACTCCCTCCCTCACTCCCCTCCCTCACTCCCCTTCCCTCCTTCACTCCCCTTCCCTCACTCCCTTCCCTCACTCACTCCCCTTCCCTCACTCCCTACCCCACTCCCCTTCCCTCACTCACCTTCCCCTACCCTCAACCCCTCCCCTTCCTTCACTCCCCCCCTACTCACTCCCCTTCCCTCACTCACTTCCCTTCCCTCACTCACTCCCCTCACTCACTCCCCTTCCCTCACTCCCCTTCCCTCACTGACTCCCCTTCCCTCACTCCCCTTCCCTCACTCCCTTCCCTCCCTCACTTCCTTCCTTCCCTCACTCACCACCCTTCCCTCACTCCCCTTCCCTCACTCCCCCTCCCTACCCTTCCCTCACTCCCCCCTACTCCCCTTCCCTCACTCACTCCCCCACTCCCCTTCCCTCACTCCCCTCCATCACTCCCTCCCTCCCCTTCCCTCACTCCCTCCCTCCCCTTCCCTTATTCCCTCCCTCACTCCCCTTCCCTCCCTCACCTTCCCTCCCTCACTCCCCTTCCCTCACTCCCCTTACCTCACTCCTGTTCCCTCACTCCCTCCGTTTCCCACACCCCATCCCCTTCCCTCACTCCCTCCTTCACTCCCCTTGCCTCACTCACTCCCTCCCCTTACCTCACTCCCTCCCTCATTCCCCTTGCCTCACTCCCCTTCCCTCACTCCCCTTCCCTCACTCCCCTTCCCTCACTCCCCTTCCCTCACTCCCCCTCCCTCACTCCCCCTCCTTCACTCCCTTCTGTCACTCCCTTCCCTCACTCCGTCTTCCTCCCTCTGTCTCCTCCCTCTGTCGCCCTCCTCCCTCTGTCGCCCTCCTCCCTCTGTCGCCCTCCTCCCTCTGTCGCCCTCCTCCCTCTGTCGCCCTCCTCCCTCTGTCGCCCTCCTCCCTCTGTCGCCCTCCTTCCTCTGTCGCCCTCCTTCCTCTGTCGCCCTCCTTCCTCTGTCGCACTCCTTCCTCTGTCGCCCTCCTTCCTCTGTCGCCCTCCTTCCTCTGTCGCTCTCCTTCCTCTGTCGCCCTCCTCCCTCTGTCTGTCTCCCACCCTCTGTCTCCATTTCTCGGTCTCCCTTTCTCGGTCTCCCTTTCCCTCCCTCTGTCTCCCTCCCTTGTCACCCTCTGTCATCTCACCCTGCCTGTGTGTGCCTGGGCTGAGACAGCTTCCCGGGCACAGCCAGCCGCACCCGAGCACTTCACAGGTCTTTAAAAGGCAATTTGTATGTTAATGGGGCTTTGCTATATTTCACCTCCTCTTAGCGCCCCTGCACTCTGACTATCGTTGTAATGAATTGCCCGGCCCCCACAGAGCAGCAGAGTCTCTCAGAGTGTCTCTGCTGTAACCGCGGTGTTTGCAGACACTCTTTTAAAACAAATTATTTTCAAAACATGGGTACGATGTCTCCGGGTCGGCGGGCCGCCATGGAAGGTTTGCCGGGCCGTACTATGAGTACTAGTGGCGTAACAAAACTTGAGGGGGCCCCCCTGCAAAGCACATGGAGGGGGCCCCCGCGATCCGGCTCACCACCTACCACTTTGCGATACGACCCAGAAATCTTGTATATTTTGACTTGAAACCGCCAAAATTTAAATGAAGTGCCTCTATATTGTCTCTCTAAGTTCTAATGAGAAAGTGGGAAACACTCTTAACATATAAGCTACGCAATTTGTAACAATACTGTCAAAAGCAGATTATTTAACTAAGGCCGCAATCAGAACAATGCCTAGGAGCGATCCTATTGTCTCAGGAATTGCCTCTGGCTGAAGAAAATAGAACTTTGAAGAAACTGAAATAGAATTGACATTATGGACAATAACTTGAAACTTTGAAAGACAACCCCAAACCTGCAGTTCCATAAATACTCGACTAACAGTATACATGAGAAGTACACAAGATATAACTCAGTATCCTGCGAGACATGTTTTTAAATATTAACTTTGATACAGTTTCGCAGTTTTGCAATGATTTTAAGTAATTATGCATTAAATTCATTCATTCAAACAGGCATTACTTAATGTGGGCCCCTGGTCGACACTAGCGTTCATTTTTGGGTACCGTGATTTATTTTTGACTAATAGATTTTGAACAAAAACAGAGAAAGGAACGCAGAAAATGGAGAAAATGGAGGCAAACTGACAAAAGGAGAAAGCAAAGCCTCCCTACAACCGAGAGGAATGAGGAAAACCTGTAAGAGTGACACAAAGAGAGAGGTGGTGTAGGGTGATGAAAGAAAGAAGCAAGATGTGGAATCAAGATGAGACTGCCTTGGTATGTGGCAACCCGAGCATTCAGAAGCATCGGGCTCCTAGGAAAAACTTTGGATGCTTGCACTTATCTTTTCACAAATTAAGCACTGCACGCAGCGGCAGATACACACATAAAATGACACACAAACACATGGAAACACAGTGACACACTTATACAAATAAACTGCTCTGTCTGCATATATGGATACAGGCAGGGCTGGCTACACTGCAGAGCTCCCAATGTCTGCAGGGACAGCTGTTGCTGTGTTCTCTACTGGTCGTCACACACAGACATTTAAACAACGGCGTACACAGACCCAGTGGGGTTCCAAAGAAGTCAAAAGTTGAAGAACCACTGATTTAGAAACTTTAGTACGTTAATCAAATTTACAAATATATATATATATATATATATATATATATATATATATATATATATATATATATATATATATATATATATATATATATATATATATATATATATATATATATATATAATATATATATAATATATATTGTACTAGAAAGGGTCAGCAGATACAACCTTGAATTCAAAGTGCTGGTAATCAAGAGTAGAAATGTGGAGTAATCTTACATAAGTGTATGAAGAAGGCTGCTAGCCAAAAGGTGAGGTAAAAGCTTTCAGATGACATCACATTATTTGAGAGGTTCTCCGGACATGGCCAATGGGCACAAGAACGGACACCCAAACTGTCAAATCCTGTGCACCTTTAGGCTGTAATACACGGTCAGGATTTCTCAGCACATGGCCTAATGTTGCGGCATATGAGCAATGTTAAAGTTGAACAAGGTGTTTCTTTAAGGTTGACTTCTGTGGTGCAAAAATCACAAACGATACTTTTCTAATCAGCTGGTGCTACATATAGATATAAAACATTGCACATAGTCCAGGGCAGTCTTACTGAGTGAGGATCTTCAAAGGCGTGATCTGAGATCCCAGAAGTCAGAAAGATAGGAGGGTTGGAGAATACTTTTTGATCTTTACAGTCTCCTTCCAGAAATCACTGCCTGTGAATATTCACCTCAGTGACAATTATCTGGGATGGAGGAATGTGATCAGTACGTGGCTGAAGCAGACCTTTGTCTTCTCCCTCATCCTACTTGACTTTGGGAATTGGCTATAAAATCTGCAGCAGGGAGATCCACAAACATGACGCTTAAACTGAACAAGAGCTGCAATGACGAGCAATAGTCACTAGCTACAGACTGAGCCCCCGACATCAACCCTAGCTCTGAAAAAGAGGCAAGACTCAAAAATTGCTTTAGTAGAGCCACAGTCACAAGGCCAGCTCTGACAGCAATGGTCATATCCAAACAAAATTAGGTCTATCATTGAAACCAACATACCACTTGAACTGCACTGAAAACTCTAAACCAAATGTCAACCCTGACACAGAGCCTCAGAATCAACCCATCATATCCAAAACAAAGCCACAACGCCCATCTCAAAAACTTTTCAGACAGAAACCACCTGGCTCCAATGGGCCCACTAATAAGCTACCTTTCTCTTCTGAGATTGATTGAATTCCTAAACAACCAACCCCGCCCTCCCACCCCCCACAAAGCACAAAATGCATCCTCCATGGTGAGCACCAAACAAATCTCCAATACCCAATGAAGCTGCTACTGAGAACTAGTAAGATACAGAAACCTTTGATATTGATGTCCATACATATAACCCAAAAGCTGTAAGGTAGAGCCATACCTCTATCCCTACTGGCTCCAAGAGAACCTTACCCAATTTACCAATCCATTGCACCAAAACCATGTATATTCATTTTTAGCTGGGAGTGCACTGTAACACCATATTCCAAATAAACTGCAGTAGCACACTGAACACGAGTTAATGTTTTAAAAGACCATCATACTAGCCTCTTGTTCACGTAACTATATTTTATTTGATCAAATACTCTTGATGAAGAACTTTAAAAGGCATGGGGACGTTAGTTAACTTATTCCATGGAATGTTGAACCTGTTAGTTGTCATAATATTACCCAACGAGCAGCTGACAAGTTTGTGCCAGAGTCCACAGGCAGAGTAACAATGCCTGTATTTTATGTAGATTACTTTCTCACTGTAGATTTGACAGGAAGAATATTCACCCAATCCGAGCACTACAATGCAACAGATGCTCTATAGATTCTCACCAGTAACTGCAGTCATTTTATGACTTGGGGTCAAAACTTGAAAAATCGATACCAGACTTGCTGCAGTGTTAGTTCATGGCAAAACCTGTGATGGCCCCTCAAGCACAGCTAGAGGAGAAAGTAACAAAGGCAGATCTAGAAGCTGGCAGTGTGCCAGCGAGGAATGTTAAATAGATCAGACGTCCTGCTGTCCGCAGTATTGGCCATTACCCCAGAAATTTTTTAATTTTGGAAAGAGGGTACTAGTCCAATTATGCTCATACTTTAGTTAAAGATCGGGGAAAAGACAAGCACAAGGTATGTTTCAGTGTCCCCTCTGTTGCCAAATTTGCCGCTCCCCCTTCACACAGGGAGAATTAATGATTAGAGTGTCCCACAATCTGATCCTCTTCACAAAGTCAAGAAGTCACTCAATCTATCCACTCCCCCAAGACTACCCCGAGTCATGCATCCGAGCCACCATCCATGAAAGAGGTTTGTCAACCATCACATCTATGGAAATGCGGCAAGTGTTGTACTTCATGGCAGCAAAGAAGTTGAGAGAAACTTCAAAGAATAGATGGCATGAAGCACACCAGGGGCCAGGGACCCTGACATAGTGAATGGTTGCCGAGAGCTGCAATAAGAGTCAAACAGTTAGGATAAATCTGCCTTCAAGATTGGCGCTATGAGGCACTCCTGGCCTGATGACACTGCCCCTTAAATTGATGGTGAGCATCAGGAGTCGCCTCCTAACTAGCTGCCCTCTCTGTCTCTGCTGACTGCCAGATGCTGACACTAGAGTCACCATCCATATGAAAGTGGTATTAAGCGAAACTGCTAGGTCCGAATTCTGCTCATCTACATTATAGGAGGGTGTCAGGATTTACACGCCAAAGCAAGCCATTAGATCTGACCCACCCATGTATCAGGTATCACACCGAAGCTCCATTCCGGATCCCCCTTCCTCTCTCCAGTCCGATGTCCAGTCAGATGTCTAACAACCCCAAACCCCTTCCAGCATTGCCTCCAGTCAAACTCACTGCCTCTATTATTCCCACCCCAAGGGGTACGATTTACTAGCCACATTCGGCTGTCAGAACCAATTTTCCTAGGTCCAACTTTCTAGAGTATTTCCTAGGTCGGCGCCTTAAAACTCACCCGAATTTTACAGCTTATTGCCCTACTCTCACCACACACTCCACTTCCACGTGTTCAAGACACCAGATTAGGGATCAGAGTTAACAATTTTACTGAGTACGGTCTCACAGGTCATCCACTGTTCGTAGTGACACCTAACCCAGCTCAAAGTCAGCGTCAGTCACCATCGAATCACCCACTGAGACTCCTCGCCACCACGGACCACTCCTGCCTCGGCTCGAACATACTCACCTGAGGATTGGCCTGCAGCTTCAGTGGCAGGCGCAAGCGGGCAGCAGAAGAGGGCAAGGGCAAGGCTAGCCAGGCAGGGGCTAGTAATAATTAAATTATGGCCGGCAGTGCCGCACGATGACAGTCTTTCTCAGTAGTCTGGCTGGGTCCTGGGATGCCTCATCTCACTTGTCACTCTCATGCGCACTTTTAATTAAGCTGCTACGCAATGCGCATGACTGTATGGGATTGGTCACCAGCCCCACGCTATGCCCCACCCTGAAGACGCGCAGACGCGGGGACACACAGTGCACCATAATTAATAAGGAGCCTCAAACATAGCTGCCAAGGTTTCAGATTGCGAAGTGTGACATTTTCACAATTTTAGTGTAGTTATGAGTGACATTTTAACGACTATGAGTGACACTTTCTCACAAGAGTAATAAGCAATTTAGACATACAAATAATATCAGAAATTATACCCAGTTGAGCAACGAGAAACTAAGAAGTCATTGAACTAAAGTGTACTAACGGCAGGCAGCTGAAAACTGACCAGAGCAGTGTCAGGCTGCATGACTATAACGTTTTCAGACCCAGTACACCACAGGACAGGGGGGAAGGTAACTCAGATTTATTGAAACATCAATGTTATTTATCAAGAGCATCCATAGCAAGTTAGCTTAACTACTAAAGCACAGATGCCCTAGCAGCCTTGCAAACACTGGTCCCCCCGGGTCCTCCTTACTACTGGCAATCAATAAAGCAAGTCAGCATGCAGAGAATTAGTGTAGATTCCAGGGCCTCTCTGTCGCACATGGGTCCCAGGCCACAACAGAAGGACGAAAACCAGCGTGAAGTATTAGCCATTGCAGAGTGCAGCAGTTTGGAAACCAGCAGCTGCATACATTGAGCAGCGAACTGACCCCATTCAACTACATACTTTAAACAAATAATAACAGCTCTCTCATAGCTGCCAAGGTTTCCGATTGCTATGTGTGACATTTTAATAATTTTAGAGCAATTATGAGTGACATTTCAATGACTATGAGTGACGCCTTCTCACGAGCAAAATTAAGCAATGAGGACGAGGGAAACAATAATATGAGAAATTGCACACATTTGAGGAACGATAAACTGAGTTAACTGCTGCAAAACGTAAGAAATATAAACGACTTTCAATTATTAGACTCTAGCTAAAATTGCAGAAATGAGAAAAGCAGCTTCCAAGAGGTTCAACATGTCATTATACTCAGCTGTGACTCGCAGTCTCACTCAAATGCCACCAGACACCTGAGCACTAACGCAACAGTAAAACAAAGCAGACATACTGTGTGACTGAGAGGGGCACAGGCAAACTCAGAATAAGTCTAGGATGGATTGCATTCGTTAGTAGGCATCTCTCTGTGAAGGCATCTGATTGATATGATACACACTTTACACATTGAACTGTTTAAGCTGTCAGCTATTGTTTGCACTGTCTGTTTTTATTTGTTTAAATGGTTGACGATCTCTGCAGTTCACCACTTTGCGCCAGACGCCTTAACATCGCCTGCACCCCTTTATCTGAAGCCACAGCTAAAAGCACAATCACAGAGAAGCATTATTTTCAGGGAACCAGCACGTCCGCTCAAGACACAGGAGAAAAGTCGTAATCCTAATGAGATCTGTGGCTGGCAGGCAGTCAATGAGCTGCCCCCAGTGCACCCTCAACCCCATTAACAGCAGATCACGTCACTCTGAAATCATGACCTACCAGTAGCCGCTTTTACAAATTGAAATAAAGTTTGTTTCTTACATTCTTGCAGCGCTCGAAGGCACAAGGCAGTGATGTCACGCGTTTCTCCAGGCTGGTTATGTGCACCGAGTTGCTCCAGTTTACAGTTGTCTCTGGAGTCTAGATTACTGGAAAAGTTGTTAACTGCAGAGGTACAGTTTTAAAATGAACGGGGTGACTTTTTATTCTGTGCTCCACGCACTTGCAGCACTGGTATAAATTAAATATATTTTACCAAGGTGAGGAGGCTGGGCGTGCGGCCTTGCGCACCATTTTCCGCTGAAGTGAGGGGGCCCCCTTGGTCCCTGGAGCATGAGGGCCCCTGCCCCCTGGGGGCGGGGGGGGGTGGCCTGTGTTACGCCCCTGTCTTCCCCTCTTAGACGAGCAGTGGAAGACGCTTTCTGTGAAGAGGAGTGGGAGGGGGGAATCTGCTCTTGTAAGGGGCCTGGCAGGCCTGCTCGGAGTGAAAGAGAAACAAAGTTATGTTTTTTTCTCTTCACTTCTGAGTCAGCCCGCAGAGCAGCTCAAAGCAGGCTGAAAATATAATCTGCTTTACAGGAGACACTGTGTCTGACACACACTTTGGAAGAACAAGCTGAGGGGCCCCCCCTTCATATATAGAAGAGCGGGGCCCCCCCGCACTGCGGGGGCTGCGGGGGTGTCCGTTACGCCCCTGATGAGTACCCGTGCTCTAGTACAATACTCGGTTCTTTTGAGAAATGCCGTGATTGTCTATTTTCAGCTTCAATGAAGACATTCCAGTCACCCGAATCCCCTGAATCCTCACTAGGCGGTTGTATCTCTGGTAAATGGTCAAATATTCTCTGTCCTTCATTCCTTAAACAATTGAACAGAAGGGCTAATTTCCTAACCGCTAAATAACCACCAGCGTCTATGGCTGTCAAATAGATTTGAAAAACCGGAACCATCTTTCCCATTCCAACACAGGTTTCCCAGGATTCATTAAAGAATGTGGAGGTTGTTGTACATGTTCTCTACAAGCCATAATGACTTTAATGTGTTTTACGATGAGTACATGAGAAAAAAACGATAAAAAGAATAATAGTGCAGTCAAAAATAATTCTGTACCTGTTTCCCAAGTTTACTAGAATCAATAACCTATCAAAGACAGCTACTAAAATTCAACGCAGCCAAGGATGCAGTTACTGCACACAGTCAACAGCCAATAACTGTTCGCAAGCTTTATCTTACCAATGAAGCACACACTGCTGCCAAAATCAGTCCACTCACTCATGCGCTCGTGATAAGCGCTTGCACTTCACAGATTGAGCTTAATGTTGTTGCACAGTGAAGCCCGTCAAATGATGTGTAATCAAACGCTAACGTGCACCTAACCAAAGGCCAACAATACTTCTAAATAGCCTCCAAAGTGTTGCGTGCACCTCTCCGTCACTCAAACACTGGGCCGTGGCTGCAGACAGCCAGAGCAGCTGCTCCCAAGATGGCCGCCTGCCAGATGATGTTGCCTGACGTGTCCCAGGCATTGCCTGGTGCCGGGATCATTGCGCTCCCCCCAAAACAGAAATAAAAAGTCTAGGAATAGGGCTGGACCAGAACCTCTCCTTTAAAACCCAGGCAAGAAAGACGGCTGCCGCGTGCTACGGCCTTCTCAGAATTATTCTGGAGGTCCTCCCCCTCTTACCCCCTCTCGCTAAAAGATTAGTCACCCAGGCCCTCATCCTATCTAGATTGAACTATGGCAATGCCCTCTACTTAGGAGCCCCTAAAGAGGTCATCTCAAAACTGCAGGTCATACAGAACTGTGCTGCAAGATTGCTCACTGATAACACCACTCGTTGCTCAGCAAGACCGGCACTTCGCTCGCTCCACTGGCTCCGTGTAGAGCAGAGAGTAAATTTCAAAGCCCTTTACATAGCACACAAGTCCATCAACGATTATGGGCCACCAATCAACAGGGCAATGATTCGACTGTACAGAGCAAATAGGGCACTCCGCTCGAACGAACGCCATCTAGCGGCTATTCCCAGGACTAAGCAGGCCAGAAGAGGTGGCAGGCTCTTCTCACTCAACGCTTCCAGGCTCTGGAATGCCCTCCCACTGCATCTACGGAGTGAACCTAACTACCTGAAAAGCCGTAAACAACTGAAGACCTGGCTGTTCATCTAGAGCCCTTGCTCCTCCCACTCGTATCCACACAGCGCTGGGATGCCTCCGGGTGGCCATGCGCTATACAAATAACAATAACCATAACAATCACAATAACAATGTCTTGTTTCCACACACGCCAACGGCCTGACGTGTAATGCAGATTGCCAGGGCCAGATATGTCACAGCAGTGTCTGTAATGAGGAAGCCCAAATCTGCAGCAATCTAGACATGAAACTCCTCCAGAGAGCTCCGCGGGAACTCCTCTTAAGTATTCCTACAGGTAGTAAAGCTTACCGCAACTGTGATTCGAAAGACTGCTTACTCCAGTGAGCCGATGGGCCACTTCTACCACTCACAACTATCATCGTCATTATGTGGTAGAATGATATGCTATTACCAGATAGTAGTGAGTTAATAAAGCAAAATTTATTATCAGCTTGCATCCAAGCCGTCCAGCTCTAACCGTCAACTGCTGTTTGTCCGAATCTTAGAGTTAAAACTCATGTATGCAATCGGATGCCAGTATGCTCACAACATAACATTCTATTGACAAGACAAAAGTAGTATTCAATGACAAATGCATTCAAGGTTACAACAACTTCGCATACTTTGCCCAAAAACACTAGAGTGCTTTACAAGAGAGCTTGAAGTAAGTTCTGGTCATCATAAAACAACTTATCAGCTCAGGAAAGCAAGGAACAAACAGTACTATCAGGGACATTATAGTAAGAGAAGTAACTAAGTATCATAGTAAATCAGCAGCAAATAATCAAGAGAGCAGAGAGAACAAACATTTTGTAACAGAAAAGGCGGGTCAAGTCAATGTAGGAAAAGTGAGAAACAATCCCATCCCCACTTTAACCAAAGTGTCTCTGAAATAGGTTGATTTTGAGTTCCCTTTCGAATGTGAGCAGCCTTGGTGTACTCCCTGAGAATGTCATCTCATGCAGTATCCTTGCCTGAAAGTTCAGTTCGATCTGGAGGGACCCAGTGTTTTTTGATCTTTGTTGAGTTCAAAAAGTTTCAGTTTTCCAACCAGGTAGGTGCGAGTGGAGTTGTGGAGGTAGGCGCAAGTGGAGTCATGGAGGACTTTATGAATAATGCATACATTCTTAAATTGGAATCTTGCATCTATCTAGAGACTGATTCTAGCCACTCTTGCATATGTAGGTTGGAGATTAGTAAACATTTCGTTTTAGTTGGATTGAGTTTTAAGTGGTGGTTGGTGGAAGTGTGTTCCAGGGCAGATATCATTAGGTAGATCCGGATTTCATCTGCATATTGATGATTTAAAATGTCAGATTTTTTCAAACTCTCACCAAGAGGTTCAAGATATAAAGTAAACAGGGTTGTGGAGAAGGTAGAACCCTGTGGGACCCTTGTTGTTGTAGGTTGGTTTTGTCTAATACAGATCTTCCTATTTTCACAATTTGTCAACAGTTCGACAAATAGGAGTCAAATTCCTTTAGGACTTTTGCATCCCTGTCCATCCTTTTATTGAGGATGCTAACAAGCGCGTGGTGGTTGAGTGTAATGAAGGCAGCCAAAAGGTACAGGAGCAAGAGTAGAGGGCATTCCCTGAGTCCAGGAGATAGAGAGAGTCATCCACAATTTGCAGAAGAGCTGTTTCGGTACTACAACACTTCCTGAAGCCTGATCCGAAAACACCAAGGCGGTTTTTGGACTGGATGTGGAGTGATAGATGAGAAGCTTTGTTGCTTTTTAGTACTTTCCCTAAAAAGGAAAGTATTGAAATTAGGCAAAAGGTGTTCTGGTCATTGATGTGGGCATTGGGCTTTTTCAGGATGGGTATGACCTGGTTGATTTTCAGACTGTTGGGAAAAACATGTTGTTTCAGTGAATTCATTTGGGAGATCCAGTATGGTAGCAGCATCTTGGCCATTTCCTTGCTGAGTAAGATAGGCAAATCATCAGAAAGGTGATTTACAGGTTTTACCTTTAGTTATAGTTTCAAGTAACTCTGACTCAGAGATTGTGTCAGAATGGGTATTCAGACAGAATATCGAGTTAGAAATGTCGACTTACACAAATATCGAGTTGGAACATCATGACACCGAAATATCAACAGCAAGAATATCGAGGTCAAGAATATCGAATTTAAGGTAAGAAATATTGTTTAAAAAAATATTTTAAAAATGAATATCGTTTGCAAAAATATAGTTTTTACTTAGTGTTATGTATTTTAGTGTATATTTTTAATATGTGTGGTGTATATTCTTTTGTATAAGTATTGTTTGTTTTTTAATGTATGTATTACATTTTTAGTAGTTAACAATTTTATTTTAATTTAATGTAGCATTTTTTTAGTTCCGTTGTGGGTTCATAGGGGAATAGGCTGGGAAGTAATTTAATTATAATAAATTAAAGATGATTTTCTATTTATTAATATGTATTTCATTGAGAATTTATAGTGTTAATTGTGGGAAGTAATTTATGAGGAATTAATTATTCATTAATTGTTATTAATTAATTGGTAATTAATTATGGTAATTGTGTAATTTCTTTGCGATGCGGGTTGTGGGGTTTATAGGGTTAAAGGGTGGGAAGTGATTTATGTTTAATTACTTAATAACTAGTTGATCATTAATATTAATTAATTATTTGATATTTATTTAGGATAATTGTTTATATTTTGTGTGTGGGTTTTCCTTTTTTAGGGTTAAAGGGTGAGCAGTAAATTAATTTTACTTACTTTATAATTAGTTGTTCAATACTATTAGGTTGTTTTTAAAAAAAAAAATTTTAAACCTTTATTGACATTTCAACCAAATACGAGTATGGGCCTACAACCCTCGGGGCTGGCCGCTAAGCAGTTAGATGAGCAGAAATCAAATTTTGAATCACGTGCAGCACCTCAGGGAGCAGAATCACCATGCTAGCGTAATCTTAGTCACTGAATAGCACAATTATAAAAACAGGATATAAAAGGTTCTCATTTTGTAGTATAAGATGGAAGGATCAGGTGCCGAACAATTTCCCAGCAGCGAAAAATGGCAGGCAGAATAGTAAACATGTCAACAGTAAACAGTAATTGGTCAAATCAATGGCGCTAAAACAGGCGGTTCAGGATATGAAGAAACATTACGATCAGTTCGCGCCTGCTAGTCACCTGCCCTAAGACCCAGAGATCACCACGAAAATTGAGGCACAGATGAAAAAGCAGTGGTTGATACCAAAGGAAACCCACTGCACTGACCCAGAGAAAGAAAAAGACAAAGGAAGATAAGAGAAGAGAACAAAGGCCATAGAAACAAAATAAAAACAAAAAATCCCCTCCCCCACTACCCCCACCCTGCACCCCTACAGATGACTATGGCCCCCCCCCAGCAGTGTGCCTGTCGCCCGAGAACCAAACCCGAAATATAGAAGAACAGAGAAAAAGGAGAAAGAAAGGAACCCCACCCAACGGGGAAATGGAGGAGGGCGATAGTCTCTGCGCTCCCGGTCTCTCCCCCCGCCCTAACAAAGGGGGCCCTCCTAAGCCAGCACGAATAAAGTTGTCCACCGTACAAAAATACCCCGGGGGGAACCACAAACCCCCGCCCCGGAATCCGTCTGTTAATGAAGCAGTCCCGTTACCAATAGATCCATCGTGAACAAGTCAACCCACAATCTCAGCCTTGGCCCCGTCTATCAAAGTTGCCGAGTCCCTCGGATAAGTAAAGCCCCATCCCCGGAAAGTCAAAAGTCACACAGTAGCAGCCGAAGATTGGGCCAGCAAATGGGAGAGGAATAGCAGATCCCAAAGCGCACGGCTTGCACAAACAATGTCCCTCCCCGTCTCCGAAGCCATGCATCTTTACATCCGCCATGTTGGGAGACCGATTGGGGAGGGGGTGCGACTTGTTCCAATACAAGTTATAGTGTGGGCCATCAGTGTCCAGGATGGGGGAAGCAGTAGAATGTTCCGATGACTGTAGGACCGATGTTTCCGAGAACGTAAGAGAGTCACCAATCTCAGCATACACGATGAGTTCCATTTCCTCGGGGGCAGGCACAGCTTCCAGCACCGGGTCCAAACGCGCCTCTAGGGCGCCCAACAGGAGGCAAGTCGGCTGCCGGGTCTCAAAAATCAAGTCAGGGCTTGCTCCCGGTCCAATGATCCCATCTGCTGCCGACAGCAAACGATTGACCTGGGCCCTCATCGTCGCGCGAAGCGCCGCAAGTTCCGCCATTACCATCCTCAAGGAAGGGCCACATTGATTCCGTTCCGCCAAGTTCCGTACGTCCGTAGGCATAACGATCCTCACGGGGAAGCACCCCTCCGGGGCAGGATATGCCGGGGCAGAATCAAGCCGTGAGGGACGGGCCAGCAGCACGCAGCAACGCGCAGCGGGACCCCCCGCCCCGGGGCACCAGCGGTGCTAGTGCCGGGCCTCCGGGCCGGGGCCCCCGGCGACGCAGCACCGCGTGCCCCCTGTCACCTCACCTCAGGTACAACACCAGGCAGCAGATGGATGCAAAGTAGTCCAGAGAAATTTTCAAAAGTTCCAAGGACCGGACCAAACCACTCTCCTCAGTCCGTTGTTGTTCACTTTGGACCCGGGTAGACCAGCAATCGAGACCCCGGCTTCCAGTCTGGGTTAGGCCTCAAAACATTTTCGATGTGACTTCACCCCAGAACATCAGAAAAATTCCGTGGTCACACCATCGGGGTGCCGACTAGTTCACCCACACGAATCTGGGGCAGGAGATCAGGATATTCGACAGGATAAGCGAGCGTAGGACGGAGGTCAGCGGAGCCGGGAGACTATGCGGCCATCTTGGTTGGTGTCGTAGCTCCTCCCTACTATTAGTTTATTAATTGTAAATAAGTTTTAATGGTGTAATTCATTTTTACAGTTTAATTTTAGCTGTGGGTTGGTGGGGATTATAGGGGTAAAGTGTGGGAAGTAAATACATTTTCATGAGTTTTAATTAGTTTTTTAATTAATATTTCTTTAATTGTTTTTTTTTTATTCAAATCCTTTTTATTGAAAATTTAGGAAAAAAGAAAGAAAAGACAATACAATAAATCTTCCATTACATAGATTGATACAACCATGGTAATAAGTGACCTCTACACAAAATCAAAGAAAAGTAAGGACAAGTGTCTCCGATGCATCCAAGATAAGCAGTCAGCGGTAACATTAACCTCAGTGCATACAAAGGTAGAATATACATTCATTGGAGCCTACGGGGGTAGAATATAGAGCCAGTGGAGCATACACAGATAACCGACATTTATAAGTTTACATCATGGGGGATCAAAGTGGGAGGACGATGCGTCTAGAGAGGACCACAGTTTTTTGTTGGAGGGTTTCCATGTAGCTGATTGCAGCGCTGGGTTATCCGCCCCTCTCAAGAAAGAGAGCCATTCTAGCCAATTTTTAAAATAGACCTCAGTAAAGTTTTTCCACTTACAGAGGATGGCCTTTCAAGCCAGCGTTAACATTACATCTAAAAGTTGCCGGTCATGTATGTCTGGTAATTGTGTGTCTAGTGCACCCAGTATGATATAGATAAATTCCTTTACAGGTTCAATTCCAAATATCTGGTGGATATAAGCAAAGATCTTTCCCCAAAATGTTTGTAATAAGGGACAGTCGAAAAGCATATGCGCTAGGTCTCCAGTTGTTGTCTGACAGTTCCAGCAATTGGGCGTATCTTTCAGGTGGCATTTATACAACCTCTGAGGAGTCCAGAATGCTCTGTTCAGCAGCATGTATTTCGTCTGGCAGAGGATCGGGGAAACCTTGTTGGACAATGCAGTACTATGTATTACATCCCAATCTATCGCTATTCCTGTCGAGTTAGGTTCCGATTCCCATTTACCTTCCATTAGCGTATGGGATTTCTTGGGCATGGGAAGGAGTAGCTTATAAACTCTAGACACGAAATGGCCAGCATGGGACAGAATTGGCAAGCGCGTCATAAGCCACGGTGAATCAGTAGTAAGGGCACGTTTAGAGATGGTGGATTTCAGTTTCAGGAATTGATAAAATTCTATGGGTGGCAAGTTAAGTCGTTTTCAATTTCGAGAAAGGGATGGGTAGTGTAGCGTCGTAAAGGTCTTTTACCATGTTGATACCTTTTTTGGCCCACAGATCCCAATAGAGAGTTTTGCCATCTATCCTAAACATAGGATTCCTCCACAATGACACCAAGGTAGATTTTTTGAGTACGGAGTTAGTTTTATGGGATTGGTCAAGCATCAGTGAGGCGTGTCTAGTATTTAATAGGATATATTTGGAATGCGGTAAGTGTGATAAATCCATGCTAAGGAGGGCTGGAAGGGGCGCATGTGCAAGGATAGATTTTTCAATAGATAACCATACTGGAACATAGGATGGGGAGTCTACTAGCCAAAGAGCACCCTGCTTGCAGAGGAAAGCCGTCTGGTAGTTCCTGAACGAGGGGAGGCCCAGGCCGCCTTTTTCTTTTGCTAGTTGCAACTTCTTTTAATGATATCCTGGCTCTTTTCCCTCGCCACAGAAACTCCACAAACAGCTTATCCACTTTCTTGATAAAGTCATCCGTAAAAGTCATTGGGAGCATGCAAGCTAGGTAATTAACCAGTGGCGTGCACATCATTTTAAGAGTCTCAGCCCTACCCCACCAGGAAAGAAACTTGGGTGACCAGCCGTCCAATAATGTGGATATCTTTTTTAGGGTCAACTCTTCATTCACTTTTAAGGTTGATATTAAGTCTTTTCCGAAATCCAGACCCAGGTATTTAAAAGATTGTGGTTGCCAAGTGAGGCCAGACGTTCCGAGTATGTCTTTATTTCCAACATTATTCAGGAGTTTAACCTCCGTTTTGTCCTTATTTAGTTTATAGCCTGAAACCCTGGAGTACTCCTCGATAGTAGTCATTAGCGCCGGAATAGCCTCATCAGCCCTTTCCGACATAATGAGCACATCATCTGCATACGCAGTTAGTTTTACAGTACACCCATTGAACGGCACGCCAGCAATGGCTTCGTTATGCCTTATATGATATAGGAAAGGCTCAATTGCAAGCAAAAAGAAGGACGGGGAGAGAGGGCATCCTTGTCTCGTTCCCTGTTTTAGACAGAAGGAGGAGGAAAAGGAGCCACCTGCTCTAACCTTAGCAGTAGGGCAGGCATACAAAGACATTACGAGTTTCGTAAATGTTGTGCCTAAGTGGAATTTGTGTAAGACTGCCTCCAGGAAAGCCCAGTCTACCTTGTCAAAGGCTTTCTCGGCATCTAACGTGATTGCTGCTGTGGGAGTATTTAAAAGTTTTGCTCTTTCCAAAACATGAGCCAGTACTCTGGTATTTTCGCTGGACAGTCTGTGTTTTAAAAATCCAGCTTGAGATGGATGTACCAGGTTAGGGAGGACTCGCTGGAGTCGGGCTGAGAGAATCATAGCTAGTAACTTGCAATCATGATTAATCAGGGAAATTGGTCTGTAATTTTTTGGAAGGGATGGGTCTTTGCCCTTCTTGGGGAGTACCGCAATAATCGCCTCCGCTAAAGTACCCTTTACCTCAGCTGTGTCAGTAATTTCTTGGAACGGGTGAAGGAGAGGATCTATTAGGTCTGATGCAAAACTTTTGTAAAATTTCAGGGCCAGGCGCTTTTCCACACTTTAGGCCTTTGATCGCTTTCTATACCTCACTCGCTGTGATCGGGTCATTTAGACTCCGTTGTTCCTCTGATGACAGTTTTGGTAAGTCACATTCATTCAGGTAGTCTTGAATCTTACCTTCATCTACAGACTCGTTCTTAGCATATAGGGTTTCATAAAAGTCTTTAAAGACTTCCGTTATTTCGTGAGGATCTGAGTGGCCTACTCCTGCAGAGTCCCTAATAACATTAATTGAGTTCTTCTGGACCTTGAACTTTAAATAGGCGGCCAGGCTTTTGCCCGCCATATTAGATTCGCAAAGTTTAAATTTCCGCCTTCTGTCTAGCCATACTCCCACCCTTTCACTCACCAATTTGTTGTACTCATATTTCTTATTAGTCATAGTGCTAAGTGTCTCCCTGTTCCTATTCATCTGGTGTTTGTTTTCTAAGTCCGATATCTCACTTTCTAGTGTTTCCAATTTAGCGTTGTAATCTTTATTCATTGCGGAACGAATCTTGATACATACCCCCCTATGCGTGCTTTTCAAGGCCTCCCAATGTACAAGATCTGAGGTGTCTCCTCTCATATTTAACTCTAGATACGAACGGATGGCTGTTTGGATAGCAATCCGATGTTGGTTTTTGTTTAAGATCTCCTCATTTAGCCTCCATGATGTTTGCCTTAGGGAGGGCTTAATGTTACTGATGGAAAGGGAGATACATGAGTGGTCTGATAGAACTCTCGGTTCAATGGATGTATCCTCTATCCTCGGGACCCCATTCTGTGTAATGAAGATGTAATCAATACGTGAGTATGAATCATGTGGGGAGGAGTAGAATGTGTAGTCCCTATCCGTGGGATTCTGTATTCTCCATGTGTCAACTAAGTTAAAGCGACGGCATAAATTAAGAAATGCGTTATGTGATTTGTTTGGCTTGAAAGTGCACCGTGAGTCTCTATCTAGGGCTGGGTCAACTGGGAGATTGAAATTTCCGGCCAGTATGTGTACGGCCGAGTCAGGAATAGTCTCAATCTGTTTGATTAGTCCCTCCCAAAAATTTAGGTCGCTAGTATTAGGTGCATAGACATTGGTGATGTAGAATTCTGTGTTGTCCCTGGCAAGTTTGGCTGTGACCCATCTACCTTTTTGGTCAACTGATGAAGACAATAGTTCTATCTTGGATTTTCTCACTAATAATATCAATACTCCGTTCTTTTTGCCTATTGCTTCTGAATCCACCACCTCAGAATAGAACTTATTACGTAGCGTGTAAAATTGTTTCGTGTCTAGTTTGGTCTCTTGTAATAGCACAATATTGCCTTTCTGTCTGCGTACATAGTCCAATATCTTCTGTCTTTTTATGGGTTGATTTAAACCTTTTACATTCAGGGACAAGATTTTTAAATTGTCTAAGGAAGCCGCTCCGAGCGGCATGTTAAGTGTAGGATGCACCATTTCAGGTCATTGCGGACATTATGAGAACATTATAAACCTCAAGGAGTTGTGCTCCATGCAGCACAAAGGGGAAGGTATCTCCCTTCTTGTTGTGCGTGGTACGATGCCGAGTAAAACCTCGAGCAGATGTGAAAGCACATAAGGATAGCATGCAAATGACACATCTTGTCCAAACAAAGAATAAGTATGAAATCAAAGTGAAAATAAGAACCAAAGCATACAACACATACCCCCCCTATCCCCCCATACCCCCCACCCCACCCACCCCTACCGCAATTAGTAAGCATGGTGACGTGAGGAAAACCGCAGTAGTCCCTCCCGTCAATGTTAATATTGCGTAAACATTGGAACAATCTTCTGAAGCATTCAAACTATATGCTAGACCTTTTAGAACCATGAGCAGTGTAACTCAATTATGGAACCATAGTTCCGGTCATACAATCAATCTCTACAAATAGAACATCAACGAGATGATCTTGAAATCGAAAGGAAGCCATTGTGGAGTAATGTGACACCAGATTCTCCATTCTGGGGTTTCCTGTAAACCAAAGAAAGGTGGTGTATAGACATGAATGGCTTACTAACAACAGTTGAGCCCTTCGCCAACAATCTTAATACAACTGAGAGAAGGTGGCAGTACCACACATTTTAGACAACTTAGTAACTGATCACATCATTAAATCAGAACAGTAGTCAACACCAACGAAAAGAGGCCAATTAGGCGCATATACCGCTGAGTATTTACAAACAGATGCAACATCAAGTTGTCAAGAGCATAATGATTTGCTGAAAGTTTTGACCCCGAGTAATGTGGAAGTACTTTAAAAAAAATATAGATGTGGGTTGTGAATTGTGTGGTATTATAGGGTAGGAAATAAAAAAGTACATTTATGTAATACTCGTTTTGTTTCTAAATAAGTTCTAATTGAAAATATTTATTTGTTTGAAAATATTTTTTATTTAATATATTTGTAGGTATTTGTCATATGTGTTGAACATGATATCTTTTTTATTTTTTTAATATAAAATGTATTTATATTTTAATTTGTAACATATTTAGATATATTAATTTATTTCTTTTGTTTTTTAAATATTTGTGTTAATTTTTTGTTTGTTTTTAATTTTGAACTGACTGGAATGAGAATATACATTTTTACTCCTCTGCAAACCAACACTTTCCCTACTGTTGCACTCATTGGAGTGGAAATAGTAAATTGTATCCCGCCACTATTCAACACTTTTCCTACTGTTGCACTCACTGGAGTGGGAATACTCATTTTTACCCCTCCGCTATCCAACCGTTTCTCTACTGTTGTACTCATTGGAGTGGGAATAGTAATTTTTACCCCTCCGCCATCAAACACTGTCCCTACTGTTACAGTTATTGGAGTGGGAATAGTAATTTTTACTCCTCCGGCATCCAGCAATTACCCTACTGTTACAATTATTGGAGTGGGAGTAGTAATTTTTACCCCTCTGCAATCCAACAATTTCACTACTGATGCACTAACTGGAGTGGGAACAGTAATTTTTACCCCTCCACTAAACAACACTTTCCCTACTGTTGCACTGATTGTAGTGGGAATAGTCAATTTTATCATGCCACTATCTAACACTTTCTCTACTGTTGCACTCACTGGAGGGTGAATAGTAAATTTTAGGTTTAAATGTGTTTATTGTTGCAGAGATATCATTAGAAACAAAATATTGGTATTGAAGCTGACTTAGCATCAACATTCGGCCGATGTCAGCGTTCATGCAACTTATTACGTTAAACAAGAATTCAACTTCCACAATCCCCACCCCCACCTGGGTGCCTGCGATTCATACCTTTTTTTTATTATTTAGTCCTCATTTGCCTTCTTTCCACCCTTCTTCCAATGTAACCGACCCTCAGTTCCATACCTCATATACTGGACAGGAATGGAGAGATAGCAAAAAGCGAGGCCTCCAACCAAGACGCCCTCGTATTTGTTCAGGGAGACCTCATCCTCTGTTAAACCATCAACCAATCCCCAAGTCTGTCTGCTTACGCAGAGAAGACTAAAGCCAGCCGAGGCGGATGAAAAGCTTAATCATTGAACCATTTTTTAAAGAAAAAAAAGACAGAAAAAACCCCAACGATCAACCACATCAAGAGGGAAAGGGATTCGAAAAATCATATCTCTTTCTCGTCTGGTCTGAGGTATCCAACTTAGCAATATATTTAATTGATTGCAGCCAGCCACATTCCATTGGGGGAGCAGGAGATACCCACAGTTTACATATCTCTCTACGCGCCAAAAGTATAGCATAGAATAGTAACTTTGCACCATCTTTAGTAACCCCACCTTGCAGATCCAGTCTCCCAAATATTATTAGCTTAACGCTTACCTTGATCTGAACTTTCAAGATATTGGACAGACAGTTACTCACGGCCTCCCAGAAAGATTGGATCTTCGAACACCATACGAACATATGAAAATCATCTTCATTTGGACTGCCATACTTTGGACACACCACCACTCCTCCTGACCCAAATTTCGACAGCCTCAGTGGAGTCCAATAAGCCCTGTGTAAGGTGAAGAACTGGTTCCTTCTGAGGTAGGTAGGTTTGACTACTTTAAAAAAGCATAGTCATAGATACTTGTTTTTGTTTTTTTTTTGGTTTAAAACTCGACCTTTATTGACATCAGTGTGGTAACACAGCCGGGTGCTTACATCCCATCGGACCAGCACAGTAGTATATGACATTTGATGCATAAGGTAGTGGGGGATGCGTACACAGCAAGTCGCCTACAACCCAGAGGGCCGGCCGCGTTAGGTAGACAATCAAAACAGACAGCAGTCAATTTAGGTCGCATAGTCATAGATACTTGCCATTGGTCTTCCAGGTAGTCTTTGGCAAGCATCTTCCCCACAAATGTTCAGGTAGCGTGAAAGCACCGTCTTCCATCTCGAGCAGCAACTAATACCAAAGTGAAATTTCTTTTTTAAACATGGAACTGGACAAAAGCTTTTCCTCAAGCTTATTTAAACCACCTATTTCTTTGCCCAACGCCATATACCAGCTCTGGATCTGAAGAAATTTGAATCTTGAAAACCTAAATCCCGACTCCTGCTCGCACCAGGTCCACGAAACTAGATGTCTATCCGGAAACAGCTGCTTCCACCTTAAAAGACCTGCCTCTTTGAGTGGGCGAGCCAAGAGATCCTTAGTCCACACTGGAGAGCCTGGCGCATCCCAATTCGGGACTGACCCACTAAATTACGAGATCTTTAGCACTTTTCTAATTCTATACCATGTTTCAGCCATGGATTTTAGCACCTTTAATCTAACTTTCTTAAAATACCTCGGATTGGCAAATTTGAACATAAATCCCACTTCTGCTCCCTCTTCTTCTCTCATCATTTCTTTAAACATCCTATCTGTCGGGGACTCAAATAACCTCCTCACATCCTTCAAAAGGAATACCCAAGAATAATATAACCGGTCCGGCAATGCTAAGCCCCCCTTAATCAGTCTTCTTCTCAATTGTTTTCAAGAGAGCCGTGGTCCTTTTGATGCCCAAATAAATGAACGAATTCCACTTTGCAATTTTATGAACCACTCTTTCCAAAAAATTAAGGGGATTATTTCAAATTAAAAAGTAATCTTCGGCAAAACGCTCATTTTAACTAAATTTACTCAACCAAATAATGGGAGTGGGAGATGCATCCATCCTCGTAAACTCGCAGTAATCTCCTTCTTAACTTTATCGAAGTTCACTTTAGAGAGATCTGCAATATTCTGGTTGACCCTAACCCCCAGGTATCTTATCTCTTTTTTTGCATTCCATCCCCTCTGTCCCCATGTTCCAGGCCATAATTTCCGTATTCTGCTCAGTAATGCCATATCCTGATATCTTCCCGAACTCATTTGTTATATCCAACAGACACCCCATTGTTTGTTGTAGGTTTGTTGTGAAAATTAAAATCTCGCCGGCATAAAGCCCAATCTTTTTACTCCAGCCAGGAAATTCAAAAGGCCGTATACTCTGACTACTCCTGATTTTTCCAGCCAGGGGTTTAATATAAAGATCAAACAAAAGTGGGGACAACGGGGAACCCTGCCTAGTTCCCCTCTCAAACTGGACTGGTTGTGTCAATATTCTGTTAACTAACACTGTAGCACTCGGAGCCTTATATAAAGCTTTTAACATTTTACAGAAATTCACAACCAAATTAAGGCACCTTGCCAATGTCTGCAGGTATAACCAGTTTACACGGTCGAATGCCTTAGCAGCGTCTAACGCTATTACTGCCAGAGGAAGATCGTGAGCCGTAGCCATGTTTATAGATCCTATCAGAGAGTATGTCAGCTCCTTCAGAGTTCTACCTCTAATAAATCCCCTCTGATCCTCATGAATTAATTTAGGGATTACCGTATTTAACCTTACTGCCATCACCCTCGTAAAAAGCTTGTATTCGGCATTTAAAAGAGAAATAGGGCGATAAGATTCTACATTTTTAAATAACTTGCCAGGCTTTGGGATTAGTGTTATATTAGCTTTTTTCCAAGACTCCGGTAATTCAAAATCAAACAAAAAAGCTCCATTAAAAAGCTGTCTCAGTACAGATATTAGCTCACTAGCCAGTGCTTTATAAACCTCCACTGGAAGGCCATCCGGACCCGGCACCTTTCCCTTCTTGCATCCCCTAATGGCCTCCTCCAATTCTTCATCAGAGATCTCCTTATTCATGGCCCCCATATCTTCATCTGATAATGATTCCATACCATCTAACCAGTTTAGCACATCCCCCTCCTTGACAGCCAAGTCCCCCTTATATACTTTTCCAAAATACTCTTGAAAGGCTAAAGCTATTTCACTGCTGTCACTTAAAACCATATCTGACCCTTCCTGACTAATTTCTTTAATCAAGTTTCTGACCTGCTCACTTTTTGCCTTCCAGGTTAGTAGTCTGCTACAGCCCTCCCCATATTCGAAATGTGCCAACTGGCTAGCTTCCCATTTCTCCTTGACTCTTTCTTTTAAAACTCCTGGCAAACACACTTTCTGATTCATTATTTCCTCTCTCTCCTTCTCACAGCTTTCCTGTTTAACTATAGCTACTTCCAATTCCCGATCTGTTCTTCTAAATCTAAAACTTTTCTGTAATATCTTTGTCTCTTTCCTCCTGCTAAAGTCCCCAGCCTACCTCTTAAAAACGCCTTATAAGCATCCCAGACAATCCCTATCTTGGCCGTGCCCTGATTTTGTCTAAAAAAAAATCCTTGGTTTCCTCCTTTAGCATTTCTATTGTCTCAGAATCACATAAAATCGTGCAATCCAACCTCCATCTTGAGGTAGCTGTTCCTTCCTCTACTCTGACACTTAACAAGATAGCTGAATGGTCTGAAAGATGTACCCCAATATATTCCACCTGTACAACATCATCCTGAATCACGCGATCCACCCAAAAATAGTCTGCTACTCTACTGTTCAGAGATCTGTCTAAATTATGGTCCAACGCCGTATTGACATCTCCTGTCATAATAATCTGACCAGTAAAACCCAACAATTTATTCTCTAGCTCCTCCAGAGGACCAGTGTCATCCTGGTTAGGACCATAGTAACCAACCAATATAATACTGTGCCCATGAATCTTTACGTTGACAATTAACCATCTTCCTAAAGTACTTAAGGCGCTCCCTTCTATGGAAATACTCATGCTATGTTTTACTAATACTACTACACCCTTAGTGACTGCTGTCTGCCTGTATACATTGCATGTGCAACCCACCTCTGTGCCTTAAAAATCACCCTACTCTCCTCTTCCGTCAAGTGTGTCTCTTGTAAAATGATTATTTGTGCTGAACAATCCTTCAAATACTGCATTATTCTCTTCCCCCTTCCCCTAACTCGAAGCCCATTAACATTCCACGACATAATGTTCAACTCTTTAGTACTATTCCCTGTCATCCTCTAACCTCCCCCACACAACACCCCCACCAAAAAGACAAACCAGTGAAAAAAAAGACATCTGAAGTAATTTTTTGTTCATTTTTTCCCCAACCCCCCTCTCTAACTTACCCCTCACCACCCCACCCCTGGAAAACCCTAACAATCCTCCCATGGCTGTAAAGCCCTATGAGTACCCCCTTTGGATGTGGCTAAAAAAGAAATCCCTAACTTAAACCTATTATCCATACCCCCTTTTTACATTTATTTTTTATTTTTATTTTAGTGAGTGAAAGCAGAGAAATTTACCATCTCTATCCCCTTATAAACCTACTCTTTCCCTGTCTCTGTCTGCTCTATAAACGTATCCACTTCCTCCACAAAGCGAAAAGAATGTATCTTATTATTTAACATAACTTTGAAAAGGGCTAGAAGCTTTAATTGGACCGAAGCACCTAAATTCCTCAGTGGCTCCATTCTTTTGCCTAGCTCCCATTGCCTGTTAGACGTTGCCACAGAAAAGTCAGATCTTACTTCAATCCTTACTCCGTGTACTTCAAGAACTTTTTTCTTCAAAGTCTTGGCCAAGATTTCTTTTTTCAAAGTATAGGTAAGAAAGTTTACTAAAATCCTCCTGGGTTTGGTTCTAATCGCATTTAACCTAAAGGGGTCGCTATGTATCCTCTGAATGTCCTGGGTCAGTTCTTCTTCTGTTTCGTCCAGCTGGAGTTCTCTTCTTAGCAACTGGATCACAAATCCTTTAATATTTCCTCCCTCCTTACCCTCAGGGAGTTTTAAGAGATTGAAGTTATTTCCCGTTTGGTAATTCTCTAACCTTTCAACTCTGTCTTCCTGCTCTCTCTCCCTAGATCTCAGGCCCACAATCTCTTTCCTGTTAATCTGCACTTCATCTCTAAGATCTTTAACTTCTGCTTCAAGTGCAAATGTTCTCCTACTCAGGTCATCGATCTTTTTCTCAACCACTTCACATGCGGAGCGGATATCCTTCTGATTCACCACTGAGATCTCAAACCTATCTCGCATTTCTGGAGTCAGGGTAGGAGGGCCGTAAACAGGATACCTATTGAGGGGGCCCCACACTCAGTATTTACCCCCTGATCTAATTGAACTTCAGTTTGCGCCTTAGTCTGCTCCTCTTCAGTATTCAAAGAATTCTCACCCTCGTCATGATCTCCCCCCCACATTGTCCTCCTGGTTATCTGAAGGATCCACCTCCGGTGTGATATCCTCAACCTCCCTCATCTCTGTGGCTAAAACTTGAAAGCGATTGGGACTCAATTGCGCTGATCAGTCCCCAAGTTCCCCCTACTTTCAAATTGCCCATCCTCCGTTTGGCTGTTCTGTTGGGACTCAACTGCCTCTATCATAGCGTTATTCCTTATTACAAGGGTTTTAGGTAGCACCTTGAGACGGGGTCACCTTCACTTTAAGGTCTAAAGATTCCCTCTTTAGCAGTTTATTTTGACCTGCAGAATCTTTTCTAGATAAACTACTCTTCGCCTTTACCACCTTCTTTTTCACCCCACGTACCTTTTCGCACTTAGGTGAAAATTCCCACAACTCAAGACACTTTGCTGTTTCCCCTCTCACCTCACTCCTCAGCGTATATCTGAAAACACCACTGGGTCTCCGCCTATTATTCTTGGGAGCACCAGAGTTTCCTCCCTTCTCCCTTCTCTCCTCTAAAGCCTGCTTTTCTATACCTGCTCCCCAAGCCTGAGCAGGTCGTAAGGGGGACTGACCCTGTAAACCTACCTCCGTTTCCTCAGCCCTCTTAATCTGGTCCTCAGAGCTCCTGGAGGTTCCCTCGTTCTCAGCCTCGCTCAACCTCGTACCTCTTCGTCCGATCCCACGCCCGCTTCCTCGAAACAGGAGCCTGGCGGCAGCTCGGCGGCCCCGCGTAACACCAGCGCCGCTCTGACCCACGGCTGCTCTGCCAGTACAGCGTCTCCCCCGTCCAGCTTCGAAGCTCCGAACGCGGCTATAGGATCCCCTGTGCCACTCTGAACTCGTCCCAAAGTACGTTTTTGCAGTAAAAACTAACCCCCCTAATTTCTCTGCCCTATAACTTTTCCGCTCGCATTATTGGAATCCCGAAAATACAATCACTGTCACACGCCACTGGGACATCCGCAACTCGCCGCTAACGAGCCGCCCTGTTTTCCGTCATTGTGCGCTTCTGTACCTGCGATTCATACCTTAATATTTCCTGTAAACGTGGTGCGGACTACACGTTATCTATTACAACTTGAGTGTTTGGGTATTCTGTCAGCCGCAGCAATCTGAGGTATCTAGGACAAGTGATCTCAGTAAACGCCTGTGATAGGAGTGATATGAATGGAAGCCAGAGCTCTTCGAATGTGTCTCTATCTGTTCTGGGAACTAGGGAGAGCCTCCCATATACGATGTAACCAGGCTAATTTTGTCTGTATCTGATCCGTGCCCCATAGTTCCAATACGGACTGTTGCGCTGCCCTAAGCGCGATAATTATGTGTCCACCTCTCATTGACTTGAGAGGGTATGTGAGCGTTTTGGGGAGGCCAAAGACAACATAGGCGGGAAATCTGGGAAGCTGAGTATCTAGGTAGGTGTTAATTTCTGCGATAATCTCGTCCCAGCAGCGAGTTAATTTAGGGCATTCCCAAAGGATATGGGTTAGTGTCCCAGTGAATTCCCTGCATCTCCAGCACCTGTCCTCTCGTGCTGGATTAATTTTGTGCAAGCGCTGAGGGGCCAGATACCAATATGTTATGATCTGTGTTGCCGTCACTGTACTAGCTGTGTTGGAAGCTGGGTGTCTGGCCCTATAATGGATATGCCTCCATCATTCATCTTCCGGCAGTGTGTAGTCCTTTCTCAAGGTGTCGAACGGGATAAGGCCCTCCTCTTCAAATAGATAACCAATAGATCTACAATCAGATCCATACCAGGCGTTAAATGCCAATTGGTTCATCCCAGAGTAAAATCCGGGTTTTCTACTATGTGGGTCAGTGGGGATGGGAAAAAAGTGAAACGTTTTGTCACTCCCACTGCGTCCCAAATTTTGAGTGTGGGCGCCGTGATCGCCGAAAGGCAAAGCCAGGTGGGTAGTGAGCTTTCTTTAGGAACCGGATCTTCCATAGGGATGTGCCCGTCCAAGCCATATCCATAAATAGCCAGGATTTCTCCCATTCCGAACGTGACCATTCTACTAGGTATCTAAATTGGGCTGCCTGGAAGTACCCTGTGATAAATGGAACCCCTAGCCCCCCCCCCTCCCAAACTGCGCCAGGTTCGATCGCGTCTCATGTGAGGGCGTCTATTTGCCCACACAAAGGCCTGGAAGGCTCTCTGGAGCATCTGGAGTACCCCTTTTGGATGCCACAGGGGCAGTGTCAAGAATATGTAAAAAATCCTAGGTAGAACTGTCATTTTCAGTGCAGCTACTTGTCCTAGCCATGACAGAGTGTACGGTTGACAACAAACTAGGTCTGATTTAACTCTGTCGAGTAAGTCTCGATAGTTAAATCTCTTGGATTGTTGCAGTCAGAAGGATCCCTAGGTAGGCGCAGTCGGTCGCCAGTTAATTGTGTGGCTTTGAGTAAGAAGTTCTCGGGTCGTATGGGGTACTGTTAAGTTCAATGCCTGGGATTTGGAAATATTTAATCTAAACCAAGAGACTGATCCAAACCTCGCCACCTCTCTCAAGAAGCTAGAGAATGACTCCCTAGGATTGTCCAGGGAGACAATTGCGTTGTCTGCATATAATGTTATAAGATGTTCTTCGTCTCCAAAACAAATTCCCTCACTTCGGGGTAGTCTCTCACTCTCTGTGCAAAGGTCTCCATATAGGGCGCAAATAAGAGGGCGGGGGGGTAGAGGACAACCCTGAGGTGTACCACGTCTGATTGGAAAACTTTTGGAGGTTCTACCGTTCACTTGGACCGAAGCTCTAGGCATCTCGTAGCCACTTAATACCTAGGAGCAGAAACTATCCCCTAGCCCAAAATGTCTTGGGACCTCTGTCAGGTAGGGCCAGTGGACTCTATCAAACGCCTTTTCGGCATCTGTGGAGAAGAGCATCAACTCACGTTGAGAGCGAGAAGCCTTATCTATTAAATGAAGGAGGTGTTTGGTATTATCCGAACAGTCTGTTCGGAATAAAACCAGGTTGATCTGGGGCAACCAGTCCTGCCATATATGGGGCCAGTCGCGTTACTAGAATTCCTGTAACTAATTTGGCATCCACATTTAGGAGCGAAATAGGGTGGTAGGATCTGCATCTCTGCTTATCTTTATCTGTCTTCGCTATGACAGTGATGGTGGCTTCCAGCATTGACGGTGGGAGTGTCTTTGCGCTCGTGATTGCATTAAAAACTTTGATGAGAAGGGGGGTGGGTAAGAAACCATCAGGGCCTGGTAATTTGTTAGGTTTTAGTCTCAAGATGGCGGATATCACCTCCTCTACCCTGATTGCGTTATTTAGGGAGGCCGCCTGTTCTACCAACATACTGGTCACTTTGGCTTTTTCCAGATATCTTGTAATTAACTGAGAAAAACAACCCTGAGCGGAGTGTAGGTTTTTATAGAAGGATCCAAATTGAGCAGCTATGGCTTCGTCACCCTTTATGAGTTCTCCTGTGTCTGATAATGGGGACCCTACAGTGTTCGTTTGACGCTGAGTCTTGAGTTTGGTGGCAATAGTCACCCACTTTTATTCCCTCTTAGATAGTAAGCATGTGTGAGGCGGAGGATTGAGTATTCCGCATAGTCCAAGACTAAGCTTGCCATTTGCTTCCTTACTGTTTCTAACTGTCGCCACACCCAAGGGCCCTCTGTGCAGTGATGGATGCGCTCCTATTCCCGGACCTGTTGTTGAAGTTGAGTCCATTTGTCCCTCCTAAATTTATTGTCTGCAGATGAAACTGCTATTAACCCCCCCTAATAACTGCTTTCAAGGCATCTCAAACTATCACTGGCGAGGTCTCCGGGAGATCATTAGTCACTAGATAGTTTTTAATCGCTTTCTCCTCCTACTCTACAATGTCGTGCCAGTGAAGAAGCAAATCCCTAAGTCGCCACCTACGTGCCTCATGGGTTTGTGGCGGGAGAACAAGCTTCAGCACCACGGCATAGTGATCTGATAAGGCTTGTGGCTCAATATCTACGGAGCGCATTGCTACTTGGACCTCCCTAGAGCCCAAGAAAAAATCTAATCGCGCATAGGATCTGCGTGCATGTGATTAAAAGGTATAGTCTCGAGAATTGGGGTGGCTTCTCTGCCATAGATGTCCCAGACCCAGTTCCTGCAGGCATCTGATACCCCCAGAGCTAATCTCACCTGTTATCCCTTGCCACTGAGTAGACCGGTCCATGTCATTTTGAAATACTAAATTTAAGTCCCCTCCAATTATCACCCACTTATCTGGTATAGCCATTACTTCCTCTATTGCTTCTTGTATAAACTGCTCCTGTCTCTCATTTGGGGCATAGATAGATTCAACAAGAATAGTGTGAGAGCCAAAGTGTATGCATAGCCCAATGAGGCGGCCCTTTATTTCAACCACTTTCATCCTGATTGTACCCCGGAAGGAGTAAGAGAACAAAATCACCACCCCAGCTGTTTTCTGAGTGATGGAAGAAAAGAACTGTTGGGGAAATGCTAAAGACTTGAGTTTATGCCAGTACCTGCATTGTAAATGTGTTTCTTGCAAAAGGCAAATGTCAGTGCTGGAGTTATCTAGGTAAGAGAGGATTATTCTTCGTTTGACCGGATTATTGAGGCCCTTTACATTGAGGGTCAGGACCCTCAGGGAGGGAGTTATGGCTGATATGAACTGGTCCCGGGATGTCTCCCCGATTCTCTTGGATATTCTCCCCCCCTTGTGCCCACCCCATCCCCGGTACCCACTCCTGAAACAAGTACGCAGCAGCATTCTGACTAGCTAGCAGGCAACCGAAAACTATCCCCCTAACTAAAAAAACATAAACTGAAAGTCCCTTGATTTGGAATGGGCCATGGGCAGCCATCCGCTTACCAGTGGTAGAGTGTTGAAATGGGGTTCAAGCCGCGTCCAATGCTCCGGCCTCCCCCGCCACCCATCTCTCACTGTGTGCTGTGTCATCTCATGCCGGCCCGGTGGTCTCGGTACCCTCCGCCAGTTTGTCCAGGAGGTTTTTTTTTCAGATGCCATGACTTCAGGGTCAGGGGCTGAGCCTCGAACGCCCATGGGAGGCCTCCGCCATCTCTATCTGTTGTCCAATCTCTATTTGCCTGACTGCAGTGTGTGTCAGGGATCCTGCTGTGAATCTATCTGGAGAAGGTCACAAGCTTCCGAAAATGAGTGAAGTTGTCTGAGCTGGCACTGCCACTGAAATATCAGGCTTAATGGGTGGGCACCAGGAGTACAAACTTTTTTATCTTGGAGTAACGTTGTCACTGGGCTAAACTCTCTCCGTTTCTGGAGTGTGGAGCTTGCTAGGTCTTGAAATAGATGTAAGGACTGGCCTTTATATTGTATTGTTAGTGTCTCTTGGGCCTTCCTCAGGATCTTTTCTTTGAGTGTATAGTTATGGATGCATGTCAAGATATCTGCCTGCCAAGCCTATCCTGGGCCTCCGCGCCTGACCCTGTGGATTCTATACATTTGAATTGCCTCTGCGGACGTGTCTCCAAGTATCTGTGCAAACAGTTCAGCTACGTATGTCTGAATATTCCCTCCTTTGGCATTTCTAGGGGCTCCTCGGATCCGAATATTATCACATCTAGATCGATTTTCTAAATCCTCTGCGTGCGCTTGGAGATCCAATTGTTGTTCTGATAGGCAGATGATTTCTTGTTGAAGCTGCTCTATTTCTTCTTCACATGCGGTTTCTCGACCTTCTAGCGTGTCCACTCTATCCCCTATATCTGTAACATCCTTTCGGATTGCATCCATCTCACTCATGAGATCTCGTTTTACTTGCAGGAGATATTCTCGTAGACCCGAGAACAAGGCCTCGGGGTAGGGCGTGTGACTGGCCCCTCTGCGTCTTCAGCCACGGGGGAGGCTGCTCTGGGCTCCTTTAACCTCTCCCTCCTGGGAGCCACCAGCTTTCACGAAGAGATCCTTGATGAAGCCCCCTTACTTAGACCTTGCAGATGTCATCGTTCACAGGGTGCAGGAGGCACAAAGGTGAGTTGGCTGTGACGCGCGACGCTCTTTATCTCCAGGTACACCTAACACCGTCATTGTCTGGGTCTCCAGATCTGGCAAGCTATGACCCCTCCTTCGTTCGTATCCTATGTGTCGCAGCCCAGGCCCTTGCTACTATGTGGGCAGGGAGAGCTTATTTCCGTTATGGCGTCTCTGGAAGAACCGCAGCCCGGGCCATCAAGCACGGGGGGACTAATATCCTGGTGTCCTTGTCTCCCCGGAATTCTCCTCTTTAGGTCTTCAGTGGATCCGACCCCTCCCAGAGGTCCCGGGGAGTTGGTGTATTCAGCGGTCTGCTGGCCTCGAACTGGTGGGAACCAGGCCTCCCCGTTCTTCAATCCGCCACAGCCCTCGTGAGTGTCTGCAGCTATTGTCCAACAAGGCCCCGCTCACCTCTCCGCTGTTTAGGACCCCTGCCTGTGTCTGTTTTGTTTCAGCAGGCTCGTCTTCAGCCCGCATCTCTCGGGCTATCCTGGAGTTCCTGCAGCCCTTCCCTAGCCTGTAAGTGGCTTCGCTGTGCTCAAGCTCACTACCCCCGGCCCTCTCCCGCTCTCAATTTGACAAGGACCCTTGCCTCCAGGGGAGCCTTTGTTACATAACCCTGCGAAACGCAGAGAGTCGCCCTAGAGTCCACTGTGCTCCTTATGGTATGGAGACTATCAACACTGTAGGCTTCGGGCCCGTGAGGTCACAACCTCATTCTTGCTGTGCCCCTGAGCTCCTTGATGTGAAATTAGCCCTCCCCAGATGTGGCTGCTGTTAATGGCTCCCTGGGGACCCTGTGTGGTCTTCGGACCCCCCGTCAGGGGGGCTCGGCAGATGTTTCACCTCTGTTGTTTCCTCAGCCCGCGGGGCGAAGATAGCAATACTTTGGCCCCCAGCGGTGAGTGGGGTTCGCCACGTAGCCAGCAAGCCGCACCTGGACCTAGCCGGGCCGCTTCCAAAGGCCACATGGGGCATTCTCTTCGCGGTGACCGAGTATGGCCTTCGCACTCGCACCGGCGCCCCCATACCACAGGGGCCTCTCCCCATGGACAAGCAGGGCAGGCGTGATGAATTCCTCAGGTGCAGGGGTCTCTTCTGTGTTTCTTGGCTGTCGCAGCCCCAGAGCCACCAGCCCATCGCGGCAGTCGGCCCCCGGCCTTAGACCCACCGGAAGCCCCAGACCAGCTTGGGATTGGGCATTGGCCTCCTCCCACTAAGCTCCGCCGCCACTCCTGACGTTCTCGCCACAGGCCTCGATTTAGGCTGCTGGCCGGGCCTTGGGCCTCCGCTTCTCTCGACCACACCCCACTCCCCGGCGCTTTGGGTTCCCCGCGTCGCCTGTCGGGGGTACCAGGGACTCCGCCGGATTTTCCGCTCTCAATTCGGGCTGGGGCCCGGCAGGGGGAAAACGGCGTGACGGAGCGCCAGAGAGATACGTCTCACTCTGTCGCCATCTTGGACACAGCTCTCTGGAACAGTAATTTTAACCCCTCTGTGAAAAGCAGCGAGTCTCCTAAAACCCCAACGCTTGCAGGCGCAGGGTCACCTTTAATTCACTTTGAATTCTCTAACAAAATAATGAGGCAGGCGCTGGAAACTGGAAGGCAAGAAAAAAGGTTTATTACTCTCAAGAGGAGACCACGTCAACTGCAGACACCGGGATGTCTCAGGGAGGTGTTCTATCGGCAACACCTTTGGCTCTTCCTTTTATACAGGTTTGACACAATGCATTTGTTTTCATCAACATGGTTACACAAACTTGAGTCCCCGCCCCTGGCAGGTTGTCACACAAGCTCAACATTGTTTCATCAATATGGTTACACAAGCTTGAGTCCCCGCCCAGGGCAGATTGTCACACAAGCCCAACATTGTTTCATCATCCCACCCAGGCCAAACACACAATTTTATCTTGCAGTTGGACCTTGCTTCAGGGTCTAAAACATGTGAGACCGGCCAGATCTAAGAGTCTGTTCTGTTGATAAAAACAGGTCCCATTGTTGGCAAAAACACGTCTTGCTGTTTGCAGTGCAATAAACCATGTTTGCCAGAGTTTGTCTGGTATTTGGAACCTGTTTGTGTAAAAATGTCCAAGGGGTTTGCCTGTAAACAGAGATGAGAGGAAAAACAAGTTTGTGGCAGCAAGTGGTGTTGATGTTCGTCGTGGCAATAGAGTTTATAGCCTCCAGCTCACATACCAGGTTGGTCAGAGGGATGCTAGTAAGGGTAGGGTGAAACAAAGGTGACCAACAGAATACAAAATGGCTGTGATGGATAAAATGGCTGCAGCTTACGTGCTCAAAGAGAAACCAACTAAACAAGATGGCGCAGGAAATGTTCACGATCGTCATTTTACTTTTAACAATATGGCTGTGGTGAACATAAATGAACGCCGCTTATGTACACCTAAAGTTTATCAATTTTAACACCTCCGCTATCCAACACTTCCCCTCCTGTTACACTCACTGGACGGGAATTGTAATTTTTACCCCTCCGCTATCCAACATTTGCCCTACTGATAGGAGTGGGAATAGCAATTTTTACCTCTCCGCTATCCAACACTTTCCATACTGTTGCACTTACTGGAGTAGGAATAGTAATTTTTATTCCTCTGCTGTCCAACACTTTCCCTACTGTTGCACTCACTGGAGTGGGAATAGTCATTTTGCCTCCTCCGCTATCCAACACTTTCCCTCTTGTTGCACTCACTGGAGAGGGAAATGTAAGGTTAAAGATTTTTAAATAGTTTAATGTTTTAAAAAAAGATGCAAACAATTTTTGCCGATGTATGGTTGCAGTTGCGAGTTGGATGCAGAGAAATTGTCTCAAGCTAAATTTGGATATAACAGAGGTTTTGCTCTTCGGGAAAGAGACCTCCTTTTGGGATGCATCTTGGTGGCCCTCGGATCTCTGCAATTTTCCTAAGCCAGTGCAGAAGGCAAGAAACTTGGGAGTCATTTTTGACACCAAATTGTGCTTTTCTGCTGAAATTAATGCAGTGACCTCAGGTATTTTTTTAATGCTGCAGGCACTCAAAAATTCTCCCGTTCATTCCGTTTGACCTACAGAAAATGGTAATGCAGTCTTTGCAGAATGCTGTAGCAAGAACTCTGCTGAGGATTCCCAATTTCAAACCAGTCTCTCACCTATTACAAGGCCTTCACTGGTTGCCGGTGGAGAAGAGGATCTCCTTCAAGGTTCTGAGTTTATTGCACAAGGCTCTTTATAGTACCAGTCCGTCTTTTTTGCAAGAGTGGTCCTCTTGGTTCACGCCTAGCAGACCCCTCAGATCTAGCTCGGCGCATATCGTCATGGTCCCAAGAATTAATAGAGCAAACTGGGGTGATAGAATGCTTGCATACCAGGTGGGGGAAGCTATGGAACTCCCTACCTCTTGCACTCTGCTCGCAAACCAACCTGCAGCTTTTCATAAGGCAGCTGAAGACCAGGCTGTTCCCACCCTAAATAACCGAGTCATCCATGCTATTCCCTTAGCCTGGTGCCCCTTTTCGGCTCTCAATCCGTTCCGTTATTGGTATATATTATATATATATATATATATATATATATATATATATATATATATATATATATATATATATATATATATATATATATATATATATATATATATATATATACACACATATATATGTATATATTTGTACATATTTATTAATTGTTTTAAAGTAAATATATATATTAGTTATTATAAATCTACTTTTAAAAGTATTAATTTATTATTTAACATATATTTAATATTTATTATTTTATTTTATGTATAAATATAAAAATCGATGTTTTGTACAACTATATTTTTCACATCGATATTTTTGTTCTTACCTGTTTAAGTATAGGAAGTTGATATTTTTGCACTCTGTTTTTCATCAACGTTTTTTACTTCTATATTTCTTACATCGATATTTTGTCAGTGAACCGTCACAATGCAACCAGGGACACTGGGCTTTGCAGGTAAGCGTGCAGTAATCTGGGTTAGTGTATTTTTGCAAAATGATTCCTCAATAGACTTTACTTTCTTTGCAAAGGAAATGGCAAATTCTTCACACTTTAATATTGTTGTGGAGATTGTGCTGGTGAAGGAGTTGGAGTTTGATTGTTTAATGATATCGAAAAGTAGATTTGGGTGAATTTTAGTGGCACCAAGCAAGGATCTTTTATGGCTAGACTTAGCTTTGAAGATGTTCGATTTGTATTTTCTACTGGCAGCCCTAAGAATAGTAAGGTTTGAGGGTGAGGGTGCTTGTCTTGGATTTAGGTTGTTGACTCTTTCATCTCAGGGGAGCATTTTCCTTAATTAGGTTACCCATGCATTTGTTGTATTCTTCTTTTGTGGAATTGATACCCCAAGCTTTGTTAGCTAGGTTGTTGATGTCCATGTTTTTAGTGTCACAGAAATAATGATTTTGTCTGTTGAATAAGCCCAAAGTTCTTGAGTGAGCATTAGATAACTTAAAAGGAATTTGCAAGTGGTCATACCAATTCACATGAATCTGGTCTTCAACGTTCAGTAGTGTACCCTTGGAAATATTTGCCAAAAATAAGAGACCAATTTTGTTGTTATCTTCACCCCTGTGAAGTTTGAAGTCGCCAAGGAAGATGAGGGGCTCAGAGCTTATCAGCTGCGAAGATATTAATTCAAAGCATTCCGCTGCTAACATGTTGTAATTGCCAGGAGGGTGGAAAATATGTCCATTCTGACATTGGAGGTCATGCAGCTACTGATTTCAGGAGCTAGGTATTGGGAAGAAGGGAGATTAGCATTTTTGAAGTAATTTTCAGTGAAGCATGCACCTATTGATCACTGCTACACCAACTTAATCTCAATAGACCCGGTCATAGCTGATGATGCAACAATAATGAGGACGACAAAGTTCGAAGAGTCAATCAGCCAAGTCTCTGTGAGGACCAGGATATCCAGGTTTAAGTATACAATTGTGTCCGATAGCTCCAGGCAGTGTTTAACTGTGGATCTGCAATTTTGTAGCATCCATTGTAGAGTTGAATGAGTGGTCTACAGAGAGGATAGTTTCAGTGTTTAGTGGGAAACTGAATGTTTTTGGTGAGTTCCTTATTCTTGGCATGATAGGGGTGGTCTATGGTTTTGGATGGTTGGTATGGAGAAGGTGTCTCGAGCCCGGTTATGGGTGGGTTTGATGTATACATTAATGTTCCATAGCCATTGAGTTGGGTAGTAACCTTCACTAAGTAGGAATCAAAAAACAAGCATTAGAAATGCAATAGGTCTCGCAGCATTAGAGTTAGTGCTTTTAGAATTGTTAATGGGTTTTTTTGTAAATCTTTAGCATGAGGTTGAGGGTGAGTGAGGGTGAGTGTGAGGGTGAGTGAGGGTGAGGGTGGGTGTGAGGGTGAGTGAGATGGGTGAGTGTGAGTGAGGGTGAGTGAGGGTGAGTGAGGGTGGGTGAGTGTGAGTGGGGGTGAGTGTGGGTGAGTGTGGGTGAGGGATTGAGGGTGAGGGGTTGAGGGTGAGGGAGGGTGAGGGGTTGAGGGTGAGTGAGGGTGAGGGGTTGAGGGTGAGTGAGGGTGAGGGGTTGAGGGTGAGTGAGGGTGAGTGGGGGCGGGGTGAGTGAGGGTGAGGGTGAGTGAGGGTGAGTGTGGGTGAGTGTGGGTGAGTGTGGGTGAGTGTGGGTGAGTGTGGGTGAGTGTGAGGGGTTGAGGGTGAGGGGTTTAGGGTGAGGGTGAGTGAAGGTGGGTGAGGGGTTGAGGGTGATTGAGGGTGAGGGGTTGAGGGTGAGTGAGGGTGAGGGGTTGAGGGTGAGTGAAGGTGAGGGGTTGAGGGTGAGTGAGGGTGAGGGGTTGAGGGTGAGTGAGGGTGAGGGGTTGAGGGTGAGTGAGGATGAGTGAGAGTGAGGGTGAGTGAGGGGTTGAGGGTGAGGGGTTGAGGGTGAGTGAGGGTGAGGGGTTGAGGGTGAGTGAGGGTGAGTGAGGGTGAGGGGTTGAGGGTGAGTGAGGGTGAGGGGTTGAGGGTGAGGGAGGGTGAGGGGTTGAGGGTGAGGGAGGGTGAGGGGTTGAGGGTGAGGGGTTGAGGGTGAGTGGGGGTGAGTGAGGGTGAGGGGTTGAGGGTGAGTGAGGGTGAAGGTGAGTGAGGGTGAGGGTGAGTGAGGGTGAGTGAGAGTGAGGGTGAGTGAGGGTGAGTGAGAGTGAGGGTGAGTGAGAGTGAGGGTGAGTGAGAGTGAGGGTGAGTGAGGGTGAGTGAGGGTGAGTGAGGGTGAGTGAGAGTGAGGGTGAGTGAGAGTGAGGGTGAGTGAGAGTGAGTGAGAGAGTGAGAGTAATGCTTAAAAAAACAGGCTTATACCCCGGAACAAATGGGGTGCTTAGTGCGAACACTCCAGCCCTGGCCAGGTCGCTGTGACAGAGGCCCCCTGTCTACCGGTTGCACAATTGTGTATCCCTCCAGGCGCCTGAAAGAAAGAGGCAGGGTCCTGGAACACTAACTAAATCAAGTTCACAATCTCATGGTCTAGGCCCCTCTCTTAGTAGCAGGGGCGGCTTGTAAGGAGAGCCTCGCTCTGTGTGTGTGTGTGGGGAGGGGGCACGGGGGGCAGGAGCTACGTCACCCAACCAGTTAGCTTCGGCTGGGTGCTGTTAACTACACCACATCCAACAACATTCAGCTGAGAGACTCCATTATTGTGTTTCATCTCGGCTCAGTGGCTCTCGGGGTGCTGGGGGAGGGGCGCGAAGACGGGACGGAGCATCCAAATGATTAAACCAACTTGACACGGTGACAGCAAGATGCGAACACAGCCATTAGTGACAGGAGAGAGACCACTATGGTGTAGTCCTTTTTCTATTTCCGTGAAATGTCCTAGTTTTTGGCTTTAAGCAGATGAGGTGAACGAAAGGGTGTCTGGGGGTGTGATGGGGAGAGTGAGTAATCCAGAGCGAGGGAAAGAAATAGCTGAAGGAAAGAGGTGCGTGGGAACAGAATGGAGGTGTGAGTGAACACAGGTGCGCGAGGACTCTGGGGAGGGCCGTGAAGAAGGGAGAGGGAGAGAACGAAGGGCAGCCGGCTGACCGGACAGTGTGGGGTATGAGGGGGCGAGGGGGAGACGAAAGGAGAATAAGGATTATTGAAATAAACCTGAAGATGGGGGGCAGGGGAGTCGGGGGGGGGCATGGGGTGATGTGGAGGAGTGAAGGAGGCAGTAGCACAATAAAGGGGGGTTCAGAGAGGATTGTGAGGGGTTTCCGTCAGGGTTTGGGGGCGCCTGGAAAGGAGCAGACGGGCGAGAGGAGCGTTTATTGTAGGGCCTGAGGGGAGAAACGAAAGAAGAGGACGCAAGTAAGGAAGGATGAAGAGCGGCTTTAAAACACCTTCCATTTAAAAGACTGGGGGCAGTGTGTAGACAGCTCGGCAGAGGGGTGATAGTGAGATTGCAACAGAGCACCTCGTAGCCACTGTTCATAGACTAGACAGAGAGACTGCGGCAGGAACACATAGGAGACCTCCGTTGTCAGGGCAATAAGACTGCCAGCATCACTGCCATGGAGGGTGTGAGGCTCCAACAGAACAGACCAGACAAAAGTGCCCACCGGAAGTGCAGCGAGACTGCCCAAAAGCATGCTGCAGACATTCTACCAGTACCCAGAGATTCTGAGAGACTGACGAGCGCAACTTTCAGGGGCGGCCCACAGCGAGGACAGTGGGATTGCCTACAACAGCCCAGACAGGTAGAGTAAACGAAGCCCGAGGCTACCCAAAGGAGGTCACGGATAAGCTTGCTGCATTTCCAACAGCGCTTTGGCTTGGTTCCTCTGCGCCTTTCTACAAAAATGCGACACGGCGGGAGGGGGCGGGCAGGGGAGGGGGCGGAGAGGGGAGAGGTGCGACATGGCAGGAAGACGGAGGGAAGAGAGGGGAGGGGGGAGGAGAAATGCGACACGGCGGGAAGGGGAGGGGGCGGAACGGGGGCGGGGAGGGGAGAGAGAGAGTAGGCAAGGGTAAACAAACACGGGCGGGAGGGGGCGGGCAGGGGAGGGGGCGGAGAGGGGAGAGGTGCGACATGGCAGGAAGACGGAGGGAAGAGAGGGGAGGGGGGAGGAGAAATGCGACACGGCGGGAAGGGGAGGGGGCGGAACGGGGGCGGGGAGGGGAGAGAGAGAGTAGGCAAGGGTAAACAAAACACGGACGTGCACGCGCCCGTGACTTTTAAGGTCAATGCGCATGCGCATAAGCTTAATGCGCATGCGCATTGACCTTAAAAGTCACGGGCACTGCAAGGAATCGCCACGATTCCTTGCAGTTGGATAAAGAGTGGATGAGCCCCTATAGTCTCGCTTGCTCGATGCGCATGCGCATCGACAGGCGAGACCTAACAACTTATGCTGTTACTTTTTAAATTGCCAGTATGAGATAACATATAGATAGAGTGCTCCCAGACTTCCATATTTACATTTGTATCAGCTGTGCTAGAAAAAACAATTATTTTCCTCCAGACCAACAGGTCAGGTAACTTTAGTTACTACATCCGTGAGGCGAGGTTTTCCTAAAGTAAAAGTGAAATATGAATTGTAGGTACGTTTTTAGGTCTGGCATTAACCAGGATCTCTTGCTTTTCCTAAAATATGATTAATATACTTACATATAGGGCTTTCAGCCAACTCTGTGTATTCATTGGTCTCTTTTTTTGTCATTCACATTTTCTTTATGTCCACTTGCATCATGGGGCAGTGGGTTAGCCTACTTGAGCCACTGGTTAAAAGCACTTTGAATGACTGCATTTTGCTCTCTCACAAGGAGCACAGCCACACACAAGCCAGTCCCCTTCAGTGACCGTGTTTTTGTTTTTAATTTATAATTACTTTAATGTTGCTTTTGTGTTTAGATATCAGGGCTCTTTCGATCAGATTGTGTCAATTTGAAACTGTTCTATATTAAATTATGTTCTTTCTTTCTTTTTCTCCTTTCTTTCTTTCTTCCTTTCTTTCTTTTTCTCCTTTCTTCCTTTTTCTCTTTTTCTACTTTCTCAAAGGCAAGAGGAGGGTTGCAGCGATTGCCAGACTGATTGCCTTTATTTAGGTCTTTGTTAGCCAAGATATTTTGATTTTACTAAAATTATGTGTATAATATAATTACTTATATAGGTTTCAGCCAGACTTCATCCATTAGTCTGTGGTTGATGTCATTCATATTTTTCTTTCACCCACAATAGCATGCATTAAGGGTCAGTGTATCAACAAACTTCACTACTAGTTACGGCATGCTTCCTTTTCACAAGAAACACATCCACATACAAAGTAGTTCCCTTTAAACAAGGGAGCACTATGGTAATGTGTGTATTTTTGTTTTTTAGACCCAAAAACTTTTTGCCTGTTGCAAATGTTTTTTTTCTTCCTGTGATTGATGAGTGTCCGACATGTACTCAAACAATAATGTTTTGCAAAAACCATGACAAAACAAAAGAAGAATTGCCAGGCCTATTGGATTGTGTTTGTCACCAATATTGCGTAACTCATTTTCATCAAGTAGTACAATAACGCTGGCACAGAGTCATACACCTATATGAGGGTATTTGATATATTTTATTTTTATTTAGAAAACTATATTTCGGTCAAACGATCATAAAAGTGCAGAGTGCAATACAGCTCAAATATAAATGCTTTAAATAAGTAATAAATAAAATACACAGTAAAAGGAGAAGTGGAACAGGTTTACAATTGGCGTAGTGAACATACCTCGCTAAAAGCAAAATAGGACAGTGGCAACAATAACCTCCAAAGCCATAGGTACTAACAGGGTCTGCAATTTTTACAATATTCTCCTATTGCACAGCGGCTACAGATCATTGGATTCGTCCACAAGTAAAATCTTTAAATTATATATGTTAAACAAATAAAAACTGTTAAGATCATCATTATCGCAGTTTCTTCAGCTTCCTTCTGATACCCGACATATGGCCCCAAAACTTGGCAACAGAACAAGCAAGCAAAGGTCTTGGGTCAGATCTAAGAATTTGCAGAGCTTCTCCATAGTTACGTTTCCCTAGCAGCTTGCATATTGGCGGTAAGCCACTTAACTCTTGGGCGTGTATAGGCTGGGCAAGCAAATAATACATTGGCAGGTGATTCAATTGCAGTAACACAGATAGGGCAAAACTGTGATGACGCTGGTATGCTATGCCAAGAGCTTGTGAGGGAATTCAGGGGGAGCGTGCCAGTTCTGAATTGCATATATAGTTTCCTGTCGTTGTGTACCTGAATGATATATAGATCGCTTTCCAAAGAGCTGACTGACTTGAAGGCCATAAACTCCATGGTTAGCCGACCCAACGATGGATTAGTGATTTCAGACTTGGTTACCCAATCCCAATATTGTGCTTTGATTGGTTCTTTTGTAGGGAACAATGTTGGATCCTTATTTTCCCTAAAGCCCTCTATCCAATAGGTGTTTCACGTTTCTTAGCCAGCTTATTTTATGGAACTTATCAAGAGAGCTAACTTCCTCAAGAGCAGAGGCATATGAGCACAGTTCGGGAGTGGCCCTGATTCTCTGCCAAACCAGCAGCGTTTGAAATTTAGCCTTGGCTACGATGGGTTTCCTTCACAGATCTAGCCTTAAAGGGAGAAGGGGTGTCCTCTGGGGTAACAGTACTAAGCTCCTCAGGAGCTTATTCTCTGATCTAGAGAGGTCGTCTATCTTATCAATGATACAATAGCTGAATTGTCCCCAAGTTTATTGCCCTTTCAGATGCAAGACTGGCATATGAATGCGGGAACTCTGATATGCTACCAACCTTACCAAGCAGTACTAAACTTTCAGTGACTGGTCTGACATGCTGCTAAGCCTCTATCTGCCTTTTAGAGGCAAATTGTTCATGTGACTGATCCTTACCCAGCCTTCCTGCCCTTTTACTGGTGATCTAATGATATAAGTGACTAATCTTCAGTTCTTCCAATCGTTGAGGGGTAATGCTGCAAATGATAGATTTCTGCTTCATGTCTATCCATCTTTTAAAGGTTATCTGACGGGTGTTTGTAATGCTGCTAAATTGCATTATGTAAAGTGTGATATATTTAGCCAGTGGGATCTTTTTAACCAGCTGTACAATTTCTGGCAGCTGTAGTTTTGAAATGTTTTTTAATTATAAATGTTGGCTTCAAAGTCTCAACATGTGAATTAATGTTGCTGAAAAAGCCACACTGGCAATGGGTATCACACTTGATATGGAGCAGCGTGGCAGATATGCGATCGATTGTACCATACCAGCTTTTTCTGGGAAAGTTTGTATATTACTGAGGTGCAGTTGCACCTCTTTATTAAAGGTTAGCACATCACTCCATAGTGAATCGTATTTTGTCTTCGAACTAACTTTAGAATCCCTTCACCAGTTAGCATCAAAATGCAAACATTTGTTGCTGTTTCCCCACTTAATGGTAGTGTTCAGCACTAAATTGCACCACACCTGGAGGAAACAGTGTTCAAAATCCAGGCCTTCAGTGTGCTAAACTTGTTTGGTCCACAATGACCTGCTCAGATTTCATAAGGAGGGTCCAAAAACTTTTCACTTCTGAATGTAGAGTGAGGGTTCCTGTAGCAAAGCATTGATTCTCAAAGAAATCTGAAACTGCTGGACTAAAATTAACAAATGCAAAAACAACAGTTGATGGACTTAATGCAGAACAATGTCATACATTCACCCCAGTACAGAGATCTGGGCCTAAATCCATTGTTTTTTTTTTGCTCACCACGCCATTCCAGTTTGAACCCAGCCATATGCAAAACAGTCTTGACCCTGTGCCCCAGGGGAACAGTCCAGCCCGAACTGCCAAGCCAGGTCCTCCCTGGACTGGAAACAAGCATCCTAGGACCGGTTTCGGGCTTTCAGCCCTCATCAGCCAGGATAGCTTGATTTCCGTGGCATGGAGAGCACAGGACTTACGTCTGAGCATACCCGTCCCACTCGTGGTGACAAATGCAACAACAACAGTTGATGGACAGAATGCAGAGCAATGTCATACATTCACCCCAGTACAGTGATCTGGGCCTAAATCCATCGTTTTTTTTGCTCACCTTGCCATTCCAGTTTGAACCCAGCCATATGCAAATCAGTCTTGACCCTGTGCCCCATGGGAACAGTCCAGCCCGAACTGCCAAGCCAGGTCCTCCCTGGACTGGAAACAAGCATCCTAAGACCAGTTTCGGGCTTTCAGCCCTCATCAGCCAGGATAGTTTGATTCCAGTGGCATGGAGAGCACAGGACTCACGTCTGAGCATACCCGTCCCACTCGGGTGACAAATGCATCAAGCAATTGCAATGCAATAGGTCTCACATTAGGAAAGTTTGAGGTATTGGTATTGCAAATCACAAATATTTTATTTATGTGTCTCTATTGAAAGTAGCAAAATTATTAGCTTTGTTGTGTACAATGCCAATATTTTTAACTTTTGCAAACGTGACACCTATAGCATTCTAATGCAATATGTTTTGTATTTACATGACTTTGAAGTATCAAAATTATAAATAACAATTTTTTTTTATTAATAATTAATACTTAAATAAAAGTTATTGTAATGTATAGTGGCAATAGCTTAAAGTTTTGTTAATAACTTATGGGAAGATTATGTTCAGTGTATTTAACTATGAGGAAAATCCAAGAACATAAGTGAAATATTACCATTATTTTGTAACATTTCTAATAAAGCTTAAAACATTGAGAGAACATCTTAGAACCAGTTGTTGTTGATTGGTTGCAAAGAGTGATGCTGTGGCGTTCAGTGATGCTGTGGCCTTCTGTGTTGCTGAGTGATGCTGTGGCTTTTAGTGGTGTTGGGTGATGCTGTGGCCTTCAGTGGTGCTGAGTGATGATGTGGCCTTCAGTGTTGCGGAGTGTTGCTGTGGCGTTGAGTGTTGCTGTGGCGTTGAGTGGTGTTGAGTGATGCGGTGGCGTTGAGTGATGCGGTGGTGTTGAGTGGTGCTGTGGTGTTGAGTGGTGCTGTGGCGTTGAGTGGTGCTGTTGCGTTGAGTGGTGCTGTTGCGTTGAGTGGTGCTGTTGCGTTGAGTGGTGATGTTGCGCTAAGTGGTGATGTTGCGTTAAGTGGTGCTGTGGTGTTGAGTGGTGCTGTGGCATTGAGTGGTGCTGTGGCATTGAGTGGTGCTGTGGCATTGAGTGGTGCTGTGGCATTGAGTGGTGCTGTGGCGTTGAGTGGTGCTGTGGCGTTGAGTGGTGCTGTTGTGTTGAGTGGTGCTGTTGTGTTGTGGTGTGCTGTGTTATTGAGTGTTGCTGTGGCATTATGGTGTGCTGTGGCATTGATTGGTGAAGTGGCATTGAGGGGTGGAGTTGGAGGTTGGAGTTGGAGGTTGGAGTTGGAGTGTGGGGTTGGAGTGTGGGGTTGGAGTGTGGGGTTGGAGTGTGGGGTTGGAGTGTGGGGTTGGAGTGTGGGGTTGGAGTGTGGGGTTGGAGTGTGGCGTTGGAGTGTGGCGTTGGAGTGTGGCGTTGGAGGGTGGCGTTGGAGGGTGAGGGGGTGTGATGGTGTGAGGGTGAGGGTGAGGTGGTGTGAGGGTGGGTGAGGGGGTGTGAGAGTGAGGGTGTGAGTGAGGGTGTGTGAGGGTGGGTGAGGGTGTGAGGGTGTGTGAGGGTGTGTGAGGGTGTGAGGGTGTCTGATGATGTGTGAGGGTGAGGATGTGAGGGTGAGTGAGGGTGAGGGTGAGTGAGGGTGAGGGTTGTGAGGGTGAGGGGATGAGGGTGAGTGAGGGTGTGTGGGGGTGAGGGTGAGGGGATGTGTGGATGAGGGGTGTGATGGTGTGTGAGGGTGTGTGAGGGTGAGTGAGGGTGTGTGGGTGTGAGGGTGTGTGATGGTGTGTGAGGGTGAGTGAGGGTGTGTGGGGGTGTGTGAGGGTGTGTGAGGGTGTGTGGGGGTGTGTGAGGGTGTGTGGGGGTGTGTGGGGGTGTGTGAGGGTGTGTGGGGGTGTGTGAGGGTGTGTGAGGGTGTGTGAGGGTGTGTGAGGGTGTGTGAGGGTGTGTGAGGGTGAGTGAGGGTGTGTGAGGGTGTGTGAGGGTGAGAGGGTGTGTGAGGGTGTGTGATGGTGAGTGAGGGTGAGGGTGTGAGGGTGAGTGAGGGTGTGTGAGGATGAGGGGTGAGGGTGAAGGGGTGTGAGGGTGAGTGAGGGTGTGTGGGGGTGGGTGAGGGTGTGAGGGTGGGTGAGGGTGTGAGTGAGGGTGTGAGGATGTGAGTGTGTGTGATGGTGAGGAGGTGTGAGGGTGAGGGTGTTAGGGTGAGTGAGGGTGTGAGGGTGATAGGGTGTGAGGGTGTGTGAGGGTGAGGGTGAGTGAGGTTGGGTGAGGGTGTGAGGGTGAGGGGGTGTGAGGGTGAGGGGTATGGGGGGGAGTGATGGTGTGTGAGGGTGAGGGTGAGTGAGGGTGTGTGAGGGGGTGAGGGTGAGTGAGGGGGTGCGGTTGAGTGAAGGTGTGTGAGAGGGTGAGAGGGTGTGAGGGTGAGTAGGTGTGAGGGTGTGTGGGGGTGAGGAGGAGTGAGGGTGAGGGTGTGTGAGGGTACGAAGTAAATGGTGGCAAGGCAAACATCATAAGAGAGAGAAACACAAATGTTAAGATAACAGTGCTCGAAGGGGTTGTGAGAAGGTGGAAATGGGATTAAAGAGTTTCAGGGGGGCTGGGGCCATGCAGTGGTGGAAAAGAGAGCTTAGGTGGGGCAGGGCGATACATGTGAGGAGTGTTGAACTGGGTGCGATGTCGAGCACTGGTTGAAGCTGAGCAGCAAAAGTGGGCGTCAGATGTGAATGCAGGAGGGGTGTGTGGGGCGTAACGAGGCGCTTTGATGAGGGGAGAGGGGGTTGCACCAGCATGGGGGATAAGTGCCTAATGCACAACATTGAATATTACAGTCTGGGCTGTGGTTGGGAGGTGTAGGGCATCATAATAATCCTAAAGCCTCATATGGAATGGAGTGATTTGAGATTAAAGAAAAAGCCACGAGTTCCAACGTGCCCCGGTTCCGGAAAAGGATAAGACCTTGAGGCTAAAAAGAAATTTTAAAGTGGGCCTCAGATGTGAATGCGGGAGGGGGATGGGGGGCGAGCCGGGACTTTATGGCTCTGAAGAAAAGCAGATGGTCCTGTTTATGACCTGCTGAGCGTGTGAAGTGGCTGGCTCGGCATCGCTGTTGGGGGGGGGGGGGCTGTGAGAGACAACAAGGCGCAGTAATCACCCATATGCACTGTATGTAGTAATGCAAAGTCCCCAATGAACCTATTTCTAAAACATGCATTTTTCCATCGCGACTGTGGAATGGCCGGGGGCTGTGTCGTGGTGTTCGCTCACTCCGTAACTCCAAATTCGCCCGGTCATTCAATAGCCTTATCGGGCAGGCACTCACTGAAAACATGTCAATGGCTTAACGAGGCGCTTTGACGAGGGGAGAGGGGGTTGCATCGGCATGGGGATAAGTGCCTAAGGCACAACATTGAATATTACAGTCTGGGCTGTGATTGGGAGGTGTATGGTGTCTGAAATAATCCTAAAGCCTCATATCGAATGGAGTGATTTGAGATTAAAGAAAAAGCCACGAGTTCCAACGTGCCCCGGTTCCGGAAAAGGATAAGACCTTGAGGCTAAAAAGAAATGTAAAAGTGGGCATCAGATGTGAATGTGGGAGGGGGTGGGGGGCGTAACGATCGCACTTGCCAAACTGACTTTCACATATAGTCAACAACACATTCCACCTTTAAACCTCAGCCTCTTAGATCACCCTCTTTGTGTTGCAGTTTAATGAAAGAATGAAGAGCTTTATCCTGAATCATAGGATATTACGCTGAGGTGGAGACCAGCTGCAAGCCCCATTAAAAATGAATGAAAGGAGCGCTAGGATCAGCTCGGGCCATGAAGGACTGTTTTGAAAAAAATAAAGAGTAAACAGATCCGGTCCTGCTCATCTCGTGACCCTGCTGCCGGAAGTTCTTCAGCCAGGACAGCACGGCATGTGGGCAGAAAGCATTGCTGTGGAGAGATATTTAAAAATAAGCAATGAACGTGGGAATTGGAGCACTTTTAAGTGCAAAGAAAAAACAAATAACAGAATTCCACAGTGGAGGTGCAGGCTGCATAAGACATGATTGAAAGCGGGCTGGTTGGAAATTCCATGAGAATAGCTGTGGGAGCAGCGAGTGGGGGCTGGGTGAAGCTGCACACCCCCAGCCTAGCCAGACAGAAACCAGGAAAGGGGGCTTTGTGGCAAGAGAGCGGAGAAGCGGTCACCAGAGGCAGAGAAGGGCTGCAGCTGTTGTTTCGAACTCCTCCTTTCTGTCCCTACGGTGGTTGCTGGAGCATGGGGAGATGGAGTTCACGCTCTGCCTGGCTTAGTGCTGGAGATGTAGGCTTAGGATGGGGGCTTGAGCACATCCGCTGCTCACCACCCCGATGTGTCGGCTGCAGCACTAGCGTTTAAAGAGTGAAAGGCTTAGTTAATCAATAGATGACCAGTTGCATTAAAATGAAGTCCCAGGAACCTGGTGTACGCAGACACCCCCTTGTGGGAATTGATATTGACTCATGGCTGGTATGTGTTATAAGGGTGCGTTTGGACTGTGCTAGGTGAGGGGCATTTTAAAATTGTTTAATCCAGCTGAGCAATGCTTTCTAAGCCTGGCTGTTATCGCTACACTCCGCTGACTCTTCTAATTAAAGACAGCTTTGTGTGAGGGGTCTGCTTTACGATGCTGGATTCCTCACTCAGGAAAGCAAGCGTACATCAATGTGTAGGAAATGTTACTCAAGACAATGAAATCTAGAAGGTGTAGGAGTTGCATGCCAAAAAATTCCACAATCGGAGCACACGGACCGGAAGAAATGATGAGACCCGCTGCAAGAGCCGCTGCTGCCGGTCACGAGTTTCTCTCAAGCTCGCGCCCCACACATCCTCAATTAGAGCACACTTGTGAGATTCTATGGAAAGGAAGGCCAGGAGCTGTGAATCTCACCCGTGCCCGCTGCCGGATGGGTGACGTGGGGTCCAATGGTCTACGTCACTCTTGAATGCTTTTTTGGGGCTTGAGGAACATGCACAGTGTAACTAAATGGGAACCGCTTGCTTAAATGTGCACGAGCTGATGTATTCCAAGTCTAGATGGCCGGGGCACCTACAAGCCTCAACAAAGCTTCACAGTGCTTGGTGTTCGTCTCCTGATTAGTGACATTGAATGTACGATTCACAGACTGATTTAGACCCCTTGTGCTGCAAACCTAAAGAGCGCATTTATGGTTAGAACTGGACACCATTTTTAGTTCATTGACAGAAGTGTTTGGTAGCACTTCAGAGGGTTAAACACTTTATCGGTTGCTTAGTAAGTCCGAACACAAATACTCCAATGAAAAACAAGCCAAGCAGCAAGGGTGCAATGATGTGTTTGTATTGTAAAAGAAAAGCACCGAATGAAAATGAGGCCTTTAAATTTGATGGCTGTGGCTACAAGAAAATGGACGTTAGGACAGACACTAACGTAGTTTAAAAAAAACAACAAGTCAAGGCCTGGCGGCCGTGAAGTGTGAAGCAGTGGGTGGGGAATCTGATGCCTTTGAAGCTCTCTTCCTTTGATGATGGAATGCGAGTCACGGAAGGCAGGCGCTGGAGAGGGAGGGGGTGGGCTGCCTGCAACTCGAGTGACCAAATGGAGAGGGAGGGGGGTGGGCTGCCTGCTGGGAGAAGCTTGTGTGAGGGAGACTGGGCTGCCTTTGATGATCGAATGCAAGCTCATGCACGAGGAGCTTGTGGTCACGTGATTCATGTGAACTGTTGAAAATCCTCATTGTAAAAAGTCAGCTTTGTGGATGGGTGGCAATAGGTCTCTCTGCGAGACCTAAAGAGTTGAGGGACAGAATGCAGAACAATGTCATACATTCACCCCAGTACTGAGATCTGGGCCTAAATATATCGTTTTTTTGCTCAACTGGCAGTTCGGTCTGGACTGTTCCCATGGGGCACAGGGTGAAGACTGATTTGCATATGACTGGGTCCAAACTGGGGTGGCGTAGTGGGCAAAAGAACGATGGATTTAACCCAGATCTTTTGACTGGGGGAGAATGTTTTCTTTGTCAGCATTCCGTCCATGATTTGTTTGCTGTAACACTTTTCGCCCTAAGTTGGATGGGTATCCCCAGACGTGGGTCCCTTACTCATTGTGCCACTGGATTCAAGCTAGCCTGGCTGAAGAAGGGTGACATACCCTGAAACCGGTCCCAGGATGCTTGTTTCCGGTCCAGGGAGGACCAGGCCTGGCAGTACGGTCTGGACTGTTCCCATGGGGCACAGGGTCAAGACTGATTTGCATTTGGCTGGGTCCAAACTGGGGTGGCGTAGTGGGCAAAAGAACAATGGATTTAACCCAGATCTTTTGACTGGGGGAGAATGTTTGCATTGTCAGCATTCCGTCCATAATTTGTTTGCTGTAACACTTTTCGCCCTAACTGGGATGGGTATGCCCAGACGTGGGTCCCTTGCTCACTGTGCCACTGGATTCAACCTAGCCTAGCTGAAGAAGGGTGACATAACCGGAAACCGGTCCCCCAGGATGCTTGTTTCCGGTCCAGGGAGGACCAGGCCTGGCAGTTCGGTCTGGACTATTCCCATGGGCACAGGGTCAAGACTGATTTGCATATGGCTGGGTCCAAACTGGGGTGGCGTAGTGGGCAAAAGAACAATGGATTTAACCCAGATCTTTTGACTGGGGGAGAATGTTTGCATTGTCAGCATTCCGTCCATAATTTGTTTGCTGTAACACTTTTCGCCCTAAGTGGGATGGGTATGCCCAGACGTGGGTCCCTTGCTCACTGTGCCACTGGATTCAACCTAGCCTGGCTGAAGAAGGGTGACATAACCGGAAACCGGTCCCAGGATGCTTGTTTCCGGTCCAGGGAGGACCAGGCCTGGCAGTTCGGTCTGGACTGTTCCCATGGGGCACAGGGTCAAGACTGATTTGCATATGGCTGGGTCCAAACTGGGGTGGCGTAGTGGGCAAAAGAATGATGGATTTAACCCAGATCTTTTGACTGGGGGAGAATGTTTTCATTGTCAGCATTCCGTCCATCATTTGTTTGCTGTTGGACTAAAATTAACAACATTTTAACAGCAGACTAGCCTTTCCATAATTCTGTGACTTTTTTTTACACTCGATACTCCTCAATCTAGTAGTGCGGGGGTTGAGAAGACAGTGAGCATTGGCACAGTTCCCAGGTATGGCTGTAAGTGTTAGCACATGCAAACATACAGCAAAGCATTAACCCACAGAGGTATCTGAGTTGTACGTATGAGAAATTTACATATGTTCTTACTTTCGAAATGACATTCTAGTGCTTAGACGTGACTACCATGCCCACTGTGCCACTAGAACCAAGCTCCACCTGACTGAAGAGGTTCAAATAGGCTGAAACCAGTTTTGGGTTGCTTGCGTTCTGGTTCAGAGAGGATCTGGTTTGGTATTTCGGGATCGACTGTTCCTCCTGGAGCAGGACCAAGAAGGATTTGCATATGGTTGGGGCTAAAGTGGCATTGTGTGTGTGTAGGGGGAACAACATGGACTGGGATGGGCCCAGAGTTATCCCCATTGGCTGAAATTGCTTCAAGCACTTCATCCATCACCTTATTGCGAAATGCATTTTGGACACTGGATGACACGAAGTGGAATATAATACACCTTCCCAGTGAACTGCAATAAAAAATTATTGATCACGTTTGCAGTGATGGCTATGTTTTCACCACGAATCATTTTTACAAGCTTCTTGCCACGATCATAAGACCTCACTTTAGTTTACTGGGCAACTGTGATATAATTAGTTAATTAAAAATTGGACGCAAAACAGTGACAGTTCATGGTCATGCAAATAGCGATGTTTGCCCAAGAGAGTTCAAAAGTCTCCCTATGATTGGAGCAGCTGCCTTCTCTCGAGAGCGTCTCTCAATAAAAAAACAAAAAACCTTGAGAAAGTCAAGATTGTCAAATGCCTTTTGTTTGTGTAAAGCGCCCTATTTGCGTACCAGTAGATTTACAGCTTCTGTGTGTTACCCTGGATCCTGGTACTAATTTCCCAAGCCTATGTTGTGAGAGATTGTTTATGTGGACTGCGTGGTACATGCATTGTGTCTAAGACCAGAGTAATCGAGGCCTGGGAGATCGATTTTGGGATGCATCTGGCTTGACTGCCCTCAAGATGGAGGTGAGGCTGTTTTCCCAAACAGTACAAGTGTATTACTAACATTTCTGAAACTGGAGGGAGGAAACTTAGACACTGAATTGGTGAAAGAGGAGACAAGGCTCCTTTAGAAATTTGTTTAGGCATTTGCTGAGAAGGGCTGTTGATTAGTCTTCCTGTAGCACTGCTATTTGCAAGATGGTGAGGGTGAATGGAGGGACCTTAGTCTCTTGTTGAAGGTGAAAAGGGCCCTTTTCAGAGAGAGGAGAGAGTTGTTAAAGCCACATATAAATGAAATGCAGATCCGATCTTGCAGACAGGCGGTGAAGGCGTGCTTTGATGGGACCAACGTTAGATTACATTAGACACAGGCGACGCCCCATGCCTGGGACCCGCACACAGACGTCGCCTGAATTATGAAGTTCACTATAATTTTATCACATGTATTTTTAACCAGTAAAACTTTTGATTTTAGAACATACTAACCCTGTTTTTAAGGAAATATGAAATTGTGCTATATATGTGTTTTTTAAAGTTGTACGGACTGCTAAGATTTTAATTAATCAAGCAATAAAGACTTACTTACTGCATAACAGTAAAATACTTAACCAATGAAGGGAGTGCTCCACCGACTGCGGAGCAACCAGAGCTGGGGTCTGCTTCCCAGTCCGCTTCCCGCAGGTGAGGGAACATCACCTGAGTCTATCTCTTGCTGGAAGAAGCTGTTCAACTGGCCCGAAGAGCCAGAAGGCAGACTGTCTGCTAAGAGTGGAAGGAGCTTGCCAATCCTGCGGGAGGAGTGACTATCCAAGAGGACCCCAATATTGCTAGACACTGGTGTTAGTGGGGTCTGCCAGAGGAGGAGAACGAAAATGGTGATCTGGTTATCCTGGGTGTCAATGTGTGCTGGACTCGCTGTTCACTGTTCCAGATGGAAACTGGGAGAAACGCAGCTTTACCTGCGTCTATGTGTCCATAATTAATATAGTGGCTCGACCTGTGCCTCTGTGACTAGAATACATATTCAGGCATGACCTGCGCCGCTGTGAACAGATCCAACATCATGGATTTACATGCACCGCTGTGACTAGATTGCAGCTGAACTATGCCCAAGAGAAAACAGCCTGCAGCACCTTGCCCACTGAAGTGAGGCCTGTGGGTTATCCTGCTGCCCCTGAAGTAGGCCTGTGTGTGGGGATGTGGAGACCGGTCTGTTCAGAGGTCAATCTGATGTCTCCAAAGACCTCTGCTCCTACTGCTGCACCGTCGGTGCCTGAAGTCTAGAAGACGCTTTATCAGTGACCTGTTTGCATGCCTTCCCAGAAATGGGTGAGTGGTGGTGCAGAGACCATGCCAGAGGCTCCATGAACTTAGCAAGCTAAGCCTCACTAAGTGAGAACTAACCTTGAACTGTGAGAAACTGAAATGCCGTTTCAATATAATGGTGGTGGCATTCTGCACCGGTGCCTAGGCACGTTTTTGTGGCTTGGGGTACTGCTTGGACCAGAAGGGGAAGAGCGAAGGAAAGTAGCGGGTTGAAGCGCAGCTAGCCTGAGCCCTCAGGATGCCCAAATTGTGCCATTTCAATATTGTGTGTGTAGCATTTAGTTCTAATTTTCTTTTTGAACATAAAGCACTGGGTTGGACAGTCACTTATTGAACTGCTGTGTGATTGCTGAGTTCGGATCTCTACACTGTCTCCCTAAGAAGGCTGTGTCATAACACTATCAAGTCAAGTCAAGTCAGTATATTTATATAGCGCGCTACATACCCAGAGGGTCTCAAGGCGCTTGAAGAAGAGTCAAGTGCTGAAGCGATTGTACTTGGCCCAGGTTTACACCGTAGTATGGACTTGGCACATCTAGGGCAACTAATCCCACCTCCCACAGTTGAGACTCAGTAGCCCATACTTGCCCCTTGGCCCCCCAAACGGAGTCTAGTAAAGCCACATGATGAACAATTTTCTGTGCTTATGTGATAGAGTGTAATTTGACTGATATCTTCGCAGCCTTAAAAGCACGGTATTCAGAACGGTACTGCACCCTATTCCACAGTGTTTATATTTACAGAGGTGTTCTACTTTGGTTTATCAGATTAACGTCTATACATGGTGATCTAAATGTACTCCGATGCTCTTACCGATACATATGTCTTAGGATTCTAAGTTGTTCGACAATTTGAGACTTACAAAGAAATTCTGCTACCCTTCATAACTCTTAAACTCACCTACCATACAGTTTTTCTCCTTAGAATATTTGAATTCTAAGCACGTCTTTCCATTTACCTGCACTGACAGTCAATATTACCTGATCTGTCATGGCATCATTACATTTAGACATATTGTCCTCAATAAGAAGGGATACTGTTTGCATGGTGTTGTCTAGGAGTATATCCTATAATGGCTATTGCATATAAAAATGCATACATTACGTGGTGCTGGTGCTTCAAAGCACAGAAATATTCTATGTATGTGCTGCAATAAAGCCAAGATTTTCTTTTTGAAAAAGCAATCTCATAAATGTATTTCACCTCAAAATGTATAAACACTTGTAAGCACTAAATTTCACAAGTTGGGAAAACACTACACTAAATCGTGACAAGTAAACACTGAAGAGAAACCCCAATTATACAGCTTTCTTTGTATAGCATGGATATTTGGCATGAAGCAGGAAAGTTGCAGGATATAAACAATTCTCTCCTTTGTCAGGGTGGGTTGCTTCTGGAAGTCTGTGCCAGGCATCCTTTTATGTTTTGTGTCGATCTATTTAAGAATCACTCTATCTAAGTCTCACTCTGACACTCTCGCATGCTTGCTTCTTCTAATTTTCTACAATACTCTAACGTGATCAGTACATATCATACCTTGTTTGAAGTCTCTGCATAGATCAGAGTACTACCAATCGCTCAAAACCACCTTGTTGTTTATATACAGGGCACAAGTCCTAAAAAAAGAAGTGGGGGGACGCGGTCACCGGAAGTGACGTCACAGGGGTATTCATATTCCTTTGGATGAGTCTACAACCTGCCGCACCCCACACCACGCCTGAGGCCTGGTGCAAAGGTGCAACGCAGGGCAGATCAGCTGAAAAACCATCACAAACAATTACACAAAAACTGATTACCGCTGTTTGAAAGAGGCTGCCGGTTTGTTTCCCAATATAAAGTCTCATACGCATCAACGGATTTCGCGGCTCGGCGCTCTAATTGCCAGGCTGTCGAGCTGCCAGAGAGGCCAAAGAGTGAAGTCCAGATTTTGTGCAGGGGCGACGGCGTCCACCCGGTAAAATAAGTGGGGGGGACGCAGTCCACCCGCGTATTACGCCGACTCGAGCCCTGTTTATATATAGTGTTTAAAAAAACAGCATCTGTATACAATTCATTCACCTAAATATTCCAAAATGTCTAGAGGTGACCAGAAGATGGTACCATCTCAAAGTTGTCGCCTTAAAGTTACACAGCTCTGCTTTCTTTAAAATCAGGAAAGATATTTTTTCATCATAGTCCCCACTACTTTTCTTTACCCTTTGTGTGCCTACATGGAAGTTGTAGCAGTATTGCGTGGCTACTCATTGCTGCCTGTTGTTCCAATTGTCAAGTATGACCTATTTACCTAGTCATGACCATGAAACGTGTTGTTGGGGAAAAATACTAAAACTAAGCAGACAAATTTGAGACATTTCTTTCTTTTTGTTCTTCCTAATAAAAAATAGTCTGAGGGTTACTTAAACATCAGAGGTTGTCTTCTCCACCTTATGTAGAGTACATTCACTCTACATTGAGCGGACAGGAAATCACCAGACTCTGACTAATATCCGGTATTTTGATATCTTTAGCGTTCCTAGGCACTTTGCTCCTGTGTGTGTTTGAGGTGAACAGGTAAAAATAACGTAACTATCTAAGCTAAACGTAGAACTTGAGGTAAGGAAACATCTTGTCTTCTTGGATTGTTGCATGAGTGGACCGGGTTCCCTACATCAAGTCTTTGATCTCACAATTTGATGTAGGGTAAATGCATTATTCCCACCTGACAGCCCAGCAGTGATCATGTGGCATTTTCCTGGAAGAAGAAACACTACTGTGTGCTGACCTTTTAGGGTTCTAAGTGAAGGTAGGCCCGCCCTTGCGTTCTGGGGACCTAGACTGATTCATCTTTTGTTGGGTCAAACATTTCCTTGTTCTGCCCGTCCCCCTTCTCTTCTCCTCTTGACCACCCTTCTTGATTTTGTCCTATCATTTTATCTTTCCCTTCTAAATTTTGATATTTTTTCCTTGGGAAAACCTCTGGGCTCTTTAAGAATCCCCATAGACAGCATAATGAGACACCTTTGTGCAAGAAGAAGGAGGTACTAGTGACACCCAGAAGTAGACATAATAAATAAGGATTATTGTTGCGCATGTGAACCTGACAATGGAGGAAATCTGGTTAATAAAAAATTTACCATACCGAGACCATGTTGATTCGCTTTGGGCAATAAAGCCCATGACAATAGAAAACGTAGGGAGTTTAAGTAATTTTGTCAAATATCACCCAAATGCTCATTTCAGTTCTTAATGTTTTATATTCTTGTAAATGGATGCATGTGGAGGTTGACCTAACAGACTATCGCTCCCAGAGGATCCGTCTAATAAAGGCCTAAAACATGGTAGTGTCCTGGCATCTGCCTCCTTTGGCCTATATTTCATGGACATCCCATCCAAATTGACATGGATTGAGAGATTCTCTACCGAAATATGTGGAGTTCATGTGTCTTGTTTACTTTATGCAGACAATGTCAAGCGTATTCTGTATAGTTCCTCAGGATCGGTTTGTTGCTCATTAGGGATTCACCTCTCAACAGCCTCAATTCTGTTTGCTATGATAACGCAGAAGATTGAGGTGATCAAGTGAAGGAAGATAAAGAAGGGAACAGCGGGTAAGTAGATCTATTAAGAAATAAATACCAACCATCAGAATCTCTGATACTTTCTCTCTTTTTCTCTTAATCTACTATATAACTTTACTTCACCTGATTTACCTGTGACAAAAGAAAATCTTATTGCGAAATCATCGGAGTAGGCTATAGCAGTCATTCATGTCCTTTATTTGCTCCATAGAACGCCTTTCTGCGTTAGCTGGATTAGAAGGAAAGAGTTGCGTACTTCACTGTATATATCTGATATAAACATTCCTTACATGTTGTGCTATACCATGCCCATACAATACCCACCAGAAAAAAGGAAATGCCTTGATTCACAGGGGGAGAACCAACCCACAGGAACTCTGGAAAGTCCTGTTAAATTACAAAATAAGAATTCTAACATGAATACGTTTCATAGGACCATTGTGCTTATTCACGGCATAGTGCATAACATTCCATCTCCTCTGGTTCCCCGTACTCCGCGCTATTCATTAGAGCGTGCTGAAATAAGACACTGCCAGTAAAACTTTAGTTCCAAACAGTGTGTTTGAGGAAAATGAAAATACAACAATCTCCTTATTGGCCATCCACTCTTCCTTCACAGCGTGCTGCTCAATAGGAGAGAATCCAGGAAAGTTTTGAATAAGTTCCAGCTAAAAGGATGCAGCCCTCTGAGAGGCAAGCACCCCCACGTCAGCAGTCTAGCTGCTGTTGAGGCTCCAAACGGTATGGCAAGTAACCCAACAGCCTTTTAATTGTCTCGCTCCCAGTGGAAGAACCTAGCAACCTTCACGCCACCTGAACAAACCAGTACCAAAAGTGCAGAATAGCCATAAAACTTTACGACAACGAACTATCGACGTAAACACAGAGATCGCGTGAATGGTCACACAAAGGGGGTTCGTGTAAGAAAACCTTTACCACGCCGCCAAGAATACCCCCTTGCCTTCTCTCCTCTGAATAAGGGACACGTTGAAATTCAGAAAAATCTGCCCTACAATGGCAGCGGAAATGCCTCTTAAGCCTTTCTGGTCCTGAAATACGTCAATACTGCAATGCAAGCGAGCCAGACGCTCGCTGGTGAACATGGGAATTGTAGTTTTTGGTTGATCATTCCGTTCCTTTCGGTTTACCACAAAATAAACCAGTTAATACCTTGGGGCAGATTTATGACTTCTGGTGCATCTCTGCTAATCAGCAGGGATGCGCCAGAACAGGTGCGACACGCCAAACCACCCGTGCGCCACCACTGATGCTCTGCATTTACAATGCGGCGCCCCATGGCGCACGGATGGGCAGATGCTTGTCGCATCCCCCGGCGGAAAGGCGGCGCATTGCTTGAGTTGCGTCGCAAGCGCGACGCAGCTCCAGCAAGTCTCGGGGTGCCCCTTTGCCTGACATGCAGCGTCAATCCTTATGCCTGCTTCAAACAGGCGCAGGGTTTTGATGAAGCATGGCCGTAAAAGTGACTGAGTGAAATCTTGTAGATTTCACTCAGCCACTTTTCCGAGGCGTTCCTGCGCCGGAACGCCCCCCCTTGTGCCGGGTCGCCTACATGTGGCGTAGGGATTTAGAACATGATTCCTCTCCCTCGATGCATCACATTGTAAATACCCCACAGCATGGCCCTGACTTTGCGCTGCCGCTGCGTCACAAAAGTGACGAAACTGCGGTGCAAATGTGGCGAAAGTGGCTTGTAAATCTGCCCCGTATTGTTTTATTCTTTAGATTTGGGCCCACCACTCTGCCAGGTATTTGTAGAGGTTTATGTATTTTTCCATACCCCCCGTGAATTATACTGATGTCTCTGGTGAACGGGACGCTGTACTCCTGACGGCGTTAATCTTGTTCTGTTGAGTGGCCATAGTACCGGGAGTAACAGACAATATGGGTTTAATGGAATATACCCCCATCTTCCCGAGAAGAAAATTGGCGTCTTTACACAATTAAACTAGAAATGACCAACTCACTGTAAATACTGTAAATGTTGATAAAGCAAGACAGGATTGTTTCTTGGCATTTGGCAGGAAATGGGACGCAGAGTTAACTCATACAACTATTTAGGTTTATCCTTCCCCAGCTCTTTAAACAGGTAGGGCATTTACAGCATGTCTCTGCTAGGGCTATGGTCTCTTCAGGTTTATCAATGTTGCTGTCTTTTGCATCTACTTTTAAAAGCAAAAATCTTCTATTGGTTTGTACGGAGCAGAATTATTGGTATGTGACCTTAGAGATTCTTTACAATTTATTGAGAACCGAACCTAGAAACACATATTGAATCTGCTGCCCAATAGGATGATACAAGCAGTTTGATGTGAGCTGGAGTTTACATCATGGTACGTTTGGGGGATCCGCTTGATATGATTTATAAAGTCAGGTCTTCAGTGGTCGTATTTAAATTCCTCAACTGTTTTGGAAAGAATTAAAAAGTAAGGCTGAGCAGCATTATTATCTTTAAAACTGATACCTGCATTCAAAGGTTTGTGCATCTACTTAGATGGGCTTCAGCAAATGCAATCTACCTTTTCCATCTAAGTGGGAATTTTAGCGGTCAACCATGCCGATTTTTGGTTTGATACCAGGGGTGCGAGATGGACCTGTTGGGCCGCTTTCACATGTGTTGTAAGGTGAATGATAATACAAGATTAGAGCAGCACACCCTTGCCAGGTGACCTGTTACTGATGTTGGATCATAGATACAGTGAACCTACAACATACAAACTTCGAAGAGAGGGGAGCTCATTGATTTTTCGGATTTTAGTAAAGGTTGTCCAGTAAGGACAGTCTGGAGCATTCATGCCGAGATAGTGTGTGGGGAATAATCTGGGGCAGATGAGCTGGCCACAGAAAGTCTTGCTAACTCAACAAAATATAGCAAAGAGGGAAAGATTCCAGATAACTTTTATTTTAATAGGATTTTTTATCGATTCAATACCATCACTTGAGGTTACATGAAAAAATATTGGGAGAGAGATTTGTAGTCCAGAAGAAGATGGTTATTAATAGTGTACACCGAAACGCGTCAACAGATCAGTAAAGCAGCATCTGCAGTGCACAGGGGTCGATATATGGAATTTAATGTATTAATTGACACCTGTTGACATGATGAGCAGATATGCTATTCTATGAAGACTAACTCCTAGATGCATCATTGTCACATTTTGCGATTTCTTAATTACGAAAATTAAGGAATCGCAATTAAGAAATCGCAAAATGCTATGCATCAAAAAATCGCAAATTATTTTGCGATTCGGTAATTTTCCTTAATTGCGATTCACAATTTGCGAATCGCAATTAAGGAAAACCCTTCCCATTGATTCTTATGGGTCAAAAGGCCCATAGGAAACAATAGGAAGGCATTCACATTTTGCGAATTTCAAATTGCGATTCGCAAAATGTGAATGCAATTTCAAGGGTGCAGTGGGGGTTCAAAGATTCCCTCTCTGCACCCCTGAAATTGAACTGTAAGTGCAATTTACACACACACATGACCCAAGGACATGTGTGTGTGTAAATTAAAACTTTCAAATATGCAACTAGTGCATGTTTGAAAGTGTTCTATAAATTAGCATGAAGTTCAACTTCATGCTAATTTACCCCTTTCAAATTGGGAATTCGCAATTCTAAAGTAATCATGCATTGCATTTAAGAAATCGCAAAATTGCGATTTCTTAAATGCAATCGCAATTTAAGAAATCGCAACAAAATTGCGACTTCTAAAATTGCGAAAATACCAAAATGCTTGATGCATCCCAAAAACGGGATTTGCATTCGCAAACGGCCTAATTTTGCGATTCGCACCGTTTGCGAATGCAAAAACCCTTGATGCATCTAGGCATTAGTATGGAGTCTCAGTGGTTCTCCCTTTTGTCATTGTATTGTAATGAGAAATGGTTTATATGCATGTGTGTATTAGCCATAAATATGTTCTTTGATAACAAATGTTAATGTGACATTATTTTTGAAAACAGGAATAAAGCCATATATATTTTTCGAAACTTCTCTGTTTTTTTGTTTTTTGGGTGTATTTTATTTTATTTTATGTAGGGTGAATGTAGAGTGCTCTGTGTAAGGCTTATACCGAGGGTAATCTCTTAGAATTTTTGTTTAGTGGACCCCTGTCCCCTTGGTGTGAGGGGTCTCTCTCCCTTGTTTACAATACTATCTAAAGAGGAAGCCTTCCATCGCCCATAAAATGAATTACTTGGAGGTCTGTCTACCAGTGATCATATTACAATTTCTCAACTTCGTTGGAAAGAGTTTCAAAAAGAAGATAAGCAATATTAACCTTAAAAAAGATACATTTATACAAAGGTTAGTACGCTTGAGGAAGTGGGCTTCAGCAATAGGAATCTTTCCCATTTAAGCAGGAATTGGATCTATCAGCTATGGAGACCTCTAATAGAAGATATCAAGAGTATCTAGAGGCAACACCTTCTATATCCCTTACAATAAATTTGTTGGAGGCTGATGAAGTCTTCCGTATAGAGCCCAATTGTCTCACCGTTGAATAAGGGGCGTTTTGTTTACATTCAGAGGAGGTCTGAATTCCTTACTCTCAGTTCCAGGTGCGCCGACCCAAATTGCAGCTAATAAAGAGAAATGCTTATTACTTTAAATCAAGGACGTAGTGAACCACCGCTATACCAGCTTAAGCGGGTGTGCTACTGAGCCAGATTAATTTGTTTTATGGCACTTCGTAACATTTATTTTTGGCTAGCACATCATCGTAAGTCGCAAGTTAAAACTAAAAAACTCAGCAAGAATAAGCCATACCACAGCTGTGTTTTAGGGACCAACAGAAAGTAAAGCAGCCTAAAGATAGAGGGAAAGACAAACTATTAAATTACCAAAGAAAAAAAGTTAGAGGCCAAAGGAGTGAGACAGTGCACAGGAAAGCAAGTAAAATGCAAATAATGAAGGAAGCCTGAAGAAAAGAAGGTACAGACGAACACAGAAAATAAGGGAAAGTGTAACAAGAAGAGGAAGGAAGAAAAGAATGAATGAAGAGTGGAAAGAAGAAAAGGAAAGATAATTTTTTTTTAAAGATGAAATGAAAGGAAAGAAAGAAGGAACACAGGAAAATATATTGCAACAACAAAGAAGAAATGTGAGATGAAAGGATGGGCAGTTGTAGGAAAAAAGAAAGAAAGAATCAACTAATGAAAGGGATACAAAAAGAAAAGATGCAAGTGTGTGAAAGAGTGCATGGAAAAACATAAGAATACATGGATAAAAAGAAGGATAGAAAGAAAGGACTGATGGAATGAGAGAATAGACAAGGAAAGAAAGATTGAAAGAAAGAAAGAATGAGGTACACATAAACCAAAAAAAGATGGTGGAAAGAAGGAAAGAACGATGCATAAAAGGAGGAGGGAAATTGTGAATCAGAGAAATAGGTCACTACAGGTAATGTGCAGTTTTTGGTCGAATTTCTTTAAAATCATGCTGTAATAATCATAACTTTGCATCATTTTCTGCAAATATTCCCCCGGGATATAGTTCCTATGACCCTTCATAGGAAGGGTTGGGATTGCTCACTTTACTTCGTGCAACAACTACACGACGATCAAGTGGGACCCAAGGGAATATTTAAAGTCCGAGCTCTGGGAACATTCCCAACAGATACGTAACAACAAAAGAGTACCAAAGGGTCTAAAAAGAAGAAAGTGGGTTAATAGTGTGTGCAGCCATTCAACAAAAACCTATAATCTTTCTAACTGACCAATAGAAGATGGTAATCAATGACACCCTAATAGATGGTCAAAGATACCCATCAGTCACCACTCGGAACCACCCTTCATCATTTGGGATTCCTTCAAGACCATGTACTCAGATGTGTTATTATCAGAAGGAAGGAGACCAGAATGTGAATAGATCCCTTCGACTGAAACAACAGGTAGTATGGCGTACCACTTCTCTAGACTAATGAGTGGTAAAATATAAGATGACTAATGGAGTGCAGTGCAAAAAACTACGTGAGAAAATAATAAAGTAAAGAGTGTGTTAAAATTGGATGAGGGAGTACAGAACAAATTTTATTCGGGTGGTACTCACTCCGCCAATGTTAAAAAATGTGTTAAGACAGTTTAAGGAATTTAGGGCCACATGCATCATTGTTTGATTTTGCAATTCCTAATTTGCGATTTTTAGGGAATCGCAAATTAGGAATTGCAAAATGGGATGCGTGATTTTATTCCCATAATATTTGAGAATCGGTAAAAATCGCAATTTTTACCGAATCGCAAATATTATGGGAATACTAAATTGCGAATTCACAATTCCCATTGATTCCTATGGGCCAAAAGGCCCATAGGAATCAATGGGAAGGCATTTTCACATTGCGATTTTCTTTTTTAGAATCGCAATTTGTTCATGCATAACATGGGTGCAGGGGGGGGTCCAAAGGACCCCCCCTGCACCCCTGTAATGTATTTTTAAGTGCATGTTTCACACACACATGTCCTAAGGACATGTTTGTCTGTAACATTACACTTTAAAAAATGCATTTTTGTGCATATTTAAACATTTTCGCAAATTACCACGAGGTTCAACCTCGTGGTAATTTGCACCCCCTATTTTGAAATTCGCAAATTTCAAAACAATGATGCATTGCTTTTAAGGAATCGCAAAATTGCGATTCCTTAAAAGCAATCGCATTTTTGCAAATCGCTAAAAATAGCGATTTTCACAAAAATGCATGATACATCCCAAAAACGTATTTAGGAAGTGCAAACGGCCGAATTTACCGATTCGCACCGTTTGCACTTCCTAAATAGGTTGATGCATGTGCCCCTAGCTGTCTAGAAATGGAACCAGGTCGACATGCTTCAGCAATTGGTGGACAAGGTTGTCCTTGCTTTCTTCAGGACCTTACAACAAATATATGCTACTGCAGTCATAAAATAAATCATTAGAGAAAAAAGACAATAAGAAACTAGATTATAAAGACAAGTACTGAGGTCACCTGCAGTTTCTAGGTGAAGGGTCTTGATGTTTCTTACAGGTCATGTAATTCACTAAAAAGGTCAGAAAAAAGAAAGGTTAAATGCCAGAGAGGCTACAAACACACACAAAAACACACAAGATCGCTAGGTCCATTATATGTAGACCTTAAGCACAGTCAGGCCACCAGTACTGCCTCTAATCACTCATATACGTAGTGTAATCAGTTGACATTTCAGGATATATAATTTATATGCCACATGAAAGAGAGTTATGCAAATCTTACCACAACTTGTAAGAAGTGACGACCTCACCCCACCTGGCAGCAGCTCGGGAGTAGAGTGAAGCACCGCTCTAAAGGGACAAGTAAACAAAAATTCGAGCACATGTCTCTCCTCTATGAAAACTCACCCACACAATGACATTCCCCATTGTGAGCTATTTAAAAAAGAGACAAACACTTAGGTTCAAGATGAGTGATAGTCAGCGTCTCGCTATTGAACTGAGCCCATAGTTAGCGTTCAGAGACACCCACAGGCACATAGAAAGGCAGCAGGTCGATTGTGCGAGAAAATGATACAAGTAAAGAAACCGGGGAGTAACAAGAAAGGCTGCCGAGGCAAAGCAAACCTGTCACACATGCAGCAAAAGCGGGCTTACCTATCCGTCGGTACTTCGAAGCCGGCGTCTGAGCCGACTGGGGAGGTACCGGCGGATCAGACCGCGTTACATTATAAAGACCGTTCTAATTGGTCGTGTGGATCATGTGGTCCTCTGGTGTGCTCTATGATTGAATGTCCGGTTTGGAGATTTGTAAGGACGCATATCATTGGCCGCGTAATGAATACCTAGGAAACCAAAGTTGTTGACAAAGCGCTTGCCGGCGTCTGGACCGACTGAGGAGATACCGGCAGAACAGAACTCGTTACCTTATAAAGACCGTTCTAGTTGGTCGTGTGGATCATGTGGTCCTCTGGTGTGCTCTATGATTGGTTGTCTGTAAGGACGCATATCAATGGCCGCCTGATGAATACCTAGGAAACCAAAGTTGTTGACAGAGCGCTTGCCAGACGGCTCTGTAAATCACTGAGAATACTAAATGAAAGCGTGTTTGATAGCACATCGAGCACCCAGATGTTGGCGGGGCCATAATATTGTAGGTATTGGTAGTGTGATCGATGCCTAGGAGATCAGAGTTATTAACAAAGTGTTTTCCAGGCGACTCTGTAAATTACTGAGGCTCTAAATTAAAGCGTGCGTAGTAGCACATCGAGCACCCGGATGTAGGCGGGGCCATAATTGTAGGTAAAGAATTGGAAAATTGTAACTGAACGGTGCTAGGTAGAGATATTAAATTGATATAGTAAATGTATATTTCTCCTTGCACACCATAACAGTAACCATGAAACTAGCAGACCCTGTCTCGAAGATGACAGATGTTAAAGTGTCAGAAAGAACCTCTGCTAGTAATTCATTTAGAAAGTGGACCAAGGAATCTCATCATTGAGCCCACTACGATGAGTGTCAAGTTTCAGGACCCATTTCTGTTCCTTCAAAAGAAGAAATTTCGCCACATCCGTAGTGTGAGAGGGAATGAATGGTTGTTCCAACACAGTCCACTGGAATGCAGTGGAAGAATGATGTGCTTCTAAAAAATGTATGGTAAGCTTAGTAGCCTGCCTCTTACAGCGAATAGTACTCTTGTGCTCAGATATCCTAACGCGTATTTTACGCGTTGTAATTTCCACGTATTTGCACCCAAGGGGACATGTTATCAGATAGACTAATCGTTCACTGTTGCAATTCGTGAATTTTATTTGTTTCCAAGGCCTGGATGTTCCTATGTCGACCTCTGTTGTTTTTTTGGTTTGTGGGCACGCCTGACATGAGCCACATGGGTGGTGTCCGGTAATAGGTGGAAGGTCCCACAGGGATCCCAGGGCCCTGGGTTGTTCTTCTCGGGGTCTTGTGTGGACCATCCTGTCTCTCAAATTTGGACCTCTCTTAAAAGAGAACAGTGGAGTTTGAATATTCATATGCCCAGAGTTGAGAATTGGCCAATGCCTTTTGACCGACTTTTGGATTTTGTTAGAAAGAGTCCCAAAGGTATGTACAAATGTGAGTCTTTCAAGTGGTGGTTTAGGCATGGAAGGTTCCAATAGTGCTGATCGGTTGTTATTCCTAGCCCGTTTCATTGATCGTCGTACTAATTTGGGTGGGTATTTACATGAAAGTAACTGGTTGCACAATGTAGTAGAATGTTCCTTGAACGCTGCAGTGGTAGAACAATTCCTTTGGACCCGCAGAAATTGTCCGAAAGGGACAATCAATCATAGAGCACACCAGAGGACCACATGATCCACACAACCAATTAGAACGGTCTTTATAATGTAACACGGTCTGATCCGCCGGTACCTCCCCAGTCGGCTCAGACGCCGGCTTCGAAGTACCGACGGATAGGTAAGCCCGCTTTTACTGCATGCGTGACAGGTTTGCTTTGCCTCAGCAGCCTTTCTTGTTACTCCCTGGTTTCTTTACTTGTAACATTTTCTCGCACAATCGACCCGCTGCCTTTCTATGTGCCTGTGGGTGTCTCTGAACGCTAACTATGGGCTCAGTTCAATAGCGAGACGCTGACTATCACTCATCTTGAACCTAAGTGTTTGTCTCTTTTTTAAATAGCTCACAATGGGGAATGTCATTGTGTGGGTGAGTTTTCATAGAGGAGAGACATGTTCTCGAATTTTTGTTTACCTGTCCCTTTAGAGCGGTGCTTCACTCTACTCCTGAGCCGCTGCCAGGTGGGGTGAGGTCGTCACTTCTTACAAGTTGTGGTAAGATTTGCATAACTCTCTTTCATGTGGCATATAAATTATATATCCTGAAATGTCAACTGATTACACTACGTATATGAGTGATTAGAGGCAGTACTGGTGGCCTGACTGTGCTTAAGGTCTACATATAATGGACCTAGCGATTTTGTGTGTGTTTGTAGCCTCTCTGGCATTTAACCTTTCTTTTTTCTGACCTTTTTAGTGAATTACATGACATGTAAGAAACAGACAAGACCCTTCACCTAGAAACTGCAGGTGACCTCAGTACTTGTCTTTATAATCTAGTTTCTTATTGTCTTTTTTCACTAATTATTTCTTTTATGACTGCAGTAGCATATATTTGTTGTAAGGTCCTGAAGAAAGCAAGGACAACCTTGTCCACCAATTGCTGAAACATGTCGACCTGGTTCCATTTCTAGACAGCTAATTCCTTAAAGGCAGTAGGCAGGGCTTTCAATGGGCTGGGTCCTGTCGCTGCTCAGCACCGGAAGTTCTAAAAATGCAGGCGCTGAGATGGGTCCCTATCTGGCTATTCATTTCTGCCCTGAAAAAAAAAATCTTATCTCTGCTGCAGTACCACCCTTCAATGCCTTTGATGTAACTTCAAAGAGACTCGTTATAGTTCTTTCACAGCCTCATCATTTCAAAACGGAAGCATTCTCAATATTCATTGCTATGAAACCGTAGTTGTTGCTTATTTATCTTACGCAACTAACAACCACTGACAAAGCCAATGGTCCTGGCTTATTGTTGGTGTAATGTTACTTGTATGATATATCTGGATGCAATGACAGAAACAGCAGAATACTAATCACAGATTTTTTTTTATCTAATTGTAATTGCATTTATATAGCGTTCGAGGCTACCTCTGAGTACACTTACAAGTGCAAGGGATGGACAATTGCAGTTTAGGCGATTTAAGGTTCAAATGGCATAGCTCCAGGCACACTTAAGGGCAAGAAGTATTTGAAGCTCACTTGCATGTATATGGAGCTCCCTTAAAGTTACACCGGATAACTGAGCAGGACTTAAAGTTCACTGGCAAATGCACTGCAATACACACTCAGTGAATAAATAAATACAAGTGATCGTACTCAGAGTGAGAGGTACTCTGAGGTAACAATTTAATTGAGCTGACTGTGCAACACGTCCCCACACTCGCTCACTCTTTGGTGCATCCCAAAAACGTATTTAGGAAGTGCAAACGGCCGAATTTACCGATTCGCACCGTTTGCACTTCCTAAATAGGTTGATGCATGTGCCCCTAGCTGTATAGAAATGGAACCAGGTCGACATGTTTCAGCAATTGGTGGACAAGGTTGTCCTTGCTTTCTTCAGGACCTTACAACAAATATAGGCTACTGCAGTCATAAAATAAATCATTAGAGAAAAAAGACAATAAGAAACTAGATTATAAAGACAAGTACTGAGGTCACCTGCAGTTTCTAGGTGAAGGGTCTTGGTGTTTCTTACAGGCCATGTAATTCACTAAAAAGGTCAGAAAAAAGAAAGGTTAAATGCCAGAGAGGCTACAAACACACACAAAAACACACAAGATCGCTAGGACCATTATATGTAGACCTTAAGCACAGTCAGGCCACCAGTACTGCCTCTAATCACTCATATACGTAGTGTAATCAGTTGACATTTCAGGATATATAATTTATATGCCACATGAAAGAGAGTTATGCAAATCTTACCACAACTTGTAAGAAGTGACAACCTCACCCCACCTGGCAGCGGCTCAGGAGTAGAGTGAAGCACCGCTCTAAAGGGACAGGTAAACAAAAATTCGAGAACATGTCTCTCCTCTATGAAAACTCACCCACACAATGACATTCCCCATTGTGAGCTATTTAAAAAAGAGACAAACACTTAGGTTCAAGATGAGTGATAGTCAGCGTCTCGCTATTGAACTGAGCCCATAGTTAGCGTTCAGAGACACCCACAGACACATTGAAAGGCAGCGGGTCGATTGTGCGAGAAAATGATACAAGTAAAGAAACCGGGGAGTAACAAGAAAGGCTGCCGAGGCAAAGCAAACCTGTCACGCATGCAGCAAAAGCGGGCTTACCTATCCGTCGGTACTTCGAAGCCGGCGTCTGAGCCGACTGGGGAGGTACCGGCGGATCAGACCGCGTTACATTATAAAGACCGTTCTAATTGGTCGTGTGGATCATGTGGTCCTCTGGTGTGCTCTATGATTGAATGTCCGGGTTGGAGATTTGTAAGGACGCATATCATTGGCCGCGTAATGAATACCTAGGAAACCAAAGTTGTTGACAAAGCGCTTGCCGGCGTCTGAACCGACTGAGGAGATACCGGCGGAACAGAACTCGTTACCTTATAAAGACCGTTCTAGTTGGTCGTGTGGATCATGTGGTCCTCTGGTGTGCTCTATGATTGGTTGTCTGTAAGGACGCATATCAATGGCCGCCTGATGAATACCTAGGAAACCAAAGTTGTTGACAGAGCGCTTGCCAGACGGCTCTGTAAATCACTGAGAATACTAAATGAAAGCGTGTTTGATAGCACATCGAGCACCCAGATGTTGGCGGGGCCATAATATTGTAGGTATTGGTAGCGTGATCGATGCCTAGGAGATCAGAGTTATTAACAAAGTGTTTTCCAGGCGACTCTGTAAATTACTGAGGCTCTAAATTAAAGCGTGCTTTAATTAATGATTTATTTTATGACTGCAGTAGCATATATTTGTTGTAAGGTCCTGAAGAAAGCAAGGACAACCTTGTCCACCAATTGCTGAAACATGTCGACCTGGTCCCATTTCTAGACAGCTAGGGGCACATGCATCAACCTATTTAGGAAGTGCAAACGGTGCGAATCGGTAAATTCGGCCGTTTGCACTTCCTAAATACGTTTTTGGGATGTATCATGCATTTTTGTGAAAATCGCTATTTTTAGCGATTTGCAAAAATGCGATTGCTTTTAAGGAATCGCAATTTTGCGATTCCTTAAAAGCAATGCATCATTGTTTTGAAATTTGCGAATTTCAAAATAGGGGGTGCAAATTACCACGAGGTTGAACCTCGTGGTAATTTGCGAAAATGTTTAAATATGCACAAAAATGCATTTTTTTAAGTGTAATGTTACAGACACACATGTCCTTAGGACATGTGTGTGTTAAACATGCACTTAAAAATACATCACAGGGGTGCAGGGGGGGGGTCCCTTGGACCCCCCCCCTGCACCCATGTTATGCATGAACAAATTGCGATTCTAAAAAAGAAAATCGCAATGTGAAAATGCCTTCCCATTGATTCCTATGGGCCTTTTGGCCCATAGGAATCAATGGGAATTGTGAATTCGCAATTTAGTATTCCCATAATATTTGCGATTCGGTAAAAATTGCGATTTTTACCGATTCTCAAATATTATGGGAAAAAAATCATGCATCCCATTTTGCAATTCCTAATTTGCGATTCCCTAAAAATCGCAAATTAGGAATTGCAAAATCAAACAATGATGCATGTGGCCCTAAATTCCTTAAACTGTCTTAACACATTTTTTAACATTGGCGGAGTGAGTACCACCCGAATAAAATGTGTTCTGTACTCCCTCATCCAATTTTAACACACTCTTTACTTTATTATTTTCTCACGTAGTTTTTTGCACTGCACTCCATTAGTCATCTTATATTTTACCACTCATTAGTCTAGAGAAGTGGTACGCCATACTACCTGTTGTTTCAGTCAAAGGGATCTATTCACATTCTGGTCTCCTTCCTTCTGATAATAACACATCTGAGTAGATGGTCTTGAAGGAATCCCAAATGATGAAGGGTGGTTCCGAGTGGTGACTGATGGGTATCTTTGACCATCTATTAGGGTGTCATTGATTACCATCTTCTATTGGTCAGTTAGAAAGATTATAGGTTTTTGTTGAATGGCTGCACACACTATTAACCCACTTTCTTCTTTTTAGACCCTCTGGTACTCTTTTGTTTATACACTTTACTTCGTGCACATTTATCGCTATATAAGAGTAAAGTCGTTAGGGAGTGGGCATTTTAATTTTCTGGCTACTCCCTTACCTGAAATTGCAAATGTACATGTTCCCAGTTTTAGTGGCTTGTTTTATATACTTGCTTGACCAGATTTTAAAACGTATTTGTAAAATATGGTGTATTGTCCCAGTCTTTTTGTAAATGATGGTGTACTGTCCCAGTCAGCTGCCATGAGTCTTCAAGTAGACATGCATTATGTGGATTTGGCAGCCTAGCTACTTTTTAGTTTATGTAAAAAGGTACTGTCTTACTTTAAGATTTTATATTCTGTTTGCATTTATTCATGACATACTATGATGTCTCCGAAAGTTTAATAGACGTTTTGACCAAATAAAATTGCATTTGAATACAGTACAGTAAATCGATCCAATAGAATTGCTCAAACTGATAACCACTAGATATAACGTATGGTATTAAATTCAAAAATAGCGAATTATGAGCCGAATTGGTTAGACCGAAATAGCTGATTTTCCAGGAGCAGCAAAGGCTAGACTTCACACGTGGCAAGCTGAAATTCGTGAAAAGCTATTTCTGCAAACATGCTCGCCTATATTTTTATATCTATACTTTAAAAAATGAGAATTATGCAGTATATAGAGGAATAAGTGAATCCGTGTGTTCCATATTTAGCAGCTGACAGACGTCATCCCACTTGTAAATCTCAAAACAGACTTAATTCAGATTTAACAAAAAAAATCATTCTGTTCTTACGTGGAGCTGTGAAGCTAGAATGACACATCTTCTATAAATAAGTACCTTTGTGTACGATGGCTACGCAGGATTTTATATTAAAATCTAAGGATGCAAGCCTATGAGCTAGCTCAGTGGGATAAGGTACCTGCTGAAGACAGTGGTGTTCAACCTGATCGCAGAGGTCCATAACCCACGGAGTTCTCTATTCATGCTTCTGAGGTTGATAAAGTAAGGTTGGTCAAGGGAAAGCCACCAAGTTGTTTTAAACCACTGTATCTTATTAACAAGTACCATGTAAAAAACAGTAATGTTTGAGGCTTTATTAGACCTTTATAACTACTTTCAAACCTCTTCAAGGCGGCAGAGAAAATTCATTCACACTAACTCGCACAACTATTAGGAAACTTAACATTGAATAAACTGTCTACCAACCACTCACAACCCAACAAAACAAAATACAGTGTAAAATAATGTTGTTCCAGTCCTATTGTTTCCCTTTCTAAATTAATCAACAACCCACCAGATCACGAGGACCGTCATTTACAGAGTGAGTGGGAGGAATTCCATCTTGTGCACCAGATTCTGGTCTCTGCGGCGTAGCATCCGTTTGTGCAGCAGGTACAGTGGCACCGAGGCCTACATGAGTGAGGGCCCACTGACCTTTATTGTTGTTGCATTTTTTAATTTAAAATGCGGTCGGAGGGTCTTATTTTTTGCACTAAGGGCCTGTGCACTGCCTACGCTACTGTGGTCTCTTAATGGAAGAAATTCCTGGTACCTTCGAAGGTGCTGTACATTGTAATTTTTGTATTTTGTCAAATGTCCTCAATGTCTGCCAGACTAACCGAAGCAAAGGACTTGCCATTACTTCATTTCTAAGGAGCGCAGACACTGGGAGCTGTTTTCGATTATTTTCCGTTGCTATTTGCTTTCCTGGAGAAGAGAAACCGTGGGCGGGTACGTGCTTTTTTTCCCAACTGGCCCAGTCGCTTCTTTTTAATGCCAGCTTTTATAATTGGCAAATATTAGAATGAGAACTAGGCTGAAAGATTTACATTCACGGCCTCGGTCGTGTTAGGGTTTGCACTAGACGTAACACACACAACCAAAGTCCTCCGGCAATATTTCGCCAAGAGGGGAACGCCATGATTGTTAAGCGCTGCGACGTGTTTCTTTGTGTTGCCACAGTATTTGCACACTTGAGACTTTTGGACGTTTATTTTGCTAACGTGTACTTCGATTTATTATTTTCTGTTGCCCTCGATTAATGTAAGTGTAATGCTTTATTAAGGGCTCAACATTGTTGAACCCAAAGCTTGCTAATGGAACAGCTCCCCTGATTAGTGGTTATTCATTGGCAGAGGAAAAGAAAGGCCTTTGGAAAGTGTGTTTGGCAGGTATTTGGGAGGGTATATTTGTTACAAAAATAAAGATACATGCAGGCTAAAATTCAAAGGAGGCCATCGCCCTCGCCCCCTACTGGCACCACCGATTTCCTCAATCGGGCCCTCCCATTTCCGGGACTGGCACTTCCTGCATGGACAATAACCACATCCGGTGCATGCAGCTAAGGTGACCTCCCGTCCACTATTTACAAGCTCTGTGTCTTGTCTTCTCCTGTCAGATTCCTTCTGACAGTGGTGGGTTTTTGGATACCGAGGCAGTTGCCTCATTACTCCATATTCATTTAGAATTTTTTAGTCGCTGTTTAGGTTGCCTTATTGATATGTGACCCTTTGTCACAGTTGAGGTTGCATCACATGGTCAGCTCAGTGATGGGTAGCGGTCAGTTGGGTTTGCAAAATTGTCAGCATGTTTCCTCAGAGAGTATCGTCTTTGTCTATCAAGTAGGCAGGGCTTTAAATGGGCTAGGTCCTGTCGCTGCTCAGCACCGGAAGTTCTAAAAAAAAAAGTAGGCGCTGAGATGGGTCCCTATCGGGTTGTTCATTTCTGCCCTGAAAAAAAAAATCTTATCTCTGCTGCAGTACCACCCTTCAATGCCTTTGATGTAACTTCAAAGAGACTCGTTATAGTTCTTTCGCAGCCTCATCATTTCAAAACGGAAGCATTCTCAATATTCATTGCTATGAAACCGTAGTTGTTGCTTATTTATCTTACGCAACTAACAACCACTGACAAAGCCAATAGTCCTGGCTTATTGTTGGTGTAATGTTACTTGTATGATATATCTGGATGCAATGACAGAAACAGCAGAATACTAATCACGTGGCACACTATGCTAAGCACAGATTTTTTAAATCTAATTGTAATTGCATTTATATAGCGTTCGAGGCTACCTCTGAGTACACTTACAAGTGCAAGGGATGGACAATTGCAGGTTAGGCGATTTAAGGTTCAAATGGCATAGCACCAGGCACACTTAAGGGCAAGAAGTATTTGAAGCTCACTTGCATGTATATGGAGCTCCCTTAAAGTTACACCGGATAACTGAGCAGGACTTAACGTTCACTGGCAAATGCACTGCAATACACACTCAGTGAATAAATAAATACAAGTGATCGTACTCAGAGTGAGAGGTACTCTGAGGTAACAATTTAATTGAGCTGACTGTGCAACACGTCCCCACACTCGCTCACTCTTTGGTGCAGACGGCTTGAGGAAAGGCACGCTGTGGTTTGCTCAAGCACAATGGGTCTGACACCTCTATACCTGGACTATCACTCACTGTATGTAGTAGCAGCCTCCTCTGTTCTCTGGTAATGTTCTGCAGAGCATGTGAAGAACATTGAAGAGGGATTGCATGCACTGAGGAGCGGCCCAGACTTTCTGCTCATGAAAGGGTGGTGGGATTGGCTACAGGACGGGCTGAGAAGGTACAGTGCTCCATCCTGGTGACTGACTTCACAAGGGAGGAAGTTTAGGATGTCTCTCTAAAGGCAGTTTTGTGTGGAATTTCGCACAGATAAATAAGAGACTGCCGCGTGGTGGGCGCCAGCACTGAGACTAACCAACCAGCTGAGGGTCTTATTGATTCGTGAAATTTTCAGTAGCAAGGCAGTCTCAACACCAAGATCTGTAAGAGGGGGCATAATGTTTATGTTTCTGATGAAGAAAAACAGATCCGCTTTTGAAGTACGCTTATTTGCAGATTCACTGGATCTTACAGTCTGCCGCTGGCAGTCAGACTATAAATTGGATAATTGAACCTATATGATCTCTCTGCTTGAAGCTGGCCAACAAGCGAGCTGCCACATTCTGTAGAACCTTTGGGTGTAGGATCCGTTGAAGGAATCCAGCCAGGACAAGATCACAGTTAGCAAGGAACAGGGCATTTGAAGGATCACCATTGATTTCACGCATGGACACATGAATCTTCAGTGAAATAGCATCCAGCAATACCAATAAGTCACTGCATTTTTTCCTCCTATTAATAAAACTGGGCTGCAAACATACTTGTCCATAGACACAAACCTATGATCTCAGTGAAAATATACTATATTAATAGGAACTTTGCATTTCACACGTTACACAATTTACTGAGTATGAGTAGTCATTTTAGCACTCTGCAGACCTTTGATTTGGAGTAGTGGACCACTGACTGCGGTTGATGGAAATTTAAGGGGCCACTGATCACCATTTGCAGTGGAGGGCTAGGAAACCATTTTGCATTACGCCACTGATTTTGATAAAGTATAATCATTTCTTCTATGTGACTTCAACTTCTAATTCTAAAATGAGTGTCTTCTTTATTGCATACAGCACTTAACTGACACTATTTTATGCACGTTTCCCCTTAACAGAGGCCATGATAGCAGATTTACACAAAAAGATAACAGAAGCCTTTGATGTGTTTGACCACGAGACCAACAAAACTGTGGATGTCCGGTAGGAGAATGTTTTTGCGAAGCATCCTTTTTGATTGTTTGTCAGACCATGGGTTATGCTGATTGAAGAATGGTTAAAACATGGTTTACTGCGAAAATATATGTAAACTAGAGTAATACTATGTACAACCCACTGTTGCTTATCAAAATTGTCTGTCGTTATACCGATGATGTGTTTCACAATGTAAGTTTTTAGTTCACTTATGTGTGATGTTTCCATATTTTCATGGTAATTATGGGTGGCATTACAATACTTGGTATGACACTTTGAAGGACACTTTATAGCGCATGTTAATAAGCTAAATATCATAAATAACCTTTGACCCTGTTAGAACTGGCATCCTTGACATAGTTCTCCCCTAACTTTTTGTCTTCAGTTTTGCTGCCTTAATTTTTGCTGGTTAGGACTCTGCACACTTTATCACTGCTAACCAGAGCTAAGGTGCTTGTGCTCTCTCCTTTAAATATGGTAGAATTGGCTTATACCCAATTGGAACATTTAGTTTACTTGTAAGTCCCTAGTAAATTGATACTACATGTGCCCAGGACCTGTACATTAAATGCTCTCCGTGTGCCTGCAGCACTTAAGTAGCCCGTTAAACATATCTCAGTCCTGTCATTGCAGCCTACGTGTGCAGTTTTTAAACTGCCGTTTTGACCTGGCCAAGTAAACCTGCAAGGCACAACCCTTCCTTTTTAGGTCTCGCCTGAGCCAGTGCGCATGTGGTGCTCTGCACGGCTTTTAGTATAAGGTCTTTAACCCCTTGCATGCTCATGACGGCCAGGAGCCATCATGCGTCTCGGTGGACGTGTGCGGAGGACGGCTCCCGGTCGTCCGAATCCCGCCCACTAATAAAAACTCATGCACAGCGCGAAAATTCGCCTCGCACGGAAGGGGTTAAACTCGAAACACACTCTCGTGTGTGTGCTTTTTTTAAACTCTCACTATTGGCCTTTGCATGCGTCTTTCTAAGAAAGACAGTACGCAATGGCCCAAGGTGGGTGTATGTCCCTCCTTCTCTCTCCCCTGGCCTAGGGTGCTCATGAGCGAGCAGCAGCGCCATCTGTTTACAATTATCGCGCCCGCGCCTTGCAGTCGCGTTAATTGGAAATAGATGGTGATCGCGCTGGCCCTGGTGCCCTTTTGTTTTTCTAGTAGCGACCCACTTGATAGCATCAGAGCCCGGCGCTTATTTTGGAGGCAGTTCACCAGTAAGCTATCTGAAACAGATGTTTTGTTCAAACTAGTGTTTGATGCTCTACTGAGGCACACATGCACCAGCAAGCAGCGGAGCAGCATTGTGGAGGAGCATCGCAGAGCCTTTTCGAGGCTGTGTCAGAGGTTGGCGGGGCGCTGGAAGGTTTAGCAGTGTTTGTGCCCTCTCCCCACCTCAAGGTTGTTGATTTAGAGGGTAACAAGGTGACTAGGCCAGCTCGCTGGCACCAACCACTATTAGCCCATGCGGCCCGTATGCCCGCAGCTTGTTTGCAGCCCCCAGGTCATTGGCTGTAGTATTAGCTGTCTTCTTGGGCAGAACTAGGTGCCCTGCAGCCTGCTTGCCTGTGGTCTCGGGCCAGCCCAAAGGCTAGTTTAAGTCGCCTTCATCTCCAGAACAAGACAGGCGCTCGAGCTGCCACCAGACAACGTGGCCGCGCAGCCCAGACCTCCGCATACTACAGCCCGTGCACCCCTCAGCTCATCTGCAGCGCCTGGATAGTACAACAGTCTTACTGCAGCACCACACTGGCCCTTAAAATCCGAGTTCAGCCTAGCCCAGCCCAGGTGAGAGGAGGATCATAGGTACTTGGCACAAGGTACGAGAATGTATACATTTCTGTGGAGTCTGACAATTGTGATTTCTCACATAATTACACTCTACTGAATGCAATATACACTTCACACAATACCACCCAGTGCACATAATTATATGCTACATAATTACACTGCACTTAATGCAAAAAACTCTCCAAATACCACTCAGTGCCACATAATTACACTCTACTGAATGCAACATACACTCCACACAATACCACTCAGTGCCACATATTTACACGCTAAATAATTACACTCTACTGAATACTACATACACTCCCCATAATACCACTCAGTGCCACATAATTACACGCTACACAATTACACTCTACTCAATGCAACATAAATACACTCCACATAATACCACTCAGTGCCATATAATTACACGCCACATACTTACATTCTACTCAATGCAACATAAATACACTCCACATAATACTACACAGAGCCACATAATTATATGCTACATAATTACATTACACTCAATGCAACATATACTCCAAGTAACACTCAGTGCCACATAATTACACTCTACTGAATGCAACATACACTGCACACAATACCACTCAGTGCCACATAATTATTTGCTACATACTTACACTGCACTCATTGCAACATACACTCCAAATAATACCACTCAGTGCCACATTTTTACACGCCACATAATTACACTCTACTAAATACAACATAGACTCCCCATAATACCACTCAGTGCCACATAATTACACGCTACATAATTACACTCTACTCAATGTAACATAAATACACTCCACATAACAACACACAGTGCCACATACGTATATGCTACATAATTACACTGCACTCAATGCAACATACACTCCAAATAATACCACTCAGTGCCACATAATTACACGCCACATAATTACACTTTACTGAATGCAACATACACTCCACACAACACCACTCAGTGCCATATAATTATATGCTACATAATTACACTGCACTCAATGCAACATACACTCCAAATAATACCACTCAGTGCCACATAATTACACGCCACATAATTACACTTTACTCAATGCAACATAAATACACTCCACATAATACCACTCAGTGCCACATAATCACGTGTCACAATTACACTCGATTCAATGCAACATAAATACACTCCACATAATACCACTCACTGCCACATAATTACACACCACATAGTTACACTCTACTAAGTGCAACATAAATACAGTCTACATAATACCACTCAGTATACCAAATAATTATACATCACATAATTACACTCTATTCAATGCAACATAAATACACTCCACATCAGAACTCTGTGCCACATAATTACACACCACATAATTACACTGTACTCAATGCAACATAAATGCACTCCACATAATACCACTCAGTGTGACATAGTTACATGCCACATAATTACACTCTACTCAATGCAACAAAAATACACTCCATATACTACCACTCAGTGCCACATAATTACACATCACATAATTACACTCTATTCAATGCAACATAAATACACTCCACATAATACAACTGTGGCACATAGACACTACATAATTACACTCTACTCAATGCAACATAAATACACTCCATAAAATACCACTCAGTGCGACATAGTTACACACCACATAATTACACTCTACACAATGCAACATAAATACACTCCACATACCCCTCAGTACCACATAATTACACACCACATAATTACTCTACTAAATGCAACATAAATACACTCCACATACCCCTCAGTGCCACATAATTACACGCCACATAATTGCACTGTACTCAATGCAACATAAATACACTCCACATAAATGCACTCCACACCATGACACAATTTCACTAAGCATAATTTCACTTAACACCACAGTTCCATCAGGCCACACAATTCAACTCCACACATTTCCAATACACACTTCATAATTACACACCAACAACATTTTTCAACTCCACAACTCCACAATTCACAACGTACCTCCAATCCACACCATATAGTGTCACCACCTGAACACCAAACATCATTCAACACCACCATTTTGCATCAGCGCACCACCTAAGCATCACGTCAGTCTACCCTCTAAAAAATCTGGCATCTGTTGATTCTCCCTAGTGTCCGTCCGCTGCTCGTGTTCTAATTAAATTACTGTTTTCCAACCTCCACTCACCCGTTATTTATGTCCCGCTCTCCCATAACATAACAAATTATAATAAACAAGCATGAGAACAGGCAGGAAGAAAAAAGTAGAAGACATTTTTTATGTTAAAATCTTTTTTTAATCCGTTTTTTCAGTTGTATATAATGTAGTCTTTGTTTGTATAAAGGTAACAAAAATGATTAACACTTTTTATTATAACTTTTCAACATAATGCACAGCAGCCACAATGCTCTACAACATAGCCAAAAGTTCTGGCTAAACACATAAGGTCCCAAAGGCGAGACCTATTGGCTATGTCAATGCTTGTTAATACATGTGCGCAACTCCTAGGTTAGGCCCTGAACAGCTCAGAGGGCAGGGTGCAGTGTATGTAAAATGTAGGATATATACTTTGAAGTTTTACACGTCCTTGTAGCGAAAAACTCTGAAATTCGTTTTTCACTACTGCAAGGCCTGCCTCTCCCGTAGGATAACATTGGAGTTACTGTGTGACATTTAATAAGCAGTAACTACCAATTGGGAGCAGGTAGACCGGACTAGTTTAGTGTCTAAAGAATTGTAATTAGCAGCCCTCTTTATTGGTAACGTTGGATTTTTAGTCACAATTCTAAAAATGCCACTTTTAGAAAGTTGAAAAACATGTGTTTGGAGCGTGCACTCCTTACCTTTCGTTGTTATCCAGATTCCACAAACTTTATTTTGCGTGCAAACAGTGTCCATGGATCGCCACTCACCATGGTCAATACACAAGTATTCAAAAAAAGAGCGCTCCCACTGCTGCACTGCGAGCTTGGGAATCAATCCCACCAATATATGTAATTAAACCAGGTATTCCAACGTAGACATTTTTTCCTTATCATTTTTGTCATCCAGTATTATATCCATACTCATTTTATCTTCATCACAGCGGAGGCAGTGTGATTAATTCTGTAAACTTTATTGATTCTTCCAATACCCAATGCTCGCCAGTCCAGGCTTTAAACAGAGGTACGTCCAAATCATTCACAATTCGAAGTCAACAAGCTGTATAAATACCCAATGCATTTCGAGCCACCTTGGCTCTTCGTCAGGGGTTGCTGAAACTAATGCAATAAATAACTTAGTCACATATTTCATCATTAGAATAGTGAAAGCAACATAAATTCCACTAAACTCACCCATGTGCTCAAAATATCACAAATTAAAACTTAAAAATGAAAAATTAATGCTTAAATGCTGATAAATTCACCTTCGTGTCCCTCCCCTGCTATGCCCAAAACATTGCATATCTTCAATGTGCTAGAGACTCATGAGCGCATACATATCCCCAGCCCTGGTCTAACATAATGTTTTAAAATATTAAGTATTACACCCAATCCACCCTGCCTATTGCACCCTGTGCTGTGCCTTTCCTCAGTGCATTAAAACCAACGTGACTGCCTTTACTCAAACTGCTCCTCTCCCCCTTTACCATCCTCCCATTTTCATCACCACTCTTGCACTAATAACCCGGTCCCCTCCTTTCACCACTCTCGCACTCCTAACCTGGTCTCCTCCTTTTTCATAACCATGTAGCTTTACCTTGCAACAACACTCTACTCCAACGCTCTGGCGCCTCGGGCTATTCTCCATGAATGCACTCCTTCCTCCCTCATCTTAGCTGTTAATCCACCTACTCAGCTGCACCCACTCTCACTCTTAAACCCTCGCTGTGTGCACTATCAAACCACGTGACTTCCCTCCCCTACGGTTAAGGCATCACTCTACCCAATAACTCTCACTCCCATAATGCACCTCCCTCATCACACTACGTCACCCAACAGACTTAAACCCAGTGTATAAAACCTCATTAAACTAACCAAACACCCCCCGTCCCTACTATAATCATAACAAAAGCTTTAATTGAACTAATTTAAATTCATAAAATTACGTCAGGTTTGAGCACCGATGTTCGAAAATACAATGCAGTCAAATACTTTGATGTTTAAAAACTGCGTACTCAATATTTGTGATTTCAAAACTAAATAAACCCCTTATACAACGAAATTACACTGACAATTTGTGCATAAAGCATTATAATATGCGATCCCTCTACTAACAACCATATATAGTTGCTTTTACTGGCCATCGTGAATGTCCAGACGTTTATTGTTGATTCAACTTCATTCCTTCTGACTCCGCGGTGACAAATATATGTTCCATTATGTTATTCTTTTTAATACGGTTGATGTATCAGATAGGGTGCATCCGCTCCGCACAGCGATAAATTGCGAAGCAGAAAAAAATGTGTTTGGAGCATGCACTCCTTCCCTTTCGTTGTTATCCAGATTCCACGAACTTTATTTTGCGTGCAAACAGTGTCCATAGATCACCACTCACCACGGTCAATACACAAGTATTCAAAAAAAGAGCACATGGAGGAAGAGAATGTCTGACACCTTCCATTTGCAGCCCGCCCCGCCTCCTAGCTGCTCCTCCCTCCCACATCTCCTCTTATGGAGACCGTGCAGTGGCAGCGCCGCTGTCCCTGCAAAGGCAAGCACGTCTGCGCCCGTCCGCGCCTGGACCGCGCCCAGCGCCAGGACCCCTGGCCTCCGCAAACGCCACGACACCCGCCTCCGCTACGAATCCAGCACCCTGCACACACTCAACGTCGACGATCATGCACTTACTGCCTGGCCGCCCCAAAGCGCACCCAAGGACCCTTCTCTTGTTGGAACTGCAGCTTCACCAGCATCCGTCCCGCCAACCCACCTACTAAAGAACCCAACTACCTCAGATGCCTTCTTCTCAACACCCGCTCCGCACGCAAACACACCGTTGAACTCCGGGACCTACTGCACTCCAACACTCCAGACATCGACTTCCTGACGGAGACCTGGCTGAAGCCCTCCTCGGAACCCGACATCGCCATAGGCATCCCAGAAGGCTACAAGTTTGTCCGCACACACGCCCTCGTCTCTACGGACTACATCCTCCTCGAGGACCTGAACTTAAAACCCGAGAACAACAACGACTCCATCTCCTCCACCCTGATCGACAACCTCGGACTCGGACAACTCGTCACAACACCCACCCACTCCGCCGGCCACACGCTTGACCCCATCTTCACCCCAAGCCCTCACGTCTCCTTCAACCGCACCACCGAACTCCACTGGACCGACCACCGCTGCATCCACTTCACCTTCTGGAAACCCACTACGCACCACAGCACTCAACAGATCCCCCACCGCTGCTGGAGCAAAATCACCAAAGACCAGCTAACCACCACCCTCGCCCGAACCCCTCCCGCAGATCCGGCCAACCCCGACGCTCGCAACCTCAGACAGTGGATCGACAACTGCGCAAACACCCTTGCTCCACTCAAGAAACCCTCCAACAGCCACACCAGAAAGAAAGCAAGCTGGTTCTCTGAAGACCTCAAGACCTCCAAGCAAACCTGCCGAAAGTGAAAGAAGCACTGGATCAGTGAACATACACTGGAAAGCTACGCAGACCACAAGAATGCCACCCGCAGACACCACCACCTCATCAGATCCACCAAATGGGCCTCCTTCAAAGCCTGCCTAGACAACAACGCAGACAACAGCAAAGAACTCTTCAACATCGTGAAGGAACTCTCCAACCCCAGCTCCAACACCAAGGACATCCCACCTTTGCAAGACCTGTGCGACTCGCCGGCCACCGTCTTCCACCGCAAGATCGTAGACATCCAAGACCGCTTCAACGCCGCAACCGCCCCGGCAAACCCCGAGACCCCTGCTCCTCGACCACCACCCGCATCAACCGCCTGTTCTCCTGGACCAACATTAACGACGATGACACAATCAAGATCATGAACTCCGTCCACTCCGGATCCCCGTCAGACCCATGCCCACACTACATCTTCAACAAAGCCAGCACCACCATTGCACCCCATCTCCGGAAAGCCATCAACATCTCCTTCGAGACAGCCACCTTCCCGGAGAGCTGGAAACACGCCGAGATCAACGCCTTACTCAACGAACCTAAGGCGGACCCCAAGGATCTCAAGAATTTCCGACCCATCTCCCTGCGCCTGTTCCCGGCAAAGGTCATCAAAAAGGCTGTCAACAAATAACTGACCAGATTCCTCGAGGCAAACGGCATCCTGGACCCATCCCAGTCCGGGTTCCGCAGCAACCACAGCACCGAAACTGCCCTCATGGCCGCCACCGACGACATCAGGACCCTGCTAGACAACGGAGAAACCGCGGCCTTCATCCTCCTGGACCTGTCAGCCGCCTTCGACTCGGTCTGCCACCGCACACTACGAACATGCCTCCATGACGCCGGCATCCAAGAGAAGGCCCTGGACTGGACCACCTCCTTCCTCTCCGGCAGAACACAGAGCGTCCACCTCCCCCTTCCGCTCCGAAGCCACCCAGATCATCTGCGGCGTCCCCCAGGGCTCATCCCTCAACCTAAAGCTGTTCAACATCTACATGTCACCCGTCACCCACATCGCCCGCCTAAACAACCTCAACATCATCTCCTACGCCGATGACATCCAGCTGATCCTCTCCCTCACCAAAGACTCCCTGACCGCCAAAACCAACCTCCACGAAGGAATGAAGGCCGTCGCCGAATGGATGAGAAACAGCCGACTGAAGCTGAACTCTGACAAGACGGAGGTCCTCATCCTCGGATCCAGGCCCTCGGCCTGGGACGACTCCTGGTGGCCGACCGAACTAGGAACTGCTCCTACGCCCACCAACCACGTATGCCACCTAAGTGTCATCCTCGACTCGACCCTCTCCATGACGAAGCAGGTCAACGTCGTCTCTTCCTCCTGCTTCAACACCCTCCGCATGCTCCGCTGGATCTACAAGTGGATCCCCACTGAAACGAGAAGGACGGTCACCCAGTCCCTCGCCAGCAGCAGACTGGACTACGGAAACGTCTTCTATGCAGGAGCATCGTCCAAACTCCTGAAACGACTCAAACGCATCCAGAACGCTTCCGCATGCCTGATACTCGACATCCCTCGCTGCAGCCACATCACACCCCACCTGAGAGACCTGCACTGGCTCCCCGTCAACAAGAGGATAACCTTCAAGCTCCTCACCCGCGCACACAAGGCACTCCACAACACCGGACCAGCGTACCTAAACAGCCGACTCAGCTTCTACTCACCCGCCAGCTCCGCTCTGCCAACCACACCCTCGCCACTTTCCCCCATATCCGAAGAGTGACCGTCGGTGGCAGATCCTTCTCCCACCTCGCCGCCAAGACATGGAACACCTTCCCCATCCACCTACGGCAGACCTAAGACCTACAGACATTCAGAAAACTCCTCAAGACCTGGCTTTTCGAACAGCAGCAGCATTCCCCCCTCCCTCATCTCCTTGAGACCCTCACAGGTAAGTAGTGCGCTTTACAAATGACTGATTGATTGACACCTCGGGGTGGAAACCTCTAGATGCTTTCCCCACTTCAAAGTAATCACTGTGTATAAATATTGGACCCTTAGACCCAGCTCTCCAGTACACTTCTGGACCTGTGGACTCTGCCTGGCTGTAGTGCTTCTGAAAGGGCTGCCATGCTTCTGGACTACTGCCTCAAAGGACTGCTGATGTGCTGCTTGGCTGCCCCCTTGCCTGGGTGAGAAGGACTGGACCTGTATCTCTTAGCCCAGAACCCCAGAGTGATCAGAAGCCTCAGGGACAGAACAGGCTTTCAAGAACCTTGAACCCATCACTTGGACTCAGCCATCTGTGAGTCTTGCCCTCCCAAATGGTGCCACCACAGTCCTTGAGCCTTCGAAGTGGGCCCGAAGCTGCACTGCAAGCCCCTCAGTGGATTCATCAGAACCAGCGCATGTCCTCCAAGGCGCAGTGCTTCTCCCGCAGAACCGGCACATCTCCTGTGCTTCTCAATGCAGCGCCTTCAAAACCAATGCATTGCGTCTGCTGCCAGACTTCCCCAACGCAAATACTTCACATCGCATATCGCAGTCCATCGGAACCACCCCTGCGATACGTATCTCGATTCAAGAACTTTACCTTGCCCAACGCAGCTCATTGGAACCGCTGTGGCAAAATGCATGCATCTACACGCAAAGACATCACATCATACTTCGCAGCTCCCAGGAACCGCCGCTGTCCAACATATCTCCTCCCCCGGACCTTGCATTGACTCTGTTGTACGACGCATTCTCAAAGCGGGACTCCACATGTCTTCGCAACCAGGAATAAATACTGTGTTCAGTGGGCCTAAATGGTACCCTATAACAGGTCCATGCTCCATCGGGTTTGGCCTAAGCGTGTGACTTTGTACCAGTCCGGCTTGACCAGATAACCACAGTTGGCGCTTTGTGCTTTTTGGCGCTATTTTGACTAAAATCTTTATGCTTGCATGTCTTCAGTTCCACTGATTGGATTTTTGTCATTTTGGTCTTGCTTTATTTACTAAAATTGTCTTTGTCTTTCTAATTTGGTGTGGGATTCTTCTTTTGTTGTGCTTTCACTTTATTACGTTTTGAAGTGTTGCATGAATACTTTGCACATTGCCTCTAAGTTAAGCTTGACTGCTCTGTTCCGAGCTACCAAAGGAATGAGCACAGGTGGTTAATTTGGAGTTTACTTGTGATTTCACCATGACAAGGATTGTGGTTGCTGCTTGAGTAGGGTTTCACCCACCCCTCAATCAATAACCACATTTCTTACAGACCCCTTTTTGCAGACTTTTATGGTCTAGAAAATTCCTTAAAATAGCTGCAACACTACCAAAGAATATATGATGGGTTATTAACCTCTCACTTTCAAAACATGACATGGAGCGCCAAGCAGCTATACTACCTCAGTTGTCTTCGTACTTTGAACCTTTAGGCACTGTGATGGCAGAAAACTTCGGACCAGAACTGTTGGTCAGTTGTGTCCTATCTAGAATAAACAAAGCGAAGTTACAGGGTGCACTCCAATGATCAAATCTTGTCCAACTAACCATTGTAAAAAAAGTCTGCCTGCAATCTGGTGAAGTGCCTTGCCCGGGTGGCACCTAAATTCATGACAGCAAAATGAGGCATATTTCCGCCTCAAACCATATGCACTGCATTTGTAAGGCCTACTCGGCTCCTGGTTCCAATTTCTATCCATCAATTCATCCATCTAATCAAATTAATCCATGCTTTAACTCGAATTTGTTCTCCATATATTCATTCAATGTTCCACTTGCGGGGTTTATAAGGCAATTTCCCAAATTTCTGATGTTTAAACTGTGCCCATCCAGGCCTCTAGTTTACACACGACAGATGCCACGGTTCATTCAAAGCAGTGTTTTATTTAAAACCCAATGCATTTCGGGCGGGATACGCCCTTCGTCAGGGGACACTAGAAAATGACAAAAACATAGCGCAATTATATGGCTGAATATGACGTACATCATATACATAATATCACTCATTTAACTTGTTAATGCATTACACTGTCTAGGTGTCGCTGTTTACATTTTGCGGACTACTGAAGTATATAATTACATGTATATAAAACAAAGGAGAGAGTAAGGGAGATTGCACAGACTATGTGTGGTGGGAACTCCTGGTCCCCTGGGATAGATTGAAAAACAATGGAGGTGTACCCCCTTGGAAGGAAAATACAAAGAAGGATTTCTTCTGTATCTGGAGCTTAAGGCTCAGTTCAGCACTAAGTGCCCCAACCCTTTACCGGACAGTGATTGTCCTTGAAGAAGACCCCTCACTCACCAACCTGGTTGGTGACATGCTTCATCATCGGGGTCCCACCCCATAGGCCGAGTTCCCATAGGGTGTGCTGCGACACCTGATTACAGTGGAGCGGGTTTCTTGTTTTATTATATGTGCAGAAAAGTTATTGTGATACGTGTATTAAAAAGTGCCAAGACTACTCACTCCAAGACTTTATTCTTGAGTGCTTGAACCCTGTTAAAAACAATGTGGCACCTGTGCCTATTTAGGAAGGCTTTGGTGTCTCGAGAAGTGTGATAAATTAAAAATAGCGTAGTGTGCTATGTGATTTAGTTAAAAATAGGTCTACATGTTTCAACCATATGAAAAAATTATTTGGTTTTCGTCAGGACCGTGTGTTTTGAGCGAGGTGGTCCGCACACGCTAAGGCGCGTCCAGCCCTCGTTCAAATGAAGACCACAAATTATGGTCTCGTGTGAAAAAGTTGTGTCTTTTCCTGGTTCAGGAGAAAACCTGTAAGAAAAAACGTATAGGGTTGGGTTTACGTACTGGGGAGGACAAAACAAGGGTACACACTTAACAGATAATGTGCTTGGTGGGTTCACCAAAACTAAGGTGGTAGTAGAACACCTTATGTATCAGGTCGTACCCGTGGTCTGTCTGTAGTGAAAGACAGCAGTGCTCAGGCGATAATTACCAGAGCGTGTATATGCTTGAGTAAAGAAACAACCCAGCATCTTGTTCATGTGCTAATAACTGGGAAAAGTGAAAGGGAGGAGGAGGTGTGGGAGAGCGATTGCCACTAAATGCGGCGTCAAGCACGCCCAGGCATTACTGGAAGTGATCGGCAACTAAGGAATTGTGCCGCAGATAAGCGGGTAGCTTTGTTGTTGAAAATAAAGAAAACATTAAATTTATGCACTGCTTACACTCGAAGCGGTAACTATCGCTTCATGGGCATCGAGTTATCCAAGACGGCAAGTATCCATCACCTACAGATTGTGAAAAATGAAGGGCGAACAAAAAGTTAGAATGCCGCCTCTTCTCGATGCATATAGTGCAGGGCCGGCATATTATGCCGCATTGTATGCATCGTACATCTGTTTCCAAGAAAGCACTTACTTGCGGCTTCTGCTCATCTTGAGTACAAACCTACTTGGTTGTTACTCGTGAATGCCACGTGGAGTGTTCCGATGGATACAGCGACGCCGAGAAGTAAACTCTGTGTTACTTCCTGACTGGGCGTGTCGCTGGTCTGGGGCTCTATGCGTGCCAATCAGAACGGGACTGAGGGGCGGTGCCCGCTGACGTTCTGATCACGCGGAAACTGTTGTAGCAGTTGTTACAGCAACCGCGGTGGTGACGAGGCTCTTAAAGGAACCGCGTCAAAATGAAAAGACGAGGCTCTGGATGGAACCGGGTCTAATCATTCATTCATTTAAAGAAAAAGAAAACCTTAAGATCCAAAAGTGGGGAGGAACAGAACTATATCAAATGGACATTGGGTCAGCCCAAATGTAGTTAATGGTCAAATTTAGTGTCCAGGTTTTTGCCATGGACGTCACAAAAAGGGTGACCACTGTTGGACCTTCTTTCACAGAACAGGGTGTGGTGAGGGAGGTTATCCCATCACTGTGTTCCATGGAATATTGTCATTAAGGCCAGTCTTATGTGTTGCAAGTCTATAAACCCACCTTTGTTCCTTTTCAAAAAGGCGTTGGTTCATATTGGCTCCTGGTTTTATTTGTTCAATTATGGTCCATTGTATTTCGTCAGGGTGGTGCCCTACCGACAAGTAATGTTCGGTAAGCTTAGTATTGGCCTTTTTACACCTGATGGTGCTCCTGTGCTCTCCAATCCGTGTTTTTATCTTTCTGCTGGTCATCCCCACATAATGTAGGTCGCAGGGGCATGTCAACATGTATACGACGTTCTCGCTGTTGCAGTTAGTATGCCCTCTGATCGTCCAGGTTTTATTGGGTTCCAGTTGTAGGGTCTTGGTGTTGTGAGTGAAAGGGCATACGCTACAATTGCCGCATTTGTAGTGGCCTGTCACTTTTGGTAACCCCCATGTATTGAGAACTGTCTCATTTTCAACCACGTTTACTCTGGGCCTGGTATTCACTACTGCATCTCTGATGCTCCGTGCCCTCCTGTATGAGAACAGTGGCTTTTCCCATCTCAGGTTGCCGGTGTTGAGGAAGCTCCAATGTTTACCTATTATCTTTGTTACCTCGTTGGAGATGGTATTGTACGTGGTGACACATGTTAGGGGGGTTTCCTCCGCGGTCCTTGTTGGGTCCTCCAAAAGAGCAGCTCGAGGTTGATTTCGGGCTCGTTTCTGACTTTTGTGCAAGATCTTGTCGGGGTATCCCCGGTTTTTTAGTCTGACTGTGAGATCTTGGGCCTGTTGTTTGTAGTCATCGAGCTCGCTGCAATTTCTGCGGAGCCGTAAATATTGTCCATACGGTAGATTCTCCCGCAGTGGTCTCGGGTGGAAGCTTTCGAACCGAAGTAGGCTGTTTTTAGCGGTGGGTTTATAGTGCGTGACCGTTGACAACTTCCCATTAGTTTTAGTTATGGTGAGATCCAAGAAGACCAAAGAATTTAGGTCCTTCACATAAGTGAACTTCAAATGGTGGTCCAGTGTGTTGATCCAGTTGAAGAAGGATACTAGGGTATCTTCACTGCCTTTCCAGATGGTCAGCACGTCGTCAATATACCTTCTCCAAAGTAAGATATTGGAACTGTAGGGGTTTTGGTTGCTGAGGATATATTTCTCCTCGAAATCGTGTACATACAGGCCCGCTACACTGGGAGCAAAAGTACTGCCCATAGATGTACCCCCAGTCTGGAGAAAGATCTTGTCCTCATACTGAAAATAGTTCCTTTTTAGGGCCAGTTTTGCACATTCCAAGATGAACTCTCTTGGTGTTCTAGAGGTCCATTCTTCTTTGTCAAGAGCCCTTTTGAGCACCTACAGAGTGGCATCCTGAGGAATGCTCGTATATAAGCTCTCAATATCAAAACTCACCAAGATGGTGTCGTCATCTATGGTGAGCTGGTTCAAGAGTCGTAGTACACTTTTGGTATCCTGTAAATAAGTACTTGTTTTCTGTACCATGGTTTTGAAAAAAACATCGCAAAAACAGGATAAGGGTTCGAGAAGTGAACCTATCCCGGAGACAATGGGTCTACCAGGTGGTGGTATTTTGTTTTTGTGCATCTTTGGGAGCGTGTAAAAGTAGGGAATCCTACCCTCACTTTTACATAGGAAATCCGCCTCTTGTTTTGAAAGATATCCTTCTGCTTCTCCATGTTCCACAAGTGAAGTGATCTCATCTCTAAGATCATTTGTAGGATCCACTGGTAATCTCCGATAGTTCCTCTGATCCGCCAGAAGTCTGATACATTCGGTCTGGTATGCTGTTTTGTCAAGTATGACTATCCCTCCGCCCCTATCAGCGGGTTTGATGATAATGGTTTCTGAATTCTGTAGGTTATCAAGTGCAATTCTCTCTCGTTTTGTAAGGTTCATGAATGATTTTTTCGGGGAGGCATTTTCCACCTCGTTGAAGACCGCCTGCTCAAAAGTAGAAACTTCAACTGGGACCGTGTGTGGTGGTGGCATAAATGTGGATTTGTTCCGTAGTCCTGTCTCATTGGTATCAGGACTGTCCTCTGTGTTGGGTTTCTTTTCGAAAAAGGCTTTTAGTCTCAATTTTCTAAAGAAGGACGCTAGTTCACAGTGGAGCTTAAATTTGTCCAAGTTAGCTGTTGGCACGAAACCTAGCCCTTTGTTGAGCACTGATTCCTCATCTTTGCTGAGGGGTCTGGTAGAAAAGTTGGTTATTAGGTTTTCCGATTGCTCGGTCCTGCCTGTTGAGGTTTGTTCTTGTTCTGATTGGTGCTCGGATCTTCCGGTGCCTAGTGGACCTGATTGCCCTGGTTGGCATTTTTTCTCTCTCTCTGTCCTCTCCCGCCCGGTTTAAAAAAGGGGGCCTGTAGGGATTCTGGGTAAAAAAAGGTTGTTGGAAGGGTGGTTGCCACCTATACATGGGAAAGTTAGGTGGATGATTGTATACATCCTGGAAAGGCGGCATGGGCATTGGGTTGTATGTAGGCCAGTTGCTCTTGCCTCTACCTCGTCCTCTACCTCTTTGTTTTGTGCTTCCGTTGCTGGAGTTACCACTGGAGTTGGAGGTATTACTTGATGCATTGCTTGAAGCATCAGAGTTGTCATCACCTTTAGATGGTAGTACATATTCCGGATCCGAGTAAGGATATGCCTTCACCATCGAGAACCTTTTTAAATCTTTCTGAAATTTTTGCACTTTTTGTTGCGTCAGATTGTCTTTGTAAACTGTCATTTCCTTGTTCAGCTCCTCTAGCTTTTTCTTAAATCCAGTGATTGTGGTTTTCATATTGCCTTCCGCCACTTGGATTTCCACTTGGATTTTCTCGGATAGTCTTAAGGCTGTTTTTAAAATCAAAACTATCCAGTCGTGCGTACAATGCCACGCTATGGCAGCCCAATCTTTTCGAAAGACTTCATCTTCTAAGAAGATGCGGGGAGCATTGGAGACTAGTAGCCCTTTAGGCGCCATGTTCTTGCCCAGATATTGTTTAAGGATGGTCCCATGTAGGATCGTCCTGATTCTGTTCCTTTTCAGCTCTGTTAGGTTTTCCCAATCCTTTGTCGCAGAAATGCTTTGAGCAATGCTGGGATCCGCAAAAATAGAGAGATCACACATCACCTCCTCAACCTCATCAGAGGTGTAGGAAAGACCTTGATTTTCGGCCATGGTTGTAAAGGTTAAGTTCTAATTATGTGTCGCTCTCGCAGCTGTGCGCTGCCTAATGTGTATAAAACAAAGGAGAGAGTAAGGGAGATTGCACAGACTATGTGTGGTGGGAACTCCTGGTCCCCTGGGATAGATTGAACAACAATGGAGGAGTACCCCTTGGAAGGAAAATACAAAGAAGGATTTCTTCTGTATCTGGAGCTTAAGGCTCAGGTCAGCACTAAGTGCCCCAACCCTTTACCGGACAGTGATTGTCCTTGAAGAAGACCCCTCACTCACCAACCTGGTTGGTGACATGCTTCATCATCGGGGTCCCACCCCATAGGCCGAGTGCCCATAGGGTGTGCTGCAACACCTGATTACAGTGGAGCGGGTTTCTTGTTTTATTATATGTGCAGAAAAGTTATTGTGATATGTGTATTAAAAAGGGCCAAGACTACTCACTCCAAGACTTTATTCTTGAGTGCTTGAACCCTGTTAAAAACAATGTGGCACCTGTGCCTATTTAGGAAGGCTTTGGTGTCTCGAGAAGTGTGATAAATTAAAAATAGCGTAGTGTGAACAAGAACAAACCTCAACAGGCAGGACCGAGCAATCGGAAAACCTAATAACCAACTTATCTACCAGACCCCTCAGCAAAGATGAGGAATCAGTGCTCAACAAAGGGCTAGGTTTCGTGCCAACAGCTAACTTGGACAAATTTAAGCTCCACTGTGAACTAGCGTCCTTCTTTAGAAAATTGAGACTAAAAGCCTTTTTTGAAAAGAAACCCAACACAGAGGACAGTCCTGATACCAATGAGACAGGACTACGGAACAAATCCACATTTATGCCACCACCACACACGGTCCCAGTTGAAGTTTCTACTTTTGAGCAGGCGGTCTTCAACGAGGTGGAAAATGCCTCCCCGAAAAAATCATTCATGAACCTTACAAAACGAGAGAGAATTGCACTTGATAACCTACAGAATTCGGACACCATTATCATCAAACCCGCTGATAAGGGCGGAGGGATAGTCATACTTCACAAAACAGCATACCAGACCGAATGTCTCAGACCTCTGGCGGATCAGAGGAACTATCGGAGATTACCAGTGGATCCTACAAATGATCTTAGAGATGAGATCACTTCACTTGTGGAACATGGAGAAGCAGAAGGATATCTTTCAAAACAAGAGGCGGATTTCCTATGTAAAAGTGAGGGTAGGATTCCCTACTTTTACACGCTCCCAAAGATGCACAAAAACAAAATACCACCACCTGGTAGACCCATTGTCTCCGGGATAGGTTCACTTCTCGAACCCTTATCCTGTTTTTGCGATGTTTTCTTCAAAACCATGGTACAGAAAACAAGTACTTATTTACAGGATACCAAAAGTGTACTACGACTCTTGGACCAGCTCACCATAGATGACGACACCATCTTGGTGAGTTTTGATATTGAGAGCTTATATACGAGCATTCCTCAGGATGCCACTCTGGAGGTGCTCAAAAGGGCTCTTGACAAAGAAGAATGGACCTCTAGAACACCAAGAGAGTTCATCTTGGAATGTGCAAGACTGGCCCTAAAAAGGAACTATTTTCAGTATGAGGACAAGATCTTTCTCCAGACTGGGGGTACATCTATGGGCAGTACTTTTGCTCCCAGTGTAGCGGGCCTGTATGTACACGATTTAGAGGAGAAATATATCCTCAGCAACCAAAACCCCTACAGTTCCAATATCTTACTTTGGAGAAGGTATATTGACGACGTGCTGACCATCTGGAAAGGCAGTGAAGATACCCTAGTATCCTTCTTCAACTGGATCAACACACTGGACGACCATTTGAAGTTCACTTATGTGAAGGACCTAAATTCTTTGGTCTTCTTGGATCTCACCATAACTAAAACTAATGGGAAGTTGTCAACGGTCACGCACTATAAACCCACCGCTAAAAACAACCTACTTTGGTTCGAAAGCTTCCACCCGAGACCACTGCGGGAGAATCTACCGTATGGACAATATTTACGGCTCCGCAGAAATTGCAGCGAGCTCGATGACTACAAACAACAGGCCCAAGATCTCAGTCAGACTAAAAAACCGGGGATACCCCGACAAGATCTTGCACAAAAGTCAGAAACGAGCCCGAAATCAACCTTGAGCTGCTCTTTTGGAGGACCCAACAAGGACCGCGGAGGAACCCCCCTAACATGTGTCACCACATACAATACCATCTCCAACGAGGTAACAAAGATAATAGGGAAACATTGGAGCATCCTCAACACCGGCAACCTGAGATGGGAAAAGCCACTGTTCTCATACAGGAGGGCACGGAGCATCAGAGATGCAGTAGTGAATACCAGGCCCAGAGTAAACATGGTTGAAAATGAGACAGTTCTCAATACATGGGGGTTACCAAAAGTGACAGGCCACTACAAATGCGGCAATTGTAGCGTATGCCCTTTCACTCACAACACCAAGACCCTACAACTGGAACCCAATAAAACCTGGACGATCAGAGGGCATACTAACTGCAACAGCGAGAACGTCGTATACATGTTGACATGCCCCTGCGACCTACATTATGTGGGGATGACCAGCAGAAAGATAAAAACACGGATTGGAGAGCACAGGAGCACCATCAGGTGTAAAAAGGCCAATACTAAGCTTACCGAACATTACTTGTCGGTAGGGCACAACCCTGACGAAATACAATGGACCATAATTGAACAAATAAAACCAGGAGCCAATATGAACCAACGCCTTTTTGAAAAGGAACAAAGGTGGGTTTATAGACTTGCAACACATAAGACTGGCCTTAATGACAATATTCCATGGAACACAGTGATGGGATAACCTCCCTCACCACACCCTGTTCTGTGAAAGAAGGTCCAACAGTGGTCACCCTTTTTGTGACGTCCATGGCAAAAACCTGGGCACTAAATTTGACCATTAACTACATTTGGGCTGACCCAATGTCCATTTGATATAGTTCTGTTCCTCCCCACTTTTGGATCTTAAGGTTTTCTTTTTCTTTAAATGAATGAATGATTAGACCCGGTTCCATCCAGAGCCTCGTCTTTTCATTTTGACGCGGTTCCTTTAAGAGCCTCGTCCCCACCGCGGGTGCTGTAACAACTGCTACAACAGTTTCCGCGTGATCAGAACGTCAGCGGGCACCGCCCCTCAGTCCCGTTCTGATTGGCACGCATAGAGCCCCAGACCAGCGACACGCCAAGTCAGGAAGTGACACAGAGTTTACTTCTCGGCGTCGCTGTATCCATCGGAACACTCCACAGGGCATTCACGAGTAACAACCAAGTAGGTTTGTACTCAAGATGAGCAGAAGCCGCAAGTAAGTGCTTTCTTGGAAACAGATGTACGATGCATACAATGCGGCATAATATGCCGGCCCTGCACTATATGCATCGAGAAGAGGCGGCATTCTAACTTTTTGTTCGCCCTTCATTTTTCACAATCTGTAGGTGACGGATACTTGCCGACTTGGATAACTCGATGCCCATGAAGCGATAGTTACCGCTTCGAGTGTAAGCAGTGCATAAATTTCATGTTTTCTTTATTTTCAACAACAAAGCTACCCGCTTATCTGCGGCACAATTCCTTAGTTGCCGATCACTTCCAGTAATGCCTGGGCGTGCTTGAAGCCGCATTTAGTGGCGATCGCTCTCCCACACCTCCTCCTCCCTTTCACTTTTCCCAGTTATTAGCACATGAACAAGATGCTGGGTTGTTTCTTTACTCAAGCATATACACGCTCCGGTAATTATCGCCTGAGCACTGCTGTCTTTCACTACAGACAGACCACGGGTACAACCTGATACATAAGGTGTTCTACTACCACCTTAGTTTTGGTGAACCCACCAAGCACATTATCTGTTAATTGTGTACCCTTGTTTTGTCCTCCCCAGTACGTAAACCCAACCCTATACGTTTTTTCTTACAGGTTTTCTCCTGAACCAGGAAAAGACACAACTTTTTTACACGAGACCATAATTTGTGGTCTTCATTTGAACGAGGGCTGGACGCGCGTGTGCGGACCACCCCGCTCAAAACACACGGTCCTGACGAAAACCAAATAATTTTTTCATATGGTTTAAACATGTAGACCTATTTTTAACTAAATCACATAGCACACTACGCTATTTTTAATTTATCACACTTCTCGAGACACTAAAGCCTTCCTAAATAGGCACAGGTGCCACATTGTTTTTAACAGGGTTCAAGCACTCAAGAATAAAGTCTTGGAGTGAGTAGTCTTGGCCCTTTTTAATACACGTATCACAATAACTTTTTTGCACATATAATAAAACAAGAAACCTGCTCCACTGTAATTCGGTGTTGCAGCACACCCTATGGGCACTCGGCCTATGGGGTGGGACCCCGATGATGAAGCATGTCACCAACCAGGTTGGTGAGTGAGGGGTCTTCTTCAAGGACAATCACTGTCCGGTAAAGGGTTGGGGCACTTAGTGCTGACCTGAGCCTTAAGCTCCAGATACAGAAGAAATCCTTCTTTGTATTTTCCTTCCAAGGGGGTGCTCCTCCATTGTTGTTCAATTCAGTATATAATTACATCACAGAAGTCTCACTATGAATAATACCTGCACACGTTCTTAAATGGCGGTTTGCATACATGTTGATACAAACAGACTGGGTATTTAATCTCTCGCTCTCAACACATGAATACAAAGAATTTTGTTTAAACATTTATACCGAACCCACTCTGTTACATTCCTAACCCCTCTCTCAGTTCTGGTTTAGTATCCAAGAGTGTTGCCCTCAAGTGTCTCCTCTCCCCCATGACTCACTGGTTTATTACTATGATATTGCAGCCTTTGTTTATGGGTGTGCTTACTGCACTTTCCCTACTTTGCTTATAACTAAATAATTCACAAGTAAACCCCGTTCACTATAGGAGCACTCTGCCAGCAACCTAATGCCTCTTGTAAACCATCTCCCAATTAACCTTCTTTGCCGTACTTGCTTCGGAGATTTAAAAACGCTCAGTTCCCACCTCACGAAATCTTTCTAACTATTCTTCTGTGGTTCTTTTTTAATCGTGTTCCTCTGCCTAGCTGTTACCTGATTGGTGCTATGGAATAAATCGACCCGCCCGTTACAGCTGCACCTAGCGGACTACGTACACACACTATAAGAACCACAATACATCACGAGAGTGCATGTCGCCATTCTCAACGGCCCCTGCTATGTTTTGTTAACATTAACAGTTTCTAAAATAAAAATGTTCATGTGAACGTGTCCGTTTCCCTTTCAGTAAACACCTCTTTTGTATGAACCTGCTTGTTTTCTCCGTCGATATGGAACATTTGTCTTCGTTATTTTTCTTTTCCTCAATACTGTTCTCCTCGTGGGTGCATCCCCTTAGTAGGGCAATTAATGTGGTTAACAAAGCGAAGTTACAGGGTGCACTCCAATTATCAAATCTTGTCCAACTAATCCATTGTAAAGAAAGACTGCGTGCAATCTGGTGAAGTGCCTTGCCCCGGTGGCAGCTAAATTCATGACAGCAAAATGAGGCATATTTCCGCCTCAAACCATATGCACTGCATTTGTAACGCCTACTCTGCTCCTGGTTCCATTTTTTATCCATCAATTCATCCATCTAATCAAATTAATCCATGCTTTAACTCAAATTTGTTCTCCATATATTCATTCAATGTTCCACTTGCGGGGTTTGTAAGGCAATTTCCCAAATTTCTGATGTTTAAACTGTGCCCATCCAGGCCTCTAGTTTACACACGACAGATGCCACGGTTCATTCAAAGCAGTGTTTTATTTAAAACCCAATGCATTTCGGGCGGGATACGCGATACGCCCTTCGTCAGGGGACACTAGAAAATGACAAAAACATAGCGCAATTATATGGCTGAATATGACGTACATCATATACATAATATCACTCATTTAACTTGTTAATGCATTACACTGTCTAGGTGTCGCTGTTTACATTTTGCGGACTACTGAAGTATATAATTACATCACAGAAGTCTCACTATGAATAATGCCTGCACACGTTCTTAAATGGCGGTTTGCATACATGTTGATACAAACAGACTGGGTATTTAATCTCTCGCTCTCAACACATGGCTACAAACAATTTTGTTTAAACATTTATACCGAACCTTCTTTGCCGTACCTGCGTCAGAGATTTAAAAACGCGTTTTTAAATCTCCGAAGCAGGTACGGCAAAGAGGGTTAATTGGGAGATGGCTTACAAGAGGCATTAGGCTGCTGGCAGAGTGCTCCTATAGTGAACGGGGTTTACCTGTGAAAGCAAAGTAGGGAAAGTGCAGTAAGCACACCCATTAACAAAGGCTGCAATATCTTAGTAAGAAACCAGTGAGTCATGGGGGAGAGGAGACACTTGAGGGCAACACTCTTGGATACTAAACCAGAACTGAGAGAGGGGTTAGGAATGTAACAGAGTGGATTCGGTATAAATGTTTAAGCAAAATTGTTTGTAGCCATGTGTTGAGAGCGAGAGATTAAATACCCAGTCTGTTTGTATCAACATGTATGCAAACCGCCATTTAAGAACGTGTGCAGGCATTATTCATAGTGAGACTTCTGTGATGTAATTATATACTTCAGTAGTCCGCAAAATGTAAACAGCGACACCTAGACAGTGTAATGCATTAACAAGTTAAGTGAGTGATATTATGTATATGATGTACGTCATATTCAGCCATATAATTGCGCTATGTTTTTGTCATTTTCTAGTGCCCCCTTACGAAGGGCGTATCCCGCCCGAAATGCATTGGGTTTTAAATAAAACACTGCTTTGAATGAACCGTGGCATCTGTCGTGTGTAAACTAGAGGCCTGGATGGGCACAGTTTAAACATCAGAAATTTGGGAAATTGCCTTATAAACCCCGCAAGTGGAACATTGAATGAATATATGGAGAAAAAATTCGAGTTAAAGCATGGATTAATTTGATTAGATGGATGAATTGATGGATAAAAATTCGAACCAGGAGCCGAGTAGGCGTTACAAATGCAGTGCATATGGTTTGAGGCAGAAATATGCCTCATTTTGCTATCTAGAATAAACCCACATTTGCATATAGCCTCCAATCTCCTTAAACTTTTACTGGTTCAGTATCTGTGTGTGGTGAGTACCTTAAACTCCAAATGCTTCTAATTGCTAGCCAGAATACTGAAGAGGCCATGTTTTTACCTTGGGCCTGATTAACAGCTGAACCAAAACAGAAAAAGTCAATTTCTTTAGGAAGTAAAAAAAACGAAGAGAACACATCTCTACTCACTGTCCCATGACTTAGGTGAATGATATTTTCATTAGTAGGTCCTTCGATCCCCAAATCAGCCCCCCCAACAGGAGCCTGAGAATTTCTCACCACCACCCACTTTTAAACCATGTCCAGGTTGCTGGATACAAAGGGAACTTAGATAGTGCTCAGAGGTTACAAGGTGGTTTCTCAGCACTGTATAAAACACTGTAAAAATACATTAACAGAATTGTGTTTGTGAGACCCCAGCTAGCCTTGCTTTGTTATGAAAGACCAGGGAACTTTTGACACCCTATTTTGTCCCCCTTTTCATTCTTCCTTTTGCCTTTGACTCCTACCTCTCTCGCCCTTTTCCTTTGTCATTTCCCATCCCATCTCCATCCACTTTGTCTCACCGAATCTTTTGTTCTCTCCTTTCCTCTCACCACCATCTTCTCATTCTAGGCTACACTTGGTGCGATTCCATGGCAAGCTCACCTCTTCTTGACCTCCACTTCTCCCGACCCTTCTGGATACAGCAGAGTGACACCTAGCATGGACAATAAATAATCAGTGCTGGGCAAGCGCTGGCAGCAATATTGATGCAGAGGCAGACAGGAATTCCAATTGTGTAACTGATGCTTTTCAGAGCAGTAATGCAGGTAGAAGCACTGAAGTGCGTTAGTCCAACCCTTGCTGCATGCCACTTGAAAGCCATGTCTATCCAAGTTTCAAAAAGCTGAAATACTCATAGTATGTGTCAATTGCAGGCATATGAATGCCATTATATCCAAAAGACAATTAATCCAAAAAGATAGGCAGAAAGACCAAAATGGTATGTACTAGCGAGGCAGTCACAGATGACTGCTTAGGAAATTACCACACGCAATCATCTACATATGCTGACATAATGCATAGTCAGCCCTGCTCCTCAACCCAAGTGTGATTCCTGTTTAGGGAAGTGGGCTGTATAACAGATGGACCACTTTTTAGGTTGCAGGTTACGCGCCAATTAAGTGCCGATTCAGAAAGAGCTACCTCTCTGTCGCTTCATGACAGGCTTTTTTAAAAAACTTTTTGTCGACTTCAGGATTATTCCAGCTTTGTGTTGAGGATGTCTTCGAGGAAGACCGGGTACAAATCGTGCGGTGCCTGTAACAGCATGATGTCGGTTACCGACCCCCACCTCGTCTGTCTCTGATGTTTCGAGTGCGACCACGATCAAAGTAGTTCTCGGACTGTCAGGCTATGGCTCCGAAGAATTTGTGGGAGCGGGCTATGAAGCTAATTGCGGCCCAGCAGTCAATACCTTCCAGCGAGACTCCACGTTGGTCCCAGTCCCGATCAAAGAAGAAGAGGTCACAGGACCAGTCCCGAAGGCCAAAGTCCTCTTCATCCCACTCGAAGTCTTCAGGACACTCAGATAAGAGGCATAAGAAGAAGAAGTCCATGCGGACTTCATCTTCGCCTCGACTGTTGCCCCTCGATGAACGAGGTAAGGAGCACTGATGCTCCAGGCAGGGTTGTGCGGAGCTGGAGCCAAGGTCGACTTCACGCCTCCCTCCCTTTCCAGGAGCCGTAGCGCCCCCTGCTTAAATAAAATAATTTTACAAGGCCATGTGTTGCGTTTTGATTGGCCCGACCCCTCTGTTGAGCCTTTGGGCCCCGTGGGGTTGGAGGGAGCCCCATTAGATTTGACAGTCTGCTCCGGCAATGGTGCTGGTGGGGCCTCAGGAATCCGATCCCAAATCCAGGACGACGGCAGCCGTGCCATCACAACCTCCCCCGGCGTTGGCACCAAAGTCTGTGCCTTCAGTGCCACTGGTGGTGTTAGCCCCATCCTTATCCGCCACGACACAGAGCCGTAACTGTGACGCTCGTCGACGATTCCGACATTGATTGAACTCAGGGGTTTTATCTTGACGCCTGAACATTTTGAATATGTTTTAGGCTTGGGCGAGGAATGGGAGGGGTCTTTGGACCCTTTGGAACACCAGAATCTCTCTGCAGAACAGATGGACTGGTATGGGGAACTTGGGGCCAGTGGACTAGACACTTCCCCAGATATTTGCATGCTCTCTCCGCCAACTGTGCCTACAGAGGAGGAGGCTTCTTATGCCATGGTGGTATTGAGGGCAGCTGAGGTCCTCCGACTAGAGTTGCCCGTCCATGCAGGTTAGGACTAATCTCCTGACCAAAGTACTTCACCTGGGCTTTCAACTCTGAACCAGTTTTGCCCTTCAATAGGCACTAACTGATGTCCTTCTAGGCTCGAGGTCCAAGCCTAACACAGGGGCTCCAGTGAACAGGACAATCGCAGGCCACCATCTCCTATCTCAGGGCGACCCTAAGTTGCTCAGCCAACACCCTACCCCTGAAAGCTTGGTGGCGCATTCTTCCACATTCCAGGACGCATTCCCTTCTGCCCCTCCGTATCAGGAATCCAAGAGGTTGGATTCACTTGGGAAGAAGATGTTTTCTTCCACCAGCTTAGCATTGCGGTCGGGGAAAACTGCATGCTTATTGCCATGTTTCTCCCACTCTCTTTGGGAGACGGTTGCGCAAGTGATGCAACAAGTCCCGGAGGAGGCCAGGGCTGTGCTCTCAGGTGGTTAAGGACTAGAGAGATGCAGCAAAATATGCCATAAGGTGTGGCCTTGACACAACCAATTTGTTGGGCAGATCGATTTCTTTGACGGTGGCCTTGAGGCATCACCCCTGGCTTAGGACAACTGGCTTCTCAGGCAATGTCCAGGCAAATTTGATGGATATGCCCTTTGATGGATCCTGTGTTTTTGGGGAGAAGGCAGACTCCGCCCTAGTGAGGGTCAAGGACTCTCAAGCTACTGCCAGATCCTTGAGCCTCTCTACTACACCTCGTGGCCAGTCTAGCTTTCGCCCCTTTCATGGAAATGGAAGGGGTGTCAAGTTTCCCCTTGCTTAGATGAGAAAAGAAAACAAAATCTTAAATTGCACTCCAGGTCCCTAAACGTAGCCTTATCTCAGCCACCTTCCTTCGCAGACTTCCCAAGTTGTGTGAGGACTTTGACAACGTTCAGTCCGACCGAGGAATGGAAGCCAGAAGTCGTCAGCCAACCTGCCCTCTGCAGCCGCAGCCTCCAGCACTCCTAGTCTGACTTTGCAAGACCACACCACTCCAGTTGGTGGGAGAAACCAGCATCATCTACACCACTGGAGGTCCATAACATCTCACAAGTGGGTCTTGCAGATCAGTCAGGAGGGCTTTTCTCACCCTTTCCTTTCTTTTCCACCTCCCATTCTGCCATCTCAAGATCGGCTGGGGGAGGATCACTTAAAATTGCTCCAAGAGGAAGTTACAGCTCGCCTGGCCAAGGGAGCTTTAGAGAAGGTCCCAGATTCTGAAGTAGGCAATGGCTGTTATTTCTGCTACTTTCTGTTTCAGAAAAAAAATAAAGGGTTGTGGTCCAATTTAGATTTTTGGACCAAAGAAGGAGAAGTTCAAGATGCTTACATTAGCTCAGGGCTTGTCTGCCCTAGACCAAGAAGACTGGATGGTAGCATTGGACCTGCTGGATGAGTATTTTCGCATCCCCATCCTGCCGGGCCACAACCGTTACCTGCTGTTCAAAGTAGACCATGAGCACTTTCAGTTTACCATGCTCCCCTTTGGCCTTACCTGTGCCCCACGGGTGTTCACCAAGGTGATGGCAGTGGTTGGCACTCATCTGCGCAGGTTGAGGGTGTTAGTTTTCCTCTACCTCGATGATTGGCTGTTGAAGATGCCATCGCCCCAGGCTATTGTCTCCCACCTTCAGACTACGGCGGACCTCCTGCATTTGCTGGGGTTCTCTATAATTGTACCAGAGTCACATCTGACTCCTTCTCAGACGCTCCATTTCTTCGGAGCAGTTCAGGGCACAGTGCATTTTCGGGCCTATCCTCCAGAGCAGAGAGCCCAGGATATTCAGGTTATGAATCCGATGTTTCAGTCTCTATCCTGGATTTTGGTGGGACTGATTCTGAGGCTGTTGGTCCTCATGGCCTTTTGCATTCTGTTGGTAAAGAATGCCAGGTGGCGTATTCGGGCTCTGCAGAGGGACCTAAAGTTCTAGTGGGCACAACATCTGGGAAATCTCACCGACGTGGTCCAGATCTCTGAAGGAGCTACGAGAGATCTGCAGTGGTGGTTGACAAACCATAATTGGGTCAACGGCAAGCCCCTCCTTCTTCCCCAAACAGATATCATAGCTGTGACAGATGCATCACTTCTGGAATGGGGCGGCCATCTGGGAGAGGTGGAGACCCCAACTCCACCAGAGGTCTCTACTGAAGTTGGGGCTCCACATCAAGTTGTTGGAGCTTCGGCGATTCAGTTGGCATTGAAGGCATTTCTTCCTTCTGTCAAGGGGAAGTTAGTGCAGGTGTTCACAGACAACATCTCTGCCATGTGGTACTGCAACAAGCAGGGAGGGGTTGGGTCTTGGACCCTTTGTCGAGAGGCCCTATGTCTCTGGACATTGCTGGAACAGCAGAGCATAACCCTGGTGGTTCAACTCCTGGCAGGTTCTCTGAAAGCCAGGGCAGACCAACTCAGCCGTCGATGCCTAGTGGATCAAGAATGGCGTCTCCAGTCAGAGGTGGCGCAAGGTCTCTTTCAGCAGAGTGGAGAACCTTGGTTAGATCGGTTCGCCTCGAAAGAAAGCGTGCAGTGTCAGCATTACTGCGCGTTGGAGTGTCCAAGGTGGCTATCGCTTTGTGACGCCTTTCACCGCGAGTGGAGCTCGGGCCTGCTGTACGCCTTTCCGCCCATACCACTCCTGCACAGGGTTCTGAAGAAGATCAGGAGCTTTTGAAAAGGAGCATCAATCCTCCGACCATGCTGCCCTTACGGGAGGATCTTCTGTCGCAGCAGTAAGAGAGGGTCAGCCACCTGAACCTGTCAACTCTGCGCTTCCATGCGTGGAGATTGAGCAGCGGCAGTTGATGACTTTTGACCCTCCTCCTAAAGTATGTAACTTTATTTTGGCAGCCAGGCGACCCTTCACTAAGTCGGTATACGCCTGCCATTGGCAGGAATTTGTATTATACTGTACAGAATGTTCTATTGACCTTCTTTCTGCTTCTCTTTCCACTGTTCTTCTATTCATTCTAACCCTTGCCCAACAGGGCCTGCTTTGGGAACTCTCAAGGGTTACCATTCAGCTCTGTCTGATTTTTTTGCAGCTGCCAGACCAACCCTCTCTCTTTAGGGCTCCGATTGTAAATCGGTTTCTGAAGGGGCTGGCTCACTTGTTTCCACCCATGCCCTTTGTTATGCCGCAGTGGGACCTTAATTTTGTCCTCACTTATCTTATGTGTGTACCCTTCAACCCTGTACACAACTGTCCCCTCTGGCTGCTTACCATAAAGACAGCCTTTTTAGTGGCAATTACATCTGCCCGGAGGGTTAGTGAGTTGCAGTCTCTATCTTGTACGCCTTCTTACATGATGTCTTTTTCAGACAAAGTGGTGCTTCGCACCCGTACTTCATTTTTGCCAAAGGTTGTGACCCCTTTCAACCTGGGTCAATCCATCACGCTACCCTCCTTCTTAGCTCCCCGCATTCTTCTAACGAAGAGGAGCGTCTCCACTGCCTGGACCCCAAAAAAGGGTTGTCTTTCTATCTTGACCGCATAAAAGAGTTCCCGGGTGGATGACCAACTCTTTGTGGGGTACGTGGGAGCTAAGAATGGAAGGGCAGTGCAGTGCAGAAGAGGACCATCTCTCACTGGGTCATTCTCTACTTTAAGATCTGCTATGCCCTGGCTAAGAAGCATCCCCGTGAGGGATTAAGGGCCCATTCACCAGGGGAAAGGCTGCGACCACGACCTTTGCTCAGGATGTCCTAGTCCTGGATATCTGTCAGGCAGCAAAGTGGGCATCTTTGCACACGTTTGTCAAGCACTTCTGCCTGGACAGTCAGGTCCGCAGGAATGAGCATTTTGCTCGTTCTGTCCTAAAGGACTTCCTAGTGTAAGGTATTGGTCCGCAACCCACCGCAGGGATGGTATGGCTTGGGTATCTAATTCAAAAGTAAGGAATCTGCAGCTAGATGTCTCTATCAGATGAACAAGTTACTTAGCTTCGGTAACGCATTATCTGGTAGGGACTCTATCAAGCAGCAGATTCCTTATAGCCACACCCATGCCTCCCCACTTTGCTGACTGGTTTTGTAGTACCAGGGTTACTCCCCTTTTCAGGGCCCTAGTTTTGCACACAGCTACTTCAGTTACTTAGTGGTTCTGCGCTTCTGGCGTGGAACAAACAAAAAGTACTGACGTCTGCGCGCCTCAGTTGCGCTTATATAGGCGACCGCAACATCATAACCAACACTGCTGACTACGTCACACGGAGCTGAATGGAGCCACCCGATGGCACATGCAAGGGCAATTTCTCAGCAAAAGTTTCTGGATCCAAACTGAAGCCAGGGAGATTCAAAAGTAAGGAATTAAAGGTAAGGAACCTGTAGCTAGATAATCTCTACCTTGGACGTACTGGTTCCGTTCCTTGTTGTGCTTCTTTGAACCTGAAGATTAAATCTACTTTTTTCATTTGAATTTCTCTGTGTTCTTATAAACAACAGTGATCTACAAATTATAGTGTCTGGGTCGAAATGTTTCATGCCTATTCTATCCCCGTGTGGTTCTGTGGCACTTAATCAGGACTGGGTGCTCTCTAAAATCTCTACTTACTGCCTGTTGTTGTATATCAAATTGTTTAGAGTGGTAGTTGTAGAGAGACCTAGTATAACCCGTTTGAATATATATAGCCACCACCTTCAGGCTAGTTGTATCCAGCAAGATTAAGTTCCTGCATTTTTGTTGCCCTGCTATTGGCACACTGTGCTATAAGCTGCACTTGTGTCATTGATTAACCATGTTCTCTAAGTTGCGCCTTCAGTCTCTCCATGTTGACAGCCTTGGCAAAAGGTTTCTCCAGCGCTTTTACTGTTTAACAATACACATCAGTGGTAAGTGCCATTTGAGAATCTGCTGGTGGTATAAATCTGAAGTGCTTCAGTATCATTCTCAAATGTCTCATTCTACTTCTGCTCCTGAGGATTCAAAAGTTGATCTCCAAGAGTAGATATCTTAATTGAAAAACTGCTTGTACCTTTACATCACTGAAAAAACAAAGGATGGCACAGCATAATAAAGTTTAGTAGGCTCCGACCTAAAACAAATGCACAAAGATCAGCTGCGGCTGGCATGTCCCAAGGGTGGTGAGGCGGGGTGGGGGACACATTAAAAAATGTACTTACCTTTTCGACGAGCGCGACGTCCTCCTCGATCCTTTTCTCCTCGAGGCAGGCAGGCTTCTGACTCCCAAGCCAATCCTGGCGCTGCTCTCATGCAGCATTCTCATGGACCTCTAGGATTGGTGGGAGCAGCCTCTATCAGCGCTCACATGAGCACTATAGGCCTTTGCTTTCTCTAACCCAGCTGTTTTAAGGCAGCTGGGTGAGAGGTTTAAAATGCGTATTGTCGGATGGCCGTCGCAAGATGGTCAGCCAAACAGACATGGGTATTTTAAACTGGAGAGCATAAAGCTCCCTGCTGCCACTCAGCTGCAATGCCCTCTCCACATCTTGGCATTCAGTTCGGGATGGGTCGGCTACTGAAAAATAAAATTGTAATACATTTATTTTATCATCATTTTATTTTTCAACTTTGGCCTGGGACTTCGCTCAAGCAGAGGACCTGCCCTGGTCACAAGTGGTGTACGCAGAAAAAGTTTTGTGCACAAAGTGAAGCTCACACCCATACAATACCATGCATGCTCTCACTCACGTGCATAAAGCAGCACAGTGTAGATGAAATACTCACTGCGCTGAAAATATTTTGTTCTGCCACTTGTGGCACCCAACCAAGATGACACCCGGTCTGCTCAAAACCAACAAAGCCATGTGTTTCTGAGGAGGTTCTTTTAGCAGTGGCCAGTGTGTCACATAGAACCCCATGTCATAGTTAGTTTGCCATAGTTGGTTTCTTTACACAAATCTGGAGAGGCAACATGTATCATATATTTTATTGGCTTCAAATGCCATACATTAGACATGAATAGATGACAGGAATGACGCATCTTCCAACAGATGACGTAGTTTTCAAATGCTTTTATTGTAATTCATAAAATCCACAGCCTACGCAGTTCACCCAACACGGGCTTCTTCAGGGCTTATCTTTATATCTTGGGACTGAAACGTAATTTCTCCAATTGTGGAGTCTTCACTGATTTCCCACTCCTGCCAGGGCGAGTGTTTCCCTCCTATATCAGGGGTGTCCTTGCTTCTTGGAATGAACAAATGACTTTGACAATAGCCGTGTCGCTATCATGTGCCGATTTAGGCACAAAATCCTATCTCCTATGTCGGAGTCTTCCTTCTCTGGTCCTCGTTCTGGAAAGTGTGTAGTTTGCCATAGTTGGTGCAGTGTGCCTGGTCGCCTAAATGTAGTCAGGAGACAGCCAGGCAAGTTATTCATTATAGAGTATTATTTCAACCTTACCAGCCACCAACTAATCTGACTGAAATCACTATGGAACATTTCTTTCCATATACAAACCATGAAACTTAAAATGCACATGCATAGGATAATGTCTCCGCTAAATTGTATTTTATATTGTAATTGCATTTATATAGCGCTTACTACCCCTGACGAGGAGTTCAAGCACTTTTTCGGCGAGTAGCACGCTACTCCGGGACCCATAGAGGATTAGTGTTGAATTAGTATAGTGAAACTTGCAAGTACGTTTTAAGTGGTGGATAGGCTAGTTAGTTATTTGGATTTGGAATGATAGCAGAAGGATAGAGGAGGACAAATGTTTGTATTTATATAGCGCTTGTTGGCGCGCGCTATTCAGGAAGCCTACAAAGGATTAGTGGTGAATTAATATGGTGAAATATGAAGTACTTTCAGTGGTGGATATTAGTCAGTTACTTGGAGTGAGAAGGATAGCGGAGGGATAAAAGGGGAAGAAAGATTTGCATTCATATAGCACTTGTTACCCCTGATGGGTGTTGAATCGCTTTTCTGGTGAGTAGCATGCCACTCCGGAACCCATAAAGGATTATTGTTGAAAATTAGTATAGTAAAAAAAAAATGAAGTAATTTGAGTAGTGGATATGTTAATCAGTTATTTGGGTAGTATATTAGTATAGTTTAATATGGAATTTGCGAAGTGAACATGTTAGTCTGTTAATTTCGATTCAAAAGGATAGTGGAGGGATGAAAGAGTGAAAGATTTTTTTTTTAGGTCTACGCAATAGGAGGAGGCTTTTGGATGAGTAAAAAGGAGTTTTGGAGGGGAGGACTCCGAGGAAAGAGTTTAGAAAGGTTTGTTTTAGGGGATCGGTATAATAAAAGAGGTATCAGATGATACAAGGAGGTCAAGAGTAGGAGAGAGTCTAGAAAGGGTTATTATGGCAATCATAGTAGTGATATGGGGTTTGGGATAAATGAGAGAGTGGATGTAGAGGATATATCGATAGATGTATAGGATGAGAGACAGGGTAGTGCATTGGAAGGAGTAGTAGAAGAAGTTTGAGATGAGTCAGAAGGTTGGGCTAGAAAATATATTGAGCGAAGTATAGACTGAGAAATAGGGTAGTGCATTGGAAATGCTAAATTAAAAGAAAGTGATAAATATGTAGATCCATAATTACATTGAAAGTATATGTGTTGCAAGAGTTACAAAGTGTGGTGGTGTGCAGTGTGTGTGTTGTGCGTTAGTGTTATTATGGTTGAAGGGAGAGGAGGGTGTTTGTTGGACAACTGATGGAAGGTCTGTTAGGTGTAATTACAGCAGGGAGAGTGTGTCTGAATGAGATGTAGTTATGTATGGTGTTCATTGGTGGTGTGTTAGTGATGAGTGTATTGGTTAGTGGTATAGTATAGAGTTGTGTTCTGTTTGTAGGTGATGGTGGATATGTGTGGTAGTTGGGATAGTAGGGTGTGTAGATGTGGTTTGGTTGGGTTTGTGGTGCAGGCTGGTATATTAATCTGTGCATAGTGTTGTGCGTGGTGTACATTTGGTGTGAGTGTGTTGCTCTGTTTGTGGATGTGGATGGTGTGGGCTGGATATTGCTAAATGAGAAAAAGGGCAGCATTTCTGGCCCTAGTCCCGACCAGTCTTGATCAGGCTCAAACAGGAAACCGCCCTTGTCCTCTCTGCCCTTAACAGGCTCAAACAGGAAATTGCACTTGTCCTCTCTGCCCTTAACAGGCTCAAACAGGAAACTGCCCTTGTCCTCGACGCCCGGGCTGAGACGCCCTAAGCCTTGCCTTTTTTATAGCCCAAGTAATCAGGTGACCCCTTCAGCCAATGGGTACCCTAGCTCTAACACTATCCAATCACAACACTAGCCCTAAAATCTAGGAACCAATAGGAGACCAGGACCTTACAGCCAATCTTAGCCCTAGTCCAAGCACCCAATCAGTTCAAAAACCCTGATCTCTACGTCCAATAAAGGCCCTAGCCCTTCCATTAGTCCCAAAACAAGTCCATGCAACCAATGGCACAGGTAGCCCTAGTCCCTACTTCCAATAGAAAGCCTAACCCTACTCTAAGTCCCACACCTAGTCCAGCAACCAATCACACCAGAAGCCCTAATCGTTACTTCCAATTAAAGGTCTAACCCTAGCCCCACCCTACTCCCAACAACCAATAACATAGGAAGCCCTAGTCCCTACTTCCAATAGAAATCCTAACCCTAGCCCTAGTCCCAACCCTACAATGATTGAATCACAGACCCAGAAACCAATCAGAACCATCAAATACCCAACAATGAGGACATTAACCCTAATCCAATAGAAACACCAGATACAACCACCAATCAGTGTAGACATGTACCAACCACTAGCAGACCATATAAGGGCCAAACGACCTCAGACAAGGTTTGCTGGCCAGGGAGTTGGAAGCTGCTTCTCCTGTTCATAATCTCCTAGAAGACAGACAGGCTCAATCCACACTTTGGACTTCAGCAGGTAAGGGCCTCAATAACTTGAAATCTAACAATACTGTTTGAATAAAACGTTACTCCCCCTGCTGGCCAAAAAACGAAGTGCACAGGCCCTAGTAAAACACAGTTTAAAACAGCTCACAGAAGCACCTTCTGGTGTACAAAAAATCCCTGTTGCTGGGGGGGGTGGAGGTAGTGGGGCTGGTTTCAGTGGCTTGTGAACACAAAATGGTGGCTGAGAGTGCACTGTTTTAACATACAGGTCTTAGCACTGAGCAAAGGAGAAACTTGGAGGGAAAACAGAATTGTCACCAAGGAATGAGAGGGACAAACTACAGAGGTTGGACTGCAAATTCTTTTGATTGGCTAACTTGTATCCTTCCACTGCTCACATTTAGGACTTTATTATTTTCATTCAGCACTCCATGAGAGTGCTTTGGTTTTTATCTTTCTCTCTTGTGTGTTGTTTCCTCTCTGAAATACCCCCATTGTTACTCTCACCTCTCACAGCTTGTCTGTAAAAAGCACAATAAGAAGAAGAATTTTGCTGGAGAGTGGCTGAAGAGCTGACTTTAAAAGTTGTATTTTCCTATCGCCTACATTCCACAGATTGCATGAAAGCACAAGCTTTGGCACAAAAAGACTTTTATGATGCTGGGTGAAAGGATACCTGCTGCACTCGCTCAGGTGGTGTCTGCGGCAGAAGGTGTACTTAGCATGATACTTCTCCTTAGTGTCTATCGTCTGCTCCCTGGGCTAATATAGATGATGAAATGTCTGAATGCTGTGGCATGTAACTTCTACTCCATTTTCCTGAGTGAAAAAAAAATGTGATCAATACTTCATTACATTTATAAGGGCGGAAAACATTACATTTAATAAGGTGCGATGACATATAGGTTTGCTTTTTCTCCTCTGAAATATGTCTTATTTGGCCTTTTTAAAATAATACATGGGCAAAGCCAACACCTCGGCACTCACATTATAAAAGCAAGACTTATTGGCCTTGCCAATGCTTCTTTAAGAATGGTAAATTAATACTAGATCTGTGTGAGGAAATTCACTTGGGTTACCATTAGTCCTAGAACAGTTCACTCAATAAAATACGCATTTCATTGTGTTAAAGAATGAACGGTGACTCCACCACAGCAGGACGTTTTATAAGGCTTTGATTGTGAAAATCTAAGCAGCAAAAAAAGAAAAAACCTGCCAAACCAGCTTGTTGTGTTTTTTATGGAACAAACTTGCCATTGGCTGACAGGTTAGAAAACTCTTAGCACTTCAAGTAAGCAAACATTTCAAAACAAAAATAGGACGCAGTTGCAGCAAAGTGAGCTAACATTGTATATCAAAGTGTACTGTCCCTCAAAGGGCAAACGTCGTGTGATACTTAAACATGCCACCTATTGAGCCCGTGGACCCTGGTGTACATAAAAGACATAACTAGTATTTTGAATGAGTTGTCTTGTAGAAAATGAGGACACACTGAGGTAAGGATATGTTTTAGACTGCAGGCCCTATGCTGAGTTCAGTGTCATAAATCTTGTCTCTGGGTAGCTCCCAGTTGCTACAAACATGTTTAGGAGGTGCCTGTGACGTGGGAGTGGGAAAATGGCCACTCCTATGCCAATGCTTGCTCTCTCTGAGCATTATCTGTAAAACTCTTTTCTAAACAACCTCTTTCTTTGGGCTGCGGTTACATTCCTCTTGCCCAGAGTACATACATGTATAGCATAACATAAATGTGTATGTGTAGAGAGTACATCCACCTTTCAGTGTCTTGACACTGAACAGATGTTTATTGATACCCAACTCAGTGCTGGGGAAGGAACTAAATCATAGAATTTGGACTTCCAAAAAAGTGAGTATATAGGTAAAATGTTGAACCCAAGGCGAATCCGAGTACTTCACAGGTCTTTAAAAGACCATTTGTATGTTAATGATTCTTTGTCGTTTTTTCACCCCTTGTTAAGCCCCTGCATCTCCACACTTCCTACTACTGCGCCCACAGGCATTTTGTTCAACAGTGCAAATACTCCCTCCTCCACTTCGTCGCCCCGTGGGTATGCCAGTGGGTGCTTGTCGCCAGGACACTGAATAGGCCCCTCTGTGGCTTTAACACTGGCAGTAAACACGCGGAGAGGCCTGTGGTGTTCCAAACAACTGGTTGATACTGCAGGCCAGCGTCGCAGCGCACAAAATCAGCCTGCTGTTCACACACTTGCAAAATATGGCTGTCACATCCTCATTATGATGCGGCCACATAAAATTTCCTTCTGTGCAAACACGTTTGTATTATTTCACGTCTAACTTTTGTTTCACTGGACTTTTACAAGCAAGTTTCCCATGATCAGAAGTAAAGAAGAGATATCAAAATGTAGGCAGTTTCTCACACTAAGTGGTTTAGGCTGCTAAATGATCCCACTTGAGTTACCATTGATCGACACAATGGTGCGATGAAAGCACACTACCAAGAAGCTGTGGGCACTCTAGTTGCGCCTCTGATCGAGCTGGTGTGGGGATGCCAGAGGTACTGGGAGCGCATTAGCTTGATTTGCTTAAGCAGTGGGCGCGCATGCTCACCTGAAACACCAACAAAATCCGGGATGTCTAGTCACTCTACCTTTCTTATCTTATCTTATCTTATCTTAAGAGGAACTTGTATAGCGCTCTGTCACCATAGGTTTCCTGGCGCTGGGTGGTACTGAGAGATGTAGAGAGGGGGAGCTAGCCAGACTGTGTAAAAAGATTGGTTTTAAGAAGTTTTCTGAATTCCAGCAGAGACATGGAGGATTTGAAAGATAGCGGCAACTGGTTCCAGAGTTTGGGAGCCAGATGAGCAAATCTGCAACCACCATATTTTTTGAGTTTGATTGGGACTGCGGTCAGAAGTTGACGGTGGGAGGACCGAAGGTTGCGTGCCGGACGGTAAGGAGTCACTAGGGACTTCAGAAAGACGGGGGACGTACCAGTCACAGCTTTATAGGTCAGGCAGCCAATCTTAAATGCAGCTCTCTGTTCGACCGGCAACCAGTGGAGTTTACAGAGTAGTGGTTTTGCAGACTGCCACTTCGGGGTCTTAAAGGCTAGTCGGGCCGCCTGATTCTGCACGACTTGCAGCCTATGTAGCAGGTATTTCGGTAGGCCATGATACAGGGAGTTGGAAAAATCCAGGCGGGAGAGCACAAGGGCGATTAAAACTTGTATCAGGGCTTCAGGTGAGAGTAGGTGGGAAACTTTCCTGATTCTCCGAAGCTGAAACATACACGAGGATACGACTGCACCAACCTGAGGCTTGAGGGAGAGCTCTGAGTCTATGATAACCCCCAGGCTCTTTGCCGATTTAGCCGGGATGGGCGGGGAGCCCAGCTCTGTAGGCCAAAACTGTGGGCCCCAGTGAGTGGAGCTACTGCCAGGGAGAATTAGCTCAGTCTTCCCTGGGTTCAGCTTGAGCTGATTAAGGTTCATCCATTGCTGGATATGTAACATGACCGCCTGACAGTCGAGAGCTGCGTTAGGGGTGTTAAGAGGGAAGATGATTTGCAGGTCGTCTGCATAATTGAAGACGGTAATGTCCCAGCTCTTCAGGGAATGGATGAGCGGGCGAAGATAAAGATTAAAAAGCAGGGGAGACAGAGAGGAACCCTGAGGCACTCCACAGATGAATGGTTCCCTAGTAGCCTTGAAAGGAACCAGGTGAACAGCCTGGGTTCTGCCTGTCAAGAAGGATTTAATCCAGACCAGAGCCGAGCCCCGGATACCAGCTTGCTCGACGCGGTGGAAAAGGATGTTATGGTCCACCGTGTCGAACGCTGCCGACAAGTCCAGAAGGATCAGGGCCTGAGGAGACCCTTTGTCGGCGTTGCTCCTGAGAGAGTCCATAACCGCTAAGATCACAGCCTCAGTAGAGTGGGCAGGTCTGAAGCCAGCTTGGTTAGGCTCAAGGTAGCCGGAGGACTCGATGAACTGAGAGAGGCAGCAGGTGACATGTGCCTCCAAGATCTTAGAAAAATAAGGCAGGAGAGAAATAGGCCGATAGTTGGCAAGGTCCTCTGGGTCGGCTCCGGGTTTTTTCAGCAATGGTACCAAGGCAGCTTCCTTGAAGGAGTTGGGTACGATGCCGGCCTCAAGAGAGGTGTTTAGTAGAGGCAAGATGCAGTTGGGCAGAGCCAAGCAGATGTCCCTGAAGACAGAGGGAGGGCAGCAATCATTGGGGGAGCCAGATTTGACTCGGGAGGCAAGTTTGGCGAGGGAAGGAGAGTCGAGGAGGGGAAAGTGTGACAGTGAACATGGGTTACCAAGGGAGGGGACAAGTGGAGCAGCAGGGGGGGCGGGGGGGATAGTGTTCTTGATCTTAATGATCTTTTCAGTGAAAAAACTATTTAGAGCATCACAGGATTGTTGGGTGGGGACCTGGGAGGGGAGAGTTCTGGCATCAGACGTCAACTCGCCCATAATTCTGAATATTTCCTTGGACTTATTGGGGGCGACAGAGATTCTTTCGGCGAAGTATGAAGATTTCGCAGCTATAATTGCACTTTTGTATATTTTTCGTACCTCAACATAAGCCTCTCTGTCGAGTGGTAAGTAGAAACGCCTCCACCTGCGTTCCATCTGACGCAGTTTGAGCTGCTGGGATTTCAGGGAGGTATTGAACCACCTGTGTGAATTGCTGTGGCGAGAACGGGGAAATTTAGAGAGGGGGGCAAAAAGATCACTGGCTTTGGTGATCCAACTGGAAAGGTCGTTTTCCAAGGCCTGGACTGTCGCATTGCTGCGCAATGGAGGTTGAGTGTCAGCCAAGGAAGATAGGAAACCTTGCGAATCAAGGGTGCCCCATTTGCGAGCGACCCCGCCTGCTACGGCAGGAGCTTTAACACGGCCCCTGACTGTAATCACCGTGTCGATTAGGTGATGGTCCGACCAAATACAGGGGGTAACCACAGGACAGGAGAGAGTGAGATTGTAGGTCCAGATGTGGTCTAATATGTGACCCCTGACGTGAGTGGGGGAAGAGACAAGTTGATTCATGTTGAAGCTAGAGAGGACTTCAAACAGCTCTGCAGCATGGGGGCCACCATCGCTGTCGTTGTACCAATAGTTAAAATCGCCGAAGATGGCGAGTCGGGCAGATGAGGTGATCAGATTGGATAATTGTTCGCTAAAAATGGCAGGAAACAAAGGCATAGGGGACGGGGGACGATAGAGGACAATGAGAGTAAGGGCTCCCTCTCCTGTTTCAAGACTGATGATAAGATTGTCTACATCGACAAGAGTGAAGGAGGATGTGGAGATGATTTTAAACTCCTTCCGTATGATAGCTGCCACCCCACCACCGGCGCGGCCGGGGGGACGATTGATGTTAAACATATAGTAGTCAGGGGGTAGGGCTGCCAAAATATCGGGGAGTGAGTCATCAGTTAGCCAAGTCTCAGTGATTAAAAGGATATCAGGGCACTCATCAGTGAGTAGGATAAAAAGGTCAACATGATGTTTGACGAAAGATCGTGTGTTTAAGTATAAGACACGTATGCGTGACTCTTGATTATCCGTGCATACTGGGAGATGGGCACTAGGGTGAGGAGAGGAGGCAGTGCGCGCAATGCCCAATAAAGAAATGCGATCACGACAGGCAGGGGGTAGGTTTCAATGTTTGGGTTGTAGATTTCTCAGGGCAGAGAGAGTATATGTGACAGGGGTGACAGAGTCCCTGGCCCCTGGGCCCGTTCGGCCGCGGACGGGCGCAGACGGGCAGGACTCTGGCACGACTCCGGCGCGAGTCAGGCGCGCCCGCAAAGCGCGACCGCTGCACGGAGGAGTAGACATCCCCTTTTATGCACAACTAGAGCACGCTAGAACCCACCCACACACAAGATGGCCGCTGCAATTGAGTGCCCGGGACCAACTCCACAGCTTCAATACTCGGCTGGGAGTGGCCCAGGGAATGGCCCAGGGCAGCAGGAAAGAGGGGGGACCTTTGAGGCCTGAAAATAGAGCCCCCTATAGACTCCTTTCGAGGCCCCCCCAAAAAACTGGGGGTGCTCAGACCCCCAAAGACCCCCCCTCACTTAAAGCCCTGGCAACAGCTGAGTGCGGGGAGAACGGCTGCACGAAGCGCGACAATCTGTGACACGCCTGTGTTCGGTGCCCGCATCATGCACACTTTCTTTGGCACGTCCGATGTGCCTGCAGCCTCTGAATCCCAGCAGGTATGCTGGGATTCGTAGTTTCTAGCGGGCCAGTGCCGTTTCGAACTGAGAGTGTGGGACTCGCAGAATTGAGGGGGCTATCAGCGAAAAAAATTGAAGATACGGGCACCCATAATAGTGGCCTTGATTTTTTTAAACAGAGTCTCTCGTCTTTGTCTATACATCTGAAAACAATATTATAAAAAAGTGCGGGAACTAATGGATCCTTAGAAATTTCAAATGATCCGTAGAAATATAAAATTGGCAACTAAGGCCAAAGAAAAGGGTAGTTCCCTAGATATTACATGAATGGGAAATTTACAAAGGAGAGCTTGTTTTTTTTTAGAGCGAGGGGCAAGTAGTATATTGGCCATTCTTTTGAACAGTCCCTCCTCGCTTTCCACTTTGTTCCTGTGATGATATAGTTGCTGATTACTGATGTTAGAGTGTCCTCTCTCGCAACAACCATTCATTTATTGTTTAGAATTTTACTAGATACAATGGGAGCGTTTTAGTGACGGCCTATGGAGGTATTGAAGGCCCTTTCATTCTCTTTTAGTTTCCTAACACCCAGGAATGTCTTATCTACCCAAGGACCCCCACAGGATCTCATCATTGAGTCCCTGGTTTTCCATGTGTAGCCTAAACAACCATCACTGCACATATTTGAGGAGCGCTTTGTGCGTATTGTTGAGTATTTTTATTACATATCACACTATGCTGTCCGCAGTGTGTTTACCGTCACTAAAGTGTTCGTGAGTTTGGTGTTGTCTCTTGCACCTTATTGTGCTTCTGTGTTCTGTTATTCATGTATACACTTTTCTGGTTGCCATTCCAATGGTTGCAGGGGCATTTTAGCACATAGATAGATGGAGGTACTGTTCATGAGGTGTTTTAACACCCATGGAGTGGTTAGTCTCAGGTCTACGGTTTTGCATTTGTTTATGAATTGTCATACCCCACAGTTCCCACAGGGTTGGTGGCCCTTGGGGGTGGCTGTATTCCATAGCATTGTTTGTGTGTGTGCTGTCTGTTTCTTAGGGTGTGTGTGTACTAACATGACCCTGAGATTTTGACTTCTCTCAAATGAGAACATAGGTTGTTCAATTTCGAGTTTTCCTGAAAAAATACTCCAATGTTTTTTCACTAGTTTTATGACTATGTTTGAACTGGGACAGAAAGTTGTCACATATACTGATCTGGGTGCCCAGAAGCGCCTCAAGATAATTTTTTAGAAGCATCTTTTTTGCTCTATTAATGATTTTTCTGGGTAATGAAAAATTTCCTAGCTAACATAATAGAAAGTTTCAATTCTATTAAGGACTCGGAGGCGAGGATTATGCTATCACTTTCTATGCTTTATTGCACAGCAGCCATTTTAAAACTTAAACCTAGACCACATTTCCCAAACACCCTTGGGAAAAAAATTCTGAAACAAAACAAAGAAGGGACTAACATATCCCTCTTTCCATTATGGCCAATCACAGTCCAGGGACCCTCTCCTAGTCCGTCCTCACGGCCCTGCTCATCTCCTTTCTTTGCGACGAAGCGCCTTCTTCCAGTTCAAGTGTCCTGTTTTCCGGAATCTGTTCCTGGAAAAAATCAAAGAACACATGAGGACCTAAGCCCAGAGAGGTCAAGCAAGTCAGCTACCAGAGGATACAATGCAACAACTGTAAATTAGCAAAACATGCCAAACTATCATAACCCTGAACAGGTTTAAGCATCAGCGTCAGAATACTGCAGTAGGGAAAAGCAAAACAATACTACAGAAGTCAAAATCAAACGAAAAGCACATACTTACTCCCGACGGAGGGGATCTCGAGGAGATCTGCGGTGCGATAATTCTTGCCTCTGAGTCCTTAATAAAATTGAAACTTTCCGTTACGTTAGCTAGGAAATTTTTCATTCTATGTCAGGACCGGAGGCTTCGGATTATGCTGCTTCAAAGCTTACTTACCACCAAATGGGCCATATCAATGACCGGCTTAAAGTAGAATCTTTTAAAAGTTGAATCTGAGGACCAGTGTGCTGCATTCATAATGTCGTCTAAATGGGCTCCCAGTAAAAAGGCTTTCAAGGCCATAGCGCCTCTTGCCGAGTGAGCCCCAAATTGTCGTAGGCTAATGCCTGCCTCCGGCATAACCCAACACACCCAACGTGCGATAGTGGGTGATGAAACTGCCTTGTGTGGCTTTTTTAAGCGCAACTAAGAGCTGACGCTCTCCAGGAGGGCGGTGTTCCTCAGACATCTCCTCATACGCCCTCAGACAACGCACAACACAAAGTTTAGGAGAGTCTGGGTACGCTGGGTACTCAATAGTTCTTGTATGCGTCTTAGTCCTGCGACTAACAGTGAAAGAAACGCCTGAAGGAGAGAAAATTCTGCCCGTGATGTCCAGCGCTCTCACATTTTGAAACTCTGTGGCATGAAATCAAACAAAGAAGCATAACCGGCTTCGCAGACAGTTCCTTGTGGGAAAGAAATGTTTTGTCCTCCCACAAAAGAAACAGATTAAGCACTCTGTTGACATCCCAGAGCTCCGAGTACCTGGGTTCCGGTGGAAGCGATAAACGGAGACCTCTCAAGAGCCTGCAAACAAAGGGATGTTCTCCCACTGGTTTGCCATCCATTGGGGAACGCCCCGCTGAGATTGCCGAACGGAAGGTGTTGACCAACCGGTAAGCGAGACCCTGCTGAGCTAGGTGTGCCAAGAAATTAAAAATGTGGACCACGTCGGCGCCCACGGGATCACAACTCCGTCGCACACACCAACGACACCATCTTGTCCAGGCCGAACGATAACGCTTGACGGTACTATCTGACCAGGCCCTGGACAAGAGGCTCTCAGCGAACTGCGAAAGGCCTGGGAGCGACCATCGTCCCCTGTAATCCTCCATGCCATGAGGTGGAGAGAGCCTTCGAGAACCATCTGATGAGGACCCCCGTCCGGATTGAGGAGCAGCTTTGGAAAGCGGAGAGTGGGATTGGAGAATCCCAAGAAAATTCCAGAAGAACCGGAAATCACACTTGAGACCTCCAAATGGGTGTGATGAGAACCATGCAGGCTCGTTGTCGCCGGATCTGGGCAGACACCCTTGTGATCATGGCGAAAAGAGGGAACGCATACGGTTCCTCCTGCATCCAATCTTGCAGGAACGCATCTGTGGCTGCCGCCAGGGCGTCCGGCCTCCAGCTGAAGAAACGAGGAAGCTGGTGATCCAACCTGGAAGCAAAATTATCCACAGAAAAAGGACCCCAAAGGTCCTGCACCCAAGAAAAATCATCCGAATGCAACTTCCATAGACTGGAATCTCTGAAATGGCGTGACTGCCAGTCGGCAAGCAGATTCTCCCGGCCTGGGAGATACTCCGCCGTCAAGGAGTTCTGATTGTCGAGGCAAAACTGCCAGAGATTCGCTGCCAGGTCCGAAAGCACCTTTGAACGAGTACCTTCTAGGTGGTTTATATACCTGACCGCCAAGACGTTGTCCATTTTTGAAAGGACGCAAGACTGAACCCTTTCCTTGGGCCAACAACACACGGTGAAAGAGCCTGCCAAAAGCTCTAGGCAGTTGATATGAAGCTCTTGTTCCTGTGGTGACCATGAACTGCCTGTGGAGAAGTCCCGCACCTGGCGCCCCAGCCCGACCTGCCCGCGTCGGACTCTATGATCAGGTCCGGGGCGGATCCAAAGATCGCTCTCCTGTTCCATGCTTCCATGTGGGAAGCCACCAACGAATCTCTTCCACAGCTTCCCCCGAAAGGGAGACTTGATGAGAGTAAAGGAGCCCTTTTCGTAAGTGCTTGGCTTTGAGCTGCTGCAAGGCCCGATAGTGAAGGGGCCCCGGGAGATAGCCTGGACCGAGTCTGACAACAACCCTACGATGCGTGCTATCTGCCGCAGGGGAGCAGTCCCTTGACCAAAGTCTGCAGCACATTTTTGCCACCTTCCACTAGGGAAGGCTGAGAGTTGCCGTTGTGGAGTCGACCACGAAACCTAAAAAAGTGATGCGCTGAGCTGGTACCAAGAGGGACTTTTTGGCGTTTATGAACAAGCCTAAGCTCTCTAACAGAGTCACGGCCTGCTGAAGCTGGTCCCGAAGCGTTCCCGGATCTTGAGCCAGCAAGAGCATATCGTCTAAGTAAATGATGAGTTGCATGCCTCTCGCCCTGAGGTACTCCACCACCGGTTTGAGAACCTTGTTGAAGCACCCGGGGGTGGAGGCGAGCCCGAAAGGAAGGGTGGTGAAATGGTATGCCTGACCATGCCTGAGAAATTGCAGAAATTTCCCGTGAGGAGGGAAAATAGGAATGGCTAAGTAAGCATCTTTTAAATCCAACCGGGCCATCCAATCCACCAGCCTGAGCACATCCCGGAGGAGGTGAATACCCTCCATCTTGAAATGGTGGTATACCAGCCATTCGTTGAAATCGTGCAGATTGAGAACCGGACGTTGCCCCCCGTCCGTCTTGTCCACCACGAACATGTTGCTGAGGAACCCGCGAGGATCTAAGACTGTACGGCAAATAGCACCTTTGTCTAAGAGAGCAGAGATTTCCGCGTCTGTCAGGACCTCTTCTGGTCAGGAAATCCGAATGGGATTGGGTGGGAAGGTCTGTCTGGGTTTGCCGCATAAATCTATCTGAAACCCCTGCAGCGTCTGTAGAACCCAAGCATCGGACGTGAGCGACCTCCACACACTCAGAAAGCGGGCCGATCGAGTGGCCGTTCCTCCACCCGCCCCACAGAAAACCTGTGAGGAAAATACCTTTTTGATAGAAGATTGGGCCCGATCTAAGGACGTGTAAGTATTAACAAACTTTCCGAATTATTTTATGAACGGTTCTCCAAACAAACCTCCATGAGCAACCGCTCCAGCCTCCGAATCCGCCAAATCTCCCAACTTTGGGTCCACTTTATTCAGAAATGACCTCCTGCGTTCTGTGGAGAGCGCACAATTTGCATTTCCTAAGAATACTATTGCTCTTTGCACCCACCCAGAGAAGGCCACAGGCCAAATCAGGTCTCCCGAATTCTTGGCATCCTCAGCCATATCTAATATATTCATCATATCTTGGCACGCCCTCCAGCATGGCTTGAAAAATTCACTCGACCACTCGCATTTGCGAGTCAGATTGATTCAGCACGAGCTATTTTCAGGTCCTACTCGCCCTTTCTGGCGAGTAGGAAGACAAACTTGACACTTGACCTCTGATTCTGAAAGCAGAGGAAATATGACAAGACAGCAAGATTTAAAGGCATCTTTATTGCTCAAAAAGTAAACGAGCAATAAAAATGCTATTAAATCTTGTTAACTTGTCACATTTGCTCAGCTTTCAGAGTCGGAGGTCAAGTGCATTTTAGTTAGGTCGAGGAGATTTTGTAAGTTACTTTTTTATGATTGTTCGAGCCCTGTCCAGGAACGGTCTATCCCTTTCTTTGAGTCCATAATGAATTTAGCGAGAAAAGTAGCCATTCTCGGGTCGAGCTCAGGTGTTTGCGCGACTTTCCCTTAACAGAAGGCGTCCATTCCGAGGACTGTGGATGCATCAAGATTTCTGGGTCTAACCTATCCTAACCCCCCGAAGACGCCTGAGTGTCCGAGTGGGGCGGTGATGTGGCAGGACGCCATGGCCTGAAAGGTCCTGGCTCGTCATCTGTATCCCCCCATGGTCATCATCACCCGTGTCCTGATCGGGGCTGGGTGGATCAGTGGGCGCTGCAGGGGGAGAAGGGATTACAGGAGGGGGCTGCAGAGCTTTGTGGGCCATGAAGGCTTCACGCAGGCGCTCAAAGGCATCCTGATCGACACCGTCTACCCTGGGGTGTTTTGTGGGTACTGGGTCGCTATTAGGGACTGCTTGCTGGGTAGAAGGCGCAGGTGGTGCCCACTGAGCACAGAACTGCTCTAGTTTCTTGCAAAGGCACTCCTCCATGGAGCCCATGACCTCTTCTATGGCGCGGTAGATAGAGAAATCGACCGCGTCGTAGAAATAGTCAAACCCACGGTAATTGGTCAAGGGGATCCTCCCCCCAGTTATTGTCTCCCTGTTGGGACATGTAAAAATGCCCAAATTGACTACTGAATAGAGCCCAGGAAAAAAACAGTGGCACCCCCTACAGTCTACTGAATGGGAATCAATCTGCTGAGGACCAGCGCAATTCACAGGGTATAACCCTAATTAAATGATGAGGATCCGAAAAAGCCTCAGAGACACTCTAACCCATGTGCAGGGAGAAAAAACACACAATTATAAATGGGTATTTGGTGGTAGTGTTTCTCTAACAGAGAAAACGTCCGCACATACAGGTAATACAGCTCTCAAAACATATCTACGTGTAATGTCAATTATATAAGTATATTTCTATGAGGTGCACTATTGTCCTGTTATACATGACCCACCACCAGGGGTGTCAAACTAGCAAAGATTGCTAATATCAAGAACCAAGGTAAAAACAGGTCTATCAAGCACTCTCGAAATTGTTAAGTATTTCAAACAATTGTTATTATCATTCACAAGTTCTAAGGTCAATAGAACAAATTCTTAATTGACAATTATGCTTCAATTTTAGTAAGTGTAAAGTTCATTTGCAGAAAGTAGATTTCCAAAATACGGATCCAAACAAGATGTTAGGCTACAAATTCTTTATTTCATACACATAAAATGTTTTTCCAGCTCACACCGCCGACACGTGTTGCGTCTCATGGAGACTTTTTCAAGGCAAAGGATGTTATGAAGGCTTGTTCATTTAACACGAGTCTTGTCTCCCAGTGTAGGTATGGATAAAATCAAGAATCACACAATCAATATGAGTCTGAATGGAATATTCCAAGGGGAAGCGATCCTTACAATCCTAGTCACTTCACCCAACTTATAAATAGAACATAAGGAGTAGTCCAATGTCGCGATAAAAGGCTTAGGTAATGTTCTTAGTAAGTTCAGAGGTCTTGCTGCGTGGAGGTTGGTTCGGTATTTCATAATTTGTAGGGGGACCATGATAAGTCTCTCCTTCAGAGCGCCGTCAAGGGAAAACCTCCACTGCTACCAGCTAAAAAACACACAATATCAGCCCTGGGACGTCTCCCTCCAGGCCCCAATGCAGCCTGTAAATTTTTTTCCATGATTGCTAAAAGCAAAAAAATACACCCAATGGGCGTCGAGGAAGTCACACACACACCGACTCGAAAATCGAGTGTTCTGCAGTCACAAGCCAAGCTCTACAGACCCTCGAAGAGGGCGTTCGTCTCCAGGGGCCGTGAAGGCAGGCAGGCAACGGCGGGCGTAATGAAAGCAATGTAGCCCGAAAATTCCGTGTGTGCCATTGCCAACGAGAGGAGCCGCCGCGTTGAAATCACGAGACAGAGCCCCTGGCGGTCGGGGGTGCAAACCGCGCCTCACAAGCATTTCAGGCAGAAGAGCTGCGTAAGCCCAAAGCCGGACCCGCTGGACTGCAAGGAAAGGAAAAATGAGCCGGAGCTCAAACAACAACACCCCTACATGCCACGCTGAGAAAGTCCTGAGGCGTGGGGACAGCGGGAGCGCGTTGAAGCGCTAACTCGACCAGGCCGACTTCAAGCCTGAGGTGAGACGCCGCAACGCGCTAGGGCTGCGCAAAAGATTTGGCACAATATGGCAATATGTATGAAACAATCCGCATGCAAAAGAGGCAGGCGCTGGACATTGAATGCAATCCCGGGGCCACCTTACAAATATATAAATTGAAGAACAGTCAAGAGAAAACTGAAAACACTCATCTGAGGCTGCTGAGCAGTAAAGAAAGAGAGGGCAGCGAGGACGGACTAGGAGAGGGTCCCTGGACTGTAATTGGCCATAATTGACTGAGGGATATGTTGTCCCCTTCTTTGTTTTGTTTCTGACCATTTTTTCCCAAGGGTGTTTGGGAAATGTGGTCTAAGTTTACGTTTTAAAATGGCTCCTGTTTAATAAAGCATAGAAAGTGGTAGCATAATCCAAAGCCTCTGGTCCTGACATAGAATTTTTCTCTCTGTTTGTTGCTCAATTTCTTGACATGTTCCCTGTATGTATCGGCCTCCATGCAATTCCGTCTCAATCTGAGAAACTGACATATTGGAAGGCCTTCCCTTAGAGATCTGGGTGGAAACTCTTATAGCGTATCAGGTTATATTTATCCTTTGGCTTGTAGTAAACGTCAGTTTTTAGAATCCCATCTGTTGAGTATATACTAAGGTCTAGGAATGGGATTGCAGTTTTTTCTCGAACTCCTAGTGAATCTAAGGATGTGTTCAAGAATGTTTACCCATGCAGGGAACCCAGTTGCCTCCTCCTTAGTACCCCTCCATATGACCAGGATGCCATTGATATACCTCTTCCAGAGTCTAATTTTTTCCAGAAAAGGATTGTCTTCACTGTAGACGTACTGGATCTCCAAGTTGTTCACATATAGACAGGCCTAACTAAGGGCATGGGTACTACCCATGGATGTGCTGTGGGTGTATAGGTATAAGGTACCCTCGTCCTGTAACTAATTTCTGGTCAGTACCTTGTGTGCACAGCCTAGGATAAAGTCGGCTGCAGTCATTTCGTTTTCCTGTATAGCTTCAGAAGTTCTTCAATCACCTGTTAGTGTGGATTCCTGAGGAATGTTTGTATATAATGATTAGTGTGAGAAGGAGTTCCACATTAGGGTTGAAAGGCAAATCTCTGCATTTGTTTAAAATGTCTTATGTCCTTCAGATACAAGGGCTTTTGGCTCACTAATGGTTTGTGGAAAAAAATCGCAAAACTATGAGAGGGGTTCCAGCACTGAACCAATACTATTGGGCGGCCAGGTGGTGAGTGTGTATTCTTGTGTACCTTGGAGACGATGTAGAAATATGGCATTTTAGGTTCTTTCTCAGAGAGGAATTCCATCTCTTTCTCAGTTATCCAGCAGTTTTTCTAAATCTCCTTTGACCAGAAAAAAAATCTCCTCTATGATTTCAGGGGTAGGATCTTTTTTCAGATTTTTTATAACGTAGTTGGTTCCTCAAGAGTCTAAGGCATTCTATAAGGTATATTTCCCTAGGAAGCATTAGAATGCCACCCCCTTGTCCGCTGGTTTTTTGACGATCAAGTTGTCTTTTTTTAGAAATACAATTGCCTCTCTTTCTAATTTACTAACGTTTTGGAAGGTGCTCCTTTTTTATAGAGTGTCTAGGATTAAATTAATGGCCTACATAAAGGCAGACTTTTTGTGAAGACCTGTGTTGGTATTCTATTCTCTCTCTGTGTTATCCCAGTCTTTGGGGTAAAAGTAGAAATGTAGTCTGATTTTTCTGAAAACTCTAGCTATTTCTATTTTTAGCTTTAAGGAGTCATCCCTGGGAGTGGGGACAAAACCTAAGCCCATGTTATTCACATTCTTCAGGGTGTCAGTGAGTGTCTTGTCTCTTAAGTTGATTATGTTGTCACTTATGTTCTGCTGGTCCCTGGTTGGACATCTTTGTGGTTTCTTGATCTCTGTTCTAGATCTGGTTCTTTCATGGTACCCTGTGATCTTTGTTTCTCCATTTTACCATCCCACCTACCTGTGGATTATAAAGGTGGTGGTATTGGTTGCCTGGGTAGACCTTGTTGGGGTAGTAGATCTGTCCCTGAGTGTAAAGATAAAAACGTTGACTGGGAGGACCTGCTTCCTGCTTTCAATCCCTGTTCCATCTTGGTTGGCATGAAACGATGCCTAGGTCCCAGTCAACTGTATCGAGTGACTTAATTAGTGCTTTACTTTTTCTTGGTGCTTTTTGCTTTAAAACTTTAATAAGTCATATCTCCGGTCGGTTCCCCTTAATCTGTTTTAATAATCTTGGTGTGTTTTTGCTCATTAAATTGCACTTCATGCCTCTGAATTATTAGGTCTCGCCTGTCGATGCGCATGCGCATCGAGCAAGGCGAGACTATTGCGACTTATCCACTCTTTATCCACACTGCAAGGAATCGTGGCGATTCCTTGCAGTGCCCGTGACTTTTAAGGTCAATGCGCAAGCGCATTGAGCTTATGCGCATGCGCATTGACCTTAAAAGCGCGTGCGCGTGCACGTCTGTCTTTGTTTACCCGCTCCGCCCCCTCCCCTTCCCGCCGTGTCGCATTTCTCCTCCCCCCTCCCCTCTCTTCCTTCCGTCTAACGCCGTCTAACTTCCTTCCCGTCGTCTTTGTTTACCCGCTCCGCCCCCTCCCCTTCCCGCCGTGTCGCATTTCTCCTCCCCCCTCCCCTCTCTTCCTTCCGTCTAACGCCGTCTAACTTCCTTCCGCGTAACACCGCCGCAACGGTCACATCACTCGTCTCACTGGTTCTTCTCCTGTAAACATGGCTGTTAATCTTGGCTGGATGGGATAAGGAAGATGGCCCTTTGCTTGAAATCAACTGCGGCAGCATAGCCTGCTTTCCAGCCTGCCTCAGCCACTCTCAGGCCCCAACCCCTTGCCCCTCCCAGCTCCGACTCCTGTCCAGGTCTTACTCTCCACTCTCACTTCCCTTTTTTCCACATCTGTGCTTCCCTCCCTCCCCCTCGGTCTGAATCAGACCAGGCTGGATTATTTGCCACCCCCTCCCCCCCCAGAAACCGACAAAGGGTTGTTCTCCCACAGCGTGTGTCCAACTCTACAGCTGCCAGACAGAGCCATGCCACAATTTCATGGAATCCGGGGGTCAGAGGTAAGCGGAGAGCTTCAGATCGCACTCTACTAGTAAACGCCAAATAACACGGTACCCCGCAACACTAAACAGCCACCAGCCCAGTCACAATACCACTGCTATAGCGCACCAAAAATTAACATACTGTGCTACACTAGCAAGCCCTGGCTCACTTAGATGAACGCAACACTAATCATCCACCTAAATGCGTGAAACACCACTAGTCACTATAAAACAATTAAAAACAAACAGTGGTGAGAGCAGCAGCAGAAAAAGTACACTTGCCCTAAACATGATCCAGCTCAAACCACCAAATATGAGACTCTGGTCTGTGATAGAATCCTGGAGATAACCGATCTCGGACAGTGATAAAAAGGTCTAACTAATGGCAAAAAGTTCAGTATGCAAATCTGTACACCATGGACTACCAGAGCACAGTATACATTGTATCACAGCACATGACTTCACTTTTTTATTTAAGTACATTTTGTATCACGGGGAGGTTCTACATGTGACTTTATTCAATAGTAGTTTACTGAAAGGATGATACAAAAAGGAAGTGGCAGACTTTATTTTCACATACGAGTAAGTTTTGTTTCAGGGAAGAGAGGCCACGAGCGCCTTATCCACGCAAAGAAAAAGTCTAAGCAGGGCCTAGCTCACGATACATAGTATTTCTACAGAAGACAAACAAATCTCTCTTCTCTACACGCATTGCGAGATAAAGTTTCTTCTGTAAAATACAGACCATCCTCTGTAAACCATAGGTATGGTAATTACTCCTGAACAATTTTCTCAGTTATGTCAAATGATGTAACATTCTTCTTTTTGCAGCCTAACCAGAATATAAAAGTGACGATCATGTGACTCGCATACAATTGTTGACCTTTTTCCCTCAAACTCACCCTAACTTCCTTCCTTTTATTACTCTCTCTTTCAACATCTCTTCCAACCTTCCTCCATAAATAATTCCTTCAGATTCACCCTTCCTTAATTTTTCTCTCCGTATTCCCTCATTCCTCTCTTTCTCACTGACCTCCTTAATCCTCTTATTAAAGACTAGAATCTTTTAGGTTATATATATAAGTTAACAAAAATACTCATTACATTTTTTAAGCCACACTTCTCTACAACATAGCTTAAAAACCCTCACCCACCCTCAACCCCTCACCCTCACTTACCCTCACCCTCACTCACCCTCACCCACACTCACCCTCAACCACTCACCCTCACTCACCCTCACTCTCACTCATCCTCACTCACCCTCAACCCCTCACCCTCACACTCACTCACCCTCAACACCTCACCCTCACTCAACCCCTCACTCACCCTCAACTCCTCACCCTCACTCACCCTCAACACCTCACCCTCACTCACCCTCACCCTCACCACCCTCAACCCCTCACCCTCACCCTCACTCACCCTCACCCTCACTCACCCTCACTCAACCTCAACACCTCACTCACCCTCACCCTCACTCACCCTCAACCCCTCACCCTAACTCACCCTCAACCTCAACACCTCACTCACCCTCACTCACCCTCAACCCCTCACTCACCCTCAACCCCTCACCCTCAACCCTCACTCACCCTCACTCAACCTCAACCCCTCCCTCACCCTCACTCATCCTCACTCACCCTCAACACCTCACCCTCACTCACCCTGAACGCCTCACCCTAACTCACCCTCACCCTCACTCACCCTCAACCCCTCACTCACCCTCACTCACCCTCACCCTCAACCTCACCCTCAACACCTCACCCTCAACCTCAACCCCTCACCCTCACTAACCCTCACCCTCACTCACCCACACTCACCCTCACCCACCCTCACTCTCACTCACCCTCAACCCCTCACCCTCACTCACCCTCAACCCCTCACCCTCACTCACCCTCACCCACCCTCACCCACCCTCAACCCCTCACCCTCACACAGTGCAATAGGTCTCAGACCATTTCAGTTAGAGCTTTTAGAAATGTTTATGGCTTTTTTTATTTGTAATTCTTTAGCATAGGCTACAGGAAACAAAAATGCTAAACATTTACAAAAAAAACCCCATAAACAATTCTAAAAGCACTAACTCTAATGGTGCGAGACCTATTGCATTTCCAATGCTTGTTTTTTAAATGTTATTGTGTAGCGTTCCTTCAATTTGTTGCAATTTCTTGAACTTATCACGTACTACTCTGGGAATTGCCTGCTGCTTGTGCAATAGCTACCAAGCGTTGAGTAGAGATTGTCTCAGAACTTTGCTTTGACCAAACCAGGGTAGATTTATTAAATTGGTAGGCGACGTTTAGTCAGAATATCATTGATAAAAGTTTTTGTTGCTTCTATAGGCCCCTCTATTATCCCTGGATTTCACTGCCATTGTCCCTGCTACCTTTATACCTTTCTCTAGGCAAAATAGTAGTTCTTCCTCTATCTTAAAGAAGATGAAAGCAAGCCTGATAATTATAGACTGAGGCACCTATTGAAAGGCCAGAATCATGTTGTGCCATCTTACTAATTAGGTAATGGAAGCAAATATCTTGGATCCCTTCCAAGCGGGACTTCAGAAAGCCTGTTCTGCTGTACATAGCTGTCTGGATATTATCATTTTGACAAGCAAAATAGCCAAGTCATAGGACAGGCTGCCTATAGGTGGTGTTTTATTTATTTATTTATTTATTTATTTATTTTAAGAGGTTAGCGCTGCTGAAAGTTTAGGCCAAGGCCTAGATCTGATGCCTGCCTCTGGCTCAGCTTGAGGTCCTGTTGAAAGCTCAAGCTCATAATGAGGCGAGTTTTCATGTGGCATCTGTCTGCCACCCTTGCTCTATCCTCAGGCACAAAGAGGTAGAAACAAAGCATTAACGCTTGAAGTGAAAATGAGAGGCAAGTGGATCCCAATTAATGGCTGATTTGTACAAAGTGATCTAGAAAGGTGGATTCATTGCTGCTTCCACGCCTAACCAAAATGTGAGATCTTAGGCAAAGATTTCATTTCACTGATTCTCCTGTTTCTTCATTATCCCATATGATAAACACTTCAGATACGTGAGTTCAGAATACCAGCTGTATAAAAACCTATTCTTTTTGATTTAATACACTATAATGTTGCCCCAGCTATAAGAAGCTGGGACACATAAAAGGTTCACATGACAACTGTTGTGCTCTAACTTCACTAACCGCACTGCCACCAGGGATATGGCAGAGACAGGAACAGTTCTAAGGGCCTGATTAAGATATCGGTCGGACCGTGGCAGAAGCAGGACCGCCTGACTAGAAGCCGGCAGTCCCACTGCCCACAGGCGGTCGCAATGTGTGTACTTTGCATTTCGGCGTATGCTGCTGGATGCTGCACACGCCGCAGTACGAAATATACTCATTTTAATCATATGTGCATTATGTGGCAGGCACCATGCAGTGCCTGCCACATGGTGAAGGATGTTTAGGGGGGCACCACCGGTGCCCTCCAGGGCCCATAACGGAGGGCCAAGAGGGAAGAGGGCCCTGCTAGGGGCCCCAAAAGTCACTGTCTAACTGCCTTTTCATGGTGGGTTAACCGCCATGAAAGGGCAGGTGAAAAGGGACATCCTAATGTCTACGGCGGTGCCTTGGCAGGCACTGCCCCATAGTAGGGAATAGGAGCCAGACCACTACACTGACGGGATCCTTGATCCTGTTCAACACTGCGGTCTTTTCCCCCGCCAGCCAAGATCTGACCGCCATCGACAGCCTGACGGTGGAGGTGCCACCGCCATCGTAATCGGTCCCAAAGTTCTTGTTTAAAAAATATTACTTTTAATAAGTACTTTTCAGTACAGTGCAAACGTCACATATTAATGTCAAAGCTTCCACATATTTGCACTCTTTACACTTTTGAAGAGACTTTAGCATATTTTACTATTGTATAATTTATATGCAAACATTTACAGGGCTCGGCTCGTGCATGGGCTCTAAGAGCCAAGCCAGATGTCTGGCTTGGCCCTAACTCGGATCACCTTGTGAATTTGTTGGCTCACCCAACTCCAGTTTTTATTAATTGCTTAAATTACATAAATTCTGAACAAGAAAACGCGCCTCCAAAGTGCTCTCTAAAGTAAAGTCAGGTACGCACACAGGCCACATAAACCAATTGTACATAAATAATTCTTTCCAATGTTGTTATTTTTTATACTAAATTATTCATTTTTCCATATTTTCTTCTTTTACCAAGAAGCCAATTAATACAAAAATGTAGTCAAACACATTTTCCACTACAACATAAATTTATTGCATTAACCTCCCACCCATCTCATATATATCATTCAAGCACTCAACCTAAACAGTACCATTCATATCTACTCACTCATTAATTCATACTGTAAAGATAAAACGTGGCTCTTCTTGTTCAATTATTCGGTTTTCTTCCCTGTCCTTCTCCTTTTATTAGCAGCTTTGGGGAACCCCTTTTTCTCATATATTAAATGACACAAATGCCTTTTAAGAAGTTAGGTTGTCTAGCCTAAGGAATAAACATGTGGAATGATGTAAGAACTCTCCCTAATGTATGTATTTTCTAAATATAATGAGGGTAGACTGTGGCGATTGTGCCATGTTATTACATTTAACTGAATACTACAGGGAGGTTTGTGAGAAGTATATTGGCCTTGACAAAGGCCACTGTGATTCATAGTTTCTCGATAATTATGAATTTTGTGAACACCCAAATATTGACACAGCAGCCCAGTTTGAGAGTTTAGTTTAGAAACTCTGAAGCCAAAGCTGGCTTGCAAAGTGTACAATATTAAGGAACATGCTTCCTGCCAACTTCTTCTTAACGATTGTTTCATAACTTGGACTCAAGCCCTGGGCTCTGTTGCTTCCCAGCTAGAGCTCCATTGAGGCATTATTTATCGCCTACAAAATAAACAATGATGCCACATAATAACACCTGTAAGGAAATCAAAAGGGGGAGGAAGAGGTGGTGCTGTGTGGCACCGAGGTGGGCACGTCCTCCTCTTGCAAAAGTAACTGTAATCAAACAGGTCCACCTCAAACAAAGAGGTCAGTGCGTATCTTGATGACCTTGGGATACACACATGTGGTTAAAATACCCCTCACACACCAAAAGGGCCCTTGGTGTCATGCTTCATCATCGGGGTCTTCCCGCCCGGCTGCCGGACGGGGCAGTGCTGCGACAAGCGACTACGCTGGAGCACCTTTTTAATTGTGGGTGCTATGTAAGCTCATAAATCCGCTTACCCTTTCCGACACCACCCTTTTTTTAACAATACCAGCCAGTGCTTATTAAATAGTTTTTTGTATCACTAGGCCAGGTATTTTTTAACATCACTCACCTATCACCCCTAACCCCACTGACACTCACTCCATTCACTCACATAGCACCCACAATTAAAAAGGTGCTCCAGCGTAGTCGCTTGTCGCAGCACTGCCCCGTCCGGCAGCCGGGCGGGAAGACCCCGATGATGAAGCATGACACCAAGGGCCCTTTTGGTGTGTGAGGGGTATTTTAACCACATGTGTGTATCCCAAGGTCATCAAGATACGCACTGACCTCTTTGTTTGAGGTGGACCTGTTTGATTACAGTTACATAATAACACCTATCACGAGTTTGTGGGGAATAACATGCGGATGTTGGTGTTTGCATGGTGCGGTAAATATCGTACAATTTATCCTGTTAAATTTCGGTAAGTTTAACCTGCGGACGTTTCATGACAGCTGAGGTATTTAACACATCCGATAATTATCCGATGCGTTAAATACCGCCAAACTCGTTAATTTGACCCATGCGTAAATAAGGGTTTACGCAGGGGTCGGAATTTATTGCCACACTCGTAATCAGGGCCTTAATTTTCACTATACAAATGTTGTAACACAGGAGCATTTCAATGACCACTGGGGTTACCCGGAGGAAACTGATAACTTTTTTTCAAATATATATTTCTTTATTGACATGTCAAATGACAGTGTAGTATATAACTTACAGTACCCTAGTCGAGCATCGCCAAACCGAATGCGGTCACATTTTCCCACTCAGTGAAACTGCAAAGAATTAGAAAGCAGACCATTATACAGTGGGTGAAAGAAACTGTTATTTGGAATACGAACGGTTTAGGGGTAATCCATAACCTTCCAATGGACAACAGTGTCCGGCCCGCTAGCATTCAAACGAAAATATATTAAGGCATGGCAATCGAAAGTCCCCACAACAACAAAATCAATTTGACAGCAAATATAGCATATAAGATCCCTCCCTCCCTAAGCTAAAAACGTATCATGTTTCTTTGTTTTGCTGTCTCTGCGGTTACTTTTTCTGGGTTAAAAAACAGGTTTGCAAAAGGTATTCAACTGTTTACACTCCATATGTAGCCTCCTAGCGTTCGCCTAACCATTGCTTGGGTATTAGGATGTTTGGGGTTCTTCTGAGAGTGGTAGCTTCACTTAGCAATGCCACCATGCCTTATCGAAAGGAAGTTTTTATGATGCCCCATTTACGGTACGCTCTGGTGCTTACAGTGGTAGGTGTCTATAGGTTTTGCGAAATTAATGCCACAGATATAACGTATTTGCACCCCCAGAAGACGTTAACAAGCATTGGCAATGCAATAGGTCTCGCACTTGCAAGAGTTTAAGCTATTAGTATTGTAATTGACAATGCCTTTTATTTAAGTTTTAAAACCCAAAACATAAATAAAAGGCATTATCATTTACAATGCTAATAGTTTAAACTTGCATGAATGCGAGACCTACTGCATTGCAAATGCTTGTTTAATGGCCTATATACTTCCGCGGCTCACATCAGGGAGCTAACAACATCTGCAAAAGCATAGGCAAAGGCTAAAAGTGAGACCCATTGGCTTTGCCAGTGCTTGCCATATGTAGCACTCAATACTTGGTCTATGCGCTTTCCTAGTTCTTCCAACTTTTTGCAGATCAGAAAGCTTGGCGAATAGAGACAGAATTATTTGTCCAGGAGCGCCTAGTGCACTACAAATCCCACGGCGCACTGGAGAGCCAGGAAGCTGACTAATGTCGCCCCCAGAAAGCAGGTTCACCCATGCCACTGAAGGTCACTCTAAGACTAAGAAGTTGGCCTCAGACATGCACACCCATTTGTCGGGTGTCTCAGAATTCAGCTGGTGCAGTTATGAATATGCAACACATGGGCTGAGGGTGGAAACAGCTGCACCTTCCCCCCTCCCGTGTAATCGCACTATGACCTGTCACACCGATTAGTGCCAATCATGAGAAAACCCAGTTTATTAACTTGGATGCAGTGGAGGCATGAACATGTAATCTCGAGTACACAGAGTGAGGAAATTATGTCTAGTTGGCAACCCTGGAGGCTAAGAAGGACACACTGTGCCAGAAACTTCAAAGCGTGTGACTGACTCTACTCAACCCTTCCAACCTTCATGACACTGACCCCAGATAGCACTGGGAATCAGCTCTGCAAGGGGTAACCAGTTTCAAATAGACACACTGAATGCTTCAGATAATACCGAGGCAAATTTCCCTGAAATGACGAGTTTTAAAAAAAGAGCCTCGGCATGTGAAATATACAAGCCACAAAGAGGAACCACTTAAAAAATTAGATGCGCACAGGCGACACACAACTCTGCAAACAAAGAACCCAATGAAATCCTTGTAGGAGAGAAGACACACCACTCGAGACATACCACCGTGACATACAACACCCACCTAACAAGCTGAACAATGGAGGCGACATCGCGGGGCGCACTCCCTGCCTCCGATGCAGATGGCGGCGAAACCGGAAGTCAGGCAGCCTTTGTTGGGACGTGGGTGGGGCCTGCCAAAGAAACCGGAAGGAACCTCCAGAGAGGACGTCCGGAACCCTGCAGGCTCCATGCTGAAGTCCCGGCCCCATCAGAGGGACCGGGCGAAGAGCGAGGCAGACTGCATGGCACCAGAGGCAAGACGGGGATCCCGAGTGGTGAGGAGAGCCCCGCGGCATGTCAAGAGACAGCCAGGGAACATGCAGACCGAGCCGGTGAGTGCGGGCTTGGCTGGGTGCATTGCCGGCTCAAATTCTCTTAGCGGGCCCATGTCTGTAAGGCACATGCTGAAGGACACGCCATGAGCGTGCACATCGGCTGTCTGAAAGAGACGCCGTGAACGTGCACATGGCATGTTCGGGCACCATGAGAGGTGCACGCGTAGGGTGCGAGCAGGAGTTGTGATAACGCTGTGAGCCAAGCCGTACGCGTGCACATCTCCTGTCTTGCCATACTCGTGCACATGTCCTGTCCCCCTTCCAAACTAAAGTCGATAACAATAGACTTCGCTGCGTCGCTAGGCGAGACCTAAAAATTAATGTGGAATATAGTAATTTGCTGCCCAATTTCTCGATAATATTGCCTGTAATATCATTAAAACACCTGAGGTCTTACTGACAATGCCGAAGTGCCACTCAGAAAATATTCCAATAATTAATGATCTGCCGTGAAACTTTCTCTTCCTTATGGGCGTTCGAGGACATCCTTCTAAAGGAATAATGGGATAAATGGTGCATTTTATGAAGTAATTTATTTAGGAAATTGTCGAAAGAGACAATTCAAATAATCTGGGTATGCTGTATGACACAGCGTTCTATCATTTTAAGAAAACTATACTTCCTGCATACAACTTCTCTTACTCCCTTCTTGTACGTTCTTGATGTCACACACTCAGGTTTCAGATCACAGCGTTCTTTACGAGGGTAAACAGATCTGGCAGGCTTCAACAGCAGAGTTCCCGCTCAGATTACACTAACCTTCACGGTTCACATACAAGGCATATATATGCCTTAGATTACACTGATCTCGCAGACATCACTTATATATAGTGATAATGCTTACATAGAAAGTTATACATGTAGAGAAGATGAACTACCCCATTGGGAGTCACGAAATTAATGCCATAGCAGCAAGCAAGTGCCTTTAGGTACCAAGAAAATGATTTTTTTGAATGCAACCATTTTGTCCCCAAACATCAGTTTATCATCCTCTGAAAATGCAGTCATGTTGCCTTTAAATACCAGATGCTCTTTTCCAGTAAATTAACCAATTTTCGCCAAACATCCGATTTCTGTTGTCAGAAAGTACACAAGTTTTACCCTTAGACATCAAACTTTTTTTTTGCAAACAAAGGATTTTTATACAAACAAAACATTGCTATTTTCTGATTTCCTAATCGCTTTATCCTTGAATATTGGCTTTTCAACTAATTGTCCTCAGATATTTAATTGTAGTCTCTAAGAAATAATTGACAAATTGATCATCAAATACCAACTTTTCATTTTTGGTTGATACTCATTCCAGCTTAAAACATTTTCTAACAATGCCTCTATCTTACTTTTAAAAACAGATGTTTATGTGTTTTAGTTCCCAGATATCAACTTGACAGTTTATTAGTACCACAGTTTAAAAGGAAATATGAGACAGCATGGATCCACAATCAATAGTACTAATCTGTGGTCCTTAAAAATATTGGAAGCTTATATTTTGAGACTAAATAAATTGTAAGGAAATATTTGGCTGAAATGCAATTTCTTTAAAAAAGTAGTGTGCGCCCTAGTAGTGTAGCGTATTATATTTTGGAGTGAATAAAGTACTTTTCTTAAAAGAAACACACAAGGCCGGAAATTTGCTTTCTGTGCCTATTGTTTGATAGCTTGAGTTTATGTTTATGTTTGGCGGTTTTATAAAGCGCGTAGCTGCCCAAGGGCTTCCCAGCACTGGCAGAGAGAGATGCTGGCGACGGTACAAATCGGGTAATCATCATGGGGAAAACCATGTCTTGAGTTTTTCCTGAAGCTGAGTTCTTCTTCCAGCAACCTCAGTTCCCTGGACATGGAATTCCACAACTTCGGGATCAAGAATGAAAAAGATCTCCTTCCCCATCTTAATCTCTGGACTCTCCGTGTCTCTATGAGGCGGTCTTGGGATGACCTGAGGTATCTCTTTGGTACATATGGTGAAATGAGTTCTTAGCCCCTACATAACTCCTTGAACTGCTCACCTTCGCTACCCTGAGAGTAAAGCGCATTAGTGGTGTATTTAGCTTAGTTTGGAGTGCCATAATAGGACCGACCTCAGGGCACCAGTTATAAATGGACCCAACCACCTTGATGGTCAAGTAACTCCTGGTTGCCCCATTGAAATGGGATCAAACAATCTCTTTTGTGTATTGCAGCTGGCCTTCCTTCAGCTTGTGACATCTGAACCTGTTTCTGACAAAAGACAGTCACTGGCTGCAATTAATGAGAGATTTTGTCAGTGCACTCTCTTCATTCACTACTTAAGGCTGTTTTTCACAGCATGAAGCAGGCCGTGTAATGCATTGCGTAGGCTGAAGAAGCAGGCAACAAAGGCTTGCAGCGTTATTTTTACACTATGGGTCTTGTAGCCTCCACCAACCCCAACATGCTGAGCACCCCATGAAGCACTCACTCCTGTTAAAAAACAATTGCTTCAGTACTATTTTACTTTCTATTTTATATTGCTCAAATTTCTTTTTTTATAATTTTGTTTTTTTGTTTTTATGGTAAACTTTAACATAAACTTGTATAGAGCCCAGGGTGAAGTACACATCATGTTAGGATTACACACTCAGCCACAAGTTCCACCTCCGTCCAGCCCATCAAAGTCCCATAATTTCCCCCAGATTCTTTTATGCTATGTGGACAGCCTCTTGCGACATATATAGGTTCCTGCATTTTGGCGCACCAGTTCATCGCCTTGCGCCAAGCGGCTATCATCGGAGGGGTAGCAGAGCTATGTTGTCAAGAATTGTCTCTTCTTGCTATCACCGGTCTGATTCTGACCAATGCCTGCTCTCCCCTGTTTCCACCCCAGGTCCTCCAGTAGACCTGGGGGGGAAACAGGGGAATACAGGTAGAATTCTCAATAGGGTGTTACAATATCCGCATTAGGACTAGGAGAATGGATTCCCAGTATTTCGTTATTACAAGGCATTTCCTCACCATGTGGAAGAAAGGCACTTCCCTCTCCCGACACCTCCCAAAGGCATGTGTCAATTGTTTTTTGGACCTGCTAAAGCATCATCGGCGACATGTAAGTAGCAAGCAGATAATTCAATTACATCTAGTGAAGTTTGGAAGATCTCGCTAGCTCCCTTGGGACCATTATCACCTCTACTCACTCACTATCATCTACAGCACCTACCCATGATTCCTTTTTGGTCCTCGGTGACCAGAATCGATTAGGCAAGTTTGTATCTAGTGATCTGTACACCCGAGATATGCTATCCTGCTCCAGCAGCCCCATCAGTAGCTGGCTTCCACAGGACTGAATTCAGATTTCTTCCTGATGAGATCCCCATGAGCTAATAATGCATACCGGATTTGGAAATATTTATATAATTGAGCCTGAAGTAAATTGTAGCCTGTCCATAGGTCCTGAAAAGATTTAATGTGGGAGCCTTGCCATATGTCTCCGAGCCGAAAAATGCAAAGAAGGTCCCACTTTACGAACCCTTCCAACTGAGCAACGTGGCCCAGTCATCTCCCTGTCCATAGTGCGGTTTGTAGAATAATCTTCCTATCCCACCTTGTCCAGCGCAAAGCTGATATTCCTGTTGGGACCGTCACTTTTGACTGATCCGGCAGGGAGGCCTGGAGCGATGCCCCATAGAGCATATTTAGCATATTATCAATACCTATATACGCCAACTCAGTTCTAAAGGTCACACCATCCCACCTTCCATGGAGCCACTCACTGACCACAACAAGCTGGGCGGTCCAAAAATAGAGCCATTGGTCCGTGGCTGCCATGCCCCCATCAAATGTGGATTAGGTACATTTCTCAAATGTGATGCATGGGACATACTTAGTCCATATGAATGCTCTTATTTGAGCTTGGAGTTCGCTAAACCATCGCTGTGGAATCGCATATGGGAAGGTCTGCAGCAAATAGAGGAATCCAGGTAAGATTAACATCTTAAAGAGCGCTACTCTGCCAATAATATTGGGAGTGAGTTTTGCCACTTTTTGAAGTCCGATTGCCTCCTGTGTACTAGACATTAAGATTCAAGGACCTGGCCAAATCTGGCAGCAATGTTAGATAGACACTGAGATACCTGAAGCTCAGTCTGCGCACAAGAATTGGTTGCTGCCAACTCATTGCTTCTGTTTCAGCCTTCACAGGCACCAGGAACGATTTGGTCCAGTTCACTTGTAGGCCTGATGCCTACCCATGTAAGTTAAGCATTTCATATGCGGACCAGAGGTCTCCAGTCGAGAAACAACAGTACATAATCTGCGTAAAGAGCTATGCGAGCTTCTGTTCCACTCCTCTATCAAAACCCTTCTATTTGTTAGTCACACCTAACCCAAAGCCAAAGGTTCTGTATTGAAAACCGAGTGAATTCTTGTCTAGTGCCGCTCTCTATGGAGAAGGAACACATTAGGGCTCCAGTCGCCATTACTTGTGCTTTGGGATTCGTAAATAGTAACCGCACCAATCAGGCTCAAAGCCCATGCTGTGTAGGATGTCCCACAGAAAGTCCCAGTCTAGAGTGTCAAATGCTTTTTCAAAATCTATAAGGAGGAACACGCTATCCCAAATTAAGTGCTCCCTGTATGCCACTGACATTTGTTGTACCCTATGAATGCAATGTCTGGTGCTGCAATGAGGCATGAAGCTGCACTGATCTGTGTGCACCAACTTGGGGATAACCCAAAGTAGTATGTTGTTTGTCTGCAGTTTTGCATTCATTTTGAGCTCACCGTTAATGAGTGAAATTGGACAGAATGATACGCATACTTCAGGTGGCCTCACTTCCTTGTGCAGTACAGCTATGTTCACCAGGTGTAGCCCGTCAGTTAGTTGCTGCTTAGTGAGCGCTTCATTGTACATATCAAGTAGATGCTAACAGGTATTCCTGATACATTGGTAATACTCTACGGGAAATCCGACAGGACCTGGTGTCTTACTGGTCCGCATGTCTGAGAGTGCGGTTTCAAGCTCCTCCACTGTAAAGGGTGATCAAGGTCCCTCCTGCCTGTCAGACTTAAACAGGCATGGCAGAGGAAGGTCTGCAATGAGGTGACTCGAAGATTCCCAATTTGGCTGCTCCTTCCTTCCATGAATGACTTTGTTTTAGCCAGTGAATGCGTTTGCAACCTAGCGTGCTCCCACTGCCATATGCACAGTTAGTACAAAAACGCAGGGACAACTCTTGTTTCTGACTCATGTCTGGCCAGCCAGTAGAGCAATTTACTGGATTTATCTTCCCATTCATATGTTATGTTCCGTTGGCAATCCTGCATTGCCGGGCCTCTTTGAGGTAGAGTTGTCACAGGGCTGCTTTGTCAGTTGCTCTCGTTTTTGTTTCTATTCCCCTTTCTATGCAGCTGGAGTATGCATGGTTCTAGATCTGTTACTCATTGTTTCAATTGTTGGTCTTTTAACCCGGAAGTGTGACCTCTCCACCCCCTGCATGTAAGCCTTGGACACATCCCACAGGGTGCCAGGGAACTCCACAGTACCCCCTTGTAATTCTAGGAAAGTGTTTAACTCATATGACAAATGGTGTACCGCGTCTCTGTTCATAAGGCACCAGGCCCTAATTCTCCACATCGGTTTATGTACGGGGCTGGGGTACCATTACCGAGGAGTGGTCTAAGATCACAGCCAGAAACTAACCCCAGGATCTACAAGAGGATAAGCAGGAAAGAGTGCTAAAGGGGTGTCCCTTTTAAAGGACGGTTTCCCTCACCCACCCAAAGGTGCCAGAATTCATTATAGTGTAATCTCCTCTCTTTATGCTTTATGAACCTAGTCATTAAGCCGGCAACAAGCCCCTCTCTGAGAGAGAGGAGCTCAGGGATGTTTTTGAGAAGAGAGGTTTACTAATTATCCAGTATTGGGTATCTTTCATAGATTCACATGCTTAGAACCATCCCCGCCGACGGGATGGGAGTCTCGCGGTACAATAAAAATATATACACAATAGTCCTAAAAAACATTACACAATAGGCTACCATGGACCGTAAAGTCAGTACACTAGCCTATATTAGTCCTTTTGCAAAAAAAACCAAATTTGGAACACAGCCAATCAGGCTGCAGCACTCTCTTAGAAAACTCCACAGAGAGGCAAACCCTCCGATTTTCTACCGCTCGTCGTGTGACAGTGAGTCTCCCTGAGCTCTGCTCAGTTTTCTTCACCTTTGGCTGAACTTTGTGAGTAGCTATGTCTGATTCTTCAAAGAAAAGCTTGTTTTTGCCTTGTTCTTCATGTGGGAATAAGACTACATTTTGAAGATCCCTACAAGGAATGTATTTATTGTCTTTACCCAGCACACAAGGTTAAAGACGGCAGAATTTGTAGAACCTTCCCTGCTAAGACTTTGAAGGACAGAGAAGGAAGATTGTTGGTTTGGCTGGAGAAAATGAAGGCTACATCTGTTGTCATTTCTGGGGATGATGGCAGAGTTAGTCCTCAGGTGTCCACCCCTTTGACCAAAAAAAGGGATAGATCTGATGATCCACCTGAGCGACAGAGTAAGACCTTGAAGAAGCCTTACTCTGAGACTGGTCACTCTTCCTCTAGACTAGAGAAGCTTTCATTCTCTTCATAGGAGAAATCTGGTGAAAAAGGAAAAATTTCAATGAAAACTCATCCTTAAACTATCAAGATTCCTTCGATGTCGAAAAAACAATCATCGGCGACGAAATCTCCTCAGAAGGGAAGTGATTCCTCTTCGGCCACGAAGAACATCTCAAAATCGACGATTGCCCAGTCAACGGCAGGCACCGTTGCCGATGGTAACATTGCCTGCTTCGTCGCCGTCGATGATACCAGTGCCGACGAGGAGTCATTTCACGTTGACGACCGGACACCTGCTGTCTACGCTTCTGTTGACGACGAAGATTCAACTCCCGTCGACAGGTCTGCCGTCGACGACAATTCAACTCTTGTCGACGACGATTCAATTTCCGTCGACGAGTCCACCGTCAACGACAGCAGAGGCTTCAATGACGACAGCATTGTCGACAATGGTTTTTCCGTCGACAAGGTCGATGGTGACAACGTCGACGGTTTAGTCTGTTATGGCTAATTCGGCTGGAAATGACTCACCTTCCATGTACATCTCGTTGACCCTGAAACGTAAGAGACCTACTTCTTTACAGATTACACCAGTTTTTAGCCCAGCACGCAATCCTTCTCAACTCTGGATCAAATATCAGGATGAAGAAGATGAGGAAGAGTACTATGAGCCGTGTGAGTCTCTACGAGGTCCTCAAGAGACTTCATTTCAGCAGGAACCTATGGTGCAAATGACTATTGCCTTGGTACAAGACCTGACGGCTATGTTAAAGGACTATTATGCATGTTTTCCACCAGCAGCTCCTGTTCCAACACAACCTACTACGCCTCCTGTTTTGCAGATTGCAGGTCAGTCTGTCCCTGTTGATGAAACTCAGGATGTTTTACCTGTGCACCATTTAGTCCAGGATGATGATGACAATACTGTCGCAGAGGATGGGGAACTACCAAATTCGCCCACGACTGTGGATGAATGGGATGAATACTTGATTCTTACACCATCTTCGCCAGTTCATCAGGCAGTAGATTCCCCTCCTGAAGATATTGAAGGTTTTCATGCAATTATGGAGAGGGCAGCAACACGGTTTCATCTTCCTGTAACTGTAAAGCAAACAGATGATTTCCTTTAGACCATCCGTCTGGTCTATCCCTATAATTGATCATATCTGAGAAGAAGGAACTAAAATAATGAAAAATCAATTTTCAGTGTGTGCGAATCTTCCTAGAATTGATAAAAAAAAAGTATAAAGCACCAGATAAAGCTTCTGCTTGCCTGTCTGGTCATCCTAGACCGGACACAGTTATTTCACAGACTGCTCAACGTAAGTCTCGGAATCCATTCATTCCTGTTACTGCACCGCCGGATAAGGATGGGAGGCGCTTTGATAACATCGGTAAGCGATTTACCACTAAGGCGGGGGCTTCAGTTTGTGCCACAAACTCCCTGGCGATTCTAGGGAGATATGACCGTCAACTATGGTCGGCCATTGCTCCTTATCTCGATTACTTACCTGATTACAAGAAGCAGGAGGCAAGGAAAATTCTCCTGGAAGGAGAAAGGGCTGCATCGGAAATAATTGATATATCTATAAACCTTGCCTCCTTAGGCTTTCGTCAACTAGCTGGAGCAGCAGTCCTCACCCTCAAGTATGGTTGAAATCTACCTCCTTTCGCCCTGAGGTCCAAACAAAGATTTTGGACATGCCATTCAATGGCGATATGTTATTTGGAAAACATATAGATGAGGCTCTGCAAGACATTAAAAAAGAGAATGTATGACGTTACAAAGCATACATTTACAATGCAGTTTTTACATTGCAACATCCTTTACAACACACTCCATTACATCGCATGAGACTACATCGCATTTTTAGAAAGTACCTTTACAACGCATTCCATTACATTGCATTAAACCTTTACAACGCATACCATTACAACGCTTACCATTACATTGCATTTAAGGTAAGTATTGGATAGTATAGGAGTAAAAATTACTATTCTAACTCCAGGGGGTGCAACAGTAGGGTAAGTGTTGGATAGTGTGTGGGTCAAAATTACTATTCTAACTCCAGGGGGTGCAACAGAAGGGTATGTGTTGGATAGTGTAGTGGTAAACATTACTATTCTAACTGCAAGGGGTGCAACCGTAGGGGAGGTTTTGGATAGTGTAGGGGTACTATGCGTTGTAATGGTATGCGTTGTAATGGTATGCGTTGTAATGCTTGTGTTGTAGTGACATGCGATGTATTGTCATGCGTTGTAATGGTATGTATTGTAATGCCTGCGTTGTAGTGACATGCGTTGTAAAGGATGTTGTGATGTAATGACTGCGTTGTAAGTGTAGTGCGATGTAATGGTTGCTTTGTAAAGGATGTTTCCCCAAAATAATGTATGACATTACAACGCATACATTTACAACGCATGCCTTTACAATGCGCTTTTAACATTGTAACATCCTTTACAATGCACTCCATTACATTGCATGACACTACATCGTGTTTTTAGAAACTACCTTTACAATGGATTCCATTACATCGCATTATACCTTTACAATGCATACCATTACAACGCATACCATTACATTGCATTTAAGTAAGTATTGGATAGTATAGGGGTAAAAATTACTATTCTAACTCCAGAGGGTGCAACAGTAGGGTAAGTGTTGGATAGTGTAGGTATAAAAATTACTATTCTAACTCCAGGGGGTGCAACAGTAGGGTAAGTTTTGGATAGTGTAGGGGTGCTATGCGTTGTAATGGTATGCGTTGTAATGCTTGTGTTGTAGTGACATGCGATGTATTGTCATGCGTTGTAATGGTATGTATTGTTATGCCTGCGTTGTAGTGAAATGCGTTGTAAAGGATGTTGTGATGTAATGACTGCGTTGTAAGTGTAGTGCGAAGTAATGGTTGCGTTGTAAAGGATGTTTCCCCAAAATAATGTATGACATTACAACGCATACATTTACAACGCATGCCTTTACAATGCGCTTTTAACATTGTAACATCCTTTACAATGCACTCCATTACATTGCATGACACTACATCGCGTTTTTAGAAACTACCTTTACAATGGATTCCATTACATCGCATTATACCTTTACAATGCATACCATTACAACGCATACCATTACATTGCATTTAAGTAAGTATTGGATAGTATAGGGGTAAAAATTACTATTCTAACTCCAGAGGGTGCAACAGTAGGGTAAGTGTTGGATAGTGTAGGTGTAAAAATTACTATTCTAACTCCAGGGGGTGCAATAGTAGGGTAAGTTTTGGATAGTGTAGGGGTGCTATGCGTTGTAATGGTATGCGTTGTAATGGTATGCGTTGTAATGCTTGTGTTGTAGTGACATGCAATGTATTGTCATGCGTTGTAATGGTATGTATTGTAATGCCTGCGTTGTAGTGACATGCGTTGTAAAGGATGTTGTGATGTAATGACTGCGTTGTAAGTGTAGTGCGATGTAATGGTTGCGTTGTAAAGGATGTTTCCCCAAAATAATGTATGACATTACAACGCATACATTTACAACGCATGCCTTTACAATGCGCTTTTAACATTGTAACATCCTTTACAATGCACTCCATTACATTGCATGACACTACATCGCGTTTTTAGAAACTACCTTTACAATGGATTCCATTACATCGCATTATACCTTTACAATGCATACCATTACAACGCATACCATTACATTGCATTTAAGTAAGTATTGGATAGTATAGGGGTAAAAATTACTATTCTAACTCCAGAGGGTGCAACAGTAGGGTAAGTATTGGATAGTGTAGGGGTAAAAATTACTATTCTAACTCCAGAGGGTGCAACAGTAGGGTAAGTGTTGGATAGTGTAGGTGTAAAAATTACTATTCTAACTCCAGGGGGTGCAACAGTAGGGTAAGTTATGGCTAGTGTAGGGGTACTATGCGTTGTAATGGTATGCCTTGTAATGGTATGCTTTGTAATGCCTGCGTAGTAGTGACATGTGTTGTAATGGTATGCATTGCCAGTGGCGTCACTAGGGGGGTGCGGACCGCACAGGGTGTCACCCCATCATGGGGTGACACCAATCTGGTTACGCTGCTGGCTCGCTGTGTAACACAAACACAGCTCTGCAGTGCAGCCTCAAGTCTGCTCTGCTGCTTATAGTTCAAGCGCACGGTGCGCAGCGCACGCACCCACCGTCCATGTTCCCAAGTGCTAATGTTTCAGCCTCGACCCACGCTAGTCGGTCCTCTGCCACTTACAGGGTAAGGAGATGAGGGTGCCTCCTCACTGTTATCTGCACACCTATCTGATCAGGGTCTCACTCTTCTCATGCATGTGATGTTATATTCACGAAATGGAGTCTAGATGTCAAATCCTGCAGGCGGGCTGAGTCCTAGTAATGTAACTTCTGGAAGGTGCTTGTATGCATAGAGCGTGTATGACTGATATGGAAGTGTCTTTCATAACTTGCCTATCTAAAAATGTGTTAAACACTCTGGCACCCTTGCCTAGGGTCACGAGAGTGCCAAAAACAAATGAGAAAAAAAGAGCTTCCACAAGGTTTGTCTCCAAAGACCAAAGTCATTTTCCTCTGACTAGCCCGGGAGACAATGGCAGTTTTTAGGTCTCGCCTAGACGAAAGCAAAAGCGAAGCTTTTGCTGTCTATGCGAGACAACTTATGTTGCCACTTTTCTGGGAATGGTGTGGACATCAGACTGTGACGAGCCTGTCCTGGAGATTGCAGCTCGTGAGCGCGCACGTCGCGTCACCCTGCCTGCTATTCGCATTCACACAAAGGCTCCCGCACGCATGCGCACATACACACACTGCATACACACACACGCACCCCCCTTTAACAGACACACGCGCAGACAGACACACGCACGCACGCACAGACACACTACAACAGACACACGCGCACACCCCACCCCCACTCACCCCTCCTCCTCCGCAACACACTCACCTGTTCTGGCGGTGCTCGGCGTGCCTCTCGGGCGGCGGTTGCGCTTTGCGGGGCACTCTCACCACATGAGAGCCCCGCCTTCTTCATGCGCCCGGCCGCTCTTCACCCGGTCCCCCATCTCGGGACCGGGACTCGATCAGGAGTTCTCGGGGCTCCTCGGACAGTCTCTTCTCTCTCGCGCCGCGATGGGGGCGGGACTTTCGGTTGGGGCCGCGCTGCGATTGGCCGGCTGCCCAACCGCTTCCGGGTCGTCGCAGGCAGCGCGGCGGCCCGGCGGCAACTTGTTATTCCTTTCTGGTCTTGTTTTTCTAATCCGGTCTTTAGATCTGTACATTTCAAAGTCCCCCTGTAGCCATTTCGACCATTGACGCTGGGGCTGGATCTCTTTGTCACCTTGTCAGAACTAACATTATCGTAATCGTTTTCATTGATATCAGCGGTATAAAAAGTACTTTGAGTGTAAATCCTGAACATTCCACCTGCAGCTTCCCTTCTGGACTGGCGTTGAACGCCCCTGGTGAGCTGTGTGTGCTTTTTTCCCCCGGCCATTAATTGCTCCGTTATGCTTAAGTTTGGGTAGAACTCGGTAATTCTGAATCCTGCCACCTTCATAGATGCCGGCGTTTTGTGATGCACTAAATATGTGGAAAGAATGGCGGTGCAGTAGGGGTTAAACGAGCTCGCGCCACTCTATTAGGACACTGTGCCGCGTGCTGCTGGGGCCCAGCCCGCCTCGGTTACAGCATCCTGCATTCCTTTCCCATGCAATGCTTGCGCTAAAAATGTGCCTGCGGCACGAGGACCTTGCTCAGAGTGCGCGTGAGGATGGCCTTCTCTGGCGCGCGCCCGCAGGTGCAGGGTTGTCCAGGGTAAGGAGCCACTGCAGAAAAGTCGTGGGCGGGGCCGGACTGAAAAACTTCCGCAAAAATGGTAAAACCATCCCCACACTGCAGGAGGCCATGAGCAGAATGAACTACCGGAGCTTTCATGGTTGGGCTGTCACAGAAAGCAGCACCCCCTAGCTTCCAGCCCACCGAGAAAATACCACGGGTGTTCAACTATGGCATTGTGCGGTGTTTCTGTTGAGCCTCCTGTGTACTTCCTGTGCAGCACTTGGCACACTACAGAAAAATTACAGCATTTACTGAGCGCTGGGAACTGAGATTTGAAATGTGGCTTATGAGGGGAAACAATTCTATATCTAATGCTGCTTCCATCAGCTGGCCTCCATGAAGGATTGTCGCAGCAGCCGACGGGGTTGGTGATTGTCCCCTTGGTTTTTTTGAGTTTCATATAGCGCGAAGTACAGGAGCACCAGTTTTGTTACAGACAGACACATTCATTTAATAGGAAAGTACCAGCACTTATCTGGCGGAAACAGGTATTCTATAGAGTGAGCACCTGCGCTTCTACATTTCCTTTAAAATCCCTGCGAGTTGTGCACCATTGGCAAGTTACTGGTGTGTGGGGGGTGGTGAGCGAGACAGACGAGTCTGCCACATTTCTCAGCTTCGTTCTACAACACTCCCGTAAAGTCTCCCACATTTTCAGCAGCATTTTGCCGTCACACTGTCACCTCACGATTCATTTCCAATGTTATTGCCATGCAAATTAAAATGTGTCTCACCAGTCCCACTTCTTTCTTCAATCTAAAATGTCTTTGGTTTAAAATGACCTGGCATGCATTTGTGACCAGCTATGCACAAGTGACTTTCATTTCACTAGTGAGCATTTAATTGAACTAGTGTAACATGAAAAGTGAAGCGACTAAGTGTGCTTCGCCTTCATGTGACATTCTTTTCTCATCCACCACATTAGTCATCAATCACCTCTGTGCCTGGTACTCTTAAAGGAGCACCTGCATAACACATCTCCGCCCCCTGGTGGCGCTGGTGTTGCCAGAGCTTTAAGTGGGCCGGGTGCCCTTTGGCGCTCTGTAAAGCAGGTGCTGAGACGGGTCCCCTTCCCGCTTTCCATTTTTGCCCTCACACTCGAGTGAAAATAAAATCTCTGCCTTTGCTGTAGCTTCAAAGAGACTCGTTTTCATTATTTCACAGTCAGCACAAAATTGAAGCATGTTCAATGTACTACTATACAACAAAGTCCTTGTTGTTACTTATTTATTTTATGCAACTAACAACCAATGTCAAAGCTTGTTTCAGGTGTAATGTCAGTTGTTGTCTTGTATCTGGATGCGATAAAACAAAGAGGCAGCAAAATAGAAGTCTGATGACACACTATGCTAAGCACAGATGTTTAGGTTAGGTGTTTAAGCAATGCCCTTAATTAGATAGGCCTCGCCCGAATTGAAGAACACTCCCCCCACACACACACACACACTTTTTTAATCCTACTTAAAACACTCAGATGTACTATGTTTATTTGTATGTGAGGTACTGGGGAGGAGAAATTTCCTTTAAATGTATTATTCTTATTTACTTACGCTGAAAAAGTAAAACTACAATGCCCACAATGCAAGGTCTTGCACTGGCTGAAAAAAATCAAGAGTTTACTGAACGTGTCTCACATGACTTGAAGTCACTTAAAAGCTATGGCCAGTGGCGTAACATTATCCCCTACACCCCCTGCAGTGCAGGTGGGACCCGGGCTCCAGGTGCCCCCCTCTTGCACTCTGCACGAGAGGCGGGCCAAAGGCCCTCACAACCCCACACCCTCACCCTCACAACCCCACACCCTCACAACCCTCATCCTCACACACCCCCTCTCCCTCACACACCCCCTCACCCTCACACCCCCTCACACGCCCTCACCCTTACACCCTCACCCCCCTCACACCTCCTCACCCTCACACCCCCTCACAACCTCACACCTCCTCACAACCTCACACCCCCTAACAAACTTACACCCCTCACCCTCCCTCAATAACCCTCACCCTCACACACCCGCACCCTCACACACCCTCACTCACCCTCACTCACTCTCACCAGCATAGCATAGCATAACAAAACATATCATAGCATAACAAAACACAGCATAGCATAACAAAAAAAGCATAGGATAGCAAAACATAGCATAGCATAACAAAACAAAGAATAGCATAGCAAAACACATAGGATAGCAAAGCAAAACATAGCATAACAAAACACAGCATAGCATAACAAAAAAAGCATAGGATAGCAAAACATAGCATAGCATAACAAAACAAAGAATAGGATAGCAAAACACATAGGATAGCAAAGCAAAACATAGCATAACAAAACATAGCATAGCAAAACACAACAAAGCATAGCATAGCAAAACAAAACACAACAAAACCTAGCATAGTATAACAAAACTTAGCATAACAAAACAAAGCATAGCATAACAAAACATAGCATAACAAAACAAAGCATAACAAAACAAAGCATAACATAACAAAGCATAGCAAAACAAAACATAACATAGCATAACAAAACACAACAAACATTGCATAGCAAAACATAGCATAGCATAACAAAACACAACAAAACACAACAAAACATAGCAAAGCATAACAAAACACAACATAGCAAAGCATAAAAAAACAACATAGCATAACAAAGCATAACAAAGCATAGCATAACAAAACATAGCATAACAAAGCATAGCATAACAAAGCATAGCATAACAAAACATAGCATAACAGAACATAGCATAACAGAACATAGCATAACAGAACATAGCATAAAAGAACATAGCATTACAGAACATAGCATAATAAAACACAACAAAAAATAGCTTAGCATAACAAAACATAGTATAGCATAACAAAGCATAGCAAAACACAACAAAACACAGCATAGCACAACAAAACACAACAAAACATAGCATAGCATAACAAAACAAAGAATAGGATAGCAAAACTAAACATAGCATACCAAAACAAAGCATAGGATAGCAAAAGAAAACATAGCATAGCAAAACAAAACATAGCATAGCAAAACAAAACATAGCATAGCATAACAAAACATAGCATAACATAACAAAACATAGCATAGCAAAACAAAACACATAATAGCATAGCAAAACCTAGCATACCAAACAACATAGCATAGCACCGCATAACAAAACATAGCATAGCGAAACAAAGCATAGCATAATAAAACACAACAAAACATAGCATAGCATAACAACACATAGCATAACAAATCAAAGCATAGGATAGCAAAACATAGCATAGCATAACAAAACAAAACATAGGATAGCAAAACATAGCATAGCATACAGCTTCATTCAGCACCACAGCATCACTGAGGGGCAACACATCACTATGCGCTACCACAGCATCACTGAAAGCCAGAGCATCACTCGTTCGCCATCACAACATCACCCAGCGCCACCACAGCATCAATCTGTGCAACCATTCAACAACACTTGGTTTAAATATGTTTTCTCAATGTTTCAAGCTTTATTACAAATGTAACAAAAAGATGTTAATATTTCACTTCTGTTCTTGGATTTTCGTCACAATAAAATACACTGAACATAATCTTAAAAAAAGTTATTTACAAAAGTTTAAGCTATTGCCATCATAAATTACAATAACCTTTATTTAAGTAGTAATGTTTAACAAAAAATTAAAAGCCATTGTTATTTGTAATATCAATACATGTAAGTCACGTAAATACAACACATATTGCATTACAAATGCTATAGGTGTCACATTTGCAAAAGTTATAACTATTGGCATTGTAAATGACAAAGCTATTAATTTCGCTATTTTCAAAAACAAAACATAAATAAAAAAAAAAAAATTTACAGTAGCAATAGCTCAAACTTTCCTAATGCGAGACCTATTGCATTGCAAATGCTTGTTAACAGTGAGAACACTACGAAAAAGTATTTTTGTACATTAAGGGGATATATAGAAATACATGACTTCCGAAGTCAGAACGTGAATCCGCTCCTCCGTTTCTCAACTCCCTGGGTCATACGGTAATTCTGGAATTTCAGCAGAGCGTGTGGCACCTTGTACCAGAAGACATGTCTCTCTGTATGAGTTTATCCGTCAGTGGGGGAAAAAAACGGCTTATGCAGTAAAATTCATCAAGGGCAGTGCGCTGAGAAAGTGAAATTGGCTCGTGTACAAAAACACCGAAATCTTTTTTCCCTCAAAGGTATTCCTAATTCCACGGTAAAGGAAATGATGCTAAGTAGAAAAAAAAGTGTGTGGAATTATACATGCCATGCACAAGTCTCTGGCTTGCGCAGAATAATGATATAACTTGCAAAAGGTAATACACAAAAGTAAGCATTCTTTATGGCCCTTGCGGCGAAGGAACGGAGAGGGCTTTTTCAGCTTTTTCTGCTGGTGCAGCAGTTCAGGGAATGAAAGAATAAAGGAGTGAATAAAAGACGAGTCAGGCACAGCACTGAAAACCGAGTGTCTTGGCAGAGTGAGGGAGGGCATCCTTGTGGGTGTAATAAATGTTTTCTTGGAAGGCAACAGAGAATTTTGACTGAAGTAAGTCAGACCCTCGGCATTTCTTCCTGCGCAGGTGAGAAAAGACAGAGGCCGGTAATGGGGCAGAGAATGAATGTCATCTCCTTACAAGTTTGTAAAACCCCATTGTTCATGTTGCTGTTATTGTGCTGAAGACAGTGCAGGGGCAGATGTCTGAATTTTTTTTACATCCTTTGAACATTTTGAACTTCAGTGGCGCAGGGTATTTTATTTATGTCAACATTAAAAAGCGAGGTAACCTTAAAAAGTGGTATTACTGATGGTACCGGTCTGCTACAGCACGTGACACTGCTGGGATAAAACCAAGGTACTGAGTAGTACGATTTCATATACCGACAGCCCTCTGAGTGACCTGCTGGTACCTGGACTTTAGGCCCCTTATGGAGTTCAGTTTATACTATTTTACCTGTTGCCATATTTCTCCTTCTGTGGGTTAAAAGGTTTAGTGGTGCAACTCTGTCAAACAAGAGAGGGGGGTGGGGGTGATTCTACAACCACTAACCAGCAGCGAGTAGTGCTATACATAACACCAGTTGTATTACATGAAGACACATTCATTTTTTGTTAGGCACGGGGAAATTAAGCGATTTACGTAGAATCACAGGATGTTCAGCGTCATTGCCGAGACTCGAGCCCATGCGGTAAGTCATGAGGGGGTGACACCATGAGTTACCCGCACCGGGTGACACCAACCCTAGTGACGCCACTGTGCATTGCAATGCCTGCTTGTAGAGACATGCGTTGTAAAAGATGTTGCGATGTAATGACTGCGTTGTAAGTGTAGTGTGATGTAATGGTTGTGTTGTAAAGGATGTTTCCCGCTCCATACACTGAGGTAGGGGAGTGAGCAGACTATTGTATCCTGGGATTGCTAAATGCCACATGTTGCAGGAAGTTGTCATCAGGCGTGAGGGATCCAAGTAGCTCATTGCCTAGTGACTGCGGCATCACCGGAGCGCACTGTCTGGGCATAAACATGGCACTGCTGGCACCCAGAGCTCAGATCACGTCTGTACTGGAGATAGGACCAAAGAAGCCTGCTGTTCCTGGGACCTGGCAAATAGAGGCTGTACCAAAGACTGAACTGCATCTGCTTCTCCTGGGTTAAAAAAGAGAGGACTGTGCCTGTGGGGCCTGGCTTGAGGAAAAGTCGTCCCTGAGCACTAGGCAGAAGAGGTGAACTCTAAGAGTCAGTAGGTTGACTTCCTGTTACAACTTCAGGGCGACTGAAGAAGCTGTCTTGGCTAAGTTGGTAGCCACAATCGCCTGATTGCCGAAGTGCTGCCCAGGAGACAGTCCTCACACTCAAATGTTGCTCCTGAGTCTGCTGAACCCGGAAGAGTCCTGGGAATGCTGTTTGGTCATCCAAGACGGATACTAACCTCCACCAAAGGAAACCGGCTTGTTTTGTTTTACCGGAGACCAGTATTCCAGCGGCAACTGGACTTTTGCTGGATTTCATCAGGACTTCGATGACCGTTTGGCCATAGTTGTCCCATAAAGACCGTGGACCGGGAGTAGCCCCAGGAAGCCCCTGTTGACCACACAACATCTTGCAGCATCTTCAGCATCCTGTATCCCTTGCATCAGGATCAGTCAGTTAATGTGTAAGGCGGGTTCACCCGTAGAGCCTGGAACTGGACCAGAGACTGCTTTGGTGATAAGTTAACTATGCTACACTTCTTCCCTGATTCCCTTGACTTGCTCCCTGACAGAGTTTGTCCCCCAAACCTGGCCAGAGTACCCAAAGAAAACGTTATAAAAGTTCTATAGAGTTTCCAAAGTTTCTGTTAACCGTGGTAGTTGCCAATGCTAAATTACATTTTGAGTGAAAAGCAGTGATTTATGTTGTACTTCAAAATCTATATCTCCAGAATCCTCCAGTGGATTTTATTCATTTTGTTGTCTAAAAATTCATAAAATGATCTATTTGTATAAATGATTTTTTTTCATGTTGTGCGACTTTCTTATCCAGTTATTTTCGTACTTCTAAATGCTTTACACTTGTTTCTTTGTGTAACCCTGACTGCTTGAAGCAACAGCTACCCAGGGTTGAGCTAAGGTTTTTTACACATGAGCCAGAATGGACCCAAAACGGGCACTGTGAATGTATTACACAGTGAGTTCGAAAAATCACATCAATTTAAAAAACTCTTTTCTTACAGTAGCCAAATATGCATTTTCCTTTAAGGCCCTTGTGCCTTTTGTGGCATCCCCGATGGGCTTCCCTTTGATACATCTGCCATGGATTTAAACTTTCTTTTCAGTATCTTTTTATTTGTTGCACATGGCGAGGCTGAAATCGATTTTCTTGTCCTTGTGGGGCACCCGTGCACTGAGGTTGTGTGCCACGGAGCTAGTGGACCATGTTGAAGCAACAAAGCCATCGCAGTCAGGCGTGCTCGTTTGCCCAGTACACTGCTCTCTTGTGCAGGCCAAGGAGGCAGCTCCTTCTTGCACTACTTCTCCCACAGATGGGGGAGCAGGTTGCTTTCTGCTTTTCTGTTGGCATTAGGCGGTGCCTCCAGCTATAACGACACACCAGTCTTCCTTTACCAGGGGGTCGGGGGTGATTGAGAGGTTTACCCCGCAGGGGGCTGAAATCCCACTAGCATCAGGGATTAAAGTTTAATGAAGAAAGAATGGAGTGAGGGCAGTCCACCCTGGTATCTGTCCTAACCCTAACCCCTAAAGACCTCAACAGTCTTTCTGCTGCCTTGGGAACTTGGGCAGATTAGGGCAGTTTAACACCAATCTGCCCTCTCCTGGGTGGTTGGGACAGAAAGCCCTTGAGCCAACTGGAAATTCATATTTTATTCAAAATGGATTAGGGTAGCCTGTCCTGGCATCAGGATGTGCAACCACTTCAAAACAGCCCCAACAGTCTTCCTGTCCTTCCAGAGGGCAAAGATGTATGCTTATCCCTTTGTGTAGTGTCCCTCCCTGGCAATAAACCTGATCCCTACCACAAAAGACCTTTCTGCCACAGGGGTGGAGATTGAGGAGTTTATGCCCAACCTGCCCTACATAAGTGGCGGGGAAGCTAACTAGACATCAAGGAATGTATTTTTTTTATTGTTTAGGGGCTGCCCATGTGGCATTAGGCCATGCCTACTCCCTATAATGACCCCAACAGTCTTTCTGTACCCCAGAGGCTGATAGGGGGATTTAGGGGCAGATTGAGGGATTTGCCTCCAATCTGCCCTTCACCAGAGGGGCAGAAAGCCCAAAATACACTATGGATTAAATAAATAAAAAATGCGTAATGCTTTTTAGTGCTATTTTCACATTTAAACTGTAAAATTCATTACTCTAGTTTCCTTTATGGAATTTCGTTATTTTGGTGTCATATTATTTATTACATTTTACTTTCTTTTTTCCAAAATTGGTTTGGGATTTTTCTTGTGTTATAATTTGATTTTGTTACTGTTTTGGTATTGCATATATACATTACACATTGCCTCTAAGTTAAGCCTGTCTGCCCCCATTGTATAGCTGCCAAGGGGTTGAGCTCAGGTTTATGTAGTGACTCTAGTGGCTCAACCTAACAAAGATTGTGAGGCCCCTGTTAAAGTGAGTCTAGTCCCCATGTGCTGTCCCGCAGAAGGGTCAAAGGCAGACCCTTTTGAAACGGGTCAGTTGTAGGAATTGTTCACTTTAACCATGTGAACACCTCATTGACACCACATTAACTTCAAACGGTCCAGGGTTTCACTGGTTTCGACTCTAGGTGACAGGCCCACCCACACAAATAGATGACTATTTTTATTGCAAGAGTTGTGGAAGCAGAAAGTGTTTGTAGGAATGTTGTCGTTCTCTGCAAATCTCATAACTTTCCCTCACTGAAATGTTAGGAAAATGCATGATTGTCGCCAAAGTTTGACATTTGCAGTGCATTATGCGAAAGAGAATGCAGTTGGATCCATGCAACTCACACGACCCCAGACTCCCCTGGGTGTCTAAAAATTTCCGGGGGGCTGATTCTTCCAGCCATATGCAGAGTGGAGATGCAGGGTCTCTAAGAAGGGGTGAAAACACAACAAAGCCTTGTTAGCAAGTAAATGGTCTTTTAACCCCTTCCGTGCTCCCGTCGGCCAGCACTCCCTCCCCAGTGCTGCGCACGACCAACGGCCGACGCAGCCCACCCACCCTTTAGAACGCCCGCACCGCAGCGGAAAAACTGCTGCGGTTAAGGCGTTAAAGACCTGTGAAGTACTCAGGTGAGGCCATGTGTGTGCCCAGGAAGCTGTCTCAGCCCAGGCTGAAACCCCTTAAGCCCAATGGGCGCTGCGCACCTGGTACTAGTGGTACCCTGGGCAGGGATGTAAAAGGGGTACCAGGGCTGCAGCACTTATTGTGCCACCCTAAGTGACCCGAGTGAACCAAAGGCTGTAGGTCTGCAATGTCACCTCTGCACCAGCAGCTTGCCTGCTCGGGTTCGACCCTCCACACACAATGTGTGACAGGGTCACGCCATTGCATTTAATAAGTTAGTCACCCCTAAGTTAGGCCGCCTTTAGTCTAGGAGGCAGGGTGCATGGTATTTTATGTGTGGAAATATATGTGCATGAATATATTGCCTTGAGATAGCATTCTGAACGTAATTTTGCTGCAGGTGACCGACTCTCCATAGGATGACATGGGCTGGACACTGGACATTCCTCAGACATCCAGTCCCATTATGGAACGGTTGTTTCTTTTCATGTTTGGTGTCAAACACTGTGCTTTTTAACCCCTGACACGATGGCGGTATCGAGGTTTAAGCAGCATGTACCTAGGTGGCACTTTAGACAGTGTCAACCAAGTTAACCCAGTGTTCTTGTGCTTTGTCAGGCTTTCCTGAGGGTTCGCCGCCAAGTCAGAGATTTCACCTCATGCTGGGCAGTGTGTGCCACTTCTAGAGGCCAGAGACAAAGGTGTGTGTGCAAGAGGTGACACCTCGCCCACACAGGATGCCTAGTGAATGGCCATCATGACGATGAGCCTCAAAGGCTTCACTGGCGGGGTAGACAAAGGAACTATGTCTCCGCTCGAGGACAAAGCCACCCCCCTGCCTCAGGCACTGTTTTTCACAGGCAGGCAGGAAAAGTAGTTTTTCAGGAGGCGTACACCTCTACAAGGCTGACCACTTGTCTAGGGTGTTGCAGCTGAAGTGTACAATCGAGGATGGTTTTGGACCTCTTGAGTTTAGGCTAGAAAGCAAGTTCGGACTAGTTTTAGTGACATACACACTGCAGATGTAGTCACTACAGGGGCATATTAGCCGCAGGACTAGATGCCCATTGGCTACTAGTCCTCACACTCACTAACACCCATTGGAGCCACATGATTTTGTTAAAACTCAGGGGTCAACTATTACAATACTTAACAGTCCTGAAGATGGTCTCGTTTATGAAAAAGTAGAGACCGAAACGTCGACCTACGCTTTTTCTTCTAAAATCTGTTTTAATTCTCATAAAGAAGAAATGTGTTGACAATTGTTACAGTGAAGGCTTCAAATTGACATTGCTACCTTCTTGTCAATTGTTTGTATTTTTGAGAAAAGTACACTAACTTGACCAATTAAGATAAAAAGTGAATATTTTTCTATATACACCTGTCTTTGTTTCATTTTTTCTGTATGCTTTTGCACCTATGATTTATATCATGTATGACAATTAATGTTTCTATTTTTGATTCGTACACACTATTGCACTGAGGAATCAAATTGCTGGAATTAATCACCAATTAAGGAAATCATACATCTGCTCTTGCAATTTAATTATACAAATAATTCAAACTAAACACTTGAATAAATCCCTTGAAGGCATCTTTACCTTATCATTTCACTTTGCCCGAGCCATCAAGGGTAGTTTGGGTTGCCCATTTAGTTTTCTACTGTCTGTTATAAGACAGTTTGTTAGTTTACAGTGGGACTAGAGCCCCCTCATTGTTTACCATTTGTTTGCCTCATTGTCACTTTCATTTGTTTACTTCTTATTTGATGGCTTGTGTAGGCTTAACTTTTCCCTCGTTAGTTTGTCTCTCCTCTGGAGCATGGATGCATTACTGTGTCTTTACCTGCTTCTTGTTTGCTTTTTTTGTGCATTGTTTTTTTCCTTTTTAGCTAACCACTCTTCAGGAGTGTGTGTGTTTTCCATCTTTCTCCCTGTGTACTTCTCTGCCGACCCAGACTCTGTGTTGCTGTGTCTCATCGTGTGCTTTCCTGACCCCCGCCTCCATCTTGTTCTGTCTCAATGTGTGCTTCTTGGCCTTTTCCCATCATTCCTGTGTTTCTCTGGCTCCCTGTGGTTTATCTATCCCAATCCCCAGGATTCATATTGCTTGTCACGCTGTGTGCTTCTGTGCTCCCTCCCCCACCAGTATCTCAGTGTTGCTGTCTCACCGTGTGCTCCTCTGCCCCTCTCATGTAGTTTCCCCCGTGCTGCTTCCAACACCGTCTCCATCTCTCTCTGGTTCACCGTTTCCTTCAGTGCTCCCCCTGTGTTGCTTTGTCTCATTGTGTGTTTCTCTGCTACTCCTGTGTTCCTTTTTTCCTCCATGTTGCTTGTTCCTGCCGTTGCACCCCATTTTTAATTCCCCATCCACCTGCGGGCCCCGTTTTGCTAATGTGCTTCTTCAACTCTGGCCACTAAATAGAAAAAAAAACATCTGCATTATTTTGTTGGTGCCCACATGTGTGGAGCTTGCGCCTGCAAAACTGAGCCCGTCTGCACCCAAAGCTTTTTTAAATGTTTATTTTTTGGTCATGCTGCACACCATCAGGGATGCTATGCAGGAGGACTAAAATACATTGGCAAATAAGCACGACTAATTGGCTTTGCCAGTGTTTGTTTTTATTCCACTGTTCTAACATGGCCCATAGTTCTTATTGGAGGGATTAAAAAGGCCAAAATTGCTGTCCCTGGTGAAAGCAGATGCTGTGCGCCCCTGTGACAGCGCAGGCGCGCACACATAGCCCCCCTTGGAATTAAGCTATTCTTTTATGGCCACATTGTGCCCGCATGCGTGAGAATGCTTTCGATGCGTGGGCAATGCATCCAGTATGGCTCCAGCCGCTAATGGGGCGGTTACTGTTCCAACATGGCCATTTCAGAACGGCAAAACAAAAAGTATTGGCAAAGTCAATATGTCTACAATGGCCCGGAGTAGACCTGTCAGTTCTGCCAGTGCTTGTTGTCATGCCTTATTTAAAATATATTTAGTTTCTTAGTCACTGGGGCTAGCTGGTGGCTTGCGGGGCCTGTTTTTGACCTCTTGGTCTCAGGTTGAAATCCAGGCAGGCATTTCATCATTCTGAGGTCGATAAAACGAGTACCACCGAGTTGGGTAACCATAAACGTCTTTTATTCAGCGCCAATAGGCGTTTCTGAGTAAACGCGAGCTTTACAAGCAGGTTATGTTAGCAGATATTGAACCTGCGTTTTTTTTTATAAAGGCCCTATTCAATGCAGTTGATTGGGCTTCCGTGCACTAAAATATGATTAATATATTAGAAAGTTCTTCATTTCAGTAGTGTGCTATTGAAACAGACGGGATCTGTTAGCTCTCGCTCTATTCAGCCATCATCTTTGCAATAACTGCAACTCCAGTGTGACTCCTTTGAAATATGTTTTAAAACCTACCAGGCTTGCTGATTTCTCCTGTCTGTCGCAATGATCTGTATCTTGTCGACTCTGGGAGGATTAAAGGCCAATGTGGCCCATATGTGTTAGTAACCCCTGATGGTCTCCAGTTTACATTGCCTCCCTCGTGTTGCTAGTAAAAAGAAAAGCTTCACCATCGAAAGCCTGCAGTATCCGAACGGTCTCAGAGTTTTGGACAGATCACGCGTCAGATGTACATATAAGCTCACCCATATATCTGAAGATTCCTACAGGCTGAGATTCATTATATGAGGCAGGAACGGGCCGAGTGGCTTTAGAGGACGCCCCTCGCCCAGCCCTGCAGTGTCAGCATGAACTGAGGTAAAGTCCTTCTCGAGAGGTCACCGTTTGTTTACACTGGAGGCCTGGCGTCTGGCCAGCTGCAGTTAAAAGGTACAACACACAGGGACGCTTTAGAAATACGAGTATTTTCAGTGATGCAAATGGAGAAGAGTGGACAGTCTGCCCCAGAAATTAGCCCCTTTTTTGGACCAGGAAGAGTTAATTCGCAGTGCTTAACGGTAAATGGCGCTTATCTGTCTGCCTTTGGGCGCCCTTTGTCCTGGGCCGACACTCCTGCTGGGAGGGCGCCTCGTGAATGGAGCACTTCCTGAAGAAACGGTTACATCTGCAGATGGGAGAAAATGGTCGGTTAGACAGAAGCGGATTACCCGACGTGTTAATCGATCCTGTGTGAGAACCAATCACGCGCTTCGTCAAGGGCAGTAAGCGCTTTGTAAAGGCAATTGGAACAATTACAGCACCAAACTGTTCCCTGTAGGGGGTCATCAGCTCTTATCTCCCATTTCTTCCCAAATACATTTTGAAGTCAAACCCCCCACCAACTTACGAAGAAGGAACAAGAAACGTTCCCTACGCACCATGTTTACTCACGAGTGGGCTCCAGAAAAGAGTTTTTATTTATTTTAAACCTTTGAATGTTCGATTTATTTTTTTGCAGTTTTATATAGCGCGAACTCGACCCGAAGGTATCGGAGCGCTTTACGTGAGCACCAGTTACGTTACAGACGGACACATTCGTTTTTAGGTTCGGGGAGATTTGCCCAGAATCACAGGATGTTTGAGCCTTCCGCCAGACTCGAACCCGGTTCTCCAGCTTCAAAGTCGCCGCTCTCGCAGTTAAGCCACATCCACGTGCAGTTCTTGATTCAACCCATTTGTTCAGTGTGCACCTGATACGCATCTCTGATGCAATTCGGATAAAAGCACATATATATATATAGTGTATTTTTGGGAAGTTAGTATGTCTTTTTATTGTTATTTCTTCATCGCGATGGTCCGTTGCATTGTCGACCCCCGTTTAATAACAACTTGTTGTCGGTCAGAGCAACAAGAAAGAGCTGAAGAAAGAAGGTTTGTTGAGTGGATAAATAAATACACCAGCTGCAATAATGTGTACGCCCATCTCCAATGACAAGGTCGATAAAGTGAATTCATACCCCCGAGTGCATATGATGAAAATAAAAACATGTACACATCGAGAAGTGTGCAGTGAGCACATACATTCCCGAGAGTCAATCACTGCACGTTTATGTTATGTTAGACCTATTTCTATGGCGTACATTCTACCATAGTATTTCAGTTTATTTGTTGCAGCATAGGAGGCTGCTGATTCACACGCAGGTTAGATGGTTGTGTACAATGACCCTTATGCGGAGAGGGGGAGGGGAAAGCAAGAGCCTACTGAATGCTTTCGTGCTTCTAAGAAAGAACCCAGTGTACATTATGGTTCGTATCAGACCTTGTTATGATTTTATGGACCACCAGGGTGGTCTTACTTCCTCTATTCATCGCTGGTGTTTCCGTCTCCATCTTTCATTATTGGAGGCAGGCTGTGCCTCACTTCCTGTCTGTAGTGGTAGTGTGGCCTGCATCCTGCCCAATAGTCAGTGGGTCAGTTTTCCGTTTTTTTTAATTTTCATTTATGGTATCGGGGACCGCTTTTCTGCTCTTGTATCAGTGGTAGAAGGCGTTGCCCTCCTCATCTTTTATTAGCAATAAGAACTTCTTTATATAGCGTTTTAATGCTGTTGTTTCTAGATGCTGTAAACAACAGGTGTTACTACTGCCCAATTCAATGGTGCTCAGTGTACCCACCTCCAAAGCATAGGAATCGGAGTTGGCCTTGCAGGGCTCAATGTTATGACCCACAGATCACAGAAGATGATTGTAATTACTGACCTGTATTGCAGGTTAACATTAGTGGGGTGGGTCCCCAATTCCTTCCTTATTAATAGCAGGGTCTTCGTCGCCCTCCTTCGTTTTCGTATGCTGTAAAATATTCTGCATTCCACCTCCTTCATAAGTGACAGCCAGGACTGCCTCTCTCTTCTATCCCGAGGGGTAGTGGTAGCGGTGTCTGTCTCCCTCTCCCTTCATTAGAGGTAGCAGGGTCTCTCTTCCTTCATTAGAGGTAGCAGGGTCTCTCTCCCTTCATTAGAGGTAGCAGGGTCTCTCTTCCTTCATTAGAGGTAGCAGGGTCTCTCTTCCTTCATTAGAGGTAGCAGGGCCTCTCCCTTCATTAGAGGTAGCAGGGTCTCTCTCCCTTCATTAGAGGTAGCAGGGTCTCTCTCCCTTCATTAGAGGTAGCGGTAGCAGGGTCTCTCTTCCTTCATTAGAGGTAGCAGGGCCTCTCCATTCATTAGAGGTAGCAGGGTCTCTCTCCCTTCATTAGAGGTAGCAGGGTCTCTCTCCCTTCATTAGAGGTAGCAGGGTCTCTCTCCCTTCATTAGAGGTAGCAGGGTCTCTCTCCCTTCATTAGAGGTAGCAGGGTCTCTCTCCCTTCATTAGAGGTAGCAGGGTCTCTCTTCCTTCATTAGAGGTAGCAGGGCCTCTCTCCCTTCATTAGAGGTAGCAGGGTCTCTCTCCCTTCATTAGAGGTAGCGGTAGCAGGGTCTCTCTTCCTTCATTAGAGGTAGCAGGGTCTCTCTCCCTTCATTAGAGGTAGCAGGGTCTCTCTTCCTTCATTAGAGGTAGCAGGGTCTCTCTTCCTTCATTAGAGGTAGCAGGGTCTCTCTCCCTTCATTAGAGGTAGCAGGGTCTCTCTCCCTTCATTAGAAGTAGCAGGGTCTCTCTTCCTTCATTAGAGGTAGCAGGGTCTCTCTCCCTTCATTAGAGGTAGCAAGGTCTCTCTCCCTTCATTAGAGGTAGCAGGGTCTCTCTTCCTTCATTAGTGGTAGCAGGGTCTGCCTCCATCTCTCTCTTGATTCCTGGAGGCACGGTCATTTTACCTCTTCTTTCATTCCAGATAGGAGGGCATGTCTCTTTTCTTGTTTATTACTGACTGCTCTCTATGCCTCCTTCTTCCATCCTTAGTGTGCTGGGGGTTTTCTGTTCTCTTTTTTCCTTGGTGATGGCAGGGTATATCTCCCACCTCCTTTAGTATTAGCAGGGCCAGGGACATCTTAAGGATTTTGGGGGGCCGTGGGCCAAACGTGTTTTGGGGGCCCCTGTTTGGGACAATTTTGATTTCATGATCCATTTTCAGCTCTTTGGCCAAGTCACTGAAAGCACACAGGCACACTTGTCCAAATTCTAAATGTGTTTACACCTAATATTCAGTGATCGTGATGTGTGTTTTCAATATTGCAACACAACAGCAGCTCACTTATATTGCTGTAAATAATCACTGTGACACCTTGCCATTTCTCATACGTGAGGTCCGGTTTTGATCTAAAAGACACTTTTATATGAACGCTGCACATAATTTCTCTGCAAAATGTCTGTAATAAACTCACACATCACCCACATTAATAGTAAATGAAAAGAAAAAGGCTCGCCCTACTTAACGTAGATTCAAAGTACTAGCAAAGCTTTAAGCAGATAGACTGCTGCAGGTGGTCCCCTCCCTGGGTCACCGTGACCAAAATGGGTTCGCACCCTCGAGTAGCACCTCCTTAAACCTTTGGCGCTTCTTTAGGTTTGCCACGTATTCGCAAACCCAATGGCCAAGAGCAGGCTACCTCATATTAGACCTGGAGAAGGCATTCGACTCCCTGGAGTGAGAATTCCTATTTGCCGCACTAGGGAGATATCATCTGGGGAAGTCTTTTCTCAACATGGTGAAGCTACTGTATAGTGCCACTACTGCGAGGGTTAAAACAGGCCCCTACATATCGGGCCTTGTTGAAGTGCGCAGAGGGACTAGGCAGGGCTGCCTTCTGTCTCCATTGCTCTTCGCACTGGTGATTGAGCCACTAGCAGAAGCAATACGCACGGATATACCAGACGGCATTGAGCTAGGAGACGGCACATACACAATATATTTGTATGCGGATGATCTTCTGCTATACATAAGAGACATCCACTGCATCTCACAGACATTAGCAACCATATTGGAAAACTTTGCTCCTATATCAGGACTTTGAGTAAACATCAATACATCCTGCCTATATCCTTTCAGCAAACAATGCAGTGACCCAGAGTATGCACTCAACGGAACACATGTCCGTTGGTGCGCATACAGATTCCGCTACCTGGGCATCCGCATATACAGAAGCCCAAAATACTTGGAAGATGGCAACCTAGGCAGAGCACTGACCACAGTCCGCTCTCAGATGGCGCTTTGGAACATGCTCCCACTATCAATGACAGGGAAAGTGGCCATAGTAAAGATGGTAATGCTGCCCAGGTTTTTGTATTATTTCACAAATCTCCCACACTACATCCCTTTGTTCTTCTACTACCCCCTCGAAAGATTAGTGAAAGATTTCATATGGGGAAAATCTAGACACAGGGTGGCGATCAGCAAACTCTACTTACCGGTAGACCAGGGTGGTCTGGCAGTTCCATACTTGGAACAGTAGTATTTAGCAGCCCAAATACAATGGGTTGTCAGATCGTTTGCTGCCCGCCACAGTGGAGACACAGCAACCACACAACCCCCCTACAGATCGCAGAGCTAGCGGTAATATTCCACCCATGTTAAAACGCCAAGCCGACGGACTCACTACTGCTGAATATGGCCTACAAGAGCTTCTGTAGTGCACTGTATAACGCCCATTTAAACCACACAATATGCTCCAGTCGTACCTCTGGAGAGAACACCCAGAGGTCACACAGTAACCACAGCAGCCAAACTCAGAAGCTGGCACACTGCCGGAATTCAGGACATGGGGGATATATATCGAGCAGGCACACTAGTCCCATATACAACGCTAATGGAGGAAGAGGAATTACATCCTGGCCAATTTCTACTGCATCGCTCTCTACTAGCATTGATAACAGCTAAATGGGGAGACTTGCCTACCGAACCAGAGACACACCTCCCCATACAATTCCTACACGTTATGGGTCAAGGTGGGCACCTTGTCAAATGGTTTGCAGCATCCCTCAGGCGTCACGCGGCGGCAAACCTATTGACCCTCCGCCAGCACTGGGAGGCAGATATAGGACATCAGCTCACAGCCACAGAATGGGTATCAGTATTGGGGCGCTCAACTCAGGTTCCAAGGAATGCGCGCCTGCGACAAATACAATTCTATATCACCTATAGAGCGTACCTCATGCCAGCAAAAATCAATCAATACTTTAGACGTCAAGACACCAAATGCCCCAGATGTATGCATTTAGGTGCGGACTAGCTACACATGATACGGGAGTGCCCCACATTAACAGAATATAGGACAGCAGTAGCCGACACTGTGGCTCACTGCCCAGGTCGCACACTCCTATTTGAATGCCACGAATATCTTCTGCATTTATATCATAGAAGTTGCAACAATAAAACCACGTCTAGATTTTTAGATCTGGTGTTGGCAGTAGCAACAAGCATTTACAATGCAATGGTTTCGCCTTTGGAAAAGTTAGAGCTATTGGCATTTTAAATGACAAAATTTGTATTTATGTGTTGGTTTTGATAAACCATAAATAAATGGCTTTGTCATTTACATTGCCATTAGCTTAATCTCTCGCAAATGTAAGACCTATTGTACCCTACGGACGAGCTCAGCAGACAGCAATTACTACCACACACACACACCCAGAGCCACACACACACACCCAGAGCCACACACACACACACACCTAGAGCCAGCCACACACACCCAGAGCCAGCCACATACACACACCCAGAGCCACACACACACACCCAGAGCCACACACACACACACACCCAGAGCCACACACACACACCCACCCAGAGCCACACACACACAGAGCCACACACACACACACACACACACACACACAAACACCCAGAGCCACAGACACACACACACCCAGATCCACACACACCCACCCAGAGCCACACACACACTCAGGAGAGCAAGCACAGCGAGGGGGCAGGGAAGCAAGCACAGCGAGGGGGCAGGGAAGCAAGCACAGCGAGGGGGCAGGGAAGCAAGCACAGCCAGGTGGCAGGAAATCAAGCACAGCCAGGGGAAGGGGAACTAGGGGGCGAATGCCCATCATCTGCACTGGCACACCTCTGCTGTGTGCCGTCACAAAGATACACGGTACAGGACAAACATCAACTGCAACCTACGTGTCTGATATGCACACCTAAAAGGAACAACTGCACTCCTAACTCCAAAATGCCAGCAGACACATACATCGTGTGTACATAGAGCCTTTTCAGGAAACTTTTCTTAGCGCCACCACCTCACCTTCACACTCAGGCAACTCTCCAGGTGGGGCACAAGCTAGACATCCACTAGCAGCTTTTGAAGCAAAGAGGAGTATGTAGTCGAGGAGTACCAGCCATGTCATTACAGATAACCTCTTAAAAAAGTAATTTCTAAGTACTTGGAAACTGAGCAAAAAAGGGTCAAAATGAAAAAAAAGTGCAACAATGTAAAGAAAAAATGCATATAATTCAAAACAGGCTTAACTTTTGGCAGTGTTTTAAATGTTTGAGACTGCGTCTTACAACAGGCTTATCACATGAAGAACATCAAAACCTTATTTTAAATAACCCTAGGAACCATGTCTAGGATCCCTCATGGAATGGATAATAAAAACGGTAGAGAGGCTCATCACAGAATGGTGCACGACTTAGCAGTTTTTCTACAGAGATCCACACACATCCCCTGTCGCCTGGTCCTCCAAACTCAGCACACTTTAATATAAAGAGATAACGACTTCTGCAAAGTTAACTAGGCAATGTGCGACACAACACACAAACCTAAAAGGACCCGTTTTAGGAAAGCCACTACAAAAACAAGGGACAAAAAATAAAGACAGAAAACCAAGGAAGAGAGATGAATGAGATTGGACAAGGGTGTGTGTGAGAAGCCCTCGAGTCGCATCCCTCACTCTAACTCATCCAAGCAGTGAGAGGGGTCATCTCTCTTTAAACAAGCACCAACATCAAGTCACTGCATGTGCAGGCAGCTACTTGCAAGCACAGAAATAGCCACAAAGCAATCCATATTCAGTTTGCATCCACCAACAGTATGTCACAGTACAGCTCTGCCGTGATTTTGACTACATGCAACGCCCTCATCTAATCAAGCTTCGTGTGTTCTGGCAGCATAATTACCTTATCATGCAACATTGAGGTACTCTGACTTCATGAGGATGCCGAATCAGAATCTGTCAGAGGGTGGCTGTGACCTCACCTCTGCCACCTTCACAGGTCCTGGATGCATATAGGGCCCTCCTTCTGCAAGCTTTGCATGTTCTAGCTGCGTAAATGGACCTCACCTCTGTACTCTTTACATGTTCTTCTGCATCAATTCCCAAACACCTTCTTGTGTAGGCTGACTGCATTCACTAACCCACCAATACAATCCTAGTGTGGGCCGCTTGTATGTATGGACTTCGCCTCAACAGGCATCACCTGTCACAGCTGCTTGCAGCAACCTCGCTCTTCAATACTGGCATGCCATATCTGAATCCAGTAACCTCGCCACTGATTTCTTGTGAGAGTCGGCCGCATTGTTGGACCATGCCAGCACGATCTTCACATTCTTGCGGCATACAGCCACCAAACCATACAGTCCTTGCAAGTTCTGGGTGCACACAGTAAACTAACTACAGAATCTTGTGGTGACATGTTTGGGCCTTACATCTGCAATTTTAGTATGTTCTGACAGCAGACAGTGATCTCACAGTAAACTCTTTCTACAATAGACAGAGATCTTACCAGGCAATCCTAGCATGTTCTGGCTGTGTGCAGTGAACTACAAAACCTTGTTTGAGCAGGCTGCATGCTGTGCCCTCTCATCACAGACCTCCTTGGCAGTAACAGACTTGGATCAAGCTTCATTTGACGATCATCTTGATTTCAGTTTGCCCAATAAGGCTCCCTCCAGAAAGCATGCTGCTTGATATGGGATGCTCTCGTCAGGCATTGCCGTATCCACTTGCAGTGCTGTGCATCAGAATGTACCGTGGGCACTACAGCATGAAGGCTCAATGGGACACTACACACCGTACTTACGGAAGAACTGAGCGGTGCACTCCCAGCTCAGCAATGGTGCAATGTGCTCCCTGTACAATTACTGTTAAACACAGCACTATCCACTCTCCTCAAAACAGCATTACTGCTCCTCACAGCACTGGGATGTGCTCACCTCAGCATTACTCTTCCACCCAGCAGAACCCACCGAAATGATAAAAAAAAGTTTGCTTCACACAGCACCACATTCCTCCCTGCAGCATTACCCCTGCACACAGCACTACTACCCTGCTCATCAGGACACCAACGTCTCCATACACAGCTCCTCGCCCTGTGCTGTAGGCCCATCCCTCACCCAGCTCTGTGCAAGCAGCCGTGTCTCACACAACACTTAAAAGCTGATGCTAGACTAGACAGCTAGACAGCTTGTGCTATCAGGTCCACTCGACCTAAAAATGCAGTCAAGGTGTCACGAGTATCTATAAAATGTAGAGCAGACATGGCCACCACTATGCCTGGGATGAATAAAACTTTAATTAAGATAGCCATTATTATGTCAAGAAAGCTGAAAACACATCAAGGGTGTTGACCATATGCTGGGATTGGCCACCAGAATCCCAATGCAGGCAACCATAATGCCAGGGATAACTACCACTACGTTTATGTGGGCCATCACTGTGCCATCGATGGCCACAATAATGCCATGAATGCTCACAATATTGTAGGGCAACGTTTATGTGAGTGGGCACTACAATGCCATGGCAAGCAACAATATGCCACGGGTGCTAACAATATGGCCTGTCCACCAAAACGGCAGTGATTGCCACCATAGGGCTAACAAAGTCCATAATATACTAGGGACAACATTCTGCCTGTGGTGGCCATCATAATGTCACAGAGAATCACAACAATCCACCATCACCATTGTTCCACAGGCCACCCACCACAGACCAACATACATGCATACACGCTCACAAACGCAGACACACTGATGAGTACATGGTAATACCCACCCATACATGCATCCGCATGGTACTAGGTTTCTTTCTGTCCTCGTAGTCTGGCGAACACACGACCACCAGCACCCAGGCAGGAAGTAAATTGGTTGAGACGAGCTGGAGAAGATGCAAGGTCCCAGCAGGCAAGAAAACAAATGGCTTCCATGCATGCTGATCACCCCACCCATGTCGAGGCTACCTTTTTTCAGACAATTAGAAAAGGAGGCAATAACCTGGGGGCTCAACTGAGCTACGGCCTGAACCCCGGACAGTCTCTCCTACTCACACACACTTGGCCCCCTACCTCATGAATGTCGTTGTGCGAGAAAATGTAAAGCTCTTATCTCTTCCACATGTCTCCTCGGAAGTAGGAGAGCAGCAGAGCACTCTGGTCCTCCCCCGTATGTTTTGTTGATGTTGTCTCTATGGAATGGCCTCTACATGCGTGGATGGAGGTTGCTTGTGGGTAGTTGGGCAGGAGAGTGATTTGGTGTGTGTGCTAAGAAGAGACCGCATGAGGGCAAGAGGGGAGAGTGCGTTGTGTTTGCATGGTGTGGTAAACAATACATTTGTACAATTTAAACCACAGACCCAATTACATCACTGCACCAGACCTGGCTAACAGAACAGTATGAACAGCAATGGATTTTAACAAATAAATACAGCATTTGCCTATTGCTCTCCAGTACCAATTTGTGTTCAACTGTGAAATCCGGTGCATGTATTCAGTATGTACCTCTTGTTGAAATATATTCTAACTTAACAATATTATGAACTACTAAGTGCACTGTAGAACATGATGTACTTCACCAAATAATATACACTGTTTTATATCATTATAATGATCAATATTTGTCACCTCAGGTACATTTTGTCAATATATATGCTCCTTCTAAAAGTCCATGCATTCCCTCACTCAGCCATCATTCCGTCCATGCATCAGTCCATCCATCCGTCTTTCCAACCATTCAGCCGTCCATCCTCCCAACCAGCCAACCGTCCATCCATCAAACACACCCACAAACACACACATACAAACATACATAGATCCATCTATCCACATTCCATCTATCCGCCCACCGTCAGTCCATTCTTCCATTCATTTATGCATCCACACATCCATCCATTTCCAATCTATGTGTGCCTTTCCGGCTACCTGTAGCTCTCTCTCTCTCTCTGGCTGACTGAATGCCTCTGTGAAGGTCTCTACACACCCTTTTGCACTCACAAGCACTCGTGCTCATACACACTCTCTTTCACTCTACTCTCATCAAGTCTCACACTGTCAAACATATGGGCATGCTTACTCTCACCCATCTATCCTTTGGCTATGTGCATACCTGTGTATATCTCTATCTTTGTCCACATACACACATACACACACATATTAACGCTTCCAACTCGCGCATGTCCAGTTACACACTCACACTCCACTGCATAAAGACCGGTCTGTATAGCTAACACATACCAACACGCCAAACATTTACACTCTCTCTCACATTCACAGACCCACACCTGCTCTCAATTACACATGCTCCACGCACAATCACACAAAATCACAAATACACAATATCAAACACAAACGTACATAGACATCGACGTGAACAGACATACGCATATAACACAGCTTCTCTCACACGCCTAAGCATGTGTACATGCATTTTATGAAACACTGTTTCCGCTTAAACCCTGAAATTCGCATCAATGTTTGGTCACAAAATGGGTTATTTTGATGACGTATGTATTGGCATTACCTGTGAACTCTACCTTGCTCGCGTCCACACATGCTTGCTCTTACTAATTGAGGTAGAGTCTGTCACGTTGAACGTGCTGACGTCATAAAAGCCCGCTCTGATTATTAACAGGCCCTCGCCGCCTGATATGTTATCTGTTCCATATTTCAATGTCAGGCCTCTGTGAAGCAGAAATCAACTCGCAGTTTCGACAGTTACTAAATTACCCAAACTAGTGGAGCAACTCTTAATGAGCCACCCCATTAACAATTCCCCGATTGCGCCCCCTGCTCGGAACCCGAGGACACCTTGTTAGCACAGAGTGAGGTGCTCAATCAAGGGGGCGCCGATTGGAAGGCGCAGGACCGAGTTTTGAGCGGTGATTACAAGGGCACGGCAACGAGTGCCAAAGTAACAGTCTCCGGCTCCGCAGGAAGCTGAGAAAGCTTCAAGGCTGCATTTGTAAATCAGCCTCCGTGATTACAGCGGTCTCACGCGCCGAGCTCGCAAAACAATTATTTGCACCTTTCTTTCACCGCAGCGGCGCGCTCTCGAGCACATCAGCCCTCGCGAGCATTATTGACAAATTGCGGCTGTTAATTGACCACGCGCGCTTTAAAATGTCTGAAACGCATCATAGCGAGAAACGCGCGTCAGGGTTTGGTTGAAATAAGCAAGTTCAGATTTTGAAATAACCATCAGGTCTCATTCTGGTAAAAGGTAAGTTTTAATTCAGGAATGCCATGTAATATTGAATACTCATCCGATATTACTCATTCCCTGCAGTTATCAACCACAGCCAATCACGTTTCAGCAATGTAAATCGTAACAAAATGTACGTAATGAGTTATTCTACCCCTAGCCCTGTTTCTTATTTTTGATCATATTCCAGTTTATTGGGGGTATTTTAAAAAAATTGGGAACTTGGGGTTATTTTAAAAAAATTGGGAACATAAAAAGTGCGTACTTTTAAATATTCTATGGTACTCGGTTTTCGGAAGCTTCCCAGTGGCTTGCTACCTCACTTGTTTTATAATAGTTCTTTCTATAATGTCTGCTAAAATAAAATAAAAAACTAGGGGCGTGATGGGCCTAGTAACAAAAACAACAAGTCAGGTCCTGGGCCGTGCTGTGATTGGCCGACGTCACGGGGGGTGTCCCGGGCCGGCAGCCAATCACAGCGCGGCCCAGGACAAAGGGGCGGGGCTTAAAAAAAGTCAGAGAAACGCCCCCGAATCGCGTTTTCAGGGGAAAGCGTGATTGACAGCCTCTGTCATTATCCTTGATTGTATAGGTTTGGATCACTCCTCACGTGTATTATGGTTAAGATACATTCATCGCTGGTATCTACTTCTTTTTAACATTGATGTGTTCCGTGAGCCTGAAAAGGTTGTTTCCATTTCAAAAAAAGAAATTAAGATAACGTTCCTTAATTTTCGTAAGGCTGAGCGAGATAAAGCCGTTGGCAATCTTGTCACCGTGAAATTTTATAGAGATTTAAATTTAGCCCCTGGACTCCAATCCTATCTTATATATGTGACTCGCCCCTCTCACCAGTATGTTTTAACACGGGTCAGATTGGGCATTGTACACCACTTGGTTGCTTTTCCAAATACAAAAACTAGTTCAAACATACCCTGTCCGTGTGATAGCACCTCCCGGCAGAGTAGTTGCCATTTCTTACTTTTTTGTAAATTTTTTCAGTTTCTTAGGTTAAAATACCTTAAACCAATTTTTATCAAATATAACATTTGTACCGCACAAACAGCATTGGTATTTTTATCTTCATTAGAGAACGAGGAGATTTGTTTCTTCTTGGCTACTTATATTTTAAAATGTACAGCTGCCAGGAAAAGTATCGTATTGTAATATTGTTTACTTACCTGTCTGTACCCATGCTATACAGCTGCCAGGAACTGTTTATGATGATATTACCGCTAACACTCCTGTCTGTATATATATGCTTTACTTTTTAAATTTTAGATTTTATATCAAATTTCTGTAATTAAGGTATTATTATATATGTAGAGGTCCACAGTATTGAATGATTACTTAACAATTTTAATGTTCAGTTCCCAGGAAAGGCCTAGTGAGTAACTCCTACTGATCCCCAGCTTGCCCATATAAGAATGTTTCGTATTTTATAACAATATGTTGACCTACAGAGGCATGATTACTTATTTGCTGCACTTTAGCCTTTTTGCCTTTTTAGGAAAGATTATATGGTGATTTTAATATTTCAATTATGTATTTCTGCTTGTATGATTTGTATGTACAAATCGAATAAAAGCTTTTGAACTTGAACTTGAACTTGACAGCCTCTGTCTCCCAATGGCTAGCCTCCATTTATGGAGCTAGCCAATGAGAGACAGAGGCGGGTCATCGATCCGACATAGAACTCAAAAGGTTTTTTAGCGCATGCTCACTACGTGAGCACTTGCAGGCAAAACCTAAAAAGGCTAATCACAAAAAGATGGAAGGACCCGCCACTCATAATAATGTGGAGACGCTCCATGCTAAACTGGACCAAAGCAGAAAGCACAGCACTCAGATGCGAGGGCATGCTTGGAATCCGCAAGATCCCCCAATCTGCAAGTTGGGATGTAATCCTAACTGCACTGACCCACACACAAGGGAATGCCACGCCCTCTCAGACTCCTGTAGATGATACACCTCAAGAGCGCATTCCATAGAGGAAAGCACGCAAGGAGGAGAAGCGGAAAGGAGTGAGGTATAGAATTCCAACCCACCGAATAAGTGCAACCATGAACATGCCCTATGCCAAGCTAGCAGCCAGCGCCAGAGCACAAATGACAGACATTAACACCAAGATAGTTGCTCCCAAGGTACCTAAGCGCCAGCCTCACAGTTAAAATCCCTAACCTGTTAAGTATTATTTTGCCACAGTTTCGTTAACACCCCATACTCCACAGTTACGGAGCACATTGTGACAAACTCAGGCACAGCACAGTTGAACAGTGTAAGACGTATTAGGAACATCATCACTGACACCACAGTCATGTACCCAAGACAATGTGCCCGATGCAAGTCAAGATATAAAAGATATCATATAAGTGGTATAATTTGCTGTGAAACTTTAACGGATTCAATGGACACAAAAAGATGTAAATGACACGCATTTCACAAATGTCCTTCCTTTTCTTTGTCAGTCATCGTTGCGTGTCGCAACTTAACGAACCAATGTGTGACTGGTATGTGTTTATTGTGAAAAAAAAACCGTAAGAAAAAAACTTGTTAAAAAAACGTAAATGAAAGGAAAACAGTACTTAAAACAATCTGTTTAAGAATTAGGTCAAGATCATCAGGGAGAGGGCTCTCTGCAGAACAGAGCTGGCTCTATCAGGGGTCCAATTTTGTTAAAAAAATGTTTCCCTATGGACTTAAGCTTGTATCAACCAAAAACACCATTCATATAAATTCGGAACCACTCCACACATATGTACTGTCTGTATGGTCACATTTATTAAGTCTCAAATTACTTAAAAATAATCGATTTCACTTTATCCAAACATTTTAGGACATCATATTCGATACATATAAAAACAGCTTATCACAAATAATTTACTGAGTAACAAATTATAATAGTATTACAAAAAAAGTGTGCACTCCTAATTTAAAAACAATCTATGGAAGGAAAACTGTATAAGGCCCTAACTATTGGCCTTTAAGGTGTTAATCTGTTCATATCATATGACATAGTCAAAAAACCAAGATACAGTTGTTTGCTCTATGATTTGTTTCAGATTTAACAAAGGTAGAACAGGCGTCGACGCGTTTCGGTGGGATTGTATTATTCTTCTTCCACCTTCTTCAAGACAAGTAATCATAAAAATTCCTTCCTTTTCTTTTCAAATATTTCCATCTAATGAGAGATTAGATATAATCAGTATATTGTTTACTGTGAAATTTATCTATAAAGTTTTAAAACACAATTACCCTATTTGTTAGAAAACTATCGCCTAACAGTAAGCTTTTTTCCTTTAAAAACTACATTTCATTAAAAACCAATTCATTTTTTCAGCAATGTTTTTAATATACAAGGCAATTTAACCATTCTTACCATGTATATGTCATATGATATGAACAGATTAACACCTTAAAGGCCAAGAGTTAGGGCCTTATACAGTTTTCCTTCCATAGATTGTTTTTAAATTAGGAGTGCACACTTTTTAAAATACTTTTATAATTTGTTACTCAGGAAATTATTTGTGATAAGTTGTTTTTATGTGTATCGAATATGATGTCATAAAATGTTTGGATAAAGTGAAATCGATTATTTTTAAGTAATTTGAGATTTAATAAATGTGACTATACAGACTTTACATATGTGTGGAGTGGTTCTGAATTTATATGAATGGTGTTTTTGGTTGATACAAGCTTACGTCCATAGGGAAACATTTTTTTAACAAAATTGTTACTGGTGCTCTGTCCCTATTGGACTCCAAGAGCCACTCTCCTTTGTTTCAAGGTCTATCAGGGGCCCCCCTGAATGCCTGGGGCCCTGTGCCAGAGCCCACTTTCCCATGCCTTAAAACGTCTCTGAGCAGGGCCCGTCTCCCCTCTCCCTTCATTAGTGGTAGCAGGGTCTTTCTTCCTTCATTAGCGGTTGCAGGGTCTATCTCCTTCTCCCTTCATTAGTCATGGCCGGGTCTTTCTTCCTTCATTAGCAGAGCTGGGTCTGCCTCCCTCCTTTATTAGTGGCAGCTGGGTCTGTCTCCCTCTCCCTTCATTAGTGGTAGCAAGGTCTTTCTTCTTTCATTAGCGGTAGCAGGGTCTGCCTCCCTCCTCCTTTATTAGTGGCAGCTGGGTCTGTCTCCCTCTCCCTTCATTAGTGGTAGCAGGGTCTTTCTCCCTTCATTAGCCATAGCTGGGTCTGTCTCCCTCTCCCTTCATTAGTGGTAGCAGGGTCTTTCTTCCTTCATTAGCGGTAGCAGGGTCTGTCTCCCTCTCCTTTAATTATTCATAGCAGGGTCTTTCTTCCTTCATTAGCGGTAGCAGAGTCTGTGTCCCTCTCCCTTCATTAGTGGTAGCAGGGTCTTTCTTCCTTAATTAGCGGTAGCAGGGTCTGTCACCCGCTCCCTTCATTATTCATAGCAGGGTCTTTCTTCCTTAATTAGTGGTAGCAGGGTCTGCCTCCCTCTCCCTTCATTATTCATAACTGGGTTTTTCTACCTTCATTACTGTCAGCAGGGTCTGTCTCCCTCTCCCTTCATTATTCACACCAGGGTCTTTCTTCCTTCATTAGCGGTAGCAAGTCTCTGTCTCCCTCTCCCTTCATTAGTGGTAGCAGGTCCTTTCTTCCTTCATTAGAGGTAGCAGGGTCTGTCTCCCTCTCATTTAATTATTCATAGCAGGGTCTTTCTTCCTTCATTAGCGGTAGCAGGGTCTGTGTCCCTCTCCCTTCATTAGTAGTAGCAGGGTCTTTCTTCCTTAATTAGTGGTAGCAGGGTCTTTCTTCCTTCATTAGCGGTAGCTAGTCTCTGTCTCCCACGCCCTTCATTAGTGGTAGCGGGCTTTCTTCCTTCATTAGCGGTAGCTGGGTCTGCCTCCCTCTCCCTTCATTATTCATAGCAGGGTCTTTCTTCCTTAATTAGTGGTAGCAGGGTCTGTCTCCCTCTCCCTTCATTATTCATAGCAGGGTCTTTCTATCTACATTAGTGTGAGCAGGGTCTGTCTCCCTTTCCCTTCATTATTCACAGCAGGGTCTTTCTTCCTTCATTAGCGGTAGCTAGTCTCTGTCTCCCACTCCCTTCATTAGTGGTAGCAGAGTCTTTCTTTCTTCATTAGCCGTAGCTGGGTCTGTCTCCCTCTCCCTCCATAGGGTCTTTCTTTCTTCATTAGCCGTAGCTGGGTCTTTCTCCCTCTCCCTCCATTAGTCATGGCAGGGTCTTTCTTCCTTCATTAGCGGTAGCTGGGTATGTCTCCCTCTCCCTTCATTAGTGGTAGCAGGGTCTTTCTTCCTTCATTAGCGGTAGCAGGGTCTGTCTCCCTCTTCCTTCATTATTCACTGCAGGGTCTTTCTTCCTTCATTAGCGGTAGCAGGGTCTGTGTCCCTCTCCCTTCATTAGTGGTAGCAGGGTCTTTCTTCCTTAATTAGTAGTAGCAGGGTCTTTCCTCCTTCATTAGCGGTAACAGGGTCTGTCTCCCTCTCCTTTAATTATTCATAGCAGGTTCTTTCTTCCTTCATTAGCGGTAGCAGGGTCTGTCTCCCTCTCCCTTCATTATTAATAGCAGGGTCTTTCTTCCTTGAATAGTGGTAGCAGGGTCTTTCTACCTTCATTAGTGTGAGCAGGCCTGTCTCCATCCTTCCTTCATTATTCATAGCAGGGTCTTTCTTCCTTCATTAGTGGTAGCAGGGTCTGTCTCCCTCTCCCTTCATTAGTCATAGCAGGGTCTTTCTTCCTTCATTAGTGGTAGCAAGTTCTGTCTCCCTCTTCCTTCATTAGCTGTAGGAGGGTCTGCCTCCCTCTCCTTCATTAGCTGTAGGAGGGTCTGTCTCCCTCTTCCTTCATTAGGGGTTGCAGAGTCTTTCTTCCTCTCCCATCATTAGTCCTAGCAGGGTCCTACACTTTCTTCCTTCATTAGTGGTAGCAGTGTCTGTCTCCCTCTTCCTTTATTAGAGGTAGCAGAATAATGTGACCAGAATTTTAAAGCTAAACACCAGGACATTTCTCAAAAATAGAAGTACTACAATTTTACTTAAACCCAGCGTACAGAATGACAGTGCTCCTTAGCAGCGAATTACAGAAGAGGCAGTAAGAACATACATAAAATGCCATTTTTAGAGCCGGTAGCATGCCTGTTAATTAAATTACTTTCTTATAACAGCTGGTAGCTATCCCTGCTTTGGAAAACATAAAAAGATACCTCTCACCGTTTTCAGCCGACCCTCTCTAAAAACTGGGATAGCAGCTTAATTTCCTGAAATCTGCCGGGACAGCTGGCAAAAAACCTGGAATGTCTGGGCAAATCCGGGATGCCTGGTCACCCTTTAGCAGGATCGGTCTCCCTCCTTCATTAGTGGTAGCATGACCTGCCTTCCTCTTCTCTTCTTAGTTTGATGGAGCTCTGCTGGCCTCTTCTTTCCTTGGAGATGGCAGGGTCTGCCCCCCTCGTTTTTCATTAGTGGTAGCACAATCTGTCTCCTTCTTCTCTCCTTAGTTTAACTGCAGTAGCATCTGGTGCTGTGGATGAGTGGCAGGCGGGGATGGGTGGTGAAAAGGGGTCGGGGGGGACAAAATACATTTTTAAAAAACGTACCTACAGCCGGCCAAGTCGCACTCTTCTGCTCCTCTTCGCACAGGCTCCCAGACTCCACTGCAGCCAATCCTGATGCTGCTCTCATGTCAAAAGAGCAGCGTCAGGATTGGCCCGAGTGCTTAGGATTTGCGCTTCCAGGGAGTCAGGGAGCCTGTGCCTGCTGTCTCTGACCCAGCAATACAGCTGGGTTGGAGGCAGCTTCAGTGTCCATGATGGTTTGACCAGCCTGGGACCACTAGCCAAACCGTCATGTTCACTGATCTCAGTACACTACCACTCCTACTGCGGCTGTTGCCCCCCAATGCCCTGCCCCCAAAGACTTGGTAGGAAAGGAAAAGTAAAATGATAATACAAAAGTGTTTATTATAGTTTTATTTTTCCTTCCCTGCCGTTTTGAGGTGGGGGTGGTGACGCTGGAGCGCAGGAGCCGCAACTGTTTGATTGAGCCCTCCTGCACCTTGATTGTATTGGCGATGGAAGGGTCTATCACATTCCTCCTTCATAAGTGGTAGGAGGGAGTCTCTCCAGTTTTGATTCTTAGTTTGTGGTCTGTCTCTCTACTTTCCATAGTGGTAGCAAGAGGATCGCATGTCTGTTTTTATGGTTTGTAATTCTTTTCCTTTCTCTTCTGTCCTTAGCAGGGCCTTCTTCCTGGTTTTCAAAAGCGGTAGGGTATTATCCCCCTCATCCTTCATTAGTGATAGCGGGGTCTGCCTCCCTATTCTTGCCTTAGTGTGACAAGGGTCTTCTGTTTTCTTCTTTTTTGGTGATAGCAGTCTGAATCCCTCCTCCTTTATATGAGTGCGCAAAGTCTGGCTCTCCCGTCTGTCTCACTCTTCCTTCATTAAAGGTAGCAGAGTCTGTTTCTTGGGTATGTCTCGCTCTTCCTTCATTAGAGGTAGCAGGGTCTGTCTCTCCGGTCTGTTTCTCTCTTACTTCATTAGAGGTAGCAGGGTCTGTCTCTCTCTCTTCCTTCATTAGAGGTAGCAGGGTCTTTCTCTCTCTTCCTTCATTAGAGGTAGCATAGTCTGTCTCCCTCTTCTGTCAGTGATAGCAGGGTTTGTCTCTCTTTCCCTTCATTAAAGGTATTAGGGTTTTTCTCTCAGGGATGTCTCACTTTTTCTTCATTAGAGGTAGCAGGGTCTGTCTCTCCGGTCTATCTCACTCTTCCTTCATTAGAGTTTGCAGGGCCTGTCTCTCTCGTCCTTCATTAGAGGTAGGAGGGTCTTTCTCTCGGGGTTGTCTCTATCTTCCTTTATTAGAGTTGGCATGGTTTGTCTCTCTCTTCCTTCATTAGAGGTTGCAGGGTCTGACTCGCCCTTCATTAGAGGTAGAGGTGCATGTCTCTCGGGTATGCTCTCTCTTCCTTCATTAGAGGTAGCAGGGTCTGTCTCTCTCGTCCTTCATTAGAGGTAGCAGGGTCTTTCTCTCGGGTTTGTCTCTCTCTTCCTTCATTAGAGATAGCAGGGTCGTTCTCTCTTCCTTCATTAGAGGTTGCAGGGTCTGACCCGCCCTTCATTAGAGGTAGAGGTGCATGTCTCTCGGTATGTCTTTCTCTTCCTTTATTAGAGGTAGCAGGGTCTGGCTCTCTCCTCCTTTATTAGAGGTAGCAGGGTGTTCCGCCCTCTTCTTTCAGTTTGACAGGACCCTGTTATACTTTGTTTTTATTGGCGATGCAGAGGACTGTCTCACTTTTCCTTCATAAGTAGTATGAGGGCCTCTTGCACTCTTCTTTTCTTAGTTTGTGGTCTGCTTCCTTCCTAGATGGTAGTAGGTTATTACCCAATGTTCTTTCTGTAGCATAACATGGGTCACAGCTATCTGACAGAAAAGCTGATCAGATATATATACCATCCAGGCCTCTGCGGTCGGGTCACCAAGCTCTCCTCCACACCCTGCCCTTGAAACTAGCCCGCATGGGCGGTAAAGCTTTCTCCCACCTTGCCCCGCACTACTGGAACCAACTCCCCATCCAGTTGTGCCAATGTACCAACTTCCTGACCTTCCGAAAGCTGCTGAAAACTACACTGTTCTGAATCATCTTCCTAGGCTGGTCACTTGCAGTCACAGCGCGGAGATACCCCGATGGGGGTGATTCGGGTGCTTTACAAATTATCTAAATAAATAAATAGCAGTAGTAGGAGGATTGTGTTTTTTTCATAGTTTGTAGGACTTTTCCTCTCTTACATCAGTATTGGAGAATGGGCACACAACCCTTTTCTTTCCTTACTTGTAGCGCTGCCTGTCTCCACCGACTTCCTTAATTTGCGGCAGCAGGATCCTTGGTATACACAGTGAAATTCGAAGTAGGATTCTCAAGTATCCACGATAAGCACATTTCCAGTAGCATGGACAGCACTGCTGACCTAACTGTGACCACTGAAGGTGGCTGAATTGTAGGTATAAGAAATCAAATTTGGGACAAATACATTTAATTGAGCAGGAACATCTTGGAACTATTCTTCTAAGCCTGGCCATCATCCTGCCCTTCTCCAATGTCTCAAGCTTCTTCACAGTGTTACATAGCTGAAATAAGGACTCCATGCAATCTTCTTCTCTGAATTAAGGACTCCATCTCATCTTCTCCTTGAGGTGAAATTGTCCTCCTCAAGAGCAAACAAAAAGCTGCAGCTCGTTGAAATCTTTTATTTACAATTGTGGCTTAAGAAGTTAGCTGTGTGCCAACACAACATCTCAGAGGTCCTGTAGGATGTTAGGCAGAAGCCAGCATAAAGGCCACCCAAAAATGTTAGCATAACCCTAGCAAGTCAGACTGGACCACCATGACCGGTTCTCAGGCCAGACTATCAATTACGATTTGCCTTAAAAAATCAGGTGTAAAGTGGGTACCTACTCATTGGCACAAGTGCCTGGCGTGCACATTAGTGGGTTCGCATTTTGCTCCCTATCACAGTTTCCGCATCTAGGAACAGGTAATCACATGCAATTTGCTCATGATTCGATCTGCTACCGGGTGTGCAATGTGACATTTTTTGTACAATATGTTCTGTGATGTTTATTTTCCTGCTGTAAGTCTCAGAGAAAGCTCCAGCGATTTGCACCCCAACTGTATTTCCATTTTGGGCGTGTGAGAAATTGGGTTGCTGCTTGAAGGGGGGTGAAATCCTGCTCAAGCAGCAGCCACAAACCTTGTCGGGTGAACCACAAAAAGTCACAAAATTAACCTGTGCAGTCAGGCTTAACTTGAAGGTAATGTGTAAAGTATTTATGTAGCACCCAAAGAGTAACAAAGCGAAACACACCACAAGAAAAATCTAAAACCAATTAGAAAAATAGAGTAAACTCTAATAAATCATTTGACACCAAAATAACAAAAATTGAATCAGTATAACTGGAGTTATGAATTTTTAAAGTTTAAGGTAAAAACTGCTGCCTAAAAGATCAAAGCACCAATCATGGTCATCTAGTGGTACAAGACTAGGGCAAAGTCGAAAGTCATGGCTGACTGCGATGGAGCATGGTTCAGATACACAAAGCGGATCGTTCCTGGTCTCTGCTTACCTTAATACTTAGAAGGAATTTCAAGAAAAATTGCCTGAAGAAGTAAAGTTAAGTGAGGCAAGGCAGCTGGTGATTTCCAAGGAGGAAACACCAGCGTCCGGGATCTGTTGGGCTAAGCCATGGTGAACAATCCTTCATTTGCTTAGTCTCTTTCTGGGAAATCGAAAATCTCCAGCTGGAGGAAGCTGCAGGCTGTGGCTGACAAAGCCTGTACAAGGCCAGACACCCCTTCTGCGAGGAACTGTTGAACAGGATTTGCTGCTGCGGAGAACAACGTAGCAGTAGCTGCCACATATTCAGGCCCACTGTCGATGCACTTTAAGCGGAATAACAAACAAAACAAACATATAGGTGCCAGTCTCCTCTCAGTTCTCTTTTTGGCCAAAATTTCTTATGTCACAAGTTTTGTATTTGGGCTATCTGGGCACCTTTAGTACTGCTTCCAAGGATCCAAGACTTGAGAGGCACCACTTGGAAGTTCAGGACTCACTCAAGGAACATCCAGATGCGGGGTCAAGATGGTTGGAGCCTTTTCTGTCTCTGAGGCTCGGATCAGGAGGCCAGCCAACTAGCTCTTGGAGTCACTCTGGAAGTCCTGGGTTCTGGGTGAAATGCAGGGCTCATACAGCAGGGAAGACATCTTGGGTGAAAGACAGACTTCAAGCTCCAAAACAGTCCTTATCCAGTATTGGGGTATCTTTCATAGATTCACATGCCTGAAACATTCCCCGTCGCCGAGGCGGGAGTCCCACGGTATATAAAAAAGCAGTGCCAAAGGCAAATTACAGTAGTAGGCCCTAAGAGAAAGGCCTGAGGCCTAGATTGTAGTAGCCTATCTACCTCATTATGCTAAAAAGACCAAAGTCTTTGTTCTAACCAATCAGCTCACAGCACCCTCTAGAACCATCTCTGCAGAGCCAGTTCTCCTAAGATTTTCACCGCACGTCATGTGGAAGGGAGTCTCCCTGAGTTCTTACTCAGTTTTGTCTCTTTCAGGATGTCTGACAAGAAGGCCTTGTTTAGACTTTGCAGGACATGCGACAAGAAAAGAGTCCATGTTGATGACCAACATAGGGACTGTATTTATTGCCTCTATCCAAAGCATGAGGCAAAAAGTTGTAAGATTTGCTGCACCTTCCCTTCTAAAACCTTAAGGGATAGGGAGGCCACAGTCCTTTTATGGGTCAAACCTTCCTGTGCTGATGATGATGATGACGGAGCCTCTACCTCCAGCAAGAGAGCAAGATCTCAAGATAGCTCCTCAAGTGAGGGGAGAAAGATTCTCAAAACCTCCCACTCTACGACTGGCCCTTCTCAGCGGTCTCCTCCATCTTCCTCTGAAGCTTCAGCTCTCAAGGATTCCAAGAAGCACAAATCAGTGAGTAAAACCTGCTCTGTTTCTTCAGCTTCACCCATGACGACTATCTCTGTCACGTCTTCAGCTCCTTCGTCGACGGCGACGATTTCTACTGCATTTATTACCTCTCCTATCCTGTCAACTAGAATTTTCATATTGACGAAGAAGACCATCGTCGACGATCCGTCGACGACAACCTCGTCGTCGAAGAAACACTTGTCGACAAAGGTACCGTCGACAAAGCCTCCGTTGTCGACGAAGTCATCTACGGCGCCGTCAACGACCGCCCCGTCGACGAAGAAATCAAGCCCGTCGACGACGATTTCGTCGACGATGATGCCGTCGACGATGCCAGCAGCGACGACTACAATCAAGAGCCCTTTGACAGCAACCCTCTCTCCGCTGCCCCCATTGTCTACTATACCATCTACGGCAATGGAGATTGTTTCTGCAAAGCCTTTAGTAGCAACACAAACATTTTCTACGCCTGTCTCCTCAAAGACTTTTCAACTTCGATCTTTCCAAAGACAAGACTGTTCTTATATTTCTCCGCTGACGCCATCTCACCTCCTCGACACTTATGAAGAGGAGGATGACTATGAGGATGATGACAATGAAGGAGCTTTCGGAATAGCTCAACATTCTTCGGAATTAAACATCAAATGCCAAGATGATGAAGAGGATGAAGAGTATACTGAACATTATTATCAGGAAGACATTGTTGTTCCTCATCGTCCAGAATATCAGAGGCAGTCTCGGGCCTCAGAGTCCAGCCATCTGCCCCGAGCCTTATCCAGGACTTACAAGCCATGTTGGCAGATTACAGACAACGTTTTCCACCACAGCAAGTCACTACACCTCTGCCTGCGGCAGTTCCGGGCCCTATTCCTCAGCCTGAAATTCCAGCACCTATGTCTCCGGCCACGGAACCTCAGCAGCCTGTTTTGCCTACTCAAACTCCGGATACATCTACTGATGAGGAGGTAGAAGAAGGCGAGCTACCAGAGAACCCTCCTTTGGATCCGTAGGATTCTTATATTATCCCCATGTCGTCTCCAACAACTCCGCAACCATCGGACTCTCCACCAGAAGACATAGGTGGATTCCATAACCTTATGCAGCGAGGTGCGAATATATTTCAACTACCAGTAACAGTGGAGCAATCGGAGTGTTTTTTACACGATTTCAAAGAAGAAACTAGAAAGATTTCCAGAGCCATTCCAATAATAGAATACATTTGGAAAGAGGGCATCAAAATAATGAAAAAAAACCCTTCTGTACCTGCCGTGCTTCCGCAGATTGATAAAAAATATTGTGCTCCGCTCAATAGCCCAGTCTGCCTTGTTGGACATCCCTGGCCATATTAGATTCGGTCATTTCTGCGGCTGCACAACAAAGATTAAAAAAAACAGCCATTCCCATCACTACGCCACCAGATAAAGAGGGGCGTCGTCTGGACCTTATTGGGAAGAAATGCTCTACCATGGCTGCCGCCTCCATCAGAGCAGCAAATTCTTTGGCGATCATAGGACGTTATGATCACCAAATGTGGTCGGACATGGCTGGTCTGATTGACCTAATCACAGAGGATAAACGTCAGGAAGCTCAGAAGATCTTGATGGAGGGAGAACGAGCGGCTTCGGAAACTATCGACTGAGCCTTAGATATTGTGAACACAAATTTTAGGCAACTAGCGGGGGCTGCAGTTCTCAGGCGTCAGGGCTGGTTGAAGGCTACCACTTTCCGGCCTGAAGTTCAACTGAAGATTTTAGATAAGGCCTACAATGGCGAATCTCTATTTGGGAAACATATATACGAGGCTCTACAGGCAATAAAGACTGACACTGATACCGCAAGGTCTTTAGGTTCCCTACAGTACAAACGAGGGTCTTTCAGAGGCGCTAGAGGTTGGGGCTACTCCTTTAGAGGAAGTTACTATCAGCAAAACCGACAATATCAGCCTCAATACCGGCAAAATTATCAATCCCCATACCGCCAGTCTAACACGGCTAGTTTCTCTCGCCAAGGGGGCCGAATACGCTCCAACAATCAAGGATGAGATACTCACAGAAACAAGTGAGATCAGCCGGGCGTCATCCATATTTCCTCCCCTCCCTGTGGGCGCAAAAATATCTTGTTTTCTACACCAGTGGCAAATGATTATCACCGACCAATGGGTGCTAGACCTCGTTCAACATGGACACACCCTAGAGTTTGTCACCAAACCACCAAATACTCCGCCCAGGGGACCCCCTCCCCCTCGTCTTCACTTATTGTTCAAGGAGGTTCAGTCCATGTTCCTCAAGAATGCTATAGAAAAGGTCCCAATTCATCAGAAGCGGACGAGTTTCTATTCCCGTTTTTTCCTCATAATGAAGAAATCAGGGGAATGGCGACGATTCTGGACCTGCGCAACCTCAGCAGGTATCTCAAGAAACAGGGTTTTCGCATGGTCACCCTTTCAGAGATTCTAAGCTGCCTGAACGAGGTAGATTTTATGGCGTCCTTGGACATGGAAGACGCATACTTTCACATCCCAATCCATCGAAAGTACCTCAGATTCACTGTGGCTGGCACCCATTATCAGTTCAAAGTGCTCCATTTTGGCCTCAAATCGTCTCCAAGGATCTTTATGAAGTGCCTGGCTCCTGTAGCGGCGATGTTGCGTTCTTGGGGAGTCCAGGTCTTCCAGTACTTGGACGATCGGCTAATCAAAGGTCCTTCAAAGAACAGTGTACAGAACGACATGGCAACGTGTTGCTATCTCTTTGCATCCCTGGCTCTCACTGTAAACACAAGCAAGTCCCAATTACTTCCAAATAAGCATGGGCGGAAAATCCGTTACGCTCGCGGATATTGCGGATTTTCGGTAAATTCGCAATCCGCGAGATCCGCGAATTTCCCGCAAAATCCGCAAATTCGCACGCAGCGGATTTTTTGCTGCGTGCGGTGTAAGTTCGCAATTGCGAACTTACACAAAACCCTCGCGAACTGGCAGAAATCCTTGCGAACTGGCAGAAATCCTTGCGAACACAAAAAAAGCATTCAGCAGGTTCAAAAGTTCAAACTCATCATTAGTAACCATTCCCTGTAGTGCTTCCTGACAAGGGCCCCTCCAGAGTTCAGTTGCTAGTTGCAACAATTATATGACCCTGCTCTGACCCTCACAGCAGGCTCATAGAATAGCTACAAGTAGGCCACAAAGGCCCTGGAAAAAAAAATTGCACTGCAACAGAAAGCAAATTACAGATAAGGAAGCAGGTGCCAGACTGGAATTTTAAAACAGTGACACATTAATAAATCAACCCCAAATTAATTCATGTCAGTTGAAGCAGGCAGGTGTGCTTGCTTCCCCCCCCCCCCCATAATCTACAGTGATGATGAACCAGAGGGTGGCATTGATGCACCAGAGGATGGCATGGGTAAAACAGAGGGTGGCAGGGGTGAAACAGAGGGTTCTGGGAACCTGTGATGATGAACCAGACGTAGAAACAACATAATCATGACCGTTGCGAGCCGACATGTAAGTTCGCAATTGTGAACTTACACAAAACCCTCGCGAACTGGCAGAAATCCTTGCGAACTGGCAGAAATCCTTGCGAACACAAAAAAAGCATTCAGCAGGTTCAAAAGTTCAAACTCATCATTAGTAACCATTCCCTGTAGTGCTTCCTGACAAGGGCCCCTCCAGAGTTCAGTTGCTAGTTGCAACAATTATATGACCCTGCTCTGACCCTCACAGCAGGCTCATAGAATAGCTACAAGTAGGCCACAAAGGTCCTGGAAAAAAAATTGCACTGCAACAGAAAGCAAATTACAGATAGGGAAGCAGGTGCCAGACTGGAATTTTAAAACAGTGACACATTAATAAATCAACCCCAAATTAATTCATGTCAGTTGCGCAGGCAGGTGTGCTTGCTTTTCCCCCCCATAATCTACAGTGATGATGAACCAGAGGGTGGCATTGATGCACCAGAGGATGGCATGGGTAAAACAGAGGGTGGCAGGGGTGAAACAGAGGGTTCTGGGAACCAGTGATGATGAACCAGACGTAGAAACAACATAATCGTGACCGTTGCGAGCCGACATGTAAGTTCGCAATTGCGAACTTACACAAAACCCTCGCAAACTGGCAGAAATCCTTGCGAACTGGCAGAAATCCTTGCGAACACAAAAAAAGCATTCAGCAGGTTCAAAAGTTCAAACTCATCATTAGTAACCATTCCCTGTAGTGCTTCCTGACAAGGGCCCCTCCCGAGTTCAGTTGCTAGTTGCAACAATTATATGACCCTGCTCTGACCCTCACAGCAGGCTCATAGAATAGCTACAAGTAGGCCACAAACGTCCTGGAAAAAAAATTGCACTGCAACAGAAAGCAAATTACAGATAAGGAAGCAGGTGCCAGACTGGAATTTTAAAACAGTGACACATTAATAAATCAACCCCAAATTAATTCATGTCAGTTGAAGCAGGCAGGTGTGCTTGCTTTTCCCCCCCATAATCTACAGTGATGATGAACCAGAGGGTGGCAGGGGTGAAACAGAGGGTTCTGGGAACCTGTGATGATGAACCAGACGTAGAAACAACATAATCGTGACCGTTGCGAGCCGACATGTAAGTTCGCAATTGCGAACTTACACAAAACCCTCGCGAAATGGCAGAAATCCTTGCGAACTGGCAGAAATCCTTGCGAACACAAAAAAAAATTCGCGAGAATTCGCGGATTTTGCGGATTGCGAGTTCGCAAATTCGCAAAATTCGCGAACGCCAGATTCGCAAAATTCGCCCATGCTTACTTCCAAAGAGGATCTTGCCTTTCTTAGGTGCTCGTCTAGACACAATACAATGCAAAGCATTCTTGTCTCAAGAAAGACAACTCTGCCTGCAGAGATTGGCAATTCAAGTGTCAAAAAGAAAGTCACTTTCTGTTCGCCTGTTCGCTTCCCTCCTGGGAATGTGTTCCTCAGCCATAAATCTCATTCCACTGGCACGTCTGAAAATGCGGCCTTTACAGGAAGAACTACATCTTCAATGGGAACAAGCGACAGGCTCCTTCGACGACATCATCAAAGTCACCCAACGCATGGTAGATGCTCTTCATTGGTGGTCACAACTGCACAATCTGAAGCAAGGGCTCACGTTCATGCAGATTCCTCCGGACTTCATTCTGACAACGGATGCGTCCATGGAAGGATGGGGAGGTCATCTCCAAGATTTGCAAGTACAAGGCAAATGGTCTCAGAAATACAGACAATCTCACATCAACAGTCTGGAATTGAGGGCCATCTTTCTATCCTTGCAGACGTTCCTTCCCAGAATCGCAGTATCTTCAGTTCTGGTTCGCACAGATAATACCACCAGCATGCTTTATGTAAACAAGCAAGGAGGAACAAAATCAGCTACGCTATCAAAGGAAGCTCAAGAGTTATGGGAGTGGCTTACACTTCACAACATAACTCTCAAAGCAGAACATGCCAATGACCTCCACAATACTTCGGCGGACAAACTCAGCAGATCCCTATCAGACTGCCACAAGTGGGAATTAAACAACCTTCAGTTGAACAGAGTATTCCAGATTTGGGGCAAACCAGCGTTGGACTTGTTTGCAACACAGCAGAACAAAAAATGCCGGTTTTACGCCAGCAGGTACCCTCAACAGGGGATCAAGAGGGAATGCCCTGTCCATGTGATGGTCAGGGATTTGTGCTTACGCTTTCCCCCAATCCCTTTGATACCAAGGGTGTTGCGCAAGATGAAACTGGAGAGTTACCGTCTAATCCTGATTGCTCCCAGATGGCCGCGTCAGTACTGGTTCCAGGAACTTATGCTGTTATCCCAAGATCGTCCAATCCGTCTTCTTCCGTCTCCAACACTGCTGTCACGGAACGAAGGTCAGATACTTCACCCAAATCTTCAATCTCAATGGCTCCTGATTTCTTAGAGTTTCAAGACCTTCATAGTCCGCAGGATTGCCGGGATATTTTAAAGAAATCACGAGCCCAAAGCACACTGAAGACTTATCGTCTTAAATGGAAGAGATTTTGTTCTTTGTGTGTTTCCAATAGTGTACACCTGATCGAAGCTCCTGCAGAGGAAATTCATGCTTATCTACTACATTTGGCTTGCTCTGGACTTTCTTTTACATCGATAAAGGTGCACCTAGCAGCTCTATCCAGGTTCAGGAAAGTTGCTAATATTCCTTCACTGTGTTCTTCCTCTTTGATCAAACAATTCATGAGAGGTCTTTTCCTGACTTATCCTCCGGTTAGGCCTCCACCATCGGAATGGGAGCTCAATACGGTTCTCTCACAGCTAATGAAGCATCCATTCGAACCTATTCACAAAGCCAATATCAAGTATCTCACATGGAAGGTTGCTTTACTTCTAGCCCTAACATCTGCCAGAAGAGTAAGTGAAATTCAAGCATTCACTATTAAGGAACCCTTCCTGCATTTCTCACAAGATTGCGTCACTCTTTGGATGAATCCGACATTTATACCCAAGGTACCGTCACAGTTCCATTTAAATGATCCAGTGAAGCTGAGAGCTTTCTTTCCAAATCCCGTTACACCGGCGGAAAGAACACTACATTCTTTGGACATCAAATGATGTTTAAAGTTCTACTTACAAAAAGCAAAGGCCTTCAGAAAATCTGATAAGTTATTCGTGGCTTATGGTCCAACTACGCTGGCGACAGCAGTCACTAAAGCCACAATTTCCAGATGGATGGCCTCTGCAATCCAGTTCTGCCATATCAAATCACACAGACTACTGTTGAGAACTGTCAAGGCTCATTCCACTAGAGCTGTAGCCGCGTCTACAGCGTTATTTGCAGGAGTGACACTGGAAAATATCTGCCGTGCTGCGACATGGAAGAATGTCCACACGTTTACGATACATTACTGCCTGCAATCAACAAGTCAAGAAGATGCGGCAGTTGGTCAAGCCGACTTACGACATCTATTTATTTGAAGACATCTTCAGGTAACATGTGTTCCTTAATGTGTACTTAGAATACGTTTATATAAATATTTATATAAAAGTACTCAGAGATAAACTGTGTTTCATGTGTATAAAGACATGTGTCTATTTTACTACTAACAAGGTGTAATATTATACATCCATGATGATGTACTATGACTGTTATGTTATATTCCTAGTCCTCTTTTGCCTATGGAAAGTGTACGGGTTTCACACTTGTTGGTTGTTAACGATGGTATAATTGGGAGTGTATCAGTATAAGTCTCCCACCATCCGCAACCAACTCTTATCTGGCATACTGCTTGCTACTCTGATTCAGGCATGTGACTCTATGAAAAATACCCCAATACTGGATAAGAAAACAAGTTACTTACCTGTAACTTCAGTTATCCAGTATTGGTATCTTTCATAGATTCACATGCGCCCACCCTCCTCCCCGGCGAGTCAGTTCTCTAATTTGGGATACTAATTTCCCACTTGTGCTAACGAAAATCTGAGGAGAACTGGCTCTGCAGAGAGGGTTCTAGAGGGTGCTGTGAGCTGATTGGTTGGAACAAAGACTTTGGTCTTTTTAGCATAATGAGGTAGATAGGCTACTACAATCTAGGCCTCAGGACTTTCTCTTAGGGCCTACTACTGTAATTTGCCTTTGGCACTGCTTTTTAGGTGTCGCCTGGGGCCGGAGCTCCTAGCTCCGCCCAGGAGAAATCTATTGTCCCTACAGTGTACTGCTTAGTCCCGCCCTCTGTGCCATTGGCTAGCTCCATAAATGGAGGCTAGCCATTGGAACAGAGATCTGTCCGTCATGGCCGGACCAGATTTGTGGGCGTTCCTGCATTTTTTTCCCTCTCCACCCTTTTTGCATCGTCATCGGGCGGTGGGCGGAGTTTATTTTTTATTTTTTTTTGGTGTTTGTTTTCGTCATTATGCCGACCACGGAGGCCGGAAGAAGTCCAGGTGAGTGCCCCTTCCCGCCCCCTCCCGCTGTCTGTGTCCACCCCCCCTCCCTCTGTCCGTGTCCGCCCCCCCTCCCGCTGTCCGTGTCCGTCCCCCCTCCCGCTGTCCGTGTCCGCCCCACCTCCCGCTGTCCGTGTCCGCCCCCCCTCCCGCTGTCTGTGTGCCCTTAGGTGCTTGTTCTCTCAGGTTAGATCACTGTGGGAGTTCCCGTCTACGTTCATTGGAGGACTCGGCCCCACCTGACCAGAAAGGAGGGTGGATTCAGGGAGGAAGGCCTGCGGGTTGATTGGAGGGCTTCAGACCGACTGGCGAGGAGTGGGAAGGGAGCTCACGGCAGAGTTTGCAGGATCGCCGAATGAAAGCAGGCTGGGATCCAGGGTGCGGCCTTCAGCCAGCATGGGGGCACCGAAGACGAGAATTACTACGGGAAGCACGGTATGGCCTGGGTGGGGACTTTAGTGGTTCAGGGAGGGCGGTAAGGCATGATAGGCATGTGCGAACAAGATGTGCCCCGGAAGCGTGGGATCAGGTCACCCTTCCCTCCTTATCCACGCTCTGTAGAAGACTGATCGACCGCTAAGCTACCGTGCCTGGATTTCCACTGACTGGTCTCCGCAGTATGCACACGCACCTACTGAGCACTCTTGAAGTATTTACGAGCCCGATGAGGCTTGGGCGCGGTTTGCCTCTGCGAGCCTTTGGTGGCTGCTGAAGGATAGGGGGAGGGGCATAGGAGGGGGCTCAGTCTGTCTGCCTATTAAACAATACCCGTGGGAAGCCGCTATTACCTAACGTCGCCGCCTGTTCTGCGGTTGGAGGGCTGCTGGGCTTAGAAGGGGATGTTCATATGGCGGGGTGTCGCCTGCTGCTCAGAGCCGTCAGATCGCTGTGTCCTGCACCTAATACTGAACCCTGCCCATCAAACAGCACCTGCTCTCGCCAGTCTTGCCGATTTCAAGCAAAACAAACCATACCCCAAAAACCTTCGACATCAAGCCATGCCGATTCATCACTGAGCCCAGGTCAGCGCCCCGGACAGCCATGCATGACCAGCATTGAACCCGCCCAAGCCTGACGCCCATGGCCTTCTCGACTACACCCAGCACTAAGCGTGGCCTGCTGCATGATTTAACCCAGACAACACTGACCCATGCCCATCCATCCTTCACCCTTCAAACCATCCAACACGGACCCACTGATAGCCACTCTTCAACCCGTGCAACACTGAGCCACGCCCATCCAACCGTCAACCCATCCCACACTGACCCACGCCCATCTACCCTTCAAACTGTCCAACACTGATCCACGCCCATCCATCAACCTTCAAACCGCTCAACACTGACCCACTGCTCGGACACTTTACTTTGGATACTTTGTCAGACGCACGTGCTCTCACTGTACACCCGCCTTCATTGGGGCATGTTCGTGTACTCACTATGAGGTGTGTGTGTGCGTTTACTGTGAGGTGTGTGTGTGTGTATATATAAATATATATCCTCAGTATAAGCATCTTTTTTTCAGTCAGCACTCTGATAGATGTATGTTCGCACTGCAAGATGACCGTTCTCTCCCTGCACAGTGTAACTGTGTCTTCAGCATAAGATACTTATCCCACTCTATGCATGACACGTGCCTCCGTTGTGAGATGTACCAACACACACGGCCTCTTCATAGCGAGGACTACTTGTCATCTGTGTATGACACGCCCCCTGTGCAACGTTTGTCCTATAAGATGTTTGTGTGTATGTGTACTCACTATAAAGTCCTGTCTGGTTGCCCCCCCTCACCCCTCTTGTTTTTGTTAGGTCTCGCATTTGCGAAAGATTAAGCTATTGACATTGTAAATGACAATGCCATTTATTTATCTGTTTTCAAAACCAACACATAAATAAATAATTTGTCATTTGCAATGCCAATAGCTCTAACTTTGCCAAAGGCGAAACCATTGCATTGTAAATGCTTGTTTATATACCGTGGGACTCCCGCCTCGGCAACGGGAAATGATTCAGGCATGTGAATCTATGAAAGATACCAATACTGGATAACTGAAGTTACAGGTAAGTAACTTTTTTTCTTCTTGGTGCAGCAAAGCAGTCTTGAAGTACACAGCAGGCCACAGCATCAGGCAATTCTCTCAGGGTACTACCACAGGTTCAGTAAGTGAACTGAAGAGTGGATTTGAGGATCCTATTTTTATACCTGGTATCTTCTTCGAAGTAGGAAAAGTTTCTTGAAGTTCCCCTTTCAAAAATGCTTGGAATTTCCTGCCTCTCTGCCCTGCCTAAAGCCTGGATATAAGCCCAAATGACTAGTGTAAAGTTCTTTGCTTGAAGGAAGGGCACAACCCATTGACCTGCTCATATAAGCTCTCATGCTCATGCCAATACCTTCAGGTAGAGTTTGCCTATATAAAACTGCAAGAAAAAATGTGCTTCAGTTGTGGTGGCTGGGGTCATTTATCTCTGATGTCCTGGGCTCTGCCCTACTATATCTCTGCTAATTTGACCAAGTACAACCCCTCAAGCACTTGACTTTCAGTTGTAGTGATAGCAATCAGTCACAAGTTTTTGGGGAAGTAGCATGGGGTGCTTTAAGCTCAGAACTGACCAATCACCCAGGAATGCAATAACATATTGCACAACCCAGTGCTTGTATTTGTTAAAATAAATTACTTTAATGCACACAGAAAACTCAACACTAGACATTACAGGATATAAACGTGGATGCCTCACTGGCACGAGGCAACTGTGCTTGGCATGGGTAACCTCTTTCCCTCTGCCCCTCACTTTCTCTCTTCTCCTAGGGTCCAGATCTGTCTTGGACAGGTTTCAGAAACAGGTGTAGTGTTAAGTGTGTGCTCTCAGTTACTCTTTTTAGTTCCAATTGTCATCACTGCAGAGTTTTGTCTGCTCTCCGGAGAGACAGAAGGGACCTGCAGAACTCATTGGGCTCTTTCTCCATCTTCCCTGACGAGATGCACTGGCTGTGAGTGCTCTGTGACTCAGGTGAAGTCAAGAGAAGGCAGCTTTGGAGGCTACCTTCCAGAACCTGTGCAGGCTCTAATTTCGTCACAAGTCTCCGGCTGGTTACTAGCCCACTTCCGGGCTTCAAGTGAGTTGAGGTGGTAGCTTCATAATGTAACAGTGGCACAATCCGATCAGACATAAATTCATGATGTCGCAGAGGCACAGTCTGCTCGGCCGCAATTTTGCGATGTCACTGCCGCACGATACACTTCAGCTCAACTTCACAATGTTGTCTCTGTGCTGGCTTCTTATGGAGATAGACTGCATTTCAAAACCTGGAGTACGCACATAGCCCTCCTTTGTCTTTCTGGTGGGTGGAACCTCAAGTTCCGGGGTTAGCTGCTTCTGGCTCTTCCTGGATAATCACACAATCACACCTCCTGCAGGTTTGGCACAATCCTTCCCTCTTGCAGTGGGCACATTGGCCTGCAGGTGCGTTAGGGCAGGGAGATAGATTCTTCTTTCCAGTTTAATCTCCCCTCACCTCTGGGTAACTGGCAGTCATGCAGTCCAAAGTTCTGGTTGCATAGCAGTCTCTGAGTACTCTGTGAAGCACTCCCTTCTTTGGTTGAAGAGAACTTGGAACTTGAAGAAGTGGGTCAGTGGCTCCCACTTTTATATAGTCAGACAGAGGATGTTTATACTCAGTGTGTACTTCTAGAACAGGTTTGGGGCAGTTCTCCTTTCACTTGTCTCTCCAGGTTGTTCTACAGATACTGGTTTGTGCAGTGAGGCTCCCCAAAGCAGGGTCATTTCAGCATGGATCACCCACAATAGAGGCACAAAGAGGTGTAAGCTTTCTACATCTAGCTATCAAAAGCCAAACAGAACGGTGATCAGGAAAGAGATGAATGGCTGACCTATCCTAAAAGATCCTTCCTGCTCTGAACAACAGAGACTGCAGACCCACCCTTCATGCCCACCATATCCCAAGTGGCAGTGCGCAGGAAGACTAATCAGCATCTCCGCTCAGCAACATGACCTAATTGAATTTGAAAATGTAGCCCTGTCCCCTCTTCCCCTTCTCCTGTCTAGGTCTCCTCCTTTCAGCTTCAGGAATGGGAGCAATACATTTCACTGTATGGGAAAACAACCCCACCTCCATCTTGTGCGCAAGAATAGGGCAGGGGGATCCAAAATGGAACCAGTAGGCCTCCATTACTCTGGTTCACTCACCCACAATGTATATACTATACAGGCCCACACATAATGTACCTTAGTAGTAATGCTGGTGTGATAGTAACACCACTTCACTGTTTTTAGTAAATCATCAGGAATTTTTCCCAGTTGACCCAGGTAAGGCTCTTGGGGGATGGCCACACGCTACAGAACGGTTTGTGAAGTGTTTTCAGTACTCCACTAAGTCAGGGAACAGGAATCCAGTGATCTGCCTGCTTTCTTTTACGTCCGAATGTTTCTCCTTCCAGGCACCCTCTTGCTCATAAGTCAGGATCTATAGCAGGTTGAAGTCACTGCAGCATACCAGGCTCCTTGATGGTAAGCCAGCACCAGACCTTGGTCTAGCTGGAACACAGAAAACACAAGAAAAGCACAACTAATCTTTTTTCTTCATGTACAAGCATGTATGTTTATCTTCATTTTCTGACATGTACATGGAGAGTGGGTTTAGTACCCAATTAAACGAGATGCAAGGGTGTCATTGAGGAAACACAAGAGCCAATCCCAACATACACCTAATGCTTCCCACATAGTTTTTACCCCAAAGGGTTGTTTGGTTGCGGAAATCTCGCTAGACATATCCTGTTAAAACAAGAGTGGCAGATGCCTCTCTTAGGCATCATCAGTCATGTCCCCACTCTATGCCCTTCAAAGACAGTCCAAATCTTCTGGAAGAAAAACTGGAGACTCACCTTAGCTAGTTGATCCACAGAGACCAGAAAAGCCTTTAGTGGACAATGTGAGAGGAGTGACTAGGTCACCTCATCACACTTTCTTGCCATCCCCGGAAAGAGGCTAAAAATATTCCCAACAGGCAACTTTTGCTGATATCACCACGCAAAAATGAGGTTGTGATATCAGCTCTATACAACTTCAGCGCTAACCCGTTCTATCTAAAAGGATAATCCTGTACCAGCCGTTTACCCTGTTTGCGGCAAAGTTGCATTTCCTGCATTTTTACCTCCGATTTTCCACTTTTTTGTGTACCTTATTGTTTTTTTTTTTAATTTCTTTTTATTGTTGCATCAGGAGTATCACAAATGTAAAAAATTAGCATACAGTAGAGCGTCAACATTCCGCCCTGGCCGTCAGTCACGCAACTTTTCTTTTGTTACTGAATGTCATACCCCTCATTAGAACTCTTTGCTTTTGAACTAGCAACATAAGGAAAATATGATTAACCAAAATAGTCCCCTAAACAGCAGCCCACCAACCCCCCTCTCCCTCTTCCCCCTTCGTGGTCCCCTCTCCCCACCGCTTTGGAGCCCCCGTCAATCTCGTATACAGGAACTGGGCATTAAAGTACACGTATATCAAGCATGGATCCCCAACGTGCATACTATCCCGTCCAGGGTCTCCTTGACCTCATGTTACTAGTCCACAATGTCTCATTCTAGTCCATGGTACTGTCTCCACTTAGCCCATACTTTCCGAATTTTTTTGGGGCAACCCCTGGCTTTATAAGTCACTCTCTCCGCCGCCATGTACAGATCCAGCCCTCTCCTCCATTCCTCCAAATCTGTTTTTTCGGACGCCCCCCAGCGTCGTGCGATGTCCCTTTTCGCCACCACTAAAGCCAATACCAGAAAAATAATCAAGGGGCGGGTTAGGTATACTTCTGTGGTCATGCCCAGCAGTGCCAATCTAGGGTCACGTGGTATGTCCACCCCCAGTACCTCCTCTAGTTCCAGGAACACACCTTCCCAGTATTCTTGAATTACTTCACATCCCCAGATTGTATGGAAAAAATCGCCATTTTGCTGATGACATCTAAGGCATGCTGTGTCAGTTATCCTACCCATTTTAAAAAGTCTTACCCTGTCAAAGTAGGATCTGTGGAGTACCTTAAATTGTATGAGACGGAGTCTTGACTTAATCGCCACCTCACGAGGGTGCATGAGGACGAGCTCCCAGTCCAGATCCTCCATGCCTCCCACGTCTGCCTCCCACTTGTCTCGTAGGACCTGTAGGTCTCCTAGCATATTGTTGGTCAGAGTTTTATACGTTAGGGATATGGCCCCTCCCTGTATCTGTTCCTGCAGCAATCTACCCTCTAATGGCGCGTATTCTGGGATGTCTATAAGTGTAATGTTTTGTGCGCTCCATGCGTGTTTCAGTTGAACGTATTTGTAGTACTGGGTGTTAAGTAGGCCAAATTCATCCTTGAGCGCCTGAAAGGTTTTCAATTCCCCCCTTGCTATCACGTCTCCCACTGTGGAAATGCCGATGTCATCCCATCTTCTAAAGCCTTTCAGCTTATTAAGCTCCCCTAGCCACTTGCAGCACCATAGTGGTGTCTGTCGAGTGGGCCTCTTGTCCCAACCCATTCTTTTTGTCGCTCTATGCCACGCCGTTAACGTAATCCTGGTGGCAGGAAGGAACTGCTGACCCACCGTCTCTCCATAGAGGTAGTGCAGTATAGTCTTGCTTGACCATTTAGATCTAATTGGGGCGAGGTGTTCCGCCCAGTAGTACGCCTCTAGGTTGGAAAGCGAAATCCCCCTACTGTATTGGTGTCGCTGTAGTGTGGAAAGAGCCACTCTTGGCTGTTTCCCCATCCACAGGAAGGTGCGCAGGTCCGCATGGATTTTATTCAAGGTTGTAGTCGGCAGAGGATAATATTCGTTCTGGAGTGCATAGAGAAACTTGGGCAATAGGACCATTTTATATAGTGCGGCGCGACCCAATAGGGTGAGTGGGAGCTGTCTCCACCTGTCCATCTCTGTCGTTGCTTCTGCCATTATTCGGGCTAAGTTGTTAGTGAAAGAGCGTTCCCTATCTAGCGTTATAAATATTCCTAGGTATTGAAAGCCGTCCTTAGTGTGAATAAGTAGCTCTGGCAGGCACTCCCTCCGCTCATTGCCTTGTGGATCGTAAAGGACTGATTTGTGCCAATTTATCGTGTGTCCCGCCCTCGCCCCGAAATCGCCTAGCTCTCTGAACAGTGCTGGGATTGTCCTATCTGGGTCCGTCACGAACAATAGTACGTCGTCGGCATACAGGGATATTTTTTCCTGTGTTGCGTCCGAGTCTCCCCACATAAAGCCTCTGATTTCCTGATTCAGCCTAATCCGTATCGCTAAGATTTCAATTGTAAGGGTAAATAGAAGGGGGGACAGTGGGCAGCCCTGGCGTGTTCCCCTTCCAATTGGAAATTCGCGGGACAACCCTCCATTGACCTGCACTCGCGCTCTCGGGTCGGAATACAGGAGCTGAACCCATTTCAGGTACTTGGGTCCAAACCCGAACCGTTGGAGGGTCTCCATCAGGAAAGGCCAGTGGACTGCGTCGAATGCCTTCTCCGCATCCAGGGAGAGGAACCAGTGGGGTTCACTTCTCTCACGGACCCCCTGTAGCCAGTTATTGGTGCGACGGAGATTTAATTTGGTCGCCCTGTCCGGAAGGAAGCCGGATTGGTCCATATGGACCAACTCTGTAATGACCTGTCTTAGACGCCTAGCTAGGACAGTGGCCAGAATTTTCGTCTCTATATTTAGGAGGGAAATTGGGCGGTAGGAGAAGCAGTCATCCCTAGGTTTTCCCTCTTTGTAGATTGGGACAATAGTGGCCAAGGCTAAATCTGGCGGGAGACTCCCTGCCCGGTACGATTCTGTGAACAAGGTCCTCATGTGTCGCTGCAACAAATCCGCAGTTCGTTTAAAGAATTCCGCCGGGAAGCCATTGGGCCCCGGAGTTTTCCCCGCTTTCAGCGCTGTTACGGCTTCCGATTTTTCCTCTAGCGTCAAGTCCGCCTCCAGGGCTACACTGGCCTCTGTGGACAAAGTCGGCACCTCCATATCACACATGTAGCGTTGGGCATCCTCTCTGTCACCCAGGTCCCTGGCCCTATAGAAGTCCGCATAGTAGGTCGCAAAGGCGCCCGCTATGGCCTCATCCGTGTTCACCCATCTGGTCCCTGCTAACGTGATCTGATCCACCCACCGTGTCGCTCGTTCCCTCCTGCTCAACCAAGCTAAAAGTTTGCCGGACTTGTCACCTACATCATATAACCGGTGTAGTGTTGCCAGTGCCTGAGTGCGTGCCTCGTCCGTGACTAGTTCCCTGTATTGTCTCTGTGTGTCTAGCAGTTTCCTAAGGCGCGCCTCTCCCTTCTGCTGGTGGTATTCTGCTTCTAAATTCAAGATGGTCACCTCTTCACTCGCTATCTTGCCCTGTCGTTTCCGCCTAGCGTCCCCTAGTCTACTCTGAATGCGGTCTCTCAGGACCGGTTTCATTGCTTCCCAGAGGGTAACTCCTGAGTCAACTGATCCCTCATTTTCGGCCATGTAGACCCGTATGTCTGCTCGCATACCCCAAAGTATTTCCGGCGTTTGGATGTCCCACGCCGCTAGTCGCCATTGCGTCTGTCTCTCTCCTCTCTCTCGCCCCAACTGTATATATAGCGGGGAGTGATCTGAGATCCCTCTCGCTTTGTATTCTGCTAGATCTCCCGCTGAGACCTCCTGCCTGGATACGAAGATATAATCTAACCTGGAAAAGACTTTGTGGGCCCCCGAGTAAAATGAGTATGCTTTGTGCGTTGGATGGAGCCATCTCCATACATCAGTGAGGCCGATGGTAGTCATTTGCCGCGCTAGGGCTGTTGTGGACCCTACTGTGTGAGGTGACCCCGATCTATCTTGTGAGGTGCACATTACATCGTTAAAGTCCCCTCCCACTACTTGTGTCGTGTCGGCCGTGTCCAGTAGGATGGTCGTGACTGCCTTCAGTGTGCGTGTCTGTAACTTGGGTGGGGCGTATACTGATATTATTGTGTACTTACGTCTCCTCCACATCCCCTGAACTCCCGCATATGTGCCCTGTGGGTCTAGGCAAGTGCGTGTAACCTTGAATGGCGTCGTTTTTTTAATGAGAATCGCAACTCCCATGGAGTCCGTTGTGTATCCTGCATGTGCTAGGACGACATATCGTCCTCGCGCTATAAATGCGCATTGATTCCCTCTAAGGTGTGTTTCCTGGAGGAGGATGATGTCAGGTGCCAGTCGTTTGAGGTAAGCGTTAACTAAACTTCTCTTAATTTTTGACCCCAGGCCGTTTACATTCCATGTTAGTACCGTGACCCCTGTGTCACCCATGTGTGGAGTATCTAATGTACTTGCCATTGTGTGTCACAGTGTCCTCCCCGTGTGGGACCTCGAAGTAGGGATGTCACCAAGTGTGGGATGGCATGTCTCTGCTGTTCCTCAACGGACTCCCCCCTCCCCCCCGCAACCCTCATAAACCCCAACATGAGGTAATACAGGAACCAACTCCCCCCCGCACCCCCCTCCCCACCTCCCTCCCCTTCCAGTTGCATCCCAACCTGGGACAAAACTATCCACGGGAGAAGGCCTGTCGCCCTCCCACGCATCCCTCCCCACACTAAACAATAACCAGTACTAAAAACTCAAAGAACAGTAGGGGGTGTGTCAACTTGCTTGCTCCGTGTCGCCGAGCCGCTATCTTCCCCGATCCCTGTGCACCAATTTTCACGAATGTGAGTCCTGCGTGTCCATATTCAGCCCTTGACCTGAGGAGTCTTGTTCCAATTGCTGAATTTCTTTGACCAGCGGGTGTATCGAATCACCCATTGTTTCTTCCTCCTCTCCTCCGGACGTGCGGCCCTCCGAATCCTCTATTTCTTCACCTTCTGAACGGATTCCATTCCTCAGGCAACTGAACCTCGAGCCCGCCACAGAGTCATTGCCCGGGGACGCCGATCTGCCTCCTCTCCTGTCCTCCGTACCTCGAGTTCTGTATGGTGTTGCCGGTGTCTTCTGCTGCGTTCTCCGCTGCTGTGGTTTCGGCACCTCCCATCGCGGTCTTTCCCGTATCGACCTGTCCATTGCATCCCGACCTGCTGCCTCTCTACTATTGAGGATAGGTCGCTCCTCGAGCCATTGCCACGCGTCCTCCGGGTGGGCAAAGAAGATGGATTTGTCTTTGTAGATTACCTTGAGTTTGGCGGGGAAGAGGAGCATGTACGTAATGTTCAAAGACCTCAGCTTTGCCTTTACTGAGTCAAACGAGCTGTGCTGTTTTGAGACTTGCTGACTGTAGTCCGGAAAGATCATTATGGTAGCATTCTCCAAGCGGATCTCCCCCATTGTCCTGGCTTCTCGTAGGATCAGGTCTCTGTCAGCAAAGTTCAAGAAGCGCGCTATCACTGGTCTCGGTCTTGCTCCCTCCGTTGGTTTGGCCAGAAGTGCCCTGTGCGCCCTTTCGATGATGAAGCACGGGGAGAACTGGGCTGTCGGGAAGGTAGTTTTCAACCAGGCGAGGAGGAAGGCGGACATGTTCCTTCCCTCAATCCCTTTTCTAAAGCCTACAAAGCTAAGGTTGTTGCGCCTTGATCTATTTTCGGCGTCGTCCACCTTCCACAGCAGTTGACGGTGAGAGGCCTGTGGTTCCACCATGTCCTTCTTGAGTGTAGTGATCGATTCCTCATTGTCAGTCAATCTAGATTCGGTCGCCGTTACCCTTTCCGTCAGGTTTCGGAAATCCTGCCGCAGTAGCGTCACCTCCGACCCTACCTCTCCGATTTTCATCTCCAGGGCTGTCCGTGATGCCTGTATGTCTGTCCTGGACGCCTGGATGGCCTCCATTAACATGGCCGTGTCATTGTGCGAGCCAGGCTGCATGGACTGCTGTTCCGCCACAGGTCGCGGTGCCGCAAAGTTGTCCATGGGGCCCTGCCTCGTGGTCTTGGGCACCGGGTCCCTCTTCCCCATGTTTGCTCAGTCTGTAGGCCGGGGGCTCCCTGTGCAGGTCCCCTTCCTCTGTGGTGGTGAGGGGCCTAGCCGTGTGCTGCGGACAGTGGTATTATCTTTGGGTATCTCCGTCCGCTGTACCTCGTTTGCGGCCTCCCAGGCACCCCTTCCGCCTTAGCCCTGAGCACCTCCAGGTATCCCAATGTGCTGTGATGGGCGTTGTCTTGTGCTGCAGGCAGGGCTCTGTACTGCCGAATCTCACCCACGCCGCTCGGCAGTCTATGCCCCAATGTGGGAACTGAGGCCCTCACCCCCGTAGGCCTGGATCCTCACGCTCCCCCCAGGTCTCGGTCTTCTGCTACGTCTCCCTCGCCGGTGTCTGTCTCTCCGGGCGTCATTACAGCTCAGCCGCCATGTTGGTAAAGGCGGGCGCTGTGAGTGAGCTGGTCCCTGCTCCCCGTGGTTTGTGAGTTCGGCCCCCGCCTCCTCTGCCCTGGCCTCACCTCCGCTCTGCCTCTTCAGCGGCTCTCGGTCTTACCGTGGCCCGGGGAGGGTTGCAGGGGAGCTCCGCCATCACTGTCCGCCTCATAGACCACCGGCCGCCATCTTGGTAAAGGCGGCCGGCCGTCCGCGATCGCCTCGATCCACCTCCGTCTCTCCGACAGCGACAGTCCGGTTCCTCTTGGCGGCCAGGCGGGTCGCGGAGCCTCCGTCAGCTGGGGGCAGTGCTGCAGGACCACAAGCGGGGCTCTAGGAGCGCAGTGGTCCGCCGAGCGCCGCAGTCACCATCATGGCCGCCGAGGGTTCGCTGGGGCCGTCGTATCGCTCGGTTCCCTGGTGAAAGCAGCTCTACACCGCTACTGTGGCAGTTCTTTCAGGTACCAGGATGCTGTTTCTTCCGTTTGGTGTCTTTTTTGGATTGCGGGGGATATGTAATGTCGGATTACTGCGCGGCTCGGCCGGAGCTCCGGCAAGGCACGTCTAGTCGGCCATGCTGCTGGCCACGCCCCCCTGTGTACCTTATTGTTAATGGTATTATGCCTCTGTTCCCTGTGGCTGCTATTCAAGGTCACAGTGTGTTCCCTGGCTGTAAAATAGCACTTTAATATTGGTTTTACCTAATTGATGTATATAACTTTCCTGTAAGGCAATGGGAGATGGCAAATACATGTTAGCAGTGGAGATTAGGTTAAATACATATGAAGGCTGCACTGTGTGTTTTCACCACCCACATATATATGGCTGCCAAGAGCACCACTAGTCTGTACCTGGGATGCAGTGCAAAAGCACTCTAGTGATGCATAGAAAGGAACATTGCCTTGTAGGAAAACTATATTTATCTATTAATCAGTCACCCCTTAAGTGTGACTTGTACGCCCATATGGTTGTTTGTCACCCCTTAAATGAGGCTTGTAAGCCCATATGGTTGTGTGTCACCCCTTAAGTGGGCTTGTAAGCCCATATGGTTGTGTGTTTAATATGTAATAAAGGGGCACACCGCATATTTGGAATAGTGTGCAGTCACAGTGATTATATGTCCTAAAGCTGTTTTTACTGTGTAGGTTCTTCTAGATTTCTCATGTACAGGCTCAAGTATGAATAATGAAGAAAGAAGACACAAGTACTCCTGACTCTTGCTGGCACTCAGGGACTGGAACTGCTCTCCAAGTGTCAAGTACCTGACCTCCTGGTTGCCTGCACCAGGAACACAAACATTATAGGGTATGTCTGATTTCAATAGGGCCCATATAACCACAGAAACTGCATCCTACAGGGACTATGCCTGGGCACAACCCTGTTACCTAGAAGCCTGCACCGAGGCCACGGGGGTAACCAGGATTAACTTTCCCAGCAATTGGGGAAAATAGGATTTTTTTATGACTATACAGTATCAGAACAAGGTGCTAAGGCTTCCCAGGCAAGGCACAACCAAGGTGGGTAGAAAAATCCGATTTGTCCCACTCAGCTTTTTGCCATGTTAAAAAAGGGTTCAGCAGGACCTTGCCGAAAAGGTATTCTGCCTTATGGAGCCCTGCCTGGTAACAGCTTTAAGGGCTTTGGGAACCAGAAAGATGACTAAGCACTTTATTCAGTCCTAGGCGGACGGGATACCCAATCACAAATGTGAAAGATATCCCATCCACCTTATTTCAAGTGCCTTGGGATTTAATGCAATTGTAATAAGGCAGAGACGATATTAGTCATGTTTGTGCCGGAGTAACCAGTCCTCTAAACTCCAAATCATGCCCTAAGTTTAAAGTTAAAAACTTTGACCAGCGATAGACTGCAAATCTATCACAGGGGCAAAGCAAACTTGGCGGCCTTGAAATCCAGCTTTGGTCCCCACCCAGAGCTTTTGGCACAAAAACCAGTGGCTGCAACCAGAACTCGATACCACGTTTCCGGCTAAGTAGGACCATCACCAACTACAGCCTTGGACATTTCCTCCCTGGAGCAATCTGACTTCCAAAAACTAGATTAAGTCAGGAGGCAAAATGTGTACTTGGATGACCTGCTTGGTGTGTCTGCCCTCTGCTCCATCCTGGATTGTTGGAAATCATGCTTAGACCATGGTCTACCATGAGCTAATATTTTTCAATAGTACATTTTGCTTTCAAACTCAAAACATCTTCTTTCTGGTTCACCTTATTCAATTTTCGTTTTTGTTTGTCTTTTTTCACATAAAATATTTCTCAATTTTTGGTTTGGATTTTTTTTGTGTTGTTTTCTCGACTTTCAATTCTTTTGTGCTGTTTGAATTTAACATGCATTTTGTTTGGGAAATACATGTTTCTTGTCCCATAACTAGCAGGGAATGAGCATAGTTTCATTAATACTTGTGTTGAGACCTCGAAACTGTGTGTTTATTAAGATGGAAAAAAAGGTCCCCCTTCACAAATTAATAAGCCACTACTTGTCCCTGCATTACTTTCAGAAGGCAAAGCTGGACATGAAATCCCTCAGAAACCTGAATGACATTTCATTGTAAAAAAGAGACAATGTAGTGAAGAAAACTTAACCCACTACAAATGTTTCTGCTTCAACAGCAGCACACATAGATTTGGTAGTTATAATTTTCTTCAGTAATTGCCCATCTCATCTCTGACCTCTGAGCGTTGTGAAAGGGACCTTTCATATATGTCTCTATAGGTTAGCTACCATTCCCGTCTTCTCTGTCTGACCCCTTCTCATTCGCCACCCTCCTCCCCATTAACTCTGTTCTCACCTTTAACAAGAGCCCTTGGAACCAGACTTGTGTAATTTTTTGTTTTAGACAAAATCGATTTCAGCCACTCTGAATGCCAGGTCCAGCCAGCAAAGTGTGTTTAGGATGAGGATACTGCAGCCCAGGTCTGCCCAATGAGTGAATCATTTAGCTGTCTTATTCACTCAAGAACTCTGGCCTTGGGGCCCTGTAGTATTTTTTTAGGGGAAATTCATATTACATTTTGCATCTTAAAAGCTGGTTGAAATGTCTTGGGCTACCTTTCCTGATTCCTGGCCACTTGGCCCCATCCTGCTGACCTTTAACATAGCCTGGTATCACAACCTGCTTCAGTGACAGACAACATTCTTTCTCAGGAGCATTGGTTTATCGGCCCCCAGAATCTGCAGGAGATTTTCTTGCATCCCTCGACCAAGCATTGGCCCTGAAATGCATTTTCTATGCCAATTTCACTATGCTTGGTGACTTTAACATTCATTTAGACAAGGCTAATGACCCTCTCACTATCTGCTTGGTGGAAACCTAGCCTCTCTTAATTTTGTGTGAGCCACTACCGGGCCCATCCATAGAGCTGGTCATGCTATCAATAGCATACTATCGAATATGTAATTGAAATGTGAATTCCCCCGCCAGCCAGTGACATGGCCAGTCCATTTCCTATTGCCTTTTTCTTGGCACTTCGATTGCCGAAAGGCATCCTGACCCTCTTTTTCGGATAATGATAGTAGATGTTGGAATAAGGTCTCTATGGCGTACTTAAGGAGCACTTTGCTGGACCCCATACCAATAATCCCAGATTCTGCTGGGAAGGGGTCCTCCCCTGACTTAGGAGGGCAGCTGATATTGTAGCTCCTATTACGGCTTCTAAAAAGGCTACTACAACCCCCTCAGCATGCTGGTTCCCGTCGGAATTAGCTCAGGAAAGGGCTGTATGCAAGAAATTAGAAAGAATCTGGTTACGTTACTACATGGAATCAGATAAAGAGCCATGAAAGACTATCATATAAATCTCAAGAGGTCCCATAGCACCTTTTACAGGAGGAGGCCGACTGTGATGGGAAGGAGATTTTAAATTTGTCGCTACATTTACTTACTCTAAATTTACATCTCCCTTGCTGGAACCCAGCCAGCCTCTGAGCTCGTGTTACTGACTATTTTGAGGTTAAAATCCCAAAATTCAGTCTAATTTAATGAAAGGTGAATAATGCCTGCTGGAGGACCTTAATTAAGAGATTTAGCCAATCCCATTTCACATTCCAAATTGCCATCTTTCCAGGCCCCATCTTTGGAGGAAGTGAGAGCCTCCTTTGCGAACTGTAAATCCAGATCTCCAATTACCCCATACCTTCTCATACCCCGAGGTCCATATCAGATATTATTGCCTCATTATAACAGGGGTGTTTTGCCATAGCTCTTTATTCAGGTATCCTACCTGAGGACTGGAAACAAGCTGATGTAATTCCTCTGCTGAAAAAGGGCACTGCTGACTCGAATTCTCTGACTAATTTTAGACCAATCTCTCTGCTCCCAGTAGCCAGCCACAAAGGCTTTAGAAAGGTGGATGAACCAACAACCTCCCACATTTCTGACTAAGGACAACTGGCTCCATCCTTCCCAGTCAGGGTTTAGACCCTCTCACAGCACTTAGACCACACTATTAGAGGTCTCTGAGTCCATTAAACCCAGTCTGGACTCTGGTGCTGTTGGACCTGTCAGCGCATTTGATATTTTAGATCTTAGTATCTTGCTGCACATGCTAGAACATCTGGGTGTGATAGACTCTGCCCTAAGTTGGCTCCCCCGCTGTGCTGGGGGGAGGGGGGCGCGCACAGCGCCCGCATGCTCATGACGAGCTGAGCTCGTCATGAGCTACGACGCTCCTGTGCTCATGACTAGCTCAGCTCGTCACCGGTGTATTGCCTCCCGTGGAACGCTCAGCACAGTGGGTGAATTCTCCCGCGCATCTGAGCATTCCAAGGGCCATGAAGAGGTGAGCTCGTCATGAGCACCGGAGCGCTGTGGCTCATGACGAGCTCAGCTCGTCATGAGCACCCAAGAGGTTAACCTTGAGAGATGCGAGCAGGTGGTTTGGATGAAACTGTATTCCTCAGGAAGAAAAAGATTGAAGTGGGTAGTGCCGCTAAGCTCTTCCTGAGTCCCCACTCCTTAATATTTACATGACTCCTTTGGAATACTTGGTTGAATCATCTAAGATCAAAGTTATCTCATACGCAGATGATATCCAGATCCTGCTCACACATGATGGGAATTCCATAAATGCAGAGACCACATTTGTCCACTGTATGATAGCCCTGCTTGCCTGGCTGAAGGCCAGTAAATTACAGTGCAATCCTTATAAAACAGAAATCTTGTTGTTTGGACGGAACCTCCTTCGAGGATGGGTAGGAGCTTGGCCCGATACAATTCCTCTTCTGTTGCCTCCAACGGCGGTTGCCACGAATTTGGGAGTCATATTTGATGCCCAACTGTCATTTTCAGCATTCTTTCCATCATTTGTTTTTTTTGCTTTTGCTGCCCTAAGTGGGAAGGATATGCCCAGAGGGGGTTCCCATGCTCACTGTGACACTCAATTCAAGCTAGCCTGGCTTTTGGGGGTTATACTCAGAAACCGGTCCCTGGATGCTTGTTTCCGGTCCAGGGAGAACCTTGCAGTTCGGGCAGGTATCAGAAGCAGTGAAAATGTGCTTCTGGATTTTTTGTTTGTTGAAGAAGTTCCTTTAGTGCTTCTGCATGATGCCCAAGTTACAGTGGTCAGATGCATCGACTCTTTCAAGACTTGACTTTGTCAATGCGTTCTATTTGGGCCGCCCGAAATATCTGATTCAGCGGTTACAAGTTATGCAGAATTTGGCTGTACGTTTTCTGTATTAAATATTAAAATATACATCACTATCATTATTTCGGGAGAGACTTCACTGGCTGCCAGTTCGAAAGCGTATAATGTAGTAAGCATTGACCTTGACGCATCAAGCCCTCCACAACAAGCGGCCTATTACTTTCACCAAATAATTAAGGAATACAGCCCCAGAAGACCCCTGCTGTCAAGCAAAGCTGGATTAATTGTGGTTCCCCGTTTCAAAAGGCAACAAAGGGGCGGCTCTTCCTTCACTGTAAAAGCAGCTGGTATGTGGAATCAGCTGCCTGAACATCTGAGGTCCATTTCGGATGAAGCAAAATTTTAAAAAGCACTGAGCACTTTTCTAATCGGGCTTCGGTGGGGAAAGATCAGTGGTTCTTACCTCTGGCCTGCTCCAAGTTTCCTAAACCGCACCGGGACACTCTCTTGAGTAGCCTTGCGCTGTAGAAGAAACCATCATTAATTCACTCAGCATTTGAAGGTTGAAGTCTGGTGAGTCCTCCACACTAGTAACTTTATGTTCCCTTAACGTTGACTAGAAATGTCTTGGTGGCAGGGTCTTGGCTGGTTCAGTCTGCTGGACACTCAAGTGCTCACCTGCTGCAGAAGGGTGGAACATTTGCCTGCCTATTATATCTAGGAACTGTGGTGAAGGCCCTGTGAGGGCAACATCACAGAAAGTATAAAAATATTGATCACTTAAGCACCATTAATTAAAATGATTTGGAGTATTCCGACAGTCTCTGAAATACCAAATGTAGGGATTACATGCAGACTAATAGAATGTTTACATCTTTTTCAGAGAGATCGGTACAATTGTTCGGTCGCTGGGATGCTGTCCAACTGAAGGTGAACTCCATGACTTGCTTGCTGAAGTAAGGAAGAGTTTTTTTGGTCTATGTCTTGAATAATTTTCTGTTTAGACTCAACTCTATTGCTGATCAGCATTGCTTAATTTGTGCAAGTGGTTGCAGACGGTGGGAATGAGCATTCATTTTTGACGATCAGAACTTATTTTTTATCATTAGACTTTGATGCCAGATTAAGAGAGACAGGCAGAAATGGGAGAAAGGGGGAGTGAAATAGAGGAAAACATTGACAAAGAAAGAAAAAGTAGTGTTGAGAGAACCTGCAAGAGTGAGTTAAAGACACAAGAAGTGTACAAAGGGGGAAGAAAGAGCCATTAAGTGAAATACAGATGAGGCCGCCTTGGTATTCAACAATCATAGCATTCAGCAGCACCGCCGGCAAGCTGATATAAAAAATGTGGTCCGTAAACTTTTTTTAAACAAACTAAGCACTGAAGTCTGAAGTTTGTTTTATTAGCCTGAACTTATCCAAGTATGACTACCCTTTTTTAAAAAAACTATGGAGGATATGAAGAAAAAGAGTCCGACTTGCATTCTCTGGGATTTGAAAACGTTTTTAAAAATCAGTCATATTTTTTTTTTTTATAACATTTTTATTTAAGTTTTCTCAAGCAAGAAAGGAAGACGGAGGAAGAGAAAGAAGAAAAAGGGAGGAAAAGGAAAAAATAAGAGGCGACAAGCCATCAGTTAACCCCACACAGGGGGTGCTGGAGAACGCTTCCATAAAGGATGTAAGGGGAGACGGCATACATGAACGTTAAATGCAAGTTTAAGAGTCAATGGTCACCAGATGCAGCAGGAGAATCGAGGTCAAACCCTTTCGCGAATGGTCCGTGAGTTTGCCACGAAAGATGACACCCCCAGCTGGGGGACACAGCTGCATAGGAATCACCATAGTCCGTCTCCAGAAGCCAAGTAGTGTCGCAAAAAAGAAAGAACTAACAACCCCAACCGCAACCCCCCCCAGTCCCCCCTTTCTCCCCCCCCCCCATCCCCTTCCCCGGTGGTGACGACCATTCACTCATTCATATCAGGCTTTCATACAGACCAGCTGGTTAGATTTGGAAGAGGTGAAGAGCACGGAGTGCGGAGGGACAAACCGCAGAAATCGGACCAGAGGGCCCCAGCGGAACATGACATTTTTAAAATTACCCAAAAAGATATCGGACATTCTTTCCATGCTCAGCAGTCGCCATAGCTTTGCGTGCCATAGCGAAATCGCCGGGGCAGTCGTTTTTTTCCAGGCTGCCGCTAGCGTAAACTTGGCCGCTCCTAGGCACAGCCATATAATACTTTTGTCGGCCCTGGTCTGGTGTTCCAACATCGGATCCCGAAGTCCCAACAGAACATAATCTAGCAACTCCGGAATCAGATAACCCACTACATCCTTGATGTGGGACAAAATCTCAGACCAGAACGGCCGGATGGTAGGGCAATCCCACCAGATATGGCGGAAGTCTCCCAGCATACCGCAACCCCTCCAGCACCTGTCTGAAGTGGATGGGAATATCCGATGCAGCTTGGATGGGTAGAGGTACCAATCGAACATAAGCTTCAAGTGAGCTTCTCTAAGGTCCATCGAGTGATTATGCGCCGCTATGTCCCGCCAGAGGATCTTCCATTCACTGTCGGAGATGTCCCTACCTAGGAGGGCATCCCAGTGCTCCATGTAGCGAGGACGTGGGAACACCACGGTGTCTAGTAGCAACCCATATAGGAAGGAGATTGTCCCCTTCATAGTGGACGTGCGAAGTATAAAGGCCTCAAATGTCGTCAAGGGTCTAGTGGCGGCATCTACCACTCCCGCTGACGTTGCCCAATGCAGGAGCTGAATGTGGCGAAAGCGTTCTGTGGGTGGAACACCATAGTCTCGCATACAGTTTTGAAAGGTGAGAGGCGTCGTACCGTGAAACAAGTGGGTGAGTGCTCTACACCCTCCCTCTCTCCACAACCCGAAAGGTCCCTCATTCAAAGCCGGAGGAAATGCCGGGTTAAAGTGAATAGGTGTAAACGGGGACGGGAAAGTGGTCCATCGGTCATCGCCACTGACCGTGTCCCAGACTTTCAGGACCGTGCTGGTAGGAGTGCTGATATATGCATTCCTGGGTCGGTCCGCCTTAGGCTTCCAAGCCAAGTCCCAAATGGATCTTCCGGCCACACTTCGATCCATATGCAGCCAGTGTTTTTCTGAGAGCTGCTGGGACCATTCCACCAGTACCCTCAACTGTGCAGCCCTATAGTACAGGTGCATGTCCGGGAACCCCATCCCTCCCTCCTTCCGCGGTCGCCTCATCGTTGCAAACGAGAGTCGCGCCCGGCCTCCCTGCCACACAAACTTCATCATCAAGGTCTTAAGGCGGTGAAAAAAATCCAGCTCCACCGGTATAGGCAGAGCCTGGAAAAGATACAGAAACTTAGGGAGGAGGACCATCTTGAGGGCGTGGACCCTACCCAGCCACGAAATGTATTTTGGCTTCCATCTTTCCAGCTCCGCACGCACTGCCGTTAGCATTGGGGGGAAGTTAGCCGAGAATAACGCTCCCATGGTAGAAGTCAGCCGGACGCCCAGGTACAGTAGAGAGGTAGATGACCATGAAAGGGACGTAAGTGTGCGCACCCGGTTCACCTCCGCGGGGGGAGAGTCAGGTTCAGTATGTAGGATTTGTCAAAGTTGACCTTGAATCCTGCCACCGCCTCAAAGTCAGAGAGCACCGTGTGAATGTGAGGTAGCGATTGGGCCGGGTCCCCCACTGACAGCAGGACATCATCCGCGAACAGAGAGATCTTGTGCTGTTCACCCGTAAAAGGAAGACCCTTGATTTGCTCCCTCTCTCGGATTGCGAGGGTCAAAGGTTCGATACTTAAGGCGAAGAGGAGCGGGGAGAGAGGGCACCCCTGTCGTGTTCCTCATGAGTGAGGGAAACAGGCGGATCTATGCCCATTGACCATCACCCTAGATGTGGGGTTGCTGTAATTAGCACTGATCATTTTTATGAATTGGGGAGAGAAACCAAAGGCATCCAGGGTACGGTATAAAAATCCACATTCGACGCGATCAAAGGCTTTTTCCGCGTCGAGCCCCACAAGCACCGCTGGTATGCGGAACCTGTTGGCCTTTTCTATCAGATGGATCACCCGTCTCAGGTTGTCGTGAGTTTGTCGCCCTTTTATGAATCCGGACTGATCTGGGTGAATGATGGCCGGCATCAAGTCCTGGAGCCTACGTGCAATGATAGAGGAATACAGTTTAGCATCCAGGTTGAGAAGAGCTATTGGGCGATACGATGAGCACTCTGTAAGATCTTTCCCCGGTTTGGGGAGAACGGTAATCATAGCCTCGGCCATGGTCCCAGAAGTCAGTCCGTCGATTGCCATCTCATTAAAGAGGGAAACCAGACAATCGCACAACTCCGACGCAAACGTTTTATAAAACAGAGCAGTGTAGCCGTCTGGGCCCGGAGCTTTATGGAGCTTCAGAGCCTTGATAGCGTCCAGCACCTCTTCCCTGGAGATAGGGGCAGACAGCAGCTCATTCTATTCTTTGGAGACCTCTGGTATAGGGAGGCCGTCCAAGAACGCAGACTGGGCATCCCGGTCTAGGGCATCGCCCCTATAAAGATCGGCATAAAAGCGGCCAAAGATATTAGCTTTGTCCGCATCTCGGTGCTGCACACATCCCGTCTTATTTATTTATTTATTTATTTATTTATTTTTAAGGTTTTATATAGCGCGAACAAGATCCTTGCAGATATCAGAGCGCTTTACAGAAACAGGAGGAGGGGTAGACAAACTCTTGGAGACATTATAATATTCGGAAGTGAGAGGGTTGCAAGGTAGGGTAGCAATCGCATAAGAGTATACACACTAATACCAATCAGGAAACAAAAAAATAGGAGCCGTGCAGTGTCTTTGCTCCAGTAGCGATCGAATAAGATTTTAGCACCCTAGCGGGTGTTAGTAGAGCAATCAGGTCATAGTATAAACCCTAGTAAACAAACTGGAAACCAATAATATGGAATCCGTGCAATGGCTTTGATCCAGTAGCAATCAAAAAAGAGTATAACACAGATAAACACTCATGTAGCCGATAATATATGGGCCGTGTAATGTCAATGTTCCAGTAACAATAGTGTTCAGGTAAACTTAGCCATAAGGATGGCTTTTACCTCTTTCTTGAAGAGAACAGTGGAGGGGATAAGCCTAGTTTCTGGCGGGAGTGCATTCCAGATCCTAGGTGCCATTCCTGAGAAGGAGCGTTTGTATGTTTTATCCTTCCGGAATCTGCGAGGTTTCAGGACCAGGTTTTTTGTCCTTCTGTTGGATCTTGAGCCTCCTGATACAATCAGCTTGTTAGTGAGGTAGTTGGGTGACTTGTGGTGAACGGCAGAGTGTGTCATACAGGCAATTTTCAGCTGAACTCTGGCTTCACAAGGCAGCCAGTTCAGGGCTTTTAAGTCAGGGGATATATGCGAGTGTTTTCTTGAGCCAGTGATGAGTCTCGCGGCTGCGTTCAGCGAGACTCTTAGTGGTGCCGTTGTTGTTAGGGGCAGCCCGCTGAGAGCCACAATTCCATAGTCTATGCGAGGAATGACTAGGGCTTGTACAACAGTTTGGAAGTCCTTGGGTGGTAGGAAGGGTTTGAGTTTTCTCAGAGTGTTGATTTGGAAGTTGGCTCCTTTAGTTGCTTTGCTAATATGCTGCTGCATGTTGAGATTGGAGTCAAGTGTGATGCCAAGGGATTTCGCAGAGTCCACGATGGTGGGTTGGACATTGAGTGCGGTTAGATGAGTCAGCCAGGTTTGGGAGATGGCCTTTTTCGCCGGAGGTGAGATCAGAAGGAACTCAGTATTCAGCGCATTTAGTTTGAGGTGATTATCGGCCAGCCATGCTTGGGTGTTTCTTAGTGTGGCGTTCAAAAGCTTGATGTCTTCCGGGGATTGCAGCCTGAGGTAGAGTTGCTGTCATCGGCGTACATATGGAAGTGTACATTTGATGCTTGAAGCAGGGTAGTGAGTGGCTCCATGACGAGGTTGAACAATGTGGGGGATAGGGAGGAACCTTGAGGGACGCCAAGTGTTACGGGCACAGGTGAGGACAGTGCGTTGTTGATCTTGAACTTCTGAGACCGGTTGTGCAGAAAGGACGTGAACCATTTGAGAACAGTCCCGGATATGCCCATTCTGGTGTTTAAGAGCTCTAGTAGATTCTCGTGTTTGACCGTATCGAATGCTGAGGAGAGATCAAGAAGGATGAGGAGGCAGGACTCATTGTGATCAAGGATTTGGAGGGCGTCATCAATTATGTGTCATAGCCGTTTCCGTGCTATGTTTTGCTCTGAATCCTGATTGGTGAGGGTTGAGGAGGTCAAACTGATCAATGTGTTTTGTCAATTGGAGTTGAACGCATTTTTCTAGCAATTTGGCCAGAGTGGGGATATTGGTGATAGGGCGGTAATTGTTTAGGTCGGCCGGGTCAGCTGTGGGTTTCTTGAGTATAGGCGTGACTTGCCCTATCTTGAGGGAGTCTGGGATGAGTCCTTGTTGAAGGGAACCGTTGATGATTTTAGTCCAGGGTGGGAGGAGCAGGGGGGTGAGGGCTTTAACAGCATTGGCAGGTAGTGGGTCTGTGAGGTGATTAGCGGGCTTCAAGGTGCCGAGCAATTTGTGAATTGATTCTTCAGAATAGGTGTCGAAGGACGTCCATGAGGCGTTGTTTTTAGGTTGAGTGTTAGTTATGCAGATGGAGCAGGAGTATAGACTTACATCCTTGAGGAGATCACTTCTTATATTGTCGGTCTTTTGCTTGAAGAAAGTAGAAAAGTCCTCGCAGCTTGGAATATCATCTGTTGAGGTGTTAGGTTGTGGAGGTTGAGTCTTGGTTTGGATTTTGACTAACTCGAACAGTTTTCTTGGTCGGTTTTTTGCTTGGTCCAGCTGTTGGCTAAAGAAGACTGATTTTGAGCGTTTGATTTTTCTGAAGTAGGCGTTTCTCTTATTCTTAAGCATTTTAAGGTGCAGTGCTGAGGGGTCAGATCTCCATGTGCGCTCTGCCATGCGCATAGCACGTCTGTCTTCATTGAGTCTACCATCATACCATGGGTTCGAGTTTTTGGTGGAGACTCTTTTCAGTTGCAGGGGGGCGGCTTCATTGATTATTGAAGTCATAGTGTCTAGGTAGAGGTCGGTCAGAGAATGAACATCAGACACGCCCGCTGGGGGAAGCAGGAGACTGCGTGGGGAGGCAAGGAGTTTGGGTTAAGATTCTTCATGTCCCTCTTCCAGATCTTGGTTTTGGTAGGTTGAGCCGGGTTCAGTTTGACCTTTTCGTTGATGAAGAAGGTGATAATATGGTGGTCTGACCAGTCACCGGGTTGGATTGCCTCCAGCTGGGTAGAGTCTTCTTTGGCGATGATAAGGTCGAGGATAGAGCCTTTTTCATGTGTCGGACGGTTGCAGATTTGGGTGAGGTCAAGTGCGCTGAGGAAAGTTTTAAGGCAATTCACCACAGCGTCTTTCTGGTCGTTCCAGTGGAGGTTGAAATCTCCCAAGTAGATTTGAGTGATCTGTCGACCGACGTTGGTGGTTATCGTGTCCATGAGTTGTTGGGAGAAGGTGAGGTTATCCCCAGGTGGGTGGTAGATGACATGTAGGGAGCATACAGGTTTGCCCTCGCTAGTAATATCGAGGCAGATGAGTTCGCAGGAGGTGAGGGAGGGGGAGGGACCTTTAGTAACAGCGAGGTTGCTCCTATAGATGCATGCAATTCCCCCGCCCGTCTTGCCATTTCTGTCCAGGCTAATAATGTGATAGTTGGGGGGGACTAGTATGTCCATTATAGGTGTGGAGGCTTCAGTTAGCCACGTTTCAGTCAGAATGGCTAGATCGAGGTCCATTGATAAGATGAGATCCGCGATGTCGGAGGAGTGTCTCGGGGCCGATCTGCAGTTGAGCAGGATACACTTTAGTCTGGGGGTGAGGGGAGTGGACGAGTGTTCTAGGGAGAGGGGGACTTTTCTGAGGTTACTGGGGACGGAGCCTCTGTTGCTCAGTGTGGGGGGCCTGAGGGGATTTGTGAGGATCGTGGGTATGGGAAGGTGTGTGGTGGGTGGGTGTTTAGTGGGACCTGGGCCGTATGAACGGAGTAGAGTGTATAAATCTCGCTCTGAGAGGGGGTTTAGGGTGCGCCGGGGGCGATCAGTGGCCTTGCGATCAGGGATAGAGGGCCAACGTGGGGAGCGATGAGTGAAAAGGTTTGAGGGGCGGGTGATGTACTTGTTGGGTGGGGAAGTGGTGGGTAGGGGGTGTCTGGGGTGTGCGAAAAGAAGTTCTTTGATGGTGTGAAGATCTTCGTTGACTTGTAGGAGGGTGGATATGATCATGTCCAGGGTTGGATTGGGGATGGTATTGGGGCTGAGAGCAGTGGGTGCGTGAATGAGTGGGGCAATGGGGTGAGCGATGGACCGATTGGGGCGGGGTGTGCACGCGACAGTGCAGGGCTCTGCGGCCGTAGCAGGAGGGATGGCATTCAATGGATGAGAGGGCTCTGCGGCCGTAGCAGGAGGGATGGCATTCGATGGATGGGAGAGTTTGTGAGTAAGGAGCGTGGATAAGGAAGGGGGGAGGTTGGTAGCGTAGGTGATGGCGCTGGTGGAAGGCGGCGCATGTGAGTTGGGGGATGAGTGTAGGCCGGAGCAGGTGGGGGTGAGGTTAGGATAGTGGGGGCTAAGAATGGGGGGGGATAGAGGATAAAGGGTTAGGATGGGGGAGGTGATGTGTTCAGTGGGGCTGCCCGGGAGAGAGTGGTAGTGGGGAGTGAGAATGGGGGGGGGGAGATATTGTGAGAGTTGGTCATGTCGCGGGCGTGGGAGATATGCTCAGGGCGGTGGAGGTGTGTTCTGTGAGACTAGTTGGGAGAGTGGGGTAGTGGTGATTAAGAGTGGAGGGGGAGATAGGGTGGGAGATGGATCTGTCACAGGGGATGGGAGAAAAGAGGGCGGTGATGGGTTCTGCGTGATTCGTGGGAGGTGAGAGGTGGGGGGTAGGGAGGGTTGGGGTATGGAGAGTGTATGACGGGGAGTGATCTTCCTCAGCGCGAGAGAGGGAGATGGTCCTGTCACAGGGCGGGGGAGATAGGATCAGGGGGGAGGTAGGTTCTGAGGGACTCGAAGGAGGTGTGAGGTGTGGGCTAGGGAGGGTGGGGGTATGGAGGGTGTAGGAGTGAACTTCGCCAGTGAGTGTGAAGTGTGGGCTAGGGGGGGTGAGGGTATGGAGGGTGTAGGAGTGAGCTTCGCCAGTGAGTGAGGAGAGTGGAGAAGAAGTTACCACGGGTGGGTGACTGACTACAGCGCTGAGAGGAGAGGAGAGGAGTGTGTCGTGCAGATGTTGTGAACGGTTAGATTGATGATTGGAAGTAGAGGGTGTTGAGTAGTCTGAGGAGTTAGGAAAGGGGAGCTGCATGTTGGAGATATGTTCAATGAAGGTGGGGAACAGGTTGTCGAGTAGATTAAGGTTCCTATCTGTCGATTGGAGTAGGATGATCCCATTGTTATAGATGGTGATGGTGGCCTTGCCTGGGAAAACTTGTGATGGCGTGATAGAGAGCGTTAGACCATGAGCGGATTTTCTGGAGGTGGGGACAGTGAGAATGGAGAGGAATGCTTTCCTCCATTGTGCTCTGCGTAAAGTGTAGAGGATGATGTCGGTGCTCGTGGCTCCATTGATCAGTGAGAAGTAGGTGTCCACAAACGGGGTATCAGGGTGGGCCTTCAGGCAGTTGTGTTTGAAGCGTTTGGCGTTTTTTTTTGGTGCATTCAGGTGGGTAGTTAATTTTGTATGTGTGCTTGCCTATGCGTTCCATGGTGGTGGAGGTGAAGGTTGGGTAGGATGGGGAGGGGGGGTGTGCGTGGGTGAATGGGTGACGTTACAGGGTTCTTAGAATGATACGAAAGTGCAAGGAGAATTACGAATTAGGGATAGCCATAGGTATGGGCAGTTTAATGAAGATGACTAGTCTAAGATGGCCACCAAAGTTGAGGACTAGTCTAAGATGGCTGCCAAAATGGACTATAGGGGGCAAGAGTAGTAGTCCTTTGTCAGTTGTTGTTGTTGGGGTTTATAGGGTTAAGTTTCCCTTTCTACTCTGGGGCAGTCGAGTTAGTCCAACTTCTATGTTGCTAGGAGAGGACCAGCTTCTATCTTGCTCGCGGGAGGAGAGAGCCTTATCTCCGTTTTGATGACCCCTGACCACGTTGGTATGCTGCCTCATGGTCATCTGTGGGCAGTGGAGGCGATTTATTGCAGCAGTTAATGGCCCCCGCCATTTTAGACAATGTGGAGTGGACAATGTGGAGTGGAGAGGGAAAAGACCGTTATGCTCGTGGCGTTAGTTTGAAAGTTTGAAAGCCTCTGCAGTTTTTACAAAGTTCCGGGTCGAGAATGAAAAGCCGGCATGGGTGATAAAATAACAATTTGCATGCCAGTACCTTAAAAACTTCGGTGCCTCGTGGTTCCCAGGTTAGTGTTCCACGCAGTGAGCCCCCAAAAGAACTCCCTGAGGCGAGCCACTACACAGACAGGTTCGGGGCCCCCCGGGGTCCTAGTCACCGGTGCAGGCGGTCCACCTGTCAGGAGAAGTCGGTCGGAAGAGCTAAGGGGACGGGCTCGCAGAGAGCCCTCGCAAGCTCCTCGAAGCAAGACTCTGCAAGTCCGTCAGTTCCGGCGCCCTCCCCGGTCCGAACTCCCAATGCAGGCGGGAGGCCAGTCAGAGGTCGTGAGAGCCACAGGGCCGGGATAGCAGAGAGCCCCAGAAAGCTCCTCGAGGCGAAGCGTCGCACTGCACTCACCGGCGAGACACAGTCTGTCCCCGTGCTCCACCTCAGCTCCGTGAGGCGGGGCGCTGCACAGTGTGACCCGGTGTCTTAGTTACTCCAATTAGGGTATTGCCGCACCGCAGCAGCCAGTCGAGGAGGGGTGACTCCAGGCGATGCGCGACCCTCCCGGGCGTCTATGCGACCCTCAGCAGATTCCAGCAGGCACAGTCGATCTGTCTCGGACACCGCCTGAGTCCAGAGCCAGCCCGGCGGAGGTGGGGGTGATCGCGGAACCCAGCACGCCCTGTTTGTCCCTGTGCTCTAGCCGCTGTGCGTTGTTGTCCCGGTGCTCCAGTCTCTGTGCGACCCTGCGACCCTCAGCAGGCTCCGTCGATCCGTTTCGGACACCGCCTGTGTCCAGAGCCAGAGCCAGAGCCAGCCCGGTGGAGGTGGGGGTGATCGTGGGACCCAGCACGCCCTGTTAGTCCCTGTGCTCCAGCCTCTGTGCATTGTTGTCTCGGTGCTCCAGCCGCTGTGCAACCCTCAGCAGGCTCCGACGATCCGTTTCGGACCCCGCCTGTGTCCAGAGCCAGAGCCAGCCCGGTGGAGGTAGTGGTGATAGCGGGACCCAGCACGCCCTGTAAGCCCCGGTGCTCCAGCAGTTCCGCCGGGTGATAGCGGGACCCAGCACGCCCTGTAAGCCCCGGTGCTCCAGCAGTTCCGCCCGGACACCATCCGATGTAGATGGGGTTGCCCAAAGTCTTGGATCAACAGTGTCCCGCAGCAGCAGTCTCCTACCATCCGTCCCGTCCAGTTCTCAACCAGCATCCAGAAGCAGCCCGGTGGACGAGTGGGTGATCGCGGGACTCTGCAGGCTCCAGACCTCCGAAAATAAGTAAGTGCAATCCAGTTACCTGCCGATGTTCAGTTCCGTTCAGTTACATCCAAATAGTGGGTGCTAACCGGGATAAATCCAACGAGGGATCCCAAGCACTAGGAGCTCCTACCTTGCGGCCATCTTGAATCCACCCAATGTAGTCCTTCTCCCTCTTATCCCGAAGTTGCCTGGCCAAATGCCGCCCCACTTTGTTCACTTGCGAATAGGAGACACGCCTCAGGCGCAAAAGAGTGAATTCGGCCCGATTGTTGTAGTGGGCCCTCAGCTTCCCCCGCACCGCAGTTAGAGGCCGGAGGGTCACCCTAGACGGGTTCGATTTGTGTGCCTGTTCCAATACGGCGAGTTCCGCTTCCAGGTCTTCACGCTCCTTCCTCCTCAATTTGTTAAGGTTTGCATTGAGGCCCAGGCAGGTGCCCGGTAGTGAGGCCTTGCAGGCATCCCAAGTGTTATACACCGAGGTGTCTGACGGCGGGTTAAGGGCCAGGAAGTCCCCAATTGCCTTCCGCAACTCCCTACAGGAGACCTCATTCCGTACTAGTGCTGCGGGAAAGTACCATTTCCGCCACCCGTCTCCCCCCACCGACCAGTGCAACCCAAGAACCACCAGGCTATGATCCGACACGGAGAGTGGAAAAACGTTGGAGACACGGACATCCCCTCTGAGGGCCTGGCTCACGAAGATATGGTCAATGCGAGAGTAAGAGCGATGGACGTGTGAGAAGAAGGTGTAATCCCTAGTTTGGGGGTGCAGGAAACGCCAGCTATCAATCAACCCCAGATCACCCACCAGCCGCTGCGTTGCATCAGAAAAGACCCCAGCCTCCGCCCTCTGTGCACATGAGCTATCCAAGTCCCTGTCCCACACCATGTTAAAGTCCCCTAAAAGGAACAAGTGCCCTTCCACAAAGTCCCCCACCCTGTCCAACAATTCTTGTAGAAAGCTATTCTGCTTGGCATTGGGAGCATACACCACCACAAAAGTACACAATCGACCATACAATGACCCCTTTACCATCAACCAACGGTCCTCCTTATCGCCACTCACCCCCATAGGCTGAAAGTGAAGGGACGCCCTAAACAAGAGAGCCACCCCCCTGTGCTTGGTGGACGCGGACGCCCTATAGATGAGAGGGAAGTGTCTGTGCCAAAGCCTAAGTTCATCTTTCCGAGCTAGATGAGTCTCCTGGAGACCCACCACATCAAGATGGTGGTCCGACAGATACTTCCAGAGTTTCTGGCGTTTCTGCTGGGAGTTGAGACCCTTCACATTCCAAGTGCCAACACTAACAGGCATAATGAGTCAGGATGCCCCAGCGCTGTGTGCCCGACAGGTTGACCTGACTCTCCCCAGCGTCCATGCCACCCTCCAAGGGCCAGTCCCATCCCTGAATACCCCCGCCCAACTCCCATCCTCTCCCTCCCGCCACAGGGTTCAGAGTCCAGAGTCCTCCAAAGCCCAGACACTTGGTAAGAAGCACAGGGTCCCTAGCAAAGCACAGATCAGTGATATCACCCGAGTAGAAGCACTGTCAGCACAGGCCCACTCAGCAATTCTCCAGAAAAAGCAACACACATCCCATACATCCATTGGTCGCCACCACCCCCTCGCCCCACCCCACCCCACCCCGAACCCCAACACCCCCGCGCACCCCACACCCAGGACTCCCCCCCCCCCCCCCTGCAAACAGAAGAACAAAAAGAAATAACACAGTGCACTGAACCTGAACATTGTACTTAGCAGTTCCAGTAGACCATAGTCCGTAAGGCCCTCTGGACTGGGGTTGGGGCACCAACGTAGTATCCCCCAGGGCCACCGTCCGGGGTGTCTTCTCCAAAAGTACAACCTAACCCACAGGACCTTAGATCCTGCGCCCCTCCAGCACCAAACCACCAGCGGTTCAATGATCACGCCGCTCCAGAGCTTTGTTGGGAATCGGCCAGTGTTGCAGAGGCCACCAATGCCACCGCATCTCCCATCTCTGCAGGCTAGCAGCATGGTCTGGCCATCTCCGGTCCGGGGATGGACCCACTCTGTGCCAGGAGGAGGTCCGACGACGCCTTCGCGATGGTGAAGATTGCGCCTCCTGCGACGGCGCGACGTCATCCAGGCCCAGAAGATCCCTCGCCACCTGAAGAGAGCGGATCTGCGCCAGTCTATTCTGCCATCGAAAGATGATGCGGAAGGGGTGACCCCATGAGTAGGAGATGTTGCGTTCCCGCAGGAAGGAGGTCACCAGACGGAACTCCTGTCTCTTCTGAAGCGTTGAGGCCGCCAGATCCTGGTAAAGCTGCGGGTGGTGTTCCCTGAACTGCAAAGACGGGATGGCTCTGGCCTTCCGCAGGATGCGTTCCTTTAATTGGAAGTCATGCATACAAACGAGGATGTCCGGAGGAGGCCCCCCTCCTCGTCTTGGCAGACCGACTCTATGGACTCTATCCATTCTGATGTCCTGGATATCCTCCTCGTCCAGAATCTGCAGGAAGAGCGCCTGGACATATCCACGCAGGTCCCCCGCTTCTCCGTCCCATGGGACCGCACGGATGCGGATGTTGTTCCGCCGGGAACGGTTCTCCAGGTCTTCCAAGTGGGCCTGGAGGTCCAAATTTTGTTCCGTGAGCCGGATGACGTCTTGTTGTAGCTGGTGGACATCGTTCGCCACACTCAAGTCATGATCCTCCAGCGTCGCCACTCGCTCTCCAATGCCATCCACATCTCTCCGCACCTCCCGGAGGTCCGATGCCAATTGAGCGCGAAGCTCAGAGATGTCCTCCTTGATAGAGGCGAAGAGCTCAGTCATAAAGGCCTTGGTAGCAGGGGCCTCATCATCCGATTGCTTGGACGACCCACTGGCACCGGAAGAAGCCGGCTGCTGAGAGGACTTTGATGCGCCATCTTTCCCAGGCCTCCCCTTGCGAAGCGTGTTGGACATCGTGGGACTCCCGCTTAGGCGTGGAGGCAGGCGGCCCGCACGATTCAGAGGCCAAAGGGCGCCAATGCGGTTACTCGCACTCCGTCGTGCCCAGGTCCCCCACCTCTCTTCCAGAAAGCACCGCCAAGACCCTTGCCCCAGGAGGCACCTGTGTCACGGCTCCGCTGATCCACTTGCTGCTCCCACACGGAGGGTCGATTGCTGTGGGTTCCCGAGGTCAGTCCAAGCAAGAGGACCCATGAGCGATGCAAGGTTGCTTCAAGTACCCGGGCAGACAAGAAACTGGTGGGGAGATACTGTGCTCTTCGGTCCGGCCGTTCGATGATGCATAAATCAAATGCCCAGCCGGGGCGGCACTGTAGTAGTAGCCTCCCTGCAGGAGGGCGCCCCCCCACTGTGCCCCGTGCAGTTCCCCCGTAAGGAGGCCGCCCGAGATCGCAATCCGGCAAGAGCCTAGTCCGTCCCGGCCCTTCTCCAGCGGGCCCCACCTCCGCCTCAATGCAGGGAGCCCGGGCCCACAGCTACCACAGGCTGGGGATCCCTAGCCTCAGACCGCCGACACCCGCAGCTCCCTTCTTCGCCCCCGCAGGTCAGGGGCGCCTCCACTTCACCCACGCTAGTTAGAGGGCCCCAACAGGACCTTGTCGGGTGATGCAGTTCGGCTGGGCGGCCCGCCCAATATGGCATTCAAAGGCGGCGTGTGAGCTGCACTACGGCCGCCGCGCTCGCTGGTCCCAGGCGGCCCGACCTGCCAGTGCTTGACTTCCGGCTGTCGTGTGGTTCCCGATGCAGCCTCTCCTCCCCGGCGGCGTACGCTGGGTCCGGTAGGCAGCGGGACGAAATCCGAGAGCCCCGAGTCCGTCGCGGCTCTCCGCCGGTGACGTGTCCACGCCGCTGCGGAGCAGGAGGTCCAGCCCCCCTCTACGCAAGGCCGAGGCGCACCAGGCCACAATCTGCCGCCTCTCCTCCGTCCGCTCCAGGCGACCTCCGATCCCGCCAACAGGACCGGAGCTCACCCCTCCGCTCCGGGTTCCACCGCTAGCCTCTGGAGGTCGGACAGCACGCCGCTGAAGATGCTACTCAAGGCTAAGCTGGGTTCGGCGCCGGAGGGACTCGAAAGAGCGTCTCACTCCGTCGCCATCTTGGCCACGCCCCATCAGTCATATTTTTACAGTAAAAAGGTACTATGTCCAATTTGTAAAATAGTGATCTTAATCTGTCCTTATTTTACCTAGAATTGACTGGAACTCTTGATACAACTATGGCATAAAGCCTTTAAACCTTGTGAGGCCTTTTCTTGTGGTCCTGTAGTGATTGATGGTTACTGGATAGATTCCCCTTTTTTTACCATTGGTACGCCATTGTCTCCAATTCTATTGTATTTTGTTGGAGTGCCAATGTGCTCCCTTTGGACCCTTGACTTTGTATAACAATGGCAAGCATACTGCAGGTCACAGCACATAACATTTGCCAAATTTGATGTGCAGTGACTGCTATAACTACAAAGAATAATAGACTTTTATTTGTAAATGAACATTTAAAAATAAGATGCACACAAAAAACTAGAGGTAACTACCACCCTTTCAGTCTGAGATACAACCCCAAATGTGTTTTTCACTCCGTAGTGCTAACCAGCATTTTTAGGTCTCGCCTAGGCAGCGCTTGAGCTGTCTCTTCAAGACATGCTGTATTCAGATATGGACTTTAAGCTCCCCCATTTTAAACCCATCTTTTCAATTGGCCCCTATTATTGTCCTTTGTAAATTGTGGCTTTTGATTTGTTATTAGACTTAGCAGTCTCTCCTTAGTACTTCCTTTTCTGCTTTTGTAACCTCCCATGAGAACTGTCCCTGGTATGCTTTAACTACAGTCTGTGAATACTATTTTCTTAAAAGACTTTCTCCTGCTTGCTGTTGCAGGCAGGACACACTCTCCATCAACCGCTCTTTAACTTGTATTTTGGGCTTCAGCAGCAATAATGGCAACCCACCTTTGTTTTGTGTGCGGCGTTTCGCAGAACTTGATGCTGAAACTACACACAGCATAATATATATTTTTTAAATCAGCATTGCACACCACTCTTTTTTTTTAAAGCAGCGCGGTACAACACACATTTTTTTTCCAGCCACTCATAATATGTTTTCATTTCAGCAACGCAGTACGCTGCCAGTGGTGGCCAGTAACTTTAGGAGGGAGGGGGCGGACGGGACACAAGGACACAAGCACACATACACATACACATACACACCACACTCACAGCCATGAATTCACACATGCGCACACCCACACAAACACATCCATTCACAACACTCATTTACAAACATTCAATACATACATGCACTTACGCACCAAACATTAATAAAAAAACCAAATACACACACACTTACCTGCAGCTCTAACTCGCAGGTCCCAGGAGGCTTGGGTCTGCTACCGTCCCTAGGTCAGCCAATGAGGGAAGGCAGCAGTCCCAACGTCATCACAGAGTGGGATGGGGTCAGTGACACTGTTGACACCCCACTGATTGGCACTCGGCCCTAGGAGCTTTAAGGCCTAAAACTGAAGCACCCAGGTGCAAGACAATCAGTGACACTACCCCTTGTCACTGAGGGGAGGGCCTCATGGACCTTTACTGAGCTGAGGTCACACCCACAGGAGCTGTAACTTCCTCAGCCCAGCAAACTTCTGCTCAGGCAGCCAGGAGCCTGCGCATTTAGCACATGTCCTGGTTGCCTGTCCTGAAAATAAACAGTGTCTGTCAGGCTGACTTTTGTTCAGCCTGACAGACACTGTTCGTGAGGGGAAAAATTTGGGGGGACATGGCCCCTCAGCCACAATGGACCGGCCTTGGCTACACGCACTTCCACTTCAACAATCGCGGTTGCACCAAAAATGACTTGTGTCTGTAAAAAAGCCAAATCATAGGATTCCCCACCATTATATTTATGGAATACGTCTGAACACCACTAAGAAAATTTCACCATTCCAACATGGCGCAGTTGTTTGAGCAGTGTTGCATAACCAGGATGAGCAGTTTCAGTTCTTCTTTTCTTGCCTACTGACACCGCTTGATTTCACTGGTTCACTATTTAGGGCTCGGCGCGGGCATGTCTGCGCTAGAGGCTCTCTTCCGTGCTTGCGGCCGGTGCTGCGTGGCCATGTCTGCAGCTTCTTCCACCATATTGTTTTGGTTAGGGTTAAAGTCAGTCCCGAAGTCGCAGACAGCTAGACAGCTGGAGCTCAGCAGGTGAAAGTACAGGTGCAAGTGGACCAGTGCTTGAGGTACGTTGAAAACTTTTGGGCAGAGGGAGTAGCCGCAAATCCTTGTCTAAAACATTTCTCTGTGTTCCGAGGCATACCATTGCTGCAGACATTTGACAGCAGAATGGCTTGTTAACTGCCATGCCAGATCCACCCCACTTTCTTTATTATTAGTCTAGTCCAAAGCTGGTCACTTCTTTCCTGGTCTTGTCCTTTCGCCCTCCACCCACCAGCCACTTACCTGGCACCAACCCTTTTCCAACTAAGGCTTTTCATTTACTCATGCCACTTCAGTTGCCTCAATTCTGTCACTTGATGTGGCATCCCAGGCTGTCAGATCCATATTCGTCTTCTTCAGTGGGGTGTTGTCACTCTTACCTCACATATGAGCTATCACCCCTTGAACTGATTAGCTGCCTTTCCTGACTTGCCCCCATAGCCACTGTTCTGTTTTGTTACATCTCTGTCCCATAGGCAATGGCCTTTGTTCATCACCAACAACACAACCCATTTCCCCCTTTCCTCATAGCTCTATGGTCTGCCATTGCCATCTTTGATCCTCGTATTTCACTGCCACTTCAGGATCTCCCCCATTTTGTATGACCTACCCCTATTGCACATTTTGTTTGTGCCTCAGCCCAAGCTATATCAGCCAGCGCTGCATCAGTTATCTTTGGTACCACGTTACCGACCCACCTCTTCCCAACGATCTTTATATGTGATGCCCCTGTTTTTTAATAGATGTGGGGTAATTAAGTGAGTAAAGGTGTGATCACCTTTGACATTACGACCTAGGGCTTGGCACTGCTAGCAACTCAGGACTTGTCCGGCTCCTCTAACCTGAGAAATGCCTAAAGTGCTGTTACTGCCATTACCCATCTCAGGATCCTGTCCCCCAATGCCCCATGTGTGACGTTCAATGCCACTGTTTTTAAGGCAAACATTGGTTACATAGAATGCCCTATGTTATCATCCTTCCAGTACAAAAGTGTCTGCTTTTGTATGTGCATTTATTACTAAGAATGTATGGTTATGAATGCCACTGTTCTTTGGGCAGTGCTGCAGCTGTGTCTCTGTTCATACACCCACTGTACTACAAACCAAAACTCATAGATAAAAAAAATTGGTATTTACAATGCTACAATGCTAATAGCTCTACCTCTGACAAATGTGAGACTTATTGCATTGCAAATGCGTGTTTTCATCTGCCCCAAGTACAATGCAGTCGTATGGAGCTGTGGTTAAAAAGTCTCTGTGGTTTTCAAGACTTGGTGGCCTTGTAAAGAATACAGATTTGTGATAGGAATACACGATAAGGTGACTCTGACCAAGTCTTCTTTGAAGTGGTGCAGCTTCAATGCAGCTTAAGCTTGCATGGGATTCATGGTTAGCCAAGAGTACACATGTCTAGGCAGGCATTCAGTCTGAAAACCACCCACCAAAAGTAAAGCATTGTTTCACCCAAAATTATGGTGGCGTGGGATGGTAATTGCTACTAGTGCAGTGGAAGTGGAAGTCTCCGGCCCAGGTAACTAGTCTTACTCGTGGCAGAGTATCACAGTTCAGCATCCATTTAGGGACCCTCAAAAATGTTTAAACGTTTTTAAATATTCTTGTTGGAGACAAAGTTATGAATCCATCCCAATACTCAGTCCAAATTTCTGGGGCATGTTTCTCATGAAATGGATGAACCCTGTCAAGATTTTTCAGTGATAGCATAGCACCCATTGAACCCATTGAACACCAAGGCTTCATCAGATTCATCTTGAAAAGGGACTTCTTGGGTAGGGTCCTGCCACTGCATTAAGCAGTGGTATCTCTTGAATTGTAAGGGTTAGAAAGATAATGTAAACGGTTTCGGAATCATCAGGACCACCTAAAGCATGTGGATTCATACCCCACACAGGTGCAGGTGATTGGAAAAGGAACAGGTCTCCTGAGGGTCCTCAGTATGTCTTTGCTCTTTGTTACTTCTGGTTAATGGGTTGTTGGGTCTTGCATATCTGGGTCAATCTCAGGACATCATGTGTTCTTTATGTCGGTTCTCCAGTCAGCTTGACTTTGTGCCGATTTCCCTGAATGCAGGATGTCTCTTATTCTAGAAGGCGCAGTCCGCCTTGTCTTGCAGACAATTACGCTTGCCTTCACTTTAAAGGTCACAGCAGCACAGCTTCACGCAATTTAAAGCGAAAGCAACAACCCAGGAGAGGTTCAATTTGTGGTATTACAATTTCAGTTCATACAGAATACAAGGTTGCCAGTATTTGTACTTGTACGACCCAGTACATAACACCCAGCAATAATTAAAATGATGTGGCAATACCTGATCTCCTAGAAAGATAGGTATTCCTACAGTAAATCTGTACTGTGCAGGTTCTTAATGGATTACAGGCACAATCCAATTCAAAAGGCTATTCCACAGCAGTATTGCTACGCTAAAGCGCTACACTCCTTCTGGAGTCTGTAGTCCAAAGTTTGAGAATAATAGTCTCATGCTTATCATGAATATGACAGGTGCCTAGATGATCTTTCCACCCCCAAAGTAGGTGACCATTTGGCCATTCTTTAATGGCAGTGTTTGGAAAGTTCTCTTTAGCCGTGCCCTTGTTCAACCGGCTCCAAAGTTGGAGCAGTTTCAGCCTTACTTGAACTGCGAATAAAGTTCAGTCTCCACTGGAGTCGCCTCTTTGCCTGGCCCTTTTCTTGGGTGTCTTCACTAGTGTCAATGGTAGAGTGGTGAGTCAGGCAAGTGGTGGACACCATGGGTCAGTTAACCATGCAAGCTGGCTGCAGCTGGACAGGGCTCTGAGGACGGATGTGCTTCGCTACGGGTTTTCAGACCCAGGTCATTATGAGCAAGGATTTTCCCCACAGGCACTTGCATGATGAAGCGGCCCAGCTGCTGTGGGTCTCAACATTGCAGCAGCACGGGCAGTCACATTGTAAAGTGGCACAGCTGCACTGGAGCAAAACACTGTGAGCTGCACAGGCCGGTACACAATGAAGTGGCACAGCCCTGTCATGCTGAGCCATAACAAAGTCGGCAGCATGGCCAGTCACTCTAAATGACCTTACATCTGCGGCGTCTGTTTAGAGTCAAGCAGGCGGGGTCTGCGCATCCTGAGGTACCGGCAGCCCTGTTGTCCCTTGGTGCCCATATGGCTTTTGACAGCATGGAGTGGCAGTACATATATGCGGTCTTGGAAAAACTAGGATTTGGGGACAATTTCCGGTCGTGGGTGAAGCTGCTGTATACAGAACCGCTTGCGAGGGTCCGAGTCAATGGCGCTCTGTCAAGGGAATTCCAGCTGGGGCGAGGCACGAGGCAGGGCTGCCCCCTTACCCCGACCCTATTCGCCTTAGAGTTGGAGCCGCTGGCCCACTGGATACGGGCGGACCCTGGGGTGTGGGGCATAAATTTAGGAGGAGGCTGGGAGGAACGCATATCGTTATATGCCGATGACATCTTAATATATGTACAGCAACCGGCTGCATCCATTCAAAGGTTGATGATTATTCTACACACGTTCGGGGAGTACTCTGGATACCGCATCAACTGGGATAAGTCCCTGGGGCATGTCTTGGCGGGGCTACAGCCACAGCTAACTGACGATTGCAGGGGTCTGGTCTGGCAGGAGATATTCCGATATCTGGGTATATGGATCACGACATCAGATACAGAATTTCTTTGTTTGAATGGGTCGGCGCAACTAGAACGGCTTCACGGTGACGTGGAACTCTGGAAGAACCTTCCGCTCTCCTTGATGGGGCTGCTGTCTTATTTAAAATGATGGCCCTTCCCTGGTTAATATAGATCCTGAAGAGCTCGCCCTTTCCGATCCCGGAACGGATCTTTAGAACAGTAGAGTCGGAACAGCGCTCCTTATTGTGGAGTGGAGGCTGCCCGAGAATAGCTCTTAGGAAATTACAACGGAGGCCATATGAGGGAGGACTAGCTGTTCCGGACATCCGCCTATACTATTGGGCGACGCAACTGGTTAATATTAATGGTTGGGTGTTTGCCCCACAGGAGGAGCCTACATACAGGGTGGACCGTATGGTCCTGGGTAGCGGTACCTACTTAGCAGCTCTTTATACCAAGGGTAGGCGCTGTCGGACCTTGCCGCCCCAGATGGCAGTGGTAGTGGGGGTGTGGAAGTGGGCGACGAAACTACTGGGTTGGGAGGCGAAACTCACGGAACACACGCCATTATGGGCTGGCAATTTCCTGCTGGAAGTTGCTAAACTACGGGATCTACGTCAGTGGAGTCTAATCGGTATTGATGTGCTGGGGGATGTGTGGAAAAGGGGAGAATTTCAAATGGGGAACGGAGAATTTTTGCATTATCAGCAGCTCAGACACGCCATACACACACACATGAGCCAGGGGGACCAGCTACCTGAATACCCCCCGCTCGAAGATAGGATACTGCTAGACCCCATGATTGATAAAGCTATCTCCCTTACTTATAAAAAGCTCATAAACAACCTCCCGGTCCCACTTGGACCCCTGCGAGAAAAGTGGGAATCAGATATCGGGCTGCTGGAGGATGTCGATTAGAGTGAGGCCCTGCTGTGTCCCCGGGAGGTGGCGATTCCCGCCAGATTCAAGCTGATTCAGCTACGTATCCTTCATAGGTCATACACCCCACGTACGGTACAGTACAGGATTGGATATGTAGCTTCACGATTTTGTTTACGGGGATGTTGGGAGGAGGGCACTTTCTTCCACATTCTAAGGGAATGCACCAAAATTCGAGCATACTGGACCAGACTGACAGGTATAATAGAGGAGGTGGTGGGGACGGAGGTCCCGCTGGAGGCCCGATGGCATGTCCTGGGGATGACGGGCAACATTACCTGGCCGAAATGGGACAAGACATGGCTGGCCCTGGCAAGTATGGTGGCCAAGAGAAATATAGCGAGGTTATGGGGAGTGATCTATTGCCAACGGTGGAAGAGTGGGAGTGGGAGTGGGACTTGGATTGGTGCCAGAGGGCGGAGAAGGTTATCTATAAAAGCCGAGGCTGCCCCGAGAAATGGGAGAAAACATGGGCGGCATGGAGGCGATGCAGGGGGGACTGGATGGACACCCAAACTGGGCCTGCAATGGATTAATGGGGTGTATGCTAACAACATTATACTTCCTGTATGAATTGTTTGTAGTGAGGATGTGGGTTGCCCTGTACCCCTGGGGCTCAACGGACCGCTACTGTGGATAAAAATGGGCGCATTATGGCATGGGAGGGATGGGGAGCGAGCGGAATGGGGTGTTTGACTGTATAGGGGAGAATTTAGTTTGGGGTACTAATGATGCCTGTTGTTTGACTGCATAGGGGTGTCCTTAGGAGTTTGATCCTTGAATGTAAGTCAATCTGGGCACCGACGGGGGTTTTCTGATTGAATTTGTTTGCATTTGCCAATGAACTTCCGATGCTGACTGATGTGCACTGGTATGGAGCTGATGTTTACAATAAAAATATTTTTTTTTAAAAAGACCTTACCACTCTAGGCCTCCATCTATCTGCTAAATGCTACCACACAGGGCAAAAACTTAGTGCCACTGTTTTAGGCGATTTACCACTGCACTGACACAGCTACAGCACACCTCAGTTTTTCTGAATATTCCCCTTCTGTGGTGCCAAAAGCACTCCACCACACACCTTACAGACTGGCCCAAGAGTAGGTAACTCTGCCTGAGTTTCTCCTCTCAGAAGACTTTGCAGGGACACACCAGTGCCTCTCTCTCAGCTCAGCAATTCCCTTTCCAACGCAGATTCTATTCAGGAGGTTTCAGTCTTCTTGGGTCATGGTCTCTCACTGATAAGCTGGCAGTCAGAGCCTTGGATCCCAGAAGACCACCTACACCCTGGTGGGCACAGCTTCCCTTGGTAAAGCGACTCTACATGCAGTACTTCCAGATAGCCTTGTTGATTTTTGATCTCTACTCAGAAATGATTTCTAGAGAGTGCCACATTTGGTGTCTTGCCTCATGCCATGTCATACAGTGTTGTATTTGGTGTCTTGCCTCACGCCATGTCAGACAGTGCTTGTATTTGGTATCTTGCCTCCCGCCATGTCAGACAGTGTTTGTATTTGGTGTCTTGCCTCACACCATGTCAGACAGTGTTTGTATTTGGTGTCTTGCCTCACACCATGTCAGACAGTGTTGGTTCCTTAGGTGATAACATGAAAGAGGATGGGTCCTGAAAGCTCTTTCTCAGGGCTATCCAAAACCGTGGCACACAAAGGAGGAGAAATCCTTCACAATTGCCAGTCAGCTAACTTTTGTCTGTAGCACCTTCTGGGGAACAAAAGGCAGGACATGCCCACGGATCACACTTGCACTTCAAAGATACCACTATCTCTCGTCTTCCAACACTCAGTAAATTCATTAACTTCAAAAGACTATGTCTGAGTCAGGGTTCTCCAATTCACATAGCCCATCAGGAATGTACACTCCACTTTGTACACAGTACCACAGAGTGGAAGCAAAATAGATTCTGTAGTGTTCCTGGGCAAACATGGCACACTTACTCCTTGCAAACTTTTGCCGTATGCTGAAGTTATGCGACCCATGCAAATATAAAGAGCACACAGGGATGTGGACAGGACCCAGTGATACTGAACAAAACAGACAATGTACAAAGCAAGGCCAGTAGGCGATTCACCTGTGTGGATATCAGGAAAGAGTAAGTCCTGCTACTAACAATTCATGCTGCTACCAACACTGTCAGTACCTCCTAGCCAGTGAGGGGACAGTAGTCTTCCCCTGATAAAACCATGCTTGGTGCGTCCCTTAACACTGCAGAGCCACCCTTCTGGGTCACAGCCCTTTACAGTAACTACCTACATTAGCTCTGAGAGCACACACAATTGTGTTTTGTGCTGAGACCAAAGTAAAAATGTAAAACTGGACAGAAACTTGCATGCCTGTTCACTCCGGGTAGAAACTCATGCCCTCAAATCATGCATGGGACAGTCATGTTCGATGCATGTCATCATGAAAGCAGTGTGGCCCACTTAGCTGCCTTTTTCAATGTCCAAACACTTTCTTCTAACTCAAACAGGGGGAAACCTACAGTAAACCCAGTAAGATGATAGATGGAGCGACACTCGCCCCCAGTTACTATTAGATCTGGGTTGAATCCATCATCATTCTTTTGCTCACTTAGCCACCCCAGTTCAGTTCCAGTCATATGCAAATCACTCTTGACCCTGTTCCTCTTGGGAACAGTCCAGTCCGAACTGCCAAGGTCTTCCCTGGACCATAAACAAGCATCCTGGGTCCGGTTTTAGGGTTACACCCCATATCAGCCAGGCTAGCTTGAATCCAGTGTGAAAGTGAGCAAGGGACCCAAGTCTGGGCATACCCTGCCAACTTAGGGTGAACAAAGAAAACACAAGATAAAGGACGGAGCGCTGAAACTTTTCAGACACTCACCCCCAGTCACTATTAGATCTGGGTTGAACCCTCATCATTCTTTTGCTCACTTCCCCACCCCAGTTCAGATCCAGCCCATATGCAAATCATTCTTGACCCTGTTCCTCATGGGAACAGTGACTTGGGGTGAGTGTCTGAAAAGTTTCAGTGGTCCGTCTAGTTTCTCTTTGTGTTTGCTTAAAAAAGCAGCAGTAACCAAGGCTTACTCCCTGCACCCATCAGATAAAACGTTTTGGGGAGGAGTCCTGATCAGGAGTATGTGCAGGCTGACACTCCCACTCTGGACAAAGGCTTCTTGCATGAAGGGGGGCCTCTATCATGTGCTTGTAGAGAACTACAGGAGTAAGAGAAAGGCCAGGAAGGGTTCCTCGGCGGTATTCGTACAAGCGCCGAGATGCCTACGGGTAGTCATGCGCTATACAAGTGCGTAATCATTTCATTTCATTTCATTTTATTTAATTTCATAACCCTTAGACCACGTTGAGATTAGGGTGAGTAAATGAGACTTAACGACAATATCTCAACTGGTATTATTCTTAAAGACAATTAAACATGTATGCATCAAGCATTACATAGACAGACACAAGAAGACTCAATGGGTGAAGTTTTGAAATGTGCTCGAGGCATCATATAATTAAAGTAGGCAATTTAAACAGTTGTATCAGCACTGTATAGAATCACTTGTAAAACAGCCCGAATTGCACTTCGTGCTCAAAGTGTAGGTGACACAGAAAGTGGCGACACAAGTGACAATAGTGATCAGCAACGACGGCGCAAGGTGACAAAGTGTATTTACAGTGTATTAAATAAACAATATGGCTCAAAACAATAGTTTGAAGTGTCTTTTTTCATTTGTCGGAGGAATTTAACAGAGCCATGTTGTGGAGTGCGCCTTCAATTGCGCTGAACGGTCAAGCGTTCACCACTTTCTGTGTCACCTACACTTTGAGCACAAAGTGCAATTCGGGTTATTTTACAAGTGATTCTATACAGTGCTGATACAACTGTTTAAATTGCCTACTTTAATTATTTGATGCCTCAAGCTTATTTCAAAACTTCACCCATTGAGTCTTCTTGTGTCTGTCTATGTAATGCTTAATGCATACATGTTTAATTGTCTTTAAGAATAATACCAGTTGAGATATTGTCGTTAAGTCTCACTATCATGTGCAGGATGCAAACAGAGTTAACTAGATCCCACCGTTCACTCACATATAAATCACACATGCCATTCATGAACACAGCCTCCACGTGTTATTCACATGAAGACAGCAGGAGGCCCTAGTAGGGAGATTGGAGAGCCAGTAGACATTCTTCTCACAGGGGTACAGTAAAATAGGCCATTACCAGGGCTCATAATTGCTGACAGACTCCCATTACCACATAGCCCAGGTTTAGGAGTCAGTGGTCACACTGACTCAGAAAGTTGTACATTTTGTGCATCTCAATGTCCTCTGAGCACTGCCCTGATGACGAACAGTAAAGTCAAATATGGATCACCCCTAGTGGGATTGTTAGATTGTCGAGTTCACAGGAGGGGAAATGGTCTAGCCCAGAAAAATAAGCAGGGGATAAAAGCACAGCTTTTAAAGGACTTTCATGGCAACAAACCCAGTTGTTTAACACATTTTTAAAATGTCGATTTTTAGACTTGGGAAATATGTAAAGTGAAATGACAAACTGCACTACCCTTTCCAAACCCTGTCGGATTGCTTACTGCAGATGGTGCACACGTGACATTTTGACCTTTTATTGAAAATATAGACGAGAAGAAGAAAACGTTACATTTACTTATAGATTTCCATGCATAGTTCTTGGGATTTATGGAATCCATGCAAAGCCTATGAAAAAATCTACAATTCCATAGATTTTCATCTTTAAAAAAAACAAGTTTGTTAATCAGCCTTAATATTTTCAACTAAAATATTTATCATTTCCAAAATAGTAAATGGTAACTACTAGGGAGGAAGTGTGGCCTGGGAGCTAGAGCTTGGAATATGTAAACCAGGTTTGATTCCCAAACCTTGGCTCAACATCCTCTGTTTCTGGGCAAGCATTAATCTCACTGTGTCTTAGAGAAATATTTTTTTTTATAACATCTGGTTCTCTTGTAAAGTGTTCTAATGCCCTCGTGCCATGTTCACGATATAAAAACAAGCATTGGAAGTGCAATAGGTCTCGCATTAGAAAAGTTGTAGCTATTGGTCTTGTAAATGAAAAATATTTTATTTATTTGTTGGTTTTTAAAATAGCTAAATTGATAGCTTTGTCATTTACAATGCCAATAGTTATAACTTTCGCGAATGTGACACCTATATCATTTGGAATGCAACATGTTTTGTATCTACGTGACTTACATGGCAGCTCTGTTCGTTAGGCCACATCTCTAGAGAGCAGGAGAGTGCAGCAGGGGAGGCGGCTGGGGGCATGTGCACGCGCTTTTAAGCTCAATGCGCATGCGCATTGAGCTTGAATTTCACGGGCACTGCAAGGAATCGCCACGATTCCTTGTAAGTTGGTTAAAGACTGTTTAAGCCCCCATAGTCTTCCCTAGAGAAATACAAACAACTTAATGTTGCATCTAAAGCTGTATTGCTGAGGGAAATGTTACCCTTTTGACATTCTCGAGTTGTGTTCCTTCTCTATAAAAGCATATCAGCTTTCTTATTGTCTTAATTACATTAAAATTAAATAAGTAATTTGCAATAATTACAAGAAGTTTTTTAGTCCATCTGTTTTTCGAATTTTGTGACACAAGTTGTTCTTTTTTATGTCTAGTGTCTATTATTGATTTTATGTAACAAAAGGACATTTGAGCAAAGGAATAGAAATGGTAAGAAATGAAAGTCCAATTGTACTTTTGTAGTTGCACTTACAATAATGCTTACTAATGAGAAACCGGAAAGAAGATTTACTAGATATTTATAATTTCATCTTTTGATACAACAAAGCTGACCACATAAGCGACACTGATATGCTGGGAGTAGCTCATATAGTTCCCACCTCCTAAGAGTCTATTTTCTGCATTCGTAATGCGAATACAACTGCCATGTATCACACCTATTTTTGCAATCCAGGAATCAAAGGATAGGAAAAGGGGAGGAAGCAATGAGAGGGCCCCCAGCTATCAAGACGGTACATTTAACTCTGCAATAGCGCATGTTCTGGATGTGCCTTAATACAGGTCCACAATATACAATGCTTCATAACACATACTGCTGATAGATAATAATCATACACTCAACCAATACCTTAACCTTAACACGGCGGGCAGGGGAGGGGGCGGAGCGGGGAGAGGGTGTGAAAGCAGCAGGGGCCTGGAGTGCGGCTGAGGGAACAGACGGCGATTCGAAATGCGACACGGCAGGCAGGGAAGGGGGCGGAGCGGAGGTGTGGGAGGAGTGCGCCTGAGGGAAAAAAAAATGCAAGGCAGGCGGCTGGGGGCCAAGGAATGGAGTTAAACTGCTGAAGCTGCTCTGAGTGAGTAGTTGGATGATGAGGTAGTAGTTGTGTACAAACAAATCTCAACGGAAAATAGAAGGTCGAGCAACTATAGTGAGTGATCAAGTAAAGGATTTGATTCATGCAAATTTTCAAACCAGTGTTGTAGTACTTTTCATAGCTCAGACTGGAAAAAAACGGTTACCTTAAAGGTGTAGGAGTTATGGAATGAGAATCCATTTGCCAAGAATGTGTAGGGCTAGGGGCAAAGTTAGTGTTGTGTCAATTGAGGGTGAGGACACGTAGAACTCTAATGTACGGAGTAAAGAAGAGGTTAGGTGAAGCGAGGTAAAAGTCGTAGGCCTAAAGCAGAGTTTTTGATTAACAGTAAAGACGGAGGGAAGGCAGAGAAGGGGAGGGGGGAGGAGAAATGCGACACGGCGGGCAGGGGAGGGGGCGGAGCGGGGAGAGGGTGTGAAAGCAGCAGGGGCCTGGAGTGCGGCTGAGGGAACAGACGGCGATTCGAAATGCGACACGGCAGGCAAGGGAGGGGGCGGAGCGGGGGTGTGGGAGGAGTGCGCCTGAGGGAAAAAAAATGCAAGGCAGGCGGCTGGGGGCACGTGCACGCGCTTTTAAGCTCAATGCGCATGCGCATTGAGCTTGAATTTCACGGGCACTGCAAGGAATCGCCACGATTCCTTGCAAGTTGGTTAAAGACTGTTTAAGCCCCCATAGTCTTGCAAGCTCGATGCGCATGCGCATCGACAGGCGAGACCTAAAGCTGCAAAAAATACATTAGTGAAGATTGACATCTGCACTCGTGTCAGAAGGCCTAAGTATGGTTTCAAAAGTAGTGCCACTGTACCGCATTTTGTTTTTTCTTGCTTGCCTTGTGAACTCAATAATATGTGACTCCACAGATGTGCTCCACATTTTAATAGAAAGGTTTGAACGCAAAGATTACACTGTATTGAAAGTGGATACACCCAGATTGCATTCTCGTCCTCATTTGTGAGTGGCTACTGTCCCCTCATTCTACCCTGTGGGTTAACTGGTCGTTTTTAACAGCTGTATATAGTTAAGAAATTCTGATCTTTTTTTACCTTTAATGTTGGTGGAGACGCTGCCTACTGACCCAGACATGTAAAACCCACAGAGTCTTTGATAACTCTGGTTATACCTTCCATAGGTTTTTTAGGTCTCGCCTAAGTGGCTTTTAAAAGTGCCACCAGAGGATTTTGCTGGCCTACAGCTTGCGTTCACGAGCTTGTGCTTGTGCACAGCTGCCATCAGTGTTTTTATTGCTGTAATCAGGCTCCTCTGCTTGCACTACCCCCTCCCTTTTCCCCCTCCCTCCTGGTCAGCTTCATTTGTGTATTCTAGCTGTGAATCATGCTCCTCTGCTGGCACTCCCCCTCCTCTTTGTCAGTTTCATTTGTGTCTTCTATCACTGTGAATGCTCCTGCATCCACCAGGCACACACACCACCAGCCGTCAGTGCACGCTTCCACCAGGCACTCAGTGCACGCTTCCACCAGGCACACACACCATCAGTCGTCCGTACATGCTTTCACCAGGCACACACACCACCAGCCGTCCGTGCACACTTCCACCAGGCACACACACCACCAGACGTCAGTGTGTGATTCCACCAGGCACACACACCACCAGCCGTCAGTGCACGCTTCCACCAGGCACACACACCACCAGCCGTCAGTGCACGCTTCCACTAGGCATACACACCACCAGCCGTCAGTGCACGCCTCCACCAGGCACACACACCACCAGCCGTCAGTGCACGCTTCCACCAGGCACTCAGTGCACGCTTCCACCAGGCACACACACCACCAGCCGTCAGTGCACGCTTCCACAAGGCACACACACCACCAGCTGACAGTGCACGCTTTCACCAGACACACACACCACCAGCCGTCAGTGCTTGTTTCCACCAGGCAGACACAACACCAGCCATCAGTGCACACTTCCACGAGGCACACACACCACCAGCCGTCAGTGCACGCTTCCACCAGGCACACACACCACCAGCCATCAGTGCACGCTTCCACCAGGCACACACACCACCAGCCGTCCGTGCACACTTCCACCAGGCACACACACGACCAGCCGTCAGTGCACGCTTCCACCAGGCACACACACACAACACCAGCCGTCAGTGCACGCTTCCACAAGGCACACACACCACCAGCCGTCCGTGCACGCTTTCACCAGACACACACACCACCAGCTGTCAGTGCACGCTTCCACCAGGCAGACACACCACCAGCCATCAGTGCACACTTCCACCTGGCACACACACCACCAGCCGTCAGTGCACGCTTCCACCAGGCACACACACCACCAGCCATCAGTGCACGCTTCCACCAGGCACACACACCACCAGCCATCAGTGCACACTTCCACCAGGCACACACACCACCAGCCGTCAGTGCACGCTTCCACCAGGCATACACGCCACCAGCCGTCAGTGCACGCTTCCACCAGGTAGTCACACCACCAGCTGTCAGTGCACGCTTCCACCAGGCACACACACACACCACCAGCCGTCAGTGCACGCTTTCACCAGGCACACACATACACCACCAGCCATCAGTGCACGCTTCCACCAGGCACACATACCACCAACCGTCAGTGCACGCTTCCACCAGGCACGCACACCACCAGCCGTCAATTCACGCTTTCACCAGACACACACCCCACCAGTCGTCAGTGCACTCTTCCACCAGGCACACACACCACCAGCCATCAGTGCACACTTCCACCAGGCACACACACCACCAGCTGTCTGTGCAGCAGGCAGGCTCTTCTCAGAGTTTCTTGGTAAATGTGTTCGAAGCCTGGGAGGGAGTGGGTCGAGTTTCCTTAAACCAAGCTGAGTATGCAGGTGCAGTACATGAACTCCTATGTGAGTGAGTCATGCAGCCTGGGGCTCATTCACATCTACACTTATAAATTGCACCTGCACCAGGCTTCTTCTCATTTGAAAGTTTGGCGCAAGCGCACAGCTAGGCATCTCCCACACCCCCGGAAATGACTGCTTCCTACAACCAGAATGGAAACAACATTCAGAGCAATGAAAACAAGTTCATTTGATGCAAAGAACTGTTAACAACCGTGTCCCGCTATTGTAGATCTGGCAACTTAAACAAAACAGCAACAAAAAACAAACAAGCCTTGGCATAAGCCAATAGGTCTTGCTTTTTGGACCCTATAAGAATATAGTTATGCAGCAGAATTTGCTTGGCTAAACACTTATAAGGTCCCAAATGCGAGACCTATTGGCTATGCGTGTGTGTGTGTCTGTCTGTCTGTCTGTCTGTCTCCCCTCTACAGTTCTTCTGTAGTCATAGAAGTCTGGTGGGATTCTGAGACTCCACATCTACTCTCTTCCCATACCAGTCTTCTGCTCCGCATTTAAATGCTCCTTTCTCTTCCTGTGCTGTACTGGCTGTTACCTATCAAACAAGGAACAGTGGCTCAAGCAGTCAGGGTCAAATCAACACACTTCCTTTCTGGTTCTGATCAGCCTAGCCTCTGCTTCTACAAAAATCATGGCAGAAAGTGACAACACTAAATATGGCCTTGCATGGAACTGAAGAAAGAAGTACAATTTTGAGTAAGGCCTGCACTTAGGCTCTGCCTTCCCACCGGTGCCTCAAAAATAGCCAAGAAAGTAGTAACATGTATTTGTATGGTAAACACAAATGCTTGCAAAGGCTTCACAGTACGAAAATAAAGCACTTGTAATAAGGTGGACAAGATATCAGCCATGTTGGGATGGAGTAACCTATCCGCCAAACTCTAAATCAGGCCCCTCGTCTTTAAAGTCAATTTAGTGGCTAGCTTGTAAATGCTGTTAACACAATTGGGACAGTAATTGCCCCAAGCAATGTTAGCGCCTTCTGATTTTGTCGGTTTATAATGAAACTACTCTATTTTACATTCCTGTAAATAAAGTGCCGTTCTTCATAGAAGTTATGGCACGATCAGAACATTTCATTTGTTACTCCAGTATTGGAACTTTCATAGATTCACATGCTTGAATAATTCCCCATTGTTGAGATGGGAGTCCTAGCATTTGAATCTATGAAAGCTTCCAATACTGGAGAACTAAAGTTTCAGGTAAGTAACTTTTCTTATTTCTGACATCGTCAGAGACGGTCGCTCCACCCGCCGCGTGGCTCCTCCTTGAGTCACCCGGTCTCCCTGCTCCCACCGCTCGCCGCCGCTCCTGAAGGCGTGACCCCTGTGCCTTCTCTGGCTGTTCCTCGGCGCCAGTTGTGCTTTGTGCCACTATCCCCTGTGCCTTATCTGCTTTGTTTCTCTGCGCCAGTTGTACTGTTGTACCAGTATCCCCCCGTGCAGTGACCCTGACTGTGGTTTGTTATTCCTCCGCTCCTCTGTGCCAGTTGTACTGTTGTGCCATTTTTCCCCGTGTTGTTTTTTTCCTTTCCCCCCGTGTGGTGACCCTGGTTGAGTGTGTCCTGTATTGCCGCCGTTTTCTCCCACCTTCTGCCGTCGCACCCCGCTCCCCGCTCCCTGCCGCTGCTCCCCTGCGGCCCGCCCCCTTCTCGCTTAGCACCTCTCCCCTTCCCTTCCCATTCGCCACCCCGCTCCCGCCTCCCAGCTGCTCCTCCCTCGCTCCTCCCCCCTACTCTCCATTTATGGCAGAGTCCGCACGTACGCGCAGCGGTCTCGCGCAGCGGGTGCGCCGATTGTGGCCAAACGGCGCACCAAAGGCAAGCCCGTCTACGCCCGACCGTGCCTGGACCGCGCCCAGCACCAGAAACCCTGGCCCCCGCAGAGGCCAGCCCACCCGCCGGACCTACGACGCAGCCACCCTCAACGCACTCAACACCGGCCGGGTCCTCGGCTGCCACCGAGCCACCCCAGGACGCACCCACGGACCCTTCACCTGCCAATCCTGCAAGTTCTCCTGCATCCGGACCTGCACCGCACCCGCCAAGCCGAGCACCAGCGGCAACCACCTGAAGTGCATCCTGCTCAACACCCGCTCCGTCCACAGACACGCCGTCGAACTCCGGAACCTCCTCGACTCCACATCTCCAGACGTCGCCTTCCTCACGGAAACCTGGATGAACGCCTCCTCTGTGCCCGACATCGCCATTGCCATCCCGGACGGATACAAGATCACCCGGAGGGACCTCGTCAACCAGACAGGAGGAGGCATCGCCATCGTCCACAAGAACACCATCTGCATCACGACCAACACCGATGTCCCCGTAACAACCGCCGAACACCTGCACTTCCAGATACACACCGACCCCAAGACCACCCTCAGAGGCACCCTCATCTACAGACCCCCAGGACCACGCACACAATTCAGCGAAGACATCGCAGACTTCATCAGCCTGCACGCCCTTCCCTTCGTCGACTACATCCTCCTAGGGGACCTCAACTTCCACCAGGAGAACAACAACGACAGAAACACCACCACACTGCTGGACAACCTTGGACTCAAGCAACTGGTGAACACCCCCACCCACTACGCAGGCCACACGCTTGACCCCGTCTTCTCATCCAGCAAGCACATCTCCTTCAGCCACTCCACCGGACTCCACTGGACCGACCACAGCTGCGTCCACTTCAGCTTCAGAAGAACCATGACCCACCACCATCCGCAACAGATTCCCCGCCGGAGCTAGAGCAAGATCACCGCCAAGCAGCTCACCGCCTCCCTCAGCCAGAACACTCCCACCAGTACAACGGACCCCAACGAAGCAGCCAGCAACCTCAACAAGTGGCTGACCGCCTGCGCCGATGACCTCGCACCACTAAAGAACCCTCCCAGCAGACTTGGCAGCAAGAAAACCCCCTGGTTCACCGACAAACTCAAGGACTCCAAGAAGAACTGCCGCACCCTCGAGAAAGCCTGGCGGCTTGACCAGACCACAGACAGCAGGACCGCCCTCAAGCATGCCACCCGGAAGCACCATCAGCTGATCCGCGCCACCAAGAAGACGGCACTCAAAGAACAACTGGACAACAACGCCCACGACAGCAAGGAACTCTTCAGCATCGTCAAAGAGTTCTCCAACCCCAGCGCCGGAAACAACAACATCACTCCCTCGCAAGACCTCTGCAACTCACTCGCCTCGTTCTTCCACCGCAAGATCGCCGACATACACAACAGCTTTGACGCACAGACCACGCACCCTACCACCGAACCAACGCCCGCCACCACCACCCTCCGCAACTGGACCCCGACCAGCACCGAAGACACCATCCGCACGAGGAACTCCATCCACTCCGGATCACCAACCGACCCCTGCCCACACCACGTCTTCAACAAAGCCGATGCCATCATCACACCCCATCTCCGGGACATCATCAACTCCTCCTTCCACACCGCCACCTTCCCGGAGAGCTGGAAGCACGCCAAGCTTACCGCCCTCCTGAACAAACCAACAGCGGACCCCACCGACCTCAAGAACTACCGTCCTATCTCGCTCCTTCCATTTCCTGCCAAAGTCATCGAGAAGACCTTCAACAGACAGCTCGCCGCCTTCCTAGAGACGAACGGATCGCTCGACCCCTCGCAGTCTGGGTTTCGGGCCAACCACAGCACCGAGACCGCCCTGATCGCAGCCACCGACGACATCAGAGCGACACCGGGGAAACAGCGGCCCTCATCCTCCTGGACCTCTCTACGGCGTTCGACACTGTCTGCCACCGCACCCTAGTGCAGCGCCTCAGCAACATCGGAATCCAGGAGAAAGCACTGGAGTGGATCATCTCGTTCCTCGCCGGAAGAACCCAGAGAGTCCGCCTCCCCCCGTTCAGATCAGAGGCCACCGAAGTCATCTGCGGCGTACCACAAGGATCTTCACTCAGCCCAACCCTCTTCAACATCTACATGAGCCCCCTCACAGCCATCTCACGCCAACACAACCTCAACATCATCTCCTACGCCGACGACACCCAACTGATCCTCTCCCTCACCAACGACCCTGCCACTGCCAGAGCCAGCCTACACGAAGGGATGAAAGACGTCGCCGACTGGATGAAGAACAGCCGCCTGAAACTAAACTCAGACAAGACGGAAGTCCTCATCCTGGGATCATCACCTTCCGCCTGGGACGACTCCTGGTGGCCCCCTGCCCTGGGCACCGCTCCCAAGCCAACGGACCACGCATGCAACCTGGGCTTCATCCTGGACTCTTCCCTCTCGATGACTAGACAAGTCAACGCCGTTTCCTCATCATGCTTCAATACGCATGCTCAGCAAGATCTTCAGATGGATCCCCACTGAAACCAGGAAGACCGTCACCCAGGCACTCGTCACCAGCCGATTGGACTACGGGAACACCCTCTATGCCGGAACCACAGCCAAACTTAAAAAAAGACTCCAACGCATCCAGAATGCCTCCGCGCGACTCATCCTGAACATCCCCCGACAAAGCCCCATCACCGGACACCTGAGAGACCTGCACTGGCTCCCCGTCATGAAGAGAATCACGTCCAGACTCCTCACCCACGCACACAAGGCTCTCCCCGACCTGGGCCCCAAGTACCTCAACGACCGCATGACCTTCTACACGCCCACCCGCCAGCTACGATCGACCAGCCACGCCCTCGCCACCGTACCACGCATCCGCAGAGCCACCGCTTACCTGGCAGCCAAGACTTGGAACTCCCTCCCCACCCACCTTCGGAGAACCCACGACCATCTCTCCTTCAGGAAGCAGCTCAAGACCTGGCTGTTCGAGCAGTAACATACCCCTCTCCCCCAGCGCCTTGAGACCCTCCCGGGTGAGTAGCGCGCTTTATAAATGTTGTGATTGATTGATTGATTGATTGATTTGTTTTGGACTATTTATTGTGTCAGGCTTTATCTGACTTTCAAACCCTTTCCACCTCTTTAAGTAAGCCATAACTGCTAAATGTATCTTCCCCTGGAGTGTCAAGGGCCTAAAGCGAGTAGCCTGGTTATTCAGTTGGATTGCAAATACTACTGGCATCCCTGGGTAGAACACCATGTCCAGCTTTGACACCGCAGAACTACCACTGAGTTCCTCCAATATGCTACCACTGACATGCCCTTGAATAATTGTGATATATAATGAAATCTTAGTTTTACTTTTATTTCAAAACACATGAAGCCAATTTTACCAGTCTGAAAGGTTTTTCTGACTTGTAAAATGGGGTTTGTGATCCATATGAAATCAAAACTTGTAAGGGGTATTTCTTCCAAATTGCGATTCAGTATACAATGTATCATTGGTTTGCGACCACAATTATGATGTCAAACCATTGATCAGTTACCAATCCCTCAAAGGCGGTGGTAACAGATTTGCAAAGAGGGAGGGATAACCAAGGGACTCCTTCCCCTCGTAGGAATAATGTTGGCAGCCCTCCTGGTAGTGGGCAGTGAGCCCGAGGTTCTCTGCATGGTCTTTTCCCTTAATGTTTTCCCAAGTGGAAAACATTGGCTGATTCAAAAAAGTTTACCATATGGAAATGCAAACTCAGGTATTGTGATCTGCTGTCCCTTGTCAGCCACCATCCCTGCATTCATAGACACTTGCAGAAGGTCACACGTTGCAACTTGCCTAATTAATAGTCATAGGCAGGTCACTCTGGGACCGCCTGTGAATGGTGATTTTGTGATAAAGCTATCCATTCATAATTTGTGTAACAAAATCAAAGTCTGTCCTCAAACGATAGTGTACAACTTGTGAATGGACTCTGTACTTCTGGCACACTCTTTAGTAGCCTGTCAAAGAAGTTAAGATAAGATATGAGCTTTCTAAAGGAAAAACACCCTGGCGGTTTGAAGCCTTTTCATTTTCTATCACAATGAAGCCCTGTGCCTGGATGTGCACTAGGTAAAAGATCATAGTCACAAAGAAAACATTTATGGCACCGATTTAGAGATTAAACACATTTTGCTCGAGGCACTTCTTACGAGTAAATACCTGGATAGTCTAGTTGCACACTTGCAAAATTATTTGGCCAGTGCTTTAAATGAAAAAGTGTGTAGCAAGGGGGCTATAGGCCCTAAGGCAACTGGAAGCAAGGATTCTGCGCCCCCACCCCCTTACAAGGTTGGGGTAGTAAAAGACATCCATAACCGTAATGCAGTGGGCCCCAGGGCCGGCTTTAGGGCAGTGTGACCGGTGCGGCTGCACTGGGCGCTGATCTGAATGAAATGAAATGAAAATTACATTTATATAGCGCATAGACTACCCAGAGGCCTCGCAGCGCTGGTGACTGAATCAGAGAAGAACAGGTTGGGGTGCTAGCAGGATGCTCCGAACAAATGGGTTTTTAAAAGCTTTCTAAATGCCAACAGGTTGTTACTCTTTCTGAGAGTGAGAGGAAGGGAGTTCCAGATTTTTGTGGCATTAAAAGAGAACGAACGACATCCCCAACGGGCTTTGTTTATCTTATGCAAAGTGGCGGGTACTGACCTCAGGGGAGGGAGGAGCGTGTTTTGCAATAACCTGTGACTGGAAAGATGGGGGGCACTTTTGCCCTATGGTAGTGAGAGAATCCGAGGAGGCTGTCATGGAGTGTGGGGGCACCAAAAGTTATTGCCGCACAGGGCGCACCCCTTGGCCATCGTGTCACAGTAACCGCTGTGCTATGGAGAACTACATTACTGGAAAAACAACAGGTTTACTGGACATGCTTTCGTATGACACAGTTTGTACAGTTGAGTTGAGTTGAAAAATAGGACACAAGTGTAGGTTCTCAGGCTAATGGTCCCGGAACATTTTGAAGCATTCCAGCGTGAAAATACCATTGTCTCTCTTTTTTTCGAAATAATAAAAATAACGAGTGTGTTAAGACACCGACTGGCCCTTATAAATATCAAGTCCTTCTGTCCAATATCCATAGTTAATTAAAGTGCAACTGAAATACTTTTCCCATTTAGCCATCGTAAAAAATCTGAATCCTTTCATATTTGCACATTCCCAGGTTTTAACGCATACAATCTGTTGTACCTTCCTTCTACTTCTCTATGCTTCCCGATTTACTTAATGCAAAACGTTATCTGGCTCCATTTCCTCATAGGGCGATATTTGCCTATTTTGCCTGCTGCCACACTGTACTTTCATACAGAATTACGATTCTTCCGTACCCACACACTACTTCACGCGACCCCACCTTTGGAGCATGTTACCTACAAGTCTGTTACTAGGAGGACGTAGCCACACTTCGGCATTTCGTCCTCTACCCCAAAATGGCATCCTCTTGCATGGCACACCGCATTGGGTCCCATCTTCTCCAGGCACTCCGTGCCTCATATCACCCTACTGTATATGGTCAGGCCGCTCCACTCGCCCTACTATTTCAACAATTTTTCCAAAGCCTCAATACATGATTCAAACAAAGTCCCCTGCCATCCCCCGAGAACATGACAACGCAGTAGGCCGAGCCGCCACCTGCTAAAGGCAGAACTCACTGATATGTATGGCAATGCTGATGACTTGTTCCATTTTGCGAAACCACCACTTCCTTCAATGGAACCGCATCCATGATCCTGCACATCTACTACTAGGTTACCTTGAGTGACTTGTCTCTCTACGTACTGGCTCCTGTTTTTCAGTAGATCATGGAGTTGGACTATCATCTAGCCCCACCCAGTTTTCAGCACTGGATCCACCAAAATGTAATCCTAAGGCTATAACACGACCCTCGTGCCTCATGGTTAATTTACTGCTATCAATCGCACCACTGAGCAACAACACAGACATTACATTGTACTTAATGGACCACAGTACAGACATTCTTTTAATATAAGTAACTTTTGAAAAACCTTCATGTCCAAATACTGTACACAATAGCACTCACACTTTGTGCCACCCACTCTGAGTACCACAGCCTCATCAATTCTTTTGGCCCTATAAATGTCGGGCAATACAACTTTTATCTCAAACATCCAGATTGGCTAGTCCTTCTGCCAAACGGGTAGGTACTACACAGAGGTATTGACCAGATTTAGACAACCAAAACCCGAGACATTTCTCAAAGGTAGATATAGGATTACACTTTCTGATCGACCAATGGGCACAGAATGGGTTAAAACAGCACTCAACAACATAGAGAACACAGACTAAGAGGCACTAAGGGGAATCATTCAAATGTAACTTTATCAGAGTGTCTACTGCGTTAATCTAATTGATTTCCAAAAAGGCTAGTAACTTACCCTGCATTGAAACACATAAAATCTTTCCTCCCTTCTTGTTCAATCGACTACGTAAAAAACCAGGACATGCAAAATGTAGTGCAATCCACTGGGAGAGTTAATGAAACAAGCATTTACAATGCAACAGTCTCGCCTTTGCAAAAGTTAGAGCTATTGGCATTGTAAATGTCAAAATTGTTATTTATGTGTTGGTTTTGAAAACAGATAAATAAATGGCATTGTCATTTACAATGCCAATAGCTTAATCTCTCGTAAATGTGAGACCTATTGCATTTGCACCCACACACACACACACAGCCACACACACACACACACACACACAGCCACACACACAGAGCCACACACACACAGAGCCACACACACACACACACACACACACACACACACACAGCCACACAGCCACACAGAGACACACACAGAGCCATCACCCACAGCCACACAAACACAGCCACACACACAGAGCCACACACACAGAGCCACACACACAAACACAGAGCCACACACACACACAGAGCCATACACACACACACAGAGCCATACACACACACAGAGCCACACACACACAGAGCCACACACACACACACACACAGAGCCCCCCCCACACACACAGAGCCCCAAACACACACACACAGAGCCCCAAACACACACACACAGAGCGCCACACACACACACAGAGTGCCACACACACACAGAGCGCCACACACACACAGAGCTCCACACACACACACACACAGAGCGCCACACACACACAGAGGGCCACACACACACACAGCGCCACACACATACATAGCGCCACACACACAGAGCGCCACACACACATACACAGAGCCACACACACATACACAGAGCCACACACACACAAACACACATACACAGAACCACACACATACACAGAGCTCCAGAGCATAATTCCAAGAGCCAGCAAAGGCTCGAAGCATAGGAACCAGGTCACACAGTATTCCCTTTTCATGGCTGCCTGCCCCCTCCTTCCTCCTGCCCCCTCCCTCCTCTCGGCAGCATGTTCTGCTGCTTACTGAATCAATGATCAGTTGAGATTTCCAAAGCTGGTCAGTCAGCATTCGGGCAGTCATTCCCCAGTTTACTGAACAAAGAACAAAAGGCCGTACCCCGCCAGTTAATGATGTGGTCCCGAGTCCGGGATCCCAATATATGTGGGGTGATAAACCTAGAAGTTGGCACTGCACATTACAAGATTAACGCGATTCAAATATTTGCAAGAGAAGGTTTTTAGCAAATATATAGGTATTTTTATTTTAGTGTAGAAAACATTTATATACATCTATAACACATGATTATCTTACGAATATTGCACAATATACATAGTCAATTTAGAAAAAGGTAAAAGTGACAAAATTGCATTCTTCTTTGGAGCCTACCCAGTAACACTACATACTTCAATCATACTTTCATTCTTTCAGTTTTTCAAAACCTAATCCTACCTAAAGTTCAGACATTCCACTCACATTCTTCAATTCATACAGACCGTTCTGTTGTATGCCACACAGGGATGGTAGATATGTGGCATAGAGCAGAATATTGTTCCAGACAGCTAATCTTGTTACGGCCCCTAGTTGGTACTACATAGCATGCCGTATTTCTGGAGCCACGAGCCGACGCGCGTTTCGGTGACAGGCCGGATAGGCCACACCTTCGTCAGGGCTGGGAGTTGTTGACTGGGAGGAGACAGGATAATAATCTGAAGTGAACTACAGAGGATGCCTTAGAGCGAAAGGCGCATAAATTGTTTTTTTCAGGAAAGCAGGAATCTGAGTTTTTAGATTTTGTTTGTCAAAGGAAGTGCTCCACTACGCAGGGGTTTACAGGTGAGGGATGAGCTGGGGGCTGCTATACTTTGAAGGTTTTTAGAAATATCACGCAGGTATCCCATGGAATTTGACTTAAGGGCGGCGAGTCTGGGAAATCTGGGTCCACCAACGCTGCTGGCATATAACCGCTTGGCTGAATGGACACACAGTCCGTAGATAGAGTTCCGTTGGTCAGCCAGACCGACCCTTCCTCACGGGGGACACGGCTCGCAAGCGCACTTAGTCTGTAGGTCTTTAAAAGGAGCCGCTCGGAATTCCTGACAAGTTGTCCATAGATGGGTTCCGTCGATTGGCCGGATCGACCTATCCCCACGCCGATCACCTACTTACCTACTCATTGCCCGAGTTGTCTAACCTCGTTCCCACAGCTGCCCCGCCTTTGCGCATCTACTGAATAACACATCAGCACTGCACATTCCCAAGCAGCTGCGCTAACACCCCATGGGTCTCCAGTAATGTACAATAGCTGCTTAAGAGGTATCTGCAATTACATTCCTGGGTGTGTAACAGTCTTTAATGACATTTCCACAATCGTAAAGAATCTAGAATTATGCGATTAGGCTTCCATGTAACCTTTGACATTGGTATTCACACTGCAAGCGTAACGGGATATATATACAGCTACATACTACAGGGACATTTACACACCTACGTTTCCTGGCTGTGGAGGTTACATCATCTAGTAATTCCAGTGTGTACACATGTATGGTTACATTCCACAGTCATTCCCTTGTATTAAGACATCTGGGACGGTACTTTCAGGGCATCCAGGCGTCTACAGCAACAATGCTTTGGCAGGCAGCCATCTAGGCTTAAATTCCCTTTGTAGGCAGGCGCTAGTTACATTCCCTTCACAGACAGGCCTCTTGGCACTGTCCCCGGTGAGGACAGACGTCTAAGGTTACACCCCCTTGGTAGGGAGCATCACTGGTTACATTCTCTGGGTATCCTGGCATCCTCCGCTACCCTCTGGGGTATTGTGGTCTTTACACTGAAGGAGACCCGAGCCCTTTATAAGTCTGGGGCTGAGACCCCACAGGGTCACCTTGGAAGGGGACAAGGTGTCGATCACCTTCTGCATATTTGCGACTCTGTGAATAGCGATCCCGTTGCTGTTTTGGGGGGAGGGGTGAAGACTTGGAACATATGAGAGTGGGGGTAGGGTGTCAAAGGAAGAGCACACGCTTCAGTGGGAGACAGCCTTGTGTCAGATTAGGAAGTGGGCGTCACCGGGTCACTGGCGAGAGGCGTCCACTGCAGGGTAAGAGGGGGCTGTACTCAATTTAGCAGTGAGAGGGGGGGCACAAATTAGTCAGTACATGTGAAGGCAAAGGTGTAAATTAGGACCATCAGACTTTGGATCAATCAGCGTCTGACAACATGAGGGGGTGCTATCCGGGACATATGTCTGGATGGAGAGAGATGCGACTTCAGAGACCGTGGCAACGAAACACACCCTCGCTCTGCAAGTGAAATACGCAGCATTTCAGAGAGCGGTAAAACTGTCTTGCGAGCCCAACTCTCCCCTCACGAGCCAGGAGTTTACAAGAGAAGTCGTCAGCACAGACAAGCCATGTCCGTGAGGGTGAGGGTGAGTGAGGCGGTGTGAGGGTGTGTGAGGGTGAGAGGGTGGATGAGGGTGTGTACGGGTGAGTGAGGGTGTGTGAGGGTGTGTGAGGGTGAGAGGGTGAGAGGGTGGGTGAGGGTGAGAGGGTGAGTGAGGGCGTGAGAGGGTGAGTGAGGGTGTGTGAGGATGAGGATGAGGGGGTGTGAGGGTGGGGGGGTGTGAGGGTGAGTGTGAGTGAGGGTGAGAGGGTTGTGAGGGTGTGGGGGAGAGGGTGGGTGAGGGGGCGTGGGTGTGAGGGTGAGGGTGTGTGAGGGAGAGGGTGTGTGAGAGGGGGTGTGAGGGTGAGGGAGTGTGAGGGTGAAGGGGTGAGGGGGTAAGAGGGTGTAAGAGGGTGGGTGGGGGTGAGAGGGTGTGTGAGGGGGTGTGAGGGTGTGTGAGGGTGAGAGGGTGTGTGAGGGTGAGGGCGAGGGTGTGTAAAAGGGGAAGGGGTGAGGGGGAGGGGGTGTGAGGGGGAGGGGATGTGAAGGTGAGGGGGGTGAGGGTGAGAGGGTGTGTGAGGGTGAGTGGGGGTGGGTGAGAGGGTGTGTGGAGGTGAGAGGGCGTGTGAGGATTAGAGGGTGGGTGAGTGTGTGTGTGAGGGTGAGGGGGTGTGTGAGGGTGAATGAGGATGTGAGGGTGAGGGTGTGTGAGGGTAAGTGAGGGTGTGTGAGGGGGTGAGGGGGTAGGGGTGCGTGTGGGTGAGGGTGTGTGAGGGTGAGGGGGTGTGAGGGTGAGAGTGTGAGGGTGAGGGTGTGTGAGGGTGGGTGAGGGTGAGGGGGTGTGAGGGTGAGGGTGTGCGGGTGAGGGGGTGTGAGGGTGTGTGAGGGTGAGGGTGTGTGAGGGTGAGAGTGTGTGAGGGTGAGTGGGTGTAAGGGTGAGGGGTTGTGAGGGTGTGACTGTGAGGGTGTGAGGGTGAGGGGGTGTGAGGGTGAGGGGGTGGTGAGGGTGAGGGTGTGTGAAGGTGAGTGAGGGTGAGAGGGTGTGTGAGGGTGAGGCTGTGAGGGTTAGGGGGTGTGAGGGTGAGGGGGAGGGGATGTGAAGGTGAGGGTGTGTGAGGGGTAGAGGGAGTGTGAGGGTGAGAGGGTTTGAGAGGGTGTGTGAGGGTGAGAGGGGGTGAGAGGGTGTGTGAGGGTGAGAGGGTTTGTGAGGGTGAGGGTGAGGGTGAGAGGGAGGGTGAGGGGGTGTGAGGGTGAGGGGGTGTGAGGGTGAGGGTGTGTGAGGGTGAGGGTGTGTGAGGGTGAGGGAGGGTGAGGGTGGGTGAGAGGAGGTGAGAGGGTGAGGTGGTGGTAAGTGGGTGTGGTGGTGGTGGTGAGTGGGTGTGAGGGTGATGGGTTGTGAGGGTGTGTGAGGGTGTGAGTGTGAGGGTGTGAGTGTGAGGGTGTGTGAGGGAGTGTGAAGGTGAGAGGGTGTGTGAGGGTGAGAGGGTTTGTGAGGGTGAGAGGGCGGGTGAGGGGGTGTGAGGGTAAGGGGGTGTGAGGGGTGAGGGTGAGGGGGTGTGAGGGTGCGGGTGTGTGAGGGTGTGTGAGGGTGTGAGGGCGAGGGTATGTGAGGGTGAGAGTGTGAAGGTGAGAGAGTGGGTGAGGGTGAGAGGATGTGAGAGGGTGAGGTGGTGGTGGTGGTGGTCACCCACTTACCGTTCACGTCCATAGCAGCCGTTCCTTCATCTCACGGGCGGGGTGCAGCCGAACACAGGACTGTCGGTTTGGCAGACAAGGGGGTCCCAACAGTCCCTTAAACAACGTTTCAAGAAGGCTCCACAAACTCCTAATGGGCCAGGAAGAGGCTTCCTTCTCCGGGCGCCAGCGTTGTCTGTGACAAGAAGGGTGAAAACAAGCGCTCGGAACAAGTACTCGGGATGACTTCAACTTTCCGCTTTGAGAGCCGTCCTTTTCAGACTGGCTTGGCCTGACTTACTTAAAAGCATGCTTATCTTCTTTATGGGGCCATCTGTTGGCCCCATAAAGAAGATAGGAAAGCTTTTACGCCAGCAGGAAGTCAAGTCAGCCAGTCTGAAAAGGACGGGGCTTAAAGAGAAAGAAATACGTCATGGCAACCTCTTCTCCAATGGTTGGCCACCGTTTAGGAGGCCAGCCAATGTAGAAGAGGGCGGGGCTTAACCCTCGCTAGAGAAACTCGCCCTAAAACATAAAGTCTCGCGAGCTCGACTGCGCATGTGCGCAGTACGCCACGCGAGATCTAAAAACCGGACTGTTCTGGCAAATCTTGGGTGCCTGGCTTCCCTACACAGAGGTTAATGGTAAACTCACTAGCTGAGGGTCTCCAGTTTTATCATCCAGCGTCTAATAGAAATTCCCCCATGCTCTGACATGACCAACATGGACGTCATTTAGGGGTTGCAACTGCGACCCCTGGCTTGCCCTTTGCTACCCCTGGCACTGCTTTTACGACCCCTGGACTTGGAGGTGGCAAAATCAGTGCATGAATGCTGGTTGGAGCTCCACTTGCCTGGTTTCTGTCAATTTTTTTATTATACACATAGTGAATAATAGTATTTAAGAAAAAATAGAGTACATAAGCTGGAATTTGACCCCATCTGGAAGCTACAGTAAAGAAAAAATGCTGTTAAATGTATGTTGTGTGTTTATGTGCTTGAGAGTGTGTGAATGTGTTAGTATGTGGAAGCATGTGTGTGTGAGTCAAAGTAAGGGTCAAATGGCGTTTGATGTCACTTCTGCTACCCCTAGGCATTTTGGCGAATTAATGTCCATGAAGAGCAATACATATAACCCACTAGTGATAAACTCGTTTCGGACCACATCTGCTTACCTTTGTTTTTAAGGCTGAAGACTACAGCAGTGGTATTACCAGCTCAAATTGCATCCCGTATTTTCCAAATTTTTAATTTTCTCGATATATATGTGAATGATGATACAAACGAGTGCATCAGTTTCAAAATGTTGACCGCTTCAGTGATTTTTCCAGAATGTCTTTCAGAATTTGCCTCCTGGGCTGCCACACGTTCCTTCCCATCAGTGGCAATATTCTTGTCATGCCACTACTGCCTCGGCCTAGCTGGGCCATATCCTGCGGCATCACATAGCTCACTTTACTCCTTACAGGAAGTTATCTTAAGTTGTCCCTGACCTCTCTGACCTGTTTAGGTATGTGTTCTTTTCAACCAGAGTCCCATCTGTCACAGCCGAAGCTGCTGGTGACTAGAACATGTCAACACCCATCAACAAGGTCACCAAAATGAGAAGCTTCTTTGAGTTAATTACAGTACCCCTTTGGCTCAAACAGAGCTATTACCACACATTCATTCTCGGGCATCAGTGAAGACTGATTACCAGATTGGCACCTCATTCATGCCAATGCCATATAGAACTGGACACAATAATATTGACTAGTGTTCAACACTGGCATGATGCCACTCACAGAAAGCGCGAACATGGTCTGCTTGAACCAGCTTGACAAAGTAACAGAACTCTGAGTACACACCAGAATGTACTAAACTATTTGCTTACGGAAATCACTGCTCAGTTTCTCCAAGCATAATCGGCCACATGGGCTGCTTATGCACATTGATTTAAAAACATATTTTCAAATGAAAGAGGAGAGCTCACTAAATTGCCTCTGCCTCAACTCAGGATGGACCTCAAGACCTGGCTCTTTAACTGAACCACAGAACACCCTCCCTCCACCCCACAGCGCCTTGTGGTGAGCAGTTGCGCTTTACAAGAAACCTGATTGAATTGTGCCACTTTCAGTGATGAGCAAACAACTCTGTTAGTCATTTTCAGCATGAATTCCTTGCAGCTCCCAATTAAACCTCCCCCTGTAACTACACTCATACCACCTGTTGTAAAAACCAGATGTTGCCAAATCTGTAGGTTATTTCCACTTTCAGTGCATTGGAGGAGAGTGATAACCTCCTCCCGCATAACTGGTATCCTAGGGCTATTATTTTGCATCGCTTACTGGTATAAGACTTTTATGACAAACTTCTAGTGCTAACACTTGATGCATAACAGAATAACGTGACACAAACCAAATACCTTACTTTCTGACTGCATGATATACATGCAAATCTTACGTCAGGTCTTACCACAGTTTCACTAGGAAATCACAGTCATGACTGAAAATCTAATACTAGAAGGTTTAAAAATAACCACAACCCTCCCGCTTGGCATCCGCGATTAGACATTGCGTACAAAGGCCACCGAGGCACACTCAACAGCAAATTCACCTTATGGGAGAAACTATGATTTCTGAGAGTGGCCACTAGATGGTCTTCAAGTTAACTTATACGAAACACCTGTACACAGCCCCCCACCCCCAGTCTCTCACCACCCATCAATACCACCCCAAATTCCAATTTCCCAGTGTTGATACCTCCGGGTGAACACATTGGACATCTGGAGAACTGGCCAAAGGTTAGTGGCGTTCATCGTCCGTCTGAATGATTGATTATTCAGTTACCTTATCTTTTGATCATTGACTTTGTGATTGCTGATACCAACATCCGCACACTTGGCAATATCCACAACAAGCCAATAATAGTGCAGTCAGAAAATGTGTGGCATTATAACAAAATGCTATTATTCCACCACCGCTTCCCATACTGAAACATCATTCCTTACTGGCTCTTAAGTACTAGGGTGAAGTCAGCACACTCTTGCATCTGATCAGCCAGATTTTGAAAGTCTTTCAGTAGAGACTGGATGACATAATATGCATAACTCTATGCATTAATTGAAAATGTTTAAGCATAATAGCTCATTTTACTGCCAATTCCAATTTGTATCTACTGCATCAGATAGAGAAGTGTCCTCTGATACTATAGTCCCTTGGGACGCCAGGACAGCCATTAAAGAGCCTACTTTATGGATTGCGAGAAATGTATCCACAAAGATCTGTAATGGCAGTCATTCTTATGTTTTTTCACAATGGTGCTCTACAGCGCATCCAAGAATCACTACCCTTTTCCACTAGCTGTGCCTTAGGTACACAGATTTGTTATACTGCATATTTTTTAGTAGCACTTTACTGTCACAAGTGGTCTCCTTTCATTTAGGAACTTAAGCCTAACGCATCAAAACATCTCTCTCTCAGGTACTAAATAGAAAGATTTTAAGCACAGTACCATTTCTTGTACCGCCTCGTATGTATTCTTCATCTCAGTCCTAACCTAATGAGGTTTTTGCCTCCAGCTAAAATATTGATTGCCTGTCCAAATTTAAATATAACCCACAATTCCACTGTGGCTCCTCCTGTTCACATAAACTTTACTTCCTTAGAAAAGGAGGAGACCTTCCCTGAACGCTTCCAGTTTCTTGTTTAATGGTGACGTGTGATAGCTCCCTATCTTCAAGTGGTAAATAACATTACGTGTTGAAATATTTTAGGTTTTTTGCTTACTTTGTGTTGTTGAACCTGCTCTAACAGTTCATTTTCATTATGAGTACGATCATCTGCTCCTCATTATGGAACTCAACTGTAGCACGTTCAAACAATTGAAAAAGAAATATATATTTTCATTTAGTGGCTGATTTGTCTTTTAAATCTTCCACTGATATAGACACTAAACAATTGTAATTTTCCATAGACTCTTGTTTGGTGAGGGCATTACAACACCAGTCAGCTGCCTCCTTGCCTGTTCTGCTAATGGTGATGATGCGTCAAGTCTTGGGGAGACACAATATCTTTGCTCCTAGGTAACTGAGCAAACAGGTAATTGCTTGCTCAGGCTGCAAGTCAAATACTGGCAATTTAGGTCAAGCCTGGGCAGCGCATGCGCCGCTCTGCGAGGCATGCTGTATTCAGGTAGGGACTTGAAGTGCCACCCACTCTCCACCCATATTTTTCATTGGCTTGTGTCATTGTCCACTGTAAACTGTGCCTGTTCATTGGTCAATAGGCTTAGTAGTCCCTCCTTGTCTCATTTTGTAACCTCTCATGGCGACACCCCCAGTTACATATGTTGATACTCAGTTGCCTTTAATTACAGCCTCCAAGCACTATTTTCTCAAAAGTCTCTCCTAATGCATTAAAAAAAAAAATTAAAGCATGGGCGGCGAACGCATTTGCAACATAGTAGGTCTCGCATTTGCGGGCGTTTAAGCTATTGGCATTGTAAATGACAATGCCTTTTTATCTGCTTTGAAAACAACACATAAATAAAAGCCATTTTCATTTACAATGCCAATAGCTCAAATTCTCTTAAATGCGATCTACTGATCAGATGCAAGAGTATGCTGACTTCACCCTAGTACTCAAGAAGTTGTATGTTTGCTTCCTTTCGGATGTCTCTTTGGAGTACTTGTGTCCTACAGCAGCTGCAACAGGCTCACCGATTTCTGCAAGCAGACATATCTGGATGCACCCATAGAAAACTGGGAGGGGTCCTACCCACGGGTGTACCAGCTTCAGATAAATATCAGCTGAAGGTCCTCTCTTCAGAATGAATATCCCTTCAACCTCCTTCAAAAGCATGATCAGCCCAGTTTTTCCAAGTATTATGGTGGGGGAGAAGCTGACTCGCGCATTTCCTAGGCAATTGGAAATTATCAAAAACAGACATTTGGGTGTTACAAATAACATAAAAAGGCTACAAAATCTAATTTTCAGATGTTCTGAAGGATTTCTTTTCAACTAACTTCATTTCTTGCTTTGGAGCTTCATCAGCAAGCCCTAATACATTGAATTCTACCAGACCAAGCAGCAATCATTTAAGTTCTGATGGCTCAGAGAGGAAAAGGTTGTTATTAAATTTTTTTCGGTTCTAAGGGTTTCAGGAGACTAAAAACTGTCAACTCGTTTATACCACATCAGTCTTTCAGGATGATGTCGCTCAAGGGGAACCTATCATACTTAAAAAGTAGGACTTCTGGTGCATCCTTGTAACTGCAGATCCCTCACTTTTAAGATATCTCCAGACATCAAGCTGCATTCGGAAGATTTAAAATAGCACTAAATCCACTTTGCGTTGCCAATGGATGGTTATTCCGGCATTCAAAGTCATTGAAGTACAGTTCATTCTTTGGTTCCACCCTTAATCCTACAGGCATTACAGTTATCGCCTTTTAAATCCTTAGAGCTCATTGACCTTAAGTTCTCATTACTCAAAATTGTATTGTTGATCATTTGCTTGGGAAGGAGAATTGGCAAGTTAGGGGTGTTAATGAGATCTGAACTATTTTTGCTATTTTTCCCCTACAGATTGGTTTTAAGGCTCAGTTGTGATTTTACTCCCAGGGTTCCATCATCTTTTCACTGTAAGAAAAACCTAGTGGTAGTAGTATTTTTCACGTATCCCTACGCTCCATTGTAAGCTGTACTCCACCCTCTTTGAGTCCATAGAGCTGGTCTATTTATCTTCTCAGAACAAAGCCTTTCTGAAAAGCAGATTTGTTTTGACATATTTGGAGCTTCTAATCAGAGACTGCTTCTTTCCTCCACAACTCCTACTCACTAGCTAAAACAGATGGTCTCGTTATCCTGTAATAAATCTGGGAGAAATCTTCAAAACACAGTCCACAGTAAAACGACTAGGGGAATGTATACATAGTGGGCAGCATTTTTAGGGGGGAGGAGTTTTATATTGCGCCAACTCGACCCAAAGGTATTGGAGCACTTTACATGAGCACCAGTTTTATTACAGACAAACCGATTAATTTTGTTAGGCACAGGAGATTAAGTGATTTGCCCAGAATCACAGGATGTTGAGCGTCCCGGCCGAGACGCGAACACAGCTACCCAACTTTGAGGTCGACAGCTCTAGCGGTTAGGCCACCTCCTCTCCCATTCAAAAGAGTTTCTATGCTGGTAATTTGTAATGCAGCAAATTAGCCAACTTGCCATATCTTTATGAACAATATAGATTGCTTATTGAGGGGGATTTATTTACGGAATTGGGTAGAAGTGTGTAGGTTGCTTTTAAGACACAATAAATATTGGTGTGAACCTTTTGAAATAAATATACACAGGCTCTTTAGTTTGAAAAGTATAGGTATATTGTCTTTCCTATTGTATGTTTTCTTGTGGGTCACCAAAACCCTTTTGCTTGGGTGTAAACTCATCAGGTGAGGAGTTGGACAAGAAAGATGGATAAGGAGGCAATGGCCCATTTACTTACTGGTAATCTTCATTACTCTGATACCTGGTCTTCCTTGTCAGAGTAGAAGTTTCCATGCTACCTCACTAAACACTATTTTTGTATCCCAATGGATATGGGTTGCCCTGGTATTACAGGAAGTGTTAAAAGGCTTCCTCCTTTTCTAAGGTAGTGGAGTTCAGATAAATAGGAGAAGCCATATTGGAATGGTGGGTTATTTGTAAACGCGGATAGGTAGTCAGTGCTGTAGATGGAGGCAACTTTCTCTTCAGGTGAGGACTGTAACGAGGAACACCCCCCCAAAAAAAAAAAACTAAAGCAAGCTCAGCCAGAAAAGAGAATATGGAGGCTTCACTGAATATCAGCATATTTTGCGCTGATCATATTCTAAACAGTGCACTCTCAACATGCAGACCGCCAGACAGACACAGAGACAGTGTGTGACCTTGAAGTCATTCAGAGGAGGGAATGCATGAAGTGCGGTCAGAGGAGGGTAGCTTTTAATCTAAAAAGCAGTCTGGTGTAACAAAATAACAGAATTCCAAAGCAATACAGTTGCAAATAGGGGATCATTCAGGTTCAAAAAAGAGCTCAACATTACAGACCCACAGAAAGACACACCAAAACACTTTAAAATATGCTTGAATATATAGATACATTTGTTACATAGCTGATAGACAGACTCCTATTTTCATCCCTCGCAGGGACACAAACATTATACCAAAAATGCACATTCCTCATTCAGGGGCACGCGGATAAAGCCATCAGTAGTTGCGAATGCACCACAGCAGGATGGGCAAAAAAATGGTCAGCAAGTAAAGCACCATTTCCAGGGAACCGCATAGCACACAGTTCTGGTCAGGACGTCAGTGACCAAAATAGCCAAACGGATATACCCCACCAGTACCATACCCAAAGTCAACACTAGACGTAGAGCTGGAAGGCCCAGTAACAGCCAGAGGTCATTCCCCCCTTCACCCAGTGCTGAGCCCAGTGAATCATCTCCCCCATGTAGGGGAAAACAGTGAAATAATAAACTTTATAGGGTAGGCGTGTTGAACTTTTTGCAACTTATTGCTTTCTGTCCTCACAAAGTCGGTGGGTGAGTGATTGTGCGTAGCCCAGATGCCATCAGGCTAGGTAGCTAATAATCTGCCAGGAGAACAAAGAGGGCCCTCTATCTGCCTCTGCATTTAAATCCATGGGGACCCCTGGTTGCCGCAGAATGGTGTCACATTGTCAATCCCCTTCTTACAGCCCCTGAAGGCACCGACACATTATGCCAATAATGTACATTCCCCATGTGAGGCCAGGTATGTAACACTGACAATTGTTCCAAATGCACAACAGCAGAACATGCCAGCAATGAAAATATGAGTAGCCAAGTAGAGCACCCTTCACAGGGATCCACATAATGCACTGCCCTTCCAAGGCATCAGTGACCAAAATGGCCTGGGGAATGGTGTCACCTACTTGTTCTCCTCTGTAAGCTCTGAACTCTGCCAACGTGAAATGAGACAGGACATCAGCTAAATTGAATTTCACCCTGGGAGAGTGTCCAGCAGTAAAAATACATTGGAGGCAAGGCAACTATGATTCAGGACAGCCATCATAGGACAACATGGCTTGGTTTATTAAAGGCATACCGTCTGGCAAGCTGTCAGACCAAAAGAGTATGGGCCTCGTTTAGAGTTGGATAGACAGGATAATTCTGTCACAAATGTGGCATATAGTCTGTTCTCTGTATCACAAGTCTATTATAGCCTACGGCACTTATAATACGACATGCGGGATATTAGCCACGTTTTGATGGTGTATTCTTTTTGCAAATCTCTAAATAAGGTCTTATGTGTTTGTTTGCTAACAGTGGCCTTCAGATCTGCAAGGCTCCACAATGTGTAGAGTTCTAGAAAGGTTATGTGCCAGATGATATCTGTAGTTACCCATTCCTCAAGCCAATGCTACATGCACCATCTACTATCACATATGGCACCAAATACAATACTCCCTGTTCCATCAGTTTAACCTCATGCGCGCTAGCGTTATTCCGCTCGCACGCTGAGATTTGCGAAAACGCACTTTACGTGACGAGCTGGGCTCGTCATCAGCGTGCGAGGAGGCTACGCCATGACGAGCCCAGCTCGTCATCAGCCTGGAAGGGGATAAAGAGCTAAATCTGCATTGGATTACACTTGCTAGGGCCAGATGCCAATTCAGTTGAAGTGTTCTAGGAAGTGCACCTAAATAACAAGGTCCTCTCTGACTTCCTTCAACCCTCTTGTATGGTGGTGCTTGACCCGGAGGCCAGAAATTGTTCTTACAACGTTCTTGGAGAAGGTCTTTCCCATTGTGATTACTCAAATGGTGATGTTGAGTTGATCCTCCAAGATCCGCAACAGGTGAAGCATGATGTTATGTGCTCCCCGGCATGCCTCTAAAGACGGTCTGAAAGCAGACACGTTTGCTTATGGAAATCTACTTAGTCCTGTTACTGAGTTGATCTCAGCTCCTAGAAATGACAGCATAGTTGTGAACCTCTCAGACTTGTCATCAGTTAGTGGCTCTCCAAGACGTCGGTGAGCTTGAAGAAACCCTATAGTGCCCTGTTGCAAGCTTTGGGGCTTAGGGTAGTCCATGAACTAGAAGTTGTTCAAGAAATGGACTTTGACATTAACAACCCCTTTTTTAAATTTTATTTAAAGGTATTTTTATTGATTTTTAATTTTTCACTTTTCACTTCAGGCAATACTATTACAGCACATTTTCAATTCTTCACACTAACAGGCCACTCCAAGAAGTGTCTGAAAGTCTCAAAATTGACTCGGGCAATAGAGCGGCCATGAGCATTCAAACGTCTGCAAAGTACTTTCCTTCACATGTGAAACCCAAAAGGCAAGTATTAGCAGAACGTAATGGTAGGAGGTGAAACATGACCTAATGTCGGATTACGCCACCAGGTACCCTGGGCTCAGTTACTATATTTGATCTGTGGCTTTGTCAAAGGAGCTATACCATACCATGCAGTACTCCTATACTGGAAGGAGACCAGCGGCCTTCACATTAATTAACTGCCCTGTTGGGAAGGAGAGTTATTGAATTAGAGGGCGCTTGCCTGGTTCCTTTTTCGGTACTAGTCTAAGTGGTGAACTGACCAAACTCTCTAGCACAGGGTTATCAGAAAGAGTTTATCATGTATTTTGAAACACTTTGTCTTCGGGTGTCCTTGAATGCCGCCGAATGAGCATCTGTTTAAACTTGCAGGCAGCTCCTTTCTGGCACTCTTCCCAGCAGGCAGCTCTCTTGTCTCCACCCGCCCTTTCTGCTAGAAAGGAATGAGGATGTTTCAGTGATGGTCTGCCCATGTAAAATTCAGCATGCTTAATTTAAATCTTGTCTTTGAGTCCAGGCCTCTTATGGCCTAATTATCTTCATCTACCTGAATTTTACATCCCATCCCGGGCGGGACCCCAGGGAGTCAAAAGTGGCCCTATGGATCAAGGACATGTAGTCGAATGATTGAGTAACTAGGGAGGGGAATAACTCCGTCAGCATTGCTGAATTAGTGGAAAATCCTTTACTGGCCTTCAACCCATACCTACTTAGGCTTTGACATCCTTCCTCAATTTTCCTTTCTCTGCAGCTGTGGCCCGTGCAGGTAAGATCGGTGGGGCCGGGCGGGGGGGATTTTGAGAGACGACCACAAAGGAAAATTAAATAAATAATTATGTTTCCCTCGTGGTCATCTCTCGAAGTCCCCCCCACCTGGCCTCACCGCTCTTACCTGCAAGGCCACGGCTGTTTCTCAGGGACCACCCCTGCATCTGATAAAATCAAACATGTCATTTCCCATTTTATGCAGGGACATGCCAACTCAATGCTGATGGAGAGGCCATTGTAGGTGAACTACTGCTAAACAGCATCAGGACCCCCCCACCCCCTCAAACCCGCTCCCCTCCCGTAACTGCCCCTGTGAATACTGTCATAACACCGGGTCTGGCCTTCCCAGCTGATATCTCTATGCCTCTACCCTGAACAGCTGGTGCGGGACGCCACACTTCCACCATACCACTAAATGTGCATGCAGAGTACATCAGTGTTAGTACCCACAGTGGACTCTTGAACATTAGTGGTTGTAGCCTGCATTGCTGAGTTGCTATCATTCTAAGGGGTAGGCAGTATTACAATATTACTTTGATCCCACACACCTACATGGACATTATCAATGGCATTCAGGGCCCCCTGGCCACTAGTCCCGTAGCAGCTGCATACTGGGAGGACGAGCACCCATGGATAAAGTCACCCTAAGGACTAATTTATTTATTTATTTAAAGAGTTTTATATAGCGTTGACTTGACCCGTGGATATCAGAGCGCTTTACATTAGGAAACACATTATTACACAGTTAAAAACAGTTGCAGTTTACATTGGTTAAACGAAAACACAATTAAGGCGTATGGAGAAAGGATAAAATTGGGCGGATAGGGTAAGGGGGAAGGAGGGAGCCAAAGTAACGATCCTTTGCAGGGTGAACCACAAAAATACACTAAATTAACCTGTGCTTAACCTTTGGCAGCATGGCACAAAATACAGTCAGGCTTAACTTGGAGGCAATGTGTAAAGTATTTATGCAGTACACAAACAGTAATACAGTGAAAACACAAGAAAAATCCCAAACAAATTTAGAAAATAAATTATGTTTAATTATTTGACACCAAAACAACAAAAATCAAATTGGTAGAACTCGAGTTATTCATTGTTTTACATTTTATGTGAAATCTAGCGCTCGAACCAACAAAAGATGAAAGCACCAACCTCGAGCATCTAGTCGTGGAAGACCGGGTCAAAGTCAAAAGTTAAGGCCAACCGTAATAGAGTGCAGTTCAGATACAAGACTTTGATAAATTTGTGGAGAAAAATGCCTGAGAAGGTAAAGTTCATTGGAGCAAGGCTGCAGGCGGTGTACGAGAAGGGAGCGTAGTCGTTGGATGGCCTTGAGTCAAAACCATGGAGCAGATTTCTACGTTCAGACTTAGTCGCCTAAATGGAAGTTCTCAGGCCAGGTCCGCTCCCCCAACGCGCCAGCGTTCCCTGCTGGTGCTCTGCCTGCTGCCCTCGCCGCTGCTGCTGTTGGAAGTTCGAGGCCCTCCTCCACCCGCAGGCTCCCGCCTGCGCCTCATCCCTGGTGGCCAGTGGTGGGCGGTTAGTATCAAGTCTGACCTCTTCCTCTGTCCGTCTCTCTCTCTCCCGATTTCCCTCCTCCTGCTTGTCTGCTGCCCTTAATTGTATTCTGCCTTTAGCCTCTGCTCGTGTTATTTTTCATAAGCCTTTCTGCCTTTAGCCTGCCTGTTTTTCCTCTTAACTGTATTCTGCCTTTAGCCTCTTCTCGTTTTATTTTTCATAAGCCTTTCTGCCTTTAGCCTGCCTGTTTTTCCTTTCACTCTCTGTTGTTCACTGCTGTTGGTTTATTTTTCTGTGCCCTTCTCCCCCCGCCCGCCCCCTGCTCTCCTTTTCCGCCGCTGCCTTCCCTGCGGCCCCGCACTCATCCTCTCCCATTCGCCACCCGCCTCCCAGCTGCTGCTCCTCCCTCCCTCCACCCTTCTTAATGCAGGCCGCTGCGCGGCGAGGGTGCGAACCTTGACCTGTTCTCAGGCCAGGCCCGCTCCCCCGCCGCGCCAGCGTTTCCTGCTGGTGCTCTGCCTGCTGCCCTCGCCGCTGCTGCTGTTGGAAGTTCGAGGCCCTCCTCCACCCGCAGGCTCCCGCCTGCGACTCATCCCTGGGGGCCCAGTGGTGGGCGGTAAGTACTCTTCCTCTGTCAGTCTCTCTCTCTCCCGATTTCCCTCCTCCTGCTTGTCTGCTGCCCTTAATTGTATTCTGCCTTTAGCCTCTGCTTGTGTTATTTTTCATAAGCCTTTCTGCCTTTAGCCTGCCTGTTTTTCCTCTTAACTGTATTCTGCCTTTAGCCTCTACTCGTTTTATTTTTCATAAGCCTTTCTGCCTTTAGCCTGCCTGTTTTTCCTCTCACTCTCTGTTGTTCACTGCTGTTGGTTTATTTTCCAGTGCCCTTCTCCCCCCGCCCACCCCTCGCTCTCCTTTCCCGCTGCTGCCTTCCCTGCGGCCCCGCCCCCATTCTCTCCTATTCGCCACCCGCCTCCCAGCTGCTGCTTCTCTCTCCCTCCACCCTTCTTAATGCAGGCCGCTGCATAGCCGCGCAGCGGACGTGTGCAGTGGGCGCGCCAGAGGCAAGCCCTTCTGCGCCCTGTCCGCGCCCAGCGCCAGGACCCCTGGCCCCCGACGATGCCAGCCCACACGACGAACTTAAGACGCCGCCACCCTCAACACATTCAAACCCGGCCGGAACCCCGCCTGCTACCGAGCCTCCCCGAAACGCACCCACGGACCCTTCACCTGCCAAGCCTGCAATTTCACCTGCCTCCGGACCTGCACCGCACCTGAAAGGCCAGGCACCAGCAACAACCACCTCAAGTGCATCCTGCTCAACACCCGCTCCGTCCACAGACACGCCGTCGAACTCTGGAACCTGCTCGACAAAACATTACCAGACGTCGCCTTCCTCACGGAAACCTGGATTAACGCCTCCTCAGCCCCCGACATCGCCATAGCCATCCCAGACGAATACAAGATCACCCGGAGGGATCGCGTCATCCAGACCGGAGGAGGCATCGCCATCGTCCGCAGGAACACCATCCGCATCACGACCAACTTGGACGACACCCTCACGTCCGCCGAGCACCTCCACTTCCAGATACACACTGACCCAAGACCAGCCTCAGAGGCACTCTCATCTACAGACTCCCGGGACCACGCACACAATTCAGCGAAGCCATCGCAGACTTCATCAGCCCGCACGCCCTTACCTCCTCTGACTACATCCTCCTAGGGGACCTCAACTTCCACTTGGAAAACAACAATGACAGCAACACCACCACCCTGCTGGACAACCTCGCCAACCTCGGACGCAAGCAACTGGTGAACACCCCCATCCACTACGCCGGCCACACGCTTGACCCCGTCTTCTCCTCCAGCAAGCACATCTCCTTCAGCCACTCCACCGGACTTCATTGGACTGATTACAACTGCGTCCACTTCAACTTCAGGAGAACCACGACCCACCACCACCCGCAACAGGCTCCCCGTAGGAGCTGGAACAAGATCGCCGCCGACCAGCTCACCACCTCCCTCAGCCAGAACCCTCCTGCCAGCGCAACAGACCCCAACGAAGCAGCCCGCAACTTCACAAAGTGGCTCACCAACTGCGCCGGCGACCTCGCTCCTCTGAAGAACCCACCCAGCAGACTCGGCAGCAAGCAAGCCTTGTGGTTCACCAACAAACTCAAAACATCTAAGAAAAACTGCTGCACCCTCGAAAAAGCCTGGCGCCACGACCAGACTACAGAGAACATGACAGCCCTCAAGAATGTCACCCGCATACACCACCAGCTGATCCGCACCACCAAAAGAACAACATTTAAAGAACGACTGAACAACAACACCAACAACAGCAAGGAACTCTTCAGCATCGTCAAAGAGCTCTCCAACCCCAGCGCCGGAAACAACAACATCACACCCTCGCAAGACCTCTGCGACTCACTCGCCTCATTCTTCCACTGCAAGATCGCCGACATACACAACAGCTTCGGCGCACAGACCACGCACCCAACCACCGAACCAACGCCCCCCACCACCACCCTCTGCAACTGGACCACGGTCAACACTGAAGCCACCACCCACACGTGAACACCATCCACTCCGGATCCCCTACCGACCCCTGGCCCCACCACGTCTTCAACAAGGCCGACTCCATCATCGCACCCCAACTCCGGGACATCATCAACATCTCCTTCACCACCGCCACCTTCCCGAAGAGCTGGAAGCATGCCGAGCTCAGCGCCCTCCTGAAAAAACCGACAGCGGACCCCACCGACCTCAAGAACTTCCGCCCCATCTTGCTCCTCCCTTTTCCTGCCAAAGTCATCGAGAAGACCGTCAACAAACAGCTCGCCGCCTTCCTCGAGACGAACGGATCCCTCGACCCCTCACAGTCCGGTTTCCGAGCCAACCACAGCACCGAGACCGCCCTCATCGCAGCACCGGCGACATCAGATCCCTGCTCGACAACAGGGAAACAGCTGCCCTCATCCTCCTGGACCTCTCTGCAGCGTTCAACACAGTTTGCCACCGCACACTAATACAGCGCCTCCGCAACACCGGAATCCAAGAGAAGGCACTGGAGTGGATCATCTTGTTCCTCTTCGGAACAACCCAGAGAGTCCGTCTCCCCCTGTTATGATCCGCAGCCACCGAAGTCATCTGCGGTGTACCTCAAGGATCCTCGCTCAGCCCCACCCTCTTCAACGTCTACATGAGCCCCCTCGCGGCCTTCGCACGCCAAAACAACCTTAACATCATTTCCTACGCCGACGACACCCAGCTGATCCTCTCCCTCACCAAGGACCCCGCCACCGCCAGAGCTAGCCTACACGAAGGAATGAAAGACGTCGCTGAGTGGATGAAGAACAGCCGCCTGAAACTGAACTCAGGCAAGACGGAAGTACTCATCCTGGGATCATCCCCCTCCGCCTGGGACGACTCCTGGTGACCCCCTGCCCTGGGCACCACCCCCAAGCCAACGGACAACGCACGAAACCTGGGCTTCATTCTGGACTCCTCCCTCTCAATGACCAAACAAGTCAACGCCGTCACGTCATCCTGTTTCAACAGCATGTTCCGAAAGATCTTTCGATGGATCCCCACCGAAACCAGGAAGACGGTCACCCAGGCACTCGTCACCAGCCGACTGGACTACGGGAACACCCTCTACGCGGGAACCACAGCCAAACTACAGAAAAGACTCCAGCGCATACAGAAAGCCTCCGCACGACTCGTCCTGGACATCCCTCGCCACAACCACATCTCCTCCCACCTCAGAGACCTGCACTGGCTCTCCATCAGCAAGAAGATCACGTTCAGACTCCTCACCCACGCACACAAGGCTCTCCACGACCTGGGCCCCAAGTACCTCAACAACCGCCTCACTTTCTACACGCCCACCCGCCAGCTGCGATCGACCAGCCTCGCCCTCGCCTCCGTACCACGCATTTGCAGAGCCACCGCCGGAGGAAGATCCTTCTCCTACCTGGCGGCCAAGACATGGAACTCCCTCCCCATCCACCTACGGCTGACCCAGGACCATCTCTCCTTCAGGAAGCAACTCAAGACCTGGCTTTTCGAGCAGTAACGGACCCCTCCCCCCCCCCAGCGCCTTGAGACCCTAGCGGGTGAGTAGCGCGCTATATAAATTGATTGATTGATTGATTGATTGATTGAAACTCCAGCGGGGTGAAGTAGAAGGCTGTAGCCAAAGACAGTTCCACGACGTTGGATGCCCCTTTGTTGAAGGACCGCTGAAACTAAGTGAGCAAGGGACCCAGGTCTGGGCATACCCTGCCAACTTAGGGCAAACACATAATAATGGATTAAACCCAGATCTGTGACTGGGGGTAAATGTTTGCCAATGTTCAACATTCCGTCCATCATTTTTTCGTGTTGCAATTTCCCCCTAAGTTGGAAGGATATGGCCAATGCCCAGACGTAGGTCCTGTGCACACTAACCGCCATATTCATGAAAATCGGCATTTGCGATTCTGAAATAGCGAAAAAAAGCGAATCGCTATTCAGAAATCGCAAATCCGAATTCATGAATAATTGCGATAAAAAAAAGCGATTCGCATGCTATCGCAAAATCCGTTAGCGATGACCGAAAATCGCAGAATAATCGCTATTTCCGGCTACCCGCGCCTGGACTGCGAGCTCGCAAATAGCGATATCGCTATTTGCGATATCGCTATTTGCGAGATCGCAAACTCGCGAGATCGGGAAAACGGGAAGTCGCATTTCGAGCCCAGTGATGACATCACAACCAGGAAGCTGCCGGTTCCCACCACCATTTTCCACATTGAGGCATAGAGAGAGGGAGCATATTGGAGAGCTGCAGCTGATCTTGAAAATTACACTCATCCACAACCCTATACCATGGCTGAGGAACCTGCACCTGGCACCAGCAGCTCGTCTGGGCGCAAGAGAAAATTGAAATTCTCTGAGCAGGAGCTGGAACACCTAATTGATGGGGTTGTGGCCAACCATGACCGACTGTTTGGCGCAAATTCTCGGAGGGTCCCTGAGCAGGAGAAGCGGCGCATATGGCAGGGGATAGCCTCTGCAGTGAACTCCGTGGGAGTGGCGGCCAGGTCCCTGGAGGAATTAAAAAAGCGGTGGTACGACCTCCGAGGCCGTGCCAAGGAGAAGGTGGCGGCGCGCCTTGGGGAGTCCTCGGGCACTGGAGGAGGAGGACCAACTGTACCACCCAACACTCCCATGGAGGACCAGGTCGAGAACACCCTGGAGAAGGAGGCCTGTGTCGGTTTTACTACACTGGACTCATCCCGCACCACCCAAGACACCCAAGGTAAGTGGCATGCGACTGCGACCCTGCCCCCTATGGATGTCCATGACCAAATAGGCACCCCCAATGTCCCATAGGCATGCCATAGTTGCACATCAAGGAATGTCCTGAAGCATTGTGGGAGATGTAGTCTGGCCACAATGTTGTAGTACCACAATGCAGCCAGACCGGTCCCAAAGCACACAAAGCCACTGCCATTCAGGGAATGTCACCCAGCATGCATGTAGCAACTGCACGTCTGCCAGATACATGCAACTAATGATCCACCACTTACCCCCACAGGTGGCGATACCAGCGACAGCGATAGGCTGGAGATCGATGAGGGCGTCCCGGAGGTGGAGGTGCCAACACCAACCCAGGCACCAGCCCCTGCCGCTGCATCTACACCAGCAGCAAGTACCACCCGCAGCGTCCCCCCTGCAACTGGTGCAGCACCCACATCCGCTGGCAGGCCAGCCCCCATTGTGCCTCCTGCCACCGCTGCTCCTCCCACAGCCGCAGCCAGGGCAGTCACTCCTGTGCCCCCTGCATCGACTACAACAGGCGCACCAGCAGTCACACCCCCTGCGTCTGGCGCACCTGCAACACCGGCGGTCATACCCCCAGCAGCTGCCGCCTCTACATCCGGGGCTGCGCCAGTGTCCACCCAGCGGGCAGCCTCACACTCAGGCCAGCAGGGCAGGCGTGGCAGGTCACGCCGGCACTCCACAGCAGCTAGCAGGCGGGCCAATGCTCAGGGACTGGCGCGGCTCAGCGTCGAGAGACGCATGCTCCGCATTCACCAGCGCCAGGCTCAGCAGCAGGGGGCTATACAGCTGCAACTGCACATGATAGGGCGCAATGTGGCCACTGTAGCAGGCCACATGGAAGGCATGAGGGCAGAAATGGCAGGTGTGGGAGAAGGACTGGTCCGCATGGCTGCAGCCTTGGAGGCCAACACCGCGGCCATGTCGAGAGAGCGCAGTGGACCACGCCGGCGCCACCGCCAACTGATGACCCGGCTTGACACTAACAGCAGGGCAAGTTACGTGTCAGCGAATGCTGCATCTCTGTTGGCGCGGCGCGCCCTGACCCACCAGCACCAAATCATACAGTGCAGCGAGGACATGACAAGGGTGCTGGAGACCCTCACCACGGCAGTCATTGCTCTTCACCCTCCAGCTATTCCATCTGTTGTGGGGGGTGATGATGCGAGTGAGGGGGCGTCCAGCGTCAGCTCTCAATCTGCCTCACAGGCCCCACCACACACCAGCAGCACCATGCCCCCCCCATTGCCTGAAGCCCCGGAGGAGGATGCCCCTCAGAGGCGCTATGGCGGAACGCGCACTAGGCGCTCCTAGAGAACTGCAGTTTATCTATGGCACAGGCTGAGGTTAAGCCTGCCATGTACTGATGCACAGCAGTATGGCGTAATACTGTTTGTTGGACTTATTTGGACAGGAACCTTATTTTTATTTTTGTGAATTTAACAAATACATTTCTTTTGCTACACACATTAGCGTTGTGTCATCATTACATTTTGCATGCATTGTTGATTTGTGGGGTGATGGAAGTGGTTGTACTAGAAACTGTTTACTGTGATGTGGTTGCGACGTCTGTGCCCTTCTGCTGGGTTCTCCCCATGTGCATGGCGCGCATGTGCAGGTGGCCGGTTGTCCCCCTCAGATTCACTGCCAGAGATGTCAACAGGTATCCGGCGCTTGGTTGCAATGTTATGTAGTATTGCGCAGACAGCCACAATGCGGCAGCACTTTTCTGGACTGTAATACATGGCCCCACCTGTCTTGTGCAGTATGCGGAACCTGCTCTTGAGCAGGCCAAATGTCCTTTCTGTGCAATTCCTTGTCCGTATGTGTGCAATATTGTAGCACCGTTGTTGGGGTGTAGCAGGGTTGAGGTATGGGGTCAGGAGGTATTCACGGAGGGCGTAGCCACTGTCACCTGAATGAGAGGAGCAGATGGTGATTGCCTGTGCTGCGCTGTTACATCTTAGCAATGTGACATTTACAACAAAGTGTACTTACCAAGTAGGTGTCCTTCCCCAAACTCTCCCCTGACCAGTCGTGTGTGGAGGCCGCTGTGCCGGAAAATGAAGGAGTCATGGGTACTCCCTGGGTACTGTGCGACAATGTCAGTGATGTATGTCTTAGCATTGCAGACCATCTGGATGTTGAGGGAGTGGTAGGACTTTCTATTGCGGAACATATACTCCATGCCAGCTGGTGGGCAGATGGCGACGTGGGTACAGTCTATACATCCGAGCACATGTGGAAAATGGGCTACATTGTAGAATTGTAGCTTGGTCATGTCCAATTCCTGTTGGCTGGCGGGGAATTTGATGTGACGGTGTAGCTGGGTGAGCATGGCGTCAACAAAAGTGTGGAGGCAGCGTGACATGGTGGGCTGGGATATCCCCCCAGCAGCCGCTACTATCCCCTGGAAACTCCCGGAGGCCAGGAGGTGCAGGCTACACAATACCTGCACATGTGTAGGCACAGCATTGGTACGGCTTGTTGGGTGCTGCATCTGGGGGTCAAGGTCCTGTATTAGCTGCATTATCATTTCCCCATTCAGCCTGTATTTAGCATATATCTGCTCTCTGGTTTGGCCCAGCAAGGTGACCCGCTGGCGGAATATCCTGTCCTGGATCCTGCGTCTCCTCCGTGCTAATCGCTCTAGCCTGCGACGCCTCACCACCATGTACATTCCTGGCATTGTGGGACTCCTAATGCTGCTGCTGATGATGGTCCTTATGTGTGATTGGTCAGGCCAGTACCTGTTGGTGATAGGACAACGGTTTTTTGAAAGTTTTTTTTCCATGGCTTTCATGGTTACCACCTGCTTTGAGTTGTCCTTATTTTGCGCTGTGCAAATAGCGATTTTGGTTTTTTTCGCTAATTGCGATTTTTCTTGAATACCGATTGCGATTCTATAGCGAATTCGCAATTTATTTTGCAGAATCCGTGGTTTCTCGCATTTTCCGAATCGCTAATGCTCACCTGCCGGGATTCTGCGAATATAATAGCGAATTCGCTATTCTGTGTTTGCGAATTCGCTATTTTGATGTTGAATGCCGATTACGGAAATTGCGCCCGCAATTGCATTTTCGCAGCGATTGCGGGCGCAATTTTGCTTCATGAATCAGGCTGTATGCCACTGGTTTCAGGCTAGCCTGGCTGATATGGGGTGATGTCCCAAAAGCAGTCCCAGGATACTTGTTTTCCGGTCCAGGGAGGACCTAGCCTGCCAGTTCAGGCTGGACTGTCCCCATGGGGATCAGGGTCAATGCTGATTTGCATATGGCTGGGTCCAAACTGGAATGGCGTGGCAAGCAAAATAACAACGGATTTAACCCAGATCTGTGACTGCGTGTGAATGTTTGACAGCATTCAACACTCCATCCAGCATCTTTTTGTGTTGCAATTTCAACGTAAGTGGAAAAGGTATGCCCAGACGTGGGTCCCATGCTCGCTACTCCACTGGTTTCAAGCTAGCGTGGCTGATGAGGGTTGAGGCACCACAACCGATTCCAGGATGCTTGTTTTCGGTCCAGGGAAGACCTGGCAGGTCGGGTTGGACTGTTCCCATGGGGACACAGTCAAGGCTAATTTGCATATGGCTGGGTCCAAACTGGAATGGCGTGGCAAGCAAAATAACAATGGATTTCACCCAGATCTGTGACTGGGTGTGAATGTTTGCCAACGCTCAACATTCCATCCATCATCTTTTTGTGTTGCAATTTCACCCAAAGTGGAAAGGGTATGCCCAGACCTGGGTTCCACACTCGCTACTCCACTGGTTTCAAGCTAGCCTGGCTGATGAGGGGTGTGGATCCACAACTGATCCCAGGATGCTTGTTTCCGGTCCACGGAGGACCTGGCCTGGCAGTTTAGGCTTGACTGTTCCCATGGTGAACAGGGTCAAGGCTGATTTGCATATGGCTGCGTCCAAACTGAAATGCCATTGCTGGCATAAGAACAATGGAATTAATCCATATCTGTGACTGGGTGTGAATGTTCATTCCGTCCATCATCTTTTTGAGTTGCAGTCCCAATAAAAAGCCTTTTATTTCTGCAGTTACTGAGATGGAGTGGTCACTGCAATTGATGAATAATTCTGTTCTGCTAATCTAATTTTTCTTGCTCAGCGTACTCTGTCCTGTGATAGAATTTTGGCCCGAATGCCCTGCATTTACGATGACGTTGCTTTGCATCTCTGGTAGGTGACATGAAAGCATAGACAGTTTGTGGGTCTCAGCTACAAACGGCTTCAGTTTCTGTTGGCAGACCTATTCTTTCCAATGCATAATGCATACCCCCCCTCCCACCCCCCCGACTTCTAAATGCTCATCAACCCACGGTACGTTTACATTTTTATAAATTTTTCATTTATTTATTTACTTTCAAGGGATTGGCAAATGCACATTACTAACGGTAGGTTTGCTTCCTTTATTTGAGTGAATGCACACTTATTTTTTAATATAAATGTACTCTTCTAAAATGGCCACCCTCCATGATAAAATGGTAAATTCAAAATGGGGAGCTGTGGGTCACAACACTTATGTACTCATGTGTCACAATGGATTGTCTGCATATGGTTTATGAGCCATGCATGCACAAGCGTCAGAAAAAAGGATCATCGTTGTGGCGTCTTTATTTTGCTTGGTTAAATTTAAATGACAGTGTCGTAATTCACATAATTTTGGGAATTTCCTGTTATGCTTAAAATTCTAGATATTACGCCACTTTGCGTAATTGCACACCATTTGCAACAAACGTTTGCCATGAAACGCGACGTTACCACGAAAAGAAGACCACGAGCCGCTGTTGTTTACTGTGCTTTGTTTAATGCATCGGGCCAATAATTAACGCGAAGATGCATTTGTGCTTAAATATAGTGCAAAATGACAGGTTTGCATTACGCATAATTTTGCCAACTTTTTGCATAATTATGCTCAAGCAATTTACATGAATTTCGCATAGCCGTATATTGATACCTATGTATTTACACTCAGAAGTTGCAGTAAGGTGATGCATTGTATTTAATAAACCACTCACTTCATAAATAAATACAATTAAATGTTGTAACGAACTTGAGAATTTAACAAATGCCATTTTGGGGGTGTAGGAGTTACTTACCTCTGTTGCCTCTAGCATCGCTGCTAAAGAAATCCCAAACTACTGATGGACATTAGATTACAATGTTTGTCCCGGGAGGAAACTAAATCTCTGCGATAGTTAATAGCTCTTTTTAAATAACGCATGAGGAATTTAAAAAACGCTCTCGTCTACGGGGCCTTCTTTGAAAGCGCTGTTACCTAATGTTTTGGCTCCACCACGTGACTAAATTGTGTACTTCCAGTTTAAACCGGATTAATTTGAAAAAAAGGTTGTTCAATTCAATGCAACTGCCTTTCTTTAGCATTTGGATGATTCAATTGATTCAATTATCTCACAGCATTGAGTGACATTTCTTAAAAGTACAAATTTCTACCCATGAGCGTTGAATATTTTTCGACACGGTGTTGTACGTCCTTAGAGTGATACTATCATTGTTGTTATAGGTGGATCAACATTATTGTATATTATACCATATACTGTGCTTTAAATGGAAAAAAATAAGTGCATGCACTCATTAAATTGATTTAGGGGCGTGACTAGTGGGCGGGGTTAGAGGCGGGGTGAGACATGATGGTAGAAAGCACTTCTATTGAGTATTCATTTTGCCCTTGCTTCACCCTTGACAGTTTTCACAAACTTTCCATATGTGCAGATTAACAGGTACATATGCTAATAAAGGGTGGTGTGAAGTACTTCTGGGAACGAGCTTCTAAACCCTAAATGCAGCCAATCCATCAACAGTACTATTAGCACTTTCAGGCTAAGCATCAATGTGCACCAGGACGAGATACTGGCATAGCATCATTAATAACATGCAGTAGATCCATTTCTGTTCAACTACCTCCTGGGTGTCCTGATCCTCTATTATCACTCTTTCTATTTCTAATCTGCCATCTCCGTGCCCCTCTTACTCTTTCCATAGCTGTCTCATCTCTGTCTGTGCTTACCAATTCTGTCACTAATATTTCCCCTCTAAACTCTCCTCTGCTCATTCTGTCTCTGCCCCTCACACTTCACCTTCTTTCACCCCATTCTCCTTCCTCTTCCCTCGGCAGAAAGCCACACGGCCCTGAGAGCTTGCTGTGGCAGACCGTGCGCACTGCAGGGTAGTGAGCATGTCCAGAGTCCATCAGGGTAGAGGTCTGGGGAAGAACAACACTGGCCTCTGATGGGCATGTCAGTAAACCTCCTCCCACCTCACCTGGGCTCCAGGCAGGCCACGTAGGTGAACTCCACTACCTTATCCCATCCACTATCCCAGCAGGTGGAATGGGGTGGGGTGGATTTGCAGGAGCAAGTGAGCCAGGCCTCAGTGGGAGGCCAAGCGGTTAAAATGGTACCGTCACTTATGCAGGCTCTCTTCCCTCCCACCCATTCAGGCTGCACACATCATTGTGCCTCTGGCAGCCGATGTCCAAAACACTAAAACACACAAGATGATGGACGGAATGTTGCACAATGGCAAAACATTCACCCCAGTCACAGATCTGGGTTTAATCCATCGTTATTTTGCTCACCAAGCCACCCCAGTTTAGACATGGCCATATGTAAATCAGTCTTGACCCTGTGCCTCAAGGGAACAGTCCAGCCGGAACTGCCAAGCCATGTCTTCCCTGGACCGGAATCAAGCATCCTAGGACCGGTTTCTGGCTATCAGCCGTCTTCAGCCATCTTGTTTGTTTTGCTGTTCACCCTATGTGAGAAGGGTATGCCCAGACGTGGGTCCCTTGCTCACTACGCCACTGGAGTCAAGCTATGCTGGCTGAAGACGGCTGATAGCCAGAAACCGGTCCTAGGATGCTTGATTCCGGTCCAGGGAAGACATGGCTTGGCAGTTCGGCTGGACTGTTCCCATAAGGCACAGGGTCAAGACTGATTTGCATATGGCCATGTCTGAACTGGGGTGGCTTGGTGAGCAAAATAACGATGCATTAAACCCAGATCTGTGACTGGGGGTGAATGTTTTGCCATTGTGCAACATTCCGTCCATCATCTTGTTTTGTTTTTCTGTCCAAAACACTAACAAGACAACCCAGCATGAAGGCCCACAGGGGGCCGTTGAGGACAATAAGAGCTTCCATCTAGAAGCAGAGGCCCACTTGCCCCCTCGGCAGGGCTCCAGCAGGCCGTTCAGCTGAATGATACAGACAAACGCCAAAACGGCCAACATGCTGCCAAATAAACTGGTCACAGCTGGCCCTCAGGCATCGGCCCAGTGCCCACTATATGAATCCGAGTACCGGTACTCTTGTTGGCACTGGAGAAGTGCAGGTGCTCAGCTTGGTTAAAAACAAGAAGTGCCGGTACTCAGTACCTGTGAGTACCGGCCCATTTAAAGATCTCACCAAATACACAGGACGTTTTGTACGTTCACTCCCTGAACTGAGTTTTGTTTAAGGTGCCCTCAAACCTGAAGATAAATGAAAATTAGATGCCGTGAAGTAGTAATTTGACGAAGATCACTGAAATTGATCAAACCTGGAAGCTATCTACCTTATTACACATTGTGCAACGAGGTCGCCAAATTGTTATATTCTTCTCTACCCTGTTAACATGAGAGGTGTGTGTAGTATTCTGGGTTTAGTATTTATGTTACTGCACTTCTCTGCTTCTAGCTACTTGTTGTTTGTGAGTACGTCTCTCATATTTTTTTTTTCTTTTCTTCAGTATTAAAGGAGGAGGATGGTGTCAGTGTTAGTGTCTACTGTCTCTTTCTTGGCTTTTTTCTGTTTACCCTCTCGTGGTGTGAAGTCCTTCTCATCCCTGGGTTTACTGATAAATATTACGATTGTATACTCTGTTTGTGGTTAGTTTTCTTCTTCGCTCTCTGGTTCTCTTTTGTTTTCCAATTCGAGAGGGAGAGGATGTGTAGTATTTTGGGTTTAGTATTTATGTTACTGCACTTCTCTGCTTCTAGCTACTCAGCCAGTGTGAGTGTTCCAGGTTAGATTGTGAGTGTGATTGACATGGATGGAATGCTTGTGTGACTGGTATGAGGTTGGCAGTTGGAGTATGGGCTGAGTAGCTAGGAGGCTGCTCCTGGTGGGGCTGCTTGTTCCAGCATAATACTTCCTGTAAACTTATTTATGGCTTAATAAACCTACTTCTAATCTCAAACACTACTGCCTCGGCTACATCCTTACTAGTATGTATGGACCTACACACTACAGTGTGAAGAATGCTCCGACAGTCGAGAAAAGCACTCGCCTTGGGACAAGAAGAGCTTCTCCTTTTTGCACTCAGTGCGATGTTCAATTCTTTAATCCACTGGTAAAAAACACTTTTCTTTTCAAACTTCAGGTGTGGTCAATTGTTTGTTTTTTCTTTTCTTTTCAAGTTGTTCTTCGGACAGTCATCAACTCTGTTAATATTGCATCATAATAACTGGACGAGTAAACCATACAAATTATGTATGCCCTATGCATTGTGGGCACAGATGACCTTCTTCAGGGGATGTACACTGTAAGGTAGAAGAAACTGTGTATCAGCACAAAACACTGAATGGTAATAACTAAGATTACTATGGGTGACAATCACCAGGTGGTGTGCCAGGATATTGGCTGCACTTTAGATGTCTGAGATATATTCTGCTGGGTGGCGGTTAATAGAACGTGCAAATTGAAAATGAATAAACATGTGCGTTAAGTCGGTGTGACCGCCGTTAATAAATAAGGACCGGAGTTGTGCTGATATGTGATCTGGGCGGGGTTCATGCAACAAAAGTGGCGGTACCTAGTGCGTGCGTGACAATTAGAAGGTGCTCATAGCACAACTCGCCTTGCTGTAAAAGTCTGGCGCTTAAAAATAATGTGTACGTCAAAACCGGTTTACCCGTAAGTAAAAACTGGAGCATGAATAGTTATAGAGACATGAAATGGATAAAGTGTCTAGTGCAAAGTTAATAAGGATGTGCATAAAACTGGATCTTGATAGTAGCGTAACTCGCGTAACATTCCCGGTCGACTTTTAAACTGGGTGCTGCGGACCAGACATAAAACAAGTTAGTTACAATCCTCTAATGGATCACGTCAAGCCGAAAAGTGAAATATGCGTGCCCAGGAGCACTTACTTGTGAGTGGATAGCTCAGTGGGTTACTGCTTTTGTTACTTGCAGTTTATAAATTACAATCCCACAGTGACCTATGAACTGTCATCAAAGAGCTGCATGCAAACTGTAAGGAATAGGGGAGACCCCTTATATTTTCTCCCAGTCTTTCATTAGCCTAATGTTGCTAAAAAGGGTTTGGTCGGGCAGAAATACATTTTAATTAGTAAAGCCAATCCCAGCCACTGTGGTACGTTTTAAATCCAGAATTTGTGCTTTTCCACACCTAACACTCTTAAAATATACTACCTACCAGTATGAATGACATGGGACTCCCACACCTTGTAATCCTCATTTTCTATGTAGCATTGTTATAGAATGAGTTACACACTTATGATGATTCACTGTCTCCATATGGGAGTAATGTAAAGTTCTCCAACACCCTACACTGGTATGAGTAGCACTATTAAACAAATGAAATGCAGGTGACAGATGAGCTATAGAGGGAGCTATGGAGGGATGAGGGGCAATGTTGGAGGGTGATAGTGAAGAATCAGTGGAGTAGGTCATTGGTGGGGCACCAACAAAGACTGTTGCACCAGGCGCCATCTGTGCAAAAGCCGGCCCTGTGGCACTGATGTATCACTTCCCCACCTGGATTTTGTTGGACAGGCCTCGTGGCATGCCCGACCCCTCCCCGCATGGCGGGTCTCGGACTACTGCTACCCCTGTTCCCCGGACAAGAACCACACCTGCAGCCCTCCGGGTCAACCCCCAGCTCTTCCCCGACGGAACCCACACTCGTAACCACAACATTCTCGGCTGGCCTGGGCCCTTTCCCGAACCACCGTCCCCGGCCCAGCCGCCATCTTGGACCCGCCACGACCAGGCCTCGTGGCCTCGGGTCGACCTCAGCCTCAGGCCCAGCCAAGCCCCGACATCGAGGCACCACCATCCACCCAGGGGGTAAAGAGACCACTTGGCGAGTCAATGGAAGGAGTGTCGATGGCTCCCCTCCGCCTGGTTTCGATCGCCCCCAGCCTCCCTGGGCGCTGGCTCCACCCCCCTTCTGGGTGTCTGGACTCCCTCATCCCGGACCCCCGACCTCCAAGTGTGAGGGTCCGGACATCAAAGGGCGCCAGACCTATAACTGGGGTAGCTCCAGAGCAGGAAGGCAGTTGTATCCTGGAGTCGAGAGACACCAAGACAAACTCATCTTTGAAGGCCTGCTGGCGCTGCCGCGGCTCATCCTCGTGAACCATCTTTGAATGCCTGCTGGCGCTGCCGCGGCTCATCCTCGTGAACCATCTTTGAAGGCCTGCTGGCGCTGCCGCGGCTCATCCTCGTGAACCATCTTTGAAGGCCTGCTGGCGCTGCCGGGCTCATCCTCGTGAACC